>NC_082683.1:23221081-24564977 GCF_949987515.2 Delphinus delphis
AAGGTACCACCATCGTCACCGCTTTGCTGGTGAGAACACAGGCTCGGTGGCGAGAGCCTTGCTGAGGCCACACAGCCGGGGAATGGCCGAGCCTGGACACACACTCGGGTCCTCTAACCCTGAAGCCACTTGTTGACCCAGACCGTGCAGCTGATGTCACCTCTCTGGGCCTCGGTTTCCTAATTTGGGCATTGGGGGCACGCAGGGTGGTTGTGAGGCTGGGCAGAGGCGAAGCACGTGAACCCTCAGCACGTTCCCAGCACAGGTGGGTGACAGGTCAATAAGCGCTGTTATCGCCTGCGTCATACAAACAAGGGACCCGGGGCTGAGACAGCCCGGAGTTGGCACGACCTCCTGGTCTGATCTGACTCATAGGATCAGGGCGCCAGCTGGAGTGTGAGCCCCAGGATGGGGCCTGGGGGGCCTGGTTCCACAGACTTACATCAGGGCTGGTCTGGGCGTTGGGCGAGTGAGTGAATGGGTGAGTGAAGGAAGGAAGGGTCCTTGGTCCTTCTCCATGTATCCATTATTCCCATAAGAGTGTTCTTCACACCCAAAAGCCTCCCTAGCAGGAAGCAGCTCTGAGATGCCTCAAGGCTGCAGGACATGGGCAGGTGCTTCTTTAGGACAAACAAGGCCGTCTGACGTCGAGCTTGATTTTTCTTCTTCCCACTGATCACCACTTGACACGTACTACGACTTCATCCCTATGGCCTGTGCCCCCCAGCATAACGCCAGCTCCGTGGAGCAGGGAATTTGGTTCCTGCTGGGTCTCACCTGGCAGGTGTGTAGGAAGGTGACATCATTTGACCTTGAAGTGACATCAACTCTCTGAGCCTCGGTTTCCTCATCTGCTGGATGGGAGGATGGTGCCACCCTGCAGCAGTTGTAGGGATGCAACGAGACTCTGCCCAACCTGTCCTCAGTGCAGGGGACACAGGCAGGGGCAAGGGGCTTCCCTTCACCTCTTTGCAACCGGGGACCTTGCGTAAGAAATGGATTTTTATGGACATTGCAGTGTGAGCATCTTCTTTTTCCTTTTTTCCTTTGATGATAAAGCTTTCTGCAGTCGAGCTTTATTTTATCAGAAGAATAAGAGATTATCAAATTAGTTAAGCAGCCCAACAAGGAGATTTCCAAAGGGACAAAGGAAGGAAGCATCTCTCCAAAGACGACCTCTGCTTTATCTTTATTCTTCACTTAGTCGATCACAGCAACAACCATGGTTTGAATGTTTGCAGTGTCCCAGGTGCTGTGCTCTTGTACCCAAGTTCTTTCATTTATACTTGAGAGAGAGGCACCATCTCCCACTTAAGAAATTACCAGATGGGCTTTGGAAAGTGTGGTGAAACCTGCTTGAGGATGTGGCTGAGCTGAGACTCAAATCTGGATCTGTCTGACTTTGAAGCCCCTGGTTCTTTGCTCCTTAAACATCCAGAAACCTCCAGTCCTTTCATTGTCAAATAATCTTCCCTAACAGGAGTCATGCATCGTGTGACAAGGATGTTTTAAATGTTCATGTTCAATTGTGTAGAAGGAAACTTGATCTCATTTCATGGGAGTCACTGCTGCCTATTTCTCCTTTCATTTTTATAACTTCTTCCTCTGTCTCCAAGGGCAATTAGTGATGATCAAGAACAAACTGAAGAATGTAGCAAATATAAGAGGATTCTCAGTTGCCTGTCTGGCCATCTGTTGTTCTCAAATCCAGAGGCGGCCTGGGGGTGTCCTTGACATACTGGAAAGGTGAGCAGGGATCCCTTGGTCCAGTTCCCAGAGCACCTGCTAGGGCTGTCCCTGTGAGTCTGGACTTGCTGTGGGAGAGCAGGGGGCGTGGAGGAGTCCGGCCAGAACAGCCCCGCCAGGCAGAGCCCGTGGAGGTGACCGGCCGGATGGTCACTTGGTCTCTGTGCCCAACACCATCAGCTGAGCTGGGAGACAGGTAGGTCCTGGAACTGGTGGGGGTCCTACAGGTGACATACCCCAAGGTAACTTGTGGTCACGGATTACCTGGGCTGACCAAGGATCCCTCCAGGTTCCTGATCCCCTGGACGAAGGTGCCGCTCAGCTCAGCTGCATGGAACTCACTGCTGTGCCTTCCCCACCTGCTGCTCGTTCCTGATAGGAGGGTGTCCGCACTCCTTCCCACGGGGTCCAGGCCTTTGTGATCGGCTCGGCCTCCCTCTTCGGCTGGTCTTCTCCTCCTGACCCCGTGGCCAGTTCCATCAGGGCTGATTGGGGGAGGGGTTGGCTGTCACCCAAATGGTCAGGAGGGTCAGACAGAGACAAGAGGATGATGGACTGTCCATCACACCTGCAGGCAGGACCTCGTCAGGTGAGGTTTCCAACACCTTAGACAGAAAGAGACAGTTTGAGTGAGATGGACTCTTTAGGGAAGCAGACGTCTGGAAGCAGGAAGAAATTCCAGAATCCCAGGTGCAAATACACAGCATTCAATCCACACGCTGGACAGCAGGGGCGGCATCCAGGTCACTGTCAGGGACCTGGATCCTCCATCCGGCTCCTCCACGCCATCCAGGTGCTCACGGGGAACTTCACAGGTCTCCCCCATCCCTGTGGGGGGTCAGACCCCATGCTGACCTCTCATCAATGCCGGTGCCGGGTCAGGGTTAGTGTGGGGACCGAGAGACACGTTAGCCCTCATGCACTTTGATCAGGGAAGAGCCCCAGCCCCGCATCAAAACCCATTGATTCTCACTCTGTGCACAATTACACCAGTTGCCATACTTTCAGGCCCACCAGGTACTAGAGGCAGCCACAGGGGGTGGGGGAATGGCCGAGACGGGCAGACGCAGGCGGAGTCCAGGGAAGGAGTGAAACCTGGGAGAGCATCAGCGATGGGGCCACCGTGAGAAGCTCCGTGAGCACGTGGTGAGTGGCCGCCTGCTCATCAAACGTCATAGTTCTGAAAGGGACTGAAGTGGCTTCTCAAGCCCACACTGCACAGCAAGGTCCATGCGTTCCTCTCCTAGAGTTCACTGAGCACCTACTGTGTGCAGGCCCTGTGCTGGGAGGTGAGCGCGTGCTGAGGACCAGATTGGCCCCGCCCTCAGTCAGGTGGGGGAGAAACGCAGGTCCAGAGGAGACCCCGTTACCCCTTGATGAGGATGCGCCTGAGCTGTGGGGAAACAGCTGGCGGGTGAGTAACTCTGACCCTGACCTGGGTCTGGAGTGAGAGCACCCTGAATACCCAGGGAGTTTGGGCATTTGGAGACCATCTTCACTTCTCAGGGGAGCTGACCGGGGTAGCCCAGATGGGGGGAGGGACTTGCTTGACATCCTGGACCTGGGTCTCCCCAGACCTGAGCTCTGTCCCCAGAATCACCTGGCCTCGGGGTCTCAGGGGACAATCAAGGTGACAATGTCAACCCCGTTCCTCATTCCCAAGCCACATAGCAAACTTTCCCATGCAGACAATAATTACAACTCCAGAGGTTAATTTGTAAGGAGACGGTGAAAATGTGTTATTTAAATAGTGATTATTAAAATCCTGCTGGGGGTTTGCTCCATAATAGGTAATTATCTGTGACCTAATTGTGAAAACAATGTAGCCAATTCCATCTAGCTCTTCCCCCTTAACCCAGGGTTTATTCTGGGGAGTGGCCCAGTCCGTTGCATCATAGATATTTGCTTAAAAATGTTTCTATTAAATCCAAACTGAAGTCACTTTTGGAAATTTCTCTGAGAACATGCTGATTTTGACCTTGGCCCCAGGTGTCTGAGTGGTGATGCTGTCTCAGACTTGAGAGGTTTTTGCTGTACAAATTACTTCCCCCTCATGTGCAGCCAGAACATATCAAATCATTTATGCACTTAAACATTTATATAATTATTTGCTTATTGTTTCTTAGACTTTTATGTCCATTCATTCACTCGCTTCTTCAGTTATTTTTCATTCATTTATTGGTCTGTCATTGGTTTCTTCACATGCTTATTTATGTGTTACTTTATTCATTCATTCTACTCCCATGCGTGTCCTTTCATCCACTCGTCCTTCCTTCCATTGTCCATTTGGGCGCCCAGCTCCTCACACAGTCACCAGGGGTTTCTTCTTACATCCTTTCTTTCCTTGGTTCATTCATTGTTTTCACTCCTGACCGTGTTCATTCATTCATCGCTTCGTTCATGCATTTATTCCATGATTCTTTGGTTCATTCATGTGTTTTCTAATAAATTCATTCATCCACACATCATTTGACAAAATTCACTACTTTATTACTGTACTCTATGTATTGGATGTCCCTGCCACCGCCATCCCCCCAGCATATTCACGGCATCTCAGTAGAAAGGGCCCTGTTATTATTATTATTATCGTAAAATGTAAAACACACACAGAGGAAAGCATACACGTCATAAATCTATGGCTCAAAGAGCTCCCAGTAACTGAACACACCATTGGGATGAGCGCCCACCCTGGAACCTGTCTGTGCTCTTCTCTCTCTCTCAGTTGTCATCTTAGTTTTGGGTCCCGTGTTAGCAGAGTTTAAGGCTTCAGTGACTGCAATTAAGTTGGGAGGTGAAAAGAAACACTCGAGGGAGGAGGGGAAGTGAGCCAGGGAAGGGAAGCCCTCCAAAAAAGCCTGTGTTCAAACCAGGAGGCAGTGCTGCACACACGTGCACAAGAAAGTTCCCCCTGTCAGAACGGCTGGCTGCGTATTTACACACCAGCTACCTTGCCATTGGTCGCCATAGGTCCCAGCTACCTCGCCGTTGGTTGCCTTAGGTTGAAGGCTCTTCCCAGGGCTGGGGCATTAATGCTGAGACAAGCAAGTTCTGCCACACAGGGTACTGGGGTAGGATTTGGTGATCAAAAAACACCCCCTGGGGGCTTCCCTGGTGGTGCAGTGGTTGAGATTCTGCCTGCCAATGCAGGGGACACGGGTTCAAGCCCTGGTCTGGGAAGATCCCACATGCCGCGGAGCAACTAGGCCCGTAAGCCACAACTACTGAGCCTGCACGTCTGGAGCCTGTGCTCCACAACAAGAGAGGCCGCGATAGTGAGGGGCCCACACACCGTGATGAAGAGTGGCCCCCACTTGCTGCAACTAGAGAAAGCCCTCGCACAGAAACGAAGACCCAACACAGCCAAAAAAAAAAAAATTAAAATAAATAAACAAATATTAAAACAAAAAACAAAAACACCCCCTGGGCAAAGAAATGCAGGGGCTGGTGGTTGGAAGTTGGTCCTGGACTGAAGTGGTAAAGGCAGGACTTTCAACGGTAGCCCATCAGCAGGGTCACCAGTCCCACCACCTCTCCACTCCCTGACTATTTACCATCCTCCGTCCCACCTTCACTTGGACTTATTGTCACGTTCGACTCAGAAGGATCCTTAGACACAGTCGGGCCTGAGGGCTCTATTTCATGCGTTGGGGAAACTGAGCCCAGAGAGCGGAAGCAAAAGGCTCCAGAACACTCGGTCAGCTGTGTGAGGACCCAAACCCCACCCAGGCCTCTGCGCAGATTGAGGTGACCTCTGACCTCACTTCTGAATTCTCTGCCAGAAACATTCACCAAGAACAAAATAAGCAAACAGAAGCTGCTGCCTTTGAAAAGCCAGAGGCTGAGTTGCTCCGGGGGGCCGTCTTTGCTTTTTAGAACTCCTCCCCCAAACAGACACACTTAAAAGCCACATTTGCAGATGGAAAGTGCCCATCAGCCTCAAGCCAAAAGAAATGCATGTGATCACTTGCCCCTGTGAACAGAGCATGCGTGATGTAATTGCATCTCGTTAAAGTCCCATCTGGAGGATATATTATAGGAGGAGAGGGTTTGACCTGGGACAATTCAGTCACCATATATGCACTTCAGTGCCTACACTTACTTCATTTAAATTGAGAAAGAGAACATAGCCTTTAAAGGTTACCTTCCTTCAAGATGTTCTGGGTCTGTGCCGTGTGAGCACATGGGGAACGTGTGAAAGTTTGGTGTTTGTCACTTATCTAATCCCACTCTCTGGTCTTTCTCCACTGCTGCAAAGACCCAATTTTCTGCAACTCATCACCAGCAAATTCTCTCTGCAGCCTGAGTTTGCCATATTCATCTCTTTGAAGAGATTGGACATAGCTCCTGGGCCAGGGGACACGAGGCCAGGCAGCTGAGAGATTATATTTCAGCTCTGTCATTTCCGTCATGGACTACTAATAATAGCTACCATCTCCTGAGGTCCTACTATGTGCCAGGAGTGGTGCTGGGGGCTTTGGACAAACATTCACTGCAACCCTGCAACATGGAGGCTTATTTATGCTCCCACCATTGCCTCCTGCCTGGATTATGTCCAAGTTGCCCAACTGGCCTCTCTGATTCCACAGCTCTGCTTGCCTGTAGATCCCATCCCACCCCTGCCTATGGACACCACAAAAAGGGACGGTCTTGCTCTCAGAGTGAATTTTGGCCATTGAGCAAGCAGAATGGGTGCAGAGAGGGTGCTCAGCCCCTCTCTGTTTTCTGGTTTAGGAGGGGGGCAGGCAGTGAACTGGCATGGCCTGGCAGCCCTCAGCCTGGGAGGAAGGAAAGTGCATCGTGGCTGGCTCTAAGTGCCCGTGGGGAGAGCGATGGGTCAGATCATCAAAGGAAACTGACCTTTGGGTCATCCTTGACCCTTGGGTCAGGAGTCATCTGGCTCAGCCACCAGATGTATCTGGGCACCTGCTCCCTCTTGAGGTCACATGATTCCTTGAATTACAGTAAGAGCTATCTGTGTTGAGCACCTACTGCAATCATGTGACGAATATCTACTGAGTGCCCACTAGGTGCTGTACACTGGGGCTACAGCAGTGAACCCCACAAAGCGGGCGATGACAGAGACGGGCCAGCCAGCTCCCGCTGTGCCCACTGTGCCGGTGGCCTCTGTAGCCACGTGGGGGCTCCCCTTTCACACTCTGGCCCGTCCTGCTGCTCGACTTCAGGCACTCCTCTCCTTCCCTCCTTTCACATCCTGGTCCTTGCTCTTTTCTCTCTTTGGAGCTGGGGCTGGGGGTCGGGGGGAGGGAAGCAACAGGCACATGGAGGACAAATCACAGAGCCAAGTGGGGTCTTCTTCCTGTTTCTTCCCCTAAGAAATGGGCAGTTTTGCGCAAATTAATTTAAGCACAGCCCATCACTAAAGAAGCAAACAAAGCTGGTTAGATTCATTTTCTTGGTCAGCTTGTTCAAGCCTGGTATTAATCTATTCATCAGCTTAGTTCATCAGGAGAAATCACGCTTCTTCAGGAGTTTTCTAACTGAAAATAATGCCTCATTAAGTTAAACATATTAACCTGAGAACAGTACTGATGTCAGACAGACTAATGAATGTCATTATAGTGAATGCACAGTAGTCCTCGAGGGACCCAACCAGCCATTAGAAACTCTCTGCAAATGCACTCAGCTATTGTCCCAAGGATGTGGAATCTCGAGGGAGGGAGGGAGATGGGAAAGGAGCTGGTGTGGAGCTGCGGTCATCCCGGGGAGCGGTGCCCTGATGAATCCCGGCATCTTTGAAAGCTTTGAGGGGCACATGGCCAAGGGAGGCACCAAGTGTGTGACATGACTCATTGTTGAGTCCAAAGGGAGGGACGCTGGGATTAGCCTCTAGAACAGGAGGGAGGGCAGGAGGGTCGGAGTTCAGGCATCAGAACACTGGGTCCTGTTCCCAGGGCTCGTCATCACAGTGGACGAGGTTTGATTCCAGCTCATCTTTACTGAGCCGAGTGCTGTGTTGGGACTTTCACATGCATTGTATTCATGCAACCCTCACAGAATCCCAGGGAAACTGAGGCTCAGAGGAGTCAAGGGGCTTGCCCAACTTAAGGTCATGAGTGAGTGGGAGGGAGAGCTGAGACTGAGATCTAGGTTGGGTGACCCTGCGGGAGGCTTCCTCTCCCAGCCCCCCACTCCCACCCCCAGCCTCACCCTCCTGGTGGTCTGTCTTCAAAGCCTCCTGACTCCATCCTCCAGGACCCTGTAATTCCTCAATTAAAGCTGTGTGGAGAGGCTCTCTCTTCCCTACCATACAAGGCACACTGATCACAGGGTTTAGGATAGACCCTGGCTTCCACACGGCCCAGGAGCACACCCGCTGTGACCCCCCAGGTTCTGAGTGAACTAAAGTTCCCAGCACACCGTGGATGCTAGGCAACGCTGGTCTGCCTGCTGTGAGCTGAGCTCCTGGTCCATCCAACTGCACTTGGGCTTTGGTGAAGGGCCAGGCAGGCGGGGGGCAGAGGAGCAGAGGTGCCCTTCCTGACGTGCAGCCCAACACCCATATCCTACACAGCTTCCCTTGGGGTCTGGCACACGGCTGGTTTCAAGGCAGAAGTGACCTCGCCACGGTCTTCCAAACTGGGCAGTTCACATGTGAGTGGGGCAAATGAGCCCAGGGCACTGGAGAGAGTCCAGTCCTAAAGGCAGGGAGAGGGGAGAGTGGGAAGCATCTGGAGACAGAGGCAGAGTCACGGGGAATGACACAGAGAAAGTCTGGGAGACAGCATGGAAGAGATGCCTGGGCCAGAGGAGGGTTCTGTATAAAGGGCCAGGTCAGCTGGTCCAAGGTGAGGTAAGAGAGGGGAAAAGTAGAAATGTATATTTCCAACTATCCAAACCTCTAGCTGACACTCTGCATTTTCCTCATCATTGATTTATGAAGTAATGGACACGTGGAGGCACATGTTTTGGCCATCATGTTGGAGATCTCATTTGACTCTAAAAATAGAACTGTCCCTGAGAGGCAGTTGTTATTAGCCTCATGTGTCAGGTGAAGAAGCTGAGGCCCAGAGATGCTGAGTGCCTGGCCAGGGTCACAGAGCTCGAAAGAGCCTGGATCCACAGCGGGGGCTGCCTGAGCCCAAGGGCCATGTCCTCCCCACTGGCCACGTTGAATCTCACATCAGCAGGTCCAGCTGGACAGCGTTTGTTTGCCCTGCAAAGTACAGACATCTGGAAAATGTCTGCTTCTGGCCCCCTCCCTCCTCAGTTTGGCTCGTAGGCAGGATGGGTCTCATAGGCAGGTGATGTGAAGAGTAGCAACTGTTGCCAGTCTTGCCTGTGGAGAGGCAGGCCCTGCCACGGTGAGTCAGCACAAGCCCGAGGGACCTGGCATAGACCTGTGGGGACTCCTCTGATCCGGAGCTGGTGTTCCCCCTTCGCCCAGCTGTTCAGGGAGGGGTGTGAGTTCCCCTCACCGCGGGCACTTGCTCTCACGTGGTGCATTTTTATTTCAGTCGACAAGTGTAATTCATTTAAGGCTCTCTGCTGGTTATTTCATGTCTCCAAAGCACGCCCTTCATGGAAAGATCAATTCCAAGGGAACACCTAGTTACCGAGGACTACAGCCCAGGACACAGTCTCTCGGAGAGCTCCGAGGAGCTGCTTGGAAGAGGCAGGGGGAGGTGAGCATACATGTGACTTTGGAGAAGGGGTACATGCATTCACACACACATCTTGGTAGAGGGCTGCCGCTCGTCACAAGGCACACATATCTCAGCTAAAGATTTTAGTGCTTTTTTTTTTTTTTAATAAATGCTTTATTTATTTATTTTTTCACAGAGGAAGCTTGGTGGTGGAAATGTAGCCATTTGCTGCTTTTATAACTAAGAGTTAAAGTCCAGGCTCTCTTTCTTATAGAACGTAAATGTGCACCGACACATGTATCTGTAATTGTTATCAAAATTAAGCTTAGTCACTAGAAGAAGATTCGCTGTCTGAACTTTCTTCTGCATTTTTTTCACTTCTACATCAGGCACTGGGGCATCTGGCCTCTGAGGAAGATCTGGGTCTAGTCCTTCCGATATCATTTCGTTTCTTATTGCCATCCCTGGAACACCCACTTGAGCCATTCTGAGATATCTGGCATATCTTACGTCCTTGGCTACAGTTAAGATATTTTCTGGTGTGACTTCACTTTCCCGTGGTCCAGAGTCTTGTAAACTGTTCTGTGATTGCTCTGAAGTGGTTTCAGAATGTGTTTCATTTGTGATCCTAGCGACACGTATAGGAGATACTTCAAATATGACATCGTCTAGCCCTGGGATAGATGACAACTTCGCATCTAAAATATTGAGAGTTGTTTCAATTTGCTGCATACGAAGAGAAAGTTCTGCCGGTTTCTCCTCACAAACTGTAGAAAAGGGGTTGAGGAACTGTACAGTGTGCACCACAAATTGGTTTAGAAATGCCACCGTTCTTTCCTGTGGAATAGCTGGCACCTTGTTCAGGTCTATGCCTGACCCCGTGAGGGGAAGCCCATCCTCATCCGCCTCCTCAGCGGGTGGGGGACCCAGGGCTCACCCACAAACCCCTCCCCGACCTGGCCTGCCCAACGTGGTAATAGCGTCCTAGTGCTTTTCTAAGTGTGGGAAGATGCAACAAATTGGGTTGTCTTGGCTGGGGTTAGGTTGTCAATCAAGGGAGGGTGGGGTTTGGAGACAACTGTCCTCCTGCTGCCACCAAGCCACAGGATCTGCAGGGTCACCGCCACTCAGCCCGGCCCTCCCCTTGGGGGGAGGGAGGGCTTGGCTGGGGCGTCTGCGCTGTCGGTCACTGGCCTCCAGCTCTGCTCAGCATGGGCTCAGCCTTCTGGGCGGCTGTCCTGTTGGCGGAGTTGGGCATTTTGTGTTCTGGGAGGCGTGGCCTGGCTGTTCCTGCTCTCCTGGGGAGCCTGGGGGAGCTGAGGGCTCTGAAGCAGCAGGAGAGACCTGCCAATGAGACGAACGAGCAAGGCCAGAATCCCAGGGCTAGGTCCCTGAGGCCCCTAACAGAGCCCAGGCGTGCCCCAGGCCCAGGTCAGCCACAGTCGTGGAGACTGTCAGGAACTACAGGGACAGGGTCGGCTCAGATGTGGAGGCCTGGGGTTGGGAAAAGGCAGAGTCTTCAGGAAATGATCGAGCTGCCCCCACAGTTCAGGGTACAGAGCAGGCTGGGCGCTGCCGGGGCTCTCTGGGCCCAGGGGAGTGCAGGCCACCGCCAGGGTCCAGGCTCTGTCACCGAGGGCTCTGCCTCTGCAGCTACCAAGACCTGGGTTTGAATCCCACCTCTGACACTGCGCACCTGTAGGATCCTGGGAAAATGACTTGACCTCTCCAAGACCTAGTTTCCTCATCTGTACAGTGGATTCTGGGTGCCTCCCGTTCCAAGTTCATTTTCTCCACGTGCAAATAGGAGGTGAGAAAGTGCAGGCCCTCGAGGCACAGGCTCACCTCCCTCACCTTCTGAGGGAGCTGGCAGGCGGAAACCCTCACATCTGACTCTCCAGGGGGCATGGAAGACCACTGGCCCTGGACTGGGAGTCAGGTGGCCTTGCTGGCCCCTCCACATGTGGCCCTGGGGCCTTGGGGGCCGTGCCCCTCCTCCTGCTGCCCCAAGGGCTCTGTGAGGGGAGAGGGACCCCGAAAGGAGTAAGGGGAATTGTGGCATCTTGGGGGAGGGGGAGACCTGGAGGTGGTCCAGGCCCCCCCTGATCTCACAGGAGAGGAAACACACACGTTCTCCTCACCCTCGGTTCGTCCCCAGCCCCAGGGGTGACTGAGGAGCTGAGTCCTGCTGGGTTCCCACTGGCCATTCAGACCCTTAACTCCTCCGTGTAACGGCCCCTGTTTTGCCTGTGGAAGCACCTGGTGCTGGGCTCCAGAAAAATGAGGAAAAAGGGAGGGTCCCCCAGGGACGTGCCCCACGTCCAAGTGCACACAAACCAGCCCGCTTCGCGGTTTGCCAAGCTCACCCCCTTCCTTCACCAGCTCTCACCAGCTTCCAGCCCTGTTAGGTGAGTTTCCCTGGCTGTTTCAGCCCCTCCCTCGCAGGGTTGCTGGAATCAGACTGGCCGTGCGGACATGGCAGGAGCCCCACCAGTCTCCTCTGCCTGAACCCCACATCCCTGCCCCTGGGCCTCAGGGCCAGATGGGTCTTTGTCGCACAGCTCAGCAAGCCCCGTCTGCTACCTTGCCCAGTGAAGGGAGGGCACGGGAGCAGGAAGGCAGGAGGATGGTTTCACAAAAACATTTTGTCATCCTACCACTTTTGAGGTGCCAGGGATACAGCAGCCAAAGGTCCAGGTCCTTGCTGAGCTTACAAGTAATTGACCTCACTTCTCTACCTTTTTGAGGGGAAAACTGAGTTCTGGAGAACGTAAGTATAACATTCCCACTTTATAGGTAAGGAGAGTAGATTCAGAGAGGTCAGGTGGCTGGATTTAAATCTTATACCTAGTGAGTGGCAGAGCGGGATGCAAAACATAGTGCGTCCCGAGCTGGAGCACTAGCCCCTGTGAGGAACTGCCCAGGGCCCAGCGCCTGTGGGCACGGGGACGGGGATGCACCATGTCGGGGTGTCGGGGGCTGTCCAGCCCTGGCAGAGGTTAATGGTGTGTTACTGCAGGGGCTCCCTTTACATCCAAGGGAGCCAGGACACCTTCAATCATCAGAAGCAGGTGTTCTGTGTTTGCCTCCTGGATGAAGTCTTCCTTGAAGGTAATAAGTAAAGTGGGTACATTAGGGAAGTGACAGCCCGGGGCTTGGGTGGGGGAGGATAAGGGGGGATGTGGTGCAGACCTAGAAAGAGGGGTTTGGCCACCAGGACAGGAGATACCGCGAATGGAGGCTTTTCTGTGGGCCCACGACACTCCCGCCCCAGGGAGAAGGGGGCCTCAGTCTGTGCTTTCCTCTGGGGATTGTTGTGGGGAGGGCGGTGGGGGGCAGGCAAGGCAGCCCTAGAGGAGGAGTCAGACACACGGGGATCCCCCAACTCCCTGCTGTGTGACCTTGGGCAAGTTGCCTTCCCTCTCTGGTCCTCAGTTCCCACACCTGTAGATGGGGGACAGTGATCTGACCAGCCTCACCCTCATAGGGTGGTTGACGCCATGAGCCTTAAAAGCTGCACAGATGGACAGCCAGGAGCAGAGGGGCAGTGAGGGCAGTGGTCGGGGGCCGGAGGTGGAGTCAGCCACAGGTCCTGGTTCATATCCAACCTGTGATCTCAGGCAAGTTCTTTCATAGGGGCCCAGCAATCTTGCCACTGAGCTCTTCGTCCAAAGCTTTTAGCCTCCATAAATCATTTTTAATAATGTACCACCTTGTAATTACTGCAAAGCCTCCAGAGGAATCAGATGCACTTTAGACATAATGAACTAATTATTGTCAGGTAAGTCACAATCGGGGAGCAGGGCTGGATTTCACAGAGTCTCTGCTGCTGGGCACCAGCCTGGGGACCATCTCTAACAGTGACTTAGTGGGAGCTCCAGGCTTATTCCAGGTAAACAACGGCCAGGATTTGGGAAGGGGACTGAGGCAAGGGTTACACCTGGAGGTTACTGCAAACCACATCACTGCAGATAAGGGCAGTGGGAGCGTGGGATGTGTGTGGGTCCCCTTCAAGGCTCCTTAGCGACAGGTGGGTGACCTTGGGGCTGAGACTTAACCTCTCAGAGCCTCCGTTTCCCCACCCAGAAGGTACAGCTGTTGAACACTCCTTCACAGGGAGGATGTGAGGGTCACAGGAAGCTCTCAGCACGGTGCCTGACACACAGCAGGAGCTCAGAGAAGCAAGTGGCTGTTGACTTGAGATGGTGCCCAGGCAACTTGCTGAGCTGCGGTAGGGAGCCTTAGCTTCCAGCCCTCACCTGTCCCATCCCTGGTCTTCTGAGGATGCTCTGGGCACCACTTGGCAGCAGGAGGGTGGGTCAACATTGAGATGGCCTGGATGTGGAACAGTGAGGATCTGGACAATGTGCTTCCACCAAGGTAGACAGGAAGGTGGCAGGTGATGGGAGACAGGACCTGACATTCTGGTGCCAAGTGAGAGATGGCTGGATGGACCAGGCCAGATGTCCAGCAATGGGTAGTATGCAGACAGGAGCAGTGCCGTCCATCAAGGAGGGCTGCTCTCTGGCTCTGAACAAGGCTCCAGGCTGTGGAATCTGGGGTGCTGCTGGTGCTCTACCCCTGTCCCCTGGGCACCCCTGTCTCAGACTTGCTGAGTCTCCTCCTTTAAGTATCCTTGCTGCTTCCTCTGAGGACTTCCTCTTGGCCAGCATACAGAGCAAGCTGGGGTGCTGGGGAGTTGATGCCTAGGACCAGCCCTCACCCAGTGAAGGTTGGGGTTGGATGTAAACCCTCCCATTTCCTTGCCCCTCCCCTCCAGTGGGGCACCTCTGAGATGTGCTCTGCATCACCTTCCAGATTGCCCCGAAGCCGGGACTGAGGCCCTGCCGCCGCAGCAGTCACCTGCTCAATATGCAACTTTTACTGGCTTCCTTCCCTCCCCTGTCTCACTTCCCCAGTCGTCCTGATGCTTACCTGGACCACCTCCCCAATAAACCACTCACCCTCCAACCCTTATCGCAGGGTCTGCTCCTGGGGAAGCCAAGACAGGGGTAAAAGGGGAGGAGTGGCCCCACAGGAGCAAAGCTGTGACCCAAGTTGTGGTATGGGGACCTCGGTACCAGGCAAGGGTCCGAGGTGGGGATTTGGTCTCTGGAGTGAGGCAGGAGCCCATCACTCCTCCCCAAGGATGGTGATGATGAGGAGGTGAAAGTGGGAACAGCAGAAGGTGTTACAGGCACCTCCTCCATCAGGCACGGCTCACACGAATATTTATGGAACATGGCAGATCTCATTTCATCCTCCCTGTAATGGAATGACTTTGGAACCACTTTTATCCTAAGTCTAGAATCCTATAGTTTTAGAGCCGAAAGTACCTTCACAATCCCTTGGTCTAGTGCCCAGATCTTGGTTTCTAATATGATTCTAAAATGAAGGGAACCACAGATCCTTAGAGGAATGGCTGATTCTAGGACTGAGAAAGGGAATGTACAAGATGGGCCTGGGGCATCTTGTAAGAAAGTAAGGAAGTGCTCAAAAACAGAATGATGGGAGCATGGCAAAGGGACAAAGGAACCTGAAAGAGCCCCCAAAAGATGATACAATTTGAAAAACAAGATAAATGATACAACACTAAAACTCAAAACCAAAGTATAAAATAAATATCCATGAGCCCATACTGATATGAATAAATAAATGAATAAATAAATAGAAGAGGAGAGACAAATCTTCCTTACAGAAGAATTCCAAAGAATTTATACTCCCTGCTCCAAGAAATAGAATTTAACTCCCTAACCCTTGAATTTGGGCCATACTCAATGATTTGCTTGCAAAAAGTCAAGCATGGGAAGGGCAGGAGTGGGTGAATGGGGAGTAACTTGGCAAACATCACCTTAACCACATGACGGATGTTAACATCACAGTGATAAATCCTGTGGGTAGCATGTGTCCCCAGAAATGATGTGATGAGAAGGGCACTTCACCTCTGTGCAATTCTCCCCCAGTCTAGTCATGAAGAAAACATCAGGCCAACTCAAACGAAGGAGCATTCTGCAAAATGTTCCTCAAGACCGTCAAGGTCATACGGGACAGGAAAGGCTGAGAAACTGTCACAGGACAGAGCGGGGAGTAAGGAGATACAAGGACTAAATGTAATGTGGTTGCTGGATGGGCTTATGCAACAGAAAAAGGATATTAGAGGAAAAACTAGTAAAGATAGAATAAAGTTGAGGTTACTTAACAGTGATGTGTCAATGTTAGTTTCCTAGTTTTGACAAATGAACCCTAGTTACTAAGACGTTAACGTCAAGGGAATGGGGTGAGCAGTACAAAGGGACTCCCTATACTCTTTTTGAAACTTTTCTGTGAATATAAATTCTTCTAAAAATAAAAAATGTATTAAAAAAAACCCCACTCCTGGTTTGATTCCCTCACTTTAATACGTGAACAAAGATCTTTCAGTGACTGTGAAGCTGGGGAGGTCCCGGCTGGGAGAAGGACGTCGGATTTCATTGTCCTCACAGCCTTTCTACCCTCCTCCGAAGCCCTTCAATAAAATGGCTTGATCCATCCCCCACCAAAAAAAAATAATACGACCCGGAGAGGCTACCAGACTGCAGAAAGTTCTCATGCGGCATTAGTGGAAAAGTCAGGGATGGCCTTCCTGAGAGTAAAGGGAACCTGACCAGCAGAGGCGGAGACAAATCTGAGGCTTACTTTTCTCACCCAACGAGGTGTCTGGAAGGGGCTGGTGAAGGGCCAGCGGCTCCAAGATGCCATTGGCTCAGTCTCCTCCTTTATCTCCCCTCGATGTCCTCCACGCACTTGGGGGCCCCTGAGGTCGCATCGCGGTTGCTCACCAGGACCTAGGGGTGCCTTTTAGGATCAGAGGCAGCCTGTCCACGGAATTTCCCAGAATGCCCTCAGGAACCTCTGCTCCCATCTCATTGGTCGGAGCTGTGTCACATGACTACCGGCAGAAGGGGAAATGTGATGTTTTTAAGTAGGGGAAATTGTTGTCCCGGACAAAATAGGGGTCATGTTAGGAGGAAAGAAGAGGAGGGTGACTATTGGTGGGCAGCCTGCCGTCTCTGCCCCAACATTTACAATCTCGTTTTCATGTTTGCTACCTCCCTGGATCCACACAAGCATGTTTGTTGTGATCAGGCAGTGAGAGGCTGAGCCACTTGGCCGGGACCCCACAGGAGTGGCCTGAGGAGCCAGGCTAGCGCCCGGCTCCCTGCAGCTCCTCAGATCTGCCCTCCTGCCCCACATTGCCTGCTCTCTCCTCTCTCACCATCCCAATTCTCTGCCTCTCCAGCTCCCCAGACCAGCTGGGGTTGGCACATTCTCACAGCCTGGAGAGGAGGGGTCAGTGGTTTATCACTTATGGTTCTGGCAACACTTTAAAGTTGAGACCCACTTTAAACAAGCCTGCTATTGACTTGTCACACTCCAGCACCGCTAGTGGGATGTTCTCTGCAGTAGTCTTTGTGGAGGACACTCGAGCAGCATCTATCACAATTCAAAAGGCACTTAGCTTTTGGTCCAATAATTTTACTTCTAGGAGTTAGTGATTCTGAAATGCTCAAGGATATGCATTTATGCAAGGAGGTTATCTACAACATTATTTGCAATAGCAAATAAAACATTGGAGACAACATAAAGGTCCATCAACAGGAGATTGGCTAAATAAATAATGATGCATCCGTGCTACTGAATACTAAGCAGTCATTAAAAAGATTGAGTTTGGTCTCTATGTACTAACATAGGAGAATCTCTATGATATAGTTTTGAACAAAGAAAACAAGTTTCTTGAAAAATATGAGGAGCATGATGCAAAGATACTCTATCTGTCTTGGTTTGGCACAGGTAAGTATGTGGAAGGATGTGCAACTTTGTTGGAAGACCCTTGGGAAAATTCATCACAGGTCTGAAACTCACATGTCCCTTTCCAAAGCCATTTATGCATTAGATCTCATCCTTTCTCATCTGCTCAAGAACATCACCCCAGCAATTCTCTTCTTCCTTCTGCATTATCAAAGTTCCCCTCTCCACTGGATCACTCCCATCAGTGTGCAAACACGCCAGTATTTATTTCTACAGCCACAAAGAATAAAACACTCAATAAAATTAAAAAGAAAAACCACCTCTCCTGCTACAAACACATTTCTTTGCTTTATCTTTACGGTCAGACCACTTGAAAGCATTATTTATACACATCACTTCCTACTTCTCTCCTCCAATTTTCTCTTAACACACTCATATCAGGATTTCATCTCCACCTCTTCATCCAAAACTGCTCTTGTGAAAGTGACCAATGACCTCACACTGTCACATCCAGTGATCAGTTTTCAGCTGTCATCTTACTCCGTCTGTTACTCCCTCCTCCTTGAAACCCTCTCGCCCCTCTGTGCCCATCCTCTCCTGGTTTTCCTCCTACTTCCCTGGCTGGCTTTCTCCATCTCCTTTGCTGGTTTCTTCTTGGCTCCTCGACTCGTAAACTTGTGCTGTCCCTGGGCTTCATCTTTGGTCCGCTTCTCCTTATCCTCTCTCACTCTCCTGGGGGCCTCATCAGATTCATGTTCATTACAAGCCATTCATGTACTGGTGGATCCCAAATTTACATCTCAGCCTAGACCTCTTCCTGAATGCCAGGGTTATACATCCAACTGTCTATTCAACATCTCCACCTGGGAGCCCAACAGGTATCCAATGTCCTTCACACATCCCAGCTGACAGCCTGTTCTTCACCTGCCTCACTTCCCAACCTGCTGCTCCCACTGTCTCCCTCAGCTCCGTTAAGGCAACTCCATTCTCACAGTTTCTCAGGCCAGAAAGCTGGAGTCATGCGTGACCTATCACATCCCATACCACATCTATCAGCAAACATGCTGGCTGCTTTTCAAAACATTCACAGAACTTGACCACTTCTCGACTCCACAGCTACCTCCCTGGTCCCCCATCCCAGTCACATCATCTCTGTCTTGAATTCTCGCAATAGCTTCCTAACTGCCCTCCCTGTTTCCTTTTTCCTCTAAGAGTCAGCTCTTCATAAAAGGTCCTGTGTGATCCTAGTTAACTTGTCATAGCACGTCCATCATGTACTCAGAACATTTCAGTGACTCCATTTCAGTCAGGGAAGAAGCCAGGGTCCTTGCAATGGCTCACCCAGCCCTACATGAACTGAGCCCCTACCCCTACCCCAACCACCTTGCTGACCTTATTCCTACCTACTATCTCCCTGCTCCCTCTTCATGCAGTTGCAATTAGATTGTGGGTAGAACTGGAGTGGGTGTGGAAGAGTAACATCTGGGGACTGGCTAGCCATTTTGTTCCTTCCCCTTTTGTTGTCTCAAAGCTTCTCCATGTGGTCTCTTTCGGTGGATGAGTTTGAATTTCCTCATGATAAAGGCCTCAGGGCAGTCAGAATATTTATATGGCAGCTCAAGGCTCTAGCATGAATATTCCTAAGAACCAAGAGAAAGCTTTATTATCTTCTATGACCTTGCCTGGAAGTCACATAGTGTCACTTTTGTATTCTATTGATTGACCAGACAGTAAGCTTACTCTAGGTTTAAGATAAAGTGGCATAGACCTTATTCTTCTGTTGAAGGAGTGTCAAAGAATTTGCAGACATGCTTTGAAACTGTCACAGATAATGTATATTGTTCTTAAACAAAGTCTTACAAGATTCTGAGTGACCTTCTTGTAGAAAGAGTACATGTCAGCACAGAGAGAAGAGGATATGAAATGATCGTCAATGTCTGTCTAAAATTCATTCTGTCTAAAGATTATGTTAAGACCTCTGATTCTGGCCAAGATGGAGTAGCCTCATTTCACCCAGGTATTCCCCCTGACAACTAAAATCTCTGGACATAATTCAACAAAAACTCAAAGGAGCACTCTGGAAGGTGGAAAGAAGGAAGCAGACTTCCCAGGACCACAAGACTTTAGGAATAACATGGTGGTAAGTTCTTTGAGTTCTCTTATTGTGTCTCATATACCCTAGACAGAGTTCTGTAGATGCCTCCAACCTGGAACAATGAACAGGCACAGGCAAAAAAATAAATTCCAAGAAAATCCTATTTTTCCCTAGGCAAGTAACAGGGGTAAGGGTTGTCTAACATACAAGAAAAGTTGGGGGCCATACCACCTGATCTAACCGAACATCAATGGGAAAACAACGCCACATTCTTATGATATCAACAGGGCAAACAGAGAGATCTTCCACTTTCCCCACACACCTGAAAAGTGGGTGGTGGTGCTCTGATTTCCTCTTTGGTGGTGTCAGCAGCATCCAGGGGTGAGCAGAACTTCCGCCTCTATCTAGCATCAGTATGATTGAGTGAGGTAATGTGAGGCGGGATTAGTCAGCACTCCACTCACCAGCCACCTCACTCTGGTCTCAGCAGGGAACAATGGAGAGATGGACACACATTGGGCAGCAGCAAGGTTGAGCGAGGGAATGTGAGGCAGTGTTAGTCAGCTTTCTGATCTCCCCTACCTTTTCTTGTTTCCATGGGGCTCAGTGAAGAGCTGAGCTTCCACTCCCAGCTGGCAGCAGCAAGGCAGAATGAGGTGGGTTTGTGAGGCAAGATTATTTGCCACTCTAGTCTCCTTGCCCTGTGTCAATGAGGACAGAGTCGTGACTTCCAGCTTCTTACGTGTTGGATTGGAAATTGGAAGTCTCTGCAAGTTTTTTGTTAATGCTGTTTTGCTTTGTTTTAGATTTCTTGGGGTTTTTTATGTAGACAATCATATCATCCACAAGTAGGGACAGTTTTATTCCTTCCTTACCTGTTGGTATGCTTTTCTTTATTTTTATTGCCTTATTGCACTGGCTAGAACTTCCAATACTATGTTGAATAAGGTGAGACCACACCTCCTTGCCTTGTTCCCAATCTTAAGGTGAAAGTATTGTCCTTCACCATCGAATACAGTGTTAGCTGTAGAGTTTGTTGTTTTTGTTGTTGTTTGGTAGATGCTTTTATTACACTGAAGAAATTCAGCACACTGTATTCCTAGTGTGCTGAATATTTTTTATCATGAATAGGCATTCAACTTTATCAAATGTTTACCCATCAATTTATACAATCATATAATTTTTTCTTCTTTAGCCTGATGATATGGTGGATTACATTGACTGATTTTTGAATATTGAACTAGACTTTCACACTTAGGATAGATATATCCTACATGGTCAAAGTTTATAATTGCTTATATACATTACTGGATTCAATTTTCTGATACCTTGTGGAGCATTTTTGTATCTAAGCTCATGAATGATTTTGGTCTATAATTTTCATTTTTGTACTGTCTTTGAGTGGTTTTGGTATCAAGGTAATTCTGGCCTCATAAAATGAGTCATGAAGTGCCCTCTCCTATTCTATTTTCTCAAAATGATTGTGTGAAATTGGTGTTAATTCTTTAATTATTTGACAGAATTCTTAAGAGAAACTATCTGCTCCTGGGGATTTTCTTTTGGGGGAGTTTTAAACTATGAATTAAATTTCTTTAATTGTTATAGGACTATTCAGATTGTCTATTTCATCTTGGTTGAGTTTTGATAGTTTGTGGTTTTCACAAAATTGGTTAATTTCTTCTAATTGTAAGTTTATGTGCATGAAGTTGTTCATATTATTACCTTACTATAATTCTAGTGGCTGTAAGATATGTAATGACATCCCCCATTTCATTCCTGAAATTGATTATTTGTGTCCTCTGTTTATCTGTGTCAGTCTTTTTAGAGTTTTTTTAATTTGTTAAATTTTCCCAAAGTACCAGCTTTTCATTTCATTGATTTTCTCTATTCTTTTCCTATTTTAAAATTAACTGATAGCTGTTGTCTACAAGAAACCTTTTTTTTTTTTTTTTGCGATACACGGGCTTCTCACCATTGTGGCCTCTCCCGTTGCGGAGCACAGGCTCCGGACGCACAGGCTCAGCGGCCATGGCCCATGGGCCCAGCCGCTCCGTGGCATGTGGGATCCTCCCAGACTGGGGCATGAACCCGCGTGCCCTGCATCGGCAGGCGGACTCTCAACCACTGCACCAACAGGGAAGCCCAAGAAACCTATTTTTAAATATAAAGATTAAAAGTAAAGGGATGAAGAAAGATATACCCTGCTGGCATTAATAATAATAAAAAAAAGCCTGAGTAGCTATATTAATTTCAGATAGAGCAGACTTTAGTTCAAGGAAAGGTATCAGGGATAAAAGAAGACATTGCATAATATGAAGGAGTCAATTCTCCGAGATAACAGTTCTTAATGTGTATGCAGCTCATAACAGAGGATCAAGTTATGTGAAACAAAAAATGATGGAACTGCAAGAAGTAGATGAATCCACTGTTATAATTGGAGACTTCAACACTCCTCTGTCAAAATGGACATGTGCAACAGGCATAAAATCAGTAAGGACATAATTTAATTCAACTACACCACCAACTGGATATAATGCATATCTATAGACTACTTCATCCAACAACAGCAGAATACACACTTTTGTCAACCTCACATGAAACATTCACCAAAATAGACAACATTTGGGGCCATAATACATACCTTAATGCATTTAAAATAATAGAAATCATATAATGTCTGCTCTCAGGCCACAGTGGGATTAAACTAGAAATCAAGAGCAGAAATTTAGCTGGAAAATCTCCAAATACTTGAAGGTTAAACAAAATACTTTTAATAACACATGAGTCAAAGGAGAAAGCTTGAGGAATTAAACAATATTTTGAATTAAACAATATTTTGAATTAAATAAAAATGAAAATAGAACTTATACAGTGAAAGTATTGCTTAGAGGGAAATGTATAGCAATGAATGTGTATATTAGAAAAGAAGAAAAATCTATAATCAATCAAAGTTTCCACCTTAAAAAAACTAGAAAAAGAAGAGGAAATAAAACCCAAAGGAAACAGAAGAAAGATAATTAAAATTAGAGCAGAATCAATGGAATTAAAAACAGGAAATCAATAGAGAAATCAATAAAACCAAAAGATGTTTCTTTGAAAAGATCAATAACATCAATAAGCTTCCAGCTAAGCTAACAAAGAAAAAAAGAGAGAAGACACAAATTACTAATGTGACATATGAAAGAGGGGACATCACTAGAGATCCCATGGACATGAAAAAAAGATAATAAAGAAATACTATGAACAAGTCCATGCCCACAAATTTAATAACCTAGAAGAAATGGACCAATTCCTTGAAATACACAATCTGCCAAAGGTCACACAAGAAGAAACAGATGATCTTAATAGGCCTATATCTATTAAAGAAATTGAATCAATAATTAACAACCTTCCAAAACAGAAAGCACCAGGCCCAGACGGTTCCCTGGTGAAGTATACCAAACATTTAAGGAAAAAATTATATCAATTCTCTACAATCTCATTCAGAGAATACAAGCAGATGGAATACTTCCAAACCTATTCTATGAGGCCAGCATCACCCTAATACCAAAAGTAGACAAAGACATCACAAGAAAAGAAAACTACGCGCCAATATCTCTCATGAACATAGATGCAAAAATCCTCAACCAAATATAAGGAAATAGAATCCAACAATATGTAAAAAGAATTATACACCACAAGAAAGTAGGATTTATCCCAGGCATAAATCAAAAATTTATGTTTCACCATTCAAAAATCAATTAATGCACTCCATTACATCAACAGGCTAAAGAAGAAAACTCACATGATCATATCAATAGATGCAGAGACATCATTTGACAAAATGCAACACCCATTCATGATAAAAACTCTCAGTAAACTAGGAATAGAGGGGAAATTCTTCAATTTGATAAAGAATATCTATTAAAAAACCTAGTGCTAACATCATATTTACCAGTGAGAAACTTGAGGCTTTTCCACTGAGAAGTCAAGAATGTCTCCTCTCACCACTGCTTTTCAGCGTTTTACTGGTGGTCTTACCTAATGGAGTAATACAAGAAAATGAAATAAAAGGTATATGGATTTAGAAAAAAGAAATTAAAATGTTTATTTCACAGATGACTTGATTGTCCATGTAGAAAATCTAACAAATTGACAAAAAAATAAAAACCAAAAAAACCCAAAACAAACAAAAGAAAAACAAACAAACCCTCCTGGAACTAAGAAGTGATTACAGTATAGTAAGATTGCAAGATGCAAGATGAATACATAAAAATCAATCACTTTCCTATGTACCAACAGTGAACTTATAGACTTTGAAATAAAAATCACAGTACCATTTACATTTACACCCCCAAAATGAAATACTTGGGTATAAATCTAATAAAATATATACTAGATCTGTATGAGGAAAACCAAAACTCTGATTAAAGAATTCAAAGAACTAAATAAATGGAGAGCTATTCCATGTTCATACACAGGAAGATTTAATACTGTTAAGATGTCAATTCTTTCCAACTTGATCTATAGATTCAATGCAAAACCAATCAAAATCTCAACAAGTTATTTTGTGGATATTGACCAATTTATTCTAAAGCCTATATGAAGAGTCAATAGACCCAGAATAGCTAACACAATATTGAAGGAGAACAACAAAGTTGGAGGATTGATGCTACCCAACTTTAGGACATACTATAAAGCTACAGTCATCAAGACAATGTGCTATTGCTGAAAGAATAGACAAATAGATCAATGGAAGAGAATAGAGAACGCAGAAATATACCCCCATAAATACAGCTAACTGATCTTTGGCAAAGAAGCAAAGACAACACAATGAGGAAAGACAGTCTTTTCAATAAATTGTGACAGAACTAGACATACACATACAAAAAGATGAAAAATGAATGTAGACACAGATTTTCCACCTTTCACAAAAATAATCTCAAAATGGATCATAGACCTAAGTGTAAAATGCAAAACTATAAAATTCATAGGATATAACATAGGTGAAAATCTAGATGACCTTTTGTTTGGTGATGACTTTTTAGATATAACACCAAAGACAAAATTCATGAAAGAAAGAACTGATAAGCCAGTCTTCATTAAAAATTAAAAATCTCTGCTCTACAAAAGACACCGTCAAGAGAATGAAAAGACAAGCTACAGGCTTGGAGAAAATTGCAAAAGACACACCTGATAAAGTACTGTTATCCAAAACATACAAAGAATGCTTAAAACTCAACAATAAGAAAACAAACAACCCAATTTAAAAAATGGGCCAAAGACCTTAAGAGACACCTCACCAAAGAAAATATACAAATGCAAAACAAGTATATGAAAAGATGCTCCACACTGTATGTCATCAGGGAAATTAAATCAACAGTGAGGTACCACTGCACACCTTTTAGAATGGACAAAATCCAAAACACTGACAACAACAAATGCTGGTGAGAATGTAGATCAACAGTGACTCTCATTCACTGCTTGTGGCAATGCAAACTGGCACAGCCACTTTGGAAGACAGTTTGGCAGTATCTTACAAAAGAAAACATACTCTTACTATATATCCAACAATTGCATTCCTTGGTATTTACCCAAAGTAGTTAAAAACTTACATCCGCATAAAAACCTACACACGGTTGTTTATAGAAGCTTTATCCATCTTTGCCAAAACTTGTAAGCAACTGAGATGTCCTTCCATGAATGAGTGGACAAACTGTGGTATTACCATTCAGCACTAAAAAGAAATGAGCTGTCCAGCCATGAAAAGGCATGGAGGAAACTTGAAGGCATATTACTGAGTGAAGGAAGTCAATGCGAAAGGCTACACACTATATGAATCCAACTATATGACATTTTGGAAAGACAAAAGTGTGGAGACAGTAAAAAGATCAGTGGTTTCCAGGGTTGAGAGGGGAGGGAGGGGTGAATAGGTGGAGCACAGAGGGTTTTAGAGCAGTGATACTATAATGGTGCATACATGCCATTGTACATTTGTCCAAACTCACAGAACATATAAGACCAAGAGTAAATAGTAATGTAAACTATGGACTCTGGGTGATAAGGATGTGTCTATGCAGGTTCATCAATTGTAAAAAAATACACCACTCTGGTGGGGGACGTTGATAATGGGGAGACTATGAATATGGGGGGAGGGGGTATAAGGGAAATCTGTATACCTTCTGCTCAATTTTGCCGTGAACCTAAAACATCTCAAAAAAAAATAAAGTCTATTAAAAAAATTCTGTAACTGGAAAGTGAGTTCAGCAAGGTCACAGTATACAAGATCAACACACAAAACTCAATCACATTTCTCTCTACTAGTGACAAAAATGTGGAAACCAAAATTATAAACACAATGCGATCTACAGTTTCCCGAAAGAAAATCGAGTTCTCAGGTATCAACACAACAAAACCTGTGTATGATCCTGACAATTACAAAATGCTGACAGCAGAAACCAAAGAAGACCTAAATAAATGAAAAGACATACAATGTTCAGACTGGAAGATTCCACATAGCAAAGATGACAATTATCCCCAAATTGATCTATAGTTTTAATGCATTTCCTATCAAAATCTCAGGAAAGTCTTTTGTAGACATAGGCAAGCTTATTCTAAACTTTATATGGAAAAGGATAGGGAATAGAACAGCTAAAACATTTTTTAAAAAGAATAAAGTGGGAGGAATCATTCTACCTGATGTTAAGGCTTTCTATATACCTATAATAATCACAACAGCATGGTATTGGTGGACAGATAGACACAGACATCAGTGGAACAGAATAGAGACCCAGAAACAGACCCGTGAATATATATGCCCAGCTGATTTTTGACGAAGGTGCAGAAGTAATTCAATGGAGGAAAAATAGCTGTTTCAATGAATTTTGCTGGAACAATAGGCATCCATAAACCACATCTTACTGAAACCTCAAAATCAACTCAAAATGGATCACAGACTTCAATGTAAAACATAAAACTATAAAAGTTTCAGAAAGAAATATAGAAGAAAACCTTTGGGATCTAAGGCGAAGTGAAGAGCTCAATACAGTTAAAGCCAATTAAAAATGCACAAAAGACACTGAGAGACTGAATATATAACTGGACCATGGGCTGGCCATAGAGAAACACAGAACTTTGACCCGCAACCTGCAGCAACCTGCCCAGGAAACCAATCTCTTACCTACAATAAATAGCCCAGGAAGCCAGCCTGCTGTCAGTCAGACTTGCAGGAAGCCAGATTGCTATCTCTAGTGACCATCTAGTAGACTAAACAATAGCTTCTGTAATACATGGCTCCAAAGGGTTAGGACTTTGTTAGTAACTGACAGCTTCATCAATTTTTGTTTCTGCTTCCAACTTAGGACCGACCAGAGAAAGCCAAATATGCCCCCCTACCCAATCACAGGGGATGCCCTGCTTCTAGTCAGCCTGTCTGCAGCTCTCCCAGGACAGCAGCCTCCAATAGGGTGTATCTGAAGCCTTCCCTTTTTAACAGTATAAAGCTTTCCCACTCCTCTGCCTTCTTTTGAGTCTCTGCCAAAACGCAAGTGATGGTGGCTGACTCCCTTGCTTTGGTGAGCTCAGAATAAATAGCCTTTGCTTTTATCATTTGGTTGATCTTTGCTTATTTCCATAA
Organism: Delphinus delphis; assembly: GCF_949987515.2. NCBI lineage: Eukaryota > Metazoa > Chordata > Mammalia > Artiodactyla > Delphinidae > Delphinus > Delphinus delphis. The sequence continues at coordinate 23,247,930 of NC_082683.1, forward strand.
TGTGGACAGACATTTCGCTGAAGAGGACATACAGATGGAAAATAAGCACAGGAAAAGATGTTCCGTATCATTAGCCATTAGGGAAATGTGAATTAAAACCACAGTGAACTATCACTACATGCCTGTCAGAGTGAATAAAATGAAAATTAATCACAACAGCAAATGCTTGTGAGGATGTAGAGAAATGGATTACCTCATACATTGATGGTGGGAATATAAAATGATACAGCCACTCTGGAAAAAAGTTTGGCAGTTTCTACAAAAGTAAATGGATCAATATATAACCTTGATTTACGGGTGTTTCTGTTTAACTACAACTTATTTAATAGATGCTGTTGATTCATTGAGTTCACAGCCAACAGCGCTATAAACCCATGCCTCAGGGGAACTTGTCTCACACACATATTTTCTCCGTAAGGCACATCACAGCCTTCTTGCACTTCAGCACTGTGCTTGGAGGCCGTTTTAAACAGCGAAATCACCAACAAAAAGCACAAAAATGCAAAAACCATGGCACTAAACAGGGCAAACACACTAGTTTACAAGCAAAGCAGAGCTTGCTTTGTTTGACTCAGCTGGCATCGGGTCACTCAGATTTTACCCTGCTTTGTGCATGTACGCGAATGACAGCAAAAGTACCTTAAGTATTGATTTGGAGTTACAAAAAAAGTTTAGCAAGCAGGCAAAATTTCAAATATGGAATCCATGAATAATTATGATCGACTCATTATATATAATGAGAGAGGGGTGTGTGTGTGTGTGTGTGTGTGTGTGTGTGTGTTGGAAGGATCCAACTTCCTGAGTCAGGACTATTTACAGTTGAAAGAAATTCTGCACTTTACCCAAGTATTGGTCAAAGGCCTCCCTGAAAGCACTATACTCTCCAGGGGCCAAGAAAAGGATTTTAATTTACAAACAGTTGCTTTCCATGCTCTGATGCACCCCTTGAAAGCTTGTTCACTTCCTGTTTCACGTTCAATTCAACCAGAGATTTTCTAAGTTCCTACTAAGCACGGGCACTGTTCTTGGCCTGAGAGGGGGCACAGGTGAGTAAAATAAGCTCTGTGTTCCAAGGGAAACTGGCACCGTCCACTCCCCCACAGAGGAGACTTTGAAAGAAGAACTTCTCAGAAGCTGAGCCCAGGGGCAATTTAGACCCAGCTCAATGTTCCCAAATCCGCCCAGAACCAGATGGCAGAGTCACGTCTGGTCTCACAGACTCATGGGCTGTCCAGGGGGGCTCGACTGCACGCCGAGGGGGAGCTGGAGGGAGGAGGGGGGAACAGCTCTCCTGCCTCTCTCACCAAAACTGTGCATGTTACACAAAAGGGACATGTTATGAACGAATTTTTTAGGTTACACATTGATAAGATGGTCTCTGAAACTATGATTTAAAGAAAGTTCAAGGAAGCTTATGAAAGCAAGTCCTCCTCCTTCCAGAAGAGGCCGGCCAGGAGTGAGCAGGGCCCTTCCAGAGTCTTGGTTCCCCACCAACCAGGAATGGACCCTGTAATTCACCCCACTCTCAGGGTCACCCCCTACTTTGGAATGTGCTAGTTGTCTTAACTGGGCAAAAAGAGAAGTGTGTTCCTGATGGAGGGAAGAGCATGTGCAAAGGCCCTGAGGGGAGAGGGAGCACAGACATTTTGAAGGCCTGCATGACTGAGGTGAAAAGATTTAGGGTCAGGGGTGGTGGAGCAGTTGAAGCTGGAGAGAGGAGGGGTCTGGTTAGGCTGGAGTTGCGTCTCATCCTTGGAGCAGCGGACCGTCGCTAAGCTGCTCTCTGTGAGAGCTGGGGGAGCCAAGAAAGCGGAGGCAGAGAACTTTCCCATCAGTTCTTGTCTTCTCATTTAGCTATCTGCATGGAGTACACCCAGATGGTTATGGTTTATTCCAATTTTCTGAAGTTTGGGGCCATCACAGAGGCCTGTCAACTGACCTCTTTGTTCTGAGACCGTACAGAGCCAGGGATCAGAAAGGCATGGATGCTGACACATCTTACCCTTGGGACCTGCCTCCCTTCTCCATGTCACTCCCTGCTCTGCTAGCAGGATGGGGCCGGCCTGGACCTGGGCCAGCAGGGGAATGGGGTGGTGGTGGGCTGGGGAGGAGAAGCTCAGGGCAGGACCAAGGCCCAGACACCTGCCTGTGGCAGCTCAGCGGTTAGTTAGGAGGCTCCAGGGAGGTGGGATTCAGGGGAGACACAGGTGTGCAGATGAAGGATCTGCATCACAGGAGTTATTAGGCAGCAGGATGGAGCTCAGGGGTGGAACCATGAGCAGAGCCCTGGGAGCCCTGGCAGGGAGGGTTGGAGCACAGAACAGGACAGAGGCTGAGGCCCAAGTCAGCGCTGGCCAGCAGGAGAGAGAATATGGTTCCAGCTGATGTCAGCCGCACACCTGCATCAAATGCTCCCCAGACCCCAGGCGCTGGGCCTGCATTGAATACTAGGCACACTAACAATAGTGAGCAACTATTGAGTGATTTCTGTATACCTGGCATGCTACTAGGCACTCACATATTTCATCTCATTTAACCTCGCGAGATATACTTGTTTAACAGAGAAGGTAAATGAGACTCAGAGAGGCCAAGTGACTTGCTTGAAGTCACACAGCATGTAGCACTGAGAGCTGGGATTTGAACTCTGGTCTGTTTGGCTCCAGAGCTCAAAGCCTGAACCACTACCCTGTGCCTCCTTGGTGATAGGTGGGTAAGAGTGGCCCCAAGAGGCAGCAAGGGAGAGGACAGGGCAGAAGCTGGGAGGGTGCTTCTCCCTAGAGCATATGTCTGGCCTCCTTCCTGAGCGGCTGCCTCCTTGCCTAGCAGCCAGATCAGCATGGCCATGTCCAGAGGTCACAGTATAGTCACCACAGTCACCACAGCTGCCACACAGCAACAGTAGGGCCACATCAGCCATGGATAATCAAGGGCCCAGAGTAAACGCACCAGCGATAGGCTCGGGTCACAGACGGTCTCCTTGCCTTAGGACACAGCTCCCCCTGCTCTGTCCATGCCCCATGATCCTCCCTCCACCCGCCTCCCTGAGTTCACTGCTTGTCTTTTCTCTCACTGACCCTCTCCGGCCTCACTAGCCTCTGGCTGTTCCATAAGTGCATCTTGCCCCACTGCACCCAAGCCCCCTAAAGCTCATTGGTCTCTCCCCTTAGCAACCCCACCCCCAGGCCCTCTGCCTGGCTTGGCTCTAGCAACTTGCCACTTCTGCACACCAGCCTCCAGCCACCCCTCCCCCAATCCAAATGCGGTCCCTGAGTCTCACTGATCATTGTATCATTAGTTATTTTACATAGTTCATCAAACCCTATAATCATATATCAATTAGTGGCTATTTAACATCTGTGAGCCATGACCCAGCTGGACTGTTGATTGCCTGAGGAGAGGGCCGGAGCTGTGCTGATCTCTGCTGTGGCCCTGTGTCTAGCACAGAGCTAGGCGTATAGTAGCTATTCAATAGATAGTTGCTGAATGAATAACTGGGTTGTTATCCCCATTTTACCATAGAAACTCAGGTGTGAGAGGTAATGCCAGAGTCTGGATTTGACCTTGGGTCTGTCTGACTCCCTAACCAGTTCTCATGACCATGAGCTGTGTTCTGCCCATCATGCCACAAGTTTCAGGTAGAAATGACTTATTCAATCAAAAAAGTATGAATGTCAGTGATGTGCCAAGCCCTGTGGTAGATTATGGAAATTTAAAAAAAGGACTAAGGGCTTCCCTGGTGGTGCAGTGGTTGAGAGTCCGCCTGCCGATGCAGGGGACACGGGTTCATGCTCCGGTCCGGGAAGATCCCACATGCCGCGGAGCGGCTGGGCCCGTGAGCCATGGCCGCTGAGCCTGCGGGTCCGGAGCCTGTGCTCTGCAACAGGAGAGGCCACAACAGTGAGAGGCCCGCATACCAAAAAAAAAAAAAAAACTAAGAAAGGACTAAGACACAATGTTTACCTTCAGGGAATGAGTCAGAGATGTGTATCAGGGTTATGGGAACCCTGAGGAGTAGGGGGAGGGGGTCACCTTACCTGGTGGTTGGGAGGAGGAAGGGGTCAGGAATTCATAAGGGCAGGGCCTTGGAAGATCAGTAGAATTTCTCCTACAGAGCAGAGAGCTGGGGTCCTGGCAGAGGGAACAGCAGGGACATTATCTAAGCCCACGTTGTAATTCACACATGGAAAGAAGTCCTGTAGGCATCTTTTATGGGAAAACAGGGAGAAGGGATCCCAGGCATCAGCCTCTCCAGCCGCATCTCTCACCTCTGCTCCACCCCTGAAACATGCACCCGATCCTCCAGCCATTCCAGACCATGTGCTCTTTCTTGAACAGGCCAAATGCTTCCCAGCCTCTGAGCCTCTGCACATGCTGTTCCCTCTGTCTGGTATGCCCTTCCCACCACGACATCCTGACAAACTCCCCCTCCCCCTTCTCAGTTCAGTGTCACTCTGTGAAGCTTGCCCAACCTCCCCAGGCAGATTCACACAAGTTCTGCTTGGAGCTCCCCCAGCCCCAACATGTTCCTGCAGCCAGCACCTCCCACTGCAACAGATTCACCTTCTTCTGTATGTTCCTCACCCACCAGGCTTAGACCTCCCAGAGGACCGAGCGACAACTTACAAAGTGCTAAATAAATGCTCCTGGGAGCCTGAATGACTGAATGAGTGAGCGGGTGAGTGAATCAGTGAGTGAGTGGAGGCATCAGGCCATAGAGAGGTGAAGGGACCCCTGCAGTCATCCCTGTCCTCCTGAAGGGTTAACATCAAATGTCACCAACCCTGCTGTGACTCACAAATGGATTTTTAGGACTGGAAATGGCATGAAAAGATCTTCAAGTCCATCCCTCTGCCTTTAGGCAGGGAAGCAGGGTCATTCTGATTCTTTAAAAAATAGCTTTATTGAGATATAAGTTACATAACATAAAATTCACTCTTTTAATGGATACACATCAGTGGTTTTTAGTATATTCCTAGAATTGTACAACCACCATTACAATTTAATTTCAGAATATTTTTATCACTCCCAAAAGAAACCCTGTTCCCATTAGCAGTCACTCCTTATCCCTTTCCTCAGCCCCTGAAACTACTAATCTACTTTATTTCTCTCTGGATTTGCCTATTCTACACATTTCACATAAATGGAACTGTCTTAGCTCGGGCTGGTATAACAAATACCATAGCCCAAGTGGCTTGAACACTAGAAATTTATTTCTCATAGTCCTGGAGGCTGGGAAGTCCAGGATCAGAGTACTAACACAGTTGGGTATTGGTTCTTCAGACAGTCACCTTCTGTCTGTGTCCTCACATGGCAGAGAGAAAAGAAAAATCATCTCCCTGTATCTCTTCTTATAAGGGCACTAATCCTTTTCATGAGGGCTCCAACCTCATGACCTAATTACCACCCAGAGGCCCCACCTCCAAATACAATCATATTAGGAATTAAGCTTCAACATATGAATTAGGGGGGAAAACATTCAGTCTATAGCAGGAACCATACAATACAAGATCTTTTTGTGACTGGCTTATTTTACATAGTTTTCAAAGTTAATTCATGTATCATGTGTCAGTACTTCATTTCTTTTTACTGTAGAATAATATTCCATTGTGTGAAGACACTATATTTTGCTTATACACTCATCAGTTGATGGATACCAAGGTGGTTTCCACACTTTTACTATTATCAATAATGCTTCTATGAACATTTGTGTGCATGTTTTTGTGTAGACACATGTTTCCATTTCTCTTGGGCATACACCAAGGAGTAGAATTGCTGGGTCATATGTTACTCAACGTTTAACTCTTTGAGGAACTATCAAACTATTTTTCAAAACAGCTGCACCATTTTAAATTCCCAGTAGCAATGTGTGAGGATTCCAGTTTATCTACATCCTTGCCAACACTCATTATTATCTATCTTTTTTTAATTTAATTTTATTTATGTTTTAATACAGCAGGTTCTTATTAGTCATCAATTTTATACACATCAATGTATACATGTCAATCCCAATCGCCCAATTCATCACACCACCATCCCCACCCCCCCACGGCTTTCCCCCTTGGTGTCCATATGTTTGTTCTCTGCATCTGTGTCTCAACTTCTGCCCTGCAAACCGGTTCATCTGTATCATTTTTCCAGGTTCCACATACATGCGTTAATATACGATATTTATTTTTCTCTTTCTGACTTACTTCATGCTGTATGACAGTCTCTAGACGCATCCACATCTCAACAAATGACCCAATTTCTTTCCTTTTTATGGCTGAGTAATATTCCATTGTATATATGTACCACATCTTCTTTATCCATTCATCTGTCGATGGGCATTTAGGTTGCTTCCATGACCTGGCTATTGTAAATACAGCTGCAATGAACACTGGGGTGCATGTGTATTTTTGAATTATGGTTTTCTCTGGGTATATGCCAAGTAGTGGGATTGCTGGGTCATATGGTAATTCTATTTTTAGTTTTTTAAGGAACCTCCATACTGTTCTCCACAGTGGCTGTATCAGTTTACATTCCCACCAACAGTGCAAGAGGGTTCCCTTTTCTCCACACACTCTCCAGCATTTGTTTTTTGTAGATTTTCTGACGATGCCCATTCTAACTGGTGTGAGGTGATACCTCATTGTAGTTTTGATTTACATTTCTCTAATAATTAGTGATGTTGACCAGCTTTTCATGCGCTTCTTGGCCATCTGTATGTCTTCTTTGGAGAAATGTCCATTTAGGTCTTCTGCCCATTTTTGGATTGGGTTGTTTGTTTCTTTAATATTGAGCTGCACGAGCTGTTTATATCTTTTGGAGATTAACCATTTGTCCATTGATTCATTTGTAAATATTTTCTCCCATTCTTAGAGTTGTCTTTTCATCTTGTTTATGGTTTCCTTTGCTATGCACAAGCTTTTAAGTTTCATTAGGTCCCGTTTGTTTATTTTTGTTTTTACTTCCATTACTCTAGGAGGTGGATCAAAAAAGATCTTGCTGTGATTTATGTCAAAGGGTGTTTTTCCTATGTCTTCCTCTAAGAGTTTTATAGTGTCCGGTCTTACATTTAGGTCTCTAATCCTTTTTTTTTTTCTTGCAGTACGTGGGCCTCTCACTGTAGTGGCCTCTCCCGTTGCAGAGCACAGGCTCCAGACGCGCAGGCTCAGCAGCCATGACTCTTGGGCCCAGCTTCTCAACAGCATGTGGGATCTTCCCAGACTGGATACGAACCCATGTTCCCTACATTGGCAGGCGGACTCTCAACCACTGCGCCACCAGGGAAGCCCTCTAATCCATTTTGAGTTCATTTTTGTGTATGGTGTTAGAGAGTGTTCTAATTTCATTCTTTTACATGTAGCTGTCCAGTTTTCCCAGCACCACTTATTGAAGAGACTGTCTTTTCTCCATTGTATATCCTTGCCTCCTTTGTCATAGATTAGTTGACCATAAGTGTGTGGGTTTATCTCTGGGCTTTGTATCTTGTTCCATTGATCTATGTTTCTGTTTTTCTGCCAGTACCATATTGTCTTGATTACTGTAGCTTTGTAGTATACTCTGATGTCAGGGAGTCTGATTACTCCAGCTCTGTTTGTTTCCCTCAAGACTGCTTTCGCTATTCAGGGTCTTTTTTGTCTCCATACAGATTTTAAGATTTTTTGTTATAGTTCTGGAAAAAATGCCATTGGTAATTTGATAGGGATTGCATTGAATCTGTAGATTGCTTTGGATAGTATAATCATTTTCACAACATTGATTCCTCCAATCCAAGTACATGGTATATCTCTCCATCTGTTGGTATCATCTTTAATTTCTTTCATCAGTGTCATAGTATTCTGCATACAGGTCTTTGGTCTCCCTAGTTAGGTTTATTCCTAGGTATTTTATTGTTTTTGCTGCAATGGTAAATGGGAGTGTTTCCTTAATTTCTCTTTCAGATTTTTCATCATTAGTGTATAGGAGTGCAAGAGATTTCTGTGCATTAATTTTGTATTCTGCAACGGTACCAAATTCATTGATTAGCTCTAATAGTTTTCTGGTGGCATTTTTAGGATTCTCTATGTATAGTATCATGTCATCTGCAAACAGTGACAGTTTTACTTCTTGTTTTCCAATTTGTATTCCTTTTATTTCTTTTTCTTCTCTGATTGCCATGGTTAGGACTTCCAAAACTATGTTGAATAATAGTGGTGAGAGTGAACATCCTTATCTTGTTCCTGATCTTAAAGGAAATGCTTTCAGTTTTTCACTATTGAGAATGATGTTTGTTGTGGGTTTGTCGTATATGGCCTTTATTATGTTGAGGTAGATTCCCTCTATGCCCACTTTCTGGAGAGTTTTCATCATAAATAGGTGTTGAATTTTGTCAAAAGCTTTTTCTGCATCTACTGAGATGATCATATGGTTTTTATTCTTCAATTTGTTAATATGGTGTATCACATTGATTGATTTGCATATATTGAAGAATACTTGTATCTCTGGGATAAATCCCACTTGATCATGGTGTATGATCCTTTTAATGTGTTGTTGGATTCTGTTTGCTAGTATTTTGTTGAGGAATTTTGCATCTATATTCATCAGTGATATTGGTCTGTAATTTTCGTTTTTTTTAGTATCTTTGTCTGGTTTTGGTATCCGGGTGATGGTGGCCTCATAGAATGAGTTTGGGAGTCTTCCTTCCTCTGCAATTTTTTGGAAGAATTTGAGAAGGATGGGTGTTAGCTCTTCTCTAAATGTTTGATAGAATTCACCTGTGAAGCCATCTGGTCCTGGACTTTTGTTTGTTGGAAGATTTTTAATCACAGTTTCAATTTCATTACTTGTGATTGGTCTGTTCATATTTTCTATTTCTTCCTGGTTCAGTCATGGAAGGTTATACCTTTCTAGGAATTTGTCCATTTCTTCCATGTTGTCCATTTTATTGGCACAGAGTTGCTTGTAGTAGTCTCTTATGATGGTTTGTATTTCTGCAGTGTCTGTTGTAACTTGTCCTTTTTCATTTCTACTTTTATTGATTTGAGTCCTCTCCCTCTTTTTCTTGATGAGTCTGGCTAATGGTTTATCAATTTTGTTTATCTTCTAAAAGAACCAGCTTTTAATTTTATTGATGTTTGCTATTGTTTTCTTTGTTTCTATTTCATTTATTTCTGCTCTGATCTTTATGATTTCTTTCCTTCTGCTAACTTTGGGTTTTGTTTGTTCTTCTTTCTTTAGTTCCTTTAGGTGTAAGGTTAAATTGTTTATTTGAGATTTTTCTTGTTTTTTGAGGTAGGCTTGCATAGCTATAAACTTCCTTCTTAGACCTGCTTTTGCTGCATCCCATAGATTTTGGATCGTCGTGTTTTCATTGTCATTTGTCTCTAGGTATTTTGTGATTTCTTCAGTGATCTCTTGGTTATTTAGTAACGTATTGTTTAGCCTCCATGTGTTTTTTTTTTTACATTTTTTCCCCTGTAATTCATTTCTAATCTCATAGCGCTGTGGTCAGAAAAGATGCTTGATATGATTTCAATTTTCTTAAATTTACTAAGGCTTGATTTGTGACCCAAGGTGTGATCTATCCTGGAGAATGTTCCATGTGCACTTGAGAAGAAAGTGTAATCTGCTGTTTTTGGATGGAATGTCCTATAAATATCAGTTAAATCTATCGGGTCTATTGTGTCATTTAAAACTTCTGTTTCCTTATTTATTTTCATTTTGGATGATCTTTCCATTGGTGTAAGTGAGGTGTTAAAGTCACCCACTATTAATTTGTTACTGTCGATTTCCTCTTTTATAGCTGTTAGCAGTTGCCTTATGTATTGATGTGCTCCTATGTTGGGTGCATATATATTTATAATTCTTATATCTTCTTCTTGGATTGATCCCTTGATCATTATGTAGTGTCCTTCCTTGTCTCTAGTAACGTTCTTTATTTTAAAGTCTATTTTATCTGATATGAGTATTGCTACTCCAGCTTTCTTTTGATTTCCATTTGCATGCAATATCTTTTTCCATCCCCTCACTTTCAGGCTGTATGTGTCCCTAGGTCTGAAGTGGGTCTCTTGTAGACAGCATATAGATGGGTCTTGTTTTTGTATCCATTCAGCAAGTCTGTGTCTTTTGGTTGGAACATTTAATCCATTCACGTTTAAGGTAATTATTGATATGTATGTTCCTATGACCATTTTATTAATTATTTTGGGTTTGTTTTTGTAGTGCCTTTTCTTCTCTTGTGTTTCCCACTTAGAGAAGTTCCTTTAGCATTTGTTATAGAGCTGGTCTGGTCGTGCTGAATTCTCTTAGTTTTTGCTTGTTTGTAAAGCTTTTGATTTCTCCATCAAATCTGAATAAGATCCTTGCCAGGTTGAGTAATCTTGGTTGTAGGTTCTTCCCTTTCATCACTTTAAGTGTATTATGCCACTCCCTTCTGGCTTGTAGAGTTTCTGCTGAGAAATCAGCTGTTAACCTTATGGGAGTTCCTGTGTATATTATTTGTCATTTTTCCCTTGCTGCTTTTAATAATTTTTCTTTGTCTTTAATTTTTGCCAATTTGATTACTATGTGTCCTGATGCATTTCTCCTTGGGTTTATCCTGTATGGGACTCTCTGCGTTTCCTGGACTTGGGTGGCTATTTCCTTTCCCATGTTAGGGAAGTTTTCAACTATAATCTCTTCAAATATTTTCTTGGGTCCTTGCTCTCTCTCTTCTCCTTCTGGGACCCCTATAATGTGAATGTTGTTGCGTTTAATGTTGTCTCAGAGGTCTCTTAGGCTGTCTTAATTTCGTTTCATTCTTTTTTCTTTATTCTGTTCCGCAGCAGTGAATTCCACCATTCTGTCTTCCAGGTCACTTATCCGTTCTTCTGCCTCAGTTATTCTGCTATTGATTCCTTCTAGTGTAGTTTTCATTTCAGTTATTGTATTGTTCCTCTCTGTTTGTTTGTTCTTTAATTCTTCTAGGTCTTTGTTAAACATTTCTTGCATCTTCTTGATCTTTGCCTCCATTCTTTTTCCAAGGTCCTGGATCATCTTTACTATCATTATTCTGAATTCTTTTTCTGGAAGGTTGCCTATCTCCACTTCATTTAGTTGTTTTTCTGGGGTTTTATCTTGTTTCTTCATCTGGTACATAGTCCTCTGCCTTTTCATCTTGTCTATCTTTCTGTGAATGTGGGTTTTGTTCCACAGGCTGCAGGGTTGTAGCTCTTCTTGCTTCTGCTCTATCCATGTTTTTGATTATAGCCATGTTTTTGATTTATTGGCTGTGAAGAGGCATGTCATTGTAGCTTTGATTTGCATTTCCTTAACGACTAATGATGCTGACCATCTTTTCATGTGATTATTGGCAATTTATAGATCTTGTTTGGAGAAATGTCTATTTAAATTCTCTGCCTTTAAAAAAAAATCAGCTTATTTGTCTTTTTGTTGTTGAGTTGCAAGTGTTCTTTATAGATTCTGAAACCAGTCTCTTATCAGATATATGACTTGCAGATATTTTCTCCCATTGTGTAGGTTGTCTTTTCACTTTCTTGGTGATGCCTTTGGAAGAACAAATTTTTTTCGTTTTGATCAAGTCAATTTATCCATTTTTTCTTTTGTTATTTGTGTTTTTGATGTCATAATTAAGAAATAATTCACTAATCCAAGGTCACAAGATTTACTTCTATGTTTTTTTCTAAGGGTTTCATAATTTTGGCTCTTACATTTGGTCTGTGGTCCGTTTTGAGTTAAATTTTGTGCATGGAGTGAAGTGGGTGTCCAACTTCATTCATGTATTCATCTAGCTGTACCAGTATCATTTGTTGAAATGACTGTTCTTTTTCCATTGAATTATCTTGGCATCCTTCACCCTTGTTGAAACCAATTAGCCACATATATCTTACTTTTATTTGCAGATAGTTTATTGTTTTTGGTGAAATTATAAATAGAATTGTTTACTGAATCATTTTCAGATTGTTCATTGCTAGTCTATAGAAATACAACTTATTTTTGTATATTTATTTTATATCCTGCAATCTTGCTGAACTCATTTATGAGTTCTGATAGTTTTTTTCTGTGAATTCCTTAGGATTTTCTGTATTCAGGATCATGTTATCTGTGAAAGGAAATAATTTTACTTCTCTCTTTCCAGTATGGATGCCTTTTATTTCTTTCTCTTGCTTAACTCACCTGGCTAAAACCTCCAGGTTTGACTAGAAGTGGCCAGAGTGGACATCTTCTTCTTGTTCTTGATGTTAAGAAAGAAGCATTCAACCTTTACCAATAAGTAGGGTGTGAGTGGGTTTTCCCATTATTGTTTCCTTTATTAGGTTTAGGAAGTTTTCTGACATTCTCATTTTAGAGATGAATTCAGCAAGGCCAGAGAGGTTGACACACTTGCCCATCTCTCATGACAAGAACCTTGATTTCCAATGGCCACAACTATTATCAGCCATAATAATTAGAGGAGCCTGGCAGCTACAGGCATTGCTCACCCAGCATGTGCCTGGCCCTGCGCTGTGGGCATTGAACCATCTCCTTTAACCCTCACTGCAACCCAATGAGGTACGTAATTTTGTTTATTCATATTTCTTAATTTTATTTATTTATAGTTCTATTGCATTTGATTTTCTCATCATAAAGGAAAATATATGCTTGTTTTAAAGATTTCAAATGTTAGAAAAATGTAAATACCAGAAAGTGACAGTCTCCATCATCCCATTCCTTTTATTCCCATTTTACAGATGAGGGAAGCAAGGCTTACTGTGCTTTCTACATGGCCAAGCCTTATTCCAAGCAAACACACAGCTAGATTCTCTGCTTACCTGATGTGATACCAACAACTCAGTGAGTTGCAAGGGAAACCAAGGCCGTGGGGAGGTCTCGGGCAGTTGGAAACAACTGGTTCACTTGAATGGACTGTTTTTCTGCTGGGTTAGTGCCGGCAAATCAATATTCAATTGTGCCACCTAGTATGGTAGCCCACCTCCCCACTCAGGGATGACAGAGAAAAACAGTCCTGATGAAATCTAAATAGAGGTTTCCTGAGAAACCTGGATGGAGACGTGTGCAGATGCTCTTGAGGGGTCCATTAATCTGAGGCTGATGAATTACCTGGGCAGGTGCCACCACCATCCTCGCTCAGGAGAGGTGTAATTACTTCTCTCATGGTAGTTATCCGGAGCGAGCTGGTCCATTTCTCTCCTTTATTACCATTGAATTTCAGGAAAGTGTCTGCTGATCCCTCACCCTTGTTCCCCATTTTCTAAATGTTGGATTTATTTGATGACTCCACTAGGCCTGGTGGTGGGGGCCAGAGCGAGCCCTGCAGTGAGAAGGACTTGGCCCTAGAGCTCACTTGCACAGACAATTTCTTCTTTCTCTTCTTTCTCTTCTTTCTTTCTTTCTTTCTTTCTTTCTTTCTTTCTTTCTTTCTTTCTTTCTTTCTTTCTTTCTTTCTTTTTCTTTCTTTCTTTCTTTCTTTCTTTCTTTCTTTCTTTCTTTCTTTCTTTCTTTCTTTCTTTCTTTTTCTTTCTTTCCTTCTTCCTTCCTCCCTTCCTCCCTTCCTTCCTTCCTTCCTTCCTTCATTCCTTCCTTCCTTCTTTCCTTCCCCTCTCTCCCAGTGGGTGCAGCTGCCTCAGAGGAGGGAGAGTGTTTCCCATAAAGGGAAGAGGCAAGCAGAGGGTGGGCTATGCACTGGCAGGAAGTTGTACGGGCAGCTCAAGCTCTTGATGAAGTAGAGGCCTGGGGAGGGACTGGGCAACGTCTGATGTTCTTTCCAAGGCTAGGATTCTGGAATTCCATGCCCAGAGAGATTGGAAATAGGCTAGTGGCTGGCAAAGCCTTCTCACCATGACCCACTTTAACTTCCTCTTCACAGCCTTTGACATTTTCTGCTGTAGCCCAGAGCACCAGTAGGAATGAGACTTGAGACAATTTCCTATTCAAATGTTTCTGAGCCCCTAGCCTTATAGGGCCCTAAATCCCAGAATTAGACATCAATCTCTTCCAGATCAATTGCAAAAATGGTCCCAATTTCTCCCCCTTCCTGTATCCATATTCTTTACAGCTCCTCCTATCAAAGGGTAGAGTCTCTTTATTACCCCTTGACTTGCTCTGGCAAACAGAATGCATGGAAATAGTGACATGCCAGAGCCCATGTATCTTATGTATGTTCACCCTCTCTAGGAACCCTGCCTCTACTCTGAGAACAAGCCCAGGCTATCCTGTTGGAGGCTGAGAGACCACAGCACCCAGGTGTCCCAGCCAAACTCCAGCCAGCCCGAAGAAGTAGAGTCATTTAGCTGACTTGCCACTGACCTCAGAGACACAAAGGAACTAGGCCAGAATGGCCCAGCCTAAACTTTCGAACCCCAGATCTGTGAACTAAATAAAAGGTTGTTATTTTAAGTCACTTAATGTTGGGGTGGTGTGTTACACAGTATAGGTGACTGATACACAGGCTGTTTGCATAGGCTTACTTCAGAGACTTCAACTACCATGAAAGCTGTCAGGTGCCTTGATCAGTGTATTATTAAGATAGGAAATGAGAACCAGATAATAGTGGCTTACACAGAACAGAAGAATGTTTAATTCTCATGGAATAATCCTAGTGTCAGTGTCCTGAACTAATGTGTTAGGGACCTGGCCTCCCTCCAGCTTGTTGCTCTGCCACTCCAAAGCTATTTCCCCATCCACTGGTTAAATACAGCTCATCTCCATGGCCACACTCCAGCCAGAAAGAAGGGAAGATGCCTTTAGGGCACAGTCCAGAGGTTGTACATATATGTGTACACATGAACACATGTGCACACACATACCATCTACTCAAGGGCCATTGGAAGAACTTAGTCACATGACTACTTCTTGCTGCAGGGGAAGCTGGGAAACATAACCGTTCTGGGCAGCCATATAAACACCTGGAATGGCATGTTCTGTTACCAAAAAAAGTAGAGAAGGATATGCTGGGAAGCGAGTGGTAGGCTCCACTAAATTGCAAAGTGTGTATTAGGGCAGTGTTTCTGGGAATTGGGTGGGACTGGCATTGAGGGGGAAGGAGATGGGTCTATTCTGCATCTCCATTTTCCCTCTTTCCTGGGGGCCTTCTTTCTGCTTTCTCAACCTTGACACTGATGTGTCATTCTATTCTTGCCTTAATTTGGGTCTCCCAAAGTGCCCTCTGTAACACTCCTTAACTCTGGGAGCCCCAAGCTAGTGAGACCACTTGAACACACAGACAGTTTAGTTAGTGAGGGTGCCATATTCTCCTGATGGATCCTTAGCCATTTCCGATGACCACTGTGGAACCTCCTTGTATATTCACACGTTCACCCAATCTTTACTGGGCACCTGCTCTATGTTGACGTTATGCTGGGTAGTGGGGATACAACAGTGAGTGGAAACAGATGTGGTCTGGATGAGCCAAAGACTAGACTACAGTGGGAGAGGGGCATTGTACCCCCAAATCATACACATATGTGGGAAACTGCAGCTTAGTGTGTCAAAGTAGAGGTGTGTGGGGTAGTGCATAGGGAGGTCTGAGGCTTGGCCAAAGAGGTGATATTTGAGCTGATCACTGGAAGTTAAGCAGGAGTTGTTTAGGTCAAAATGGGGTGGGGAGAGCCTTTCAGGTGCAGGAAACTGTGTATGCAAATGCCTTGGGGTAGAAGGTCAGCAAGTTCAGGAAGCAAGTGTGAGTGGATCAGATAATGTGAAGAAGGAGGTTGAGACGAGGCAGGGCAGAGGCTGGGATCAGGCTGGGTAGGGCCTAAAAGCCATGTTGGAAAGTTCCATTGCTCTAGTAGGGACACAAGAAGATTTTAAGGGATTTGAGTGGGGAAGTTTGGTCTCCACAATCAGGAAGCTCTCCTTGGACTTTCCTTTAAATGTAGACAGAGCTGAGCCACCCACTGAAGATGTGTCTGTGTCGTATGGGGCTTTGAGCCATCTATTCCCTGAGTGCTTGAATTTGGGAGGTTGTGGGTAGATTCAGAGCACCTGTGAGGTATGAGAAAGAAATCAGAGTAGGGCATGGGCTGCCACAGAGACCTCACATCTAACTCTCTGCCTGGAGCGGAGACATCTGATAGGCTGGCTGTTAAAGACTTTCCCTGGACCCCTGCTGTGTGTTTGCAGAGGATGGAGGTCATACCAATAGCCCTTATGACCTCTCTCTTGTCTCAGAACCAAATGTAAAATCTTCTCTGGATTAAATTTGACCCTATGAGCTTTGACTTCAAAAATAAGAAAAATCAATTATTTCAGGAAGTAGAGTCAGAAGTATTTTCTCCATGGGGCATCTCCCAACCTCCTTCCAGCTTCTGGAAGGCCTGGAAAGGGTTCTCCCAGGAGCAGGGCACATACTCAACCCCTCTCACCTCCTACCTCACATTCCCTTCCCTGGTTGGGGTAAAGGGGAGCTGCAGGCTTTTGGGGGTTTGCACATGACTTTGGTAGACCTCATCTGTCCCAGGATCTGGTTTACAGGTCTGGGGTGAGGTGAACACTTCAGGGCCACCAGATTTGGCCAGAAAGATCAGCTGAGGCAGGGACCAGGACCCTAGTCTGGAGCACTAGGGAACAAAGGCTTGATCTGCTGAAGGTGGTGTCAGGACAGCCAAGGGCTGGTGGCTTAGGCCACCGGGGTTGGGAGCTGGACCATGGGTCTGAGTAATGGACCCAGTGAAACAGCAATAAGACAGGACCCTCAGCCCATAGGCACAGTGAGGTTAAGTGACTTTCCGAAGGTTACACAGTAAGCCCCACGGCCAGAATTGAAATCCAAACTTGGAGCCCAGGGAGCAAAGAGTCTGCTTTCAATATCAGGAAGGTCCTCCCTTTTGGCTGTTCCAGCACGATGTTTCCCCTGAATCAGCTACAGTTACTGTTGACATCTTTCCACCTGGGAGCTCTGGGCTCTCTCATCTCCATTGTCCCAATTAGCATCAGGACTGTTTTTATTAGGTGATTTCCTGTTGGGAGAGATCCAAACATGTCTCTAAAGAATGCAGTTTCCGTTCCTTCCCAGCATTACCTGTCATAATGAATTCCCCTTTCAATGGAGTCTTTCCTTTGGATTTTGAATCAAACTTCAAAAGCTGCAACATAAAAGGCCAGCTGGAAAGGCCATATTTTGAGCTGATGCCCTTCTTCGTGGCCCTCCTGCTCCCTCCCCCTCCCCCAGTGGGCTGGTCTCCCCCATGAGAGCCACTCCCACCAAGTGAATGGTCACCGAGGGCCAGGCCCTGTGCTGACCACTGTCTAGGAGGTGCCACCTCACAGCCTCATGGCAGCCCTGTGAGGTGGTCATCAGGACCCCTATTTACAGATGCAGAGCCTTAGGCTCAGGGGGTGATGGGACCTGCCCAGTTTACACAAGCTGTTAAGGGACAGAGCCAGGCTTTGAACCTACACCTGCTTGGACTCTTAACTGCCCTCCACCTTTCTCCAGGAGCCCACAAGGATATGAGGAGGTGATGACAGTGGAAAATATGGCCGTGTTGTCCGTGGGAATGTGGGTAATGAGTGTGAGGGGCTGTGCAGAGTTGTGGCTGGGAAGGGGATGCCGTGGCAGGACCACATTTCCCAGCCCGCCTTGCATGAAGGTGGGGCCACATGACCAGCTCATACCAGGGTAGTGGGACAAGTGAGGTACCACTTCTGGTCCAAGGTGATTAAGAAGCAAGTGTGCCTTCTCCACTCTCTATTTCCCCTCTAGAAGCAGAGAAATCTGAGGCCTTGATGGAGGGCGGAGCCAAGAGATGGAAGGAGCCTGGGCCCTGAATCACCGTGTGGAGGGAAGCCGCCTGCTGGCCGGTGGTGTCAGAGGCAATGGGAGCCTTTTGTGGGTTTGACTGGAGTCAAGGCAGGATGGGAAAAGGCAGCTGCGTCCTGCAGCCCCATGAGACTGAGGAAAGGGACGCTGGTGGCCCATGGCCCTTGTTGGTCTTTGAGGATCAGGGCCTCCTGGGATTCCTGGGAACAGAATCCCTGGGGGACAGCAATGAGGAACCTTGATAGTGGACCTGCACCACCACATTCCATCCTGGCCCCAGAAATAGTCTCCTATGTCCTCCCTGCAGCCGGGCCCTGCGCTTCCCTGACAAACAGGAGGAGATGGATGCCTTGCATGCCTGCCTTTCCTCTCTGGTAAGGTCCATTATTCCATTGTTGACACCCTGTGAAGAGCAGCTCCACCCAGAAGGCACAGGGGCCAGCTGGCCTTTCTAGTCTGAGCCCAGAGGGAGCAGGCTGTGTCCCTGACACCTGTCAAACACGCAGGGAATCCCAGGCCTTACCCACACCCTTCCTGATTCCTCTTTGGAGGGAGGACACGGGTCAGCTAGGCCTCTAGTGCTGGGCTGTGGGACTTCAGCTGCTCTCAACCCCTTGGTCATTGGTGTGAGGCTGCTAGGATGCCCTCCCCACAGCTGGGCTAGGTCCCGGAGGCTGATGGTGAGCAGAATGTGCAGGGCCAGGCCCTGGATGCCTCCTCCTGCCAGAAGTGAGGAGGATGGACTGGAAAGTGTTGCCAACCCAGAGGCACATTCAGAGCTGGGTTGTCAGTCATCCATGAACCTGCGGCTATTCCACCAGCACAGGCCAATTGGCCGAGGGAATTTAAGTGAGCATCTCACATGGTCTGCCCCTCTCTTTCCCCACTGCTCTGCCAAGTCAGGCCCACCCCAGCTCCTGCCTGGACACTGTCCCTGTCCGCCGGACCTGCCCGCACACTGCCTCTGAGCGGGTTTCTAAAGCACAGCTCTGACAGTGTCACAGCCGCTATATTTGAGGGCTCCTCATTTGCTACTGGAGGAAGCCACTCAGCTTCCCAGGCCAGGCCACCAGGATCAGGCCTGTGACTGCCACGCAGGAGGGTGTGGCACTGCAGTGCTTAAGACCTAAACTCTAGGGTAGAGATGCAAATTAGGTCTCTGCCACCTACTACCAGCTGTGTGGCCCTGGGCATGTTACTTAACCTCTCTGAGCCTTAGTTTCCTCATCTATAAACTGGAAATCCTAATATCCACCCCCAAGTGTTGTTTCAAAGATAAATGAGATAGTACCTGTAGAAGGCTTACAACAGTGTCGGATGTGTGTCAGCTCTTCGTTTGTGCTGACTCTCGTGAATATATTTTTCTCTGGGTCTGATCAGCATTTTTCCTTTGAGATCAGGCCCTCCTCTCGCTCTTGCTCACCTTACCCTTGGGCTGACCACTCAGAGGAGCCCATGCATTTCCTTTTAAGCTCAGCCAGCCGGAGTTGGAGTTTCTGTCACTTGCAACCACACAGGTCAAGTCTGCCTCTGCAACCATCCTCATCCTCCCCTATTCCTGGAGCTGAACCCCCTACCTCAGCCTTACCGACTGGCCCTTCAAACATGCCTGGCATCTTCCTGCCTCTGTGCCTTTACTCTTGCTGTTGCCTCTGCCTGGATGCCACATCCCCTAAACTCTTGGTTCACCAAAATGCTGCACACCCTTCAATGCACCAGCACCCACGGGCCTTGGAGGCAGAGGACAGAGGACAGAAATGGACTCTGGTGTCAGAGAGCTGTGGTTTCATCCCCACCCCACTTCTCACTTGCCGGGTGACCTTAGACTTGTTATTTAACTGTTCCAAGCTTCGGTTCAATCATCCCTCACATGGAGCTGGTAATGCCAACCCCACAGTCTTCTTAAATAGATTGAATGTGATAGTTCATGAGAAGGGCTTGGTACACAGTGGGTGCCTAATAATTGCTGGTTGACACAATCGGTGCTGGGCTGACATAAGCCGGTTCTGCTCCAGCACTTCACCTCCAGAAGAGCAGGCAAGATCCCTGGGAAATCTCAGCCAACAGACTTGCTTTGAGAAAGAGAAATAGAAAATATTCTAATTCCAAAGAGTAAATGTCAGAGGCTTGGGAAGGATTCTGAGTTTCTGAAAATAAACATCGGCACAGAAGGGAAGGAGGGAAGAAGGGAGGGGGAGGGGGAGAGGCAGAGGTGAGGTGCCGACCCTGGGAGAGGCAGAGAGTGGGAGTGGGGGTGTGGCTGGGACACAAGGTGCTTCCCTGAGACCCTGGGGAGGGGTTTCAGACAACCTCTGGGCGTTCCTGGAGGAGGGGCAGAGGGCCTGCCACTGATGAGGGGACTCTGGTGTCACTGAGCACAGTCTGGGGATGATGAGTCACCTTCTTCAAATCTCTCATCAAACCTCGATGCTGTGAATCCAGCAGGGCTGCGGATGCCGTTTGGGGGTGAGGATGTTGGAAACCCTGCAAAACTGCCAACACCGGGGCTTCCCTGGTGGCGCAGTGGTTGAGAGTCTGCCTGCCGATGCAGGGGACGCGGGTTCGTGCCCCCGGTCCGGGAGGATCCCGCATGCTGCGGAGCAGCTGGGCCCATGAGCCATAGCCGCTGAGCCTGCGCGTCCGGAACCTGTGCTCTGAACGGGAGAGGCCACACGGTGAGAGGTCCGCATACCGCCAAAAAAATCAAAAAACAGAAACAAAAAAACCTCCAACACCATCACCTGCCAATTGAAAGGTGGTTCCTCCTGACATCTCTACCTCTTCCTAGAAGCTTTCCCTGAACACCCCAATCTACATGGAGTTCACTGCTTCCTCTTCTTCATTGTATCTGCACCCTCCACAGGCTTCCCTTCTTGCTTATTTCACGTAAGTATCTAAATATAATTTATATTAGAACCCCCCTGCCCTGTAACAGGGAACTTCCTCAGGGCAGGGGCTGTGTCTGATTCAGTTCTGTGTCCCCAGCCCTCATCAAGGTTCATGATGGTTTGTCCCTTACTTTGTTCTCAAATGCAACCAAACTGGACAGTTCCCCGCGAGTAAACCTCTGCTCTTCTCTGGGCCTCAGTTTCTCTTCCTGTAAAATGGCGCGGTAATACCCCTCACCTCGCCGGGGCTGTGAGGACACAGTGAGATGTGCGTGAGATGCCAGGTGCAGTGCCGGCACCCTGACAGGTGGGGCAGGCAGAGCATCTGTCCACCCACCTCCACCCCAGGACATCTGCTGCCATTTCCTGGGACGCTGCTGAGACATCACTGGTCTAAGCTTTTCAGCAGCATTTTACCACTTTGTCCTCATAACCCACAGGCGGGCTGAGATGATGGTCCTGGTGATCCATTTGAAATGCAAACTTCTGTCCACCAGCTACTTAAAGCACCACAGAGGCCCCCTGCTCCTAAAGCAAAGACCACCAACCTTGAGCTTGGCTTTCAAGACCCCAGGAGGCCAGCTCCTGCCCCGACCCCTCCAGCCCCACCCACACCAACCCGGGTGTGGAAACTGAGGCTCAGAGAGACAACAAGACTCCCCAAGGCCACCTGCCTGGAGACGGCAGAGCCGGATTCAAACCCAGGCCCGTCGGGGTCAGTCCCTGGGCTCCACCTGTCCCATAGGCTGCCCAGAAACACCGCCTCCAGGGAGTTCGTGCCCTGCCCACCCCACCACCACCCGGGCCTGTCACAGCTGGAAGAGATGCTTCTTCCCCACGTCTGTGTTTCACAGTCACAGGCTGTCCAGCCCAGGGCGCTCATTGACCCACGCTCCGCTTGCCTCCTGCCCTGGCCCTCCCCGCAGGCTCGGGCTCATCCTGATTTGCTTCCCCCAGCTTCACCACACCCATCCACGTAGACAGGAGCCCGTGGGAGGCACCGGAGGCTCTGATCTGTGTCAGCTGTGTTTGCCGAGGACACGGGAGCCTTTGAAGGGGACGAGTGAGTCATAACCACGTGGTTTGTGTCCGGCCCAAGCCTCGCGTGGATGTTCCCTTGGTACCTCATTAAAGAACGAATATGGCAGGTTTCAGGGGATCTGAGGACAGTGCAGTCGGTGTGTCTCCTCTGACCTTAGTGGGTCTTTAGAAGCATCTCCATGCAGTCACACAGGTGCGGCTGAGCATCAGCACACAAGGACAGCCATGCTGGTGTCACCAGTAGCGATTCACCAGTAGTGGCCTGGGTGGATCACAGGGGCTGTGGGCATGTGGGGGCTCCCTGCCTTCCCTGATTCCTCCTGCAGCCCATCATGCAGCAACATCTCTGGGTGCTGTTTGGATCCTTCATTCAACAAGTATTGTTGAGCCAGGCTTGCCTCCCTCTTCCTATCTCCTTTATTCAGTTACTCAGGCTGTCAGGCCCTGAGCTGGGAGCATACAGGAACAGAAATAGGGTGTTTACCCTCAGGGGCTCACGGTATGATGGGGGAGGCAAGTGCCTAAGAGGACAAGCACAACACAGACTGGTTCTTGTCATGATGGGGGTAAAATTGGGTCTCTTTTTAGAGACACTGAAGCCAGGTCAGAGGCACTTGTGCTTGAGTTCTGGCTCTGCCACCGACGGGCTACGGGACTCTGGGCTAGTTACTTACCTCCCTGAGCCTCGGATTTGTCATCTCTACAACGGGATCCTGTCGGGACATTGGGAGGACTGAATTAAGTGCTTGGTCCAATGCCTGGCACACAGTAGGTGCTTATGAGACAGTAGCTTTTATTTATACATCCAGTGAGCAGGTATTAGGTAAGCATCTGCTATGTGCCAGGACCTGAACTGAGAATTCAGTGGTGAAGAAAAGCCAGATGCAGTTCCTGTCTTCGGGGATTTTAGGGTCTTGATCGGGGGGCTGAATTAGAATCATAAACAGATCAGCACTGAAGGGAAGAGTGGAGTCCTAGGGGGCCTGTAAAGAGGGTCCTTCCTGGAAGATGGAAAGGGCAGAATGGAAGCAGAGTCATTAGGGGTAAATGACAGGGCTGGACGTCAAGTTGGGTGCCAGAGGAAAGGAGATGTCAAGGATGGCGCCCAGGATCCTGGCTGGGTAACTGGATGGGTGGATGGAGGTGTCATTCATGGGGAGCGAGGACTGGGGAGAAGCCGGGTTTCTAGGGCAGGGAGCTCATGAGCTTCGACTTGGGCATGTTGGGTTTGTGATGACATTGAGCCTATTTGCGCAATGCAGAGCTGGGGGCCTTAGGGGTCTTGCTCTGCCAACCCTGAGCTGAGAAGTCCTGAGGCATCCAGAGAAGAAAGGCTGGCTCTGTCCTCAGGGGCTCACACTGGGGTCCATGGGCCATCACAGGTGGAGGTCTTGTTGTGCACAGTTGATGGGGGTGCAGGGAGGAGGTGGGGTTGTCTCTGCAGGGGTCACCTCTGGGCTGAGTCCTAGAGGATGTGCAGATTCACCAACAGAGAAGGGGAGAGTGAGTGGGAAGGGGAGAGGCCTGCAGAGGCTCAGGTGCACAGAGAGAGAGCCACGCAGTCAGGGGACTGGGAGCATTCGGGATGCTGTAGCGTTGGCAGCACAGGAGGCCAGGAGCTGGCAGGAGTCAGAGCAGGAGGGGCCTGGAATGCTGGGTACAGAGTTTGCATTTCAACCCATGGGCCACAGGGACTCAGCGTCCTTTCTTGTTTCAGCAGGAGCACGTGCTCGGGGCCACGCGTTTGGGAAGGTACCTGGGTGCAGGTGAAACAGGGAGGGAGACTCTGGCAGCAAAGACATCAGTTAGGAGGCCTCTGCAATGGTTTGGGTGCAGATGAGAGCAGGGTGGCAGCAGTGAAGATGGCAGGAAGTGGGTGGGTATGAGTGGCCTCAGGGGAGCTAAAAGGAGTTGGTGCCCGTGAAGGGCATGGCACTGATGACGATCAGTGGGCTCAGCAATACAGAAAAGCTGGTAACACTGGCCGAGTGCCCTGGGAGCCACCAGCAGGAATGACAGGCAGGTCCATGAAGGGTCACTCTGCACTGGATGAGTCACACGACATGAAGAGCACCTCACCCACCTGGGGACCACAGGTGATGGGGGTGGGGTGATTGGAGGTGATAGAAACAAACACGTGGTGTTTATGACAGGCTAGGCATTGTCATCAGGGCTTTGCATGGACACATGTGATCATCTTCACAACAGTCCTGTGAGGTATGTGCTGCTATCACCCCATTTTACAGGTAAGACAGAGAGAGGTTTAGTAACGTGCCCAAGGTCATACAGCTAGTTAGTGGAAAAGCAAGGACGTGAACCCAGACCGTAGTTTCTGAGTCTGTGCTCTTAACCATCACTTTCCATGGGCTGTAGGAGACGACTATGCTGCGCCCCTGCCTGGGAAGAGCTGCCACGACACAGGATAAGAGCACCAGCAAGTCAGGTAGCGGGCAATCACTTCTAGCTGTAGGGATCAGAGACGGTTTCCAGGACGAGGCAGCACTTTAACTTGGTGTTAAGGAGTAGGGAGTGTTTGAAGAGCCGAGCGGTAACATGTCAATCACAGTGGTTATTACAAGCAACAGAACTAGTTCAGGATGATTTAAGCAGAACAGGAGTTTATGAAATAGTTGGGGGTTGTTTGCAGAATCACTGAGAGAGTTGGAGGGTCAGGTTTGGGGGCTGTAGCACCAGGGGCAATGCCCCAAATCATCGCACTGGTGACGGCATCTCAGCCTCCTCTGTGGAGCCCTGGACCCACAGCTTTACCACCCCCACCACCACCACCAGGTGCTTCCGGCTACAGCTGGACCACTGCTATCTCACTTCCCACAGATGATAGGGGGCATGTTCCAACCTCTGTCCCCACCATCACCAGAACAGACTCAACAAAGAGAACCACTTCCTATTGGGCTTTTTGCCCAAAGTGTAGACCGTGAGGTGGGGGATCTGACTGGAGGAGCTGCATCACATGACCTGACGCAAGCTGCA
The DNA here is from genome assembly GCF_949987515.2 of Delphinus delphis. Classification (NCBI taxonomy): domain Eukaryota; kingdom Metazoa; phylum Chordata; class Mammalia; order Artiodactyla; family Delphinidae; genus Delphinus; species Delphinus delphis. Next base: position 23,272,569 of record NC_082683.1, read on the forward strand.
AAGGAGGCTGGGAAAAAAACATGTCTGACATTTTCGGCTCTATGTCCCGTGATGGCATATTCTCCAATCATAGGAAAAAATTTCACCAATAACATAAAAAGTACTTCGACAGGGCAATGGCCATGATTTCAGGTGACAAGGTTGGTGATTGGGACAATAAAGAGGAGGGAACGACAAAGGATGTATGTGGAGAACTCTTCGGGTGGAGCAGGAAGACGAGAACACAAGCTTCTGTCCAAACCTGCCTCTCAGATCCTATCCATCAAGTCCATTGAAAACTGGAGGAGGTTGGGACTGGGCAGCGTGTGTATGTGTGCCTCTGTGTGTTTGTGTGTCTGTGTATGTGGTGTGTGTATACATAAGAATGGGGCTGACTTTGCCTTGCCCTATGCTGTTTCCTCCATGAATTCCGATGTCTGAGGTTGAGTGACAGATGCTGAGATGCTGTCCATGATGCTGCAGCCTAATCATTCCTGCCTCGCTTTGTCCTTGGTCAAGCCATTTAACCTCTGAGTTTCCTCCTCTGTTAAGAGAAAGGCTGGGGCTTCCCTGGTGGCGCAGTGGTTGAGACTCTGCCTGCCAATGCAGGGGACACGGGTTCGATCCCTGGTCTGGGAAGACCCCACATGTGCCCGTGAGCCACAATTACTGAGCCTGTGCATCTGGAGCCTGTGCTCTGCAACAAGAGAGGCCGTGACAGTGAGATGCCCACACACTGCGATGAAGAGTGGCCCCCACTTGCTGCAACTAGAGAAAGCCCTCACACAGAAACGAAGACCCAACACAGTCATAAATAAATAAATAAATAAAATTTAAAAAAAAAAAGAGAAAGGCTGGCTTTATGCTCCCTTTCACTCTAGGGTTCTATGGCTTTTTAATAAGAAAAACTCAAAAATATATTGATTATTATGTGCCAGGCATCCCATAAGCTCTTAGAAGCTTTATGTCATTTAATTATATATACATAAAACAGAAATAATCCTACTTCTGTTATTGCTCCCAGATGAGGAAACTGAGGCTCTCAGAGGTGAAATAACGTGCCCAAGGTCACACAGATCATTAATCACAAAGCAGGCTCTCCCTGCTGTGCTGGACCACGCATTCCCACCCTGCACTTGGGCAAATTCCAAGCCTGCCTTCAAATACTAGCTCCATTTCCCCAGAGAGGGAACCACTTCATTACAAAAGAAGAAACACTTCATTACAAAAGGCCCCTCTTCAAAAAGACAAAACAAGGAGACCAATTAAAGCCACTTGGATTCAGCATCACTTTGGAAATCGATGCGCTATGACTGTGAATCCAGCATCTGCCGGCAGCTGCCTAATTTTAGCTGGATCTTTGCAGGCTTCTCACCAGGCTCATCCGCCCCCATGGACCAGCAGAGCGGTTCCCAGAGCATCACTGATTTTTTTAACTAAAGTGTCCTAATGAAATACAAATCTCTTACTCAGAGAGCTGTCTGCCGTGGCGGCACAGAAGAAACACCACCAGGAGAACGATAATCACTATTTCACTGGAAAGCCACCCTCTTGCACTGTGGCCCCCACGCTTTTCCCTCCTTTTATCTTGGACTCACAGCTCAGGCCTGGAAAACAGATACATTTTACTGTCAACTTTGTCACAGAGAGATGGGGGAACAGCCATTCATAATGTGTGGAAGATGTTTTTAGTTATGTGCAAGCTCCCCGTGATGAGGGCCCTTGGCCTCTATTTATTTGCAGGATGGGGAGTTCGTGGGAGGGTTATTTAGTGCTCCTATCTGGGGGCACTCAGCCCAGCACCAGTGCAAGTGGCTAAGGAGATGACAGGGGAGAATCGGGGTCCCAGAGAATGCAAACGCTGTCCTCGGAGAGCAACAGCCTCTGTGCCACGGCACAGCAGGCAGGAAGAGCAAAGTGTGTGGTCTCACAGCCTCTCCCTGGACGGGGCGGCTTTCCAGGAAACCAGGGGGGAGAAAAGCACAGGGCCCTTCGGGGACCGGTGCCCCTCTGGCCAGCTGGACGTCACATCTGAGTGTCCAGCCCCTCATTCTACATCGGGCTCTGACCAGCAGAGGGGGAAAGGTAACTTGCTCTAAGGTCACACAGCAAGTTGGTGACAGAAGGTGGCTACTGATGTCCTTCACGAGATGGTCAGCTTGGCGACACCAGTGTCCAGCAAGGATTAGTGAATAATCCTTGGTGATAAATGCAATGTAAACCTACACGCTGATGTAATCCATCCAGTGCAGACTCCAACCACGTGACCTGGGTTTAAGTACTATGGTAGGTCCACTGCCTACTGTGTGACCCTGGACAAGTAACTGGACCTCTCTGAGACTTGGTTTCCTCAGCTGTGAGATGGGGTGATGCTGGTACCCACTTCCTGGGGGTGTTGGTAGGATTTACTGAGAAAAAGCAAGTCCAACATTTAGCACCGTGCTGGAAACACAGAAACCCACTAAAATAAGAATTTTTAACACCAGAACTATTTTTCACCATTAACCTATTTGCTGTATTCTGCGATGGCATCTATCAGAACACCACTGATTTAATAATAGCTTTTGAAGGGGGAAGAAAACAAAAGGAAAAATGAAATTAAATTTCTAGATCAATTGAAAGAAACATCTTTGTTCTGGAAAGTTTAAAATGGAGACCCGCACATTGAAGACATGCAAAACGAATATCAAAAGGCTGTTTCTAGATTTCAGATTCCTGGAAATGCTCCCAGGAACTGCCCAAGGAAGGGGAGGAGGGGCAGCAGCGCTGTGCAGGGGAGCAGACCGGAGCTCTACTCTGCTGCCAGCTGGCGAGTGGCCTCAGCACGTCCCTCGCTGGCCTCGGTTTCTTGCCTGATCAATGATCAGGTGGCATTAGACGATCCCTCCAGCTTCTAGCCCTGGACCTGGCAGCAAAGGAGGGAATTCCTCTGCCAGCCTCAGAGGCAAAGTTGAAGGCTCTTGGGGGTGGGGTTTCTTGCCACATTTGGGGGCACCAGCCTCTCCTGGTGACCTGTACCATCCCTCAGGCTCCTGAGCAAAGAGCTTGAAAGCAGAGACCACATCCTGATAGGACTCACCTCCCAGGGGCAGTAGGCTCTGTGCTCCCAGCCCCCAACCCTGCATGTTCTCTGGAGGCCTCTACTCACCTCTCGGGCCACCCCCTGCCATCCTAGACTTGCCCACAGGATTTCTGGAAGGCCGACCCTGCCTACTGAATCCCCCTACTTCAGGAGCTAGGAGGGTAGCCTTTGAGGGGGTGAGATGGAGAAGCAGGAGGGTAGGAGCCCGGAGGGAGAAGGGAGATGAGATGATGAACTCCGAGTGGTTGTGTTTACTCCCTTTTGCTCCAAGTTACCTTTAAAGAGATTACAATTACACTCTAATCCCCTTTATCTCCATGCAGTGCTTCTAAAAACGGAGCACCTTGACATTTTAAGAGGAAAAAAATCAGGAAAAGATGAGATATGCAATATCCAGTGTAAACTGAGGATGGAGAAATTTCAATGAACTCATAGTCAAACCTCTTTAATGCCTTGGAAAATAAAACCATACAGAGTATTCCACGAGGAAAGCCCAGCTCTGAGGTAGAAAGAAGGCTGGTGGGGAAGAGGATGGGGGCAGGTGGGTCCTGCTGGAGCAGAGGTCTGAGATATGCAGTGAGGGTGGGTTTTGGGGAGCTGACGCAAGAAATCTGGGTCCTGGGCTCCCCAGGAATCTGCACATGTTAATCCCTCACCTGCTTCCTAACTCTTTGCCAATTGGCTCCTGGGCCAGCTCTCCATGACAAGGTCTCATCAGCAAGTGCTCGCCTGGACATTTAACTCCTGACCTTGCCCCACTCCCAGCCTCTTTCTGGTCCCCCTGACTCTGTGCTCCTTGGTCTCCCTCCTTCCCTCCCCCAGCTTCTGTCCACTCTGTTTCTGCTCCTACATTCCATTCACTGCTTCTTCTCTGAAGATGCCCCAAGCTGTGTTCCATAGTCCCTTCTCCTTGACCTGCTAACAGATCTGGGGCTTAGAGACTCTAAAAAGAGACTTAGGAACATGTAGGTCAGGATTACGGGCAATGGGCACAGGAAGGAAGTAAAACCATGATAATGGCAACAGATAATGCTTGTTTTTTGATGGGTTTTTTTTTTTTTTTTAATAATACAAAACCTTAGAGAGAGACCTAAGGCAAGCTCCCAGGGATCCAGTGCTGGACTCAAAGAACTATTACGTGTTACAGCTCCATATCCACTCACAACTCCAGCGCAATCATTCCTACATCATATATTCTGTGCTTGTGGCTATAATAGATGGTCTGACCAGACTGGCCAAACGCCTCAGGCCACCTTAAAGCTGAGACGGGGAGCCTGCATCTCTCCTCTGTTCAGCACAGGATGGTCTTCAAATGCTCTTTCTTCAATAGACCGGTTTCCCCCTTTCCTCTGGCACGTGTCCCCTCTCACGGCTGGCCTCTCCCACTGTCCTGTGGTCCTGAATTCTTAGCTCAGCCTTGACCCCAGCCTGTGGTTTGATGGACGCTGCACTGTTCATCCTGGAAGTAGCCTTTGCCTTGAGTTGTAATTTTGCTTGATGAGTGTACTTGCTGTTCTTCCAAGCCCCACCTGCCTGGGTATGGAAACCGTCCCTGGACAAAGTCTTTGTACACCTGTGCTTGACCCACAGGTACCAGTCATGTCCTCCTCTCCAGCCCCAAGAGGACAAAACCCCTTGTCATAAACGCTCATGACAAGATACTCAGTATTTGTCATCACTGTTGCTTTCCTTATAGACGTGATGGATGACTTCAGGCTGATGTAAGACTGGAGGCAGCACATTCAAGGAGAAAGAAGATGAACTGGGAAGCAGACACACCTGGTTTCAGATCCCAGTTTTACCATTTGCAGATCATGTGACCTTACCAAGTCACTCCCCACCCTTTGATCTCAGATTTCTCCATACAGTGACCTGACAGTGTTACTTCGAGGCCAAGCCCGGTGACTGACACATGCCATATACAATACCATGGTCCACCTACCCCCATAGTACCTAGAGCTAACCTCTTTTTTAGAATTTCTCCTATTTTATTTTAATCATCTGTTTATTTGCCTGTAGTCCTCACAGGCTCAAGAACTCCTTGAGGACAGGAATCACATCTTGCTTGTATTCTTAGCCTCAAACCCAGTGTCTGCTGTGCAACAGGTGTCAGTACATGTGGCAGATTTAGTGGAACACAGTGGGGTTCTCTGAATACTGCTTCACCCCAATCACTGTGTTTCCTTCCCCAGCAGCACTGTGTAGTTATCCAACTTCCTTGGTCTGTCCTCCACATCTATCACCCTCTCTATATTCATTTTTTTCTTAGCGTCAGCAATGTGTTTTTTTGTACATCTTAGATTGATACATTTCATATGTGACTTTAAAGCTTCAGTTAATAGTTCAATAAAAAAGTTGTATATATAGTATATATATTGTAAATATATAGTATACAGTATACATAATGTATAGTATGGTATATATACAGTATGATATAGTATATGTAGTAATATATAGTATATATAGTGTATGTGTACGTGTGTGTATATACACACATCATTTTTTATGTAGCATGTAATTAATACTATGAACCATGAGAGTGGAATGTCTTCTTTTGACCTTGCTGCCTTTTTTATTGCATTTTATGGTAGCAAACAGCTTTAGTAGATACCCTATTGCTAATTGGAAACAATGAGGATGACTTTATAAACTGTATTTTCTTGAAGTCTTTAAGACCTAAGGATTGTTTTTATCCTAATGAAACTCCAAGGATTGTCCAAAGAAAATAATATTGTCCGTGTAATATCTCAAGCAACTGCTTGAGAACCACTGCCCCATAACGCAGTAGCTTCAGGCCTCCCGGGATGAGGCAGCGGTGTGAGGGGTTTCTTCTCTGCGTCCCTGGAAAATGCTTTCGTTACATGGCAGTGAACTCACTGCAGGCCGAGCAGGACTCTGTGATAGCCTTGTCCGTCCTGTTAGCCCAGTTGCTGGGACAGGCTGACCGCAGCTTGATAGAGTGCTCTTCCAAAGAGATCAATAAAAATAAATCATGATTCCTTTTGAAACGTCGTCTAATAACTCCATTTGTTTAGCAGCCAAACTAAGGCATGGAAATTCCAGAACAACAGAAAAGGGCTGTGCAGGGCTTGTGCCACAGTTTCCTGGCTGCTGAGACAGTTTAACCTGTCCTGTAGCCTGTAAACCCTCTACCCAGGGCCTTTGGAGCTATGAAATACTTCGGCCAGGGGGTGAGGGACTGTAAGCAGAAAGTGTCTGTAAGTGAACAGGCTAATGAGGTTGAAGTGGGACCGGTCACCTCAGGCCAGGGTCCTGAGCATGGTCCACAGACCACCACAGCCCCTGCTGCCCCTGTAACCCATCTTGACCGGCTGTGCAGACCCACTGGAAGTCACGCGGGTCCCAGGCAGCATGTGGCAGGGTGAGAAACACCTATGTTCACTTCTCCAAATTTGTTCTTTTCCATTATGATTGGAGTGATTTCCTGAAACTGATTTTTGGTGTCCTTCATGGAATCTCCATTCATGCTTACTCACTTTTATTGATTTTCATGGCCTTCATCTCTGTAACATTTTCATTCATGCTTCCTTTTCTTTCTTGAGATACACCAGCTCATTTTCAACTCTCTCTTTTTATAACTCTCATCCGTAGCTTTTCTTTGAGCTCTTGGCTCCTTGAGTTTCTTATTTTGTTTTATGTTTAGTCAACCTGCTAGGCTATCTGAACTTCTCTTCTGGATCTTGAGTAATTCTTTTTATGAAGTAAGTTCTTCATCTACCTTTTGTTTATGTTCCTTTTTTTCTCATTTCTTTTTCTTTTGTGAGGGGCTGTTTCTGTGTGCAAGTCCTTGCTGGTCCCTATCCATTTCTGAATGGAGTTGGCCAATTTTTCTGGGAGCAGGGTGATCCTCAGCTTCCATTTGGGTTTGTGATCTCAAACACCCTTCCCTCCGGGATTCCCCGGTGGCGCAGTGGTTGAGAGTCCGCCTGCCGATGCAGGGGACACGGGTTCGTGCCCCGGTCCGGGAAGATCCCACATGCCGTGGAGCAGCTGGGCCCGTGAGCCATGGCCGCTGAGCCTGTGCGTCCGGAGCCTGTGCTCCACAACGGGAGAGGCCGCAACAGTGAGAGGCACGTGTACCACAAAAAAAACAAAAAACAAAAAACAAAAAAACAAAAAAAACACCCTCACCCCAAATGTGTCATTTCTTTTGTCAAAGGCAGGGGGTCGGTTTTCAGGGGACAAGAATTTAGAATGCCTCCGGGCAAAATACCAGTCAGTCATTCACAGACTCTGTGGGCTGTGAGCTGAGATCCACCTCACTCTCTTCATCTTGGTTGTGTCCAGGAGACCAGAGTCGACCCTGGCAATGGCTTGTCGGCCTGAGATCTGTCTCCTCAGCCCATCACCCCTGCCATGCTGAATCGGGGCAATGGTTAGATAGTCACACATTCACCCCAACTCACCCTGATCTAAAGGTCACTGCCGCAGCTTTCAAGGATGTTTTCATGTAGAACGTAGCCTTCACATCTCACTGAATGACAATTTCATCCTTCCAGTACTTGGAAGTCATCCCTGACTCCTGTATTTCTCTCACATCCCACCATGAATCCAACAGCAGATCCATCTTGTTGGCTCCCTTTCAACATGTGTCCAGAATTCTTCCCCTTCTTGCCACCTACCTTGCAACCACCTTGGTCTACGCCACCACTGTCTCTTGCTTAGAAAACTGTCAGAGCCTCCAAACTGGTCTCCCTCCTTCCTGCTTTGCCCCCACATTGATGCAGTGAGCAGGGTGGTCCTGCTAAATATGACATCTCATGTCATCCCTCTGCACCAAAGCCCTTTAACCTCCTGTCATTCCCCTGCATTATAGCTCTGCAAGGGCTCCCATCTCACTCAGGCCCATGAAGCCCCATCCACTCTGACCATCAGCATGTTTCTGCCCTCCTCTCCTACTTCCCCAACCCCTAGCTCCCTCCACCTCATCCATGTGGCCTCCTTGCTCTTCCCTGATGCTCCGGGAATGCCCCTGCGTGGCCTCACCATCAGCTGTTCCCCCTGCCCAGAAGGCATACCCTCATCTGCATGGCTAACTTCCTTACCTTTGAAAATCTTTCCTAAATGCACTTCCTCACCAGGTCTCCCTTGGCCACATTACTTCACACTTCATCTTGCCCTCACCCTGTGTATTCTCAACCCCCTTGACTTGGCTTTACTTTTTCTTTTTCCCTGGTGCTTATATGCCGTTTATTTCTTTATTCTGTTTGTTGGTGATCTGTCCCTCCCACTTAGAACATAAGCTCCATAAAGACGGGAAAATTATATTGACTACTGCAAGATCAGTAGGGCCTAGAACCGGGCCTGACACTCCGTAGGCCCTCATTAAATATTTGTGGGATGAATGAGGGAATGAATGAACGCATGAACGCAGAGATATCCATGTCCTGCTCAAGGTCGGAGCCCATCTGCAGAGTCCACCGTCACAGCTATTTCACAGTATTCCAGGCTCTCAGCAAAGTGAGGAAGTTGGTGCTGTAGCATTTCCTTGCCTGATAGAAGAGGGGGACCATCTTCTCCCACTTTTTTCACCCTTTATTGCTTTTGCAATGAGTTTCACCCACCATCATCAACCACACTGAAGTTCATTGTCCGGATAGCTCTGGACTATTGTAACCAGCCGAGAACCCCTCTTGTCACAGGGCCTAGGTCTGCTGGTGAGGACCCTGGAGCTGGTCACCGGTACCACGTGCTCCTGGCTGAGGGCCCCAGGGAGGAAGGGCAGCAGAATCAAGGCTGGCAGTGACCCCTGTCAGAAGATGCCACCTCCAACTTTAGTCCCAGCTTTAAGACATCAACACGTCCACTGGTCAACTTTGCAAACTTTTTGTTCCTCCTGCAAACGATGGGACAAATCAGCCTAATGGACCTGCCTTATTTGCTGGTGCAGCAGGAGATGGAGTCTGTCGGCCACCTGCAGGCCCATTTCCAAGTAGGTCAGGCATCAAGCTGCCAGTCCGCGGCTGGTGTGAGCCCTGACTGATGGTGGTGGGTTTGCTCTTCTCCTGATCTCTCCGGGGCAGCCATGTCTCCCCTCCCTCGGGGCAGAATGAGCCTGTCTTCTCTGCAGCCACGCAGGCCTGGCTCTCTTCTTGAATCTTCATTCATGCTTCTTGGGGGATCCAGGCTCTTACCGAGGTGGGTACCTCATTAATTCTCCTGATTCTGAGTGATGTCGCAGGCTCTGTTACCCCACCATTGGCTCTCCCTCCTCTCTGCTGGGTGAAGATCTGGTTCCAGTTACATGTGATGGGCCCCCATAGAAAAGAGGAAGATGGGGGGCAGGCAAGGCCCTGGACCCCAAATGCAAGGAAGCAAGGTAAGAATCAAGCAGCCAGTCTACTCTGGACTGTGGTGTTATAGACACTCTGACACTCTGATACACTCAGGTTATCCTTAAGGCCTCTCCCCCAGGTCAGCCCATACAAGACATTCCTGGAATCTGTCTATTTCTCCTATCTGCATGGCCATCAGCCTGGTCCATGCATCACCGTCTCTCTCCTGGACAACCCAGCTGTGGTCCAGCTGCCTCCCATTCTCTGTACAGCATCCAGGTGGTTAGATCCTTCCCGTCCCTCCCCTTCCCAACCCCCTCCAGTTAGAGGTGGGTTTACATGTGGCTTTAGCTTCATAGCCTTCCATGCCCAGGCCCCTTCCTAGGTCCTGGGGTGGGGCAGCAATGTGGTTAAGGCACAGCCTAATTCGAGGATTAATTGGGGTTCATGGCTGCTCAAGAAGTTTTAAAAGCCCTGAAATCTCACGGCTCCTGTGTGAAACAACCTGATAGAGGTTTTCCCAAGTTTGACAACAATCGTAAAAATTTACAGGACAACTCATCAATAATGAATTGTGACGATGAAAATAAAACATTCAGAAACCATCAATAATAATAATAATAATAATTTCTGTCAAACTCTGCTAGAGGAAAGGTTAAATTATCTTTCTATCCTTTCTACAGAAAATGATATCACAAATTATCATCATAAAAGATGTCCTCTGGGGGCTTCCTTGGTGGCGCAGTGGTTGAGAGTCCACCTGCCGATGCAGGGGACACGGGTTCGTGCCCCGGTCTGGGAAGATCCCACATGCCTCGGAGCGGCTGGGGGCCCGTGAGCCATGGCCTCTGAGCCTGCACGTCCGGAGCCTGTGCTCTGCAACGGGAGAGGCCACAACAGTGAGAGGCCTGCGTACCGGAAAAAAAAAAAAAAAAAAAAAAATGTCCTCTGAGAAGATGCAGACCAAGAATACAAGGGGAAGAAGTACTCTGGAGGTATTTCAGGATGCTAATTCAAAAACATCCTGCTACTTTTTCTCAATTCTGTAATTTTGGGGGTAATTTTCAGCTTTTCAAAATCTGTGATTTATTGTAATTTCTTTTCTCCTTTGAAATGAATATTAAAGTATGATTCCTAATTCTGGGCTCTTTTAACAAGAAAACCCCAAATTTTCTGTTTCAGGTCCCACAAAACATGGATCAGCTGCCTTGAAGGCCTTCCTTCCTACTGCACTTGGAATAAAACTTAAACTCCTCCGCTAGGTCTGCAAGCCCTCCCGATCCCGCCCACTCTGTTCCCCCGTGACCCCTCCCCCGCACTCACCATGCTGCAGACGCACCTGCCTTCTCCTTGTTCCTCTAACTGCCCAGCTCTGTCCCACCTTGGTGATGTTGTGTTTGCTGTATCTCCTGCCTGGAACGTCTTCTCCCAATTTCCCCTTCTGGTTATTCAGGGCTCAGCTCAAGGCCACCTCCTCTGAGAAGCCCTCGGGGATAATCCTACTTAAAGTGGAGCCCCCCCTTCCGTAACCACCTTGTCTTGCCCCAGTCCCTGTTTTATCCTCCTTACTTGTCCACCTCACAATGCACATTTCTATCTCAACGGATAATGTCCCTTTTCAGTGACTGTCCCCTTCCCCCACCCTGGGAACAGGGCCATGTGAGCCCCAGGAGGGCAAGGGCATGTCTGTCCTAGCAATTGTGGCCTCAGGCACACAGAGCAGTCCCTGGCTCACAGTAAACACTCCACGGCTATTTGCAGAATTAATAGACTGCTGTTGGTAGTTTGAATTGACAACTTCATTCCAGAAAGCAATATGCCCCAGGGGCCTTAAAATGTGCAAACCATTGACCCATGATTCTCATTCCTAGAAATTACTCCCAAGGCAATTATCAGAAAGACACGCAAAATCGGAAGTGAGCTACCAGTGAAAACCATGAGAATCAATCAGATCTGTGTTTTTGTCTTGGCTCCACCAAGTAATTAGCTGCCATGCGGCCTTGAGCAAGTTCCTATCATCTCTGAGCCCTGATTTCCTCATCTGTAAATGGGGACAGTCACAGTACCTCCAGGAAAGGGAAGCAGGAGGCTCACATACTGTCATGCATGGAAGATGCTTAGCGTAGAGCCAGGCGTGCAAAAAAAACTCAGTAAATGTCAACTATGACTGTTCTCCATGACGCTCATTACACTGTCGTTTAGAAAGTAATAAAATCTTGAAAAGTGCTTCGCTATCTAACCGTGGTGGGGGACTACCCAGATCAGTGCCATCCAACTGAAGTGGAATGCAATGCAAACCACACATGTAAGCACACATTTAGTTTAAAATTTTCTAGTAGGCATGTTAAAAAAAGGTAAAAAGAAATGGGTGAAATTAATTTTAGTAATATATTTTGTTTGACCCAATCTATCCAAAGTATTATTTCAACATGTAATCAGTATAAAAATTATTAGTGAGCTATTTTACGTTCTTTATTTGGTACCAAGTCTTCAAAATCTGGTGTGTATTTTTCACTTACACCCATTTTAACTTAGGCCAGTCACCACCCATGCTCAGTTGCCACCTATGGCTGGGGCTGCCACGTTGGAGAACGTATGTCTAGATAATTTGCCACCCAACTTTAGAATATGGTACAATCATGGAAAGGCCTGTTTTAAAAATAATATTCAATCAGGCAAGAAAAAGCTCACAAAATGAGATTAAGTGAAAAAGATAGTGTAAACCAAATAAAGTATGCTCCTACTTTGTTATATATAAAAAGATGCTTGTGTTTATTTGAGTATGCATTTTGATGGGCATAGTGCAAGGGAATGCAGCAAAATCCTACCAGGGAACATCTGAGGAAGTGGAATTATAGCGATTTTAATTTTCCCCTTCATGCTTTTGCACTATAAGTGTGTGTTACTTTTAGAGCAGTGGAGGAATAATGTTATTTTTAAAGTTCAGCATCCCATGCCATGACCTGACCTCAGCAGGCTAATAGCTCTAACCTTTGTTTCTAAGGGTTAAATTCCTAGAGGTGGATTTCTAGGTGGGAGTTATGTGTACTTATGAAGTATCCTGTCTTGGAGTGTCATTTTCTCATCTGTCTGGTGGGAGGGATTTGAAATTGGTGACCTGCACGAGATTATCTTCCCTCTCCCAGGCTTCCTGTTGAGTCCAGCACCCCTGAACCAACATCAGCCAAAGTACCATGGTCACATCAGATCTTCCTAGCAGAGGAGCAGGACCCTGAGAGGAACAAGAGATGGGAATGGCAAGATGTAAGTGTGTCACTGTGTGCAAAGAGCCAGAGAAATGGATCAAGGATTATGCACTCAGCACTCAGAAAGACAGGTCAGTGGGGCTACGAAGGTAGGAATACCAATCTATGAAAAAAGCGGTCCCAAGGGGATGCTGAGACCAACTCTGTACCTGGACCAAGTTCACAGCCAAGCGCCCTGGAGCTGTGACTCTGTCCCCCACCCATGATTTCTTCCAGCAGAGAGACAATGTTTAGATCACCTGTAGCCTTCCTTACCTGCTCTCAGGTAGACCTTGTCTCAGGTCCCTGTGGTCAATCCTGTGACTCTGCCACACTCCTGTTGACAGGTAGAAGGAAGAGCCTGGGGCCCAGTGCACACCTGGGAGCCTGGGCTCTAAGGAGGGCTCTGCTGTTGACCTGCCGGGTCTCCTGGGACATAGTTTCACCTCTCCGGGAGTGACAGAGACTGCCCAGCTGTTCACCAAATATGTTTCTTCTTCCTGGGCACATGGCAAAGTTACATCTCCCAGCCTCCTCTGCAGGTAGGTGGGACCAAGTGACTTCCTTCCAGACAATAGAATGTGAGCAGCAGTGACACGTGCTACTTCCACAGTTGGCTCTTGAGAAACTCCCGTGAACTCCTCCCTCTTCCACCAGACTGATGCAAAGCCACAGGATGGAAGGGGCCTGGGCCCAGGATTGCCCCCTGGAGGGGATCACCCACCTGTCAGTGAGACCTAATTCTCCACCTTACAAGGGAGGGAAATCAACTTTTATCATGTCGGACACTTCTACACTAGAGCTTGGATTTTAGAGCTGCTAACATTGTCTTCCGTAATACTCAGGGTTTTCTTTCCTCATCTAAATGGGAGAAATGAAGAAGGGAATAAGCATTCGCTGATCTGTTGCATGCAGGACCCCATGCTCCACATATGATACACAATTGCCCTTTAACCCTACACAACAGGACCGTGACCTTAGATCTACTATCCCCATTTTTCCAGAGCAGGGAATGAGCCAGGATTCAAACTCTGGTCTTCCAGATCCAGATTCCATGGCTGGCACGGTTTCCAGTTCCAGACGACCAAACACTCCAGGATCCAATGTGTTCCTGAGTCCTGCCAGGTAAGCAGAGAGGTGAAGAGAGTACAGGCTGGAGTCTGACAGGCCAGGGTCCAGGCCTCCCAAATGGAGGAATCGGATAAGGGCTCAGCTTACCTGCACCTCAGTTTCTTCATCTGTCCAATGGGATTGCAGTGAGAGGATAATATATTTTATTATCAAACATGGGGTTGTTTGAGGATGCTTTTCCTGATTATACTCAAGAAAAGCATTTTCTTCTTTACCTTCTTTGCTGAAGACCTTCAAAGCTCTGCTTTTCTGGGGGAATTGGGGCACCATCTCCATGATTCACTGTTACCCAGGAAGCCAAACTGTCTTTGATGTTTTGTTGACCTGACTGTTTTCTTCTAAGGGCCCCTAATAACTGCAGCACTGGTTTCTACACATTTGATGAGATGAGCATCCGCCACCTCCCAAAAGGAAAAGCTGACTGTAAATCATCTAAAAGGGAAGGAAAAGGGTTTGATTTCATTTGGGACTGGTTTTGGGGGGGCTGGTCTTGGGGGGCTGCCCAATTTATGTGGGAATTCCCAGCAGAAGCTGGGTGCTGCTGGTGTCTCTGGTGGGTGAGGAGATCTGAGAGGGAAATGTCCCCAGGAGCATGATCCTATATCTTCTGTGTGAGGAGCCCCATGTGAGGGAGCCTTGGTGACTAAGGCGCAGGTCTCCTCTACCAGCTCTGATCTCTGTGACCTGTCCCTAACTCGCCCCCACACTCCCTGGACTTCATGAACTTATTTGTGTAACTTCAATTCAAACAAGTCTGTTAACTTTCCCCAGTTAAAGTCAACATCCATTGCTGGCTTTGCTGATTCAGAGCATTTTAGAGCCAGGAGGGACTTTCGATTTTATAAGGTCTAACCTTTCAAAGACCGTGACTTGTTGACTGCTCAGACACTTCTGATGGGCACCCCCCTTCTGTTTGGATAGATCCTGATCCCATTAGCACATATTAGTGGTCACATGCTGACCTGTTGACCCCCAGGGGGCTTCCATCCTTGCCTCTAGCCTCTGCCCTGCCTGGACCCTCAGTGCTAACCACAGTATAAATTGTCCCAATGCCTGAGACACCTCCCCAGTGCTGGACCTTTGCACCTATGTCTCCCATCCCCATCTTCTCTCCTACCTGGTGAAATTCTCAGCCCTCACCAAAGACTAGGTGAAGTGTCACCTCCTCCTGGAAGTCTTCCCTGATTCTACCAGGAAGAACTAACTGTTCTGTCTTTCATGCTCCAAACACCTCTATCAGAAAATATGAAGCCTTGACCTCTGTCATTTGTTTGCCATTCCTTCTCATAGAGATGGTGAGCCCTTTTAAGTTGGGGGCTCTCTGTTTCTCATTTTCATGTTCTTAGGATAAGTATTCATAGGAAGGCAAGTAGAAAGGCCTAGCACATAGAAGCATTGAGTAAGTGACTCACTGGGCAACTCACTTCTTCACTAAACTGAATAGGGAAAAAGAGGAAGATAATTTTGAAAGTAGAAACTTGTATCAAATGGGATCCTTTCAGTTTCTAATAACAGGAAACATAACACAAACTTCCTAAAACAAAGAGGGAGTTTAACTGGCTCACAGAACTAAAAAGTTTCAGGTAGGTAGGGCTTCAGGAGGGGTTTGATCATGGTGCCAAATTAGTTTTTAAATTTAAAAATTTTTTACAGTATTCTCTGCTGTGGCTCTCTTCATATGTTGATTTTGGCTTCACACTGGCTTCATTCATGGTGACAAAGTGGCTACATCAGGTTTCAGTTTCATGTCCTGACACCAACCATTCAAAAAGATGGAGAGCATCCATGTTCCATAATTCTAGGCAAAACCTTTAAGGTTTGCACTGGTTTAAGTACAATCGCTATGGCAAAGTGCCTGTGATTCCCGCGTGGCTTAGACCAATCGTGCAAAGTGAATATGGTTCCTGCGTGGCTTAGACCAATCATTCTCATCCTGAGAAAGCCTCAGTTTCTCAGGAGGGTCCGTCCCATCCAAACCACAAGGCTGTACGTAATGGTGTTTTTAAAAAACATGAATTTCAGTTTTCCTTCCATCCTTCCTTCAACTCACAAACAAATAATAGACAGCTATTAGAATACAGATTCTGTGCCACATGTTGAAGAGACATATAAGATTAGGACAAGATTGTGACCTCAGGTGTTGACAATCCTACTCAAAGAGATTTTGAAAATTATCTTAAAGGCGATGAGGCACCACAAGGGAATTTTAAGCAGGCGAATGACTGTATATTAGTAATCTATTGCTGTCTAACAAGGACCTCAAAACTTAGCAGCTCAAAACAACCAATATTTATCATCTTGTAGTTCCTGTGGGTCAGGGGTTTGGGCTCAGCCAAGCTGGAGGTCTCTAGCTCAAGATCTCCCACGTGGCTGCAGTTGAGGCATCGGCCAGGGCTGCATCTATCTCACAGCTGAGTAGGGGAGACTTGCTCCCAGCTCACTCCTGTGGCTCTGGGCAGGCCTCGGCAGGTTTGCTTTGAAGCTCACTCACATGCACCTCTCCGCTGAGCTGCCTTACGACGTGGCAGCTGGCTACGCCCAAGTAACCCAAGAGAGAGCGAGGAAGAACCGTCCAAATCGAAAATTAGAAATAATTCCCATCTTTTCTGGCGTATTCTATCTGACAAAAGTGAAGCAATGAATGTAGCCCACACTCAAGGGGAGTGCATTATCCAAAAGTGTGACTACCAGGAAGTGGGGATCACCGGTACCCTCTAAAAATCTGCCCACTGCAAGGACTTCCCAACAGCTCAGCATCTCAGAGCAATGACATGACATCAGCCTGCGACTTCCTAAGAACAGTAATTAATAAAGGAGAATTTAGGAGTGGGCAGGAGAAAAGCGTGTGGGACTGGATGGATTCATTCACTCATTCACTCAACAAACATTTACCGAGTGCCCATGTGGAAAGCACTGTGCTGGGTGCTGGGATCTGCTGTGCCAGACCCTGTCTCCCCTCATGAGTATTAGTGTCCAGCAGGGAACAAAGTTGAACAAGACACTGACCTTGAATGTCACAGAAAAGGGCGAGAGTCAAGACTGTGAATAATATCCCCACACAGCCAAGCCAGTCAGGGAGGACCTACTGGGGGAAGGGACATTTCAGCTGAGCCCTGAGGGATGAGGAGGAGAATCAGGGGAAGGGGAGGGCAGTGTAGGTCTCGGGTGAGCCCCCCTCCTCACCCCTTCTTCCCCTCTCCCTATATCTGTCTCTGCTCAAAGGTCCCCTTCTCAGAGAGGCTTTCCTTGTCCCCACAGTCCAAGGTTGTCACTGTCCATCCCCAGCCCCAGAGCCAGATGCTATAACGTCACCCTGTTCACCTTCTTCCAGCGCCTCTTCCCACCTGGGACACTTGTGGATGATCGTCTACCTGTTCCTTCCTGCCTCCCCACTCCAGACGTCAGATCCTGGGGGCAGGGACCTCGTCTGTTCGCTGCTGCACCCTCACCCGCATCTGGATGGGCACATAGTAGGACCTCAACAAGCCAGTTGGCACGAGCGGACCTGACGCTGGGCCTTTATCCAGCATCCCAGGTTGTCTCCTTGAGGACCGACCCGCGTCCTGAAGTGTCCCAGGTCCTGAGCAGCGCGATCCCGTCCCCTCCCCTCCGGTTCTCCTGTGCAGCACGAGGAAGAGGGGCTCAGAGCCCAGGGGGTGACTTCACCAGCCTCGCCCTGTCATGCTTCATGGCTCCTCTCTGGGCTCCTAATCACAGCCGCATTTTGAGGGTTTGGAGAAGGAACCTTAAGGCTGGTCAAGTGGATAAATCACGTCTTTTCAAATGGACCAAACACGGATTTACACAATAGCCTGTGACAAACGCACTTTCAGGGGACGATTTGGCAGGAAATATTCCTTTTTCCAAAGGGTGCCTCGGCCCTGGGAGAAATAATGAGGGCTTTTTCAGGATTCAAATTGTTCCTGGTGCTGACAGGCTGCAGGACCAGAGCTGCTGCTGCCGCCGCCCAGCACTCACACAGGCACCCAGCGTGTCTATTCCTGGGTCTCCAGGTGAGCGCCCTGCTCCCAGGGGTGCCTGGGAGCCCAGGGTCCGTGCCTGTGGTTCCTGCTCCCTCCTGCCGACACAGTCCTTCTCAAGGTCCAGGGTCACTGTGACAGCTGCGGATCTCGACCTGTCAGCCACCCCAGGTCGCCCAGCACCTGCTTGGTGCTGCTGGGAAGAGAGAGCTGGAGCTGAGGTGTGAGACAGGCCTGGCTGCCCTGTGCCCTATCCCCACACCCATGGGGGAGGGGCAACAAAGCAATTGGAAGGATGGAGAGGATGAAGATTATGGGGTTCATTTAGGGTCTCGGGACCCAGTACTGTTGTCCCGCCTGACCTGGGTCCTGTGTCCACTACCTCCACCTTGGAATAAACCCCATCAGACTCTCCTGGACCCTGCAGTCACCCCCAGGGTGTACCCCATCCATTTCAGCCTCACTTTCCATCCTTCCCCATGGCAGGTAGGGAGATTGTAGCAAAATGCTGAATCAAAAATTAAGTCCTGCCCACATTTAAAACTTCTAGTATCTTAGAATGAAATCCAAACTGCTCATCTCGGAGTAAGAGTAAAAGTGCTGGCAGGAACGGACGGTTCCGAAGAGGGAGCGATCGCAGGGGGTTCGATGGATGGATGATGACCAAGGTGAGCGCAGGAGACAGGAAACCAGCAGGGGCTGGTGAGGCACCTGCAGGCGAGCGACAGTGGGGAGCTGCATGCATCCCAGTCCAGAAGGGACCAAAGGAGGGGGCGCTTACCAGACCCCAGAGACAGCTGCAGCCACAGGAGAGGGGCCGTCCGATGGAGCTGGGGTCACAGGAGAGAGATGACACCACTGCCAAGCGTGGTCAGTGGAAGGACCTGGGGAACCAACACCTGACCTCTCTCCTCTTGCCCCTGGCCTCCAGGACCCAACAGAAAACGGGTCCCCAGGAGGCAGCAGGGCCCTGTCGGTGCTGCCCCTGCAGGTCAGTCTCCCGGGCACAGAGCAGAGGAGGTGGGTGAGGGTGGGTCTAGGGGCACACAGGGGACAGCAGCACATGTGGCCCCCGAGGCCCAACCAGATCTGTCCTGCCTGCTCCTTGGGCCTTGTCTTCTGCCCTCTGCCCCTCACTCACCCTGTTTCCACCGCGCTGACCTTTGTTCAGCTTCTCAAGTACATTGAACTCCTTCCTGCCTCAGGGGCTATGTGCCTCCTGTTTCCTTGGCCTAGGGGGCTCTTCCTCCTAACCCTTTCATGGCATTGAGGTCTCAGCACAAGTGTCACTTCCTCCCAGGGGCCATCTAACCACCCATCCAATCTTGTCCCCATGCTCCACCCCACGTGTCACTTTTCCTTGCTTTCCTCTCATCATAGCTCACATTGCTGACCTTTTCTGTTTATGTCTTTGACCAGGTTAGACCCTTAGCCTCCCCTCACTCCCCAGGGCAAGGACAGTGTTCTGACTATTCCCTGCAAGCCCTCAGTGCCAGAGCACATGTAGCTGATTGTTTAGTGTTTGTGGAATAACCCTCTGATTTCAAGGCAGTGAGTTAGAGCCCAGCCTCTGTTGTAGCACCATCTGATTATGGAGCCCATCTTCACAGAGCTGTATGACCCAGAGTGAACCACTCAGCTCCTGCAGGCCTCTTCTGTTAAATGGAGCAATAACTACCTACCACATGGGGTTGCTGAGAGTGAAATGAGCAAAAGTACATGTTTCTATCCTGGCTCATGGCAGGCACTGAAGATGCATTTCCTATTGCCCTACTGTAGTTGATTTCGGGAGCACTGAGCCCCCAGGAACTGCTCCTGCTTTGCTCCCTGGTGGCTGAGTGCTGTGCTCTCCCCCTGAGCCCCAGACCCTCTAGGCAGATCCCTTCTCTGTTTAGCAGCCCAGGTGGTCATCTTCCTTCCACCCCTCAGACATACCCATCCCTCTCCCACCTCAGAATGGGACGCACTCACTTCCCTGCTCAGCATTTCCCCTCCTCTCTCCTCATCTACAAATGCCTTCTCAGCTCAAATATCACCTCCTCAGGGAAGCCTCCATGATTTCACCCAGGACCAGGTCAAGCCCTGTCATCATCTCAGTTGCTCTCCCCTCTCCATACCCTGCTGGGGTAATTCATTTTACTGTAATTGACTAAGAAATATTTCACTTCCCTGCCAGGGTCTGTGTATCTTTTTTTTAATATATTTATTTATTTATTTGGCTGCACCGGGTCTTAGTTGTAGCATGCGGGATCTTTGTTGCCGCGTGTGGGATCTATTAGTTGCTGCATGCAGGATCTTTTAGTTGTGGCATGTGGGATCTAGTTCCCTGACCAGGGATTGAACCCAGGCTCCCTGCATTGGGAGCACGGAGTCTTAGCCACTGGACCACCAGGGAAGTCCCAAGGGTCTGTGTATCTTGTTCCCTATTGTATTCTCAGTGCCTAATCATTTCCACATTCAATAAATACTGGAAATTTCCCCAAAGAGCTCCCCCCATGTCCCCAGTCCCTGACCCCAGCCAGGTGTATAGTTCAGATATGCTGGCAGGTCAGGCCCATCTATAATGCGGATGTCAGGGTCTCCGAGCAGCAGAGATGTCAGGAGACTCTTTGGCTTCAGACTCTTTGGCCTTCTCACAGCTGGGCTTGGGCCTGGCACTGCCTGCTCACTGGCCTGGCGTCCATCCCCTGGTTATCCTGACCTTTTCACCCAAGGCTCAGCCCCTCCTTTCCTCCCTGGAACATTTACTGAAGGACTCTTGACCTCCTTGGGGGCGGGCGGGGAATGACACACACAACTGGGTGATAAGTGCTGCAAGAAGGATGAGAAGGGATGCAGGGAAGAGCAGGGGAGGCCCTAACCAGTCTGCTGGGTCTCTGGGGCAATGGTCAGGGAAGGCTTCCCAGGGGAGGTGATCCCTGATCTGAGTTTTGAATATAAAAGAGGTGTCCAGGTGAGGTCAAGGGAGAGGTATTCCCTGTGGAGGAGCAGCGTGTGTGGTGCGTGCAGGGGGTAAGAGGGAAGGTGTGTGCATTACAGAGCCACAGCAGCTGACTGGGGGAGAGGGCTAGAGAGAGGTGAAGCTTGAGATGGGGTGTGGTGGGTAAATTCCCATAAATTCCTGCACCTCTGAACTCAGGCCCTCTTTTCTGTTGTTGCTGCTGCTGATTCCCTGCACCCAGAAGCTGGGCGTAGGGGCATCGGCACACACAGGCAGAGGTTTGAAAAGCCTTGTGCGTGTGGGCGAGTCCTGTCCTGCTACTGGGAATCCTGTGGTCACCACCATGTGGATAAGCCTGGGCTGGCCCCTCGGAGGAGAGACCACGTGGAGAGCGGTCCCAGCCATCAGAGTCTTCCCAGCTGTCCCAGCTGAGACCACGACAGATGAGTGAGGCCAGCATGAGAGACAATTCACCCCCAGTCAAGCCCCAGTCAAGCCTGTAGGGGACAGAAAGAACCATTCAACCAACCCACGGAATCATGAGAGATAATCAACATTTGTTTTAAGCTGCTACCTTTTGGGATGGTTTGTTACGCAGTGAAAGCTAACTGATGCATGAGAGGATGGCTGGATTAGGCTGGGTCTTCTGTGTCTGGCTGGAGAGTCTGGGGTTTATCACTGTGGCTGTGAGAGTGGGCTCTAAGACACAGGTTCAAATCCCGTCTGTGCCCTTCATCAGCCGTGGGACACACCAGGGCTTTCTGTGCCTCCATTTCCTGACACACTATGTGGAAACAATAATTCTTTGAAGGTTATTAAGAGGATTGCATGTGTAAATAAATACAAAGTGCTGAGGATAGAACCAGGGAACGCTAGCTTCTTATCATCAAGCTCGTCCTATGACTTCCCATCCTAGAGTCCAAGCCACACTCACCCACTCAGCCTCCCAGTCTTGACTGATGTGACCCTGGCCTGGGCTTTCGTCCCTGCCTGTAAGGTGGCCTGCCATCCCTGCATGCCCAGGATTTTAGCCCAGGTTCTGATTTTAGCACTCAGAGTCCCAGGTCCCAGGAAACCCCCTCTGTAGTACCAGGTAAACTGGGAGGGTTGGTCACCTTACTTGCTGGGCAACTCCCAGAGTCTAAAGAAATTCCTGGTCCTGAGCCCTCAGCAGCCCGGGTCCATCCAGCTGTCCTCTGATGGCAGCCTCCTCCCCGTCATAACAGCTGAGATCCCTCTGGTTTGAAAATAAACATGGGCAACATGCCCAGGGTCCCAGGGGGAGCATAATTCCACATGCACACAAGACAGGAGCCATATTCTTGTGTTGTTTCTCTAAACATGCAGAGGCCTCAAGCATCAGAGAAATTAGAGATGACACCCGTGTTTCTACCACAGGCTGTTTGGCTTTATAAGAAGTTTCCAAAGCGCAGAGCCCACTCCCGTCTGGAGGCCGCCTGGTCTGCTCTGAGTCAGGGGCATGGGGACCCTTTGTCTTTGCCCCCCTTTCACCCCCCCAGCTCAGAGCACGGGGCTCACAGGGATGTGGGCCTGAGGGTGGCCTCCCCTGGGAACCTAAGAAAGAGGATGTTGGGGGGAGTCAGTGTCCCTGCTGGGGGGTCCAGGTAAGTGATGTAGGAATCGGGGTGGGGGGTGTGATGACCTCCTTTTATCAAGTTGTCATAACTGATGCCCCCTTCTCTCATGCATTTGCTCCTAATGGGGTCAGAGCCAGACATCGTGTGACAACGAGAAGGCTGTCTCAGCCCTTGAAGGCGCAGGGGAGCCTTGGGCACAGCAGGCTGCAGGACCTCCTCTGGTCTGGATTAAAAGGCTCACACAGGGCCTGGGCCACTTCTCTAGTCGGGAGATCCAGCAGGGACGTGTGGCTGAGTCCTGCATCCTCCCAGAAGGTGAGTGTTTCCCTGGAATTGCCCATGTAGATGTCCTGAGAGGCATGCAGCCCATGGCTGTGATCAAAATAACATCTCCAGCCACGCTAACAACAAGGACCAATGATCGCCTTCCTTAAGTGCTGGCTGTAAGAGGACACACAGCCCAGAGCAGGGCTGTTCTTGGCAGCCTTAAAACTCCACCATCAGGGCCAGCCTGGAAAATGGCAGCCTAGGCCTGGCACCCTAGGGGACAACACCCTCCCTGTGCCAGAACTGTGAGCTGGGACATCTGGCTGCCCCAAGCTCTAGACCCGGGGGAGCAGTATCTCTGCCCACGTGTGACCCATTCAGGACAACAGGGTCAGGAAGTGCTGGGTGGGGCGGCAGGGGTGTGTGTGCAGGCTACAGGGCAGCCTGGCTGGGCATGGGTCTTGGCCTGACAATTATTTACCAAGTGTGTGGCCTGGGGGAACTCACTCCATCTCTTGTCCTTCAGCTTCCTCATCTGTGAAATGGGAATAATGATGATCCCCACCGTCATGAGATGCTGTGAAGATAAAATGAGTTAACGCCAGTCATGCCTTCAGAGAAAAGGCTGGGAAGGAAAATAATGTGACAAACTCCTTCCCACTGGCAGAGGGGGTGCAGTACTAAACCTCCCCTATTGGTGTGAAGAGTTGCAAGCACTGTGGCCTTTTTTTTTTTCTTTCTCTCTGCCTCTGCCCATAATTAATTATACAACTCCCACATGCGAAATATTCTCCCCCGCAGGGACCCTCCCCCAAATCTCATCCAATTATAGCATAAATGAGGACGCCCTGGATCTCATGATCAAACCAGGTCTGTATGTGTCTGAGACTCTCTGAGGAAGACTCTCTTGATCAAAAGACCCAGAAGCTCAAATGACGGGTTATTTCACCTTCTCCCCTCTCCACACACCAATCAAAGAACTGCGAGGCACAGATGGGATAAATGTAATGAACCCTCCCATCAGAAGAGGGGAAGAAGAGAGTTCATGCAATCCTAACATCCGGTGGGCAAATATTATCTGGTTCTGCAGAATCAGGGATGGTCCTGACTGGGCCCTGTCTGCCCCTGGGAGTGGTTTCCTAGGATACTGTTTTCCAAGGTGTTGACTTAGCATCAGGCTGCTGCCTTCAGCCTCTGGGTTCTTCTTTTCAGTAAGAAGCAGCCTGTGTTTGCAGCCAGGTGTCTTTCTCAGCCCACTTCCTGCCCTCAGAGCATCAGAGGCCCAGCTCCTTTGGTCCAAATTGGAATCCCTTTTGCTGGTACAACACACTCTTAACTTTTTGGGTTTTCCAAGCGTCCAATTATATCCTACTCCATCCAACAAGAGGCCCACAAAAGACTGTCTTCAAGACACGCCTCTCTGTACAAAGCCTGCATCCTGCTTTGGGATCGTATCCTTGAGCTGCTTAGAAAATCTTTTCTCTAGCTGAGAGGGTCTTGGAGTTACTGCCTTAAATCTTCAGTCTTGAAAAATCTTACAGCCTCAGCCTAGAGTTAGTCTTCGGCAGCAGGCCTGGTTTCACCGAAAATTGTTTACATGTTGGGGAGACCGAGGATAAGAAACCGTTTCATTTTCCAATCCAGCAAGGTCTTGCAACTCTGTATTTTCTCGAACTTTGGCCTGCAAATGGGACAGTCTCACTTCAGCCCATCTCTGCCTCCACAAACTTCATCACAGATGAGACGCCAACAGACGCTTTCACTGTTCTGCCTGGAAATCATTTCGCCAAGGTCTGAGGGTTTGTCAGAAACACCCTCCATCTCCTAAGTTACTGTCCATCGTTCTGTGACTATATAACAAGGGCGGTCATGGCTCAAACCTGCTGCAGGCGTTTCCTCTCTGTCTTTCCCACCTCCCCTAACAATTTGCTGGCCATCTGTTCTAGATTAGGCTGCTTGCCACTTTCCTACACCTGCACGATGCCACTTCTGTTGCATTCTGTGGATCAAAGCGAGCGGCAAGGCCAGGCCGGGGGGTATACACTCCACCTGCTAATGGGAGGGGCTGCCAACCATTGTGGCCAGCTTTGCCCTTTTTACACCCTGAGGAGTCCTTAGGCAACACTGTTTAGTGTACTTTTTTTTTGTTTTTTATTTTTACTTTTTTTTTTTGGCCATGGGGTGAAGCTTGAGGGATCTCAGTTCCCCAACCAGGGACTGAACCTGGGCCATGGCAGTGAAAGCCCGGAATCCTAACCACTAGGCCACCGGGGGACCCCCTAGTGTACTTTTTTTAATGTCTCAAACTTTGATTGTCATCAGTCTGTCTCTCATAGCTCCTGAGGCACTAGGTCCTTTGACGGTGGAGCTACCCCTGGCTGGAGGGCACTGAGCTGGCAGAGTCCTGGTCACCAGATCCCAGACCCCAGTCTCCCATTGTGTGGAGTGTCCTGCAGGAGAGTCACTGATTCTCACGGAACCATCGCTGAGCAAACACTCTTTGAGTTCTTACCCAGAGCCAGTCAGCCTATTTGTCACAGGTGGAAAGAGAAACAAAATCGTGGTCCCTAACGGCTGAAGACTGACACACAAGGTGGTGGTTTCAATGCATTTGTAGTCTTAGGGACACAAAGGTATTTTTCCACCCAAGTTGGCTTTATTTTAATTTTTTAACATAACCAATATACTATTATTATACTTACCCAAATGAACTATAAATCCTTAATTCCATGAAATGTCTAGACAATATTCAATTTTTCCAAAGGTCTCATTATTTTTTCTTTTTTCTCTTTGTTTTATAGTTTGTTTGACTCAGGATTCAAATAAAGTTGACACAGGGTGATTGGTTGATAAGCCCTTTATGTCTCTTTTTTTTTTTTTTTTTGCAGTACGCGGGCCTCTCACTGCTGTGGCCTCTCCCATTGTGGAGCACAGGCTCCGGACGCGCAGGCTCAGCGGCCATGGCTCACAGGCCCAGCTGCTCCGCGACATGTGGGATCTTCCCGGACCGGGACATGAACCCACGTCCCCTGCATTGGCAGGCGGACTCTCAACCACTGCGCCACCAGGGAAGCCCCCTTTATGTCTCTTTTCATCAATAGTTTCTCCTTCATGTGCTCTTCATTTTTCCTCCCAATTTATTTGTCACAGAAACTGCATCATTTATCTTTTAAGCCTCACAAGAACCTCTGAGGCAGCACCTGTGGGCCCATAATCCCTACCCTACCCGGGGCAGACCCCAGTGATCAAACCTGGAAATCTGTGCTCAGTGTCCAATGGTTTAAATGTAGACTATAAATAACCTCATGTTAGTTTCAGTCAAGTTTTGCCATCAAATTAGTTTTGACACCAAAGTTAAGGGAAAAATCCACCTCTCTCTTCTGGGAACTTTGGGGATTTGAGAATTTTAAGTAAGGGATTATGTTATGGACTGAATGTTTGTGTCTCCCCCAAATTCATATGTTGAGGTCCTAACCCCCAATGTGATGGTATAAGGAAGTGGGGCCTTTGGGAGGGAACTAAGTTCAGGTGAGGTCATAAGGTAGAACCCCCATAATGGGATTAGTGCCCTTATAGAAGAGGAAGAGCAAGCAGAGCTCTCTCTCCTTGTTCACACAAAGAAGAGGTCATGTGCGTTCACAGCCAGAAGGTGGCCATCTGCAAGCCTGGTAGTGGGCCCTCACCAAGAATCTAATCTGCATGCACCTTGACCTTGGACTTCCCAGCCTCCAGAACTGTGAGAAATAAATATCTGGGATCTAAGCCATCCAGTCTATGGCATTTTGTTATAACAGCCGAGGTGACTAAGGCAGACTGTGGGCCTGAATCTTTATGTAAGGTACAAGTGAGGAGACCAAGGCTCCAGGAGGGTAAGTAATTGTGTGAGGTCACCTTCAGCCAGGGGAAGAGCTGGGATGCACGCTCCAGCAGTCTGGTGCACGTTCGTGTTCCAAACCCTGTGCTGAAGAGTCCCCCTGCCACCCCACTAGGCCCGGGTGTAGACAGAGGGGGTTCTAATGGTGGTTCTGCCCCTCTCCAGCTGAGTGTGAGCTCAGCTGGTGCTTTGCGTATTGAACCCCCAACAAGAGACGGCCAGCTTGGGGAAGCCAACTTTCTCCATCTATTGATACAAGATAGGAGTCATGCCACCCACCCGCAGTGCAGGAGAATGTTGTCAGGGAGGGTGGAAAGGGCTCCACCCTGTCACTTAGGGCTGGAGTATGTATGGGGTCCGCATCCCGGCCTCCCTCCTCTGCCTACCCCCTGCTCTGTCCTCAACCAGTGAGACCTGACTTGCATGGGATGCCGTGGCCAGCAAGTCCAAGGACCATCCATCCTGCCCACTCCTTGGCCCCTCGTGGGCTAGAGGTGCTCACATAGGCATTGTGGGCTGCTCTTGGGGGAAGGGTCTGGGGAGAGGCCTGCACAGGATGTGAAGTGTTCTGGGGCATTTGGGATGGGAACTCCAGGAGCCTGGACAGACAAAGCATGGTATAGGAAGGGAGGTGCAGGCTCTGGGTGGGCACATCTTCTGGGCCCTGCGGAATCCCTATGTGCCTGTGGAGCTGTGGGCCAATCCTCCATGGCTGGAGCAGGGCTGTCCAAAGTGGGACTCAGGGCAGGGGCCCCTTGCACCAGAGCTAAGGGTGGACAGCCTTAGATGTCTGTCCCCTTCCCTCCCCCATCTCCAGCCACCCCAGCCTCGCTCAGCTCTGCCGGGCCTGTCTCAGCTCAGCACGGAGCACAGCTGTTGGCACTTTATCAGAACATCTAAATATGAGTTTTTCCTGCCTGTCAGCCCTTCATCTTCTCACTGCACTACTCCCTGAACATTTCATAGTGAGAGAACAGGGCAAGAAAAAGAGACACCCTGGCATTTATTGAGATAAATTGTGAGAGTCTGCAAGGTTGAATTGTTAAAAATGCAGCTTCCCCTGCTGCCAATGTCACGAATGTGACTGATAAGTCAGGTTTCTTTTATCTTCTCAAAGTGTCTCTGCACAGAGAGGGGGCTTCATCCCCGCCTCCTCTGACTCCCTGGTATTTGGAGTGCAGGGAAATCTCTCGCCCCTCATCCATCCTGAGATGGCAGCGATTCCACACAGACCAAACTCATAACTCTGTTCCCATTCTATTACAGGCAATGCGCTGGAACACTTGTGATTGATTTTTTTCTTGTTGCCTCTTGTGGGAAAGAGCGAAGGGAGTGACACTCGCAGAAAGGCAATCAATTTGAGGCCTTGTGCCCCTTGGATCGCTGAGCTGTTACGGGAAACACCTCTCCAAAGTGTAGAGGCCTCAAACAAGAAGAGCCAGTTTTGCCCGAGTCTGGGGATCTGCTGAGCCTAGCTGGCCCAGGACCACCTAGCTTGTCTGTGTACAGTCAGTGAGCAGTCAACGTAGGGGTGGTTTGCTGGTTTGGGGGGGCTGTCTCCTGAGCCTGGAGACTCTGCTGTTGGTGATGGACTGATGTGGCTCTGGTCCATGCGGCTGAGCCTGTCCTTCCTCAGTGGAAGTCACAGGATACAGAGGGAGAAGTAGGCCGTCTCTTGAAGTCTACGTGCGGAAGTGGCACAAAGCCGCTTTTGTACATTCTCTTGGTCAGACCAAGTCGTAAGGTTGGGCTGGATTTAAGGGATGGGAAAAAAGACTCCACATCTCAATGGGAGGAGATGTCAAGTCACATGGAATGTCACATTGCAGGGGGCCAGGATACAGAGAGGCAGGCATGGGGAATAATCTCAGACAACTCTGAAAACAACCTACCTTGTTCCCACGATAGTATCAGATCCTTGAAGTCATCCTGTGAGCGAGGAGTTATTAATCCCATTTTTCAGATGAGGACACTGAGGCTGGGAGAATTTCCTTGGCTCATTCTTCTGTTCCTTCCCCTTTGATGGGGCATCTGACTGGCACTGGGGATGTGGTTGTGACTCAGAGTCAGCCCTGCACTGGGGAAGCCAAAGGCGGGAGGCAGACATGGAAACAAATGAGGACGATATGGGACGATTCCTGCTAATGGAGCTCAGGGACCAGGGGAAACGAACATCAGCTGGGGTTGGAGGAGAGTCTGAGAAGTTTTCCCAGAGGAAATTTTAAGCTGAGATTAAAGGAGGAGGAAGATTGAAGCTGGGCAAAGAGAGAGTAAAAGAGTGCTCCAGGCAGAGAGAACAGAAAGAGAAATCACGACAGTTCAGAGGACAGAAGCCAGATCACGTGGGCTTCCTAAGGTCACAGAAGAACAGAGCCAGGATCCTAACCCAGGCTGAGCTGTTTAAAGTGTGGAACCCTCAGCACAGCCAGCAGTGGGTGGGTCAGCCTTTGTGGCAAATTGAGAAGACTGGAAAACCAGAGAGAATATGAGTGGTCAGGGAGTCTTCCTCTCCCATGCCTCCCTTTCCAGAGCTCAGAGGCCCTGTGAGAAGGTAGTGGCCTCCCAGATGGGAGGACTGGATCCCCCATCATTGCTGGGAAATGCAGCTACCCAGCAAGAACCAGGCACCTCTCCTTGGACTTTGCACAGAAGAGAAACCGTCTCTTACTGAGTGACTCCACCGGGAATTGGGGCTATTTGTTACTTCATCCATTTTGACTGATACAACCCAGTCGCACTCTTCATCCCGCCTTTCACCCAACTAGTATTTATCAGGCTCCTCTGGGTGCCAGTCTCTGTACTGAGCACCAGACACAGTGGTGAATGGGATCAGCGGAGGTCTCAGAAGCAGTCGGGAAAACAGCCAGAAGAAAGATTAAATAAACAAATAAAATTGTCAACTAGGCTGGAGATCGTCATGAAGGAAATAGGGTGATAAGGCATCAAAGGCCAGATTTGGGGAGGCCGTGGGGGGCCTTGGGAAGCGCCTGAGGAGGGGGGAGCGGCTGGGTGGGAGGAGCTTCCCACAGAGGGAACAGCAGGTGCAGCCCCGCTATGCTGGCCCTGTGCCCCCAGCTTTATGCCAATTACTTCATTCCATTCTCACAGCAACCTCAGGGGGCTGGGGACTGTTAGTGCCTGTTTTACAGGAGAGAGACTGTGGCCCCAGGGAGGTGGAGTGGAGGGGCCAAGCCACACAACCAGGAAGGGCCTGGGCAGGATCAACCCGCCACCATGGATCAGGGAGGGGTCAGGGCCAGGGAGGAAGACAAGCTTGGTGGCCTGGCTTGGCTGAGTGCCAGGGTCCTGTGACATCGCCTGGGAGGCTCCTCTGACCCACAGAGATATGACCCCAAGGGCTGCAGAAGGCATCTTTGGTGTCAGAAACACAACCCAGGGTCCTGGGAAGAGCATGGGGCTGGTATCTGACCTGGACCCTTCCAAGTTAGCTGTGTGCCCTTGGGCAATGAACATGACCTCTCTGAGCCTGGTTTCCTCATGCCTATGGAGAAGCAGTACCAACTCAAGGGGCTGGGGCGAGGAGCGAGGGAGAGGAGGTGAGTCAGTGCCTCGGAACCCTTGGAGCCCCAGCTGTCTCTCTTCATCCCACAGATGGTTCCCAGGCTCCGACAGTGCACACGCCCTGTGTCCTGGGCCCCACGTGCATCACCCTGACCCCCACAAGCCTAGGACACAGGAGGATTGCCCGTTAGATGAATCCCACGGAAGCAGGGACCCTGTCCGTCCCCACTGCTCTGTCCCTGCACACTCCAGGCGTCTAGTTAATACTTGGTGAATGAATGAAACGTCCCTGCTTTATAGACAAGGAAGCTGACAGCTGGCCGTCAGGGCAGCCAAGGTTAATCCAGGTATGGAGAGCTCCAAATCCACCAGGATGCCTCAGCAAGGGACCCTCTGGTTGGCCTTGGGTGTGACACGCTGGGAAAAAAGCTGGGAGGTGGCTCCTGGGACAACGGGGCCAGCCCTGGCTCAGCCCTCACACTTAGATGGGCAGGGTGGGCCTCGAGGGGAGGAGGTCTCAGGAGATCACGGCCTTGTGCACAGGGCTGTGAGGAGGCCACGGCTGGGGTCCCTCTGCTTCCTGGGGCATCAGCCCAAACCCACTGCCTCGGCGGGATGGGACCAAACACTGGAACCCAGCCTCTTGTCAAGGCCTCTGCTCTTCTGCAGGCCGAGGGACTGGGATTACCTCTGCCTCTGACATCGCGGATGTAGCCAGCTTGGCGTGAAATGACCCTCATAAAAAATGTTTCACTGCAGAAAGCTCTTCTGAGATGCAAACTCTGACCGGTTCTCATATCCACCTGAGGCACAGAGCAATTTGTACTTGATTAAGCAAAATGTTACAGGTCAAAGTGTGACCATTTTAAATATTTCATCTTTTCTGCTTTTCTCACTTCTCACAACCCATTAATTTCCAATTTTCTCCTCTGCCTCCCGTCCTCATCCTGTGCTTATCCCACAAGTCCCTTTGTGTCTTCTTCCCTCTCCCTTTCCTCCCTCCCCCCTCCCTTCTTCCCTCCTTTCCTCCCTCCCTCCCTCCCTCCTTTCCTTCCTTCCTTCCCTCCTTCCTTCCCTTCCCCCTCCCTTCTTCCCTCCTTTCCTCCCTCCCTCCGTCCCTCCCTCCCTCCTTCCCTCCCTCCCTCCCTCCCTCCCTCCTTCCCTCCCTCCCTCCCTCCCTCCTTTCCTTCCTTCCTTCCTTTCTTTCTTCCTTCCTTCCTTGCTTCCTTCCTTCCTTCCTTCCTTCCAGTACTGCCATCCTGCTGTGTGTCCTGCAGCAGCGTCACAGGACATTAAGATTTGACACTCCTCCCCTGTCCCCCTCCTGAGTCTCTCTTCCTAGGAGGGACTGCTGAGAGCCTGGCTCATAAATCAGCAGTGACAGACCACGGATGCTCGCAGGGTGCTGTGGAAGCACAAAGGAGGGGAGACTCATCCTGGGGACCAGGGGGGCTTCCTGGAGGAAAACACACCTGAGCTGAGTGTTAAGGCATGAATCAGATCAGTGTGACCACGGGAAGAAAGTAGGCAGAGGCCAGGGCAGAGCATGTCCAGGGACTCATTTCAAGATTGTATTTGTTAAATGGATGAGTGAGTGGATGAATACATTTAACCCAAACTCTCCTTTATGGCATCACCACTTAAAACACTCCAAATGCCTCTACTGTTCTTAGGATGAAGACTCAGATCCTTAATGTGGAATTTGAGGCCACACACGGTCTGGTCTGTGCCTCCTTCTCCAGCCTCCCTCCCCCGCCAACTCCCTGTCCTTCAACCATGTAGGTCTTAGAGCTCTTTCTGGTCCCTGAGAGCCCTCCAGCCACAGTGTCTTTACACGTGCTGTTCCTGTGACAGGTAATTCCTGTTCATTCCTCAGACCCCAGCTCAGGCATCTTGTCCTCACAAAAGCATTTTCCAGTCTCCCTTGACCCTCCAGCCTAGTTTTATGCTCTCGAAGCCCCCCAGGAGCCTCTCCTTTGTAGCCCCATCACTATACCTTTAATTGTGTGATTATAGATTAATGTCTGTCTCCCCCTCTCGACTCTGAGCTCCAGGGGGCAGGGACCATGCGGTTTTGCTTACTGACAATTCCCCTAATTCACTGGCTGTCACCTAACAGGTGCTCAAAAAACGTGTTGCATAAGTAAAGGAATATTGTCACTGCTGGGTTTCCTCCTATTGGCGCTTGTACCAAAACAGGCTGTCCACCAAGGGCTGGAACCTGTCTCACTTGTCCCCATAGCCTGGCATCTACTTCAGTGTCTGCACATAATTGGCATCAATAAACATCTGTCAAAGGAACGGAGGGAGGGTGGGCAGAAGGGAGAGGGCACTTGAGATTTAAAAGAATCGCCGACTCAGTGTCCAGGGTCTGGTCTGGAAAGCTGGCCTGTGAAAAGAACTGACATGTCTCCCCCGCCCTGATACGCAGGCATATGGCTTCTCTACCTGCACGCAGAGAATACCCCACAAAGATGAGCTGATGTGTTTTTCAGGCTGTGTGTGTGGTGTTTTGTTTCTGTGGGCTCACGATGGGGAAATGGGCTCTCAACGTGTGCTTCGGGGGCAGAAACTGGAAGGAAAACAATTGCGGACCTAATGGGGGGATTCTTACCTTCACAAGGTCTGTGGGCAATGAAGTTCTCAGGCTTATACGACACTTTTGGGGAATCGGGTCTGGTGTGGCTGCTTGGTTGATGGAATATGGTCTAAAGGCCTCATCAGAGCTCTTGTGAGACCGTTGTCGTCTCAGAGCAGACTGGCAAGGACACTGTCATCCTCACTCCCATTCAGTAGCACCTGGGACAGAAACCAAGTGAAAGAATGTTCCCAGGAGCTCCTGCCCTGCCCACCACCCCCTACCTGGGGGCCACCTCCATCTTGGCCTGGTATGCAGCTCCACCTGCTCTGGGGAGAGGTTCTGGGGCATCTGCTCAAGGAAGACCTTGTACCTTCTCACGGAGAATTCCAGACCCAGAGGCCTAGAGATCTCGGGGGAGCAAACTGGGGAGGCTTGTCCTCCCTCTCTGCATGATCTTCTTCTCCTCCATTTTGTCCTTCAGGGCCCAGCTTGGGTTCCCCTCCTCCAGGAAGCCCTCCTAGATGCCTCCAGCCCACGCTGGCCTCTTCCTTTCCTAACTCCTCTCCCGTGCTCTGCAGGGCAGGGTGGGGTGGAGCAAGGATCATGGGCCTCAGCGGCAGAATGCTGGGATTTTGACCTGCTCTGCCATCCGAGCTCTGTGATCTTGGGCAAATTATTTGACTTCTCCGGGACTCCATCTCCTCCATGTAAAATGGGGGCCGTAAGAACAGGGACGATTGCCTGCCATTCCCTCTTTGTTTCTAGATCAGCCTCCTTCATGAGGTGATGAGATTCTTAAGAGTGGCGACTGTACTTCCTGGGCCAAACTAATATGTTCTAATTCCAGAGAGCGGCCCACTTTCTCTTTCAATCTCACTCTTAGTAGTGCGCCAACAGTTGGTCTGAGATACCAGAAACGAAATGTGGTTTCGAAAGAATTAAAAATAGATCTCACAGGTGGTCCTTGGATTAATCAACCAAACCTCAGGGGCACCCACTGGGCTTGCTGCTTACAGAGCCTGGAGAAGCAGGTGGGCACAGAGTAGGCTTACGATAATTCTTAGCTGTTATTCTGATGATGATTATGATGACGATTATGATGATGGTGGTGGTGGTGGTGGTGACAGTCCCCCTTCCCTGCTCCCTATTTCCACGTCCTCTCTCCTGTCATTAGGCGTCAGCCCCCTCCTGGCTGGCCCATCTCCCCCAAGGCTCTGTCATGCAGGAGAGGCTTCTCTCCTTCTCGCTGGCTTAGTTAATCCTAAAACCCGCATCCCCAAGGAGGGCACCTGTGTTTGGCTCCAGGTTTCAGCCTGCTCTGCTCACACTGGGAACCAGCGCCCCCCGCAGCCAGGCCAGCGCTGACCAGTACGAGGCTGTGTGTTTCTGATTCTGGTCCTGGTGTTCACAGTTCATAAGCAGGCCAACGCCTGTTCTCCTTTCTCACCTCCTGTGGAGAGACTGTCTTTCCAGAACGTGTGCCATTTTCCCATGAAGACCTGAGCAAGGTCTCCCTGCTCAGAATCATCGATCGTTGGGCCAGCAGAGGAGGGCGGAACCGAGAGATCACTCAGTCCAACCCTTCCTGGTACAGTTGGGGAAACTGAGACCTAGAGTGGGGAACGTGACCTGCCCAGGGTCACTGATAGAACAGGGACCAGGACCTGCTTTCCTGACCCGTGGCTGGTGCTCTTTCAGCTCTGCCTTTGCCACATGGATCCCAGGCTTGGGGCTGGAAGGGCCAGAATCCTAAGCCCGGCACAGATGAGGCGTGGACCTGCGTGGAGGGGGTGATATTAAACGCATGGAATAAATGCCTCTCACTGGGTGCCTCAGGTTCTGCAGGGAACAGGGGCTGAGGGTCCCACAGACCTGACCGAGCCCGCGCACAGACCTGAACCTGATGGCAGGGCAGCCTGGGATGAAATTGTCACGGGCTCTCAGTGAAATGAGAAAAGTCAGGTGAAGGTAGTCTGTGGGTATAAGGCTGGCATTTATTCTTTTTGGAAAGGCCTGTCTTTTACTATGAAACTGTGTCATGCTTACTTTTTTGAGAGAAGGAGAAAACATTCTTTTATGAAAGAATTGTGAGCCCATCTTTAGCTGCTTCTTTTGAAATGTCTTTGCCACCTGCAGGACACCTCCGAGATTTCAGCCCATAAATGTGTGTGATTATAAAGTTCTTCCAACTTACTTGACCATGTAATAAACCTTTGTTTCTGGAGCACCAGTTATCACTAGCCAGAACTAGTGTTCCCCTGAACCCAGTTTGGGATCTGCTTAAATGTTAAGACATCTAAGCTGCGGTGTGACTGAGCAGTGATCTCCCACGGCATTGGCTGGGCACAGTCTTAGGAGGCGCGAGTGTGTTTGCTCTACTCCCCTGCCCTCTGGATGATAAATCATCCTGCCGGTGCCCATGCTGTTGGGGTCCTGCTCTCCTGATCTCTAACCGTCTGATGCCCTATCGTGATAGGGCATCCCCGAGACGCTTACCAATGCCAGGAGCAAAGCCACATCCCGGGAGATCCAGGGTTCCTGGATTTGCCCCACGTAATTTGGACTATCTCTATTGTGTGAAGACTGTTTCTCACGCATATGTGGCAAGGCAGGTCCTGGGAACAGGGGCTGTTTCCAGAACTTCTGGAACCTGTGACTCTGTTTTTTCTGGAGCCCCTACCTGCATGTGGGACAGAGGGGACCTCTGAGGCCTGGGCCTCGTGGCAGGTTTACTGATCATGCCATCGCCAGGGAGGCTGGGTCAGCCCCATTGTTTCCAACGAGAATTGTCCAAAGTCCTCCCAAGATCTTGTCTTTTGTCATCTCCCCTCAGGAGCCACCCCTGTCCTTGAGAGGCAGAGCAAGCACCTGACTGGAGCCATCAAGGCCCTGTGTGGCTGGGGCCCGTCTCTCTAGCTTCGTCCTGGCCTGGTTCCCCTTGGTCGCCACCCCGCAGCCACTCTGGTCTGCTGGCTCTTCCCTGTTCCCACTGTGCTCGGTCTCCCCTCCTGGTCTCTGCACACACAGGTCCCCCTGCCTAATGTTCTTCCTTGCTCTCTCCACCCTCACACTTTAGCTAAATCTCGCTCACCCTCCAGGTCTCCCCATCAAATCAGCTTCTCTGAGACCTTTCCCTGAGCCACTCACTGGCCCCAGTCCCTTGCCATTTCCTTTCCCGGCAATCTGCCCCTCTCTTAACACGCTAACCACTAGCGTCGGTAAATGACGAAGCCTGTAATCGTCTGCGGGAGGCGGGGGGCAGGGGTCCTCCCTGGGAGCTTGAGGAAGGGTGTAAGCCTCCCCACTGTGCCCTAACCTTCCAGAAAGTCATCGGCCTCATTGCTGTGGCCCTGCAGGAATTGGAGGGTTCTGGGGACAGGACCTGAGGTTTGGATAACTTGGGGCAGAGAAAAGATCAGGGGCTGCAGGGGACCAGACAGGAGCAAGATGGTTTTCAGGATCAAAGTGAGAGCTGGGTTTAGGAGCAGTGGGTGCCTGGAGGATGGACCTCCCACAGCTCAGGGTCTGGGTTGGGGCTCCATTATGGGCACATTAAAGGTTGGGTCTCCCCCAAAGCCTGGGGTCTGGGGGCAGGGGAGTTAGGCCCAGTGTGTGCGCACAAGCTGCTCCCTTCTCCCTGCCCCTCCCTCCCTCCCTCGGCAGCCTTGTCCAGAAGAGCAGGAGTCAACTCTCCCTGCACTGAATCCACCTATAGCCCCACTGAGACATTCAGTCAGTGATGGAAACACTCGTGTTCATCAGAAACTTGGAAGTTGAAGCTGATGTTTCCGTTCCACTCTTCCA
Organism: Delphinus delphis; assembly: GCF_949987515.2. Lineage (NCBI taxonomy): Eukaryota > Metazoa > Chordata > Mammalia > Artiodactyla > Delphinidae > Delphinus > Delphinus delphis. The sequence continues at coordinate 23,308,869 of NC_082683.1, forward strand.
GGGCCTCAGGAAGCCTGGCAAGGTGGGACTCAGCTGCTAGATGAGCCCAGGTTCATTCCAGGAGGGAGTGACAGAGTGATACAAACACAACACCTTGGAGCTGTGATTGTATGTGCCCGCCAATCCCCAGTCACCCTGAGAAAGTGGACGTTCAGAGATGGAGCTAACGCAGGCCCGGGCCTGATCCTTTCTCTGCCTTAACTTCTTAATCCACGGCAGGATCCTAAAAGGCATTGGTATCTGTCATGATGCCCATGTTGCATATGAGGAAACTGAGGTAAAGAGAGGCTGAGGGACTTACCCAAGGTCATTCAGCAAGTGAGAGGCAGACACGGAGCTTGAACCCGGGCGTGTCTGACCCAAGCCTTTGCTTGTGGTCACCCACTCGGCCGAGGAGCACACTGCCCCAGGGTGGGGAGACGAGGCTCACCTGTCTCTAGGGCCCGATCCCTTTCTTTCCCCTCCACCTTGCTCTTTTCTACCTTCCTCTCCTCAGCCCTGCCTGGCTCTAACATCTGACCGTCCCCCAGGCCAGGCCACAGCCTCCCCTGTCTCTGAGTCTCTGTGAATGTAGGACAGGGGCCAGCAGGAGGTTTGCAGGTCTGCAAGGCTGTCCTCTGCATCCAAGCAGCCCCATCATTGTTCCCGGAAGGGACTAGATCAGGGGTACAGGCCCGTGAGGAGCTTCCTTCCTGCAGCCAGGCAGCCTGGCCTCTGGCCCTTGCCAAATGCCTGGGTCTCTGTTCCTGATTCCTTGGGGGCTGCTGACAGGGGAGCAGCTCAGAGTCCCAGAGAGGTCTGGGGGTGAGAGGGGGGTAAAGGGAAGACCCAGGGCAGAGAACTGCCTCATCTTGATGGGAACTGGCCAAAGGAGAAGGAAGAGAGGGTGAGAGAACCAGCATGGGCAAAGGCCCAGAGACTTAGAAGAGCAGAGTTCAAGGAAGCTCTGGAAATGAGACAGGATGGCCAGATCCAAGGGTGGGTGCGTGGAGGAAGATGGGGATGTAGGGGGCGGGATGCAGCACGAAGGGTCTTGAAGGCCAGGGTGAGGCCATCCATCTGGGGAGACAGGGAGCCACGGCAGGTTTCTGGCCAGTTTGCCACATGAGGATGAGGGTGAATCAGAGCCTGTGAGAATCTGGGGCCGCGGTGCAGGGGAAGGAGGACGGCAGCCTGAACCCAGCCAGGATAGACCTCCTGAGAGCATCTGAGGGACAACGGCCGCAGTGTCTGTGCGGCTGCTGCTTCCTTTACAGAGTTTTCCCTGTTCCAGGCTCACCTCATCGGGGCCGTGGAACCTTGGCCTGAGTCAAACTCACCCCTCACTGGGGCCCATTAATTCCAACTTGTCATAAATTTTTAATGGTTTGCTAATCGATACGAGCTGGGCCGCCGGCCACCGGTGAGTCCCTAAGGGAAGGGTAAAGGAATTGACAGGCCGCCTGCCGGGTTTGTGTATTAATATGTTCCATGTGCATCGCCTGTTGTTTTGAGTTAATCACTTGGTGCCTAAACATATCCTCGTAAACCTCAGGTAAGGCTCTAGTGATCTGTTCATAGTTAATTAACGTGACTAAGCAACAGTGCTGTGGTTTGTGACAGAAGGAGGCATCTCAGGGCTGCGGGAAGGAGGGACAGACATGGATGACAGGAGGGGGCACTGTACAGCCCCCAGAGGGAACCGCTGCTCCATCGCCCCACAGAGGGATCCTGGCAGCCTGGAAGGGGCTCAGAGTTCCCGGACTGCTACCTGCTGCCGGGGCCTGTGGCCTCAGGAAATGACAAACCTGCTGGGTAGGAGGTTTTCTAAAATGGGGCAATAATACCAACACCATGGGGTTGGTTTTCCCTCCCAGAATGTGAGCCTTAGGACAGGGGCCAGGCTCGACGGATGTTGCTGGAAGGAAGGGACAAGTGAACAGAGAGGGTGGCAGGTCCTGAGGACTGAAGCCAGCCCCGCAGCGCACTCTGTGCCATCCAGGAGGCTGCAGAGGGTGCAGGGAGGGGGTGGGGGGCTGTCCGCAGAGCACGGGGCCTGCCTGGGCTTTGATGCATGGGTAGGAGTTTCCTGGATAAACAAGGGGGAAGGGTGTTCCAGGGAGAGGGCGCAGCACGAGCAAAGGCCTGGGGGCATCAACTGCATCTTGCTGTTACCCAGCTACAACCTGAGCATCCGTCACAGCGGAGCGAGGGCCAGGCCCTCGGGTGCCAGGGCTGAAATTTAGCCAGTATCTGGGCACCCAGCTAGGAGGGTTGCTGGAAAAACTTAAATATTTCTACACTTGTTCACAGGTTTTTAGAGCAACAGCCTGATGCTGAGCAAGTTACTTAACCTCCCTGTGCCTCAGTTTCCTCATCTGTGAAGTGGGGATAATGACAGCACCCGCCCCCTCACCAGGCTGGGGTGGAGATTAAACTATGTGAAGCCCTTTAAGCAGTACCTGGCCCCCAGCATGCATTATGAGACTGTCTGTTGGGATTGATGCTCTATTTCTAATTCTTAGAACCAGCAGGTGGGTGGGGTCGTTGAGACCCTTGGTCCCCTTGAAGAAACTGAATCCCAACGGGCTTGAAGAGAGCACAGGGCTGAGCTGGTGAGTGCTGCCCCATCTGCCTGACTTTGGAGCCCATCTGGGGCCCAGCACAGTGTCTGACCCATGGCGGGGGCTGCCTTGCCCTCACCTCCCCACTGGGGAGGCTCCACTGGCACCAGCCCCAGGTGAGCCTGACCCAGGGGTTCACGTGGAGACCCCCAGATGCTTGCGGAGAAGGGCCCCATCTGCGCACCCAGTCCAGACCCGCTGGGGCTGCCCTCCCTCCTGCTTCGTCCCACCTTGGTCCCAAGCCTCTGCACACAAAGGCACCCCTCAGTCCCTTCCTGGGGAGACAGGGCCCTCGTCCCTCTGCTGGGCTCGCTGCAGCCCAGTCACCAGCCCTGCCTTGCACTGAGTGCGGGAATGGCACCCTGTGTTAAAATCCGTGTCTGGACGAGTCCCTGGCTGGAGGAATTAACTCGTGTACACACAGAAAATCTCCACAGACTTGTCTTCTAATATTTATTCTGGAAACTGGAACATGCAGATAAGGCAACCGTCTGACGCTGGAACTGCAGAATACATTTGCATTCTCCACGCCACAAAGAGCTGCGTATACGTCCACTTTGTGAGCCGGGGGAAAGCTCATGCCCACTGGATAAAAGATCCTGGCAGGTGCTTCTCCAGCGCAAAGGCCCCTCCACTGGAATCCCAGACTCTAAGGAACTGACTGACAGTCCTCAAATCCCAGAGTCTTCAATTCCCAGATCTTTACTTAATAGAATCTTAAGTATGAAAGCTTGAGTCAGAATCCTGGGATCCTAGATTCTCAAATCTTAAACTTTTTACTTTAATAGGCTCTTAAAACTAGAAAATAATGGGTCAGAATCATAGAATCTGAAACTCATGTCAGATCACAGAATTTTAGGATTTCCAGGACTGCAATCAGCACCTTGCTCAGATACCCAGCCCACAGGCAAGCTTGCTCCATGAGGTTCCAGCAAGTGGCCTCCTGGCCTCAGATCTTGTTCCAGTGTCACCTCCCCCAGGAAGCCCTCCATGACCAGATCAGAGCTCTTATTACAGGCTCTCATGGCTCCATCTGTGCTGCCTTGTTAGTCCTGCCACAGGTGCCATTTTACATTTATTTTCATGATTATATCATTGAGTTTGTCTCTCCCCATTTCCCAGCCTGTGAGCCCCGTGGGGGTGGGTCTGGTGTGCTTTGCTCATCGCTGACTCCTAGAATAGAGCTTGGCGCATAGATGCTCAATCAATATCTGTCTAATGAATGACCAAATTCATGAATGATTTGAATGGATGGTTGCCAAAGTCTATGCTCTTCCCACAAGTACACACAGAACTGTGTCCCATCCCCCAACACACACACATTTGCAACATACCTGCCCCAAAAGGCTGGCCAGGAGGCCTGTGCTGTGTGGTCTCAGGCAGGCTACTGAGCATCTCTGACCCTCGGTTTCCTCCTGTCAAACTGGAACATGACGCTCCCTTGGAAGATTGTTGTGAGGTTTGGAAGTGGTGATGTAAGTTGAGGGCCCGGTGTGGAACTGGCATAGAGTGGGCACTAAATACGCCAGTCTGCTTCATTTGGAGAAAGGACTTCTGCTCTCTCTTTGAGCTCAAACTTTTCTGGCTTCTAAATGTGCAGTCGGACAGGAAGAGCAGTGAGTCCAGAAGCCGGAGGAGCCCTCCACTGACTCCCCTCTGCCCCTGCCTCACTGTGCAGCTTGGGTGAGCCACACTGCACCTCCCTGACCCTCAGTCTCCTCTTCTATAAGACAGAGAAAAGTATACTTGTCCCTCAAGGAGAGCCGGGGGCCAGATTTAAATGATGCCTTGAAGTCCTTCCAGGACCCAGTGTGTGAAGCTCATGAGAGCCTGAGAAGTAAGGCTGGAGAGGATTGTGCTCACACTGTGTGAGAGGCCCAGATTGATATGCAGAGAAAGTGCCCTATTTGGAAGTAAACACTTCATTACTGAGCAAGTTTTCGTAAAATTGATTGCATTGCCTGCTCTCTGCATTTTTAATTGCAAAATCAATTAACTTTTTGGCAAAGAGGAGGAGGACAGCTCAGATTGGCTTTGCAAACTCCGCCTTTTACGGTGGCCGCAGCAGGAAGCCAAGCACATGGCCAAGGAGGAGCTGGGAGGCCTCCGCATCCGCAGGGCGAGAAGATGCTCTGACATTCAGGGAGCCTGGGGTTGGGCAGACCTCTCAGAGCTGGCAGGGGGACCCTGGGGAGAGCCTCCTCCTGAACAGCCATGGACCAGCCAAAGGAGCAGACGGTCCCCAGTGGCGACCAGAAGTGGCCCAACATCAACTCCTTCTCCCCCCGGGACCCCTGGCTCTTTCCTCATCTGACTGTGTATATTTCTTTGAACAAATTCAGCTCCATGGAGGCATATCTGTCTTGTTCACTGCTGTCTCCCAGGGCTGGATCCTGGCAGGTAATCTGCATCAATATGCATGACAGATGAATAAAGGGGTGAAGGAAGGAATTTCAGCTCATTGGAAGGAGGAACTTCTGTAGTCAAGCTGTTCTTGGTGGGGGGCAGCCTTGGGAGGAGGGGACTTTGCTCTGTGATTGGGGGTGTTTTTTTTTTTTTTGCGGTATGTGGGCCTCTTACTGTTGTGTTGTGGCCTCTCCCGTTGCGGAGCGCAGGCTCCGGATGCGCAGGCTCAGCGGCCATGGCTCACGGGCTCAGCCATTCCGCGTCATGTGGGATCTTCCTGGACCGGGGCACGAACCCGTGTCCCCTGCATTGGCAGGTGGACTCCCAACCACTGCGCCACCAGGGAAGCCCTAATTGGGGGTGTTTTGAAGGAAGCTGGGAGACGCACTGAAGGAGATTAGATGGAAGAGACTCAGGCATTGACCTGGGGGGTCATGATTGTACTGAGGACCCCTGCCCTCCCCACCTGTGACCCTGCTCCTTCTCCTTCAGCCAGAGATTCTGGACACCTCACTCTGTCTGAGGAGGCAGTGATTTTCTATTAGTTGAACCTGAGTTCAAGTCCGCCTGCCACCACCAACTAGCTGTAAACTCTGGGAGCAAATAGCTTGCCTCTCTGTCTCAGCTGTGTCATCTGTAAAATGGGACTAATAATTCCTTCAGCCTCTATGAGCTGTGGAGAAGGTACAGTAAAAAAGTGCTTTGTAAAGGATTACACACACACATACACACAGTTAAGTAAATTCTCCCAGCATCCTCCTGTGCCCCCTTGAATGCATGCGGTGTGGGCTGCCTCAGATTCTGCTGGGAAAGAGCCTGGGCAGCCAGACTCTGATGGCCAAAGCACAGCACGGCCCGCATCAAAGCCTCCTGCCCAAGTCACCCAGGAGCAGGGAGTAGGAGGCAGAGGTGGATAGGAGGGGAGGGGGTGGGACAAGAGTTTCGTTCCCTCCTCCTTCCCACAAGCTCACTTGCCTGCTTGAACTGCTGCAACAGATTTCAGGTCAGAACACCTTGCTCCATCAGCACAAGCAGTGGACGAGAAGAGGCAGAGAGGATAAAGCCCAGGAAGCAGTTGGGGACATGGGGACTCATCATGGGTCATCACCGGTGAGTCAGCCAGCAGACAGAGGGAGAGTTTCCCCAAGCGTCTCTGGCTGAGCGGGGAGAGGGGAGGTGGGGTGCATCGGAGGAGGCCCTGCATTCGAGGAGCCTTTGAGTAACAGTGCCTGCTGTTTGCTATTCTCAGGTGTTGGGTGAGATGTCAAGCGCTGCAGGCTGGTTTACCAGGCAGCCTCTCGGCCATCCATCCCTGGCTAAGCAGCTCCAGCTTTAGGGAGCCACATGGATGAACTCCGAGGACTCTTAATGGGGCAGATCCAAGCAAGTGGAGTCACCGGGGCTTCCTGGAGGAGGGGAACACTCCATGGGACCCACCAGTGCAGGTGGGGAGTTTTCTCCCCTCCCCAGACGGAGATGTGTGGAATCCCCAGGAGTCACGACAAGGGGTTTTTCAGGGAGGTAGTGAACTGTCCGTGCCTGCTCCCCTACCCAGCTCCCTCCCAGCAGCTTGCACTGGACATAAGAGCACAGGTTACAGAGTTTACAGACCTGAGCCCAAACTCCACCTCCACTATTTGCGTTGAACACTAAGACACTGCCTCAACCTTCTTATCTGCAAAATGGGGTTGTTGATGGTACCAACCTCATCTGCCACCACCACGTCCCTGTAAAGCTAGGTTCTCCTTTCCCAACCAGTCAAATAACCCTGAACCCTGAGGCTAAATGTCCTAGCCTCAGAGCTGCCCCAGCTCCCCCAGTTTAGCAAATATCCAGGGCTTGAGTCAGCCAGACGTGAGTTCAAATCCAGGCTCAGTGTCTTAGCTTCGTGACATTGGACATATCACTTAGCCTCTCTGTCCTCACTTTCCTCTCTGTAAAACGAAGTGAATAGCACCGCCAGGCAGGGATGCTGGGAATAAAAGTATGTGGTACGGTGGATACACGGCCAATGCTGGACCGCAAGGAGGCAGCTCCTCCCCCACCTTCTCCATCACCTACTCCTTCCTTTTCGCCTTCTCTCCTCTTCCTCCCCCTCTTCCTCCTCTTTCCTCTGCTCCTTCTTCTTCCCTCCCTCCTCCTCCCCAACCTTCTTATCTTTCACTCCGCACATATTGAATTTTATGTAATTGGGATCATACAATTTATTCAGCTATTCAGGTTTTTTTTTTTTTATAAACTCACTATACATCATCAGCATTTTCCCACATCACTGAAAATTCCTCAAAAGCATGATGTTAATAGCTTCGCAATTTACCTCATTTAGATGCACCATAATTTACCCCACCATCTTCGCCTGCCAGACTCTTTGGAGGATTTCAGCCTTTCCTCTTATGCACATCAGGCTTTGATGAATATTCTGGGACCCATGAGCCGAGTCCCTGACCGCATCCTCAGGACAGATCCCTGCTACAGGATCACGGCATCCGGAGCAGCCCTTTCTCAGACTCGGGGTTTTGCTCATCCAATCATCTTCCTGAAAGTTGTCCTGATGGACACCCCCCCCACGCCAGCAACTCACGAGGTGTCCATCTCAGCACCCACAGCTCTGGCCTGTGGCACCTGCTTCTCAAGGTACACAATCATCGAATCACATCCCCGGGTGTCTGGAAGCCTGACAACAAGGATAGAGGTAGCCTGGGGAGGGCAGCTCGGGCAGGGAGTCAGAGGAGCTGGTTCTGCCCCACCTGCCCTCACCTGCTGGGTGCATGGCCTGGCCCCTCTCCTCCTCTGGGTCTCCGCCTACGCACCTGTTGCAATAACTCCCCAGCTGTTCTCCCTCACTCCAGCCCATCCAGTCAGTGCCCAGCACAGGAGTGCCCAGAACAGGGCCTGACACACAGTACGTGTTCAGCAAATATGTGTTGAACCCTGAACTACCAGAATATTCTTTAAATACACACACACACACACACACACACACACACGGCTTCGTCATTCCTCCTTCTCCTTTGCTCCAGCTCCCTATCACTTACATTTCTTTCTCCTTGCTGCCTTGATCGACAAGACACTGCCTCAACCTTCTCATCTGTAAAATGGGATTGCTGGTGATACAACAGCATTTCAGTGAGGATAGTACAAGGTGGTAGTTAAGAAAGCCAGACCACTGGCTTTCAAAGTTATTCAATCTCTTTATGCCTCAGTTTCCCCTCAGTGAAGTTGGGATAGCCAAGCCCACCTGATAGAGTTACTGTAAGGATTAGCTAAAGTACCACAGGTCAGTGTTAGTACAGTACCTGCAGACAGAAGCACTGTGGGAGTGAGTGAGATGCTGCCTCCCATCTCCCGGTCACAGCCCTAAAGCTTACAGGCACGGAGCAGGGACTTTGCTCACCCATGCATGGTGTCCTCTCCTCCTGGGAAGAAGGGATCCGCCGTTCTGCCCCTTGGTGACTAGCTCTCTCTGGTGGGTGGGAAGCAGGTGACGTGTGGCACCCCCAGCCCAGGGCACTTCATTTCCAGCAGAGACCCTCTAGCTCTGTCTCCTTGCCCCAGGCATCACAGACCAGGTCTGTATTCTAATGGTGGAGCCATGGTGGCAGCCTGCATCATCGAATCTCTGCGTGGAAGACGGCTGCCCTGGAGAGCCAGCCGGACCTACGGTGCCCTTGTTGTGTGAAGCCAGTGAGATTTGGGGTAGTTTCTGCAGCCAGGCCTCGCTTTTCCTGGCCATACACAGGAGCCCCGTTGGGATGTGAGTGTGGGATCGGTCCCTTGCAAGCGGTTCGAACTGGACAGCTCCTGTCCTGCCTGATGTGGCAGAAGACACTTGACTGCAACCTCCCGCTGTAGGAAATAGGGACCAAAGAGCTTAGATGTTCTGATTTTTCCAGAGAAGTCAGGAATGAGGATTCTTATGTCAAATCTGACAGCTTTTAAGTGTTGGTAATTAAACCAAGGTTTTAAAAAATGCTGAGTGAGCCAAACAGATGCTGCTTGCAGTCCAGCTATGCCCAGAGGCCCCTGTCATGACTCAGGCCTATGTGACTGAATCTAACTGTGGCCTGGCATTCAAAGGCAATCATGGCCTGGCCTCTCCCACAGTTTCCAGACCCCAAACCTGAGTTCTGGGCCCACTTAGCCACAGACAGGTCACCTACCTGGGCCTCGGTCCAAGCTGCTCCTCAGGGCCAGTGTGGTACCATGGACAGGGCACGGCCTTTGATATCAAGTCTGTCTTGCAGCCCCAGATCACCACCCTGTGAGAGCTGACGACCTCTCTGAACGTCAGTTTCTTCTTCTGTAAAATGAGGGTGAACATGCCCACCTTACAAGGAGCACTAAGAACAATGTAAACACTGTTTCACAGGGCCTGGCCGAGAGTGGTGCTAGGTAAAGGTGAACTCTCACCCTGCTCTCCCCACGAAGAGGGAACTTTCCACAGCTGCTCACTGGAGCCTCAGCCTCCTTCTGCCTCTCTCTCTCTCTCTCTCTCTCTCTCTCTCTCTCTCTCTCTCTCTCTCTCTCTCTCGACAAGGATCAGACCTGCACAGTGGTCTTAGGGCTGTGCCAGCCCCCAGCTCCCTCCCCATGGGCCCCTCACAGGGCTTCGCAGTAATGCATCTCTCGCACATATAACCCCATCTCTGTGTATGCTTCTTGGAATATTCAGACTAACGCAAGTTAGGGGTTTGAAGAAAGAGGGAAACAGGTGAGAAGGGCTTTGGGACTGGCTCACCGCCCCACACGGGGTAAAGCACACCATGCCAGGGGGAAGGCTGGGCACAGATAGTGTTGGGCTGAAAGTGGTTCCTCAATTGTTAAAGATTTTATCTGCGGTTAGCGGGGAAGGTGCCCCGGGGAGGAGCATCCTGCCGCAGGTGTGATGATTCAGGCGTTCAGAAGGTATCTGTGTATGGTGGGAGGTGGGGAGAGGGGGCAAAGGCAATTCCTACAGACGGCAGAGCTGGCCGGGCACTTCCTCCACCATCCGCCAAAGCAACTCAGACATTTTTCAGGGTTTTGAGAATTGAGCTGGTGAGTTGCATCCACACAAGCAGAGGGGTATTGAGAGACTGGGGGCTCCTGACAAGTCCTCAAGTGCTCAGCCTGAGAGCCAAAGGGCCTGCCTGCCGCTGGCTCACAGAGGCCCTTATCTCTTGTAGCGGAAGAGTGGACTGGGCTGAAAAGCAGACCACGGGTCTAATTGTCAGCGTCACAGAGTTCTAGAGATGTTTAAATGCTGCTCGGCCGAGGCAGGTCTGTCATACAGAGGTCGGGGCCTTGATGGGAAAAGCCAGGAACTCCGAGACATGGGTCAAGGACATCTGAGGAGATTGACTCTGCAACCCTTCCCAAACCCTCAGGGCTTGCAGGGACAGCCCAACCCCCCTTTCCAAGGAAGAGCCACAACTTCTTCTGGGCTGAAAGACGCCGCACAGGCCTCACCCCTCAGGTAACAGGTGGCCCCCTCAGAAACTGGCCCATCTCTTCTTCTGGCTGCCAGGCTGATAAGTAGGATTTCAATCGCAGCAGAATCTAGCTGGGGAGATGCTGGGCCTGATAAAGGAGGAAGAGTGGGAAGAAGGACCCGACTTGCAGTCATCTCATTCAGGGCAGTGGATGGAGGGTATGCTGACCAAGGCAGCCAGGATATGCAGCTGAATGAACAGAATTCCTTGACTTGGGGACATCTGGGGGTACACAGGACTTAACAATCTAGCACAGACCCCGGTATGGCCTCGAAAAAGTGATGGCCAATTCTCAACGATGTGAAAACACCTGAGTTGCCGTGGCAGGTGGCAGAGGAAGGAATAAAGATACTGGGCAGAAGGGCAGGCTGGCGTGGAGTGTGTCCCACGGTGGAGGAGGTACCGTTCACAGGGTCACCAGGAGGCTTGTGAGGGGGCCCCCGCATCACTAAGAAGTCCAGCGGTGGCTCGCCTCTCCTCTGGGATTGAGGAGCCCCTGAAGCCACAGAGGCTGGCCAGAGGCACGTACTGCCGGAAGCAAGGAGGCGGCGCTTACCAAAGTGACCATCAAGGTCAGAGGGACTCCAAAGGGAGCTGTGGGTAGGTGTGGAGAGAGAGGCCAGCAGGCGGCCGCTTAACATTTATAACCAAATATAAGACAAGAATGGACGGCCACACCGTGCAATTCCTTCAGCGATATATAAGGAACAAACTATTGATATTTGTAACAACTTGGGTGGGTTTCAAGGGCATTATGTCCAGTGACAAAAAAATAAGCCAATCCCCAAAGGGGCATGATTCCACTTACGTAACATTCTTAAAATGACAAAACTGTAGAACTGGAAAACAGATTAGCGGTTGCCAGGGGTTAGGAAGAGCCGGAGAAGTGGAAGAGGGTAGGTGTGACTACAGAGGATAGCAGGAGGGGGATCCTGGGGGTGATGGAGTGGCCCTGATCTTGATGGCAGTGTGGTTTCAAAATTCTCCAGATGGGATAAAATGGCATAGAACTATATATACAGATTGGACCAATGTCAGTTTCCTGATTTTGATATTGTACTATAGTTATGACGCTGTAACTATGGGGGGAAACTAGTTGAAGAGTACATGGAACCTCCCTGAACTATTTTTTGCGACTTCATGTGAATCTATAATAAATCTATAAAAAGTTTAAAAAAAAACAAGAATGGAGAAGGTGGCTTAGAGCAGCCACTCCAATAAAATGTAACAATCATTTGCTCAGTTATCACACCTGAGCCAATTTTCAGATATGGACCCCACTGATGGGAGAGGTGGCCAGGTGCCTGGGAAGAAGGATCCTTGAACATCACGGCAGGTATATACCGTCATGATTCTCCCCATCCTTCCTGAAAGGGACGATAGCTATTTATTCAAGTGACTGTACACTGAGGAAAGGAAATAACGATTTTAAGGACTATTGGGCATAAGGTCTGTGTTGACACTGGTGCCTGGTGACTCAGTGTCTCCATGACCCACTTCCTAGAGTGGGGGCCTGTGGGAACCAGGCGTTAAGTGGTGTTCTGGCTAAAGTCTGACTCACATTGGGCCCACCTAGTGGCCCTTTCCCCAGCCCCAGAGTGGATAATTAGAACTGATACATCTGAGAGCTGTGATAACCCCACCTTTGGATATCCCTGGACTGTGGGGTAAGAGCCAGCATAGTGAAGAAGGCCAGATACAAATCTTTGAAACCATCTCTCCTCTTCGTCAAGATTACTATCAAAAGCAATGTCACATCTGGGCGGGGGCTGGAGGATGGTGAAGATGAGTGGCATCATTAAAAATCAGACATATACAGTATCCCTATCATGTCTCCATCTAGTCTGCAAGTGTGACCCCTGCAGAAACAGATGGATACTGGGAAATGGCCTCAGACTAGGCCCAACCAAGTAGCCCGGTTGATTGGAGGTGATGTGCTGGACGTGATATCATCGTTAGAACAGATTGAAGAGGCCTCAGGTGGATAGTATATGGCTGGATTTAGAGGATGTGTTCCTTTCCATTCCTATTAGAAAAGAGGATAGAGAACAGCTCACATCCACAGGACAGACGTCAATATTTGTTTACAGCTCTGCTACTCTGGGCTCTGCAACTTTGGAGGTCCTGGTCCCAAAAGAGGTATGCTCTTGCCAGGACACACAGCAAAGGTTCTGTTGAAGGGCAAGGTTCCAGCTGCTCTCAGGGCAATCTGGAGCCAGCAGGCAAAGAGGAGGAGTCACCATAGCCGCAAGGGAAGGTGGGGCGGGGGGGGACACGTGGAACCCAGGTGACCCCTGGTAACCCCATAGTCACTGTGAATGGACATGTGTAGTCCTCCTGTCATGAGAAGGATTAGCAAGTGTTCAGTGATTCCACCCCTTATGCCCCAGGAATAAGGTTTGCTGTCCTACTAGGCATGAGGTGATAGCTGAGAGTTAGGGGACCTGAGAAAGCTTAGTGGAGGGCAGTGAGCAACAGTTACACCCTGAGATCAAATATATACATAGGAATTGGAGCTGTGCTTTGCATCAGAAATCTGAGTTTCCCTTCAGGAAGGAAAGTCCCTGGAAACCACAGAGGTGCTGTTTCCCAAACCTCCATGGAAGGCCATAGAAGTGCATGGCCTACCGGGTTGACAGTTGTGGCCGTGAAGAGGGACCTCTCAGGTCTCCAACTGCAGGAGCATCAGTGACCAAGGGCCCATCTGCGGCCGTCTGATGCCCACTGGAGAGAAAATGATTCCTGCAGCCCTTTAAGGCCCAGTTGGACAGGAGGGGCTGGGCCATCTTGGTGAAGGAGAAAGAGCTGGGAGGAAAACAAAGTGACCACAAAATGCAGAGATGGGAATGGAATTCATCACAGGCTTGCTGAAAGCAAGGGCCATTTTTTCATCCAGTGACTTGCCCTGCGACCTTGTCCAAATTCCTGCCCCTTCAGGGCCTCAGTTTCTCCATCGGTAAATGGGTTAGTTCTTCAGTTTAAAGATTTGGGGGGGCGGGATGTATCTGAAGTACACAGATCAGGACGATGAGACTCAAAAAACCCCAGCAGTTATAATTGGGACTCTGGCCCATTGTGGGCCTGGCTGAACCTGGGGGTGTCCGTCCTAGAAAGCCCACTCCCCAGCCAGCAGCGCCACTGCTCCCACTGCATCTCCTCCCTCAGGGCCTGGGGGCTGCAGTGGCTCCACGGCTCCCCCACCCCTCCTTTTTCTTCTCCCACTTAACAAACAGCTTCACTTAAAAAGCCATCTGGGAGGGTGGATGGCGCAAAGGCACATTTTATAGAATAACTTTTCAGGGGGAAGAGCCAAGAAATTAAAGGCACAGCACTTCCGAGTCCAGTCTTATTAGGCCACATGCCTCCAACTGCTGGAGAATTGCGTTTCTGTATTATAATCCACCCCTCACCCCCAGGGCCCAGTGTTCTGGGCTCTGTCTTCACTTGTCTTTGAGACGTCCTGCTCCCAATGTCTCTGGCTGATTCCCTCCCTCAGGATGAACCCCCCTCTCTATCACCAGGGAGGGGCTGCAGCTGGGGCTTCCTTAACACGAAACTCCCCCCTCCTGTGTGATCGTCATCCCACCTCAGGCAGCTGCTTCCCTCCCTACAGGAGTCCCAGGTGAAGGCTATGTTCTGTTGTTCTCTTCAGGTACAGCAGGAGAGATATGTCCACAGTTGGGATGTTTGGGTAGCCCTGGGGAGAGATAATGAGCTCCCTGTCACTGGAGGTATGCACAGAGGAAGGGTGAGCACTCAGCAGGGAGGTCTCTCAAGAGACAAACCAGCAGAGAGGCTGAGGCATGAGCTTCGGAGGCCAAGAGATATGGGCTGGGTCTTGATTGTGTCGATTACAAGGTGTCTGACCTTCAGCAATGACTTATGCTCATGGAGCCTTTGTTTCTTCATCTGGAAAATCAGGCAAATAAGTTTCCACTTCCCAGAGTTGTCATGGGGACTAAATGACCTAATGTGTGCAAAGCACTGAGCACAGAGTGTGTATTATCATAACCAGCAGTGGGGTGGGGAGGGGGGAGGCTGGGATGTGACACCGTGGGATAGCTAAGATTCAAAGTTGCTGTAGTTATAAAAATCCAAGACTGGGCTTCCCTGGTGGCGCAGTGGTTCAGAGTCCGCCTGCTGATGCAGGGCACATGAGTTCGTGCCCCGGTCCAGGAAGATCCCGCATGTCGCAGAGCGGCTGGGCCCGTGAGCCATGGCCACTGAGCCTGCGCGTCCGGAGCCTGTGCCCCGCGACGGGAGAGGCCACAACAGTGAGAGGCCTGCGTACCGCAAAAAAAAAAAAAAAAAAACCCAAGACTGTGAGATCCAATAATTCAATTATCCTAAAATGCTACGATTCCTTAAGAGTCTCTGGCTTTTAGGAATTATGACTGTGTTACTCTACTTGCTTAAGGCTTATTAGTAACCTGAGGCCGTGCACTTCAAAGAATCACACTCTGAACCCGAGCCCCATCAGCAGGGCTCATCCCAGCCCCACGCTGTGTGATGGACAAGGAGTGTTTTCTCTGTTCCTCACTTGGCTTCAAATCTTCTGTCTTTGCTCTCACCAGCCTTTCTATTCTGCTGGGGCCCACTTTGATTAAATCCAGCCTTCGTTACTGGATCCTTGCTCCCAGACATACCAGACCCCTCTGCATTCCTGAACCCGCTGCACCTCGGCTCGTCCTTCCCCTCCCCGCCAAATGAACCCCATATCTGCCCATCGAAATCTCACCTTCAAGACCTAGGTTGCAAGTAGAACTTTCCTGTGGCTTAGTTCACCTTCCAATTGAAGACAATAATCAATGACCTGCTTGGTGTTTCCACTGCACTTTGTTTAAATCATAATCACAGTCTGACTCATTATTACTGCTGGGGAGAAAACTTCTGACATTTGTCCCATGGCAGACTCACCTCTGGTGTCCTTCTGAGACCCCTCCATGCTCCCCAAGAAAGGAAGATGTGCAGATCTGACTGGTCAGAGGCAGGACACTGATTGGGCCATGCTCACTAGTGGGCAGGGTCAGCGCATGGAAGGTGATGGTGTTGGACCAGCTCTCTCCTTCCACCCCTCAGAGCCTAGAACCTGGAATTACCAGGTGGGAGCCAGAGCTGTGATGGGGGCTACCCAGGGAGCTCTGGAACCACAGGGCAAGAGGCAGTCCAATGGGAGCTGGAATTAGACGGGAGAGACAGCTGCTGCTGAGAATGGCTCTTGAAGCAGAGAGAGAGGGAGCAAAACGTCCTGGCTTCCACACCTCCGCTCCTCCGCTTCCTCCACACCTCCGCTCCTCCACAGGTATCTCCTACAGCTTCACCCGCTCAGAAGGCCAGGGTGCCTAGGAAGGGTTGCCCGCTGAGATGCAGAGCAGCGAAGGGGCAAGAGCTGAATCCGAGAGCAAGGAGGCCAATGATGGGTCTCCAGCACCTCTCTACCTGGGGCTCCCAAAGTGAGGGATGGCAGGCACATCAGGTATTTATGTAGTTATGAATAAGATTTTTATACCTCAAGGTTCACTCAGAAGCAGAAATGGCCTAAGTACTAGAGGAAAACATGGGCTTTATTTATTCTGGGTTTGTTTATAATTTCAGAGGGGCTAGATCTCATGCAATTGAGCTTGAAGGCTGTTTGCTGCGTCTCCACCTAGTGCCAAGCCTGAAGCTGTTGTACGTCAGTTGGACGAGAAGTCAGGGACGAAAGCTGACTGTGGATGGGACTGACGACAAACAGACACCCCAGAGATAGACTAGAACCCACAAACTGGACACCTTGGAGGCCCCGTCTGTTCCAACCTTGCAGTCGCTGTACAATGTGCAGAGAAGCTGGCGCCCCCCATCTCAGGGTCCCGGGGGCACTTGGTCCAGGACTTGGGAAGATGCAGGAGGGAATGGGGGGATAGCTGGAGGAATTGCACCTGCAGGTGGTTCCCACACCCACACAGTGAGCCAACAGAGGGTAAAGCACGACTACCGCCTCTTTCCTGCCTCCAAACCACAGGTAGTCTCATGTAGCCAGTGCTAACTCGGAACCACGAGGGGAAGAGAACTGGGGAAGCGTGGTCCCTAATTAACCAAGTTGACACAGCATAAAGCCACTGCAGGATTGCTCTTTGAATTCCATCTGCAACTGCTCCTTTGGTTTCAGCTGCTCCCCTGAGGACCTGAGAGAGGAGAGGGATGGAGCGTGAGTTATGAAGTCAGATCCCGGCTTTCCTGGGACTGGGCTGTGGTACTGTGGAAACCAATAGTTCCCACTTGGGTCTCAGCATCTGAGTCATCTGAGGAGGAGCCCGGTGTCACTCAAGACTAATCAAAACCTGGTGGTGTTGGAGCGGGCATTGGTCAGTCTTAGGATCTCCCCAGGTGACTCCAGGGTACATCCAGGGTGGGAACCGGTGGTCTCAGGGCACACAGATCTCACCCAGGTCCCCTGACAGTTTCTAGTTTATCGGGGAGTCTGTGATCCTCTCATGCTGGGACATGAGGGAAGGTCGCATGTGGCGTGCTTATGGACTGCAAAGCTGTTTTAAGAAGGCAAAAGTAAATAGACGTCTCCGATGCTGCTACGTGTATTTTGCTATGATGAGAGATGGACCAGTGAGAAGTAAGGCCCGCTTGCGTGGGGCTCAGCTCTGGGGACAGGAGGAAAGCATCTTGAGAAGCCTGTGGGTGCTGGGTGAGAGGGTGGGGTGCAGCGGGAGGCCGCCTGTGGGGTCACGGGAGGCTTAGAGATCCCATGTGGTCCCTCAGGGCCCCCTAAACAGATCTCCAAAGTGGAGCCAAGGGCAGGCAGGTGTCCATGACCCGCCACAGCTGGCTCCCCTGTGGACACCAGGCCTGTCCCATCTGAGAGCTGAGGTCAGCAGAGCAGAAGGGGAGATACCGGGTCCGCAGCCCCGCTGTCCCCCGTGCCCGCAACACCCCACAAATGGGCCCTGCCTCCATGTCACGGGTGTGAGCTGGGCCCCCACTGGCACCCTGCACCCTCAGGACCTCAGTGCTCCCATCCAGAGAAGGAGCGGGCTGAGCCCAAGGCCTCCGGGGGCCTTTACAAGCCCAATGTCCTGGCGTCCCCTCCTTCCACCCCCTGCCCCCGCAGCCTCAGTTTCCAGTCCCGCAGCCGCGGTCTCTGACCCCACAGGTGCTGAGCTCAGCTTTTGCTCTTCTCACGTCTGCTGGCAGGATCTGGGGGGCAGAGGAAGCTGTTCCAGGAGCCTGGGTGACCTGCCCTGGGCTTCTGAAGTGGGGAGGGGTCCCTTCTACCTGTGCAGAGGGAACCGTGAAGGAACTGAGTGGGTCTGCCCTGGTCCAGCCATGGACTGTGGGTTCAGCTGAGACCCCACCTGGACTTAAGCGGACCCAGCTCTGGAGCCTGGATGAGAGCCTCTGACTCAGGGCCTGCCTTCCCCAGCTACCTGTTTCCATGGTGACCAGAGCCCTCTGGCTGGAGCTGGGCCCCACCCCTATCCCTCCCCAGCCCACCCCACCCCTGCCCCTAGGGCGGGAATGTGCCTTTACCCCAGGTGAGTGGTGGGAGGACATCACAGCTGGGCCTGGGTGGGTGTCACAGGCTGTGACGTACATGACCAGGTGATGAGGTGGCTAGAATCCAGGCATCCTCTGCTCCCACTTGCTTTTAATGCAGCTCAGGGAGGCTTTAGGACAGGGAGGCTGATGCTTCTGCTGTTTTCTCAGCCTGAGAAGCTGAATGAACTGTCCTCCAAGATGTCAAAGCAGGACTCCCGGGCAGGGCCTAGGTTCACACCTGTGCACCAGGGGCCCCGGAGCCGGGTGAGGTGGATGGGTCCTGGTGGGAGTCCTGGCACCTGGGGTGGCAGCTGGCAGAGGCCTGGTCCCCCCTGGGCTCAACCCACTTCAGTTCTGGGCTGACCCTGCCCTGGTGGCTGCCCACTGCTTCCTACTGATCCCTCCAAGAGGGTGGTGGGTCCCTGACAGTCCCAGGTGGGGCTCAGGCTTTGGAGGCAGCAGACACAGGTTTAAATCTGGGTTCTAGCCCCAGGCTTGCACAAGTCACTTCCCTTCCTTCCAGCCTCAGTTTTCTCATCTGTCAAGTGGGGAAGATTAGGCCAACCTAGCAGGGTGGCCATGAGGCCTTGGTGGGTACAGGACAATGCAGGACACAGGGACAGCATCATGAGGGACAGGACAGGGCACAGTCAGGGCACAGGATCTGGGACCAGATCCTGGGTCCCACCATGACCCCACCTCTCAGCAGATGAGGTGTCTCTGCCGCCTGGTGCTGTTGCTCTCTGCTGTGTGACCTTAGGCAGGTCGCTCCCCCTCTCTGTTCCCTTACTGTGAACAGGATCAGTGACCTCACCCATGTCTTGGGAGACTGAAGACAACAGGCAGGTTGAGTGCTGGACACTGATGAAGGGAGGTTATACTGTGTCTGAGCCCCGATGGGGAGCCCTTCTTCGGAACACACTCAAGCCTGGGGCAGCGATGGGAACAGGAGGGTATGGTTTAGGGAGGTCGCAGGGTTAAATGCACATTATGGAAGTGTCAGAAAATACCCCAGGGGGTGCAGCCTCCCCACTACGCACCCCACCCCCAGTCTGAGAGCCAGGCAGACACGAGGTTCCTGTCCTGGGCCTGAGCTAGCGGTCCTGACCTGCTCTCAGTTCTTTTTCAGAAAGACACTCCGCCCTTGGGCACCAAACCTGGGAGGCACGGTGCCTGCAGTGACCAAGGAGGAGAGTCAGCGCATCTCAGGAGCGGCTGCCACTGATGGGGCTCCCGCAATGCACTGCGGCCCGTGCCAAGAGCTGCCCAGCATCACCCTTGGCACTCTCAGCATCCCTGTGTGCATGTGAGGAGCCAGGGCTCAGAGAGGGCCAGCGCTTCTCTCCAAGGTGCATAGGAAGGGCAGAGGCAGGAACCACGTCACGTCTACCCCAAAGCTCAGCCCTTGAGGAAGAGCCTGTGTGTGCTGCTCCCATCACCGTCCTGGGCTCAGCCCCATCCTACCCCATGCCCTCCACACTGGCTGATGCTGAGGGAAGCGGGGAAGCTGCTCCCCAGCTCTCCTTAAGGCCACCCGTCTTGAGTTCGCAGGGATCAGCTCTTGCAGGCAGCCCCACTCTCAGAGCAGCAAGGGCAGAAGGTCTGCTTTTGTTGCCCTGTAGCGTCAGAGCAGGGTCTCCCCAAAAGCTGAGGAAAAGTGCACAGAAAGTAAAACACGCTGCAGCTCTTGGAGACTGAAAAGGTACCAGAAAGGAAGGTAAGAACCTGGGTTTGGGCCACTCCCTTCTCAGGCCCTGGGGGCAAGGAGAGCAGGGCCATCCTGCTGAGGACAGTTGGGCCCCCAGCCTGGGATATGAGAATGATCTGAGAAGCCCTCCTTGCCCCCACGTCTCTCACGTGTGACAGTGGGCACAGTGCCATGGAGGGATGGCAAGTGGGTCTGCCCTGGTCCAGCCATGGACTGTGGGCTCAGTTATGGACCCTGCGTGTGAAGCCTGTGACATGGTTTCCTAACACACTCAGCCTGGGGTTTCCCTCTTACTTGGTGGCTCTGCCAGGTCCACACGGCCCTACTCAGATGTGACCCGGCTCTGGGACTCACCCCTTAGTACATAATGAGTCAGACCTTCTGCCCTGGCTTGTCTTCCTTGACCAGCACTACTTCTACATCTATCGTTCCTCTGCAGAGAAGTCCACAATCCGACCACCCACCATTCATTCCCGGCTTCGCTTTTCTAATTCACGCTCATCGTTTTAGTCATCCCTGTGTGGCTGTTACACTGTGTGAGCCTGGATGTCCGCAGGCCCCTCTGGCACAGCCCGTCTCTGAGCCACTCTGTCCCCTCCAGCCTGCTCTGTCTTCTCAATCAACCCCCAACATCAGCGACTGGGCATTTGCCCTGGGCTCTCCCAGCTCCGCGCTCCCCACAGCCAAGCAGACACCGAGACCTCCTGGAGTCTCCACGTTCCAGCCCCTCTGGCCTCTCCACTGCTGCTGCCCTGGTCCAGACCTGTCAACTCACCCTGCAGGGGCAGCACAGCCTCCTCTCTCCTCCTAGCCTCTAGTTTCCGTCAATGTGGACAGAAGATCATTCTAAATCAGACCCCTCTAATTCACTCCCACCTCAAAAGTCCTTCCCTGAGGATAAAATCTGCCTTGTGGCACACTTTTAAAGCTGTTCATTCAGCAAATATTTACTGAGTCAGTACTATGTCTGAGACTTCACTCCAGGTGCTGGTGATATAGCAGTGAACACAACAGACGGAAATCTCTGCCCCCATGGAACTTAATTTCTAACTGGGAAGACAGTAAAGAGGTGGGATGTACCAGGTGACAAACTCCTTCTCATTCTTCAAGTCTCAGGGCAAGAGTGGCTTCTCCAGAGACCTTTTCCTGAACACTCCTGCACCTTCACCCACACAGGGACAGGGCTTTCTCTGTCCTCCCAAGTCTCCCTGTGCCTCCTCTGCCAAGCAGATCATTGCTGTTCCTCAGATTATCCCAGGTATGTTTCCACCCCAGGGCCTTTGCACTTGCTGTTCCTTCTGCCAGTAAGTCTCAGACATTCACATGGCTCATACTCTCACTTCCTTCATGTCTCTGCTCAAATATCACCTCTTCAGAGAGGTCCCCCAGGCTCTCCATCCCTTTCCACCCCTTCCGTGGCCTCTTCCTTCACAGCACATGCCACGACCTGCCAGAAGGTGACAGACTCCCTGTTGGTTTATCATCTGTCTCCCCAGCAGACCAGGGATTCCAATGGGGCAGCGATTTTTAAATCCTTTTTTGTTCACAGCTGTATTCCCAGTGCCTAAAACAGTGCCTGTACATAGTAGGTGATCAAAATGTTTGCTGAATGAACAATGGTTAAATCATGTTGATCACACTGAGTTGTAATCACCACTTTCCATGTTTGCTACCCCACACTGCCCCCAGACGCACAGACTCACGCATGGCCATGCACTGTCAGGACCAGGTCCAGTCTGGGCTGTGTGTCAGCCCATCTCCCAGTGCAGGTCTCAGTACTTGACACACATGGGCAAGTGTTTGCTGCCTGAGTGAGGGGGCTGATAGACGGATGGAAAGTGGGACTCTGACAGGACAACAGTAAAACTAAGCCTTTCTGTGTGCATTTTTTTCTTTGAAAACTCTAGGAAGAGCAGAGTTCGGTCGTTTGATGGGAATTGTTCAGGTTTAAAAACTAGAACGCTTACAAACAAGTATAACAAATCAAATTGAGATAATAAACAGGGCCGTTCCTGGCCTGGGAGGAGAACATAATATCAAAGAAGCATCTTGGGGGAGTGGGCAGGAGGCAGGTTTACTTAATGGTGGCTTAATTCCTAGGGGAAGGTGGGTGAGGCGTGCAGAGAATTGAAGCCTGCAGTGGCCAGGAGCAGACAGGCCGCTCCACGTTGGCTCTGGGCCTCCCCTCCCCCGCCTGGGAGAGCGTGACAGGCAGGGAGCCGGAGCAGTAGGGGAGGCCAGGACCAGAAAGTGGGAGGACTGGGGGGTCCCGGGAGAGAAACCCCAGCTTCCCCGAGACCTCCCTGCAGCCGGGTCCCCACCTCAGCCTCCCCTGGAGCCTTTGGGGGCAGCCAGGTGTCCTTCCCACCCGAGACCTCAGTCTGTAACTGAGGAGGATGGAGGATGAGAATGGTCTCCTCTCTCTGTCTTGGTCCCTTCTCCCCTCACCCGCCCTCTCTCCCCTGGAGGCACACACTGCTGTCCTCTGATGGAGCTCTCATGGTGTCCCTGGCAGAGCTCTCTGGACACCCAGCTGCTGCCCACCCCTTTCTCTGCGATGCAGCTTGGGAGCCACACACACCAGGTGCCACTCTGGCCTCACCCCCCAGCCTGACTGCCTCACCTACCTTCTCACTTAGGAAATGGCAGCTCTATCCCCAGTCTCCTCAGCCAGAAACCTGGGTGTCTTCACGACAAATCCCTCATCTCCACCCCCACCACCCCCAAGGTGGGGCGTTTCATCCTCCAAAACTCCTCCTGGACCCGCCCCTGTGTCCCTCCCCTCTGCCCTGCTCTGGTCCAAGCCACCATTGACTCCTGCCTGGACGGCCCCCTTCACCTCTTCACTGAGCCCCCTGCTCTCTTTCCATCCACCACGGAGAAGCCAGAGAAGCTTCTTAAATCCCCAAACTGATCGGGCTCCTCCCTTACTTCAAACCCTTCAGGGCTGCACGGGGAACCTTGAGTAATCCCAGCCCTGCCAGCCAAGGCCATGAGCCCCACAAGGTCTGGCTGCTCTCCTCCTCCTCTCATGCTCCCTCCTCACCACACTCTGCCCCAGTGCCCTTCCTTCGTCCCTCTGACACCCTCCTTCCCACCCCAGGGCCTTTGCACATGCTGTTCCTTCTCCGTAGATCACTCTGCCCCTGTCTTCAGGTAACCAGCTCCTTCAGGTCTCAACTTAAATATCAGCTCCTGGGCTTCCCTGGTGGTGCAGTGGTTAAGAATCTGCCTGCTAATGCAGGGGACACGGGTTCGAGCCCTGGTCTGGGAGGATCCCACATGCCGCGGAGCGACTAAGCCTGTGCGCCACAACTACTGAGCCTGCACATCTGGAGCCTGTGCTCCGCAACAAGAGAGGCTGCGATAGTGAGAGGCCTGTGCACCGCAGTGAAGAGTGGCCCCTGCTTGCCACAACTAGAGAAAGCCCTCGCACAGAAACAAAGACGCAACACAGCAACAATAAATAAATTAATTAATAAACTCCTACCCCCAACATGTTCTTTAAAAAAAAAAGAAAGTAAAAAAAATCAGCTCCTAAGACCCCCATCTGAGTTAGTCCCCCTCAAGATCCTCCCACATTGCCTCCTCTACATGCCATGCTTGGCCCCATTCCAAGGTGTTGCACATCTGTCAAGACTTTTCCTTGAAAGACCGCGTCGCCCTCTGGACTGTGAACCTCAAGAGGCCAGCACCTGGCCTGACTTATTTATTTCTCACCCCTGCCCCCAGTACCTATGACATATAGTAGGTGCTTAGGAAATGACCTAAGTGAACACTGGATCTATAAAAATGAGAAGGGAGTAAGGGATAAAAAGACCATGTCCCTTTAAATAGAGCAGAAATAACTGTGAGTGTCCTTAGTTGTTTCTGTTTGAAGGATGCTGGTTTCCATTTTATTTTATCTTTTAATAACTCACACAGCATAATCAGCTACTAATTACAGCTTCCGTCTCTGACTTGTGCTTCCCTGACTTCTGCTCAGAAGGTGGAACCGTTTCATATTTAATCAGTGTTTGAGCTGGAACGCTCTCAGGGGAGCGAGCTCATGTCGGGGTGTAGAGTTTAATTCTCAGTGCTGTTAAGGGAACATCCTAACAGCCTGGGCCCCACAGTGACAAGGATGAGGGGCCACACCCTGCTGGCCTCACGCCGGGTACCTCCCATCCCTGCTGGGTGGAACCCCAGCTGTCTCTCCCAGGGCTCCTTTGCCAAACCAGCCCCAGGAGGCAGGAAGCTACTGATGGCCCAAGGAAGAATCAGCCACCCTCACTTGCAGGTCCACTCTGGGACTGTCTGGAAGGATCCAGATGGAGAGGGGAGCAGGAAGGATTGTAGTGACAGATTAGAGGCAATTCTAGACATTCAGTGGGGACAAGATCTTTCCTTAATCAACCACCATCTCGCTCTGGCTCTGTCTGCTCTCACCTGCTTGGTCGGCTCCCTCCTGCAGAGGGAGAGGGGTTGAGAAAGGACCTGACCCACTGGCCTGATTCAATCACACACATTTTCCCCTTTGGAGTATCATGGTCCCTCCTTTGTGGAATGTCATGTTCTCAATGCTCATTTGTTTGTGCGACTAGAGATTGAGCTCAGAATGTAGGCTCTAATTCTTCCTTCCCTGCCATACCACAGTGCCCAGTGCAGAGCCGGTGTGTGTCAAATGAATGACCAAACAGAGAGCAGAGTGAGTACCAGGCAACAGGAAGAGGACTTTCTCGGATCAGGTCAACACCAGTGTCTGCAGCAGGTTAAGGGGGGAATTGTTCAAACTCACCAGCTGAGACATTTCTCAAAGTGGCTTCTGGGAGAAGGGTCCTCAACCTCACTTGCTGAAATCAGGCACTAGCTCATGTTTAAGCTTCTTAAGTCTGTTCCACATTAGTGAGAGCAAATGACACAGGGTTTGGGACATGCAATATGTCATGTGAGAGCTGGGAAGAGCCAGGAGAACCCATCCTTCCAGCTTTGATCTCTGTAACTCTGTTATAGAGTTTCTCAGAAAAACTGAGCGTGATGATAGGTAGCATTTATTGAGCACTTGCTGTGTGCCCAGTGCTGGGCCCTGGACCTCACACTTACTAACCCATTTTAGGCTTCACATTAGCCCTTTGAGGGAAGAAAGTGCTATTGTAGCATCCCCATTTTACAGATGGGAAACCTGAGGTCCGGAGGCGCAGCCACTTGCCCAAAGCCTCACAGTTGGTGAATGTGGGTGAAGCTTGGGCTCCAGAGTGACTCCAACCTGGTTTAAACATCAGCCTGGTGACTCTGGGTCTCTATCTAAGCCTCACATCCCTCATCTGGAAATGGAGTAGGAGGGACGTGCGTTGGCAGGACTCTCCTGGAAACAGATGCAGATGGCATTTGGTAAGCGCTTAGCTCTGGTCCTGGCCAACAGTAGGTGCTCAATAGACGGTGGGGCCCATCCTCTTTCAAGCACAGACCTCACAGTGGTCCATGGAGATGATGAGGTCTCCCTGGCACCAGGTAGGAACCTTAATATTAGAGTGAGATGGACTCCTATATTGCTGAGCTCAAAGCCCCCATTGCAGAATAGAAGGCAGAGGCCCTGAATTGGGAACCAAGAGCTTGCTGTGGAGCAGAGACTGAAACCTCATCTTCTCATTTGTGGACCAAGGATCCTTTCCTACCCCATGGCTGGGAGTTCAAATGCTTCCTTTCAGTAATAATTTTTAGGTTATTCAAGGAAAGGACAAAAACCAGGACCCTGAATTGCTCCTGGGTACATGGGTCCACTGAGGGGTGGGGCTGGAGGCTGAACCAGGTCAGGTGAAAGGCAGGGTGGTGGGAGGGGCAGGCAGGTCAGCGTGGCCCAGGCAGGTAGCAGGGGTTGGGAGTGACCATGAAAAGAGAAGATGGGGGAGGCAGCAGGAACTGGAGCTCAGGAGACATGTGGAGGAATTTGGCCTGGACCTTGAGTGCAGTGGGGAGCTCTGGGGGACAGCAAGCCTTGGGAAGACTCAGCGGGATGTGCATTTTAGAAAGATCTCAGTGCCGCTCCGTGGAGCGCAGGCTGCAGCAGGAGGAAAGGCAGGGGCTGTTGCATTAATTCAGACCAGACAAGTGGTTCCATGGACTGTGGTGGGAACACCAGCTGGGATGGAGGGAGGGGCTGTGTTTGGAGGAAATGCTGGGGGCAGGCTGAAGAGAGAAGATTTCGTTATCATTAGACGTGGGGGTGAGGATGTGATAACCACCTGGGGGTGACTAGAGCGCCATTCATCTCTTAAAGTGGTCCAGTCTGGGGGCCAGGAGCCAGAGCCCAATCCAGCTGATTCTCGTCCTGAGGTGGCCACCCGAGGGCCCCAGCAAGCTGTCCTAACAAATGAGATGAACAATGGCCATGGAAGCCTGGAAACTGCCCGGGGTTCCCTGGGCTCTCCCTCTTCTTCCCACTCCCACATGACAAAGAAAAATTCCTTTGAAAATGAAAGTTTGGCTTGAAGTAAACAGATTAGTAGCGGTGATGTGCTAGCGCTTTATTAACTATGTGTTCTCAATCCATTTGAACCTAGGCCTTTAATTTAGATTTATAGGGATAATTTAGATTTATAAGACTAGTTATTATGCATTAAGTAGAGAAAATGTCAATTGGTTTTCATGGGCAATATTTATTGAAGTAGAAAAAGGAAAATATGTAAAATCTAATTGCCCTTGAGTTTCTTATTTTTGCCCCTGAGTTTCGCTTCAGAGCTGTCGGGAGTCTAGGAGTGGGGCAGGTACACCTCAGCTCACAAGGCATTCTCATTTCTCCTGGGTCATAATTCTGTCCTCCCCATGCTATTCATTTAAATAAGAACCAGACACCACACCATCACTGAGATGCACACCTGCCTGTGATGGAAGATGCCATCTGGGCCTGTGCCTATGACAGCCTGAGAGTGTGTGACAAATGGGGAGCAGGGAGGCATGATGGGAGGAGAACTGGATGGGGACTCCTGAGCCCTGGGCCCTAGTCCTGGCCCCAGTCCTGGCTCCAACACGGACTTCTTTGGGTAGATCCATGAACTGGGTGTGCTGGGACTGGGTGGCCTGATGTCCTTTCCAACTCTGAAGTTTGGAAAGGTGGTCCCACCTCCAGATGGGAGGTGGTCACTCAGTTCCTGCCAGCTGTTGGGTGCCATGGCTGTGACTTCCCCAATGTCTCTCTCCTACACACCCAGCCCTGGAACCATGGGCTGGTTCCATGGTTATCGACCTGAGGGGCCACACTGCATGGGCAGGTAGGCTGGTGGGCACTGTGTCAGGCAGGGCTCCCTCCGAGTGGGATCAGGCTCAGACTAACAGGCAGTGTAGAAGGAAGACGAATGACAGCCATGAAGCCCAGGCTCTGGGCTGGGTCCCCCAGATGAGACAAGACACCTGGCTCCTAGGAGCTGGAGCAGGGAGCCGTGAAGGATGTCTGGAAGCTGCTAGTAAAAGAGGTTTTGGTGGTCATCCACTCCAACCCCCTGATTTTCCAGAGGGGCCCCTCACAAGGTCCCAGAGCCTGGCAGTGACAGGTGGAGAAAGCTGTGGTTTCTTGCCAGCCCTGCTGTCTGAAGGCAATATGACAAGTCACTTGAGGGTGTGAGTTTTACTTCTCGCAGCCACTTCCCTCCCCGGGGTGTCTCCTGGGGCCCAGGACAGTCATGAAAATCAGTCCTTGACCCTTCCTTCTTTGGTCTCCAGGAACCAATTCTCCTGCTCTGTCCATTCCTCAGAATTCATGGACTTGAGCAGCCCAGCAGGTGTGGACTCAGGGAGCACCCAGCTGGGGTAGGAGGTCTGCCCTACAGGACTGTTTCTGTGACCGTAACAGCAATAGCCGTGGCCATTCTCTATACCCACTGAGAACCAAACACCTTAATACAGCAGCTCATCTAATCCTCCCCACAACTCTCAGAGGAGGGTATTGTGATCCCTGCCAGACTGATGAGGAAGGCTCAGAGAGGTTAAGTTCCTGTCCAACGTCACACAGCTAGAAAGAGGCAGGCCAGGGATGGACAACCAAAGATCTTCCTCCTGCCCCCAGCTGCCTTCCTAACCCATCTCCTGCTACTTGTCACATCCCCGTGCAATTCCTTCATTCTGCAGCCAGAGTGACCTCCCTAAACATCCCCTACTCCACAGTGTGCAGCGTCTCTCTGCTACCCCCACTTCTGGGTACTGAAGGCCCTTTCCAGTCTGGCTCTGACCCTTTCAGCTCTTCCTCAGCTCTCACTCCACACGAAACAACAAACCAACCATCCCAGACAAGCCATGGGGGTTCATAGATCTAGGCCTTTGTAGGATCTGTTTCTTCTGCCTGGAAACTGTTCCTTCCTACCAGAAGTGGTCCCCCCCTTCCTCTACCATCCAGCAGGACTCAGTACACGCCTCACATCCCTGTCTTACCCTCTGGATCAGGGATCTGCAAACATTTTCTGTAAAGGGCTAGACAGCAAATAACTTAGGCTTTACACCTCCTTGTCTCTGTTGCACCTTCCCAGCTCTGCCAGCCTGCTCCAAAAAATCTTCATTTATAGACACTGAAATATAAACTCCATATACTTTTCACGTGTTACAAAATATTCTTCTGTTGATTTCTTTTTTGGTCAATAATTTACAAATTTGAAACTGACTCTTAGCTGGTAGCCCATACAAAATGCAGACAGGCCTGATTTGGCTTGGAGATCACAGTTTTCTAATCCTCCTCTAAGTTGTGAGCTCCTATGGGCAGAAATTGTGTTCCATTCAGTTCTGTATCTCAGTGAGTCATGCTGAGTGAATGAATTAATTTGCTATCAATCTTCTGGAACACATCTGCTGAGCCCAGAGTCATCCTCCACTGCAGAGAAGCCTCCAGAAACAGAGTGGAAGAACAATGGCCTCCCTCCTCCTTCCACCTGTCCCTCTCCATTGACATCTCCCATTGGCTGATGTAACAGGAAGGCTGCTAGCAAAGCATGCTGGGCAACGTACTTTCCTGGGTCCATCCCTACATTCTGGAGTAGAGGAGGGGAGAGTGGGAATAGAGCTGACAGCAAACAGGAAGATATCCTGTTTGTCACTCCCTGACCACTCAGCATGCATGCTCACCCTTTCACCTGTGTCCATGAAAAACAACAGTTTCCAAGAATAACTATGACAGCCTCATACTTCCAACCAGTATGGTTAATGCTTATTTGTCCTTTCCCAGAGAGGAAAACACTAAGTTCCACCAGCCACCTTCTTTCAACTCTGAGAATTCTTCCAACTTAATCACAGTATCACCTGGATATTCAGTTCACCAAAAAAAAAAAAAAAAAAAAACCAAAAAACCTACAATTATCTAAATCCGTATTAAATGTCTAGTATAAAATAGCAGAGAAAAAGAATGGGAAAACATAAATGATGTCTTAATTCTTTGGGGCTGCTGGTAATAAAATGACCCTAGATGGGGTGACTTATAAACAACAGAAGTTTTTCATCACAGTTCTGGAGGCAGGAAAGTCCAAGATCAAGACACCAGCAAATTCCGTGTCTGGTGAAGACCACTTCCTAGTTCATAGATGGCTGTCATGGTGTAAGGGGCACAGGGGCTCTTGGGTGTCTCTTTTACAAGGACCCTAATCTCCTTTATGAGGGCTCTATCTTCTTGGCCTAATCACCTCCCAAAGGCCCCTCCTCCTAATACCATCACATTGGGGATTAGGTTTCAACTCATGAATTTTGAGAGACACATTCAGTCTATAGCAAATCAATAATATATATAAATATCAAGCAAGAAAATAAAATATTCATAACTGCTACCATCATAACTGACCAATAGACTGTAGTTAATATTTATAGCAACGTTCTTCTCCGACCACCCTTTTCCCGTCCCTCTGGCTCTCGATGGTGCCCTGCTTGGTCAGTTCTATTTACCTCATGGGTAATTTAAACCTTTTGCCTAAAAGGTTGAATCTCTGGTTGGTCTGCCTTTACAGGATTGATATGTAGTTTTGAATTACATTTCACTACTGGAGACATCCAGAGAATCCCCTGAGTTTCAAACAGAGATGCCCCCGCCCCCTTTTGTGTAACTGTAGCCAGTTTGATCTTGACAGTCAGGACCAATTACACAGCGAGTTCAGAACCCTCTTCTTTGCCTGGTGGTTCAGGGGCATGAAGAGCCCAGGCTGACCGAGTAGGCTTCTTAGCTCCTAGTTCAAAGGAACCATTGCCGCATTCCCCAGTGAAAACATCTCTCCTTGGGAACTGCTATATTTTAATCATCGGAGTTCAAATTGTGGGAACAGGAATCAAAAGTTTTGTGAGCTATTAGGTATAATAGTGAGAGGAAATACTCTCGCTTCTACCCTTGATCCTAGACACATGAATCCTGACCAAGGGAAGGACAGACCGTGCATCGGTACCCCAACCTGTAGGACTCCACGCAGAATTGGCAGGGTGCTCTTTCCTGGGTGGCCCTGTAATTGAGTCATCAGTGGACAATTCCACCATTCAATCAGTGTAGCTGCTTCACAGAGATACAAGGCATACTATGACTTTCACAGACATGAGCCCCTTGCTCCTACCTTGTTCTGGAAAATCAGTTTCTTAGAAGCAATGTTGTGTGGGACATTATGATAGTAAGTAAGATATTCTGTAGATCCATGGTTAGAGGAACTGACAGAAATATTAGGGTCTATTCCTTAAAGGTATATACCTGCCCCCTCTGATGGAAGGGATATAAAGTAACCAACCTGCCACTAAGTGGCTGGCTGGTCATCCCAGGAAATGTTGCCATATTAAGGGCTCAGTGTTAGACTCTGCAATTGAGAGATTGGGCGCTCATTAGTGATTATGGCTAGATTAGGCTTAGGTAAGAGAAAGCCCGTGCTGTTAAGCCCATGCATCTATCCTTGATGCTATAGCCATGGTACCTGAACATATTACAAGCATTTGAGAGTCTGGGGACACAGGCCAGCTCACATGCTCAGGGTGGTCATCTTTTCAACTGATTATTGGTGGCATCTTCTGCAGTGGTGCTCTTTGTACACTCTGCCATCTCAAGAGAACTCAGAGCCTATCTCTTCCCCAAATCTCCTTGTCGCCAGCACTTCCATCTTGTGATTTCCCTAATCTCCAGGTCATGTTTTAGACCCAACCCATGAATCAAGGGAAATATTTGCCTCTGGGCATCTGTCCTCTCAAGCCAAGTGAACAAACAGAGGTGCTGCTTCAAGTTCTGTTTCCTGACAGAATGTCCCATCATCTCCGACTTTCAGGGACACTCCCGAATGGGGCTGTGTTTCTGAATTTCCATTTCCATTTCCACTGGTGCCAGCACAGCATGCAGAACCATGTGTAAACCAAGCCCAAGTGTTTTCTCACCTCATCTTGGGAACCTCCCTTGAGACCATCCACATGAGCTGAGGGAAAACTAACAATGAATCAGGAGTACGTGCAGTGGGATGAGCCCCCTGCTTGCAAAACTTATTCGTGGCCTTGAAACTTTCTTGAGCTTAAACTTGCACAGACTCCTTTCACCTGATGATGGGTCTCTTCTGTATAAGGCCAGCCTTCTGACTTGTTCCTGACGGGCACTCAGATCGAATCACTTCTCCCATAGCTAGGTGTTCAGTCTCTATCGGGGCCCCAGAGCCAACCAGGAAATACTTTTCAAATAGGGAAAAATCTGCAGAAGAGGGCATGTTTATACTCCAAACAAGTAAGGCTCTTCACTGTGAATCCCCTACTAGCACTAGCCAGACTTGTTAAAGAATCCATGTTTGTCATATAAACTCTGGTGACCAACAGATTTCCTGGGTCAAAAGGTCCAGATGGCAAAGCATCTTCCACTGCAGCCTGGACCTGCTGCAGATCATTTTCCTGCTCTGGGCTCCACTCAAAACAGGCAGCTTTACATGTTAAGTTATCAAGTAACCTTGATTGGAGGTAGGTGGTGCAAGGCAGAGAGACTTTTCTTTCATTACGGAGGATATACCCCCCAGTTCCCCATACGACTGGACTCTAGGAACTTTACCAAGGTGACAAGCCACTGATTACTCACGGGGCTTATTTCCATTTCCCATCCATCTGACATGCATGCACCTTAGGAAGGCACTTATCGTACCTTCTACTTCCTGATGAACACTTCCAATAAGCATGCTGCCATCAGTCTGATAAATCAGAGTGATGTTTCATGAGATACCAAAATGATCAAGGTGTCTCAGACTAGACTATGGCAGATCAAGAGAGCCGGGAAATACCGAAGACAAGCTAAGGTTTATTGACACGCCTTCCAGGTTAAAGTTAACCACTTCTGGTGGTCACTGTAAATTACTATAGAGATGAAAGCTTCTGCCAGCTCAATAACTGCAAGCAGTGTCTGAAACGTTGTTTGTTTTCCACAGTGCCAGAGGTAGTGTTGATCTCAACAGAAGCTGCAGTTGGATTCACTCCCTGATTCATTGTATGATAATCCATGATCATTTTCTAAGATATGACTGCTTTCTGCACAGGCCAATCAGGCAAGTCAAATGGGGTTGTGATTGGAATTACCACCTCTGAGATTTTATTATTATAGGATCTTCAAGAAATGATTGTTAGTTTCCTCAGGCAGAGGAGGGATGACTGCTTCTGATGCTAGAGGGGGTCTCAGAGAGATGCGGAGGAACAAAACATTTGGATTTATCTGAGCTCTCGTGCCGATTCTCAGGGACCCTCTACTTCCCAACAAATGCCTTAACTTTCACATATGAGAACTGACAAAGCCCTGAGTTCAACTTGGATGGTAATTCTGGTACTCGTGTGAATGAATTTGGAGTCTGATTTTCAGCTGTATCTGTCCTGTGGCTACCAAAGATAAGAGATCCCTGTAAAGTCATGATAGAAATTCCCCAGTTCTGTGGCCATGCTTTGAGCTGATAGTCTAAAGTCCTGAGCTGGTGAATTTCTTTCTGTAAACTATTCAGTACAGGCATCAGTCATAAGTAATCATCATATCCCATGAACCTTGTAAATAGTCATTTTTACTACCATGACGCAGCCAGTGGGTCCACCTAAAGTTTTGCCTTCAGTTGGCATTGCATCCCACACAACCACATCATTTAAGTAATTTTGATAATTTAAGCAATTTTGATGTCATTGCATCTAGGGGGTCCCAGGATCCCATTGTTCACTAGTAATGAGGTCATCCCCACTCACCAGACAGTCAACACCCAAGCTCCGTTCCTTTTTTTTTTTTTTGAAGTATAGTTGCTTTACAATTTTGTATTAGTTTCAGATGTACAGAACAGTGATTCAGTTTTATATATATATATATATATATATATATATATATATATTCTTTTTCAGACTCTTTTCCCTTATAGGTTATTAAAAAATATTGAGTATAAGATCCTGTGGTATACAGTAGGTCCTTTTTTGTTATCTATATATTTTACATATAGTAGTGTGTATATGTTAATCCTAACCTCCTAATTTATCCCCAAGTCCCATTCTTGATGGTTTGTTTCCTGCAATCACTCCCGGGGACAAATACTATAACCTCCACTCACTTAGGGAAGCCGCAAAGAATTTTCAAACTTGGAGATTCAATTCGGGGAACTGCCTATAGCTGTCTTAAAAGAGAGACAGGAGGAAAAGTTGAAGGTGAAAGAACCAAGAGGCCAGTAACTTCAGGAAGCTGCTACCACGCCTAGGAACGAGGTACTGTTAACAGAACTGGGGACCCCATCTCCTGCTGGCTGTAGTGGGGTCTGTGATACTGCCGCTACTGCTGCAATCACTGACCCCACAGCTGCCAGAGCCACTCAACACAGAAAGAAGACAGTGCGCACAGAAAAAAGCACCAAAGAAGCAGGAAAGTCTTCCTTTTGAATATGCCAGAAAAAAAGAGAGAAAGAACACCCAGTGGCACCCTCCCACATTCCTTGCACCTTCCAATTTTCATCTGGCGCCTCCCTTTGATGACAGCAGGTAACTGCAAGCCGGGTGACAAGGGAGTCTGGTATATACAGGCTGTAGAGGTCCAGAGGACACAGGAGAGCAGGGATGGAGAGAAGAGAAACTTCAAATAGACGAATGATGTGCACAGTTGGTTCATGGCTTGGATTTTTGTAAGAACAATAAATAAGCTTGAAAGCCAACTCTGTTACTTACTAGTTATGTGACCTTGGGCAAGCACTTAACCTGTCTGAGAATCAGTTTCCCCAGAAGTAAGCTGGGAGATAGTAACACTTCACAGGTTATCATATAAGGATTAAATGAGATAAGCTATGTGGAAGTGCCTAACATAGAGCCTGGCTTATAATATGTCCCATCATTTATTTATTGACCTTGAACCAGTGCCCAGCCTCTCCAGGGCTCTGTTTTCTCCTCTGTTAAATGAACAAGGTTGGACTAAAGACTCCCTAAGGTCCTTCCAGATTTGATGAGCTGTATGGCTATGAATCACCCCATAAATGAAATTTACCAGATTGGCCCTGGCAGGAGAGGTAGAAAGAGGATCTGGCTGCTGGGAAGGAGCCCAGGGGAAGAACCCAGGGACAGGAAGAGAGACTCCAATTGTGTCTGACTGTTTGGGGCTGTGTATTTTGCTGGAGAGTGTGTTCAAATGACAAACAGATCATACTGCAGTGCCCTTAATATATCTTCTAACTCTTGGCTAATGTTGCCTCTGGCAATAACAACTGGGGTCTCTATTCCCTTTGATACACTCACTCTCAGCACTGCTCAGACAACAGGAGACAGCCTGCCGCCGTGTGTTTGCACCCTGTAGAAAGGGAAGCAATGCAGCCTCACATTAAAGCCATCATAAAGATAAGGTTTGCAAACTCTCGAGCCTTCTGGGGGCCTGTGCATCTGAGCTTTGAGAGTGTTTCTGTCTGGGTTGGAATCATGAATTGAGGTCTGTTGAGGCCCAGAGTTAGGGGCTGGTTAAGAGCCCGATGGTTAGGAATTTGGGGCTTTTGAGTCAGACAGAGATGGATTTGAGGTTCTGCTTTGTTACCTGCTGACTAATGTCATTTATTCTCTGAGACTCAGCTTTCTTATTTGTTAAGCTGGAATAATAAAAGCTACTGTTTGTGTCTACTCAGTATCTCCTCTCTTTTTCTGGTAACTGTACCCCCTCCACCTTTTTTTCATCACCGCTACCTAGACCACACAATTCTGATAGGATTACCAGTCACAGCCCTCATCCTATCTACTCAGGTGGAATGAAAGGACCAGGCTGGACCAATCACAGGATAGGTTCAAGGAGTGAGCAGGTGCTGATCTGATTCCTTTCCGGGATTATATATGTGGACGTTGAGAGAGAGCTCCCTCTTCCCTCCAGAGTCCCCAGGTGGGATGATGGGAGCTTGGAGCTATTGATGGTTGTGATTCTCACATCTCAAAACTCCACTGACCTGAATACAGTTCCTGAATACAGCTCTGCCGAAAGCTGTTCGTTCTCTTTTCCCACCTCTATGAGCCAGTCAGTTTCCCCTTTGGTGAAGCCACTTTGAGCTGGGTCTCTGTAATTTTCAACCAAAATAATTCTAATACGCTTACTTCTTCTTTGGTATGTTGTCAAGATGAAATGAGATCATTTCAGTAAAGGGTTTAAAACAGCTCCTAGTACATGCTCGATAAACACTGGCTTTGCTATTGTTGTTCTTATAGTCATCTGTTTGTTTGTTTGTTTGTCTGTTTGTTTCCTCCATCTCTGGCCATTGAGTTCCTGTGACAAATGACCTTTGCACCTGCTGTTGCTTCTGCTGCAAACACTCTTCTCAGCTCTTCACCTGGCTCTTCCTATCAGGCAGGTCTCAGCATACATGTACTCTCCTCCAGGGGCTCTCCTTGAACACTCAAAATTGGCCTCCTCATTCCTCTCTGGGGCACTTCCTAGTATATTTCCCTCATTTTAGGTTTCACGGCTTATTCATTGGTGGCTTGTTCATTGAATGTGACTGTGTCCCCAACAAGACTATGAGCTCCAAGAGGGCAGGAACCATGGGACTCCTGTCACCTCCTTGACCCCTGTGCTAAACACAATGACTGACATATGCTAGGCACTTGTATCAGTCAGCCATTGCTGTGTAACAAGCTACCCCCAAACTCAGTGTTTAGACAACAACAATGCACTCTCATTCATTTCTTACGGTATGGCTAGAGGTCAGCTAGTCTAGACAGGGCTTGGCCGGGTGAATATGCTTCAGGCTGCAGGTCTGGCTGGGTTTACCTCCTTGCTATGTACTGGGCATAGGGCCAGCACAGTGTTGATAAGCCAGGGATCATGGAAACTCCACAGCAATACCAGCCAATCTAAGCTGGACCACATCAGCCACTTGAACGTTCTGTGGACCTGACCCAGGCTGCCATCTGCACACCCACGCCGGCCAGTCTCAGTTTCCCCTGAGCCCTAACATCAACGGCCTCCCCAGGCACAGGGTTGGAACAGAGCAGGCCTGCAGAAAGCACTGCTGCGTGCTTATTTGTCTGTTGAGTTCTCATGCGGTGGGGTAGGGCGGGGTGGGTGGTGGGGGGGTGCTGAGTCAGCAGAAGATCAGGAGCTGAGAGGCCTTTTCCAGGACTGGGAGGCAGATCTAAGCTCTAAGCAGCTCTCTCCTGGTGTGGGAAGAGGGAGGCTGCCCAGGAATGGCACTTTCTCTCATTTCAGAGCGATCCCTGCTCTTTCCTCCGCTGCGCTGCGCTGCGCTTATTCTCCGAATGCATTTTCTTTTGAAGAGAGCTGGGGGCAGGGTCCTTTGCCTGATCCCCAGCAGCCGGAGACCCCTGCTGCTCCAGCCTCTTTCCCACGACAGCATCTGTCTGGCGCGCAGTCTCCTCTGAGCTCCCTCTGGCTCCTCGCATCCTGGCCTCTTTCCTCACCTCCTCCTCTTTCAGATCTATGTTGAGAACCATCTGGTGGCTGTGCAAAGATAAAGATTTTTCTGAGAACTTGCCAAAAAGAGGCACTGAAAACCCCTGCCTTTGATTCAATCAACTTCTCTCAGGGTGATTTGCAAAGATGGCTTGGCAGGAGCCCAGATGTGTCTGGATTCTAGGTCCCCTCATTTGCAGATGGAGAAACTGAGGAGGGGAAATCATGATAAATAACCACTATCATCTGAGCGTCTCTATTCAACTTCCAAAGATTCCTCCATCCATTAATGTCCAATACTTCCTGGGACCTATGAGGACCCTGTGAGGCTGGATGGACAGATCTCATTATCTTTCCAATTAAGGGAGGCCCAGAGAGGGGGGCTAACTAGCCCAGAGGCAAAGCTAAAGTGACAGGCAGAGGATCAGCCCCCTAACAATCCCAGTCTTGCCCATGTTTCCCAGGGTCCAAGAGATGGAGAGCCTTCCTGTCTGCAGTCAGGGGACATTCTCTTTGTGGGAATCCCTTCTCTGCTGAGTCCCAGCCCTGGTCACTGTGAGGCATTGTCTGCTTTCTCCACCCCCAGATGAGTGTGGCACAGCTCTGAGAAAACTGCACATTGTTGAGGTGGTTTTCTGCATGCAGTAGGGCTGCAGAAAGCACCACTGGATGAACCAGTGTCTGATGAATGTGCACATGGTGGCGGCAGCCCAAGTTTGCAGGATCCCAGGAGCTGAGAAAACATTTTCATGAGAAATCAGATCTAAACCCTCCTCCGCCTGCCCTCTATCTCTGGAGTGGGAAGAGGAAGGCTGCCCAGGAGCATCATTTTCCGATCATCTGTAAACTGAGCAGCATCTGTTGGCACCAGCCTCACCCTCGTCTCTGTTCCTCCTTGCTCTGCGCCCCCTCCCCTTACCCAGGACTATCCCAGACCTCTGTGTGGCTCTTTGTCTGCTGCCAGTCACTGCCTCCTCCAATGACTGGGAAATGGAGGCTGAGGAATACAGCGCCTTTCTCCTTATCGGCTTGTTCCCACCCATCTCAGGGGAAGAGGTGCCCTGCCCTGGAGGAAGGCTGTCTGTACATGAACCCACCTCCGGCAGAGGTGTCTGCAAGGGCTTGTCTCTCCCGGCATCCAGCCTCTCTTCCTCTCTCTCTTTTCTTCAGACACTCCACCTTGGTGGCCCAAACCTTCTCTACATATGAGCAGCCCAAACCTCTCCCATTCTTGGCCTGAAAATAGATTCTCGAGCTCTCCTGGCCCTCAAGCTGCTTCTCTCCTTCCTATCAGCAGGAAGTGGGTTTTTTTGTTTGTTTGTTTTTGTTTTTGTTTTGCGGTAGGCGGACCTCTCACTGCTGTGGCCTCTCCCATTGAGGAGCACAGGCTCCGGACACGCAGGCTCAGCGGCCATGGCTCATGGGTCCAGCCACTCCATGGCATGTGGGATCTTCCCGGACCGGGGCACGAACCCGTGTCCCCTGCATTGGCAGGCGGACTCTCAACCACTGCGCCACCAGGGAAGCCCTAGGAAGTGTTTTTTAAACAACATCCTGCCTTCTGTCTCATCTGACACCGCCCCGGCTGCCTGGATGAGACATGCCTCATGCCCGATTCAGCTGAAAACTCCTAGTCCTTCTTCAAGGTCCACTCGGATGTCACCTCTTCTAAAATGTTGCAGCAGATGCTGTCACCACTTCAGCCCCTGTCCCCTGGCCCATCCCGAGTCGTCCTGCAGCTGTGGGCGGGACACAGACAGCCTCCCGCCTCCAATGTCTAGTCCTCTCCTCCTCTCTGCCTGTGGGTTTTCTCCGATACCACAAAGTCCAAATGCAGGGGCCTTCACACATCCTGGGAACACCCCTTGCACTGTGGGGATGAGGGTCGGTGGATAATGACCCCAGCCACCAAGAAGATGGTTCTGAGGTGTTTCCGCATGGTTCCTCAGAGGTCCCCAGAGGGTCCTATTCTTTTTTTTTTTTTTTTTTTAGGGTCCTATTCTTGGACCCAGGGAAACATGGGCAAGACTGGAATTGTTAGGGGGCTGATCCTCTGCCTGTCACTTTAGCTTTGCCTCTGGGCTAGTTAGCCCCCCTCTCTGGGCCTCCCTTAATTGGAAAGATAATGAGATCTGTCCATCCAGCCTCACAGGGTCCTCATAGGTCCCAGGAAGTATTGGACATTAATGGATGGAGGAATCTTTGGAAGTTGAATAGAGACGCTCAGATGATAGTGGTTATTTATCATGATTTCCCCTCCTCAGTTTCTCCATCTGCAAATGAGGGGGCCTAGAATCCAGACACATCGGGGCTCCTGCCAAGCCATCTTTGCAAATCACCCTGAGAGAAGTTGATTGAATCAAAGGCAGGGGTTTTCAGTGTCTCTGCCAGAGCCCTGCCAGCTCACAGAGGTACCCACTCAGTGATGCTCCCTGTGTCGGCTTCACTCTCTTCCCTGTTTCATTCTTTACTCTCTCACTTGTGTGCCCTGAAATCACCTCCCAAATCAACTACCAGAACCCAAGTGCTTGTCCTGGGTCTGGTTTGGGGCGCCCACCCTAAGACAGATGTCTTCCTCTCCTCCCCTCAGAGCATTTAACATCAGAGCATTAAATGCTGTGATGTCTTTTAAGACAAGTATCATAGCCTCTCTCCTGTGCAAGACCGAGAGTGTATCCCTGTCATACAACAAAGAGATGGTCAATATATGTTTCTTGAGTGAGTGAGAGCATAAGTGAATAAATGGGTGAATGAACAAACAGTAGTCTCTCTAGGGCATCTAAGCTGGGCGTCTACTGCAGACATCTATGCAAGCATGCCTGGCTGTGCCACAGTAAGCCTTCTCCCACCACACCCAAAGGACTGTCGAGTGCACAGCCCACCACCCTGAGGGCTTCACTGTGTTGTCCCATTCTGTCCCATTCCACCATCCATAACACAGTCAGGTCTATACAACCCAGACACCCTCCTGCTGGGAGAAGTCCTCAGACTCAGCAGGAATTTCCAACTCCAGTCAAATAAAGGTTAAAGAACAGAGTGAAATTCTCTTATAATATAACATAATTCAATGCCACCTTCCAGGAAATGTCACTATGGAGAAAAGGCTTGTCCCAGCTGGACTCCAGGGCTCATTCAGAAACACCTGGCCAACTACTTGTTCACAGCTGATGAGAGCAGCCCTAGGAAATGATAATTTCGACACATCAATTTATTGAGCCCACATGCATGGGTCAGGATTTCCAGTAGGAGGAATTAAATCACTGTTGGAGAATTGAAATGCCTGCTGCCAAGCTGAGATCAGCTGAGTTGCAAAGACCACATCTGGCTTTGATGTCTTTGTCAGGGGGGTGCGGGCGGGGGAGCAAGATACTCTAAGCATATCCAGAATACCCTGGGGACTCAAACTCAGCACGCTGGTCAGGGAAAGAGCATTCTTCAGATAAGAAAACTGAGGCCATACACATTGAATCAATGACAGACCTGGGACTCTGAGCCTGAATCCAGACAGTTCCTGCCACACTCAGGGTTTTCTAAAAATCAGCCTGAGTGGGAATCATGCTGAAAAGGCAAACAAGTGAACAAATAAAACCCTGAACCTATTCACAGGCTGTGTTATTGATGGGGACTGAAAATCCAGGGCCCTAAGATCTGGTACTGGCTACCTTGCCAAGTCACTTTCCTTCTTGGTCTGTTTTCTCATGTGCACAAGGAGGTCGATGATTTCTAAGGTTTCTTTCAGTTCCAAAAGTATGCCACTTTGGCCTCAGTTTCCAGTCTTTCAAGTGGGCATAATATTCTACTTCCCAAAATGCTTGAGGATCATATGAGCTCCCAAAACTCCATAGCACAATTGTGTGAAATAAACCCTGACAGAAATAAACCCATACATCACAGATTGGTAGTGAAGTGCTGCTTGATGTAGAGTCAAGGGCACATCCGAGCTGCTGGCAGGAGCAAAGGGGAAATTGATATGTTAGTTCCCAGACAAGAAGCTCTAGAGCCAGGGGAGGAGTCTCAGGCTAGGCTATAGTGCTTGGAGTCCACAGAATGCTCCCTATGAAAAAGGATATCTTCTCTGTCACAGAAGGTTAGATGGAATCACAGATTTCAGGGTTTCTATCCAAGGCAGAAGTTCTGTGCTGTGGGCAAAGATCATGGGGGGATGAGGGGAAAGGAATGCAGAGGAGGTAGGGCAGGAAAGGGACAGGGCAGGCTCCCTTCTGTGGTGAAAAATGCTAAAACTATGGACTCTAGGATCAGAAACAACTGAAATCAAATGCTGGATCCATCACTCTTTAGTCAAATGATTGAGGGAAATTCACTCAACATTTCTAAACCTCAGTTTCCACATCCATAAAATGGGGAACAAGAATGGCAACTCTCTCATAGGGATGATGCTGAAAAAGTCCTTAGCACCATACCTGGCCCAGGTCATTTCTAGAAGGGGCAGCAATAGCAGCGGCAGTAGTTGCTACAAATCTACAAAGAGATGTGTTCTTTAAGGAGGGGATGCGGAACTGGCTGTGGCAACAGGAGGAGAAAAGCCTGTGTTTTTGGAGAGGAGCAGATGGGTTGGCCCAAGCTGAGGGAAACCTGGACAAGCACAGAGATCCAAACCATGCAAGTGAAGGAGTGCAGTGAACAACTTTTGATTATGTTAATGGCAGGAGGCATTATTCATATCAGTCTAACAGCAATTATATTAGTTGGAAGAACAGTCATGAATCCATGTTCTAATGGTGGCTATAATGAGTATTGTAATAAGAACCTGAAGGCAAATTTCATCTAGTAGATCAATCAAGAAGAGACTTAAATGGAGAATTACGAGTGAATCATTATCCCGTGTACAATTGCAAAGCAAGGGGTCCAAATGTTCGAATGATGGGAGAGGGGAATTTACTGGCTCAGCTTGACTGTGAATGACTACTCTGTCAGGCAAATATCCAATATCATGTGAGGCTCAGAAAATGAAATGATGTTTCTAAAATTCCACAGAGGGTGGGTAGCCGTCCAGACCCAAACTCAGTTCTGTCTGATGCCAAAATTCCACCTACCTGTCAAAGTTGACCATATTTGAGCCTTTGTCCATGACTGTTCCTGACTTCCCTTGCCCAGTGGGACTAGGTACCAGAATGGCTCCGGGCAGAGGGATGTGGGCATCAAGGGTGAGAAGGGTGGTACCCTACAGTGCTGATGGGCTATAAATGCTATATAACCAGGAACTATGGCTTGCAAACCTAGAAGTCAGGATTATCTGTAAAAGGGGGGAAACCCACATATATTGTCATATGGAAGTTGTAAAGTCCTTATGGGGGTCATTACTAGAAGGCCCCTTAGAAATCATAAAGTGCAGCTCATCATTTTAAAGATTAAAAAACTGAGGTCCAGATGAGGAAGGTGATTTGCTCAAGGTCATGGCATGAGCAAGTGGCATGGCATGGCAAGGAGGCGGGGACTGGACCCATATTTTTCAGAACTTCCCTCTTTGCTTTCCCCATTATGGCTTGATGAAATTCTCTGGACATTTGTAAATATGTAGTGGTCTAGATAACATGCTGAGTAGATGCAATGAGTTGGACCAGATGAACGGCCATGACCTGGGCTTCCCACATGTCTTGCCACCAGCCAGAAG
This sequence comes from Delphinus delphis, assembly GCF_949987515.2. NCBI lineage: Eukaryota > Metazoa > Chordata > Mammalia > Artiodactyla > Delphinidae > Delphinus > Delphinus delphis. The sequence goes on from NC_082683.1 coordinate 23,351,044, forward strand.
ATACCAGGCTATCTATCCTTCCTGGGCAAGTACAATGCAAACATCCTCCAGCCCTTCTTCAATGCAGCAGCCTCTGTCCATGGTACTGAAACAGGATTAACATTTCAGTAGATGAGTTCTCAACAAAAGTTCCCTATTCTGTCCCCACTCTGGGAGGGGTGAATGTAGAATAGAGGAACTGAGTACTACTGAGGGCAGAGGGGTAAATATGTTTTAGTTAATTTAATTACATTATAATTTATAAGCCATAAAAATGGACACATATTAAATACATAGGTCAGTGACTTTTGACAAACCTATATACATATTGATTACACTATCCCAATCAAGATATGGAAAGTACCCCCATGACGGTTAGCCATCAATCTCTTTCTACCTCTCCTTATCCAGTACTGTAGGATATCACGGGTCAGAATAGACCCAAGGGATTGTGGAAACTGGGAAGGGAATGTGAAGATCAGAGAAGCCTTCTTAGGGAGAATGAACTTCAACCCGATGTGAGTAGGTGTTAGTCAAGCAAAGAGGTGGTGGAGAAGTGAACTTCAGGTCTGTATTTTTTGTTGATATACTTATGTGTCTAATTAATTTTATCTTTGTGGCTTTGAAGGAGAATACCTCTCTGGGATCACATCTCACTTAGATGAGCCATCCAAGCTCACAGCTTTGTCTATAAAAATAACAACTAACCCTTCCTTCAAAAGACCATGCTTTTATTCTTCAGTGGTTACACCAGTGAGGAAAAGGGCAAAAGCAACTCCATCTACCCTCCACCTGGGGACAGAGGGGATTGAGTTGGTCTGCTGAAAAGTTGAGTAAGTCATATATGTCACTATAGATCCTAAAAAGGCTTTTGGAAAAAGACCCAGAATGGTTTCTGAGAAATTTAGGAGAAGGGTTGTAGACACATAAGTACATATATGCATACACCAGAATATACACATAGAAGCACATTGACATGATTACTCATACAAAACTGTGTATTCACACATGGCCACACACACAGATGTACATATATATATGCAACCTTCATTTCACACCAAGTGAATAAACAGGTGGAGCATTTCATAATGTGATCCAGCTCTTTCAACTCCATAAACTTAGCTCCACATAGGAGTAAACCATAGGAACTCAATAAAGTCATCAATTGTGAGTTTGGGCAGCCACTTCTGCTGAGGGTCCCTTACTTTATCTATAAAATAAAGGTGGTAGGGGAAGCGGGTCAGGACAGGGATTGGATTGGTTGATTCCCTAAGGTCTTCCCAGGTCTCACACTAAGGATTAAGACTTCCTTGCTTGCCAAAAGAGGATAGTAACAGGATCTTCCTTGGTAAGTTGCTAGAGGTTTACATGTAAAATGTTAAGTGCAAGGTATGAGCAGTCTTTTTAATATTAGCCACTCTAACAGGTGAATTTTAATATCTCACTGTGGTTTTAATATGCATTTTCCTAATGACAATTGTTGTTGAACTTATTTTCATGTGCTGATTTGCCATCTGCTTGGATGAGGTATTTCAATTTTTTTTTCCCCTTCTAAAAACTGTGTGTTCTCTTACATTGAGGTTTGAGCATTGTTTATATATTATGGATACATGTCTTTTATCATACATATTTGCAAATATTTTCTTTCAGTTTGTGGCTTAGCTTTTCATTCTCTTTAAAGGTATCTTTCAAAGAGGAGAATTTTTTATTTTAATGAAGTCTGATTTATCAGTTTTTTCCTTTATAAGCTGTGTGTTTGATGTTATATCTAAGAAATCTTTGCCTAAGCAACATATTTTTTCCTATGCCTTCTTCTGAAGCTTTATAGTTTTAGGTTTTACATTTAATATGGATCAAAGTTGTTTGTTTATTTTGCATATGGATATCCAATTGTCCCAGAACCATTTGTTGGAAAAACTGTCACTTTTCAAGGGAATTGTCAAAAATCAAATGTCTGCATATGTATGGGTCTATTTCTGGACTCTCTTCTGTTCCGTTTATCTATATGTCATTCTTGATGCAAATATCACACTGTCTTGATTATTATAGCTTTATAATAGGCCTTGAAATTGGGTACTGTTAGTTCTCCAACTTTGTTTTTCTCTTGGAGAGTTGTTTTGAGTATTCTAGGTCTTTTGCATTTATATATAGATATTAGAATCAGTTTGTCAATATCTGCAAAAAAGATTGCTGGGTTTCTGATAGGGATTGCATTGAATCTATAGAATAGTTAGAGGGAAACGTGGTGTTTTGTAGTTTTCAGTGTATAGGACTTGCTCATCTTTTATCAGATCCATCCCTAAGAATCTCATATTTTCATGCTATTGTAAATGGTATTGTTTTTCTAATTTTTATTTCTGATTATTTGTTGCTAGTATGTAGAAATGCACCTGATACTTTCAGATTGATCTTATATCCTGCAACCTTGCTAAACTCACTTATTAAAAGATATTAAGTTCCAATATCTTTTCTGTATTATAAATCCTATCAGGTTTTCTACATTAATAATTGTGTTATATGTGAATAAACACAATTTTGTTTCTTTCCTTACTGAATGACTTAACTTTTTTTTTTTTTTGTCTGATTCCACTGACCAGAACTCCTAGTACAATATTGAGTAGAAGTGGTAAGAGCAAACATCTGCCCTCTTCCCAATTTTAGGAAAGACAGGTTCTATAGGGCTTTGGTAGCTGCCCATTATTAGGTTGAGAAAGTTCACTCCTATTCCTACCCTACAGAGAATTTTTATCATGAATGAATGTTAGATTTTATCAAATGCTTTTTCTGTATCTTAAGATAATCATATAGCTTTTTTTCTGTTTTTGAGTTTTCATTGTAATTTATCTTAATATGATGAATTACATTGACTTTCAAATGTTAAAGCAACTCTTCACTCCTGGCATCCGTCCCGTTTAGCCATAATGTAGTATCCTCTTCATACATTGCTGGATTTCACTTATTAAAATTTTGTTTAGAAAATTTACACTTAATTTCATAATAAATATTGGCTGTAGTTTTCTTGTTATGTTTTTACAGAGTTTTTAGCGTGAAAGAAACATTGACTACAAAGAATGAGTTGTAAAGTAGTCACTCACCTCCATTTTGGGGGAAAACTTTGTGTAGAATTGGTACCATTTCTTCCTTAAATGATCAGTAGAACTCACCAGTGAAGCCATCTGAAACTGGATTTTCCTTCTGGGAAAGATTTTTAACTTCAAAATCTATTTAATAGATTTACAGTTATTCATGTTATATATTTCTTCTTGAGTGAGCTTTGGTGGTTTATATCTTTCAAGCAATTCATCCATTTCTTCTAAGCTGTTAAATTTACTGGCATAAAGTTGTTCATATATTCCCTTATTATCCTTTCAATATCTGTAGAATCTGCATTAAGGTCACCTCTCCCATTTCTGATATTTGTAATTTGTGTCTTTTTTTTTTTTTCCCCTGTAGAGTCTGGCTAGAGGTTTATCAATTTTTCTGGTCTCTTCAAAGAACTAGCTCTTGTTTTATTGGTTTTCTGTTTTATTTTTCGGTTATTTATTTCATTAATTTCTACTCTGATCTTAATCATTTCCTTTCTTTTGTTTTCTCTGGGTTTCATTTGATCTTTTTTTCCTAATTCATAAGAGTGAACCTGAGATCATTGATTTGAGACCTTTCCTCTTTTCTATTATAAGCCATTAGTGCTACAATAAAGATCCTAATTACTGATTTAGTGGCATCACGAAAATTTCAATACGTTGTGTTTAATTTTCATTCAGTTCAAAATACTTTCTAATTCCACTGTTGATTTCTTCTGTGACCTATGGGCTATTTAGAAATGTATTATTTCATTTCCAAATAGTAATCTTCTAGAGATTTTTCACAGTTATTAATTTCTAATTCAATTCTACATTGTAGTCAGAAAGCATACTTGCATTGTTGAATCCTTTTACATTCATTGAGACATTTTAATGGTCTAGACTGTGATCTATCTTGGTAAATGATCCACGTGCATTTGAAAGAATGTATATTCTGCTGTTATGTCAAGTTGACTGTGTTGTTCAAATCTTCTAAATTCTTACTGATTTTCTGTGTACTTTTCTATCAGTTTTGAAAGAGAAATATTGAAATCTTTTACTATAATTTTGAACTTATGTATCTCCCTTGTTGTTCCATCAGTTTTTGTTTCATGTATTTTGAAGTTCTATTAGTGTCATAAACATTTAGGATTGTATGTCCTCCTAATGAATTGACTTCTTTGTCATTATGAAATTACCTTCTCTATCCCTAGTACTAGTATTTTCTCTGAAATAAACTTTGATACAAATATAGCCACTTTAGCTTTCCTCTGATTGATGTTTACACGGTACATCTTTTTCCAACCTTTTACTTTTAACTTACATGCCTTTATATTTAAAGTGTTTTTTCTTGTGTAGATGGCATGCAGTCGTGTCTTTCTTTTTTATCCAATCGTAAGATCTCTACCTTTTAATTGACGTGTTTAGATTATTGACATGCTGGGTTATTGTGAGGATTAAGATGTTGGCAAAGGTAAGTATCAGTTAACTCTTCCCCCACCCCCACCCTCAGCCACCTCTATTGCACTTCTTTTCATCATTTCCAGTTGACTCCTCATCATAACCCCCTTCATGGCCCTTATTATAATTTATAATATAATATAACATAATATAATGCAATGTAATATAGTATATTACGTTTGTGTAATTCCATTTGTTACCGACTTCCCCAACTAGTAACAACAAATCCCAGGATTAAAAACACTAGTGAATGAATTAGTAACTGAACGAGTGATGTCATGTCCTGTGATGATTCTTCTTAACCTTATAATCCTCTCAAGACCAATGTACCCCATCTCAGGCTCTCACTCTTTGTACTCCACTGCCTCCTACCTACCCTCAAGAGAGGAACCCTAGTCCTAGAAAGGCTGGAGACAGACCTGAGATTGCAAGTCCAGTCCTTGGACACCTGACCCACCTCCAGTGAGTCTCCCCACCCCAGCCTTCTCTGATCATGCCTGTGAATACAGACATGTGTCCTCCCCGTCCAAGCACTCTGAGGTGCAGTCCACACCACCAAAGCTGAGCAGTGGCTCTGGGCTGGCCCCCATTGGTTCACTCCATCCTTTGCATCTGTCCTCTGGCAGGGACCATTTGACCATTTTTCTCTCCCCTGCTCCCAACACACACACACACACACCAATAAGCAGACTGAGGAGAAAGCCCCAGAGCTTGACTGCCCCGGTCAGCTGCAGCTAGAAAGTAAACGGCTGAGCTTTGGGGTGATTTTTCTTGCACTTCAGTCTAATTGCTGCTGTACTAGAAGTTCTGTGTGAGTTGACACCTCCCCCATGTGGTCTGCTGCCCTAGCATGGGGCTGAGGTCTCCATGAGACTCCTGGGATGGACAGAGGAACAGTAGCCAGTTAATGTCAGCATCACACATGGCCCTGACCTGGGCAGGTTAGAGCAGGAAGGTGTAGCTCCCACATTGATTGGTCAATAGCCTCATTGACACCGGTTCTATGCTAGGCTTGTCCTGGACTCTGGAACTGCAGGGTTGGCTTGACCATCACCTCTTCCCTTGGGGAGCTCAGTCTGGAAGCTGGGGGATGAATCACAAACAGAGGCCCAGAAAGGGGCGACGACTACACCAGTCAGGCAGCAAGCTGGGTTAGGATAGAATCCAGTCCCCTAACCAGGACTTACCATCCAGGTGCTAGGGCAGTGTAAGGGGTCAGGGGATGTTTTCTGAAGAAAGATCTTACTCCTAAGAACTTTGCTTGGAGACAAAATCAAAAGGAGAGAGACTTGACCACCCCCATCCCACCTCAGGTTCGGGCACCCCTGGCTGCTTCTTTTCCAGCTCTATCCAATTCTGTCCTCCAGAATTGCCCTGCCCCAATAAGGAACTTTTCACTTGAAAGTAACAATAAATTGGCTAAACCACCATGGAGATTTGCTGGCTCAGAAAACTGAGACCCAGAGATGTAGGCCCAGCCGGATTCCATTTCTCTGACGTTATCTCCTCCAGTGTTGCCTTCATCCCTGGCCACTCACAGCCTCACTCCCTGGAGCCAGAAGAAAAGTGTGGGTCCTTTGTGGGCTCTCTCTTGGAGGAGAGGAGAGGATCCTTTTCCCAGAAACCCCCCACCCCTTGCAAACATCTCACCTCCTCTCCTTGGCCTGAGTTGGGTCATGTGCCCTTCCCTGAACCAATCATGTGCCCTCCCCTGAACCAATCATGTACCAGCGGGATAGATGGGACTGATGGCTTAAGCCAATCAGGCCCCACCTCTGGAGCTGAGTATGAGTTGGGACCTGGCAGTTTCCCAAAGGGCAGGGCTTGGTGGGTGGAGGTGAGATGGTAGCTGGGGAGGCAGCAAAGCACTGTGACAGACGCCACCACCTGAGATGGGTAATTCCATCCAGTCAATGAGGAGCTCTCCCTGCCGCTCCAGCCCCATCTCCCATGTCCTGCCTTGTGTCCAAGCCTGCTGAGAGGCATGGAGTCCCCCATCCCGCCCCCACAATTCATGACTCCATCCATTCACCCTGGCTGTGCCCCCAACTGGGATTCTCTTCTTCCATGACGTATTAGATTCCTAGTATGACCTTGAGCAACAGATAATTGGATCATGCCTATTGTGGATTCCCATGGCATCTTGTACCCACCACCATCACATCACATGCAAGACTGTTATGGTTAGGTTTCTGTGTCTGCCCTTACCCCAATAGATACACACACGCAGAACTTGTGAGTTCCTTGAAAGGATGGACTGAGTCTTAATTAATTTCTCTACTTCCAGCCTCTGACCGCTGCCTGGTTTAGAGAAGGGGCTCAGTAAATATTTGTTGAGTGAATGAAGATAAATTATTTTTGTTGAATACCTCTTGCTGTGTAGGCATTTGCATCTTTACAAAGGACAAAACTGCACACCAAAGGAATGATGCTCCAGTGATTGAATTTCAGGCATCACTGAGCTGGGCCTGGAAACTTCTTCTATTGTTTAGTGCCTGAGGGCGGAACAGGCTGTCACAGCAGGTGGAATCTTCCATTCATTGCTTTCCAGAGCAAAATTAGGAAAACAAGCACATTGTCTCTTGAAAAATATGAATGTGTCATGGTTACAAATGTGTCTCCCTTTGGCTTTCTGGAAGAGGACACTTCTCTAGTCTTGTCAGGTTTCTCTGCGGAGGTTCCAGTCAACAGAACACTGCTTCCTGACATCCCTGTGGGTTGTGAGGGGGATTCCTAGGCTGACTGTAGTGTCATCTCAGCTCTCTGACCTCACAGCCTCCTGTCATCCCAGCCCTGGTCAGGTGGGAGGATCTGATGTTATCTGGGAGTTGAAGGAGCCTCTTTCTGCAGCTCAGACATTTCCATGTGAAGCCCCTTGGCCTGGATGCTTCTCCAGAGCTGATCTGGGGTCCGTCCTCACCACTGGGCTCCTCCTTGGTCCTCTGGCTGACTCCATCCCCAACCCACGCCCCAGCTCTAAGTACTGACAGCCTCTCTGCCCTCAAGCCCTTCCCCTCCAGCCCGTCCTCCACTCTGCCCTGGAGTGACCCTCCACAGCACAAAATTGACTGGGTTCCTCCTGCTGGAAACCCATCTCAGGCTCTACAATGTCTTTGAGCCATGGTCCAAGCTCCTTGGCCCTGCACCAGCCACGCAGAGGAACGGACATTAGCCAGGTACACACCAAACAAACACCTGCCCCCGCTTTTGCATTTGCCTTTCCCTCTGCCTGGAAGCCCTTCCCTCACTGTCAGTCTGGCGAGCTCTTACTCACTCCTCAAGACCCAACTCCAACACCCACTTCTCTGTGATTCTTACTGTAAAGCTTATCCTCCCCAACCCTATGTCTCTACCAATGAGCCTATTTCTGTCTCCACACAGGGCCCCTTGTTACAAACACCCTGGTCTTCCCTCCAATAAACTGTGACCCTCCCTAGACCTAACTGTCCGTGTCCTCAGCATCTGAAAGCAGATGTGTCAATATGTGTTTATGAAGGGAATGGACCAATGAATAAATAAACAAGATCACTGCATCCAAACCCCTTCCTTACTACAGTTATAACAATAGCAGCAGCAATAACTGTATCTCATCTTTGGAGTTTCTACTACATGCCAGGCCCCACAGTTGGCTCCTTGTCTGCATCAACTCTGATAACTTCATAACCCCCTTGTGAGTTGGCACGATTATTAGGTCCATTTTACAGATGAGGGACACTGGGCTCAGAGAGGTCAAGGTTCAGTCCAAAGTCACACTGCAAGAGAGTGAAGAAGTCCGGATTTGAACTCAGGGATGTTTGGCTCCAACTTCTTCATTTACTGAGGACCTACTATGTGCCAGGTGCTGTCCTGTGGTCTGAGGACACAGCAGGGAGCAGAACAGTCTGAGTCCCTGCCCTTATGGAGCTCCTGTTGTAGTGTATAAGGTCGGGGTGGTGGTGGTGACAAACAAGACATATCTAAATAACGTCAGGGCGGTAAGTGTTATACAGAAAAATAAAGCAGGATCGGGGCAGAGAGTGATAAGCTGAGGTGGGTGATACTTTTTGGGACATCTGAGCATAGATCTGAATGAAGTGAGGGGACAAGCCCTGGTTAGAGCAGAAGGAAGCATGTTTCTGGCAGAGGGGACAGCAAGTGCAAAGGCCCTGAGGCCAGAATGGGCTTAGCTTGTTTGAGCAACAGTAGGAGGTCAGTGTGGCTGGAACTTGGTGAGTTGGGGAGGGAGCAAAGGGACAAGGTCTCAGGGCAGCCTGGAGGGTAGATTGGCACAAGGTGGGGAGCTTGCCTGGAGCTCCAGCTTTTCCTCTGAGTGTAAAGGGGAGCCAGGGAGGGCTGGGAACTGAGGGAGTTCAAAGGTCACCTCCAACCTCTGGGAGGACCATTGTCAAAGTGGGCAAGACCAAGGGGAGGCTGGAAGCTGTTTGGGAGGCTGGTGCTCTGGACTACTCAGCCCCAGGTACTAGGACTGTTTTCCTGTCAGCTCCACTCAGCATCCTCCCTAGTCCTACTACCTCACCAACCAGTATGCCCCGTATCCCTAAGCCCATCCTGTGGGCAAACTGTGTGTTCACTCTTTCCCTGAGCTGCTCATCCCGCTGAGTCTCTGAGCCTCCCCTGCCCTCTCACTGCCCAGTCCTGAGCTGAGCCCTCTGGTCACGGGTCACAGTTTTGCAACTGGGGAAACTGAGGCCCAGGACAGGGAAGGACCAGCTCAACGTCACAGAGAAAAGGGGTGGGAGGTGCCGCTTGCAGATTCCTCCTTCAGAGTCCCCTCAGGATGCTGCTGCTGATTTAGGGGTATCAGTAATTCTCGGTATTGTTGTCTTGGTGGAGAAATGACAGCTGGCCCACCCCAGAGAAGTGGGAAAAGGGCAGTGGGGGAGGTGCAGGGAGGCTGCTCCCCCCGAGCTGTGAGGGCAGTTCATTAGTGTGCTGTCAGTGTCTCGGCCTCTCGCCCTGATGCTCTTCCTTTTCGCCAGTGTATTAAGGAGCTTCTACCCATTCCTGGGCTCCACATATGGTGCAGCCTCGGTTACTCTGCCAAGTCTGGGCAAAATTCCAGATTCCAGCACCACAATCACCATTTATGAAATGAGGTTGCCCAAACGGTGCAGCCCCTCACCTGCACCATCTCCTACAGTTCTCACAACGACCGCATGAGAGAAGCAGTATAAGCACAGCCCCATTATACAGATGAGGCGACGGAGGCCCAGAGAGGTTGGGCCACCTGATCAACGCACCCAGCCAATGTGTGGGAGATGGGATTTGAACCGATGTCCATGGGGCTCCGGAGAGCGCCAACGCTAACCACCCACCGTCCTCAGCCTCTGTCTCCTGGGCGCTGCCTGCCACTCGCCACCCTTGGGTAAGTCACTTTCCCTCCCTGGACCTTGGTTCTCATCTGAAAAATGGAAGTGACAAAGCCCTGGCCCTTCTGCCTCCCAGGGACATTGTGATGTCCCCTCACCAGTGGGGAGATGGATTCATGATGCCACGGGTGACAGCACCGAGGACTGATCCACACACAAGAGCGCGTCGGGCCCTCAGGGAAGCCCTATGGAGTGAGGGGTCTCAGCCCCATTTCCTGAAGAGGGAGATGAGGCTCAGAGAGGTTCAGGAGTTCACCCAAGGCCACACAGCTGAGAAGGACACAGCCAGAGCCATAACGCCCCAAATCCCCACCCTCATCTCAAGCACCTCCCCTCCCTCCATGCTCCCACCAGCTCCCGGCAGTTCCTGGAACACGTCCTGTTCCTTCAGGCCCGACCTGCCTGCGAGCTGCTCCCTCTTCCTGGAACGCTCTTCTCCCTTCCTAACCCTCCCCTAGTCCACTCTCCACAGTGCAGACAAAAGAACTTGAAAAAAAACAAGCCCGGTAGCATCAAAACCCAGCTTAAAGCTCTCTCACGGCCCCTACCACCCTGGAATAAGCCGCTAGACCTTGGCACGGCCCACATGGTCCCACCTAACCTGGTCCTTGTCAGTTTCCAGCCTCTTTCCAGACATGCTAGTGGCTCTGTTCCTAAGATGCCCCAAGCTCCTTCCTGCCTCAGGGCCTTTGCATAGGCAGTTCTGGCCATCAGGAAAGATCTTCCCTTTCCTTTTTACCTCTCCTGGACTCATTTTAAACTGAGTTTCTTAAGTGAGGCCTTCCCTGAGTCCCCACCCGAATAAGGTCCTTGTTCTTTTCCCTCATGTTGTCCCATTCTCTCCCTGCCTAACAAGCATACCAGTTTCAAATGATATGTTCATTCGTTTGATTATCTATTTATGTCTGCCCCTCCCCCGGACATAGGGAGAGTGGGAGCATCCTGTTGTATTTTTTGTGTCTAGAACATAATAGGCACCAAGTAAATATCTGATGACTGAGGGAATGACTAGGTAAACAAATTTGAAGGTCTTTATTATGACACAAATTATAATGGAAACAAATCAATAAATCAGACTTCATCAAAATTAACAACTTTACCACACAAAAGACACTTTCAAAAATGGAAAGGTGGACTATGAATTGAGAAGATATGTCCAACACATATAGCTGGTAAAAGATTCTTACCTAGAACATGTAAGGAGCTCCTAAAGCTTGATAATATAAAGTGAAACATCTCAATTTAAAAAATGAACAAAAAATTTGAAGAGATATTCTATTTAAAAAGATATACGAGTAGCAAATAAGGGCATGAAAAGATTCTCCACATCGGTAGTCATTAGGGAAGTAGAAATTATAGCTAAGTGACCACTAGAAAGGCTGAAGCCCAAGTCTGACAATACCAAGGATGTGGAGGGACAGGATCTCTCATACACTGCTGGTGGGATGTAAAACTGTACAATCACTGTAGAAAACATTTGGACAGTTTCCTTAAAAGTCAGGCATACACCTGCCACATGACCTAGCCATTCCCCTCCTAGCTGTTTGCCTCAGATAAAAGGAAGCATTTACTTATGCAGTCATGTACATAAATGTGCGTTACATCTTTATTTGTAATAGCCCCAAATGTCCACCAACAGGTGAATGGATAAAAAAATTGAGGTGTATCTTTACTGTGGAATATTACTCAGCCACTAAAAGGAGCAAAGTATTGACACTCACACACAAACATGGACGAATTTCCAGGTTATTATGCTGAGTGACTCCAGGATTCTATATATGATTCTAGAAAATGCACACTAGCCTATCATGAAGGAAAGCTGTTTGGTGGCTCCTGGAGGGTTGGGTGGGAGGCTGACAAAGGCCTATGAGGAAATTTGGGAGATAAATATGTTCATTATCTTGATTGTGGTGATGGTTTCATGGGTGTAGACATTTGCCCAAACTCTCCAGACTGAACAATTTCAATATGTGCAGATTAGTGTACAGCAATTTTAGTGTAATATAGCTGTTAAAAAATAGTCTAATACCCTCAGAGACCCTGAATGAGACTGACAGGTGGGGATAGGCTTCTTTTTCCCAGCCCGTGTGTGACCCATTGATGACCCTGTGGAGACGGTGGGGATGTCTCCTGAGTATGCCACTCAGGAACCTGACAAATATTTAACCCCACCTGATCCCACTCATCACTTCTCTTTCCTGCCATAACATTTTGACACCTCTGATGAACTTGATGACTCAAGTATATATCAAAGTGCCACTGAGATGCCAGACAGGACCCCACCTGTGTGCCTTGAGCTGGGGGTACCCACGGGAGACCATTTTGTTCTGAGCTTGTCAGAGAGGCTGTTCCCCAAGTGGGAGAGGTGGGGAACCCCTGGAGGTCATGGAGAATGTGGACCACCACCCATTCTATCCACCTATCTCTTAATAGGCACGCTTATCAATGCTCAGTGTGTGATTGGCTGAACAGATTCATCTGATTGGTCAGCTAACTGGAGGCAGCTGCTGATTGGTTCCTCCTATGATTCGCCTGCTGCAACTACAGACAGCTGTCTGATTGGTTGACTGTGATAAGTACCTTCATTCTTAACTCTAGGTTATTCCAAAGCATCCACCATCCTATTGTTTATTCATTCTGTCTGCAGCCCACGAGGCAGCCTAGTAGAGGTGCAGAGACCTGGACAATGCCTGGGGCATTTACCTATCCCAGGAGGCCTGGTGACTGTGCTGGGCAGTCTGGTCCTGGCCTCCGGGCCCTCCTTCTCTTCTCGCAACTACGCAGAGAGCCCAAGGAGCCGAGGAGGCAGATTCCGGCTTTTCTGCTTCCCTTGCAAGGCCTGTTTCCCAGCCCTTTGACGGCTGCCCCATCCTTGCCAACAGTGTTTGGACAGAGTAGAACTGGTCTACCAGCTCAGGGGTCTCACTCTCACCCTCTGTGACTTAAGGGAAATGCAGTCACACCAGGAAGACCTTTGTTTCCTCCATATCACGTAGAGGACATCTGAGCATTTGACTTTCTAACACCCCCAGGCCCAGCCCCAGGGCTGCAGGTGACAGAATCCTCTTTGTGAGGAGGAAAAAATTCTGTGGTGCAGTTGGCCCTGCCCACATGGGGCACATGACCCGGCTTCAGCCAATCAGAGTGTTCCCTGAGATTGGACATGTGGACCCTTGGAGAGAGATGGTTGCTGTTTCTCTACGATCCCAAGCTGTAAGGACCATGGAGGCCTCAAGCGGCTCCATCTTCCCCGCAGTAAGGAGAAAGCTTTCTTGAGAAGGGGGTCAGCACAGACTGAGGAAGAGAGAAGAAGATAGAGGAAGGAAGTAGAGCCCCAGGGAGATGGTTTGAGCCCCTGCCTCGACCAATCCCTGAAGTCAGTTCCACCTTGCTGTATTTTCCAGGTATGTAGATCGTTACACCTTTTCTTAGGAGTCTTTGTGTTCTGCCCCTAGCAAGAAAATGTTCTGCCTCAAACAAGCTGCAGTAAAGGGGCAGAACCAAACTCCAGAAGGGAAGTGAGGCCCGGAATGGAGAAGCAGAGAAGCCTCAGAGTTGAGATGCCAGAAAACGGGCTGTGTCACCAGGAAGGGTGGCCAGCTGTCAGTGAGGCTGGATACAGAGGCCCCCGCTGAGCCAGTCTATGAGGCCTGCACGAGCCCTGCTCCATGGGGCCTGAGGAACTGTCAGTTTGCACCTGCATCTGGCTATTTCACTTATACACGGCCCCTGACTGGCCCCTGCTGGCATGTGGTGTTGGGATCCTTGGTAAAATGTAATCGCAAGTTAGAACTCTAGAATCATAGAGCCACACAGTCCTAGAATCATAGTCTTAGACACTTAGACTTATAGGATCTTAGAATTCATTACTTCATTCAATAAATATTTTCCAAATGTCCGCTCTGTGCTGGGTGCTGAGCTGGGTGCTAGGGATGCAGGGCTGAACAAGACATGTACAGTTTCTACCCCCACAGATGGTCCATTCTAGAATCACAGAAACTCAGAGCTGAAGGGACTCAGGGGAGTTTCTTAGCTTCATCTTTTTATCTCCCTAGAGGAGGAAGTAAAGGCCAGGCTTGTGGAGGGACTGACCTGGGAGGGGAGGTCAGAAGGAGGGTGAACTTAGAAGATTATTTTGAACCCAGGAAGAAATCGGGATGCAGGAGAGAGCATGGCCCCTCATCCACTCCAAGGCTGTGGTCCCCACATCCTTCTCACTATCTGCCGCTGCCCCAGGAGTCTGCCCCAGTATGAGTTGCTACCCAAAGGCCACCATGGAGGGAGGGAGGAAGGAATAGGGTGAACCCTGCCAGAGGCTGCTGGGAACAGGCTTCCTGAGGCAATGAGAGGCTTGGCCGTCTGCCCACCCACCATGGCTGCATCCTCCACCTCTGGGAAACTCACCGGTGGGCTCGAGGCCACCCAGGCTTGGACACTGATGGACCTCTGTGTGGGTCATGGAAGGAGACCTCAGGCCATGGATGTCTTGGGAGATCCCCACAGGGGGCCAAGCCCAGCCCCTGCTGCCCAGCCTGGTTCCTCCAGGAAAAACCTCCCTGGGGTGATCCTGATGACTGAGTCCACCTCTGTCCAAGCCATTTTTCTTTAAACACCAGAGAGAAAGTTATCCCAGGTTCTATTTTTAAACCTTAATTACACAATCACTTCAACAAAATAAACTATGCGGCTTTTAATGTTTACCTTAGTTATAAGTGTGAGAGTTTATTTTTATAAAACAAAAGTGAATGGGCTCTTTCAGCCAAGTCAGCTTAAGGAACTGCAATTATGTTATGTGCCAAACTTATTTCTGTATATTTCATCTTGCAGAGTGGTTCATGCATACAGTTGAAAAAAATAGTGTAGAGAGACTGATAATGAAAAGTAGTGGTCTCTTGAACTTCTCACCCTGAGTTCTGCTTGTCAGAGGTAACCAGTTTTAACTTGTTTAGCTGTTTCTCCTACCAGTTTCCTCATAAAGCTAAATAACATGTTTGTACCACCATCTCCTGGCTTCCGGAGTGATTGAGGCTTTAGCTCATTCTACCAGCCGGTCTCCCCTTCTGCTAACATTATTATATTTTTAGTTCTTCTTTTGGTTACCTTGGAAACTTTAAGTAATGAACTCATACATGTCTTTCTGTAAAAATAATATTATAAGTTTTAAGGTAAAGGGGATTCATTCATTGGCCCATGGAACCAGAAAATACAGGGGAAGAACTCACTTCATTGGTGGCTGGATCTGGGGCTCTATCTCCTGCCTTCAGTCTCCTATCTCTACTTTCTTGTGCTGACCTCATTCTCAAGCAGGCTTTTTGCACCCTGTGGGAACGATGGCTTAAGCCATTTGGCCTTTGCAATGAAAAGTTCTGCCTGAACACAACATAGTAAATCAACTATGCTCCAATAAAAATTTTAAAAAAAGAAAGGTTCTGCCTAAAATAAACCACACTCAAGGGTCAAAACCATATTCCTAAAGGGAAGTGAGTCCTAGGACTGAGATGTGCAGCATGTTTTCCAAGACCAAACTCCTAACCACACAACCTTGTGACATGTTTTTATTACACTGTCACTTTGTGCCAGGCCCTGGGGACTACAATGTAAGCCATGACCAGTACAGTCTCTGCCCTTGTGGAGTTGACAGTCTAGTTTGGCAAACAGATACTAAAGAACATCATAAATTAATGTGAACTCACAACTGTAATAAATACTATAAGGGAGAGGGGTACAGTGCTATGAAGACATATAGATAGGGGGTTTGACCTTGTCACAGAAGGTCAGAGAGGGTACCCCTGAGAGGATGATGGGTAAGCTGGGATTAAAGAGTGAGGAGTATGTTGTGGAAAGGGGGGTCAAGAGAGAACTACAAGCACAAGGAGCCTGTGAAGAGGCCTGTGGCAAGAAGAAGAGTGTCACTCACAGGGGATGAAGATGCCCAAAGGTCTGGAGGGAGGGGGCTGTTATGTACCATCCCAGGATGGAAGGGTTCTGGCTGTGCAGTGTCTTTCAGGCCAACAGAGTGTGTCTTTTCTTTATCCCAAGAGAAGAGGAGCCATGGCAGTGCAGGGAGGGCCAGAGGAAGGAAAGAAAGTGACCAGTTATGTACTCTGAGATTTCTTTTCTGCCATGTTGGGAACACATTGCAGTTGGGAAGTAATGAAACCTGGGAGGCCTGCTAGGAGCAGCTGCTGCTGCACAGGCACCCAGGCTAAGTAAGAAGCTCTTGTGTGCACTGGCTGCATCTGCCCCCAGAGCCAGCAGACATGAACCACCCTCATTTGGAAGAATCCAAAATGTCTATAAAATACCTTTAATAATGTCCAAGATATAGGGAATTCCTTGGCAGTCCAGTGGTTAGGACTCTGTGCTTTCACTGCAGAGGGGCCACGTTCAATCCCTGGGTGGGGAACTAAGTTCCCACAAGTCATGTAGTGCGGTCAAAAATAAAAAAATAAAATGATGTCCAAGATAAAATCCAAAATTATTAGAACTATAGGGCTTACCTGGTGGCACAGTGGTTGAGAGTCCGCCTGCCGATGCAGGGGACGTGGGTTCGTGCCCTGGTCCGGGAAGATCCCACATACCGCGGAGCAGCTGGGCCCGGCAGCCATGGCCACTGAGCCTGCGCGTCCGGAGCCTGTGCTCCGCAACGGGAGAGGTCACAACAGTGAGAGGCCTGCGTACTGCAAAAAAAAAAAAAAAAATTATTAGAAATATAAAAGTGTGAACTAAAATCAGGAAAAGGGCAGTCAGTGGAGAACAATCTCAGGATGATCCAAACATTAGACTTATCAGACACAGGGTAATGCAACTGCTAGAATTATGAAGGAGGTATTATAGTTAAACTCATGATGGTAAAGAAAAATATGTTCAGAATAATGAATGAAAAGATTTTAAAATTCCCAGCAGCTAAATAAAACTATAAAAATGAACCAATGGAAACTGTAGACTTAAAATATACAATATTAAAAAAAAAACAGTAGATGTGTTAACAGAAAAGTGAAGACAGAAGAAAGAACCAAGAAATTGAAGATACATCAATAGAAATTTCCAATCTAAAAGATATAGAAATTAAAATTAAAAAAAGAGTCTCAGTTATCTGTAGAATAATATCAAAAGAAAAACCTAACATATATGGAACTGCAGCCCTAGAAGAATGTGTGTGTATACAGACACATGTGTGAATGTGTGTGAAAGGTAGAAGAAACTACTTGAATAATATTGGCTGGAAATTCCTCACATTTGGTGAAAGACAAATATTTACAGATATATGAAGCTTAGCAAGCCCCAAGCAGAATGAATTCAAAGAAAATTACACCTAGGTGTATCATAGTCAAACTACTGAAACCCAGTTGAGAAAATTTTGAAAGCAGTTGGAGAAAATGACATATTACATGGAGAGAAACAACAATTTGATTGACTTCTGATTTCTACTGAGAAGCAATGGAGGTCATGTGGCAATCAAATTGCATCTTTAAAGCATGGTCAATCCAGAATTCTATATCCAGCACAAATATCACTCATAACCAAAAGTGAAATAGGAACATTTTTAGATAAAAGAAAACTAAGGGAATTTATAACCAGCAGAACTGAACTATAAGAAATACTAAAGAAAGTTCTTTAAGCTGAGGGAAAGTGGTGCCAGATGGAAATTTAAATATTCAAGAAAATATTGAAGAACAGCAGAAGTGAGAAATGTGTGAGTATAAGACTATTTTTTTCATTTTATTTTCTTAAAATACATCAGACTCTTTAAAGCAAAAAAATATCATATTGCATTGTGGAATTTATAATGTATGTAGATATAATATATATGACAACTATATCACAAAGGATAATGAGGGAAGGCACAAAATGGACTTACACAGATGCAAGGTTAAAAGTTACAGATGTGCTTTGTAATCCTTAGATCAATCATTTAAGAAATACAAGTAGGTATAGCTAAAATGCCAATAGATAAATAAAAGTGGAATTCAAAAAGATAAATTTAACTAATTCAAAAGAACACAGGAAAGGAGAGAAAGAGAAACAAACAATAAACCTAGAAGAGATGAACATAAAGCTGATAGTAAAATGCTGACCCTTGACTACCTCATAGCTACATTCAAGGTTAATACACCGAACACTCTAATCAACAGAGTCCCTTTTCCTCTTTTCTTCCATTTTCTTTTTACAACCTTCCCGGGAGGTAGCCAAGGGCATGGTTCTGCCCCACGTTACTGATGAAAAAAATCCACGGCTCAGACAGAGGCAGTGACCTGCATGAGGTCACTCGGGGTCACAGGTAGAGTCCAGGTGGGAAACTCAGTCTCCCACTGGCCTCCACTGGGCTTTGCTGTGCCCCATCCCCCAGCTCTGATATAAGGAGATTTGGGGGGTGGTCAGAGGCTTTGTGTTTCTACCCTGAACCTCTCCCCTGTTGAGACACAGCACTGACCTGCCATGTTCCAACTTGAATAACAAATAGAAAAGAATAAACCTCAGGCTGGAAAAGGGGATTAAACCTTGTTGAGGGGAGCTCAGAGTCCAGACAGGGGCAGATCATGAGAACAGGGACAGCTCCCTGAGAATGAGCTCCCAGCTCTGAAAGAACCTGCAGAGGAGACCATGTTAAAAAAACTAACAAGGATGACAGCAATCACAGAACATGGGGTGGCATAGGTTGGGGAGCAC
Organism: Delphinus delphis; assembly: GCF_949987515.2. Classification (NCBI taxonomy): domain Eukaryota; kingdom Metazoa; phylum Chordata; class Mammalia; order Artiodactyla; family Delphinidae; genus Delphinus; species Delphinus delphis. The sequence goes on from NC_082683.1 coordinate 23,369,585, forward strand.
AGGCATCCTTTATGTGTCTGAGTCTCCCTTCCTGAGGGGGAAGCAGCCCTGGGGTGCAGTGGGGATGCAGGGCCATGACTTGAACCTGAGCCTCTGGCCGGTGCCCTGTCCTCCCCACTTTCACGGCAGGGGCTCAGAGGATGGTCAGGACCTGTCCTGGGGCCTGGAGAACTTGGACAGGTGTGTTGGTCTGTTACCTTCCACACAGAACACCATGAGATGCTCTGGCTGGCTCGGGAGGTGGTGAGCACCCTGTCTGTGAAGGGGTCGAGCAGAGGCTGGGAGACCAGCCCCCGGGGCTTCTGGGATTGAGAGAGTGTGTCTAGGGAAGGGATCAGCAGGCCCTGGGTTCAGTCTCGGCTCTAACTTCCTGCTGGGTGATTTGGGGCAGGTCGTTTGGGGAGGGCTCAGATGGAGACGCCATGAGCACGTGCTTTACCCATGCTCATGGTGGAGACCCAGGCATCTGGCAGGTGGCTGCTGACCAGCCAGAAACCCTCCCCCTCCAGAGATGCTGAGTGTGGCCCTTGAGCCCCCTGGAGATCCCTCACACTGACATAGGTGTGGACAGAGTGCCCAGTGCTAGATCCTCTGAGCTGGGTCCGCCTGCCCCAGGTGGACCCCTCAGTGGGGATCTGGGCTCAATAGGTTTTGTGTTGTGATGGCTGATTCCAGTACAGAGCCCACACTTGGAGAAGCTCTGGGACTTTCTCTGCACCCCTGCCTAAGCAGCCCTCATTGTCTGCAAACTCCACGGGCTCAGCCAGCCTTGGGAGGGGCCTCCCAATGTCCCTGGCCCAAGCATTTCTGGGGGAGTGGCAGCCAAGATCATTCTGTGTGGAGGACACAGGGGCCCTGGGTTCCAGGATAAGCAAACTGTCCTTAAACAGAGCTCTTGTGGGCCAAGGTCCCAGATTCCTGCTGAGTAGGCAGAGACTAAACTGCTCTTGGGAGCAGAGTGGAGGAGATGGCTATGAACACAGGCATGATGATAAACCTCATCCCTGTCACATCAGGTTCTCAGTTAATGCCTAGACCAATGTCCCTGCAGCCTCGAGATACTATGATTCTATGAATGTTGATATTTAGAACTTGATACTGATCAGAACTTGAGGGATCAGGGACAGCGCTCCCTTGGTGACTCTCATTTCCCTGATGGCTCCAGCAACCTCTGGACACTTCCACCCCTGCCATGGCAGAAACCCACCTGCAATAGAAGGGTCTCAGCTATGCCAACAAGCCCTCTTATCAGAGATGCGAACCCTGATTCCTCTTCACTGTGACTCTGCCTCTGACGGCTGACCTGGGTCAGGAAGTGGGCTTCAGGCCACCTGGGCAGGCAATTCTGGGGTCCCAGGCACCAAAATGTGCCAAAAAGGTGTCTGGGATTGTGAGGGTGCCAGGTAGCCTCCAGGTGGGCCCATCACCCCTTTGGCTCCAGAGATTCCTGATGCCATGGGGCGGGCATGGACAGAGCAGGGTCCTCTACATTGTCCATGGCACAGCCTCTTGCCCAGGCCTGAGGATGGCACGAAATCCAGCTCTGTTCCACCTGCCAGGCCGTCTGCTTGGTTCTGCAGTGGGAAGGACCTGAGGCTGGAGCAAGACATTAGGGAGAGCAAGACTCATAGACCCCATGCCAAGGCCACAGACAAATGTCCAGAGTCAGGGCCTGGAGCCCCAAAGTGGAGTCAGCCAGAGAAGGGGCCTGGGCTCAAGGGAGCTGTACAGGTGAGAAGTGCAGGTGGGACCTTACCTGGCTGCGTCACAGGGCCGAGGCAGGGTTGAGGGACCCACATTTGCTGCATCACTTTCTCTGATTTCTCAATTTGAAACTGAGGCCATGAGCACCAGTCAGAAGCAGGTAATTACAGACAGCTCTACAGCGAAGCAATTCCAGCCCCCACCTTCCTGGCCCCATGAAATTGCCTGGGGTTATACACATGCGGAGCCATATTTCACGTTGTAAATGAGTACGTTTTTAGGAGCCGCAACTTCCCAAGAGTTCATGAATTCCCTAGAATCATCACACTTTTGAGATCTTCCATGAGACAGAATAATGAGCAAGGGAGACTGTCAAGACTGTTTAAAAGAAAACAAAAGAAAGGAAAAAAGGAATAGCTCATACTGTGGAAATTCTGCTTTTTACATGAGGTGTCTAAAGAATTGGCTGCATTTTCCCAAATTGCTGGTGAGGAGAGAGTGAGGAGAGTGTGTGCAGTCTGAATTGTTCATAGTTGCCCCAAGAATGCTGTGCTCGGGGCTTCCCTGGTGGCGCAGTGGTTGAGAGTCCGCCTGCCGATGCGGGGGACACGGGTTCGTGCCCCTGTACGGGAGGACCCCACATGCTGCGGAACGGCTGGGCCTGTGAGCCATGGCCGCTGAGCCTGCGCGTCCGGAGCCTGTGCTCCGCAACAGGAGGGGCCACAACAGTGAGAGGCCCGCGTAACGCAAAAAAAAAAAAAAAAAAGAATGCTGTGCTCCAGCCATTAACCAGGTGGAGGAGAGTAACGATTTCAGTGGGATACTGACGGCAAATGGACAGTTTTGTGAGCACAGAGAATCCATCTCCAGAGATGAAGTTCAGGTCAGATCGGCCCTGCCAAAGCTGGACAGAGAGACAGGATATGGCCAGGGGGCAGAAGAGGGACAGCCAAGGATCCCATGGAAGATTCTGGAAAGAACACCTGAAGCAAATGATCATTGTGGGAACAACCTTCCTATGGGTCCAGGGCTTCACTAAGAGGCCCCTGCAGAGCCCTCAGCTCAAGGTGATGCCAGTTGCCTTTAATCGAGAGTGCCTTCTGTGCAGGCCCTGAGCCAGGCACATTACAAGTACCATCTCACTGAGTCCTCACCTCGACTTGGAGGAAGATGCTATTATTATCCTTAACTTGCAAATGAGGAAACTGAGGCTCAGGAGGGCTTGCCCAAGGTCACAGCCAGGAGGAAGTGAGTGGAGCAGGACACGAGTCCCAGAAGCATGATGGTGTTGTCCTGGCCTAGGGTGGGTGGAGAGGGGGCTCTATTTATCAGGGACCTTCCATATGCCAAGTTCTGGGTTGTGCCTGTTGCATATTTCAGGTTATATTACCCCCACTGCAATCTTTGGGGGTGCTATTACCCCTGCTAGAGACTAAATGTGTCTCCCCAAATTCATATGCTGAAACCTAGCATCTCCTGTGGTGGTATTAGGAGGTGGGGCCTTTGGAAGGTGCTTCAGTCATGAGGGTGGGGCCCTATGAATGAGATCAGTGCCCTTATAGAAGTGACCAGAGACCTTCCTCACCCCTTCCACCATGTGAGGTTATAGCTAGAAAGAACCTCTAGGAACCAGACACTGGATCTGTTGGTGCCTTGATCTTGCACTTCCCAACTCCAGAACTATGAGAAATAAATGCGGTTTATAAGCCATCCAGTCTATGATAATTTGTTATAGCAGCAGGCCTGGGAGGTCCAGGGAACTCCTGTACCTTTGAGCTGCTAGCACTGCCACCCCCCAGTCCATTCACAAAGGGGGCACCTCATACCTGCCTCTCCCTACTTGCAATATTATTCTCCAAAGCCCGCAGCCCTGTTTGGAACTATCTGCCCCTCCCTCTCAGCTCTGAGTCACCCTCCCTTTCACTGCCACCTCATCCCTCCAACCGAAGTCCTACCAGCTCCAACCCATCCCACCTTTGGTGCTGACTCAGCTCTGCCTTCTCTCTCATTCCAAGAAAATGACCTCTCCCTGCATGGACCCCAGAACACCCCTCCACCGAAACCTAAATCCAACCCTGACACCAGGCATCACAGAAAGATCCCATTGTGTTTAACTTAGTCTCCACAACTAAGGAAATTTAAAACCAGAACTCAGAACCCATATTGTAAGGTTCAGCCCTCAGGTTCTCAGCAACTGTGGGACATTTCCTTTTTCTTCTCCCAAATCTGGCAACACAACTGGATCAGGGATCATTCATTTCACACAGATAGAAACCCAGATGTGTTACTGCTGCAGTTACATCTCAATGGCTCCTCTCCAGCCAGTTTCATCCCTCTTTTCCAGCTTCCAGCCTCCCACTGCTGTGGTCTATAAGTTCTCTCTTTCTTTGCATCCTTTATATTTTTGCACATTGCTTTGGTCCCAGCAAAGTAGGTCTCCAGCTTTGCAGAAAGTTCATACTCTCCAGCCCTCAAGGATGGCTATCCACCCTCCTTCAGCCTCCTCCAGCCTGAGACTAATTACGTTTTCCTGAACTCCAAGGGAAGATGGAATAGCGTGTTTTCTGTGAGAGAAAGTTCTCTCTCCATGATCCTCAGTGTGGCTCTCCATGAAAGGGGGCTCACTCACCATAAACACGCTCCTCATGTGGACTGATGGGCCAGGTCATGTGATAGCCATCATAATAACAGTGATGAGCCCTAACATTGCTGGGGCGGTCGCTGAACTGAGCTCTTTTCAGACGCTGCCTCTTTCCTCCAGCAGCTCTAGGTGGTGCGTGATGGCTTCCTAATGTGACAACCTGGGCACAGCTTTGTTCCCAGAATTCCCTTCTACCCGCATTTCCCATTAGGATGGGTACAAAGGAGGTACAACTCATGAGACTTGGCGGTACAGCAGGGGCAGCAGCTAAGGTGCAGCGCACACAAATTGCTGCTGATCTGCCGATTGTCAGCGGGAAGCAAGTTGAGCCTGAAATTTCTCTCCATTCCCCCAGATCTTCCTTCAGTTCTCTGACTCCTGGGTCAGGTGTGTGGTGGGTTCAGCCCGTCTTCATGGGCTTCCATCCCACTTGTGATCTTCCCTTACTGCCTGCCTGCCTGTGGCCTTTGGGCTCCAGCATCAAATGTGGAGACAGCCTTGCTTAGCCAGCTGCACTGTTACTGCAGAAGCTGGTTCCCTCTGATAAATCCCTTAGTAAACACACACATACACACACACATGTATATCTAATTTGCTACTGGTTCTGCTTCTCTGGATGAACTCTGATACAAGGTGGAAACCGTGAATATACCTGTTCTATGGATGAGGACACTGAGGTGTCCAATTCTAGTTTCAACAGGTCTCCAGATGGAGAGGAGTTTTGCCCCAGGGTGTATCATACCCAGAATCTCACCAGATAACTGACTTAGATGATTTAGATCCTGAGATTTGGGGCTTTTGAGCTGAGGAGATTTTTCACTCTGAGTTGATGCTATAAATGGATTGAGACTTTTGGGGATGTTGGGATGGGGTGAATGAGTTTTGCATGTAGAATAGACATGACTCTTTGGTGGCCAGAGGACAGACTGCGGTAGTCAGAATAAGGGCTGTCCAAAGATATTCACATTCTAATACCTGGAACCTGTAAATATGTTACCTTACATGTCAAAAAGAACTTTGCAGATGTCACTAAATTAGGGATCTTGGGATGGGGAGACGATCCAGGATTTTCGAGGTGGGCCCAACGTAATCACAAAAGTCCTTATAAGTGAGAGAGAGAAAGGCAAATGAGCTGGAGGAGATGTGGTGACAGCATCAGATTGAATGATGCAGGGCCATGAGTGAAGGCAAGTGGGCCACCTGTAGAAGATGGAAAAGGCAAGGAAACGGTAAATGAAAAAGGAAAGGAAAGGAAGCTTCTCCTAGACTCTCCAGAAGGAATGGAACTCTACTCACCCATTTTAGACTTCTGATCTCCAGAACATTAAGATAATAAATTTGTTGGGTTTTTTTAAAGACTTCATTTTTTAAAGAGGAGTTTTAGGCCTACAAAAAATTGGGAGGAAGGAAGAGAGATTTCTGATATATCCCCCACTACCACACACACCTAGCCTCCACCATTACCAGCATCACTCACCAGAATGGGACATTTGCCACCAAGGTTGGACCTAGGTTGACATCATAATTACCCAAAGTCCACAGTTTACTTTTAGGGTTCTCTCTTACATTGAGAGTACAGTGGGATTTATCAGAGGAGGAAGTAAATTACTTAGGTGTTCATTTACTGAGATTTGGGGGTGGTTTGTTACTGCAGCAAAAACCTAACCTAGGGCTTCCCTGGTGGCGCAGCGGTTGAGAGTCCGCCTGCCGATTCAGGGGACACGGGTTCGTGCCCCGGTCCAGGAAGATCCCGCATGCTACGGAGCGGCTGGGCCTGTGAGCCATGGCCGCTGAGCCTGTGCGTCCGGAGCCTGTGCTCCGCAATGGGAGAGGCCACAACAGTGAGGGGTCCGCGTACCGCAAAAAAAAAAAAAAAAAAAAAAAAAAACAAACCTAACCTATACAGATGCCTTTGAGAATCTGATGAAATCTTTTCACTTTCTGCTCAGGAGAATGCCTACCTGCCTGTAAACATTACATTTGGGCTCCCCTGGGTGTCTGCTACCTGAGATCTCAAAACTGTTGGCTTAAACCCTGGCTAGTTTCACACTTTATGACCTGATTTACAATAGAGGTGACCTTCCCTCCCATCGCAACTCCTCTTACCAGCACCCTCTTCCCTCCAGAGATGGCCTCTGAGCTCCATATTCCTTCCCCTCCTGGATGCCACCTGGGATGGACCTAAACCCATCAACAGGATATAAAATCATTGTTACATTCACTCAAGCTTAAGGGGTTCAGGGAACTTTGGCATCCCTGAAGCTCATCCAGGGACCTCCAATCAAGAACTTCAGCTCTCTAAGGTTCATGAAATCTCTCCAGGATCTCAGACCTGTCCAATGCAGGACACTGAGAAGAGCTCACAGTTAGACGGAGCCCAAGTTATGAAACCTCAGATGCGATGAGAACAACCCCCAAACTACCTCAGTGACACTGGAAGCCAACGCTTAGGCTTAGGCTCTGTGTGGTGGTCACAGAGGCACCCTGCCTGGACGCCAAGAAAAACTGGCCACCCACTGTGAGGACTGCAGGTGGCTGCGGTGCCTCTGGGTCCTGCCATAGTCCTCGAGGCCTGGCCCTGCTCTCCAGTGATGGAGCACAGCACAAATACTGGAGGCGGCCCTTCCTGCCCCATATGGGACTGCTGATGCCAGCCTTTACTCAGGTGCACCCCAGGGGGGTGATGGAAACTTGATTAGAACCTCATCAGAACCTGCCCCACCCAATTCTGATGTCTCCCTTTTATCTTTCACAGGTTTTACTCACAAATGAAACTCTCACCTTGCAGATTCCCTCTCAGTGTCTGCTTCCCAGAGAGCCAGGGCTGACAGACATGATGTTCTCGGCCCCAAGGGCTTCTCTGAGCCTCAAAGTCATGACCTTGAACCTCCTTTCCGAGGCTCAGTTTCTAGGGCTTCAGCTGGTGGAAAAACACCAACACCTGAAGACCTCAAACTCCTTCTGCCCGGGTCTCTGCTTCCCGTGAAGCTTTGCTCTCCCCTGGCAAAGGGGAGCATCCTGGAGACACTCAGATGTAGATTCAAATGCTGGATCTGCCACTGGGCAGCTGTGCGAATTACTCTGTGTGTGTGTGTGTGTGTGTGTGTGTGTGTGTGCGCGCGCGCATGCACGCACCTCTTTGCGTGAATGCCCCTACGTGTGCAGGTGTACCTCCTTCTCTGAGTGGGCATAAAGCCCACCTGGTATCTGTGTCTCTATCTGTCAATGAATCCATTAATTTTTCTCTCTCTGACTTGCTTACACCTCCCACCCCGTATTTGCTGCCAATGCCAACATGGGGATAAGGGACTCAGACCTGAGGGCTTCAAGTTCTGAGGAAGGAGAAGTCTGTTTTCAGCAGCAGGCAGCTCTCAGCTGATCCTTGAGGCAGGAACATGTTGCAAATCCCAGGGGGCTCTGAGTTCCCCCCAGATTTCATTGAGCCCTAAGACCAGGGGCTGCTGTAAGGAAGGAGTGGCTGGCATCTCCCGCTGCTGACCACCCCTCCAGGAAGCCTCCCCAGGATGCAGACCCTGACTCAGCCTTGACTTTGGGGACTCCCAGGCAGGGCAGCAAACAGCCACCCACAGGTGCAATTCACCCACCAAACAACGTCAAGAACCAAAGTGCTGCAAACATGGTCAGCGCAGCCTAGAGGTTAGGAAACTTGGCTCCACTGAGCAGCAAGGAAAACCAAAACTCAGAGATGGGAGTAACTCACATGGGGCCACAAGTTCATGCCACCAGTGAGTGGTAAAGTCTAGATTCACACCAGACCAGACTGGCCCTCAGCCCCTTTGCTTCCTCTCTACCCCATGACAGCTTTGAAATCAACTCTAGGTTTTTGATTTTTAAGACGACAATAATCCATGAAGGAAACCGGGGAGGTCCCTGGGGCACTAGCCAGGCAGGAGGAAGGAGGCCAGTCCCTACTTGTGGATGCACTGGCGACCAGTGCTGGAGTTGATGACCCACCTGAGGATGTACAACAAGGTGAGGGGCTGACCTCTGACTTCTCTGGGCTCAGCCAGAGTTGTCTCCAGCCTCCAGGAGACTGACCCAAATGGAAGTTTCTCTTACACTGGCCACCTGCTTTATTAAAAGCACTAAATCTCTGAGCTTCCCTGTCAATGACCAGGGAGGGTCAGGAAAGCAACAGCAGAAGGTCTTGGGCAAGGGCTCGCCAAGCCCTGCAGTGGTAAACCTTCATCTTCTAACTTATTAATAACTCCTGCTGCCTGCATTTAGAGGCTCAGTGACTTTCCTGCTCAGTGTCACGGAGTCTTCAAGCTGCCTCTGGTCCAGCTCCATCTGGTGCAGAACCCACTTCTGTACTTGCAGATGAGCCCAGCACCCACTAGACATCCGTGCAGGTTGCCGCTTTGAGGCATGGGAGGGGAAGAGTGGGGAGGGTCTTAGGGTGGGGATGTGCAGGCTGTGTGGAGGGAGGGAAGACATTGCACTCCTTGACAGGCCCTGCTGTGGAGGCAGAGGCTCTGGGCGAGGGTCCTGGGTGGGCTTCCATTGCCCCAGTTCAAGGCCAGCTTCTCTTGTGACCAGCTGTGTGATCTTGGCTAAGATACTCAGTCTCTCTGAACCTTGCCTCATCTGTTAATGGAAGTCATGATAGTGCCTACTCCAAGGGATTGTTGTCAGGATGCAATGGGACAATGACTGGATAGTGTTTCACCTGTCACTTAATAAATGCTCATCGTTGCTGTAAATGAGCTTCTGCTCCTAGCTCTACTCCTGTCTCACATTCTCAACAACTCTGTGAGTAGATAGCAACACCCCAGCTGATAGACGAGGAATCCAAGGCTCTTTGGAGAGGAGAAGGAAGTTTCCTAAGGCCACACACGACCTCATGGCAGAAGACAGAGATTCCAGCCCTAGGCCGACACTGTCTCACCTCAGAATCCTTAGTTTTCCTCCCATGCTGAGAAAGGCTGCTATCTCTCAGTAGTTCTCAGCATTTTCTTCTCCAGTGGCGTTTGACAAATGTCCCCTGAAGTCACACACCAGCAGGGGAATCTTGCAGTCAGGGCTCAGCTCCATCAGAGCAGGTGTACCTGCCCCAGCCCAGAAGGTAGCTGGGCTTGGATGAGGCCCAGGGGCTCTAGGTGGCTTGAGGAGCCTCCAAGGACACTGAGCAGAGACCTGGCCCTGGTCTGTCTCCCACATCTGTTCTTGAAACTTAACACGATTCCAGAGGATAGACTTTTGGGACAGGGAGAACTAGGGTCACTCTAGGCTCCAGATAAGTCTTCAGTGCAAAGGTCAGGAAGAAACCATGTCAGAGGAAGCCAACATGACCTTGCCTGTGTGTGGAGAATGATGTTATCACCAACTTCTAACTTCTGTAAAGGCCATGCTCTGTTTGCCAGCTGCTGTCCTGAATGCTCAGCATCCATTATTCTGCTGTGGCAGCCTGTTGAGATAGGCTCTACTTTTATACCCATTTAACAGATGAGGAAGCTGAGGCCTACCTTAGGTCTCAAACACATGAAAGCTGAGATTGAAGCCCAGGACTGTCTTCCTGAAGCTGCTCTGTCACCTTCTCACCTTCTCATCCAACATAGGAGATGCCAATTTGAGATCTCTGGGGGTGAGGATCAGCAAATTGAACCTAGAGTCCCCTGAGAGGACACCTGTCTTCTGGTGAGCATTGTCTAAGTCTTAAAAATGGTTTTAGGTGGGTCCAGGAGGGTATGAAGAGGCCAGGGCTCTACCCCTCCCTAATCCCTTCCCCAGCCCCCAGGACCTCTTCTCCCATCTTCAAGGGGCAGGAGCTAAGCCCAGCACCTGAGGTGTCCTCTCCTAACAGCCCTGTGTGGCCCTACCATGCAGGTGCTGGTAGGAGGGCAGGGTCTGGAGCATGTGCCATTAGTGCAGGGCAGCCTAGCGGTTAAGACCACTGACATTAGGGTCACATGGAATGAAGTTTGAGCTCCATCTCTGCAACTCACTAGCTGTGTGTCCTTAAACAAATTATCTAAACTTTCTGTGCCCACCCTTCCTCACCTGTGAAATGGGGCTGAGGATAGCTAGGTTTTAAGATTGTTTCAACTACTAAGTAATAACAAAGAGAGCTGATATTATAAAACGTGTACTTTGTGCCAGGTACTATTCTGAATGCTTTAACCTGAACTAGTAAGTGCTGAAGACTGGGTTGCAATGCAGGTAGGCTGGATCCAGAATCTGTGCTCTGAAAAGCTGGGCCAAAATGAATGTGAAGTCCTTAGAACAGGGCCTGGAATATCCTAAAACCAGGATTTCTCCATGTATGCCCTTCACGCAAACTTGAGTCAGAGTCACCTCGGGCTGGGAAGAGGTGGGCAGAAGTAAGTGGGGGGTGCCTGTTTGAATTACAGATTCCACAGCCTTATCTGATACCCACTGAGTCAGAATTACTGGGGCCTGGAGATCAGCTTTTGAACAGACATGTCTATCCTCCTTGACCAGATAATTCTTAAGCCCCCTGAAGAATTAGCATCAGGGACTTGGTGTGCCATGAAAGCAGCTATGAATTTATTTCACAAGTTTCAAGACTAAAGATCTAGAGCCCTATGTTCTGGAGCAAGCCCTGGCACGAGCAAGCCACCGTACCATGGGTCATTCTCTTGTCTCAGATTTCCCATATGTCTAACAGAGATCCTGGTCCCCATGCTGCCCACCTCATGGGACACATGTGAGCGTGATCGTGATGGTGACTGCAGAGATTGCCTGTAACAAAGCAGGCAGGCCCAGAGTCACACTGCCCCAAGATGAAATCCTACTGCTGACAGGGATGTCATTTTAATTTCCTTGTTGTTTCTTTTATTATATTTTAAAATTATTTTCTAAGCGGTTGCCTCAGGGATTACCATTAATGTTAATTTAAAACAATCTAGTTCAAATTAATGCCAGTTTAATTTCAAAATCATAAAAAAATCTTTGCTCCAATAAAGTCCTATTACCTCCTCCCATGCTGTTATTATGCAAATTATCTTCATATGTTCTAAGCCCATCAGCACAGGTTTGTAATTATTGCCTTGTGCAGTTGTCTTTTAAATCAAATATGAGAAGAAAATAATTACAAAGATTGCATTTCCACTGCCTTTTATCTTTACCTATGTAGCTACCATGACAGTGCTCTTTATTTCTTCATGTGGATTAAAATTGTTATCCAGAGTCCTTTCATCTCAGCCTGAAGCACTGTTTTCAGTATTCCTTGCAGGGCAGCTCTGCTAGTGACAGATACTCAGTTTTTTGCATATCTGGTAAGATCTCAATTTCTCCCTCCGTTTTGAAGAATGTTTTTCCTGGATATAAATTTCTTGGTTGACAATTTTTCTTTAAGCACTTTGAATATGTCATCCCACTGCCTTTGGGCCTCCATGGTTGCTGACGAGAAGTCAGCTGTTAATATTATTGATGGTTCCTCATCTGTAATGGGTCATTTTTTTCTTGCTGCTTTCAAGATACTCTCTTTGTCTTCAGCCAGACTGTTGTCTAAATGACTATACTTTCTACATTCCTACCAGCAATATATAGGGGTTCCAATTTCTCCACATAACACTTATTATTATCTGACTTTTTATTCTAGTAAGTATGAAATGGTTTTCCTGATAACTAATGACATGGAGCATCTTTTCATGTGTTTATTGGTCATTTGTATATCTTCTTTGGAGAAATGTATATTCAAATCATTTGTCCATTTTTAACTGGATTGTTTGTCTTTTTTTGTTGCTGAGTTGTAAGAGTTTTAAAAATATAGTCTATCTTTATTAGGTATATGATACATTCAAATACATTTTTCCAGTCTATGACTTGCCTTTTCACTTTCTTGACAGTGGCATCTGAAGAACAAAAGTTTTAAAAATGTTGTTAAAGTCAAATTTACCTTTATTTTTGTTTGTTTGTTACTCAGGCTTTAGGTGTCAAATCTTGGCATTTGTTGCCAAATCCAAGGTCATGCAGGTATACCCTTAGGTTTTCTCCTAAGAGTTTTGTAGAGTCATCTCTTACACTTATGTCTGACCATTTTGAGTTATTTTTGCACATAATATAAGGTAATGGTCCAGCTTCATTCTTTTGCATGTGGCTATCCAGTTGTTACAGCACCATTTGTTGAAAAGGCTATTATTTTCCCATTGATTTGTCTTGGCACCTTTGTTGAAACTCAGTTGACCACAGAACCATGGGTTCATTTTTGGACTCTCAATTATAGTTCATTGATTATATGTCTGTCCTTATGCCAGTTCCATGTTGTCTTTATTACTGCTGCATTCTAGTATGTTTTAAAGTTTAAAAATGTGAATTATCCTACATTGTTTCTCTTTTCCAAAATTGTTTTGGCTGTTCTGGGTCACTCGCAGTGCCACATGTATTTTATTTATTTATTTTTTAGTTTTTTAAACAACTTTATTGAGATATAATTCACATACCATATAGTTCACCTATTTAAAGTCTACAATTAAATGGTTCTCAGTATAATCACAGATATGGGCAACCACAGTCAATTTTAGAACACTTTCATCACCTCAGTAAGAAACCCCATACGCTTTAACTATCGCCCTCCTGCCCACCTATTCCATCCCCTCAACCCCACCCATTAGCGGGTGCCCTAATCACCCACTAATCTACTTTCTTTCTCTATAGATCTCCATATTCTGGACATTTCATATGAATGGAATTATGTAATCCATGAAGAGATGCACAACATCACTAATAATTAGAGAAATGCAAATCAAAACTACAATGAGGTATTACCTCACACCGGTCAGAATGGCCATTATCAAAAAATCTAGAAACAATAAATGCTGGAAAGGGTGTGGTGAAAGGAACCCTCCTCCAGTGTTGGTGGGAATGTAAATTGATACAACCACTATGGAGAACAGTATGGAGGTTCCTTAAAAAACTAAAAATAGAACTACCATATGTCGCAGCAACTCCACTACTGGGCATATACCCTGAGAAAACCATAATTCAAGAAGATACAAGTACCATGATGTTCATTGCAGCACTATTTACAATAGCCAGGACATGGAAGCAACCTAAATGTCCATCGACAGATGAATGGATAAAGAAGATGTGGCACAGATATACAATGGAATATTACTCAGCCATAAAAAAGAATGAGAGTGAGTTATTTGTATGAGTGAGTTATTTGCATGAGGTGGATGGACCTAGAGTCTGTCATACAGAGTGAAGTAAGTCAGAAAGAGGAAAACAAATACCGTATGCTATTGCACATATATGGAATCTAAAGAAACGGTACTGATGAACCTAGTGGCAGTGCAGGAATAAAGACGCAGACACAGAGAACGGAATTGAGGACATGGGGCGGAAGGGGAAGCCACATATATTTTAGTAGCAGCTTGTCAATTTCTACAACGAAGTCATCTGAGATGCTAATAGGGATTGTATTGAATCTGCAGATCAATTTCAGGAGTATTGCCACCTTAACAATACTGCGTCTTCCAATCCATGAACATGGAATGTTTGTCCATTTATTTGCATCATCTTTAATTTGATTCAATAAAGTTTCATAGTTTTCAGAGCATAAGTTTTGCACTTCTTTGGTTAAATCTATTCCTAAATACTTTATTCTTTTTGATTCTATTGTAAATGTAATTGTTTTCTGAATTTCATTTTTGGTTTGTTCATTGCCAGTGCATAGAAATACAATCATTTTTTATATATTTATCTTGTATCTTGCAGTCTTGGTGAACTCATTTGTCCTAATAGGTTTTTAGTGGGTTTCATTTTTTATTAGTTTTAGTAAATTTAGAGGATGACTTAGGACTTTCTATACACAAAATCATGTCATCTGTAATTAAAAATAGTTTAACTTCTTCCTTTCCAATCTGGTTGCCTTTCATTTCTTTTTCTTGCCTAATTATCCTGGATAGAACCTCTAGTACAACATTGAATAGAAGGGGGTATGCCCACAGCCACCCTGGGGTGACCAGACCCAGCTGTTAAGTTCCACTTACTGCTGGCTAATTGTTCTGTTGTTTAAAAAAAAAAAATGCTCTGGAGCACAAATTGCTTCACAGACAAATCTAATCAATCTTGGGCTCCTTTGAAGGGATAGTTTCAGAGGTCAGTGTTAGAGATTTATTCTGACCCCCAGAGGGTTCTTCTCACCTGTCTCTTTCCCTAGTTCTCTCTGGGAAAATAGCTGGCCATCAGTTTAACCTATATCTCCAATGAATCTATCAATCTCTTCCCAATTACATTTCTCTACAACTTTCACTAATTTTGACAATTACCTTACACTTGAACTTCTCCACATTCTGCTGCAAATAAAATCAGCTCCTTTGGGGTGGGGGTAATTTGGTGCGCTCTATTCTATACCCAGCTACTCCCCTTGAGCAAAATCATCTCTCAGCCTCATCTCTGCTTCTGGGGTGGGGAAAATGGTGCACTTATCTCTGTATGACATCCCCATTTCAGGATTTGAGTGTTTAGTGGATGGGGCAATAGCAGCTCCAGATCTCTTGGACTTGCCTCTTTGTCAGAAACTCCCACCCCATGATGCAGGGCAAGGACAGTGAGGGTCCTATTCTTCTCAGTGATGTTGCACTCAAGTAGAGCCCATGAGTGGGGGATGGGCAGAAGACGAGCACCTCCACCTCTTAGTCACACTTACCCTGAACTTAGCCTTGACAACAGGTAGCTGGGGGCAGGATTAGAAATACTGATATCCTACCCTTCCTGGGAAAATAGGTCTCTGGCTGGAAGAGGGATCCCTGTGTTCTCAGCTGTACCAATATTGAGTGCACTTTCCATCATGTAGAACTGGGCAGGGGTGGTAAGGATATGAGTCTTGGTTCAAATATCCCAGACTCTGCAGGTCTTATCAGTTTTTGTGGGGTTTCTTAAATAAATGCTTCTGTATTTGCTTTATGTCCATAGGACCATTTCTAAAGATTTTAAAGGTTTGGGTGGGGTTTATTTTGTTTTGGTTTTTAGTATTTTTCACCAGTTTCACAGAAAAATGGGTTTCTGGAGCGTTTCATGCTGTCATGCTAGAAGTGGAAAATTCTTATCATTATTTTTGACTTTTCCCCTCAAACATGCTCCTTTCCAGGTTCCCACTGAAAGATGCCATCATCCACCAGACAAGAGTGCTCAGTGTCGTTGTCCCTGGTTCTGTTCATCAAGTATCTCAGGACTTGACCTTTCTGGTCCTCTTGGTTAGGGCTTGTTGGGTAACTAGCTCTGACACACTCATTGTGAGTGGAAGCAGCATGATTCAGTTCTGGCCAGGGCACTTAAACACCAATGTGAGACACTCTCCCCTCTCTCCTCCCAAACCCCAAAGTTATTTTTTTCTTCTTACACAGTGAGAAGAAACTTTCTAAACAGTGGCTAATTCAAAAGCCTGGTTTCCTGAGTGAAGAACATATAAAGCAGGGCCATAGCTGGCCATTGATGGACATGTAGCCCAAGCAAGAAACTAGGTGTGGAGCGAAGCACTCCCTTACTCTATATGATGAAATAATAGCATGACCACAAAACATTTATCTGTGCTTTGCATGGTTGTCTCCAGAGGCTTAGAAAAATCAATTCATTTGTCTGAATCCCTGGGAAGGAGGGGGTTGGAAAGTGAACCCAGGTATGACCCACAGCCCTTGTTCTCAACTGTCCCCTTCAATGACCACACCAGGCACTGGACCCTGCTGGCCTTGTCCCTGACCTCCTGGGGTGTCTGTCTTTGTGCTGACTGCTCTGACAGGCAGAAAGTGTTTCTTCCCTTTGAATTCTTATCTGCTTCCTGGAAGGTTCTAGCAACGGGCTCTTGTTTGGTCCTCTGGAGCCACACAGAGTGAGTCTAATTTTCTCAGAAACTGCAAAATAGATTTAATAAACTCCACTAAGGTGTGTAATCTCATAGACAGGATGCAAATGTTCTATCCTTTGGATTTTTTTTTTCATAATTACTAGAACCATGAAAATTGCAGGGATTAGAGACTTGGCTGGAAACGAGGATGGATTGTATCGCCAAGAAAGTAAAAATGAACTGAAACTCCTGCACAATAAGGCCAGCTAGGATTTGCATTAAATTAGGAGGAAGGTCCAGGGCCATTAATTCCATGGGAACAAGCAATGACCTTCTGGGGTTTGTTTAGGATACTCAGAAGCAGGGAGATTTGAGGTCTTTCTTCAAAAAACAAATCCATTACTAACACCGTACTCAATGGTGAAATACTGAAAAAGCTTTTCCTCTAAGATGAGGGAAATGAAAAAAATGCCCACCTCTACCACTTCTGTTCAACATAGTACTGAATGTTCTAGTTGGAGCAGCCAGCTTGTTCATAAAAATGAACAATCTGAAAAGGAAATTAAGAGAACAATTCCATTTACAATAGTACCACAAAGAATAAAATACTTAGGAAATAGGTTAACTGAAGAAGTGGAAGACTTGTACACTAAAAACTATGAAACATTGCTGAAAGACATAAAAGAAGATGTAAGTAAACAAAAACATGTTCATGGATTTGAAGATGTATTATTATAACCTTAACATTAATATGTCAATGCTACTCAAAGCAATCTACAGATTAAATGCAATCCCAATGATTTTTTTTTGCAGAAATAGAAAAATCCATTCTGAAATTAATATAGAATCTCAAGGGATCCTGAACAGCCAAAAATATCTTGAAAAAGAACAAAGTTGGATGTCTTACACTTTCTGATGTCAAAACTTACTACAAAATATAGTAATCAAAACAGTGTGGTACTGGCATAAAGACAGACATATATACCAATTAAGTAGAGTACAGAGCCCCAAAATAAAGCTTTGATATGTGGTCCAGAGATTTTCAACAAGAGTTCCAAGAGAATTCAGTGGGGAAAGAACAATCTTTTTAACTAATGGTATTGGGAAAACTGGATATCTACATGCAAAATAATAAAGATGGACCCTTATCTTAAAACATATACAAAAATTTACCCAAATTAGATTAAAAACCTAAATATAAGAGCTAAAACTATAAAATGTTTAGAAGAAAACATAGATGAAAACTTCATGACATTGGATTCAGCAATGATTGCTTTGATATGACACCAAAAGCACAGACAACAAAAGAAAAAAATAAATTAGAACACATCAAAAATTTTGTAAAAACTTTTGTGCATCAAAGGGCATTATCAGCCAAGTAATAAGGCAACCCACAGAATGTAAGAAAATATTTGCAAATCATATCTGATAAGGGATTAACATCCAGATTATATAAAGAACTCCTAAAACTCAATGAAAACAACAACAATTTTAAAAGGGGCAAAGGACCTGAACAGACATTTCTCCAAAGAAGATATACCAATGTCCAATAAGCACATGAAAAGATTCTCACAAACGATAAAAATTAGGGAAATACAAATCAAAACCACATAAGATACCACTTCACACTCATTAAGATGACTATAATCAAAACGATAGAAAATAACAAGAGTTGGTGAGGATGGAACACTTGGACACTGCTGGTGGGAATGTAAAATGGTGCAGCCACTGTAGAAAACAATATGGCAGTCCTCTAAAAAAACAAACACAGAATATAATCCAGCAATTCCACTTCTGGGTAGGTACCTCAAAGAACTAAAATTTGAGATTCAAAAGATATTTTTATACCAAGATTCATAACAGCATTATTCACAATAGCCA
Organism: Delphinus delphis; assembly: GCF_949987515.2. NCBI lineage: Eukaryota > Metazoa > Chordata > Mammalia > Artiodactyla > Delphinidae > Delphinus > Delphinus delphis. Next base: position 23,387,581 of record NC_082683.1, read on the forward strand.
AAAGACGGAGACCACGCAAATGTTCATCAACAGATGAATGTATAAACAAAACGTGGTGTATACATACAATGAAACATTATTCACCCTTAAAAAGTAGTGAAATTCTGATACATGCTATGACATGGATGAAGCTTGAAGACATTATGCTGTGTAAAATAAGCCAGACACAAAAGGACAAATATTGTATGATTCCACTTATATGAAGTATCCGGAATAGTCAAATTCTTAGAGACAGAAGGTAGAATAGTGGTTAGCAGGTGCTTGGGGAGAGGGAGAATGTGGAGTTATTGTTAAATTGGTACGGAGTTTCAGTGTGGAATGATGAAGTTCTGGAGACGGATAGTGGTGATGTGAATGTACTTAAGGCCATTAAACTTACACTTTGTGAGAGAGTGGTAGTGTATATTTGGACATATATACACTACCAAATGTAAAATAGATAGCTAGTGGGAAGCAGTCGCATAGCACAGGGAGATCAGCTTGGTGCTTTGTGACCAGCTAGAAGGGTGGGATAGGGAGGGTGGGAGGGAGGGAGACGCAAGAGGGAAGAGATATGGGGATATATGTATATGTATAACTGATTGACTTTGTTATAAAGCAGAAACTAACACACCATTGTAAAGCAATTATACTCCAATAAGAATGTTAAAAAAGGTAAATTTTATGTTATATATATTTTACAATTAAAATGTAAAATGCATACAGAAATTTGCATGCTAACAAATAAAACCCAGAAAATCCCAAATTTACTAAATGTCTGCTGGAAGAATTCCTAGAGATCATCTAGGCCAATTTCACTTTCCAGGATAACATTCATCCACTACCACCATCTGTTTCCCCCTACTCCCCACCCCCAAGAGGAAGAGGCTTGCTCAAGGACAAGCAGCTGGTCCATGGGAACCCGGAACTAGAATATAGGCTTTCTGACACCTCCCAGTGACCTTCTCACTGCATCACTTAGTCTTGGCTCCCCTTCAGCTTAGATAATGAAAGTTACCAGCCTGTCATCAGAGCAGTAGGGAACACCATGGTGGTAAAAGCAGAGCCTTCTCTTCATACACCTGTGTGGTCCACAAGAAGCAGTGGGATATGTGTGATGGAGCAGGGCCTGAACATCCCAACCTCTCTTTTACTTCCCACTTCATATATGGCAGCACACAAATCACAGCTTCTCATCACATGCACATGGCAGACATTGTTAATCAATTATAGCACCTGCCCCGCTGAGTCTGGACCCAACCTCACAACTGTATTCAATACTAGAGTTTACACGTGGGGTGAAATCTGTCTCCCCCCATATTCATAAGCTTTATCAAAAGAAGAATAATAAAAAAAATAAAAGAGAGAAGAACAATACTTTTTTTCATTTCTTTCTAAAAGTACTATTGAATATCTGTTATGTGTCATGTGCTTGGTTAGGAACTTTACCAACATTACCTCATGTAATCCCCCAACCAACTAAATGATCCTTATTTAACACATGGGAAAGCTGAGATTCAGAGTTGCAAAAATATTTGCCCAACTTTGCCCTTCTAGGCTTTCACAGAACTGGACTTCAAACCCAGGGCTCTCTGACTGCACAACTATTCAGCATACCTGGAAAATCTCTAATACCAGGTAGGTTGACAAGTTTCATTTCACAAACCCATGCCAGCTGGTTGGTTTTGTTTTCCTGATATGTAACTTTGAAAAGAAGATTGGGGCTGGGTTCAGGATCAGGAAGAAAGAGTGCTGTGATGGATTAGTGATGTCTGCCATGGGAATGCAGAGGCCTTGCATAGGCCAAAGCCAGTGTGTGAGAGAGTTATGGGTCACATGTCAGGATTTGTTTCTGAAGTGGGACAGGGTACATATGAGTGCTGCCTGTTCTTGCCTATGATGGCCATGCAGTCTTACTCTACTCTCAGGCTCTGGGTCCCCCAGTTCTCTGCTCTGCTCTGCAAGGAAACCACCCTGCCACTTCCCTGGGTTGGCAATGGGATTGAAAAAGATAATGGAGGAGAAAGCACTTGATGCCTAAGTGAAAATGGTGGAGTAGACACATATTTACCTTCTTCTCTCAAAATCAACCTAAAACAAAAATCACAAAAATGAAAAATAGAGGGGGTGTCTTTTCATTGTGAATTATACCAGAAATCGGCTACAACTCCAACCACAAAATCTGAAACGTGCCAAGTTTTGTAAAATCTATCAAAACAAGTGAAGAGGGCTTCCCTGTTGGCGCAGTGCTTGAGAGTCCGCCTGCCGATGCAGGACACATGGGTTCGTGCCCCGGTCCGGGAAGATCCCACACGCCACGGAGCGGCTGGGCCTGTGAGCCATGGCTGCTGAGCCTGCACGTCCGGAGCCTGTGCCCCGCAACGGGAAAGGCCACAACAGTGAGAGGCCCGTGTACCGCAAAAAAATCAAAAAAAGAAAAGAAGTGAGGATGATGGCATGAGAGGGGCAGGGGCAGTGGCATGCCAGAGCAGGCTCAAACCAGCTCACGGAACTGATGGTTAGATTTTCAGGAATTTCATCAGTCAGTTGTTAAACACAGCCACAATGAACAATTAAATTGTTTTAACTCATAATGAAACAGATTATATTAAAACCACAGTTAATAAACACGCAAAACCTATCAATCCCTAATTACAGTATAATATTGTACTATTGAATACACGTTTGAGGCTAGCTGCATCTATGGTACAGAAACACTGTAGAATGGTGCACGCCTCTGTGTCTCTTCCAAACCTCCCGCTCATTAACATCTCATTGGTAGCTTGAAATTGAACATGGTGGGAGTATTCACACCACAGAGACTGGCCAGCACTACAAATCAGGGCTTTGTTTCCTGGAGAGCCAGTGGTGAATTACTTAACAGTACACCACCGAGTGTGGGAGAAGGCCAGAGCAAGGAGAGAAGGGACAGATTCCAGTGTGGAGGCAGAAGCAGCATTCCATGTCACCCAGCCCTCAGCCAAGAATGACACGGGCCCAGAAAGGCCCAGGAACTTGTCCACCATGACACAGGAAGTCTCTGGCTGCCCACCTTCCAGGGTGGAGGGAGCCAGAGAGGGTCTGTGTCTCTGGAGGGGAGCCCCTGGCTCCCTGATGATGCCCTTCTGTCTCATGCCCAGAGCTCAGGGAGGGGGGTGCCCACCTATGAGAGGGGCCGCCTCACCCATTGTCTCTTTCGGGATGACGTAAGCTCATGTCTCTGTGAGTCTGCAGGGACTCAGGTTCCTGATCTCTCTCAGGGGGCCCCTGACTCCAGTGAGCACTAGAATTCCTCCATCAGACTGGAGGTTTGTAAAGGCAGGTCTGTTTTTCTGTCCAGACTAGGGGCTCCTAAGGGCAGGACCATGCCTCCCATATCATACTGGGGGGACAGGACTGCTTCTCTCTTCAGGTTTGGAGTTTTGAGGACTGTCTTACTCGGAGCCTCTGTGGGCATAACTGTGTCCCCTCTTCAGGCGAGGCTTTCTGTTCAAGCATACCCCGCTGGACATCTTCCCTTGTTCTTTGTAAGACTGCGATCTGGGGTGGGTAGAGTCTGTCAAGCCAGCCCTGTCCAGTCCAGGGGGACCCTGAGGGGAAGATAAGGAGCTGGTCTGGAAGAGGGAAGGAGAAGGATGCTGACTTTTAAACCCCTTGGATACAGGGGAACATCTGTGCCAGAAGGACGAAGGGCCCAGAGATCCTGAGGACAGTCCCCCACTGTGTCTTCCATCCTGGGAAAGACCAGGCAGAGCTAGGACCAGCCCCAACCCTCTTGAAGCCCTCACTAATAACTAAGGAACAGAGACAGCTGGGCTTATCCACCTACTCATCCATCCATTCATTCATTCATTCAACAAGCATTTCTTGAGCACCTACTATGTGGCTGGCACCATGCAGAGCACAGGGGATGCAACAGGGCACAAAACAGACAAGGTCTCTATACCACAAAGCTTGCAACTTATGGGGGAGATTGATAATAAATACACCGATGAATGAATAAGCAAGATAACTTCCTACAGTATTAAATGCCATGAAGGAAATAAAGCGGGATGATGTGATACAGAGTGCCTGGGGTGGGGGTCCTTTCTCCAGGGGTCTGGGAAGGCTCTCAGGGTTTAGGCTGAGATCTGTGGATGAGAAGGGCGTCCCAGGCATCAAGACAGTGAATACGATGACCTTGGCACCATCTAGGAGTTCTCCATAGGCCAGGGTGGCTGAGCTGTTGTGCACAAGAGGGTGTGGGGCAGGATGAGGTTGTGAGAGTGGCTGGAGAGAGCTGTCATTTCATGCACAACCTCGTGACCATGGTAAGGACTCTGAAGTTTATTCTGGGAGCAGCAGGTGGAGTCAGACAGGTGAGGACAGCCTTGCAGCTGCTGGGCTGCTGGGCTCAGAAATGCTGCAGCGGAGGCCACAGGGGCCCCGCAGGGCTGAGCAATTAAACATCGAGGAGGTGGGGTCTTATCAGCACCAGGGCTGGAGTACAGATTAGACTGAAACTTGCTCTTTATTTCCAGAATTCAAGGTGGTGGCCTGGGGATGGGTGAGCACTGGGGAGGGTGGTGTGGTGGAGGTGCTGTTGCGGGAAGGGTGTCAGTGCACAGAGCTCAGGAACAAGAGGCCAGCTTGGAGTGGGCAGGGAGTGACAGGGACAGCAGCCTTCACTGAGCTCAGCCTATGAGCCAGGTCCTGAATAAAGCACCCACGTGTCCTCTAGCTCACCAGCACATGCTCTGTAAGTGTCCGCCCTCCTCGCTAGCTTTCATGATCACAGTCACCATCGTCGTCCTCCAGGTCCTTCACTGAGCACTCACCTGGCGCCGGGCCCTCTGCTAACTGGGTCTGTGTCTGTAACAACGACCCTCATCACACATCTGCATCAGGGCTGCTTCACCACCGTCCTCCCATGGGAAGTGGAAGCAAGGAGCTCAAGGTCATGCAGGGGGTGCTGAGGGTGTGATTCTGAGCCCAGCACGCTGTGCACCACCACTGCTCTGCACCCTCTCTGTGTAGGCTCCACTGATACCCCCAGTGGGGGTCCAAGGCTAAGAGGAGGGGAGGTCACACTAGAAGCCCTGCAGTGGAATCTGTACCCTGATGGGGAGGGGGTGCCTGCTCTCCTCATGTTCTCTCCACCACCCTGACATTTGGTGGGGCGCACAGGCTCACCCCAGGACCCCGAGTGAGTGGTCAGTGGAGGGCCAGTGGGAGAGGAGTGGGCCCTGTTCCCCAACAGACCCAGGCTCATGCCACTGGGGCTTGCGGCTCTGGGCCAGTCATTCAACTTCTCAGAGCCTCAGTTTCTTCCTCTGTAAAATGGGGCAGCGGCAGCTTGTTGGGAGGCTGGGGACGGAGGCAGGCACAGGTGTTTAGCACATAGTAGATGCTCAGGAATGGCTGTGCCTTCCCATCCCCCTTGGGGCTGAGGTTCCTGCAGGCTGGGGCCTGGGGTCCCCTCCCTTAGAGAGTCCTAAGCTCCCTCTGAGAGCACTGGGGGCGGGAGAAGAGGCTAGACTGGTCTTGGCACACTGTACCTCACTCAGCACGGAGGCCCCCTGAGGCCTTGGGAGAGCTCCACCACTGCCCACCCAAACGCTAGAGGGAAGCTCCGAGGCTGGCTCAGAACAGATTCACGTGCCTGAGGTCCCAGCAGTCTTGTGGACCCTCCACAGTGAATTCCTGCTTAACATAGGATGGTGCTGCTGGAGCCAGAGGAGGTCCATCTGAACAGGCCACTATCCACAAACTGCTTCTTGGGCCGAGGAGCCCATGATTCTCCACTGGGTCAAATGGGAAACGCTGTGCAGCCACAGCAAAAGCCTGCCTTGGGGACTGTGGCCCCCAACCAAGGTGAGCTCTTCCCCCTGCACTCCACAACCTGACCTCTCATCACCCACAGGTCATGCCCTGTCTCCTGGGAGATCACCACACTGCCCCTCACTAGATAGCCACTGTGTGGGTTTTAGCCCAGAAGATCCTGAATCCCAGGGAATCCTTCAGACTTGGGCAAATTGGGAGGGTTGGTCACCTTAACCCCCCACCTTGCCACCCTTCAGTGGTGGGCGAATACTAATAACTAACTCTCCCAGAGCACCCACCTGAGCACAGAGACCATCGCGCTTAATTCTCCTAATGGTCTTATGCAGGAGGAACAGTAACTGTGTCCACTTTGCAGGTGACAGAGAAGAGGTTTGGAGAGGAGAAATAAACAACCAGGAAGTGGGGGACCTATAGGCTTCCAGAGCCCCCCAGCTATCACCCCCAGGGCAGACCTGCACCCTATCACCCACCCCCAGGTACCCTCACACCATCATCTGTCCCCTATCCCCACACCCACGTGCTGCCCCTGACCCGGTACTGCCTGCCAGTCCTTGCACGCGCATGCAAGCACATGCTCACACACTCACACTTGCTGGCTGCACTCTGCACGCACTCGGGCACTGGTCCCCAGATGTGCCTCCACATTCACGCCCACCACCTTCCTACATGAAGCCCCCTCAGGGGCTTCCTCTCATAGCTCTTGTGCCAGGTGTGCTATGAAATTAGCATCACGTTCAAAGGTGAGGTGAGAGATAGATAAAGTAGAGAAGAATCTCCTTTTAATTACCTGTTGAAGATCCCAATTTTTCAGATGATGATTATAAGAATTAAAAATTCTCTTATCAGGGGTAGAGAGGGAGTTTCTAGAAGGAAGGACAGGAAGGGAGGGAGGCAATGAGGGCTCTAAAACAAGACCCAGAGAACCGCCTCTCCCTCCCCCAGTCCCTAGTAAATCCGCAGCAAGTTTTGGGGCTAGGAGTGTATGGGAGAATGGGAAGCTTGGAGAAGGGAGTCAAAGGATCACCCAAGAGCCTCTGGCTGGGTCTGAGGTGACAAAAGCAGCCAGTCAGGGCTCGTCCTCCACCTGTGGACTGATGCTCCTCAGGGAAGCTGAATGTCTTCAGAGAAGGAGGTGACTTGACTGGGTTGAGGGACTGAAAATCGGTAGGATCCCGTGGTGGGTCCCCTTACAGGGGTGTGTCACGTGCCTGCTCTGCGGCCAGCCTGGCCTGGGCTCTGCTGATGACCCAGCCGTGACTTTGGGTGTGTCACCCACGCACTCTGATTGCCGCGGCTCTTGGCCACCTGCAAACACCTTCCCCGCCAGCTCCTTGCTGCAGCCGCCCAGCAGCCCACCACGATGGAAGCACCGAGAGAGCGGAGGCCTCTCCACTGTCCATCTCCGTGTCCTCAGTGTCCAGACCAGGGCCTGGCACACAGGAAGCTCCCAAGAAATGTTTGTCTAAGGACGACGAGAGCGTGTAAATAATCAGGACACATCCATGAGGTAGGCATTCTCATCCGCATTTACCAGGGGAGGAGCCTGAGGCTCAGAGAGGTTAAATGCTTGCCCCAAATCACACAGCTGGGGGAGGGGGCAGGGATTAGGAAGGGGAGGGTCAGCGGTAGGGCTGGGAGAGCAGCATGGATCTTGGGGAGAGGCGGCCAGAGTGGTCCTGCATTTAGACAGCAAATCACATGTTTCACAAGCCTCTAGCCATTCCTGGGGAAACTCAAGCCAGCCTGTGTGAGGCCCCAGTGATGGTGGCCTTGGGGGAGGAGGGAGGGAAGGAGGGAACAGCCTTATTTGCCTAAAGGCCCCACCTTGTCCAATCAGCTGGGCTCTCAGGGGCGGGAACATCAGGACCTGGCCAATCACCAGGAGGCTGGGAGCAGAGGCCAGTGGAGCAGAGCCAGGCCCCACCCAGGTCAGTGGCCAGGCCCTACACCCTGTGTTCAGGATGGACCCTCCCGACTGTCTTTTTGCTCCTTGACCTCCTTGAGGTCTCCCAATAGCCCAGCATCCAGGACAGGAATAATCACCTCTACTTTGCAGATGAGGCAACTGAGGCCAAGAGAGGCCAAGGGACTTGCCCAAGGTCACACAGCCAGTCAGCAGCAGCAGAGCTGACCCAGACTCTGACTCCCAGGCCATGGTGCTGAGTCCTGCCCCTCCGGCTTCCTCTCGGCTGCCGTGGCCCAGGGTCCTGCTGAGCACCCCTCCCTGGGCCTGTCCTCCATGACCATCAGCCACCTCTTCCCACCAAACACCCCCACCCAGAGCTTGGCTCAGAGTTGCTGCCCACTCCCAAGCCCCCTCTCCAGCCTCCATCCCTGAGCCTCAGACCCTTTGCTCCAGCTGCCGTTGGATACCCAGACACTGGAGTCAGAGACCCTGGAATGTCAGGGTTGTCAGAGGCCCCAGGAAGGGTCTGGACCTCCCCGAGGGCTGCAGGTGGGAACAGTGGTGGTCCCTCAGCACCACGCTGTGCCACTCCCCTCCATGAAGCCCCCCAGGGCCTGAATTGGGGTGCTGGTCTTCTCCCTGCATCCCTCCCCCTGCTTCCTGCCTCACTTACCCCCAGAAGATTCTGAAAATCCAGGTCTAAGGTGTGATTTACAAACTTCCTGGGGAAGGAGGGCAGCGTCTACACCTGCAGTGACCAAGAGTCCTGGTGATTTACTCGGCCGGGAAATGCTTGCTTCTCCAAAGTGATGGTCTTGGCCACTCCTGGTTGAAGACTGAGACTTACTGAAGCTTCCCTCTCCCAGGGATTCACCTGATGGCTTTGGGGTGGGGGACAACAGAGGTGAAGGAGCCATGGGGACCCCCACACAGTGAGGAGCAAACCTAGACAGTGTAGTTAGAAAGAAGATAGACTTAGGGGTCACCAGGGGTCTGGGTGTGAATCCCTGCCCCACCACGGCCAAACTGTGTGACCTTGGGAGGGTCACTTAATCTCTCTGGGCCTCAATTTCCTCATCTGCAAAATGGGTATAATCACACAGTGGGGTTGGTGACAACATCTGCCCTCCAAAGATGATAAGACTTAGATGAGGGAGCGTGTATAAATGCCTGGCACATAATAGGTGCTCAGGAAAGTTGAATTCTCCCCTGCAGCCCATTTGAGGTCTCCCTTTCCCTGCCAGATCACCTCCTCCAGGTCTCCCCCACTAGCTTTCCTCTAAGTGCCTTCCTGCACCCGTCTCTGTCCTCGGGGAGAGCAGACCCTGTCAGTCTCTCAGGTTCCAGGTCCCTGTGGCTCAGGAAAGAGAAGGACGAGGTCCCACTGGCAGGGCAGGCCCAGCTGTGTGCCAGGACGCCGGGCACAGATGGTTCACACGCCCAGGGATTGTTAGCAGTGCAGCTGCTTCCCTGCTGATGAGTTAACACATCTTGTCTATAAACAGTCCTTGGCAGAGTAAGGGGCCTCTGGGGCCCAAAGTTGTGCTGTGATCCAAGGGGTCAGCAGAACTCTTTAACCTGTCTGGGCTCTAATAAACCAAGGAGGGACTGGAGAGGTGGCTGGCCTAGTTAGCTCTGCAGACCCGGGTCCATTTAGACGCCGATGGGGAGGGAGTGGGAGTCTTCCACACTGGAGCCAGAGACCCCAGCCTGAATTCACATCCTCCTGAAGGTGTGTCCAGGCCCCTTAAAACTATGAGGGTGAGACTCTGAGTCTGAGGACAGCCCCTGCACTGTGGCAGCCAGCAGGGTATAGGGTCTGAAGGAGGGGGCTCTGGAATCAGGCCGACCAGGACCCAGAGGGACCACCAAGATCTGGGCTGTCCCTGACAAATCCCGGCCGCCCCCCTCTGTCTCTTGGGCTTTGGTCTTCTCACCATGTGGGCATCACACAGGGGCTTGAGGGCCACCTGTCCCCGAGCTGCCCCATGTTTTCATGGAACTTGGACCCTGATAGCCAAGTAGGCCCCTTCATTGGGGTAGAGGGCTCATGACTCGTCCCTCCCACTAAGCACTGGGGTCTCTGCGGACCCTCTTGTCTGTCATGGAGGAACCATCTCTGAGAAATGGAGGCCTACAGACCAGACCCACAAAAATGGGTGGAGTTTTAGTAACATAATGTTTTTTGTCATTTCATCAATTTGCTAATATATAAAATCTGAGGACTTCATGCAAAAATCTGGAGTTCTGTTTTTTAGAAAAAATCAGAAGACAGACATTGTCCCAGCAAAAGGCAGCAGGAACCAAGACGTAGCCTGGGGTCTGCATGGTCCCTGCAGCCTGTGTGAGTCATTTGCAATGCCTGCTTGACCCCTGAAGGCCCTTGAGTCTGTGCTGCTGTCCTGGACTCCCCAACCTAGCCTGCTTTGTATGGACGGGTAAACAGCACCCCCTCTGTCCACCTTACACTGGAATGCCACATACATGTGGGCAGGAACTGCTGTGTCCACTGCTGTATCCCCAGTGCCAGAAACAGTGCCTGGCATATAGTAGGTGCTCAGTTAACACTTGTTGAATTTATTGACTCAGTGAATCAGAGGCAGAACCATGGGTCAGACCCACATCTCCTGATTCACAAGCCAGGAGCCTCCTCAGCCCCAGTGGTTTATCCCTTGACTACCAGGCCCCACAACAGGGTTCCAACCCTCAAGTGCCCCCTCCCCCATTCAGAGGTACATACTCAGCCTTTTTCTCATTCAGCTCAGATGCATTATAGCCCATTCCCAGTTAGCCCTGGAGAGGAAGGGGAGCCTTCTGCAGAAACATTCACTTATCATCATCTTTTTTGAGCACAAAGACTATCTTTAACATTTAAAGGAAGTGTGGGACACCACGTGCTATGAGCTCTCCATTTAAGTGGGACGTGGTGGAGAGCAGCGGTGAGGCCATAGTGTTGGGAAGACCTAAGATCAAATCCTCAATGCACCATGTTCCAGCTCTGTGTCTTTGGACACAACACTTAATTCTCTGAGCCTCAGTTTCCTCACCCATAAAATGGGGATAATACAGTACCTACCTCCAAGGGGTGTTGTAAGGATTAAATAAAATAATCCAAGGAAATCACTAAGCTCCATGCCCAGCACACAGTAGGTGTTCAAGAGATGGTGGCTGCTATATTTCTGCCCCAACCACCAGTATTAGATCCCAAAGACAGAGGAAATGCACAAGACAGAGGCCACCAGGAAGGCAGAAATGCTTCTCAATAACTTTCCCTCTCACTGTAATTGCAGTTGCACACATATAATACAAGGGAGCTGTGCTATGTGTTGATTATTCCATCGACAGACAGTGCTTGGTATCCAGGTAAATTCAGGGGCCTCTTGTGATAGGCACCTCCAGGAGTTCTGGGGCTCCAAGTTAGGAACCTCGAAGATGGCTCTAGTCAAAGCCAGTGGGGATTCCTGCCATTCAGTTATGGTGGCAGTGCAGTAGCAGGGGCCACCTGGGCCCAGCCTCACCTCCCTTCCTACCCCACCACTTCCAGCCAGAGCTCTGGGGTCCAGGCAGCTCAGGCCATTTCCTGAGGCTGAGAGAGAGCAGTCCTCCCCACTGACCCCCATTCACCCCTCCAACCCCAGGCACTTGCGGCTGAGCTTTGTGGCTCTCTTCCTTTCCAATGAATATATAATTGCCTCCCAGGATGGGCCGAGATGATGGCTGTAATAAAATCGCTTCATTACATCCCTCTACACAGAGCCGTTTAACGAACATGCAGCTTCAGGCCCTCCATGGCCCCTGAGCCAAACGCAAATGAAACACAGAGCACAGTATCCGTATCATTTAATTAGCTGGGGATGGGGGAAGATGGGGAGAAGGAGGTGATACCAGAGAGAGGCAGACGGACAGAAGTTGTGTGGGGGTGGGGTGAGAGGATGAGGGAGGGCGGGAAGGAGACGAGAGGTGAAAAAGATGAGATTGTAAAATGATATCATTTGAGCCACTGGACTCAGCTGTGCCTGAAGCTATCAACCCTTGGACATTTTAGATGAATGAGCCAGGAGATGCCTCATTTTTGCTCTGTTTTGTTTAAACCTATTGGAGTCAGATTTATGTTCCTGGAACTGAAAGTGTCCTGAAAGATAAAACACATTGTTGGCAAAGGGAACGGCGTTTGGAAAGGCCCTAAGGATAAAGAATCACAGTCTATGCAAAAAGCCCCAAATAACGCCTGTGAGTCTGAAGAGTGGTGAACGAGACAAGATGAGTGTCTGTGTATCAGGCAGAACCAGAGGAGCCTGGAAGCCTTATCAGAAGCTGGGCAAGGAGTGAGGACCAACACGGGGGCTAAAAGACTTCATGTACTCCACCTCCGACAATAGGCATCCCCCACAGTCTTCCCCAATAGCCTCACTTCTCAGCATCCCCAGATCCCACTTGGTCCACTCTTGGAAAGTCCAGAATCAAAGATCCAGGGACAGTCAGCGCCAGAAGGGACTGTTGATATCCACTAGGGCAATGCACTCTTCTTTTGTATTGTCCAAGTCATACGTGAACACATTTTCATGTATGTATTGCATCCTCATGCATGTACAGGGTAAAAAGTCTAACCATATAGACAAAGGAAATATTCTCATGTTACATGAGGATAAGGGTGTCCTCTGACTCACCTGAGTTGCTGGGAGGGTGACAGGCAGTGCTGTATGTAAAGCTCGCCGCCCGTGCTGGCACACAGCAAGTGCCCCATGATGTTGGCTGGCTCTGGGATGCCCTCATAACACTGGGGGCTGTTGTCTGTTTCTCTGACTGCTCCTGCAATGATCTGGGAGTCCCAAAAGGGCAAGGACCAGGCCAATTTACAGCCTTTTCCCAGGATCCCAGACAGGCCCCGTGAGGAGTCAGGATGAGCGTTTAATGAAAGAGGAATTGGGGTGCAGACATGTCAGGTGACCCAGAGAGCGTCTCTGAGGGCAGAGGGTGGGCAGAGAAGTGGCCCCAGATCCACCCCCCACCCATCCCTTATACCCAAAAGGCAAAAGGCACCACCTAGTGGCCAGAGAACAGAATTTGTTCCCATACTGTGGAAGATCAGTGCTGAACCCCTCTTGAGGAAAAGGAGGGTGAGGCCATTGCCTGGCTGCTGTCCAAGTCCAGCCTCTGTGCTGGGCTATTCACGTGGGTCACTTGTCAGTGGAGACATGGCCCCTGGGGTCTCCAGAGCTGCCCCCAGGTGAGGACAGTGAGGTCCCAGGAGCAGGTGTCTCTCTGCACACACATGTCCCCTAGACTCAGTCATTCCTGCTGACCCCATGGGGTTCCCCAGCCCCTACTTTCTGCAGGATCTCCTGTGCTCTGCAGGCCCCACAACTGCGTGTGCCCTCCTGTCTCTGCTGGAGTGAGAACAAGGGTCCTCTTAAAGGATCTAATTAATAGACATTCTAGGGTTTTTTTTTCATATATAATTGAATTTATTTTTTACTTATTTATATTTGGGATATAGTTATTTTACAATGTTGTGTTAGTTTCTACTGTACAGCGAAGTGGAGTTCCTTGTGCTATATAGCAGGTTCTTCTCAGTTATCTATTTTATACATATTATTGTATATATGTCAATCCCAATCTCCCAATTCATCCCCACCTCCTGCTTTTCCCCCTTGGTGCCCATACACTTGTTCTCTACATCTGTGTCTCTATTTCTGTTTTCACAACTATCTCCTTTCACGTTTGTCCTGCCCCTGAACTGTCAACATGTACAAACCCACTTCTCATCCACTCTCACGCCCGTTTTGCCTCTCTCACCAGGACGTGTCAGGGCAGTGTCCCCTCACAGAGGGACTGTGAAGCAATATTTCAGCACATGTGAACAGGTTGCTCTGGCCCTTAGGTCTCCATGCTGGGAGGAGGTGGTCATAAAAACCTGGGCTGTTCAGTGCTTGTCTAAAACCTCTGCACAGCACTCCATCAAAAACAAAGTCCCTTAAGTAACTGGCCATGTGTTGTATTTGAGTAGAGACCTGAGTGAGGATGGGAGGGAAATTCACAGGTAGGGGAGATTCAGGGCTTATATAGACTTGGGTTTGTGACTCAGACATAAAACATACTGGCTGCATGACTTGGAGTGTGTCACTTAAACTTAACTGAGCCTCAGTTTCCTCATCTGCAGAGTGGGAACAATTATAGGATCTACCCTGCTTGGAAGGTTTAAAGTTCAAGTACATGGAAAAAAAATGCACATTTCCCTAGACTTCTGCTTCTATGCAAGATGGAGTAACAGGAACTGAATTACTTTCCTGCCTGAAACAACTAAACAAAACACACAAAATATTTAAAACAATGCTTTTTAAGACATTTGACCTCATGCAATGAAAGACAGTGATCCCTGAGAGATGGGAAACAAATGAAGTGAGCCCTGTGATTGCCCAGCTTACTGTCTTGAGAGAGTTTCCAAGACATGGTTCAGGATAGGGGAATCCAGATGGAGCCTGGAGGACCCTCTCGGTTGAAGAGATGGAGCTGAGAGTCTGGGAGAGCTCCCAAGACAGAGTACCAAAGAGGGGAGAGCTACACAGAGAGACCCCCAGAGATCTGTGAAGGATCCTCTTTGAATCTTTAGCTGAGTAATGACCAGCACATGCGTGTGGGAAAAGAACCATCTAAAAAGACTAGAATAGGAAATAATCCCTGTTGTTCACACAAGACTGGGGATAATATCTGTTCCAACCAGCCAACTTGGAAAACATAATTAATAAGGAACTGAGTACAATACTCAGAAGGATCTTACCTCAGTATTGGGAAAAATTAGTCCTAAATTAAATGCTGCTCTGGTCTGTCTATCAAGTCTTAAAAGCAACAACCAAAAGGATCAAACTCTTTTAAAATAATTTAACTGCACCTCAGAACAAAACTCATGAATACAGAAAAACAAAAATATCCAGCATGCAACAAAGTAAAATCCACAATGTCTGATACCATCCAAAATTATCAGGAAGCCAAAGAGACAGGACAATATGACCTGTAATGAAGAGAAAAATCGATCAACCCAGAACTCTCAGACAACAGAATTAGCAGACAAGAACATCGAAAAAATTATTATAACTTTATTCAATATTTTCAAAAAATTAGAGGAAAGATTTAGCATGATAAGTAGAAACATGGGAGATGAAAAAGATTCAAATAGAATGTCAAGAGATGAAAATTTAAAAGTGTTAAGACTTTTTAAAAAAATGCAGATGATGGGATTGATGGCAGATTATACACTGCAGAGGAAAAGATCTGTGAGCGTGAAGATACAGCAATAGAAACTATCCAAAATGAAACACAAAAGAAAGAAAATAATTTAAAAAGTTGAATAGAGCATTCATAAACTGTGGGAAAACTTTAAGAGCCTAAAATATGTGTAACTGGTGCCCCTGAAAGATAAGAAGTGTGGAAGTACAGAAAAAAAAATTAATGAAATTATGGCTAAAAAGTTTCTGAATCTGACAAAACTTATTAGCCCAGAGATGCAAGAAGCTCAGTAAACCACAAGCACAAGAAACATGAAGTATGACAAGGCACATCACAATCAAATTGATCAAAATTTGTGAAAAAGAGAAAACGTTAAAAGCAGCAAGAGAGGAAAAAATTACGTTATGCATTGAGGAACAAAAATAAGAATGTGAGTGACAAAGATAAAAATGATAGCAAGTTTCTAATTAAAACAATGTAAAAGTGACATCGGTGAAAATGGCATAGTAAGGACTACTGAAAATTCTCTCTTCCATAAAACAATGGATAAAGTGGCAAAAATTCTCAGAATTGACTTTTTCAGAACTCTAGAAACTAACCAAACCAGGTTTGAAGCAATCCTGGGTGAATTTATTCAAAAAAAATAAGTTGAATCTCAGTAAGAACAGTGAGCTTTCTAGCATTGTATCTTGCTGCAGTCCCATCCCACTCTGTCCAGCACAATGGTAACCTTGAAATTCAACATCCTAGAATCATGGTGAGAAGAGCAGACTGGAAACCATGCAAGGGGGCAGAACAAGGTTGGAGCAACTTCAAAGTCACATTTTTGGAAAACTGTCATTATTTGACCTGTCTGGCAGTTCCCTAGAAGATCCCGCTCATAAGGTTGTCTTTATTTTACCTCAGTCAAAACTTGCACAGTGCAAAGAGCCTTTCCCTGGGGAGCACTTGTTAAAAACAATTACAGACAATTGTTTAATTTTCATGATTGCCTGAGACAGTGGACAAGAGTTGGGGTTAGCAATAGACTAACCACAAGCTTAAAAGACAAAACTGGGGAGTAGGCTGTTCATACAGGCTTTGAAAAGCTCCAAAATATTCCCAGAAATCTAGGATGCCATAAGCATAGGTAAGGCTGTGTACATACTCAGGAAATACCTGAGAAGGCCCTAAGTCCTCACCTTTGGCTGACCTCGGGGCTTTGTGAAGGCTAAGGCAGAGTCATAAACTGGTTGAGGGTTGAAGGCATGCCCTAATCCCTACACAGAGCCCCTCAACAAAGACTGAGAAACTTACTGGTTCTAGGTTTTTAAGGCAGTCTCTGTCCAATCATTAGCTGACCACCAAGTTGTCTGAGCAGAGACTTCAATGACTACACATGACAAGGAATACAGACTTTATAGAAACATCACTAAACACAAACACACACACACACATACACACACACACACACACAATGACTAAAACAAACATCAGCACAACAAACTCTGAGAAGTGGAGAATCTGATTTCCAGAGTTGCCACATTATATCATTTAAAATGTCAATAAATTTTAAGACACACTAAAAGAGGAAAATATGGCTCATACACAGCAGATTTGAGTTGGCAAAAGAAAAAATCAGTGAACTTAAAGATACATCAGTTGGGATTACCCAAGTCTGAGGAACGGAAAGATAAAAGAATAAAGAAAATTTATAGAGAATCAAACATCCATGGGACACCATGAAACATACTAACATATAGATAACAGGAGTCACAGAAGGAAAGAAGAACGAGAAAAGAGAAAGGGGAAGTTTTTTTAAAGAAATAATGACCAAAACTTCCCAAATTTGATGAAAACCATCCATCTACACATCAAAGATGCTCAACAAAATCCAAGCAGGTTAAGTTCAAAGGTCTATGCTTAAATACAGCATAGACAAACTGTCAAAAGACAAAGAGAGAATCTTGTAAATAAAGAAGGGGAAATGATCCACCATATACAAGGGAGTTTCATCAAGCTTACTTCTTCATCAAAAACTGTCGATGCCAGATGATGGCATGACACAAAGTGCTGAAAGAAATTATGTTAATCAAGAATTCTATATCCAAAGAAAACTGTCCTTCAAAAATGAAAGAGAAACTTCACATTCCCAGGTAAACACAAATTGAGAGACTTTGTCCCCAGTCAAGCTGCCATATGAGAAATACTAAAGGGGATCCTTCAGGCTGAAATAAAAGGACAGGAGACAATAACTCAAATCTATGTGAAAAAATAAAGTGCTCTGGTTAGGTAACTATATAGATGGTACCATCATGGACATCTTGGACTCTCCCCTCTACATCTACTCTTACTTCTCTTACCTCAGCAGATACATCAAGCCTTAGATTTCTATTTCAGCTCTTATTTACATCCACTCCTCCAATTCCATTTCCATATCCACCATTCTTTTTTTTTTTTTTTTCGATATCCGGGCCTCTCACTGTTGTGGCCTCTCCCACTGCGGAGCACAGGCTCCGGACACGCAGGCTCAGCAGCCATGGCTCACAGGCCCAGCCACTCCGCGGCATGTGGGATCTTCCTGGACCGGGGCATGAACCCGTGTCCCCTGCATCGGCAGGCAGACTCTCAACCACTGCGCCACCAGGGAAGCCCCATATCCACCATTCTTATTCATTCATTTACTATAAGTTGTATTTATACATCAAAATATGTAGCCACTTGAAAATTTGCAAGAAATAACATTTTGTTTCACAGAGACATCGTGAAATCCCAAGTCAAATTCATTATTAAGGTATAGCTTGGTATCCTTTCACTCTGTATTAAATTTTAGCAACACTGGCCAATTCTTGTGGAAGTTATCATCGTACAAATACAAAATCTCAAAAAAATTATATAAAAAGAGGGCCTTTGAGCTGCTTATAAAGATAAACATACATTTTCCATATAATTCAGAAATCCCCTTTCTAAAAGTATACACAAGTGAATTGAAAATTTACATTCACACAGAAACCTGTACACAAATATTTACAGCTGTCATATTCATAATTGCTCCAAACTATACCAAGATGTCTTTCAACAGGTGAATGGATAGACAAATGGTGGTGCATCCATTCGATGGACTACTACTTAGCTATAGAGACGAACCAGCTATTGATTCACACATACATGTGGGAATATTGACCTTTTAAACAAAAATAATAATTTAGTGTGGGGCTTATATGTATAAGTAAAATGCATGATAACACTAGCACAACCATAGGAGAAGAGCTTTACTTCTGTAAAGTTCTTAAACTAGTGAAATGTAGGTAAGGTTCTTAAACTATAGGTCATGTAGGTAAACTGCGTTAGGCTCGAGATCTATAAGGTAAATGTTAAAGCAATCACTAAAATAACAAAACAAAGAGTTAAACAGCTAACAAGCCAACACAGAAGCCAGAGTAGAATCATAAATGATAATCAATCCGAAAGAAGGCAAAGAAAAGGGAGCAGATACACAAAGAAAGAACAAATAGAAAACAAATAGGAAGATGGTAGATTTCAACCCTAAAACATCACTGCTATGACTGCCTTTCACCAGGGAAGGAAACCAAGGCACAGAGAAGGAAAAGAGCTTGTCAGGAGTTACAGAGCCAGGAAGGAGTAGGGCCAGCCTTTAATTCAGCCTGTGGGCCTGTGCTCCTAACTTCACAAGGAATGTGCCCCCAGCCCTGAAGAGCCTGAAAATTTCTGTTCTCCAACCTTTCACCTCCTGACAGAATCCCCGATTGCTGTGGAAACAGAGCTGCCTGGGGCCACAGAGATTTTGCGGTCAATGCCTTCCTTTTATAGCTGAGGAAACTGTGACCCTGAGAGGCAAAGGGGCTTGTTCAAGGTCACGCTCTGAAGTAGAGACACATCTGGTATTGTGACCCAGCCACCCAGCCTGTCTCTCTTCCCTGCTTCCAGCTGCCAGGCTCCTCGTTCCTGTTCCCAGAGCCTTTCCTCCACCTCCCAAACTGCTGTGCAAACACCTGGCCCTCGATTTTCTCTCCCATCCCGGCAGACGTTAATTATAAGGGCTCATCATTGCATTTTCTTCATCTTGGAAATGCTCCCGGGTGTTTTCCAGGAGACATTTTTCTGGATTATTTTCCTCTGTATAAATTGGTTCAGTCATCCATCTCCCATAATCGAAAAACCCCAGGCTCCAGGTGTCGATGACTTCTTCCTTCTCAGAGGGCTCCTGGCCCGTGGGAGCTGGGAAGCCCACTAATGATCACTGGTGCAGACTGGGGAAACTGAAGCCTAGAGCGGGAGGGACTTACCTGAGCTCACACCGCAGGTAGGAGCTGAGGCAGAACCTGAACTCAGATCTCTAGGCTCCTGGACCCTGCTCTTTCACTGCAGCCTGTTTGCACCTGCTAAGCCTCAAGTATGACCTGGAGACCCAGTTTCTGGGGGGGAGGGGTTTCATGATGTCAAGGTCACCTTGTTTCTGTTCCTGAGCATGAGTCATCTGATTTCCCTTTAAAATAGCTTAATAACACAAATGATTCACAATCTTTGTGAAAAATTCCACTGATACCCAAAGAAAAAGACTCTAAAGAGCTCTCTGAAGTAACACCATTAGCTTTGGGGGGAATATTCTTCTAACCCTCTCCAGCTGGTTTTTCTCCCTAGCCCAGTTATCCTCCAGCCCCCTTTGTCCAGCTCTGAACCAGTGAGGATGACCCGTGTGTACCATATCAAGGCGTCCTGCCGGCTGGCTTCTGTTGGGTTCAGCCAATGGGAAGCACTGCCAGTAGTTGAGGGATGGGAGGAGAGAAAGTTTGGGGTATTTCTTCCTGCTCCCTCCTGGATTGGACTCTCTGTCTGTAGCTCTTGAGCCCCCAGGGGCAGGGACCAGGCTAGTTCATGAGAAAGTTGCCCTCAGGGATTCTGAGCCAACTCTGGCTGTCAGCTGGGATATTTCCTGGGCTCTGCCTGCAATACAGACTGGCCTCCTGCTTCCTCACTCAGTACCGGGGCCCTGCCCCAACTGGGTCACAGCTCTAGGAGTGGGGATTCTGAAGTCTCTCCAGTTCCTCTGTCCTCACCTCCTTAGGACTCTGCTTCCCACGGCCAAGCCTCAGAGAACAACTGACCTATCTGCCTATACTTCACTCATCCTCCCAACATTACTCAGCCCCAGGCTTGTACAAGGAGCGGGCAGTCATGGTGGGGAACAGGTGATGACAAAGATAGGGACTCCTTCACTCACCAGCTCCGCCCTGACTTGCCACCTCCCTTCTCCTCCCATGCAGGATGTCTTTCAGAACCTGGCATTGTGGAGCACATCTCCTCATTCTTCATCAGTTTCCCCCACTAGAACGTAAATGACAAGAGGGTAGAATTGGGTCTGACTTGCTCATTTTTGTATTCCTAGAGCCTAGAACAGTACCTCTAGATGCTTAATAAGAAGTGCTCAATAAATATCTGTGTTATGTTATATGAATAAATAAATATGAAATATGAAGAAATGCAGAGCTCCCAGTCCAGAGGAGGATGTTGGAGGGAGACAGAAATGCTCAAGTAACTATGGTTACAAGGGTGTTTAAGGAGGCATCAAGGAGGAGGGACCTGAGCAGGATGATGGACACAAAGGAGGAGGAAGTCCTGGGTCAGTGTTCTCGTGCTCACGCACTCACGCGCAGCTCCATTCATCTGACATTTCCTGAGCACTTTCCGTGCAGGCCCTGAGTAAGTGCTGGACACATCACACCCTGTACCTGCCCCAAGGAGCTCTCAGGAAGGAGACAGACACTCCCCAGGCATCTGAGATCAGGGTGATAATCACCAGGGTAAGACATGCAGTGAATTGGGCTGAAGTAAAAGCCAACATTGATTGAGCTACTAACTTCCCAGCTTGAATGGGGTCTTCAACACTTTCAACCAAAAGGATCAGGCTGCTTTCACCAAAGAGGGACTTCAGTAGTTTGTACGACTGAGACAGATAGTGGGGAACAGCTTCAGACATAGCGGTATCCAGGGGCTCCAACTGCATCTCTCATTCTCTCTATCTCCACACCTCTATTTTTCTTCTGACTGTGTGGGAGCATCTTTCTCTCTGCTATGGACTTATTCATGAGGCGGGAGGTGGGAGCGTGAAGCAGAGTTATAACCAATGGCAGCCCCAACTAGTGACTCCAGAGGGATAGCCACATATAAAGTCCTGGTCGAGGATTCTGATAGGCCTGCTTTTGGTCATGTGTTTCTTTGGACCAATCACTAGTTCCTGGGGGAATGGAGTGCTATGATTGGCTCAGTCTAGGCGTGTATCTGTCTCTGAGGTGGGGGGAGGGGGATAGGGTCACTGATCGATAACCCTACCAGAAAATCAGGGCCTGGGGAGTACAGAGGCTTAGTTTCCTGAAGGAAGGTGGTGGGATTGATGGGTGCTGAAAATTAAAGGTGGAAAGGGATGCTGCCTGGGCCAAAACAGTGCACCTGCCAGTTACAGAAGATATTTCTATTTCCCTTCTATAAAGGAAGAAACTGAGTCACAGAGATCTTAAGTAACGGGCATAAATTAGAAGATGACAGAGTAGGATCCTGAACCCTTTGGGATTATAAATGCTCTTAACAGCAGAGCTACAGAGCTTCCCAAGGACCCTGGCTCCTGCAGCAGCTCCAGCACTCCTGAGCCTGAGTTCCAACAGGTTTAGACTCCTAATTCCTGTCCAGACAGGAAGATCCTCAAAGCTCAGATATTCAGGCCCCAGAGCTTATGAATCTAATCTTCATGAAGGATTTAACTGGGGGCTCCCTTTCCTTCCGGACCACCGGGTGCAGAAAAACTTTGCTCCTGCCAATTTCTTGTCGACTAAGCAGTGCTGACAGGGGTCACATGAAAGAGAACAGACACCAGGTTGGCGCTGCCAGGGGCACCATTAGCAGGGAGCTACAGGGAGCATTAAGGCAGCTGAAGTGTGAGCCGTTTGATGTGTGAACATATTCTCCAGTGAAGTGCACCACTCAGAACATTCCGACTCAGCCAAAGCCTCCCCACGTCACTCCTTCCCTCCGTCCCTCCTGCCAGTCCCAGCCCGTCCATCTCATTTAAGGAGCGATTCACAGTCATACAGCTCACGGGGCTGGAGTGAGCCTGTAGTCTAACCCCATTCACTTGACAGAAGAGAAAATGGAGCCCAGAGAGGCCCAGGCACTTGCTCAAGGTCAAAGAGGAAGTTAGGGGTGAGGCTGACCCTGATAATATCAAGCCCCGTGGAGGGAGGGCATCTCTGTGCCAGGCCTTCACCTGGACACCTCCATACAAAGACTCATACAATGACTTTGTGGGGTGGACGTCATTATCCCCATTTTACTTAAATGATGTGCTCATGGGCACAGAGCTGAGTCTGAAACTTGACCAGCACCAAAGTCCAAGGTCTGAACCCCACTGTATGGGTCATTTTGTCACTTATCCCCTCGCTGTGTGCTCTCTGCTTCATTAACACCATTGTGTGACGCTGAAGCCCGCCTAACGCTGTTTCCCAGACCCCCTTGCCTCTGGTTAGCCTTGGACATTGGAAGGTTCTAGCGGAGAATGGAAAAGTAGGAGGGGTAGAAGCTGTTGGCATCCCGTCCCTGCTTCTGGAAGAGATTCTGGCTGTACAGGGGGCTGCCAGCTCCTCCGCTCTTTGATGAAACTGACAGCAGCAATGGTGGCCAGTGGTAGCTGCAGAGGGCTTGGGTGGCTCTGGCATCTGTAGGGTCAGTGGCAGCAGCAAGGCCCCCAGAGCCAGCAAGAAATGCAGTCCCCAGCTCGGAAGCACCTCCCCGTCCCTTTCTTTCCTCTAGCCCTAGATACCCTCATCTTCCTTTTTCACTCTTTCAGCCCTTTCAACACTCTATAATCAGCTCCCTGTGTTAAATCCCCTCTGTTTGCAATTCCTCATGGAATTTCTGTCTTTTTTTTTTTTTTTCTTAAATGAGCCCTGAATGATGCAGCATTTGCTATCAGCAGTGAGAGCAGGAGACAAGCCCTCACTGACGGGTTTGGGGCTGGGCTGTCTGCCTGGATGAGGCTTGAGCACAGTGAAGGAGGACCTCACCGCCGGGGCAGAGCAGGCCCTTGGTACTTCACGGCGGGTGGGGCGGTCAGTCAGTGGAATCATCCCCTGTGGTTGCCAGGGATGAAGTGCCCACATAATAGTGGCCTTTGTCAGACCAGTGGCTGCTGTGCTGGCCTCGGAGGTGGTAATGACAACTGTTGTAAGGAATGAGGTGTGTAATGGCCACTCAGGACAGGACTGGAGAGTTTGCAGAAAGAAAATGACAAGCATGGCGTTTTAACTCTCCGCGCAAAGCATGGCCAGAAAACCAGTGATCTATGATTGTCCTAAGGAAGCTTTTATGCTTTACAGCCGTAAGTCAGATGCAAATGAAAATCAGATCTAAAATTTACTCCTGTGGGGTGTAGATTTGCAACAGAAACTGAACTCACAAGCTCGCTGTCTCTTACTTGAAGGTAAAGGCACTGATTAGGAATGAGAGGCACAATCTAAGGATGAAACACAACCCCGGATGGGGGGCACTCTCTGAACTTTGGAAGCCACCTACATGGCCTGCGTGTGTGCTGCCTGGACCCACTTTCTGCATAACTGGCCAAGCTGAGTGGGGCTCAGAGATAGAAAAGGTCCTGCAGCCATTTCAGTCTCCAGGCCCAGCTGCCCTGACACCTGGGCCTCAGGGCCCAGGCCGTCCAGTGGTCCTCAGCTCTGCACGTAGGGAGGCTCAGTAGCAGGCCCCACTAGGACCCTCACAGCACAGCTGTCTGGGTGTTCAGTACAAAGCCATGTCTTCTTCTGCCGGTAACTGTCACACGTTTGAAAATAGCTCTTGGCTTTTTACTGGGCCCTGGTAGAGATGGCACGAACGCTGAGTGCTGGGCCACCGAGTGATCATGAAACCTGGTGGCCCGTCTTGCCCTGGGTGTTGTCTGAACACTGGGGTATAGAGTCGGCCTCAGCACCTGTCCAGCATCCGGTGAAAGTGGCATGTGTAACTGGGGCTCAAGCCCATCCTGGAGACAGGTCAATCACATGAGCAGGTGACAGGAGTCTCACAGCATCCTCTCCAGCTGTATGACCACCTTCTCTCAATCCACACCACTGACCTCGTACAACATTCTCCATTGCCAGCCATATTCGCTTCCTATGGCTGTTCTAACAAATTACCCGATGCTTGGTAGCCATGCTCTCTCCGGGGGGAGAACCTTCCCAGCCTCTCCCAGTTGCCTCCACCTCCACATGGCCTTCTGTACCCTGTGTCCCTGTGCCTCCCTTTCTGTCTCTTGTAAGGACATTCATCATTGGATTTCAGGCCCACCCTAATCCGGGATGATCTCATCTTAAGATCCTTACCTTAATGACATCTGCAAAGACTCCTTTTCCAAATAAGGTCACATTCTGAGGTTCCCGGTGGACCTTTTTTTTTTTTTCTGGTGGAGATGGAACAATTCACTCCAGTGCACCAGCTAACTGGTGGCCTTCCTCAGCCACGCTGATGACCCTGAAGACAGGAAGCAAGAGGAACCCTCCCAGGGGACAGGTCTTCAAGCAGCACACCTCTGTCCACTGAGCTCAAATGGGGAAACGGCCAGAGGCAAAGATCTACCCAATTCACAGGCAATGGCTAACAGTTCGGCCAAATGATCAGGGTCTGGAGAGAACCGGATGGAGAGATTGGGGACAGGGAGGTTTGGGGAAGACGTGTGTAGGTGGATCTCTCAGAAGAGCATATAGTGTGAGAATATTAGGACCCACACAGATGCTCACCAAGGAGCGCTCACTGCATGGAAGTGGCCCTTGGTGGTCCCAGCAGCAATCATGGGCTTTCTCAGCAAAAGCAGTGGGTGGGCGTGGGCTCTAGTGGACCTTGATGGGTCTGGCAGTAGAGGTCAAGGGTGGCCCCAGTGGCAGCATCTCCACCAGCATCACAGCAAGTGGTCCTGGGCTCCAGCTACATTACCCCTCCCTGTGTTGCCCCAGCTCTAGAAACCCGTGCAGGAACTAACCTCTGGGTTATCTCTACTTCCCTTTGGTTCCTTCAGCCCTTCCAACACTCTTATAACTTGTTCCTTTCATTAAATCCCTCAGTTTAAAACACCTGGTGTGGTTTCTGCAAGACTAACCCTGGTCCTGCCTTCAGAGGCCATGGCACCTGTATTACATGGGGCCATCTTCCTCACTTCTTCAGCACAGCTCCCTGTGGCTTGGCCTGACTCTACCTGGAGGGAAGCTGGCCCATCGCTGTGCCCGCCTGCCACCTCGCAGATGTGGTCCCTTCAGAATCATGAAAGTGGAGCTCCCAAGACTTCAGGGTGTATGAGAGAGACAGAGACAGATCGAGGTATTAGGACATAACGTCCAATGTCCCAACCAGATGGGGGACCAAATCTTTAAGTTCATCAAACATCAGAGCCGGCAGGGGCATCCAGACCACCAGCCATGCCCCTCTTGGTTCTGAGCTATGGAGGCGAGTACACAGAGCTGAGGTGAGCGCCCCAAGGTCACAGGGAAGGCCATGCCTGCTGGGATGAGAACCCAGGGCTCCAGACTCCTGCCCTGGCTTCCACCGCACCACTTCACTCCAGCCTATCCATTCACCCTGAAGTTGGTGTAGAAGCGGCTGGGACAGCGTCTTGCATTATGATGCATGTTGCGGGTATCCTATTCACGGTGTGATGCCTATTTCTATTTCAATGACTAACAAGGGGAGGATGAAATTGCCACCCAGAAAATAAGAGAACAGCTCCTGAATTAAGGCACACTTTTCCCCACCATCACCTTAAACTCCCTGCCAGCGCTTAGCTCACCACCAGGGTAATTAAATTTTACATAGTTTTCTTTTTTAACACTTCAATAAATATCACCTGTGAAAATCAATTGAAATTTTCTGTACTTAATGCATAATAGCTGGTCTTATAAATTTAAATTATCCCTATAAATCTAAATTAAATGCTCGGGTTTCAATGTATTTAGGACATTTAATTAATAAGGTGCTAGCCCAAAACCACCACTAATCTGTTTACTTCAAGCGAGCTTTCATTTTCAAAGCCTGTGTTTCTCTGCAGCATGTGGGTGGGAGGAAGGAGGGAGCCCGGGGTCCCTGGGCAGCTTGCTGGCTGCTGTGGGCACTGCCCATCTTCATGGCACCCTCCAGAGTTGCCTGGGCCTCCCTGTGTCTGGCCTCCTCCATCCTCTGAGTCACCTCAGAGGATGGAGGAGTCGCTTGCCCTCTCGGCCTCTTACGTAATAAGGAAGGGCTTTTTCAGCAGCTGTGGGGAGGGAATTGTGGGGCATGGAGAGGATGGTCCACGACTTATGAGCAGTGCAGTGTGACCTTGGGCCGATGACTTAACCTCTTCGTATCTCAGTTTCGTCTTCCATACCCTGGGGACAGAGATAGCCCCTACCTGGCAGGGTTGTTGTGAGCCTGGGACAAGGTAATGAATGTGATGTGCTCAGTCTGGAGTGCTGTAAATGTCAGCTGTTGTTGTTTTCCCAGGGTTGCGTCTCCCCAGTAGCTTTTCAAATGGTTATCGAAGTATGATAAAAAGATTTGGAGGAAGTGATATGGAAGCCAGAGGAATATAGGGCTAAAATACGAGCAGTCAGTGACTGTATCTTTCCCTGGGCCTCACTCCCTCTGCTGCCTCTTGAGTTTAGGACCTGCCACCTCTGCTCCCACTTTGGACAGCCCAAGGTCCCAGGCTCAGAGTGGCAGTTTCTCTGAACATCCAGGAAAAGGAAGCGCACATCTGGAGTATAATGCAGCCCCAGAAAAGGCCCCAACCTCAAAGCTCGGGGAAGAAAATGGAGGCCTGACACAGACTGCTGTCAGGGGGTGGAGGAGAGAGCGGGGTCTTGGCATCCAAGTACCCAGAACGTTCCTTGGAATCAGGCCTGTGCCCCCACCCCTCCCAGAGGACCTTGTCTCCAGAGGGCTCTTGGGAAACTGCCTGGCAGTGGGCCTGGGGAGAGTTTCCTTCCTCTGGGGAGGGAGGCAAGCAAGAGCCTTAGTCCACTTGGGACCTGGCCCCAGTAGGAGGCTGGAGATGAGGCCTGATCTGCATCTCAGGCTGGAACTGTGGACAGCGCAGCAGCCTGGGGACGCCCGAGGTTCCTGGGAGGGTCGGGAAGAGGACCTCGGGAGGTTTTCTGGTGGATCCCACGTCAGAGCGCTGCTGACAGTTATAAGAACCTGTGTGCTAGCCGGCCCTGCGGGAGAGCCACGCTGAGACCAGTGAGAAGCAGCGAGGCCATCCGAGCAGCTGAGCAGGCTGAGAGCAACGGGTCTGTACGTGCTCCTGCTGTGCTTCTCCTGGATGGGCTGCAGACCTGCTCATCAAGACCCTCCACCCCTCCACCCACCCTGCACCCTTCCCCCACCCCTCCACCCACCCTGTACCCTTTCCCCTCCCCACCACCCTTCCCCCACCCCTCCACCCACCCAGCACCCTTCCCCCACCCCACCACCCTTCCCCCACCCCTCCAGCCTCCCCACCACCCTTCCCCCACCCCACCACCCTCCCCATCACCCTTCCCCCACCACTCCACCCTCCCCACCACCCTTCCCCCACCCCACCACCCTCCCCATCACCCTTCCCCCACCCCACCACCTTTCACCCACCTGACCCTTCCAACCACCCTTCCCTTTCTGGGTTGGGTGAGAGTCCTGAGTCTGCGTCTGGTGAGCAGAGGCAGAGGGTGCTTGGGGGGAGGGACAGTGGGGCAGCAGACAGCTCGGCCAGGCCAGCCCAGGTCACAGGAGATTGACTAACAGTCCCAGAACCTTCTTCCTTCCCTCCCTTGGCTGTTTTTGCTGCCTCTTGCCACCATCCACGCCTTGGCAGATAAATGAACTTTCCTCACCCCTAGATTTCAGCACCTTCACTCCTGACCCTGTGTGACACTGCCCCGGCACACAGTAGGTGCTCAGTAAATAGCTGTTGAGTAGATGAACGGACACATAGCATGGATACAGTCACCAAAAGGTTGGTCTAACAGTTTTTGGTAAATTATTATTTGGTCTGTTAGTCCTTCTGTGGATAAGTTTTTGTACGATTGATCATCTGAGAGATTGGGCTCTAAAAATGCATTTTTTGTTTGTTTGTGGTACGAGGGCCTCTCACCGTGTGGTCTCTCCCGTTGCAGAACACAGGCTCCAGACGCACAGGCTCAACAGCCATGGCTCATGGGCCCAGCCACTCTGTGGCATGTGGGATCTTCCTGGACCAGGGCACGAACCCGTGTCCCCTGCATTGGCAGGTGGACTCTCAACCACTGCGCCACCAGCCCTAGAAATGCATTTCCAGTGAATTGACCTAACCCTGAGGGAGAGTGAAGCAGGTTCAGAGAAGGGTGTGATCTTCAGGGGTGGGTGTGTCAGGAGATGCTGCTGGGAAGGGCCATGAAATCCCAGAGGAGTGCTTGGCGGTGAGGAGCTACTGAAGGGCACTGGGAGGGGCACCACGCCCATGGCTCTGCTCTAGAAAGGGCACTCACAGGCACGGCCCTCAGCCTTTATCCTCTTAGAGACGAGCGCTGCTCTTCTCCTTGCTCTTAGAACAAGCAGGTGAGCACCAGCCCTCACCCCACAGGTCAGTTGGGAGCGACTTCCTTGCTCGTCCCTTTATTTTGATTATTATTATTTTAAAACTTAGAAGCAATGTTTGAACCACAGCTGTGGGTAAGGAAGGAACACTGGCCCATGAATGGGAAGGTGTGACCCCAACCCCAGCAATCTGAACCACTCATTCCCCTCCTGAGGCCTCAGTTTCCTCATCTGTAGAATGGGACTTTTGGAGTCAACGATCTAAGCCCCTTCCAGTGCTATACTCAGGTTCCCTCTGGCTTGGGCTGCTCTCAGTCATCTTCATGGGTCACCAGGAGGCCTGTGCATAGAAAGGGACCATTCATTTATCAAGCACCTGCTGAATGCCCTCACTGTCCAGATGAGTGATCTCAGGCTTGAAGAGACACCCTGTGCCACTCAGACAGGAAGGTGTATAAGCCAGGCTGGAGTCACTCTGGAGCCCAGGCTTCACCACCCTCCACTCAGCAGCCACGAGGCTTTGGACAAGTGGCCACATCTCTCTGTGCCTTAGGATCCCGTCTGAAACAGGGAGAGGGCTTCCCTGAAAGGGCCAATGTGAAGGTTAAACAGATTAGTATATGTGGGGTGCTGGATTCAGGCCTGGGCATACAGTAAGTGCTCAATAAATGCCCGTTGCTATTAGGCTCACTGGAGACCCTGCTGAGTGCGGAGACTCCTCATCTAAGCCCGGGGATGATCGTGACGAGAGCCGTTGAAAAAACTGGAGCCAGTGAGTTCATCTATCGGTGTGGAGATGGCTCTTCCCAGCCCTCACTCTCTGAGTTCCAGGTCCCAAATCCCTTGATTTTTTTTGTTGTTTACAAAATAGAACAAACAAGATGCTTAAGTGTCAAGTAGAGTCTTTGATCTCGAAGAATGAGGTGAAGGGTTTCTCCCAGAAGTCTCTCAGAAATTCCCCAGCCACGTGCCTCTGCACAGCCCATTCCTTCACGTGCTGTCAACGCTGTGCTCACCTCCCAAACCAAGCCCCCTCCTTGCCTCCTGTCACTTGGTTTGCTCCTTTTCTCTTTCACTCGTTCAGTGAACAAATGCCTGATTAGTGAGCGACTGCTATGTGCTGGGGGAAAGGCAATGGTGAGCATCCCCCCACCCCAGCCATCCCTGCTTTCCCAAAGCTGTGCACAGTCTAGTGGGTGTACATGATGATCTAATAGCCACACCAACAAATGTGGAATTGGGGGGTGACGCGTTCCACGAAGAAACGTGCTGTGTTTGTGTCTGTGTGTGTGCACATGAGTGTGTGAATGTATGCGTGCATGCACGTGTCCATGTGTGTGCACATGTGCACGTGCATGTGTTTGTGCAAGTGTGTGCACAGGTGCATGCGTGTGTGTTGTCTGGGAGGTCAGGGAAGCATTCTCTGTCTCTGCCTCTTGTCTCACACACAGCCTGTCCTGATTGGCTCATGGAGTAAGATCAGTGTCTTCCTGGCCTTGTCTCCTCAGCACCACTCCCACCCTCTGCTGCCCCCACCTTCTCACTGCCCTCTGCTCTCTCCTTTCCCTGCCAGCAAACCTGGCCTTCCTTCCCCCTGGGAGGGTCACGTGGACACTTGGCACTGTGGGCCCTGTAGCTGCCCAGCTCCCCACCCAGCAAGACGTTAACTTGGACGAAGCTCTTTGCTAACTAAAGCAGGAGCTAAAGGCGTGCATAGACCTCTCTGCTTTGTGATGCCCTCGTATTAGTGACTGTGGAACAAGTTACTCCAGAAGACCAGTAACCCCATGGACATTTGCATGATAGCGTGAGTGTGGCTACCTGTCAGTGAACCCATTCTAGCTTGTGCTTCTGGTATAGCCCCCTCTGCCTCCCCCCATATGTGCTTCATAGGACAGGGTCTGGCCTCTCTTGTTCTCTGTTTTCTGTCCACTTCCTGGCACTCAAGTGCTTAATAAGTGTCCACTTCCTGCAGAGTCCCTGGCCCTGCCCCTGGGGCCTCCAGGCACTGAGTGGGGCTGGTGTGGGCGGAGTATCCACTGTGGCTCTTCCCCATCTCCTTCCCTGTACCACTTATCCTCTGGTGACCCGGGGCCAGTTACTTCCCTGCCATGTGCCTCAGCTTCTCAAGTGTGAAATGGAGATAATATTAGCACCTGCCCCCTAGGGTTGAAATAAAGATGAAACACACTCATTTGTCTAAAGCCAGGGTAAAGCACATAGGAAGCTGTTCGTCAGTTTAGCCATCATCATCATCACCTTCTGAACCTTCACAGCCACCTTCCAGGATAGGTGTTATGATCTCCATGTGACATATAAGCAAACGGAGGCTCCAAAGTGAGCCACCTACCCTGAGCCCCCCAGCTTGAAGCCTATCAGGACAACTTGTGTGGAGCTGTAGAGAGAGCAGTGTTTGCTGAGAGCTCCCTCAGCACCGGGGCCTGTGCTCAGCTCTCTGGAAGACTCGTCTCAAGCTAGTGCAACCACATCTCAAGAGGCAGGAGCTTTTATTGATGGCTCCACGATAGAGATAAGGAAACAAAAGCTCACAGAGGAGGTGCCGCCTGTGCAGGGACAAGAGGGAGCTTCGAAGAGCCGAGGCTTGAACCCAGATCTGCTTGACTCCAGACCCCCGGCATTAAGTGTCCATTCATTGCCCGTTCCTTCACTCAACAAGCACGTTTGAGCCCCTACTGTGTGCAGGTACTCTTCTAGCCAAGGGATCCATGGTGGACAGGATAGGTCCAGTTCTCTGCCACTGACCTGACATTCTAGTGCAGGGAAAAGTAAATAAGCAAATAAACATATGAACATATACTGTCTGGTGATGAAGGGCTGGGAAGAAAATAAAGCAAGGAGAGGGGACAGAGAGTGGCGGGGGGCTCAGGGCATGGAAGTGTCTTTGCAGAAGGAATGTTCATACATTTTTCATTAGGAGGGATCTTGGCGGATGAGTGGTCCCCACCCCACCTGACTTTGAGGCAGCTTGGGGATTACGCCCCCCCCCACTTCACAGAGTCAAGGGATTCAACCAAAGGATCCTGGAGTCTGCTGGGGTGAGAAGTATCTAACCAGCATCCCCCAGCGCAGTGCAGTTTCTATTAAGTAGCCAAATCCTTCATCAGGGCTGATTGATGCTACCATGGGCCACACTCTGGGGACCGTTGTCTAGAGGGGGAAACGGACACATGGACACACCCCAAGGGTGAAGAAGACTGATGCTTTCATGGGGGACTCCTCCCCGAATGGAGGCTCCTGGAGGGGAGATCAGGGAAGGATTTCCAGAACAGGTGGCACTTGACTTGGTCTTGAACTGAGATTGTATTTTTCCCAGTGGAAAAGTACACTGGTGTAAGGCGGGTGGAGGCTGCCCCAGACGGAGGACACAGCAGGTACGTCACTGAAGCTCAGGGTTAGGAACGCAGATGTCAGAGTGAGGTGGCCGATGTGGCACCTGGTGGTCAGTGCAGGTGAAACTTCATCTTTAGGTCCTGACGGCCCCACCCCAGAGGGTGAGGACTGAAGGATTTAGCCCATGGAGAGCACTTCCAGGGGTACCCGGAGCCAGTGCTCAATGACACCAGTGATCCACGTGGGGACAGAGCCCAGTGGCAGTGGGTGGGATGATGGTGGACGCAGGGACAGTGCTGTCTCTGAGCCCAGACAGGAGTGGCCCCAACCCTGGCTCTAGTCCCTTCTCTGGGCCCCAGTTACCCATCTGTAAGAGGGGGGTCAGGCCCACCTTGCAGGGCTGCTGGACCCATCACTGACAAACCAGCAAAGCACCTGGAGCTCAGAGCAGGCTTCCACGTGTGCCTTGTTTGAGGGCCTGGTGGCAGGCAGAGTCCCTTGGGGTGGGAGGGGTGGGAGAATTATCAACAGGGGGTGATAACAGAGATTGTCAAGAGAAGATTTCTTCACACTGACAGAGCCAGGTGACATCAGAAAAGTCCCTGAGACGGTCTCTGTAACCCCAAGCTGTCCTGGGTCCCTGAGGATGGGGTCTTAAAGGATGGAGAAACTGCTGGCCCTCTCAGGAAGGACACAAATGCATAATCAAGGCCTTGGGTGGACCAGAGCCTGAGTTTTCACACACTTCATCAGCCCTGTGAGGTGTAACTATTCCCATGTTACAAATGAGGAAACTAAGGCTCAGAGAGGGAAAGTGACCTGCCCAAAGTCACACAGCCCAGATTTGAATCCAGGCGGTCTTCCCAGTTCTGTAAGCCTGCCTGAGCAGAGCAAGCATCAGGTTTTCTCTCTTATGGAGTCCAGCCCCTTCCCTGAAGGGGGACCTCCAGTGGAGGGGGTGTTCTAGGGTTCCATGCTGGGCAGAATTCTCATCACTGCTCTTGTCCTCTGACAGCTCCCAACTGCATTGATAGATCCATGGTACTGAAGCTTCTAGCACCATAGGCTCTGAAGGACACAACATCATCCAGGCTGAGCACACCTTCAGACACCCAGCCCTCCCAGGCTGTGACCCTCACCCTTTACACAGGTAAGAAATATGAAGCTCAGAGAGGTTGAGTGACTGCCTGAAGTTGCATAGCAGGTCAGGGGCAGAGTCAGGCTCACACCCTGCTTACCCAGTTTTCAGGCCACTGACCCACCAGCTCCTAGGTGGCTTTCCCTGGCTTCAGCTGCCTTCATGGATGTTATTGAGTCCATGGCCAGTGGCAGTCCATGTCTGTTTCCTGCCTGATGTTTCCCCGGGGCCCATCCGTAAATATTTATTGAATAACTGAGGAGATGAACCAGATGCCAAGCCCTTTATATGAATTATGTCACTTAATCCTCACCATCACTCTTCATAGCGGGAGAGGTGAGCCCCATTATACAGTTGTGGAAAATGAGGCTCAGAGACGGGAGACACCTTGGCCAAGTTTTCCAAGCTGGTGGGATTTGAATAGCAAGTCACCTTCTCCTTCTCCCAACTCTGCCTTTTTGCATCCAGTTGCCCTCACCTGCCCTTATACTAGATGCCTGAGTTCTGCTCCGCAATGTCTTTGAGGGAACCAGAGGATCCAACAGGATCAGCCCCTGGAAGCCTCTATCATAAGCTTTGCTGAGACTTAACACGGTCATGAGTTGTCTGGTCTTAAGACAAAGAAAGGAGGGTGGGCTACAAAGACTCCTGTTTGAGTTCCCCAGCCCCTTACCTGGGGTTCACCTTTAACATAGCAAGGCCTCTGCTCTTAGCAGGATCTGAGGACATGACTAGGAGCACACATGGGACTTGAGCTGTGGTTCTGGCTCTGGCCCTGAGAGTTGGCATTAACAGACTTAATACCATGCTCAATTTGATCTCCATGCTTTCTAAGCTTAGCAAAGCAGATTTTCCTCATTAATCTGCATTTATACTTAAAAGCAGTGCAGCAAAGTTCAACTCCTTTTACTTAGCTGAACGAACATGAAAAGGTCAAAAGACTTCTTCATAATTAGAGAGCATCTCCCTCCTGCTCTCTCCCCCCTCCAACCAAGCTTGCCCCCTTTTCTCCTGGTCTTTCTCTTCTGCTCCTGCGCTCCTAAATCCCTAAGACTGGGCCCACACCCTGAATCGGGTGAAGTGGAAGGAGAGATGAACTGCCTAGGGCTGAGGGGGGCTGACCTTGGGTCAGACAGACCCAGATTTGAGCCCACACTTTTCCACTTCTCCAGGTGGAACCTGAGCAAGAGACTTGATTTAAACATCTGAGCCTTTATTTAAACATCTCTGTGATGGCAACGAGAACTGCACCTACTCCACGGGGCTGTTATAAAGATTAAATGAGATAATATGCATGAGGAGCTTAGCACTGTGCCTGGCATGAGGGAACTAATCAATGACTGTACTGGGGAAGCTGTAATTTGGGTGCTAAAGGGCTCTCCGCTGGGCGCCAGGAGCAGGGGTTCTAGGCCCATCTTGCCCCTGACCACATGTGATGTACCTAGCTCTTGGGTGAGGGGGTAATCTGGTTTTTCACTCAGGATATGAGTGGTTTAAATTGAGTCTAATCAGAGGACAGTGAAGCTGGAAGGGCCATCGGGAATCATTCATGTGATCAGTGGTAAAACTGAGGTCTCCAGATTCACTCACTAGAAAAGTAAGTGATGGGTCACAGTCTCCTGGCCATTTACACTCAGCTCCACCCATGGACCACAGTGAGTCAGGGACCATGGAAACTGAAAGGGCCCCAAGAAGGTATTTTTCACCTAAATGAAAAAGAAAACATATCAAAATTTAAGGAATGTGACTAAAGCAGTACTTAGGGGGAAATGCATAGCACTAAATGCCTATATTAGAAAAGAAAAGAGGTCTCAAAGCAATGATGTCAGTTCCCATCTTAAGAAACTAGAAAAAGAATAGAAAATGAAACCCAAAGTAAGCAGAAAAAAGGAAATAAGAAAGATGAGAGCTGATATTAGTGAACTGAAATCAAAAAAAGAGAAAACCATGAAACTGAAAGCTGATTCCTTAAGATCAATAAAATAATAAATATATACCCAGAGTGATCAGTTAAAAAAAGAGAGAAAACACAAATTACTAGTACTAATAACGAGAGAGGTAACATCACTATATATTCTACAGATATTAAAAGGATAGTAGGGGAATATTCATGACAACATTATGACAGTGTATTTGACAATTTAGATGAAAGTCTTTCAAATTTCTTGAAAGACTCAAACTACAAAAGCTCACTCAAGAAGGTAGCGGTAACTTGAATATTCCTATATCTCTTCAATAAATTGAATTTGTAGTTACAAACATTCCCATAAAGAAAATTCTAGGACCAGATAGAGTCCCTGGTAAATTCTACCAAACATTTAAGAAATAATATGACTTCTATAGAAATAGTACCCCCCCATGTCATTTTATGAGGCCAGCGTCATCCTGATACCAAAACCTGGCAAAGATGTTACAAGAATGGAAAACTGCAGACCAATAGCCCTTAAAAACATACATGTAAAAATTCTAAATATTATTTTAGCAAATAAAATCCAATGGCATATGAAAAAGTTAATACGTCATGTCTCAGTGGGGGTTATCCCACAAATACAAGATTGGTTTAGCATTCAAAAACCAATCAAAGAAATCCATTATATTAACAAATTAAAAAGGAAAGACTGTATGCCTAAGTCTATAGATGCAAAAAAGCATTTGACAAAATCCAACATAGATTTCTGATGAAAAGTCTCAGCAAACTAGGAATAGAAGAGAACTTTCTCAGCCTGATGAAGTGTGTCTATGACAATCCTAGATCTAACATCATACATTATGGGAAAAGACTGAATGCTTTCCCACTAAGATGAAGACACAGACAAGGATGTCCACTCTTCATTGCTTGTATTCAACATTGCACTGGAAGTTCCAACTAGTGGAATAATACAAGAAAAATAAATAAAAAGCACCCAGATTGATAACAAAGAAGCAAAACTGCCTTTTCTTACAGGTGACATGATCATCTACATAGAAAATCTGATGGAATCCATTTAAAAGCTACTAGAAATAGTAAGTATATTTAGTAAAGTTGCAGGATGTACAAAAATCAATTGTATTTTTGTATACTAGTAATGAACAGTCAAAATTGAAATTAAGAAAACAATACCATTCATAACAGCATCAAAAATAAAAAGTACTTAGAAATAAATCTGGCAGAAGATATGTATCCTGAAAACTATAAAACACTGTTGAGAGAAATTAAAGAAGGCTAAAGAAATATAGAGATACACTATGTTCATGGCTCAGAAGACTCAATATTGTTAAGATGTTAATTCTCTTCATGTTGGTGGTTTTTTTTTTTTAGCCCTTCTGTTTTATTTAATGAAACCTTCGCAACTTAGCCTTTTATTTTATTTATTTATTTTTAAAGTTATTATTTATTTTTGGGTCTTTGTTGCTGTGCGTGGGCTTTCTCTAGTTGTGGCAAGCGGGGGCTACTTTTTGTTGCGGTGCATGGGCTTCTCATTGCGGTGACTTCTCTTGTTGTGGACCACGGGCTCTAGGCTCACGGGCTTCAGTAGTTGCAGCATGTGGGCTCAGTAGTTGTGGCTTGCAGGCTCTAGAGCGCAGGCTCAGTAGTTGTGGCGCATGGGCTTAGTTGCTCTGTGACATGTGGGATCTTCCCAGACGAGGGCCCGAACCCGTGTCCCCTGCATTGGCAGGCAGATTCCTAAGCACTGTGCCACCAGGGGAGTCCCCGTGTTGGCCCTTAGATTCATTGCAATCCCAATCAACAGAATCCTTTTTTGAAAAAGTTTACAATCATATACTCAAATTCATATGGAAATTCAGAATACGTAGAATAGACAAAGCAAGTTTATAAGAAAAAGGAAAAAGATGGAGGACTAACACTAACTGATTTCAAGACTTATAAAGTTATGATAATAAAGACAGTGTGGTATTGACATCAAGATGGACAAATAGGTCAATGGAACAGAATAGAGTCTAGAAGCAAATTCTCACATATATTTACACCTGACTTTTGACAAAGGTGGAAAGGCAATTCAGTAGAGAAAAGATAGTATTTCCAACAAATGGTACTGGAATAATTGGAAGTCTATAGGCAAATTTTTGAAATTTGATCCATATATAAAATTTAACTTCAAATGAATTACAAACCTAAATTTAAAACCTAAAACTCTACTCTTTTAGAGGAAACCATAGGAGAAAATCTTTGTAATCTGGGATTAGGCAAAGATTTCTTACATTGGGCACCAAAACCCCAAATTCATAAAAGAACAGATTGATAAATTGAATTTCATAAAAATTTAAAACTTCTACTCTTCAAAAACTGCTGTTAAGAGAATGAAAAGACAAGCCACAGACTGGGAGAAAATATTTGCAAATATGATAAAGGAGTTGTATGCAGAATATTTAAAGAACTCTGGTAACTCTCAGTTATAAGGAAATAAACAACCCAATTAAAAACATGGACAGGGCTTCCCTGGTGGCGCAGTGGTTGAGAGTCCGCCTGCCGATGCAGGGGACACGAGTTCGTGCCCCGGGCCGGGAAGATCCCACATGCCGCGGAGCAGCTGGGCCCGTGAGCCATGGCCGCTGAGCCTGCGCATCCGGAGCCTGTGCTCCGCAACGGGGGAGGCCACAGCAGTGAGAGGCCCACGTACTGCAAAAAAAAACCAAACACACACAAAAAAAACATGGACAAAAG
The DNA here is from genome assembly GCF_949987515.2 of Delphinus delphis. Classification (NCBI taxonomy): domain Eukaryota; kingdom Metazoa; phylum Chordata; class Mammalia; order Artiodactyla; family Delphinidae; genus Delphinus; species Delphinus delphis. Next base: position 23,425,225 of record NC_082683.1, read on the forward strand.
ATTTGAATAGACACTTCACCAAAGAACAAATACAGGCAGCAAGTAAGCACATTAAAGAAATGCTCAATATCATTAGTGATTAGAGAAATGCAAACTAAAACCACGGTGAGATTGATCCCAACACTGCTTACCTAAATGTAAAAAAAAATGTTATAGTCACTTTGGGAAAAAGTTAGGCAGTTTTTTAAAAAGTAAAACTTACATATAGCATAAGACCCAAATATTCCCCTCCTAGGTATTTACCCAAGAGAAGTGACTACATATGTCTATACAAAGACTTGTACATGAATGTTCTCAGCAGTTTTATTTGTGATATCTTAAAAGTGGAAACAACCCAAGTGTCCATCAACAGAAAAATGGACAAATTGTATATCCATGCAATAGAATAGTACTCCATTATAAAAATGAATAAACTCTTGATACACACACATAAATAAAGAAATCTAGGGAACTATATTCAATATCTTATCTTATAATAACATGTATTGGAAAATAATATGAAAAAAAAAATATATAAAACCGAATCACTTTGCTGTATACCTGAAACTAACACAATATTGCACATCAAGTAAAATAAAATAAAATAAAATAAAAAGAATTGTGCTAAGTGAAATAAATCAGGCAAAAAAGAGTACATCCTGGGCTTCCCTGGTGGCGCAGTGGTTGAGAGTCCGCCTGCCGATGCAGGGAACACGGATTCGTGCCCCGGTCCGGGAGGATCCCACATGCCGCAGAGCGGCTGGGCCCGTGAGCCATGGCCGCTGAGCCTGCGCATCCGGAGCCTGTGCTCCGCAACGGGAGAGGCCACAACAGTGAGAGGCCCTCGTACCGCAAAAAAAAAAAAAAAAAAAAAGAGTACATCCTGTTTGATTCCATTGATGTATTCTAGAAAATACAAACTAATCTATAGTGACAGAAAGCAAATTAGTGATTGCCTGCGGGGAGAGAAGGGACTTTCAGGAGAGATGACTAAGGACCTGAGGGAAAATTGGGGGAATGCTGGATATTTTCATTATTTTGATTGCAGTGATAGTTTCATGAATGTATACGTATGTCAAACCTTATCAAAATATCCCTTTAATTATGTCTTTAAATATGTCGCTGTTAATATGTTTAGTTTATCATATGTCAGTTACATCTCAATGAAGCTGTTAAAAGTATCCACCGCAATTGATGAGATTTCCTCAAGAAACAGCATGTCTCCCAACCACGGAAAGCCCGGCCTGAGCCCTGAGGGTCAGGATGGGAGGGTTCAGCATAGGAAACTGAGACAGAGGGGCCAAGCAGATGGGAGGGAAGCAGGTGGTACCAGGGAGTCAGAGCACTTCCAGAAGGAGGGGGCATGGCTCTTCACGTCATACACCTCCAGCAGAGAAGTGATCACAAGACATGGCAACATGAAGGTTATGGGTGACCCTGACAAGTCAGAAAGCAGTAGTAGGTGAGGCGTGAAAGGTGCCAGGGCAGGAGGTGAAGAGTGCCCTGCAGTTCACCTGCTCAGGGTGGAGGGGAGGAAGCAGGGGCCAGCAAAGTGCTGGTGAAGCAGGAGGGGCTGGGGTTAAGGGAGGGCTTCTTGTTTCTTCTTTGCTGTTTGCCTTGCCATGCTTCGCTTTTCACGTGGGAGGTGAGAGCTTGCTTTGCAAACTTGATGACAGCATGGAAAATGTGAGAATGGAGATGCTGGGCAGCAGAGGATGGAATCCAGGGGAGGCTCGACATTTGATGAAGCAGAGTGTGACTTTAGGGCGATTAGGGAGACGACAAAAAGGTGGATATGACTATCAAGGTCAGGGAAACCAGGTGCCAGCTAGGGTGCCCTTGACCCTGGGAGAACTGAGTGTAACTGGCTTGAGCCCTGGGCAGCCTATGGCCATGGGTGGTCCTGAGCCCCTGGACCCCTCCTCCTGCGGTTGGGCACTTCTGTCTGCCTGGCTGGGTCTCTTTCATTTTGGGTTATTTCAAGTGCAAAGCTCAGCTCCATCACTGGTTTCTGAAATATCCACCCACATTAAGCATTTCTGAATTTATTAGCTTTATTGCAGGTTTGCAGGGAGAGGGGAGAGGCACAGACTCACTGCCTCCCTGGCTGCTCTCCCCTTGCCCTGCACCCCCTTCTATGGAACAAGCAGGCCTCCCTATTGCCTGCAGACTGCTTTTACCCTCTCCTTCTAGAAAGTTTTGGCACCAGCTGGCCCCATACCCTGGGGGTATTGGCTTTTGTCATCACACAGATTTCTCCTTTCAGACTCTTTTGTACTCTTCCTAGAAAGAATTCTGATAAACAAAAATGTTTTCTTCATCTTTCATAGGTATTATCATCTCTGTTTTACAGGTGAAGAAACAGAGGCACAGAGAAGGTAAGCAACTTGTCAGGGGTCACACAGCCAGGGAGACATTTTGGCAGCAGCAGCTCCATTTAGGGTGTGGCAATGCGCCCTCGGGTTCTGTTCAGATAGCCCTGGTCTGGTCCCAGGTCCACCACTGATCAGCTGTCATAGTGCCCACGTCACAGGCCATCTGTGGGGTAAATGAAATGACACGTCTCAGGTGCTTGCAAAGTCTGAGCACGTAGTAGGTGCTCAAGTAAGTACAGAGCTGTTGCTCTCATTGATGAGCTGACTGCACCTGTAGAACCTTCCCCACCCCAGTTTCTACACCTGGACTCTCCTCTCCCCCACCTTCCCTGCCATCTGATTCCTGTTCCTTTTTGGTTTCCAAAATCAGATTGAAACCCACGTCCTGGGAGAAACCCTCCCTAGTTCACCCTACTTAATATCCTGCCTGGCAGTCTGGTGAAGGATGGGGGGAATGTAATTGGGGAAATAGACAAGCTTAGACTCAATTCTCTTTTCTCCCCTCACTAGTTAGGAGGCCTTAGATTGGCCCCTGAACTGAGCCTCGGTTTCCTCATCTGCACAGTGTGGACAGTGCTCAGGACCAAATGGAAGAATAGGGGGGAAGAGAGCTTGGCAAATGGCAAACCACTGCTCAAAAGCTGCCTTGGCAGCCTGAGTGTCTAACCTGTGCTTGCTTTCTTTGGTGTAGGAAGGGTCCACCTGCAGAAATGGCCACACCCAGAAGGGGTGTGGAGTTGGAGTCTGAGTGAGGCAGGCTCCTCCCACAGCCCTCTGTGCTCCGCCTGTGTACTCTGTCCCTCCTGGCCGAGCTCCACTCACTCTGCTGCGCTCACCCGGCACATGCCCACCCCCCTTCTGCCGGGAGCACCCTCCCCCGGCGTGTGCAGATGCCAGCGCAGCCTAGCTCACCTCTCCTGCTCACCCTCCTCTCTCTCTGTCCCTGTGTCTCCCTCTCTCTCCTGGGAAGTCCTCCCTGACTCCAAGACCTTCAGCCCCTGTGGTACACACACCATGGTTCACAGAGAATTAGCAGCTTCTCTCCCATCTTACACTGTGAATTTCCCCGGGGATGCAGACCGTGTCTGCCTGATTAACCTTGAATCCCATGGTGCTGTGTCTTGTCTGGCCTGCAGTTTCTATGGAATCTCTATCCACTTAATAACACACTGTCTGGGTCATAGCCTGAGCATGTGACCCTGGGCTGGTCCCTTCCTTCCCTGGAACATTGTTCCCTCAGCAGTTTAATGAAGGGGCTGGGGATGATAGTCTCCAAGGTCCTCTGTTGCCTCTGCCCTTGACTTTGAAGGCAGCCTTTGGACAGGTGGAGATCAATGCTGCCCTGTCTAACGATGTCAGCAGGACAGGCTGCAGGGAGCCCCTGCCCCCTGTGCCCCTCGTTATAAACAGCTCCATCTCCAAGCGCTGGGGTCACCCTCCCCTGAGGGCAGCAGTAGGTGGTCAATTACCCTCAGTGCCTGGAGAACCAATAGGGAAGGGGTGTCAGGTCTTAGGCGCCCTGGCCCTGAAGATAACCCACTGGTCCAGCTGCAAGACCAAAATGGAAGGTCAGTTAGGTCCCTGCCCTGGGCAGGGGCTGCAGCCGCCTGGCAATCCTCTGTGGCCTGAGATTAATAGACGTCTCTGAGATTTCAATTACTCCGGACCAGTCAAATGACTCAGAGCAGAGAGCTGACTGCAAGAGCCCTGTCCTGTTCAGAGAGCGATGGGTAGAGGACCCCTTCACCTCGCCCGTCTCCCAGCTCCAGAACTGGTGACTGTAGGGCTGTCCTGCGGACTCACTGAGCTCCCAGCTCCCTGGTGAGCACCCTCCCGGGGCCTGAGTTGGTGGGATCTGGAAGGAGTGGCCCCAGTAAGTCCATCTGGACCCCTGGCTCCCAAGCCGTTTGTATCATATAAGGTCTGGTGGGAGGAGATGCACCCAGGGCTGTGGGAAAATCAGACTATGCTCTGGTGACTCTAGCCTAGGGGTCTGAGCTCTCTCCGTGTCAGTTTCCTGCAAAACGGGAGGCTGGAGATGCCCACCTGGCAGAGGTAAACAGAAGGCTGTGACATAATGTGGCCAAATGGCTGGGCACCGCCTGGCACATGCAGGGTGTGCCTGGACCTGCGGGCTTCTGGTGGCGTGTAGTAGGATCAACTCACACTGGCTTAAGCGGACAAGGGGGGTTATGAGAGTGACACTGGGACATCTCCTAGAACCCAAGGATGAGGAGGCAGCAAGGCCTCGGAGGGAGACGGGCCCAGGGAATGGGCTGCACCCTCTTCCTGCTGTTCCGCGGAGACAGAAGATGTCCCCTCAGATCCTGAGCCCAAACATCTCCATTTGAGAGAACAGCCCACATGGAACTAGATTCCCTCCGCTAGAGAATCCACCTGGTCCACCTTGGATTGGTTTTCAGCTGGTCTGCTCTGGCCTCGCCTGCTCTCGTCAGAGGCAGGTCAAACAGCACAATTGAGGCTTCTGGGAAATGCCTTGTAGGTGAAGAGGGCTGAGCAGGGGCTCATTATGAGCTGGACAGATGCTCTCAAAGCACCAGGTATGTGTCAGCTCTGGGGGTGCTGACTGAAACCTGAGGGGCCCTGCCCTTGAGTAGTGCACGCAGGGTGGGGACACAAAGGTGCATCCACGTGTGACCAGCACGGGCCCAGGGAAGGTGAGCACCAGAGGCTCGGTGGGGTGAGAACCAGACTCTCTGCACACCTGCCTCCTCCAGCCCTGCCGGTAGACACATCCAGGAGAGGCAGAGTGAGGCACGCAGCAAGGACTTGGCAGGACCCGGCCTGGACACTAAGCCTTCTCACGCAGACATGCCTTTGGGGCAGTAGGCTGCAGGCCCCAAGGCTGCCAGGGGAGAAGCTTTTCATGGCTCTGTCTCAGCTACAAGATCCCATCAATCCAGGTCTCTTTACAGCTGCTCCAAAGAGCCAGCATATTTTCAGCTACAATCCTGAGCCCGGAGGGAAGCAGGAAATGATTCATCCTCTTTCTCAGACATGAAGGCAACCCTGCATTATTAATATTTACCCAGGGGCTCCTCCAAGGGCCCCAAACAACAAATGAATCATCAGGAGGGAAGGGCATGGATCACGAGCTTCACTGAGGCCGCTGGCTGCCTCTACGTAGAGCAAAGGGATCCCCCAAGTGTCAGGGCTGAAAGGGGCCTCGTGGCTCTATCTCCCCATTTTACAGAGGGGAACCTGAGGCCCCAGAAGACAGAGGCTGGACTAAAGAAACTCAACAGGATGGTGGCAGAGGAAGGAACAGAATCTAGGAGCTCAGGGGATGGAAAGAGGACAGGCAGTGAGCCTCAGGTCCCTCATCTGTAAAATGGGAATATAAGAGCTGGTCAGGTGATGTTTGACCAAGATGTGAAACGACCCCTCAGAGTGTCTGACAAGGAGCAGGTCCTGCACCTATGACACCAGAAGGAGGGTGTGGTGAGGATGTCGGTGGCATTCCCTGCCCCCATGTCCTGGTGTCCTTTGCACTGCCCCCAGCAGCCCTGTTTGTGTCCTCTGACACTGACATGTTCCACCCAACCCCATGGGGACTGGATCGTGGCAGACACCTGCCCCAGCTGGGCAGCATCTCTCCTATAAATCTGAGGTTGAGACTAAAAGGCGCTCATTGGGTCTGCTGGTTATTTGAGCTGATGATAAATAAAGTGCAAGTGTGTAGGATACTGAGAAAGGTAGAGAATGAAAGTCCCATGGAGAGAGAGAGAGCAAGCTGCCTTATGGCTGGTTCCCTTCCCTGGTCTGGGTCCAGGTCCCTCAGGAGTTCTGGTTGTTTGATTTGCCTTGGGCACCTGAGAGACCCTTTCCCCTGCAGCTGAGCAGGTTCTGTTACCTGTACCCCCAAAATAAGGAAGGACTGCTGGGTGCTGAGAGGCATCCAGAGCCAGGTGGCTAGCTGACCTCAGGAGGGAGAGCCCCGCCTGGCAGTGCTGAGGCCCTGGGGACGGTAGAGGGCGTCCTTCACACCTGGGGGCTGGGGCGCCCTCCTCAGTGCTCTCTCTCCTAATCCATCTCTTCCCTGCTTTGTTTTCTTCCTCCTCCTCCATGTCTCTCTCTGCCTTTTCTCCCACACTCGGCCCTTCATCGGATCATTCACTCATCCTACAGGCATGGTCTGTTGCCCACCTGTGCCTGTTCACCCCTGGGCTGGCCACGAAGGGGACACCGAGGGGGCCAAGGCCGTGTCCCTGTCCTCAGGGAGCTCCTGTTCTGGCTGGGGAAACGGATGAATCAATCACAACCCAGAGTGGTCAGTGCTGAGATGGCGGGAGATGTGGGATGGGACGGGGAGCCCAGGAGAGGACCCTGACCCTGGACAGGGGTCAGAAAGGCCCTCTGGGAGGAGACGGTGCCCATGCTGAGATCTGGGGGAACCAGCAGGCGGGGTAAATGGGGGAGAAGGTTGTTACTGGCAGCAGCAACCCGGCACCTGCAAAGGTCTGGCAGAGAGGGAGAGCCGGGACCCTTGGAAGTGGCAGGCAGGGCTGCATGGCTGGGGCTGGGATGTGAGGGTGGAATGGGGGGTGGGAAGGTGGAGAAATACGGGCAGGGGTCCTCCAGGGTCAGACCACAGAGGATGAGGCTGGGCTGCACAGGCTGGGCTTCACCCTGAGGACCCTGGGAACCATGCAGGGATGGCAGAGGGGGTAAGGGAAGAAGTGACCCCTCTTTAGGCATTGGGGGGAAGGGGATTCCCCCTTCCCGATCCCGAGAGGATCGGGCTCATCCAAGCCCCTGGAATGGGAAGAAGCCTCCTTCTTCCCCTCCTGCTCCCCTTCCCGCCCTAGCATTTTCTCTCCTTCCTCCTCTGGTCTCCCCGCTTCTCTCTCTCTGTCCTCTCCTCCAGTCCTTTATATCCCCCTTCTCCCCGCTCTCTGCCTTTCCTCCTTCCTCCGCCCCTCTTTCCCCCCATCCCCGCGCTCTGTTCTCTCCAGACCCTCCTCACCTCCAGGCACAGGGCTGCATCCCTGGCTGAGCTGTCCTTGCGAGAGCCTGCAGCGCCACCTTCAGGCCGGATCCGGGAGCGCCGCGGGGCCTCCCACACCAGGAGGAAGACGCTGGTCCTTCTCTGCCTCACAGATGAGGCAGAGGTTCCCGCCCACCTAGCCCCGTCCCAGTGCCCGCCTCTGCCGCCCGCAGCCTCGGGTGTGGCTGCCCTAGGTCGACGCTGGCATCAATACTAGCCCCGCCTGTATCTCCCCTAACAACCCTAATTACCAGGCAAGTTCTTCTCCCCAAAGACCAGACGCTAGAATTGATGAGCTTAATAGCAGAATTCCTTCCCTTTCGCAGCCCCTGCCCTGGAGTGCCGCCGGCCTAAGGATGCCAGCATTCTTTGCTCTCCTGGGAGGGAGGGCCCCACAGGGGCTCTCACAGCCATATTACAGATGGGGCATCCGAGGCTCAGACAGGGTGAGTCACTCAGGACCCAAGAGAACCTAACGTTATGCACTTGGTTTGTTTGTTTAGTAATCACTCGTGGACACCCACACTGTGCCAAGTGCGGTTCTGGGACCAGGGACACAGAGATGGAAAGACAGCGGAGGGAGTCCCTGCCCTGGGGAATGTAAGAAAAGGTGCTGGTGCTGGGTGATTGAAGGTGGGACCTGGAATGTGTCAATTACTGCAGGAGCCCAGAGAAGGTGCTGGCAACCCAGGGGGCTTCCAGAAGAGGTGGGGGAAGGGACCTCTGAGCTGGCCTCACCGAGGGGGTGGCATCTGAGCTGATTCATGCAGGCAGGGTAAGAGCTTGCCAGGGAGAGATGGTGCGAGAGCCTTCCAGGCAGGGGGACGGCATGTCCAAAGGCAGGGAGGCCAGAAAATACGGGAGCAGGAGGGGAGTTCCGTGTAATTGAAAAGATGGTGGGGGGAGGGGATTGGATTGGAGGGAAGGGCCACACCAGGGAGGGGTTTGAGGGCCTCCTGCTTGCCCTGCATCAACAGGCACTACTGACACAATATAAACTAATAATAACAAAAATACAAATAATTACTATAAGTACTATTACTCTTATTATTATAGTCACTAACACGTATTGTGGGCTTCCTGTTTGCCAGGCACTATCTCAAATACTTTACATGTAGTGACTGAGCTCACTTTTGTGCCAGTCCATGAGATAGGCAAGGTTGGGAAGTGGCCCAGAGAGGTTAAATAACCTGTCTAATGTAGTTCAGCAATGAAGTGGCAGAGCACCCTGTCTCCAGGGGCCACTTTCTCTACTTTCACAGCACCCCTGCCCACCCTGCCCTCCAACTCCCAACCTAAGGGCTCTGAGATTCTGCCTCCCAAGGAGAAAGCAGCCACCCACTTCCCCAGAGGTCAGAGAGAATTCACATTTTGGAAGAAAGACCAGAGAGCCAGGAGAAGACAGCATTTAACCTAAAGCCACGGTTTGCTGATGATGGGCTCTTGCCTCAGTTGGGGACAGGCTGGCTGGATGGGCAAGTTTGAGGTGGCCCCTCCCCCAGTGATGACCCCCGCTCCACCCCACCCCCCAACCTCCACCAAGTTTGCAGCACTCGACCCCAGCAAGCTTTAGCATTTCTGGACAAGAGGAGCGTAGCCCCACTGCTGCACCTGGTGGCTGGCGGGGACGCTGGCAGGTCTGCACTGATGGTGGGATCGGCTCGTGGAAGATCCAGCCCCAGGAAACCCCAGGTTTCCCTCTGAGGGCCCTGGGAAGACAGGGGTCTTCAGGTTCCCGTGGCCAGCCTAGAAGTCTTCTCTGGCTGGGCAGAGAATGCGCGCCATCCCCAAATGGGCTTGGCTTGCGACAGCATGACTTTCCTTTAAATGGACACAGGGGAGGTTTCCATTGAAACACTGGGCTGGGGAGAAAGAAGGAAAATGGACTTGTTTCCAGAAATTACCCAAGAAGGGAATTTGGAATCTGCTTTGTGTTTCCGAGTTATTTTTTTCTTTCCCTGTTCTACACATCTGTGCTTCCTCATGACTAAACCAGGGAGAAAGGCCCATGAGCAGAAGTGTGGTTCATAGGGCCAGGCCAGAGGGGCCAGTGGGAAGACCCAGCCGGCCTTAGGGCCTCCATGCTGGCCCGGCCTCCAGGAGGATGACAGTGGAGCTGGGTTTAATGATGGGGAAGGAGGTGTGAGGATGCAGGCGGGCTCCGGGAGGGAAAGAGCGCGTGTGCCCAGCACTGCCGCCCCTCCCTGCCCCCACCCCGCCTCATGCTGCAGGTGTAGTGAACGGTCCTGTTCCTCAGGCCTGCCAGGCTCCACCGGGCCTGCTTCAGTGCACGTGCCCTTCCCCCTGCCCAGGAGCGCCCTTCTCTCTGCTGGTTAAACGCCTCTCACCCTTCCAGCCACATGCCCCCTCCTCTGTGAAGTCTCCACTCTCCCCCACCCCCTGCCCCTGTTCCCCACCCACACAGGGACACACATGGCTCTCATGAGACCTTCCCAGCCCCAGACACTCTTCCTTTTAGAAACTCCTTCCCCCATCAGATCAAACATCTTAAAATGCTCCCACATCCCGCACTAAATACAAATTATATGTAACTATGCAGAAGCTGAGTTGGAGGAAAAGGTGAGCAGTTGAAAATGTTATGTTTTGTAGACATTCGATTAAACATTTATCAATTTCAACTTTGCAGCTTTCCTTTTTTATTTTGAAACCAAATAAATTGTTTTCCTGGACCTTAAGCATTCTCATTGGCCCTTAAGAGCTCTTAGACCCTGGCACTTGGCCTGGAACAGAGAGTCTTATGGAAAAAACGTTTCCCTCTCTCTCTCCTTCCCACCCAGGCAGAAGCCAGGTCTCCTTGGGCCCCTGCGCGGTATCACACCATGAGTGAAGTGACGCTGGAATTATCATTTGCCTGGGATCCACTGAGACCGGATATCACACCACAGAGAAAATTTAGTTACAGTTTGTTGGAAGAAAGGAGGTAGGGAGGGAGGAAAGGAGGAAGGAAAGAAGAAAGAGAGAAGGAGGGAGGGAAGCAAGGAAGACGATCTCAGCAGAGCCAACAAGCAGAAAGAGCAGACAGGATTGTCTGTAGGTCGTGATGGGCTCTCTCTGGTCCCCCCTTCCCCTTAATATTTCCTACACTGATCTCAGGGACCCCATCCTCAGGGAACCAACCTTTTTCTCCCTGTTAATATGTTACTGGAATACAATGTTTCTGGGACTCTACTGTGAGCCAGGTGTGGGGTGAGCATTGGCCTGTTACCCTCACGCTGGTCTCTACACATCACATTGCGAACAGAGGCCTGGGGGCGGGCTGGCACAGGTGTGCTCTCTGATGCTCCTCTCCCAGCGGAGACGTCCTTCGATCTCTCTCCCAGCCGGTCAGGATGGTGTGGAGGGGAGAGTGTGGGCAGCAGACGGGGCAACTCTGGACAGTCTCTCACACCCTCTGCAGAGGGATGGACATTCCAGCAGCGGCGTGGCGGGTTAGACCTGGATTTAGAAGTCCCAAGGTCACATATGGTCACATTAGGATCCTTTCTGACCCCTGAGGGGTGACATTACCCACTGTTGCATCTCCCCACACCCCTCCAGCTAAGGTCCGCCAGACGCTTCCTGGCTTGACGCCACCCACCTCTCCACCCCCATTTCCCACCATGTTCCCCGTCATTCATTCCTCTCCAGCCACACCAGCTTCTTGACACCCCTGGAACACTCCGAGGACACACCCACCACAGGGCCTTTGCACTAGCTGTTAAGGCTCTTCCCACAGATACTCCTGAGCTTCACTCCCTGACTTCATCCATGTCTCTGATCAAATGGCACCTCCTCATAAAGATGTCCCCTGACCACCCCACCTAAAAGAGCCCCCTTGCTTCCTCTGGGGAACCCACAGAAGGATTGGCTAAATGTTTGGTGAAGGACTATTGGTTCAGGGGAATCTCATGGCAAGAAAAGAGATAGTGTGTGTGGGCAGGCACCTATTGTGTGCCGGGCCTTTGGCTGGTCAGAGCCACGTCTGTGACCTATTTGATCACAGAGGGCCTTTAAGTGAGGAAGATGTCATTTTCCCCCTTTTATAGGTGAGAAAACCAAGGCTCAGGGAAGTGAAGCAACCTACCCAAGGCCTTGCTGTGTGTAAGTGACAGAGCCAGTCGCATATCTCTATCTACCACCCTGGAGATGGAAGTTTGGGATCCTGAGCTTTGGAGGTGGTAGCTGATGCCACGTGTGTGGACAAGACTGTCCCGAGAGAGTGTAGACAGTGATGAGAATGAAAACAAGTCTTTGAGGAACACCAGTCACGATAGGTTGGTTGGTCCAAGGTAAGATGAGACGGAGGAAAACTCAGCTGCGTGGACTGAGATGAATCAGCCAGAGAGGCAGCAGGTGAGCTATGGGAAAGAAGGGGACGTGGAGAGAGAGTGGTAAGAAAAGTCAGGAAGCGGGTGGTTGAGAATGGTCGACAGGGCATCGTGGTGGGTCTGACCTCCCTACTTAGCTGCTCTGTCCTGGCGTAGCCTCTCTGAGCTCAGTTTTCTAATCAGTGAAATGGGGCTGAGGATGCCTGTGCGTACCAAAGGGATGGCCTGGGGACTAGGTGATCTTACTTAGCGCTGTGCCCACGGTAAGAAGGGCTTTAGAACTAACAGCACTTCCAGGATGAGATGACTTTGGACCTAAGGCCTCAGTTTCCCCACATGTAAAATGGGGATAATAATTGTGCCAACTTAGAGTTGTTTCGAATGAGGCAATGCCTGTAAAGTGTTGCAACTGCTTTAGAGCACAGCATAGAGGAAGTGCTCAAGAAATGAAAATGAGCAGCGGCCACAGTGAACGGGATGCCCTTCTCTTTTCTGGGTGGATTTTTCTGCTGCTTTCCCAGGATCCAGGGCTCTGTGAGTCTAGGTACAGACTGATCACAGTGTACCTGGATCTTAGAGGTGTCAGGGAACCCCAGGGCCATCTGTCTAGTCCAGGAGAGGTGGAGAATCAGGACCAGAGAAGGAGGAACACACCCAAGGCCACACAACAAGTTCTGGTGAAACCAAGGTGGGCGCTTTGAGCTCCTGACTCCAGGCCAGAGCTTCCCCCCTTACAGCTCACTGTGTGGGCTGAGATTGGAGCTGGGGGTGGATCCACGCTCCAGAAGGGATGCAGAGCCGATCAGGCCAAATATAGTAGAGTGGGTGGTAGGAACTTGGTGCTTCCTACTTGCAAAGTGCTGGTCTGAGTACTTCCTGTGTCATTACTCATTCCATCTTGCCATGACCCTGTGAAGCGGATACTCTCTGGTATCATTTTACAAGTGAGGCTACAAAGGCTCAGAGGTTAAATAGCTGACACACAGCTGGCACATGGCAGAACCAGATTTCCAACATGATGACTGAACCTGATGATTCAACACCTACACTACGTGGCCTCCTCGGGGAGAGGAGATTCTTAGCTCCTGGATGTCTAGGATGAGACCCCCTCCTCACTCTGTGGAGCCCCCGCCCCTGCTGGGCCAGGTTCAGCTGCACACAACTCGGGGTCACATGTGTGGACCACCTGACCCTCTAGCTTGACGTGAAGGGTGTGCCTTATTCCTGAGCAAACCCTCCTGTCCCAGGCACCCCAGGGAGGAAAAGTCCTCCCCAAGACTGAGCTGGTTCAGCATGGGCAGGATGACAGAGGGGAGAAAGTCACCAGACAGACCTGAGCCAGGTCCCAGCACTGCGTCCTAACTGCACAGACGTGGACAAAGCTCTCCCTGTCCCGACCCTCAGTTTCTGCATCTGCCAAATGGGCACAATATCTAACCACCAACTGGTGGCATTGATGGGGAGACACAAAGGAAAGGAGACAGAGAAGGCAATCGATGCTCAGAGATGCTAAGAAAATGCACCTTAAGTAAACAGTAGAGCCAGACTCAAACCCAAGGCTCATGTTCTAACCACTAGGGTATACTACCCTCTCTCGTTAAGTACTCTCCCCCCCCCCCGGTCACCAGCTGTGAGGGCTTCGCTAAGGCCTGGTGTTTGTAAGCCTTGGTTTTCTCATCTGCAAACTGGGTCCAACGATACTGCCTCAGGAATTTTCCATCAGGGTTTTTGATCATGTATACAAATCACGTAATACACAGTACCAGCTGGGACCTGGTAGGTAAGATGGTGATGGTGATGCTGATGCTGATGGTGACGCGGATAAAGGTGGAGAACACTGGCAGCAATGAAGAGATGTGATTGGAAGAAGAGGGTTCATCCTATCCCATCCTTAGCAGGAAAAAGGAGAACGCTGTCTATTCAGAAACACCCCACCCTGCCCACCACAGTCCCTCCCGCTGGCCCTCACCACCTGCCGCCTAGGAGAAGATCCAGGAAGCCCCTGAGATGGATGTGGGAGGAGGGTGGCAGAAACACACTTTGTTCTGGGCACCGGCTGCCGTCCTTCCTTCCAGGGGAGGTCTGGCAGAGGCATACCAGGAAAGACTATGGCTCCATCTCCCCTGGGGACCAGGGCCTGGGGAAATGTGAGTGGACAGTAGAGCAGGTAGTGCTGGCCTCTCTGGCTTGTTAGAGGGAGACCCTTCCCCTCCACCCCCAGCAGCCCTGCCCTGAGCCCGGGCTGCTTTCCTGATCTAATTAGCGTCGCTGAGAATTACACTCCGCACTCTGGCACGCTCCGGCTCTCCTGAGAGCATCGCAGAACTAATACTGCTTAAATATGAAATGGTTCCTGCCCTCGGGGCCCGAATCTAGGAGGGAAAAACCAGAAACAAGAGTTGTAATAACCAGCTCTGATTAAGCAGTGTGAGTTACAAGAAATAAAATAAAAAACAGCCCCCCCCCATACAAAAATTAACAACACTCTGAGTTTTATCTGTTCTTTTAAGGAACACAGGCTGCTTATCTCTTATGTCCTTTCCATTCTTACGCTCCCATTTATTCATCCGGGTCGTTTGCTGAGAACCTACCATGTGACGGGAGCTCATTTTGGGTGCAGGGATGACAAACACACCGGGCAATGTGCCTGAACTCCTGGGGCTCACTGTCAGGAGGAGATTGTAGCCCTTCAAGGAAAAGCCACATAGACAACTGCACCTCAGGATGGGGCCAAGCATGCCATGTACAGGATGTGGGAAGATCTTGAGGGGGACTAACTCAGATGGTGGTCTTAGGGACTGACATTTAAGTTGAGACCTGCTGGTTACCTGAAGAGTGGGGGGCAGAGTGATCTACGGAGAAGGAACAGCATGTGCAAAGGCCCTGGGGTGGGAAGGAGGGTGTCAGAGGGACGAAGGAAGGGCACTGGGGCAGGGTGTGGTGAGGAGGGAGCATGAGAGGGAGAGGAGAGCAGCCAGACCCTGTGGGGTTCATGGCCTTGGCTGGCAGGGCTGGGATTACTCAAGGTTCCCCGTGCAGCCCTGAAGGGTTTGAAGTAAGGGAGGAGCCCGATCAGTTTGGGGATTTAAGAAGCTTCTCTGGCTCTTCCCTGGAGGTTGGAGCAGGAGCAGGGGGCCCAGTGAAGAGGTGAAGGGGGTCGTCCAGGCAGGAGTCAATGGCAGCTTGGACCAAAGCAGGGCTGTGGGGATGGAGAGCAGGGCGTGGGTCCAGGAGGTGTTTTGGAGGGTGAAACGCCCCACCTTGCGGGGGGATGGGTGTGGAGGTGAGGGATTTGTCGTGAGTGCACGCAGGTTTCTGGCTGAGGAGCTGAGGGACGAAGCTGCCATTTCCTGAGTGGGAAGGTGGACGAGGCGCAGGCTGGTGGGTGAGGCTGGTGTGGCGTCTGGTGTGTGTGCGGCTCCCCCGCTGCATCGCAGAGAAAGGGGTGGGAGGCAACTGGGTGTCCGGAGGATCACAGGGGAGAGCCCTGCAGGAGACGCCCCTCCTTCAGGGGAGAGAGGGCGGATGGGGGTGAAGGGACCAAGGAGGAAGGAGACCATGCTCATCCCTCCCCAGCGCGACCACCCCTAGCTGAGGGCTAGAGCCACGTGGCAGTAAGAGCCCCTGGCTGCCCCGAGAGGCCCCAGGGGAGGCAGTGGTGGGGACCCCTGGGGGGAGGTCTTGGGGAAGCTTCTTCTCATTCTCCCTCCCCCATGGTGGCAGGACAAGGCCTGGGCACTGGCCAGGGCATGTTTTCGTCACACCCTCTCGGCGGGTGAAATGGAGGCCCAGAGCTCTTGTGGAGGGGGCCACCTGCTCCAGGGCACCTGCAGCCGTAATCCTAGATCTTTCCAGGTCCCTGCCCTCAGCTGCCCCAGGTACCACTCAGCAGAAGCACAGATCTCTCCAATCTCCGTCCCTCTCTCCTTGCACCGTGTCTGCCTTCCCAGGGCAAGAAGGGGCCTGTGCCCATTGGGTTCATTTGATTTGTTTATAAGCTTTTTTATTGATAAGTATTTATTTATAAGCTTTCTATTTCTTGAACCTGAATATCCCCCTCGAGTGACTGATATCTGCTCTACCAAGGGCTTTTATGGGAAGTTAGAAACGACACATGGGAGAGCTGAGAGCTGGTTTATTTTTAAACCCTGGGCTCTCAGTGACACCCTGTCCATCCATCCATCAGCCCCCTCACTTGGGCAGAAACACTTGCTGATGTTATCGTGTGCTTGGCCCCACGCTGGTGCTGGGGTACAGAGGCAACTGAGCCAGGGCCTTGTCCCAGCTGAGCCCAGAGTGGCTGGGCAGGGGGAGAAGGGTCAGGGCAGAAACAGGCTTTTCCAGCGCCATGTGATCAACACCCTCCATTCACTCATTTTTTATTCCCCAAATATATCAGTCTCTGTGTGCAGGCACTGTTCTAGCCACTAGAGATACAGCTGTGAACATCACAGACAAAATAAATTACCGCCGCACTGGAGTCACAGTCCGTTGGGGAGACAGATGATAAACCAGCGAGAGAGTCTGTCACCTCTGCCAGGTTGTGGTATATGCTAGGAAGGAAAAGAGAGCAACACAAAGGATGGAGGGCCTGGGGAACCTCTGAGGAGGTGACATCTGAGTAAGGACCTGAAGGAAGTGAGGACATGAGTCAGGAAAATGTCTGAGGCTTCTGGGAGAGTATACAGCACATGCAAAGGCCCTGTGGTGAGACTGTGCCCGGCACACTTGAGGAACGGCAATGACTGGGAGATTCCAAGGCCTGCCTGATAGAGGGAAATTTGAAAACATAGGGAAAGGTGTGGCCCTGTGTGGGTGAGGGTGGAGGAGCTTCAGGGAGTGCTTGTAGAATGTGGAGTGTGAGGGAGTGTATGGAAAAGCATCTCTGAAGAAGGAACAGCACAAGTCGCAGAGGAGTGAGAGAGTAGCACATTTTGGTGGTGGTGGGAGGTGGCTCTAGGGTGAGGATGGTGGTGGGAGGGGAGCCAGAACAAAGGGGTTGCATTAGTCAGGGTTCTCCAGAGAAACAGAACCAACAGGATATAGAGAGAGATAGAGAGAGATTTATTATGAGGAATTGCCTCATGCGGTTATGGAAGCTAAGTCCCAAGATCTGCCATCTGCAATCTGGAGGCCCAGGAAAGCTGGTGGTATAGTTCCAGTCCAAACCCAAGGGCCTGAGAACCAGGGGCTGATGGTGTCCCAGTCTGTGTCTGAAGGCCCAAGAACCAGCAGCATTGATGGATGTCCCAGCTCTAGCAGGGACAGAATTTTCCCTTCCTCTGCCTTGCTATTCTATTTGAGCCCTCAATGGATAATTAGATGATGCCCATCCACATTGCTGAGGGCTCTTTACTCAGTCTACTCATTCAAATGCTAATCTCCTCCAGGGACACCCTCACAGACACCTGGAAATAATATTTTACCTGCTATCTGGGCATCCCTTAGCCCAGACAAGTTGACATACAAAGTTAACCATCACAGAGGTCTCGCCAGGCTGGTCCTCAAACACACCAGGTTTGTACTTACCCCAGGGCCTTTGCACTTGTTGTTCCTGAATGCTCATCCCCAGATCTCCACAAGGCTCATTCCTTCATATCCTTTTCGGCTGCTATTCAAACGTACCTTCTCACTGAGGCCTCCCTGCTCAGCTCTGCCTCTCTGAGCCCTTCCCCATAACTTCTCCCTCCACCCACTTTGTTCTCCTTAGCTCCTACCCATCCCTGTGTTACATACTGTGCACATCCCAACCGTTTCTTGTCTGTCTCTGTCTACTAGAAATGTGAGCACCGTGAGGGCAGCAACCTGTGACTATTTTATCATTGCTGCATCCCCAGAGGTATGCAGCCCGTAATAGTGATTCAATAGGTATCTGTTAAATGATTGACTGAATGGGCTTAGAAGTCGTACCAAGGAGCATTGGTATTATGGGTGTAATATTGGTATGGTCCTCAGAGCAGAGAGGAATCACCCAGGGCATTGAAGGAGGGAAGCGATGAGGTCTGATTTAGATTGATCTTCTGTCCACATTGAAGGAAACTAGAGGCTAGAAGGAGAGAGGGGCTGTTCCACCCCTGGAGCGTGAGTTGACAGGTCTGGACCAGGGCAGCAGCAGTGGAGGGGGCAGAGGGGCTGGAACGTGGAGACCCCAGGGGGTCTCGGTGTCTGCTTAGCTGTGGGGAGCGCGGAGCTGGGCGCTGCCAAGGGCAAATGCCCAGTCGCTGATGTGGGGGGCTGATTGAGAAAAGAGTGGGCTGGAGGGGTCAGAGGGGTTTAGAGACGGACTGTGCTGGCGGGTGGGTGGGACTCTGGGCATCCAGGCTCACACAGCAGGTCCTAGTGATAGAGCAGGACATTGACCGAATGATGGCAAGTGGAGGCAGGGGAGGAGGGCTCGATGAAGGGCAGAGCTGTGGACATCTCTGCAGAGGCATAGTGACATGGTGGGGACAGGAGAGGCCTGCTTCTCCGAGAGTATGAATCCCACAGCCCGCTGGTGGCCCTGCCCGATCACTGCCACCTTTGAGGCATTTGGGGCCAGGAAGGACCTCCCAGGCAGCTCCCAAATCCCACCTGCCTGGAGAGCCCCCTCCCTGTCTATGGAAGGCTGGCCCTGCTCCCTCCCCGCACTGTGCCCCATCTTCCTGCCAAGTGCAAGGCCCAACTGCCCTTGCCATGGACTTTTCAGGTCCCAAAGCTGCAGTCTCTTTTATTTTCCATCAAGTGTTTCCTCAGCTTTCAGAGCAGCTCTTCTCTGAGGCTAAAAGGTGTCTATGTCAACAGCCGTTAATATAGATGTCCTGCCATCACTTGTCTGACAGCTGGCCTGGGAACCAACCCACGGGGAGATGAGTAGTCCAGAGGAGGGGCCACATCCTGAGCCCAAGCCAACATCGGCAAGTGTAGGGGGCATGGGGTACGATGGGGCTGAGCCCAGGACAGTGATGGGAGCAGCACACACAGGCTCTTCCTCAAGGGCTGAGCTTTGGGGTAGACGTGACGTGGTTCCTGCCTCTGCCCTTCCTATGCACCTTGGAGAGAAGCGCTGGCCCTCTCTGAGCCCTGGCTCCTCACATGCACACAGGATGCTGAGAGTGCCAAGGGTGATGCTGGGCAGCTCTTGGCACGGGCCACAGTGCATTGCGGGAGCCCCATCAGTGGCAGCCGCTCCTGAGATGCGCTGACTCTCCTCCTTAGTCACTGCAGGCACCGTGCCTCCCAGGTTTGGTGCCCAAGGGCGGAGTGTCTTTCTGAAAAAGAACTGAGAGCAGGTCAGGACCCCTAGCTCAGGCCCAGGACAGGAACCTCGTGTCTGCCTGGCTCTCAGACTGGGGGTGGGGTGCACAGTGGGGAGGCTGCACCCCCTGGGGTATTTTCTGACACCTCCATAATGTGTATTTAACCCTGCGACCTCCCTAAACCACACCCTCCTGTTCCATCACTATCACATCAGTGCCCAGCACTCGACCTGCCTGTTGTCTTCAAGCTCCCAGGACATGGGTGAGGCCACTGATCCTGTTCGCAGATAAGGGAACAGAGAGGGAGAGTGACCTTCCCAAGGTCGCACAGCAGGCAGTAACAGCACCAGGTGGCAGAGGTCCCTCAGCTACTTAGAGGTAGAGATAGGGTGGGACCCAGGGTCTGGCCTCAGATCCTGTGCCTTGACTGTGCCTGTCCTGTCCCTCATGATGCTGTCCTTGTGTCCTTCATTATCCTGTACCCACCGAGGCCTCATGACCACCCTGCTAAGTTGGCCTCATCATCCGCACTCTACAGATGAGAAAACTGAGGCTGGAAAGAAGGGAAGAGGCGTGTGCAAGGGCTGGGCCTGGAACCTGGATGTCTGTTGCCTCCAAAGCCTGAGCCGCACCTGGGACCCTGTCAGGGACCCACTGCCCCCTTGGAGAGATCAGTAGGAACCAGTGGGCAGCAACCAGGGCAGGGTCAGCTCAGAAGGGAAGCGGGCTGAGCCCAGGGAGGACCAGGCCTCTGCCAGCTGCCACCCCAGGTGCCAGGACTCCCACCGGGAGTTTCCTTCTAGGCCCCATCGACCTCACCAGCTTCCGGGTCCCCAGTGCACAGACTTAAACCTGGGCCCTGCCCGGGACCCCTGCTCTGACATCTCTGAAGAAGACAGTGCATTCAGCTTCACAGGCTGAGAAGCAGCAGAAGCAGCAGATTTCCTGTCCTAAAGCCTCCCTGATTTGTATCAAAAACAAGTGGGGGGGCTTCCCTGGTGGCACAGTGGTTGGGAGTCCGCCTGACGATGCAGGGGACGTGGGTTCGTGCCCCGGCCCGGGAGGATCCTGCGTGCTGCGGAGCGGCTGGGCCCGTGGGCCGTGGCCGCTGAGCCTGCGCGTCCGGGAGGCTGCGGCAGTGAGAGGCCCGCGTACCGCAAATAAACAAAACAAAACAAAACAAAAAAACCCAAATGGGGGTGGAGGATGCCTGGATTCTAGTCACCTCATCACCTGGTCATGGATGTCACAGACTGTGACACCCACGCAGGCCCAGCTGTGATGTCCTCCCACCTGCTCACCTAGGATAAAGGCACATTCCCTCCCTAGGGGCAGGGATGGGGTGGGCTGGTGAGGGATGGGGGTGGGGCCCAGGTCCAGCCAAAGGGCTCTGGTCACCATGGAAACAGGTAGCTGGGGAAGGCAGGCCCTGAGGCAGAGGCTCTCAGTCAGGCTCCAGCCCCCAAAGCTGGGTCCACTGAGCCCAGGCTGGGTCTCAATCCTCGGTTCCATCACCATTCTCACTGTGCAGGTAGAAGGGACCCCTCCCCACCTCAGAACCCCGGGGCAAGTAACCCAGCTCCTGGAACGGCTTCATCTGCCTCCAGATCCTGCCAGCAGACATGAGAACAGCAAAGGGTGAGCCTGAGCCTTTGGGGTCAGAGACCACAGCTGCTGAGGCTGTAAACTGAGGCTGCTGTTGGGGGAGGCGGGGGGCGGACACCCAGACTTTGGGCTTGTAAAGGTCGCCGGAGGCCTTGGGCTCAACCTGCTCCTTTTCTGGACAGGAGAGCTGAGGCCCTGAGGGTGCAGAGGGCTCACAGTCCCCCGGCATCAGCACCGACCTCCTGAGGATGCTTCTTCCCAACGGGCACAGTCCCTGAGCCTAGCCAAGCCTCTGGCGCCTCGGCCATACCCTGCCTCCCCCTAGCAGGCGGGCTCCGGGCTGGACGTGTCCCTGTAGACACTGAGCACCTGCCCTGTTTGTCTTCATGGCACAACAAGGCTCAGTCCCAGTTCACGGAACCTCTTCACGCGTGGCCGGGCCTGCCATTGGAGGAAGACACTGTTTCTAGGCCTGCGGGGGCTAAAAGAGCACGGGGCAGGGATCAATGTGACTGTACTGGGTTTGGGACAGTCACTGTCTGGTGGCTGGGGTGTGGGTGCAGGTCACCCCCAACATGTGCAGCCTGGGGCACAAGAACCAGTGAGGCCCCCAGACCAGTGGGCTAAATATCTAAAAGTTATAAAGCAACTAACGAACTGTCAAATCAAATAAGTTTTTCCTCCTACCTCCTCAAACTCCTGAGCCCAGGAATGTAGGGAGCAGAGATAGCTGGCCCCTGACCCCTGACCCAGCCTGGACCAGCGCCTTCCCTTCCCTCCCTCAGCTCGGCCGCTCCACGGTCTCACGCACAGTGTGCGACACCCCAGCCCGCAGGCTCTGTCCGCACCTCCCCACCCACAGCTGCACTTCGGGGTTTAGGGGGTGCGTGCTGGCTCTGTGGGCCACCCTCGCGGGGGCAGACCCCAGAGGAGGCCACACGAGCCCTGGAAGCAGGTTTGGGTCAATCAGGAAGGGAGTTCTGGGGTTGGGGGACTGGAGCTTGTCCCTTGTCCCCCTAGTCCCTGAGGGGAGAGGCACAGCTGGAGGAGGCGGGAACAGGGACCCTAAATCATGGGGCCCAAGGCAGGATGCCCCTGCTCACATCTCAGTGTCACAGGATGGAATGCAGGGGCCGTGGTGGGGCTGAGGGACCAGGCGGGGCTGGTGGGGAGCGATGTCTGGCCGGATGGAGATGCTCAGGGCCTGAGATGGGGCAGGGATGGTGGATGTGGGGAGGGGACTACAGAAGTTAAAGGAGTTCAACTTGGCAGGACCTGATGGTCCCTGAGGTGTCAGGAGAGTCAGGGATGCCCCTTGTTTCTGATTTGGGTGAGTAGGAGCTGCGGGGGCAACACCAAGATGGGAACCATGGGGAGGACCAGGTTTGAGGGGAAAGGGAAGGATGAGACTTTGAACATGTCAAGGGGCAGGAGGCTGTGGGCAGGAGGCTGTGGGCCATGCAGGGGGCAGAGGCCACAGGAGACCCCATACAGGAAGGTCCTGGAGGTGGAACAGCCTGTTCAGCTCAACACCATATGTCCAGCACAAGGCCATGTGGTACATCAGGGACTCTCAATACGAATTATAGTTGCGGGGGTGGTGGCAGCAGATAGAAATCAGGGGCTGTTAGTCCATACACAGGGGATGGGCCCACAGGCGTGGCTGAGCTCACTCAGGGAGCGGGAGAAGAGAGGAGGGCCATGAGGGGAGCCAGGCACTGTCTTAGCTCAGGCTGCCACAGCAAAATGCCACCAGCTGGGAGATGTTAAACAGCAGTAATCAATTTGCTCTCAGTTCTGGAGGCTGGGAAATCTGAGATTGGGATGCCAGCATGGTGGGGTTCTGTTGAGAGCTCTCTTCCTGGCTTGCAGATCTCTGCCTACTTGCTGTGTCATAATGCAGAGTGAGAGAGAGAGAGAGAGAGAGAGAGAGAGAGAGGGAGAGAGAGCTCTCTGGTGTCCCTTAAAAGGGCACTGATCCCATCGTAAAGGCCCCCCCCCTCATGATCTCATCTAACCCTAATTACCTCCCAAAGGCCCCATCTCCAAATACCATCACACTGGAGGTTAGGAATTCAGCATATAAATGGGGGGGGGGGGCACAATTCAGTCCAAAGCGTTCCACCACTGGCCCCCAAATTCACGTCCTTCTTGAATGTAAACTACATTCATTCCATCCCAACAGGCTCCAAACTCTTAACTCCTTCCAGCATCAACTCTAAAGCCTGAAGTCCAAAGTCTTCTCTAAATATCACCTAAGTCACATATGGATGAGACTCGAGGTATGATTCATCTTGAGGCAACATTCCTCTCCAGCTGTGAACCTGTGAGAAGAGATAAGTGCATCTGAAATACAGTGATGAGACAGGCACAGGCTAGACATTCCCATTCCACTGGGCAGAAATAGGAAAGAAGGAAAGGGAGGCAGGTCCCAAGGAGTCCAAAACCTAGCAAGGCAGATTTCATGAGTTCTTAAGGCTCTAGAAGAATCCTCTCTGGTTCAGTGTTCTGCCCTCCAGGTCCATTGGGGTGGCAACATCACCCCCACGGCTCAACAGGGCAGCCCGATCCCTTTGTTGGACAGGGCACCAGGCAGTAAGCTCTCTGTGAGGGCCCCATCCCACCCTTTCAAGCCCAGGTGGAAGCAACCTTGCCTCCTGAGCCTGTGCACTCTGGCTGTACTAGGAGTGGCAGCCCTGATGATCCCTGAACTGCCTTTGGGGTCCTTGAAAGATAGTGCATGTTCACAGCTGCACTATCTATGGCCAGTCCCATAGAACTGAAGAGATCTGACAGCCTTCCTTCATCTCTTCTCACCTTCTCTGTCCCCTTTATTGCAGCTGGCAGTGTCTCCACTAGTGCGGTCCCATCTCCATGCCAGGCTTCTGCAGAGAAAGCTGATCAAGTCCACAAGTTCTCTGCAAAATAAGTTTCTTTCTCTCTCTCTCCCTCTCTCTCTATTTTTTTTTTTTTTTTCTATATGAAGAGTCTGAGAATCCTCCAAATCTTCAAGTTCTGGCTCCTTTTGGCCGAACAATTCCCTCTTCAATTCATCTCTTTCCTTTCTCATTTCACTCGAAGCAATCAGGGGAAACCAAGCTGCTCCTTCAACACTTTGCTTAGAAATCTCCTCAGCTGAATGCATGATTTCATCACTTGCAACTTCTGTCTTCCACAAAACACCAGAACAACAGTTCAGCCAAGTTCTTTGCCATTTTGCCTTCGCTCCAGCTTCCAATAACATGTTCCTGTTTCCTCCTGAGACCTCACCAGAATCTCCCTTAACATCCATATTTCTAGTGCACACCTCAACCCTCTTCTAACCTCTCCCCACTACCCAGTTCCAAAGCTGCTGCCACAATTTTAGGTATTTGTTACAGCAGTACCTCTTCTCAGTACTAAAACCTGTCTTCCTCAGCTCAGGCTGCCAGAACAAAATGCCACAGACTGTGGATGGGCTTAAACAACAGAAGTGAATTTCCTCACAGTTCTGGAGGTTGGAAGTCTGAGATCTGGGTGCCAGCATGGCAGGGTTCTGGTGAGAGCCCTCTTCTGGGCTGCAGACAGTGACTTCTCACTGTGTCCTCACTTGGAGGAGAGAAAGCAAGCTAGCTCTCTGGTGTCTTCTTATAAAGACATCAATCCCATCATGGGGCCTCCACCTCATGACCTCATCAAAACCTAATCACTTTCCAAAGGGCACAACTCCTAATACCATCCCATTGGGGGTGAGGGCTTCGACATATGAATTGGGTGGAGGGCACAATTCATTCCAGAGCAGGTACCAGTGTGTAAGAAAGAGGAGAGACAGAGGAGGGTCAGAGAGGTAAAAGGAGCTCTGGGAGATTGTGGAGAGCCCTTGGAGGGGCCTCAGAGGTGAGTCTAACATAGAGTGAGGGAAGAAGTCTCCTCCCCACAGTAGTAAGAGGTCAGACAGATAACTGTGGTGATCGTGGTTTAGACCAACTGTTCTGGAAACACTGAGAAGTAGAACATTGATTTCCACTGGGAGTTGAGGGAGCCTCACCAAGCTCAACTTTCAAACTTGGCCTGGAAGGTAGGGTGGGGATGGGGAGATGGGGCGGTGAGGGGGGAACAGGTGTGGAGGTGGGAAACGCAGGACATGGGACTGGAGCAGAGGGACCTGGTGAATCTGGGGTAAAGGTGCTGGATTTGGGCAAAGGGGATGGAAGAGAAGTAGTAGGGCTGGTGGGAATCAAGATGCAAGACTGGAAGAGGGAAGAGGGAGGGAGGGAAGAGGGCCAAGGAGATGTCTCAGACCTCAGACCACCTGCAGGGGCTGAGACAGGCTCCAGTGCTGTGGAATGGAGAGTGAATCTGGAGTCACAAAGCCTCAGGTTCCTACGAGCATTAGATGGGAGGAATAACACCACCACACTGTCTTGAAGCCTTAGGATCTTAGGAAGTCTTATCATCTTAGGGCAGCTGAATTATAGAATCTCAGAGATTTAGGTTTTTTGAATCACAGAAATTTTGAATCATAAGTTGCTTGAATGTCAAAATCCTGGCCAGTTCCCCTCCTGGTAATGATAATCCGCACTCCGTGTTCAGTGTTTTGCACATATTATGTACTTTTGTCTCCATAACAACCCCGGGAAGTGGAAACTTGTTTTGCCTGATTTCCAGATGAAGAAACCCAGGCTTGGTGAGTATAAGTCATTGCTGAAGGTCAGACACCTTGCAATCAACGTGACCAGGACTCAGCCCAGATCTCTTGACTTCTAAAGCCCATGCCCCAGCCTCTATGTTAGTTTGCCTCCTGTGAGGCTTTTCTGCTGAGTGCTCACCCATCCTCTGTACACCTCCAGTGACAGGGAGCTCATTACCCCTCCCCAGATCCACCCATCATTCCCAACTGTGGACACATCTCTCCTTCACAGGGCACACACTGTTTGGTCTTAAATCTGTACTGGGAAACGCCACAGAAGAAGACAACCTTCACCTGGGACTCTTGTAGGGAGAGAGAGCAGCTACCCGAGGTGGGTCAGTGCTCACACAGGAGTGGGGAGTCTTGGGTTAGGGTAGCCCCAGCTGCAGCCCCTCCCCCACCTCCATGAAAGAGAAGGGAATTTTTCCTGAGGGAGGGAATCAGTAGGAGACATTGGGAACAGGACCTCTCAAAGACAAATGAAGATGGAGCCCAGAACGTTGGGAAGGCCATGTGGTTGCAGGGGTGGAGGGGATGCAGAGCAGGGGGTGCACAACACAGAAATCCAATTTTACTCCAGAGGTCAGAGCATGGGACCCAATAAGATTGGAAATGTGTGCTGTGCCTTTATTTTCTCAGCTCTTCTCTCTGAAAACTTATTCTGCAAAATGTGCCTTGTGTCATCCATACTCCCAGATGGCTTTCTAAGTGAAGCCGTTTGTTAAGTGGGAGAAGAAAAAGGGGAGATTGATCAAGAGGGAAGAACAGGCAGAGCCACTGCAGGCCCCAGGGCAGGAGACATTGCAGGAACAGCGAGTGGGAGGGCCGGGCAGGGAGACGGGACTTGAGGCTCAGCTGAGTCACATGACCAGAGATCCACTGTATGCCCAGCTCTAGGTGAGCATTTTGGACTCACTGTCCCAGTACCTCCTCACACAACCTGTGTACCAGGCCCCATGACTCTCTTAGTCCGTTCAGGCTGCTATAACAATGTACGATAGACTGGGTGGCTTACAAACAACAGACATCTATTTCTCACAGTTCCGGAGGCTGCAAGTCCAAGATCAGAGTGCCAGCATGGTCATGTTCTGGTGAGAGCCCTCTTCTGGGTTGCAGACAGCCTCCTTATTGTATTCTCACATGGAGAAGAGAGAGTGAGCTAGCTTTCTGGTCTTCTTATGAGGGCACTAATCCCATTCATGAAGGTTCCACCCTCATGACCTAATTACTTCCCAATGGCCCCACCTCCAAATATCATCACATTGGAGATTAGATTTCAACATATAAATTTTGGAAATACACAATCATTCAGTCCATAATGATGACCATCCTCATTGTACAGATGAGAAGCTCAGAGAGGTGCAGATACTTGCCCACAGTCACACAGCAAGTGAGAGGCAGACTTAAGATTCAAGTTCAGTACTGTCTGACTCCATAGTCTTGGCTTATAGCCAGGCTATCACATAGCCTCAGGCTGACAGAGTCTGAGTCTCTGGGCAAGAGGTCCAGGTATCTGTATTTTTTAAAGCTCCATACCACCCTGGGACATTCTAATGCACAACCAAGGTTAGGAAACCCTGAGCTGCCCCAACTTCCTCACTGTCAAGATGGAGAAATCAAGATGCCCCCATAAGGGGCAGCACTTGCATAGGGTCACACTGCAGGTCAGAGGGTCTAGAACCCACACCCACACTCCAGTGAATGTTCGAGGTAAGTATTACGGAGCTGATCACTGGAGATGGATGAGGAGATAAGCTTGGCTGTGATCCCACATCACAGGCAGACCAGTGGGAGTGTCTGTGATGGATTCCGTTTCCACCTCAACTTTTGGAGGCCTCTTTTGTCCCCTCCTCCTTCTTCACTGCAGCCCACGCCCTCTAAGCCAGGCCTTGAGGAGCCATGATGGATCACCGCTCTCCTTAGCCGCAGATGGCTCCTCCACTGCCTGACGCCAGCTGCCCCAGCCCGGTGTCTACAGCAGGGGCTCAGTGAATGATTATGGATGAGAAGAAGGGAGTGTCTGGGGCTTCTGAGATAGGGATGTCACAGGAGAAAGCAGAGCAGCTTTCTCTCAAGGCAGCCCAACTCCAGGCCCTGCATGGTGTCCTTCCAAGCTTCAAATCAAATATGTTACACCAAATGAGGGGGCTCAAGAACATCTCAACCAATAAATAATACTGGGAAATGGCAGGCATCTCATACTCGCAAACAGGAGCTTTGTCTCTCCAGAGACAGAGGGCAAGTACCTGCACCTCTCTGAGCTTCTCATCTGTGCAATGAAGATGGTCATTGCTATGGACTGAATGTTTGTGTCCTCCCAAAATTTATATGTTGAAATCTAATCCCCAATGTGATGGTATTTAGAGATGAGGCTGTTGGGAGGTAATTAAGTCATGAGGGTGGAGCCCTCTTGAATAGGATTAGTGCCCTCATAAGAAGATCTGCCCCATTCCCCAGAGAGGCAGAGCAAGACAATGTGTGAGGCCACAGCCAGTGGCCATCAAGGTGGAGGAAGAAGAGGAGAATGCAGCAGGCTTGTTGCTGCTGACCAGGCCAGGAGCCTCAGAGCTCTCACGGTCTGAGCCACAGAGCTTCCTCCTCCCTGGGGTTTTCTAACCCAGAAAAGCCCTCGGAAACCCTGAGAGGCCCCATCTCCTTCATCACTCTCCCAAAGTTGAGTTAAGTCACTCCTGTCCCCATTCATTCATCACACATACCAAGGCCCACTGTGTGCCCGCCCTGCACCTGGGACACATCTGTGACCGAGGCAGCCCCGTCCCTGCCTTGTCACCTGGGGGTCACAATCGAACAGGGGAGACGGAAGCAGGTAAGTGCACAGGTGAGGAAGCACAGTTGTGCTGAGGGCTGTGCTTGGTGCTCACAGCTGCAGAGCAGGAAGTGGAGGGGAGACCCTGGGCAGAGGGGACAAGGGTGCAGAGGTCCCTGAGGTGGGGAGAGCTGGGGGTACTTCTCTGCAGAGGGAGGTCCTGGGTTCCCAGCTCAGAGCAGCCCCATCAGTGAGCCTGAAAGGATGCTCTGATCCCATTTCCTGTTTCTAAAACAGTGAGTTCTCTGCCCCAGGCTGCCCCTCACCCACACAAGTGGTACTGGCCCCTCCCAAGAGCCAGGCTGGCCCCGCCCACAAGGCGGCTGTGCCCTTCAGGCCCCTGTGCTTCCTCCCGCTGACCACTGCCCGCTGACCTTCTCCTTCTCCCCTTTCCCAGCCTCCCCTGCAGCCTGAGGTCCCCCACAAGACCCCCCACTCCTTTGGATGTTGAGGGTCCACTGGGGGTCCGTGGGGACTGCATTGTATTTGACACCATGTCAAAAGGCTGCTGGCATCTCCCAGGCCCCTTTGGGGACAGTGTCCTGGTCTGTAACTGGGCATCATAATCACCCCTCACAGGGCGGCCAGAGCTGGGGAAGGCGTGCGAATCCTGACACTGTGCTCTGCTAGGGAGGCCCAGGGAGCAGAAGGAATGTCACCTTGTGAACCCACAAGGACTTTGATGGGGACCCGAGGGGAAGACATCCTGTCCCATGAAGTCCTTCCTCAGGCAGAAAGGCCTCTACTCACCCGTCCTCTGGTCCCAGACACCAAGCCTCCCTGGACCGGGACTATGTAACTGGACTGTGGTCAGAGCCCAGGAGCATGTTCTGGAAGCCCTGGTAGCGGCAAGTTGAGTGGAGGCAGGGTAGACACAGCAGAGGGGGCGTGTGCTCCAGTCAAATCCATTTTCTCTCTAATGCTCGTCCTGATGCTGCCTCTGGTCCTGGGTGTGGACAGGCCATAACTGTGTACTGTGTAACTGTGTGGACAGGCCATAACTCCAGAGAACAGGGGTCAGCCAGGAATCCAACAGCCCTGGGGGCATCTGATCATACTGCTAAGAACCATAACCAACCATGTTGGACCCTGGGCCAGGCTCACGTTGGGCATCGTCTCTAGAATCCTCCAAAGCCTCTGGAGGAACACACTGTTATTGATCCCATTTTCGAGATGAGGAGACTGAGGCTCTGAGAGCTGCCATTGCCTGCTTTCCCCTCACCTCTGAGTGTACCCGCCAGCCACCAGATTTGCTGACCAGCACTGCCTCACTCAGGCTGCAGCCCCTCTGCTCGTGTTCAAGGATGACCTGTCCCATTTACAGAGTAGTTGCAGAGGCGAGTGTCAGCAGTGAAGGGGCACTGGGTCCTCCTGGACCAGCCTTGCTGAAGGCTCACATCAGCTCAGGGATGCATGGAGGAAATTGCTCCAAGGACAGCGAAGTGAAGGGAGGACCTATGAGCCTGGAGCAGGGTGACACTGCCCATGACCTACAATCAGGTGGAGGTCAGCCCTGCTGGGGTTGGGGGCTTGGGGACAGAAAGCTTTCAGCATGGACTCCGAGGACATCAACTACTGGGTTTGGAATGGATTCGAGCTAGTCCGATATTTAGAATTGTGAGGTCAGTCCGGAGGAGAAGGATGCCTGTGAGGGAAGCCAGCCAGAGGGAAGCTGAGCCCAGGGATGGAGCCTCAGGGACGGGTCGGGACACAGGGGCTTCAGCAACTGGGTCAGCCACATCTCACCCAAAGTGAGCCTCTCCCTTAGACTGTGTATTAATAATAACAACCAAAACGAACACTTCTTCAGCATTTACATGTGCTCAGTGCTATTCTAAGCACTTTATACACATGAATGTGTTAAATTCTCACAACTTTATGAACCAAGAAGCATCATTATTCCAATGTTACAGAGGGGGAGGCTGAGGCACAGAGAGGTTTAGCCACTTGCTTGGGGTCACACAGCTTCTGAGTGGCACAGCCAAGATTTAAATTCCAGGCTTACTGACTCCTCTACTGCACTGCAGTGAAATGCAGCAAGAAGTAAATAACTACATTGAAGCGAATGCTGGCAAAGGCTGGGATTGGGAGTATGACATGTTCAAATTGTCCTTTATAAAGTGTACTTTGGTAGCTCAGGCTTCAACAGATAGTCACTGGACACCTACTGGGTGTCAGGTCCTGTTCTGGGCACTAGAAGGGCTAGAGGGAGGGAGAACAGCTGGGGAGCTATTGCAACAGGTGCATAAGCGGAGACCCAGAGGAGGAGAGGGGCCAGGTCATGCACCCAGCAGGTGAAGGCAGGTGGGGCAGAACCAGCTCCTCTGACTCCCTGCCCGAGCTGCCCTCCCCAGGCTACCTCTGTCCTTGTTGTCAGGCTTCCAGACACCCGGGGATGTGATTCGATGATTGTGTAGCTGGGAAGAAGGCCAGGGCTGTGAGTGGTGCAGTGGGCACCCTTGGAGGGCATCCATCGGGACAACTTTCAGGAAGATGGTTGGATGACCAAGACCCCGAGTCTGAGAAACACGGCTGCTCTGGATGCCATGATTCTGCAGCAGGAACCTGTCCTGAGGATGCGGTCACGGACTCAGCACATGGGTCTCTGAATGTTCATCAAAGCCTGATGTGCATAAGAGAAAAGCCTGAAATCCTCCAAGTGTCTGGCAGGCGAGGATGGTGAGGTAAATTATGGTGCATCTAAATGAGGTAAATTGCGAAGCTATTAACATCATGCTTTTGAGGAATTTTCAGTGATGTGGGAAAATGCTGATGATAGAATGGTAAGAAAGAGAATTGACTACGGAGCATGTCCCAATTGCATAATATTTCAGTGTGTGCAGAGAGAAGGCAATGATGATGATGATGATGAAGAAGACAGTGTTGACAATGATGATGATCATGATGCTGATGGTGGTGGTGATGATGCTGATTGTGATGGTGGTGGTGGTGATGGTGAGGATGAAGGTTGCTATTTACTGAGCACTTGCTATGTCCCTGGCTTTCCTTCCATTAGCTTGTAACCACCCTGTGTGGTGAGAACCCTTATAGTCCTCATTTTACAGATGAGGAAAATGAGGCACAGAGAGGTTAAGTAACTTGCCAAAGGTCACACAGCTCACCAGGGCTTGAGCCCAGGTCTGGCAGCCTCCAAAACTCCCCTCTATACTCTCTACTACTGGCTGTATCTGCCAGGCTGGAAGCAGGGTGTGAGGAGGCCATGAAAGGAGTCCCAGGAGCTTTATGGAGGGGGGCTAGGGTAGTTACAGATCACTCCTCCTTTCAGAAGTTGGTGTCATTTTCTACCCCATTTACACAGTGACTCAGGACTTGCTCAAGAGAAGTGGTGATGGGGCTTGGACCAGGTCCACAGATTTTACCTCCCAAGCTCCTCCCTCTGTTGTGAGTGTCTGGATGGGTCTGGGGGGTGAGGCTCAGGCTTGGAGCAGCACGGTCAGAGGCTCAGTACTTCTGGGCTGCTCTGGGGCTGCGTGGATGATGCACAGAGCTCCCCTGTGATTTCATCTGCCCAGGCTCTCCAGTGGGCAGACCCAGTGACTCCACTCGGCTGAGTGTGTCCCTGCAGAGTCCTTGAGTTTATCCAGGTGTCTCCCCTACAGGCCATAGCAGTTGGAGCCAGGTCGGGACAGATGTTGGTGGTTGCCTGGTAACCCGCACTTTCGCATCCACCACCTTCAGAGAAAGACAAACACCAGAGCAGCAGGATCCGGGAACCATCACTCAAGAGCTCCTGGGATGCAGAAGCTGCCATTCCTTCCCTGATTCATGATGATTTATTGAATTATTTCCCTGAGCACTAATTTCTGCTAAACACTCCCACCCTCACCACATCACCTCAATACTCCCTGCATCTCCTGTGCCAAACCCAAGCCTCGCGGGAACTCAGCAGCAGGCAGACGAGTGGGCTCTCCACCCAGGACACGTGCACATTCACACACCAGAGGAGGAATTGCACGAGGCCACCTGGATTATCCTTCCCCCACTGAATATGCAAATACCTCATCGGCTGCTTGTGTTGATGGATCAAGATGTTCTCCCAAATGTGATGCAGCGGCCGAGCAGAGCAGACAAGTGAGGCTGCCCAGAAGGAGGAAGAAGGAACCAGGCATTCCTCCCTCTACCCCCACCCCTCACTGCCACTGCTCTGTGGTCCACACCTCCCTCATGGGGGTGCTCAGACCTGGAAGCTTTCATTCAGGTTGTGCTGATCTTTCGCCAGCGAGAGACTAGATGTCCAGGCTTCTTTCCCAACAGGATCTGGTGTGGCCAAACCCCCATCTTGTGGCTGTCAGCCCGGACCACGTGGGTTCACAGACTCTGGAAACAGGGGGAATATCCATTGACTCTGTGTGTGCATTTTTCCTTTACAGAATATATTTCCTTCCCATTCTCCACAGCCCCTGGTGCCTCAGGAATTAGTCAACCGTCCATATCCGCAGGTTCCACATCCATGGAGTCAACCAACCGTGCACTGGTCAAAAATATTTTTTAAAAAATTCTGGAAAGTTACAAAAAGCAAAACTTGAATTTGCTGTGCACCAGCCGCTATGTACATAGGATTTGCATTGTGTTTATAATGATTTGCATAGCATTTACATTGTATTAGGTATTATACGTAATCGAGAGATGATTTAAAGTGTCTGAGAGGATGTGCATAAGTCATATGCAAATAATACGCCATTTTATATAAGGACTTGAGCATTCTTGGATTTTGGTGTCTGCTAGGGCTGAGGGGGTCCTGGAGCTGATCCCCCTTGGATACTGGAGGGCAACTGTATTAGTCCCACTTACAAATGAGAACACTGAGTCACAAAGAAGTAAGCTGTTCCCAAATTAGTTAAGAAAACAGAGCCAAGCTCATGTTTGACGGACCCCAAATCACTGCCTCGACCTGAGAGAAGAATCCAAACTCTCTGGGAAGAGCAGACAGGAGGGGTGTACATGCGGGGCCAGGCAAAGGTTTTCCAAGCAAATCTACGTCCCAGCCAACGCCTGCATCTCCTCCCTCTAAAAGCCCTGAGATACCCTCCCTCCTGAAGCTGCCCATCCCACCGGCGACAACTCTGACGCTGTGAAAAACCCCTCCTTTCCCTGTGTTGAAATGCATTCACTCATTCATTCACTCGTTCATGTTGAGCACCTCCTGTGTGCCAGACACACTTCTCAGCCCCAAACACACAGCAGTGAACGTGGTAGACATGCCATGAAGGAGGAGAAAAGCAGCCAGTGAAAGGTGCTGGGGTGGAGTATTCATGCTGGGCCACTCTGGCCACCGCCACGGACCATCCATGCCTTTGTCTAAGCCCTGCTGCTCGGCTCACAAGCTAGGAGGCCACCACCCTCCGACTCCATAAGCTCGTCTGCTCCGAGAGTCTCAGCCACCTCCCAGGCTCCTCCAGCATCCCATGGGGTCTTGGCCAGCAGGTGGGCGCTACAGGGACTTCCGTTGGGCCACCGTGGCCACCACAAAGGGCAGCGTCTCTGTGGCTTCCTGCCAACCTGGGTTCTGCCTTCCCTTCCTGGGACCACAAGCTGAGCATTTGAAACTTAATTCATTTTGCAATTAAAAGGTGCTGAGGACAGGTGATCCAATTAATTTACATAAACATGTTCAGGAATAAGGTGTTCCAGCCTTCAGCGCATCCTTAAAGGGTTTCTGCTATTTCTCCACATGTCAATCTGGCTGCTCACACAGCTTGACAGAGAATTCTTCATTCCGCCTTCCTTTCTGGAGTCTCTCGTGTGGTTCACTGGGTCCTGCCTATGGTTCTAGTTAAGGAGTAACGTAATTTTCTCTGTTTTATTGACAAAGAGACAGAGGGTCAGGGAGGTGCAGTGACCCACCCAAGGTGCACAGCGAGGCTGGGGCAGAGGAGGGACTCCAATCTCCGGCTCCTCCAGTTCTGACCTCACTGCTCTTCCTGTCCCACCGTGCGTTTAGAAGTCAGAAAAGTCTGAGCTCAAAGACAGCATAAGTCCTTTCACCAAACAAAGCAGCCTGGTGTATCTAGCTCCCATTCTATGCCAGTTCCACACCAGGCCCTCAACTTGCATCACCGCATCCAACCTTCATAACAGCCTTCCCAGGGGGTGTCATGTTCCAGTTTTACGGATGAGGAAACTGAGGGTCAGAGAAGCTCAGTAACCTGGCTGAGCCTGCACAGCAGAGGGTTAGAGCCTTGGCCTCCTCTGGCTTCTGGGCAACGTGTTCTTCCCAGCACCTGCAGGTGCGGGTTAAGAAAAAGCCTTCTGAAATCACTGAGAGAGGGAAAATATGCCTTTATCCAAATAAGTGGAACAAACTTTTTGAACACAATGTGCCTGGAAACATTTTAACACTGTGTCTACAGGTCTATGCTGGGTACTTTGTCTTTTTTTTTCATTTGATCCTCACAACAGCCATTTAAGATACATGTTATCATTCCCATTTTACAGAGGAGAAAACTGAGATGCAGGGAAATCAATGAACGCACTCAGAATCAGAGAGCAAGCAAGTGAAGGAAGCAGAATTGGGACCCAGGTCTTCCCGATCCAACAGCTCCTTCAGCCCAGGGAAGTACCTGTTCTGTGGTTCCTGTGGTGACAGTGCACCCCCTCACTCACGGAGACCACCTCGTCCAGGGACAGGGGGAGGTGGGGAAGACAAGCCACAGCTTGTTGTGTATTCTTGATGCAGGCTCGGATCCTAGCACTGCTGCTTCCCAAGCATGTTGCCCGTGCAAGTTACCCACCTCTCTGGGTCTCTCAGCCAGTTTTCCTGGCTGTAAAATGGGTTCAGGAGAGGATCTTCTTGTAAATACAGGATGCTTTGGTAGAATGAGTGAGGAGGCAAAGTTCCGTCTCGGCCCTTGTTGGTTTTCTACATGGCACGTACCTCACTGCTTCACTCTTTCACTTAATTGTTTATCTGAGGGGTTTTTACCCCATCTTCTTCACCTAGACATGAGCCCCATGAAGGTAGGACCACATCTGTTGATTCACTTGTCTTCCCAGGTCTCAGCCTGGGGCCAGGCCCATAGTAGGTGCTCAATGAAATGTTGTGAATGAACGAGTGGATGTGTAAACTCCCTGGCACACAGTAGGTGCTCAGCCAGCAGTGGACATTTGTCTGTATTCTCTGAATCCCTCAGAAACCTGCACACACCCTTCCACTTGACTTTCACTTCCACTTGACCTTCCACTTGACTCTCCTGGCCTCTCTCCCTACCCTGTTTCCCCCTCACCCTCAGCAAGCCTCCTGCCCCACCCAGGGAGCATTTAAAAGCAGCCACAGGACACTGGCCAGTGTCCTTGAGTTTGTTTACAAGTTGCTGAAGTGAGTCCTGAGCACTGCAGAGGCCCCATTATCAGGCCATTCTTTACTCTTCTGGTGACCCCGCGTCCCAAGCTTACACAGCGGTCCTGGATAGAGCCTGGACTCGAGGTCTGGCCTGTCTAACATACTCCCATCTACCTGGACACAGCCACCTCCTTGTGGCCACACCTGGGGGCCTCCACTGCAGCCCACCCTTTTCCCCTGACAGTCCCTTCTCTTCTCCAAGAAGAACACCCAGGACCTTTACTTGGCACCCCATGCTCCCCCAGATCCCAACCTGGCTTCTTATCAATCCCCTCACACCCCATCCCTCTCTCCTATGTGCCCAATGTCCGGCTCCCTCTGGCTGTGTGGGGTCCTGAACTGAACACGTTCAGACTTTTATTCAGCATCCACTGTGTGGCCAGCACCTACACTTGAGTTGCCTACCCCTGAGGGAGCATCCTCCCCCTTATCCCTGAGGTGCCCAAAGTCTCAGAGTCTTGCAAGGTCTTCCCATTCCTCAAACACACCAAGCACATTTCTGCCTCAGGACCTTTGCACTTCCTGCTCCCTCCGTCTGGAAGTCTTTTCTCTCACATATATGAATGACTTGTATGTTGACTGGGTGTCTGGGCAAGATGATAATGTAGGTCCCTAAAAACCTATGATTCTGACATCTGACATTAGGTTTTATAGTTTAAGATTCTATTAAAGAGTCTAAAACCCAGTAACATAAGATTCTAACTTTTGATAATTTCCAGGTTCTAAGATGCTGAGATTCTCATGAATGACTCTGCCACTGGAGAAAAACCCATCAGAATCTCCCATCAGCTAGGAGTGGGTTTTCCCTCTTCCTGGGTTCCCCACTCAGCCCCGTAAGGCACCACGGGAATGTAGTTTCTGTGGCTGAGACACAGTAAATCTATTCTGCGTTTTTAGCACCATATGCTCACCTTGTCTCATAGTTTGGTCTTCTGCATAAATATTAGAAGATGATGAATCTTTGCAGATTTTCTGTGTGTAGAGGACCTACGTCTTCCGGGAAAGGATGTTGATGCCAGGAACTGTTCTTGCACTCACTGCAAGGCAGACTGGTGCTAGGCCACAACGAGCCCAGAAGAGGGACAAGCGTTCCTGTTTTTGCAGAAGGGACTAAGCAGGGCCCTTTGTCTGCAGAGGCTACAGGCTGTGGTGGGGAGACGCCAGCAGGGCACTTCCCTTCAGGTTGGGGCCGTACATTTTGAAAGCAAAGAACCAGCTTGCGTTGGAGATATTACTTCCCCATTTTAAAGAAGAGAAAACCGTAACCCAGACAGCTTTTGCAAGTTGCCCGGAGCTGCAGACATAGCTAGAAGATAGCAGTTAGGTAAATTTTAACCCCTCTCCAGGCTGTAAAGCTCATCTAGAGGGAGTTCAGGAGAAGCCATTCAGAAGCTGAAGCTGTAAATGTGCCCACTCCCCTCATCAATGCCAATTACACCTTCCTACAGACACTCTTCTTTATGTCACATAAGCACATCATTCCCATTTAATCAATCCGTAATGTTAATTAAACGTGGGTTGATTATCAAGGGATGCATTTAGGCACCATGTAATTAACTCACAATAACACAGGAGGCAAACATGGGATCTCATGAATACAGTAACCTTGCAAGCATCATGTGAAGCTCTTCTTTGCAGCCCTTGCACTTTGAGCCTTAAACACTATTGCCCAGTTCTTATCTATCAGCAAACCATACAAAATTGATGGAAAATTTAACTTAATTGCCCACAGTGAGAGGTGAGTTTGACTTAGGCCAAGGGTTCTGTGGTGCGGCTTAGGTGAGCCTGGAATGAGGAAGAACTCTGTAAAGGAAGCACCAGCCACACAGAACCCTCTGGGGTCATTGTACCACAAATGGCGCTCATGGGATCTCCATCCCAGCCAGAGTTCAGGCCATCCTTGCTCACCTGCTCATCTGCACTGTGGCCCCAGCTTGCCATCTTGCTGGCTCCAATCTGCCCTCTGCTCTAGCCACATGATTGTTATAAAATCATAACCTCCTGAAGACCTGCCATGGCTCTCTATTCCCTAAAAATGCCTTTGCCTGGCATTCAAGCCCTTCACGATGAGGACTCACCCCTCTCTCCATCCCTTCTCCCTTCTCATACCACACTTGGCTCTGGCCACACTGAGTTATTGTCCCAATTTCCTGCACTGAGGTCTGCCAGGCCTACAGGCTTTTGCTCGTCTCTGCTCTTTTGCCCTCCCCTTGTCATTCCCCTGGCCAGTTCATGTTCACCATTAAACCCAACTTGCTTTACCTCCTCCAGGAAGCCTTCCCAGATAACCCCAAACTGTTCCTTCTTTTAGGACTTGAATCAGTTATCTATTACCACGGTTAGATTGCCTAACACAAATCATAGAACCTCATTGACTAATGTCAAACACATTTCTGCTCACTTCTTTGGGATCAGCTGTGGGTTGGCTAGGTAGCCCTGATGATCTTGGCTGACTCACAAAAAAGCCTAGGGGAGAGGTGTTCATGGTTGTTGGCTGATCAATGTAGGCTGACCTTGACTGGGGTGACCAGAGCAACCTGGCTCTGCTCCACATGTCTCTCATCCTCTAGAAGGTCAGTCCAGGCATGCTCTCATAGCAATGGTAGAGACGCAAGAGGCAGCCTCAGCACACAGCCTGGATCTGTATCACAGTAGCTTTCACATCTGCTGGCATCCCCCTGCCAAAAGCAAGCCATATGGGGGAGCCATATGCTTTCTCTCACGGGATGGGACAGGCGCCCATCCACAGTGGAAGGGCGCTACAAAGTTACATGGCAAAGGGTGCTGAGGCAGAGAAGGAATGAGGAACGGGGGCCAGCAACACACTCTACCACGGAGCATTGTGCAGGCGTCTTTCAGAGCTCTCAAGACACTGCAAAGTAGCGACATCTTAAATTTTTTTAAACAGCTTCACCGCAGTACGGTTGACATACAACAAACTGTGCATATTTCATGCATCAATTTTGATGAATTTGACATATGTATATACCCATGAAATCACCACCATAATCAAGATACTAAACATGCCTGTCTTAATCCTTTTGCGCTGCTATAACAAAAATACCACAGACAAGTGGTTTTGACAACAAACATT
Source organism: Delphinus delphis (assembly GCF_949987515.2). Lineage (NCBI taxonomy): Eukaryota > Metazoa > Chordata > Mammalia > Artiodactyla > Delphinidae > Delphinus > Delphinus delphis. Next base: position 23,463,708 of record NC_082683.1, read on the forward strand.
TATTTCTCACCTTCTGGAGACTGGACAGTCCAAGATGAAGATGCTGTGGGATTGGTGTCTTGTGAGGCCCCACTTCCTGGTTCATAGACACTGTCTTCTCATTGCTGTGTCCTCGTGTGGCAGAAGGGAGAAGGAGTTCCCTGGGGCCTCTTTTTTTCCTTCCAGTTTTATTGAGATATAATTGACTTACAGCACTGTATAAGTTTAAGAGGTACAGCATAATGATTTGATTTACATACATCATGATGTGATTATCACAATAAGTTTAATGAACATCCATCATCTCGTATAGATACATTAAAGAAATAGAAAAAATGTTTCCTTGTGATGAGAACTCTTGGGTTTTACTCTCTTTACAACTTTCACATATAACATACAGCAGTCTTAATTATATTTATTATGTTGTACATTACATCTCCAGTATTTATTTATCTTATAACTGGAAGTTTGTGCCTTTTGTCTGCCATCTTCCAATTCTCACCCTCCGCCTCTGGTAACCATAAATCTGGTCTCTTTTTCTATGAGTTTGTTTCTTTTTGAAGTATAATTGACCTACAATAATATGTTTGTTCCTGTTACACAACATAGTGACTTGTATTTCTATACATTTCAAACTGATCACCATGATGAGTCTAGTTACATGTTACCACACAAAGATATTACACAATTATTAAATATATTCCCTACACTGTATATTTCATGCCTATAACATTTATTTTGCAACTGGAAGTTTGTACCTCTTAATCTCCCTCCCCCATTTATTTCCTCCCCCAACCCTCTTCTCCTCTGGCAATCACCTGTTTGTTCTCTGTATCTATAACAGTTTCTGTCGTTATATTTGTTCATTTGGTTTGTATTTTAGATTTCACATATAAGTGAAATCATACAGTATTTAGCTTTCTCAGTCTGACTTATTTGACTTAGCATAATACCCTCTAGGTCCATCTGTATTGTCGCAAATGGCAAGATTTCATTCTTTTTTACGGCTGAGTGATATTCCACTGTCTATATATATGTCACATCTTCTTTATCAACTCATTGGCTAATGGGCACTTGGGTAGCTTACATATCCTGGCTACTGCAATTAATGTTGCAATGAGCATAGTGGTGTATATGTCTTTTCAAATTAGTGTTTTTATTTTCTTCAGATAAATACCCAGGAGTGGGATTGCTGGACCACATGGTAGCTCCATTTTTAATTTTTTAAGGAAACTCCAAACTATTTTCCATAGTGGCTGCATCAATTTACATTCCCATCAATGGTGCATGAGGGTTCCCTTTTTTCCACATCCTTGCCAACACTTTTTATCTGTTGTCTTTTTGATAACAGACATTCTAACAGGTGTGAAGTGATACTTCATTTCATTGTGGTTTTGATTTACCTCAAAATTCATGAATAACAATGATTAGTGATGTTGAGCATATTTTCATGTGCCTGTTGAATACCTGTATGTCTTCTTTGGAAAAAAAATATCTATTTCTCTGCCCATTTTTTAATTGGGTTGTTCCTTTCTTTGATGTTGAGTTGTGTGAGTTCTTTAAATATTTTGGACATTAACCCCTTGTTGGATACATTGTTTGCAAATTCTTCTCTCATTCAGTAAGTGGACTTTTCATTTTGCTGATAGTTTTCTTCCCTGTGTGGAAGCTTTTTAGTTTGATGTAGTCCCATTTGATTATTTTTGCTTTTGTTTCCCTTGACCAAGAAGAAATTTGCAAAAAAATATTACTAAGACCAATGTCAAAGAGCTCACTGCCTAAGTTTTCTTCTAGAAGATTTATGGCTTTAGGTCTTACATTTAGGCCTTTAATCCATTTTTTTAAATTTATTTTTGTACATGGTGTGAAAGAATAGTCCAGTTTGATTCCTTTTCATGTAACTGTTCAGTTTTCCCAACACAATTTATTGAAGAGGCTGTCTTTTCCCCATTGTGTATATATATTTTTTTTTTTTTTTTTTTTTTTTTTTTTTTTTTGCGGTACACGGGCCTCTCACTGTTATGGCTTCTCCTGTTGCGGAGCATAGGCTCCGGACGTGCAGGCCCAGCGGCCATGGCTCACATGCTCAGCCACTCCGTGGTATATGGGATCATCCCGGACCGGGGCACGAACCCGTGTCCCCTGCATCGGCAGGCGGACTCCGAACCACTGCGCCACCAGGGATGCCCCTTCCCATTGTATATTCTTGTCAAAAAATTAATCAACCATGTAAGTGTGTGTTCTTTTCTGGGCTCTTTATTCTGTTCCATTGATCTATGTGTCTGTTTTGGGGCCAATACCATGCTGTTTTAGTGACTGTAGCTTTGTAGTATAGTTCAATATCAGGGTGTGTGATACTTCCAGCTTTGTTCTTCTTTCTTAAGATTGTTTTGGTTATTCAGGGTATTTTGTGTTTCCATACACATTTAGAATTATTTGTTGATTTGAATTTTTAGTCCATTTACATTTAAATTAATTATTGATAGGTATGTACTTATTGCCATTTTGTTAATTGTTTTGGGTTGTTTTTTTTAAACATCTTTATTGGACTATAATTGCTTTACAATGGCATTATATTTCTGCTTTATAACAAACTGAATCAGCTATACATATATATATATATATCCCCATATCTCCTTCCTCTTTTTTTCCCTTCTTCTTTTGTTCTCTTCCCTTGTGATTTAGTGACTGTCTTTAGTGTTATGTTTGGATTCCTTTTTTTTTTTTCTTTCTTTTGGCTGTGCCCTGTGCAGGGACCTTAATTCCCTGAACAGGGATTGAACCCAGGCCCTCAGCAATGAAAGTGCAGAGTCCTAAGCACTGGACCACCGGGGAATTCCTGATCCATTCTCTCTTTTTGTGTGTGTATCTATTACAGATTTTTGTTTGCCAAATGCATTTTAACAACTTAATTTTATTCACCACCCCGACATGTTTACTGTTTTTGACATTATATTTTACATCTCTTTGTTTTGTGTATCCCTTAATTACTTATTTTGGATATAGATGATTTTACTACTTTTGTCTTTTAATCTTCCTACTAGATATGTATGTAGATGATTTACTCCCTTTACTGCATATTTGCCTTTACCAAGGAGATTTTTCCTTTTGCAATTTTCGTGTTTCTTTTTGTGGTCTTTTTCACTTAGAGAAGTTCCTTTAACATTTCTTGTAAAGTTGGTTTGGTAGTGCCGAACTCTTTTAGCTTTTGCTTATCTGTAAAACTTTTGATTTCTCCATCAAATCTCAGTGAAAGCCTTACTGGGTAGAGTATTCTTGGTTGTAGGTGTTTTTCCTTTCATTACTTTAAATATATCATGCCACTCCTTTCTGGCCTGCAGAATTTCCACTGAAAAATCAGCTGGTAGCCTATGGGAGTTCTTTTGTATGTAACCTGTTGTTTTCCCCTTTTTGCTTTTAAAGTTCTCTTTTTAGCTTTAATTTTTGCCATTTTAATTACAATGTGTCTTGGTATGGTCCCCTTTGGGTTGATCCTGTTTGGGACTCTCTGTGCTTCCTGAGCCTGGATGTCTTTTTCCTTTCTCAGGTTAGGCAAATTATCAGCTATTATATTTTCAAATATGTTCTTGGCCCCTTTCTCTCACTCTTCTCCTTCTGGGACCCCTATATGTAAATGTTAATATGTTTGATGTTGTCCCAGAAGTCTCTTATACTGTCCTCGTTTCCTTCCCCCCCCCCCTTTTTTTCTGTTCTGCTTCAGTGATTTCTACTACACTGTCTTCCAGTTCACTGATTCATCCCACTGTATCATCTAACCTACTGTTAAATCCTTTTAAGGTATTATTCATTTCAGTTATTGTACTCTTCATCTTTATTTGGTTCTTCTTTGTATTTCCTAATTTTTTGTTAAAAAGTTCTAACTTCTCACTCTGTTCATTCAATCTTCTCCTGAGTTCTCTGAACATCTTTACAATCACTACCTTGAACTTTTCTTTGGGTTGCCTATCTCCACTTCCCTTAGTTCTTCTTCTGGGGTTTTATCTTGTTCCTTCATTTGGAATATATTTCTGTGTTGTCTCATTTTGCCTAATTTGCTGTTTTTATTTCTATGTATTCAGTATGTTGGTTATGTTTCCCAACCTTGGAGAAGTAGCCTTTTGTAGGCGATATCCTATGCATCCCAACAGTGCACTCCCCTTTGGTCACCAGAGCTATATGTTCCAGATGTGCCTCTATATGGACTGTTTGGGTTCTTTTGTTGTGGAAGGCTGACTACTATGGGTGGTATGGTAGATGTGGCTGGCTCCTGGTCTAGTTGGTTGCCAGGCTCTGACTTGTGTGGAGGCTGCCACCTGCTGGTTTGTTGGTCTAAGTCACCAGGTGGCTGGCTGTGGAGTCACAGCAGGTCCTGGGGCTAGTGCTGGCCCACTGGTGGGCAGAACCAGGTTCTTGAGTGGGTAGTTGGACCAGGGTTCCCATATCTGGAGTCAGTCTGCTGGCAATCAGGGCCAGTTCCTGACGTGGCTGGCTGTGGGATCTGGGGTGTCCCAAATCTGGTGTTGGCCTTCTAGTGAAAGGGGTGGATCCTGGTGTGTCTGGCTGAGGGGTCAAATGTGTCACAGAGTTGGTGTTGGCTTGTTACTGAGTGAGGCTGGGGCCCAGAGGGTCCAGGGCTAATGTCAGCTTGTTTGTGAGTGGGGCCTGGGTCCAGGGGATTCCCAGGGCTAGTGCTGGCTCACTGATCGGTGGAAGCAGGTCTCAGGGTTTCTGGCTACAGGCTTCCCAGTGGTCCTGGAGCTATTATTGGCCAACTGGTTGGCTGGGCCATTTTCTGACCTGGCTGGCTGGGGAAGTAGGGGGTCCAGGGTGTCCCTAAGGTGGTATTAGCCCCCTAGTGTGTGGGGCTGCATCCTGGGGTTTCTGGCTGAGGAGCTCAGGTGGTCCTGGAGCTGGAGCCAGGCTGCTGGTGTGTAGACTGGTTCTTGACATGGTAGGCTATGGGGCTGTGGTGGTCCTGGGGCTGTTGGCCACCTGCTGGTGGGGGTGGCTGGGGCTCAGGTGTATCCTGGGGCTGGTGTCTATTCTCTGGTGGGTGAAGCTGAGTTCTGGAGCTAGTGCCGGCTCACTGGTGGGTGGATCCAGGTCCTAGGGTCTCTGGCTGCAGGGCCCTGGTTGTCCTGGAGTTGGTATGTTGGCCCACTGGTGGGCAGGGCTGGGTCCCAGGGTGTCCTTGGGCTGGTGCCTACACACTGGTGAGTGAAGCTAGTCCCACAGCTAGTGCAGGTCAACTGGTGGGTGGAGCTGAGTCCCAGGGTGTCTGGCTGCAGGGCCCTGGGGGTTCTGGGGCTAATGCCTGTGCACTGGTGTATAGGGCTTGGTTCTGGACCCTCTCTTGGACAGGGCAAGGTCCCACGGTGGCTCTGGGCTCAGGGGGTCTTAAGTCATCAAGCCTGCTGGAGAATGGGGCTATGTCTCCATCCAGCTACTTGCTTGACCTGAGGCATTCCAGTACTGGTGCCAACAGGCTGGTAGGCAGGACCAGGTCCCAGCATTAATAAACTAGATGGAAGATTCCAAAACGGCACTTGACAACACCAGTGTGGTAAGAATGAGCTCCCCAAAATAGCTGCCATCAGCGTCTGTGTCTCCAGGGTGAGCTCCAATTGTCTCCTGCCTCTGTGGGAGACTCTCCAAGATTAGCAGGTAAGTCTGACCCTGGCTCCTTTAAAATTACTCTTCTACCCTGTGTTCTGGAGTGTGTGAGATTTTGTGTGGAGTCTCTGTTTACCACAGCCCTCTGACTCTCCATAAAGTAAGACTTGCTGGCCCCAAAGCCAAATGTTCTAGGGGCTCTTCTGCCCAGTGCAGGACCCCAAGGCAAGGGAGTCCAATGTGGGACTTGGACCACTTGCTCCTTGGGGAGAACCTCTGCAATTGTACTTATCCCCCCACTTGTGAGTCTTGATATGAATCTTGATTACCTTGTCTCTGCCCCTCCTACCTAGCTCATTGTGGTTCCTTCTTTTTTTTTTTTTTTTTTTTGCAGTACGCGGGCCTCTCACTGTTGAGGCCTCTCCCGTTGTGGAGCACAGGCTCCAGACGCACAGTCTCAGCAGCCATAGCTCACAGGCCCAGCTGCTCGGCGGCATGTGGGATCTTCCCAGACCGGGGCACGAACCCGCGTCCCCTGCATCGGCAGGCAGACTCTCAACCACTGTTCCACCAGGGAAGCCTGTGTTTCCTTCTTTATATCTTTAGTTGTAGAAGGTCTTTCCTGCTAGTCTTATGGTCTTTTTCATTCGTGGTTTCTCTGTAAATAGTTATAATTTTGGTGTGCCTATGGGAGGAGGTGAGCTCAGAGTCTTCCTACTTCATCATCTTGGCTACCTGGGACCTTTTTTATAAAGGCACTAACCTCATTCATGAGGGCTCCACCCTTATGACCTAATCAAGCAAAGACCCCCACCTCCTAATACCATTACATTGGTTACAACATAGGAATTTGTGAGGGAACACAGACTTCAGTCCATAGCAATACCCATCACCCTCACATGACTCTGATCTTTTGTAATCTCTCCCTCCCATTTGTCATCCCCACACCTAGTCTCCTGCCCTAGGCAAAAATCAAACTGCTTTCTGTTACTATTGATTAGTTTTCCTTTTCTAGACTTTTATCTAGTGGAATCATACAGGATGTGCTCTTACTTGTCTGGCTTCTTTTAGTCAGTATAGTTATATTGAGATTCATCAATGCTGTATATATTAATATTTAATTCCTTTTTATTGCTGAAGAGTATCTCATTGTATGGATAGACCACAATTTGTTTATCTATTCACCTACTGATGAACATTATTTTTTTCCTTCTAGTTCATGGCTATTACAAATAAAGCTTCTATGAATGTCTGTGCCTAAGCATTTGTACAGATGAATGCTTTCTTCTCCCTTGGGTAAATACTTAGGAGTGAAATGATCAAATCATATGGTGGTATATGTTCAACTTTTTAAGAAACTGTCATACTGTTTTCCAAAGTGTCTATACTCTTCGGCATCCCCGCCAGCAGTGCAGGCAAGTTCCAGTTGCTCCTCATCCTCTCCAGCACTTGATATTATCAGTTATTTTTCCATCCTAGTGGGGGTGAACTGGTATCTCACTGTGGTTTCATTCTGCATTTCTCTAATAACTAACAATGTCAAGTATCTTTTCATGTGCTCATCAGCTATCCCTATCTCTTCTTGCTGTAGTGTCTGCTCAAAGAAGATCTTTTTTTTTCAAATTAATTAATTAATTAATTTTTATTTTTGGCTGTGTTGGGTCTTTGTTTCTGTGCAAGGGCTTTCTCTAGTTGCGGAGAGCGGGGGCCACTCTTCATCGCGGTGCACGGGCCTCTCACTATCGCGGCCTCTCTTGTTGTGGAGCACAGGCTCCAGACGCGCAGGCTCAGTAGTTGTGGCTCACGGGCCTAGTTGCTCCGCGGCATGTGGGATGCTCCCAAACCGGGGCTCGAACCCGTGTCCCCTGCATTAGCAGGCAGATTCTCAACCACTGCGCCACCAGGGAAGCCCAAAGAAGATCTTTTTTAATTGGGTACTTTGTTTTGTTAGTATTGACTTTTGGGAGTTCTTCATATGTTCTGGATACAGACCTTTATCAGACATGTATTTGGCAAATATTTTCTCATGGTCTGTGGCTTGTCACGGGTGACACTCTTAAACACATTGATCCCCTTTTGCCCCAACAATCATGACTAAGAGCTTGACCAAGGAAGCCAGTGCTGATAGAACATATCAGCGTCTGATTCATTCCCTTAATAAAAATAAAGTCATTGCCAAAAATTAACATGGAAAGCCTCATCAAATCCATCTTCCTGCCCCAGATTACCCTGACTCTGGGAATGTCATCCTACAAATCACGGTCACAGTTGGAGGCAGGTGTGGCAGGTGTGAGGGAGATTAGATCCTTTGCCCAGCATCGTTTTCCTGATCCAAGATCGCCCCCTAATGGGCCAGGCTCATCCGGCTGCTAAGCTCAGCCCCCTTGGAGCTCTGGGAGGCACTAGAAGAGAGATAAATGGAAGCATCACCTTCAGCTCCCAAGTTTCTGATGAAAACAAGTGTTTTCATTCACTGGGCAAATAGCTCAGTGGAGGTGGATGGAAAGAGAGCCGCGACTGAGAAGAGTCAATTTCTTCTCCTCCAGACGAGGCTGCTGAGGGTGGGATGATGGGGTGAAGGTAGGGACGAAGGAAAAGGCTGTGCACACACAGGACATAACTCCCATGACCCATGTCCCATCCCGGGCCTGTGTTTCCTGAGGGCACCCTTTCCTTGAATATGCTAATAACTCACCCCCAGCCAGAACCCCTGAGTACGGGATGTCCAGCCCTGTCCTCCAGGCCACAAGGATTCCTGTTGTTGGAAAGTGGGCCCCTGGTACCCCTTGTTCTGGGGTCCGAATCTACTCCTTGGCCCTCCACACCCTCTTCTGCCTACCTGGTCTCCTGCAGCCACCACCTTTTCTCTGCCCCATGTCACCCAAGCCTGGGAAATCTGCTGGCCTCCTCCATTCCCCACAGGACCACTAAGAGGAGGCTCTTACCCGTGCAGACACTGCAGAAGGTTAGGACGCAGTGCAGGGAATCACAGCACGGGAAGGAGACAAACGCCCCTGCCCCCAGGTTCTGGAAATCTCCCTGGCCGGCTGCTCCCTTCTTTGGCCCCCAGCCTGTTGCTCTGGTGCTAAGCCCCGAGCTCTTTAGGATCCCTCTCTACACCCCAAATGCCATATTCTCCAGACCCTTCCCTCTCAGGCTGTTAGGGTCTCACGCCGATTTCACAGTGTTGCTAAGAACTGTGTTAAGTTCTGGGTACCGAGTCCTGCCTCTGCACATTCCTAAAGGCCCAGAAGCAGCTTTCTTTTCCCCAAGAGAAGAATCATCTGCCCCGGACACTGGAGACTCCATTCCAAGCAGCGTAAAGAAGCCCTGAAGCCCAGTTCCAAATCTCGACCGAACCAACTACTACCTGGGGGTCTTGGACAAGCTCCTTAACCAGCTGTGCCTCAGTTTCCCCACTTATAAAGGGGGGAAATCGTAGTCTATAGGCCATAGAGTTTTTGAGAGGATTAAGTGGTTTAAAACCTTTAATGGGTTTAGAATAGTGCCTGACACACACTAAATGCTCAATTAATGTGAGCTACCTCACACATGCTACCTCCTACCTGTCCCCACAAATGACCTGCTCTAAGTGCATCCAGGGCTGGACCCCTTTCTCTGTCGATGGGCCCTGGGAGGGGGGAGAGAAGCAAAAGATGAACGTCTGTGCCCCAGCCAAGGAAGCCTCAGAAGTGCAGGGAGGAGAGAGCCGTGCTTCTGCACGCACAAGGGAACTTGTAAAGCACCTTCTGAGGCTGTGATTGCTGAGGCAAGGCGAGGTTGGGCTGAAATGTCGTCCATGGAGGCATGAGGGGCAGAGCAGACACAGGAAGGCAGGCAGAGGGTCCCATGGCTGGCCTCCTTTGGAGGTTGAATCTATACAAGAGTGTACACTTCTGGAAATTAATCACAGAGTGGATAAAGGTAACTCATACACTCGCCTGTTCTGTTCTTTGTTTATTCAACATATATTTCATTGAACATCTACATGTGCCAGGATCTGGGTTCACACAGGGGATACATTGTTGAACAAGGCAGAAACAATTTCTGTCTTCAGGAAACTTATAGTCTAGGATCTAAGAAGACAGACATCAAACAAGTACAGATTTGATTATTTAATGGAAGGGCTCATGTCCCATATGGGGGCAGGAGACAAAGGCAGAAGAGGCTTCTCAGTGGAGATACAAAGATAAGAGTTATCTGGATAGATTGTGAAGAGAGAGAGAGGAAAAAAAATGAGGCAGAAGAACCGGTATGTGCAGAGGCCTGGAGAGGAGACGGGGCCTGGCCCATATGAGGAGCTGTGTGGAGAGCTGGGTGGCTGCAGGGTGGTGACCAAGAGGGATGAGGCCCAGGATGTAGTCAAAAAGGGGCCACTGCCACACAGGGCCACTGCCACACAGGCCACTGCCCAGTCAGGCCCAACATCTCTGGCAATGACATAATCAGTAAACCTGCCACAAAACCCAGACCTCAGAGGCCCCTCACTGTCTCCACACAGACGGGGACTCCAGACACACCAATGAGAGTCACATTTTTCAAAAATCCCAGCAACTGGATCCTGTTCCTGTGACCTGCCATGTAGTAACACACAAGAAACATTCTTAAGAGACTGATAACGTCTAAATTATAAAGGGCAAAGTCACAAGCCCAAGGCTTTCTTAGGACATTATTTTCCCTGCTGGTGTTGGAATATCCCTCTGAGATTTCAATGTCATAGCTGGATCAGGGGGGCGGGGTTCCATCTCTCTGTGCCTCTCACTGGATGATTTATGACCCCACAGGGTAGCAGGATAGAACAGACACCTGTTCACATCTCCCAACACTGAGCACAGACTTCCAGGAAAGCCCAGCCAGTTCTGGGAGAGTTCATTGACAATTCACGCTGATTTTGAAATGCCAGCTTTCCCAAATTGGGTTCAGGGGAACGCAAGTTCCGGGTGGTAGTAACTGATTTCAAGAATGAAGACTTATCATTAGTCTGAGGAATGTTATACACAAAACACATTAGTGCACAAAATGCTAGGAGAGTCCTACAGTGATGGAAAATCCCACAGTTGCAAAGAAAGTTTCAAAGCAGCAGCTAAGATCTACTCTCACAGTCCTTTCATAAAAGAAAGAAAAGTTCAACCGAAAGAATGGCAGTATTTCATCATAAAAAACAGGCCTTTCCAAAAAGAATAAATGGCAACAACCTTATACCGACAGACTACTTTGACCTGATTTTTCTCATTTCGCTGAGAGCCTGTGACAATTTCATCCCAGGCTGCCCTGCCATCAGGTTCAGGTCTGTGCACGGGCTCAGTCAGGACTGCAGGGACCCTCAGCCACTGTTCCCTCCAGAACCCAAGTGGCCAGCGTGAGGCTTTTACTCCATGGGCTTAATATCACCCCCTCCACACAGGTCCTGCCCAGACCTGCCCTTCCCTCATCTGTGCCGGGCTTGGGATTCTGGCCCTTCCAGCCCCAGGCCTAGGATCCATGTGGCAAAGGCAGAGCTGAAAGAGCCTCAACCACAGGTCAGGAGAGTGGGTCCTGGTCCCTGTTCTATCAGTGACCCTGGGCAGGTTACATCACCACTCAGCCTCAGTTTCCCCAACCGTACCAGGAAGGGTTGGACTGAAGCATCTCCTAGCTCCTCCCTACTTTGCTGGCCCAGCAATCGATGACTCTGTGCAGGGAGACCTTGCTCAGATCTTCATGGGAAAATGGCACACGTTCTGGAAAGACAGTCTCTCCACAGGAGGTGAGAAGGGAGAACAGGCGTTGGCCTGCTTATGAACTGAGAACACCAGGACCAGAATCAGAAACACACAGCCTCGTACTGGTCAGCGCTGGCCTGGCTGTGGGGGGCGCTGGTTCCCAGTGTGAGCAGAGCAGGCTGAAACCTGGAGCCAAACACAGGTGCCCTCCTTGGAGATGCGGGTTTTAGGATTAACTAAGCCAGCGAGAAGGAGAGAAGCCCCTCCTGCATGACAGAGCCTTGGGGGAGATGGACCAGCCAGGAGGGGGCTGACCCCTAATGACTGGAGAGAGGACGTGGGAATAGGGAGCAGGGAAGGGGGACTGTCACCACCACCACCACCGCCATCATCATAATCATCATCAGAGTAACAGCTAAGAAATATCGTGAGCCTACTATGTGCCCACCTCCTTCTCAGTGCTCTGTAAGCAGCAAGCCCAGGGCCCAGCGCACAGTGGGCCTCCATGAGGCTGGGTGGATTAATCCATGATTGCTAGTGATGTCTATTTTTGCTCTTGCTGAAACAGCATCTCCTCACATTTCTGCAGTTCACAGCCCAGCTCTTGGCAAACTTCTAAGATGAGATTAAAAGAAAAAGTGGACAGGGCGCCCGCATTCCCCAAGGCAGAAGTATCATTCAGCAAGGCCCCCACTGCTGTGAGCGCAAGGCCCTCCCTTCAGGCCACTGGGGCCAGTTGGCATCTTTATGCCCTGAACCCAGCTATAAGGCAGGAGTCTCTGAAAGGTCTAGAATTAATCCTGCCTGTGCGTTCCTGCCGTTCTCAGGCACTTCTCAGGCCCCAACAGTGACAACAGCTCTGTTTCCATCAAGGTCCAGCTGTTTTAATGGAGACTTTAAATACCCCTCTGCTGCTAATAAATTTATGTCCTGCAGAGACGTGTGTGGCTGGAAACAGACATTTTAGAGAGGTTCAAGGCCCGGTGGCTTTTGGAAAATGAGCACAAAATGCCCTCCCCTTCCCTCCATCCCTTGAGACATCAGTTTCCAGTGACTCAGCAGATGTCACCACAGAGCACCGGGCCGTGTGCAGGCCTCTGGGCGCAGAGAGAAAGCTTGGTCATGTTCTGTGCTTGAGGAGGTCATGGTCAGATGGGAGAGGCTGACCGCCAGCAACACACACCGTCCCACCTACGGAGTGCCAGACTAGAGGGCACAGCAATGGCTGTCACTCCACGAGCACCTCCTGTCTCCACTTCTTCACGTTAATGCCTAGTATGTGCTGGAGACCAGGCGATTCATAGGTGTTGTCGCCAACCCTCACAACAACTCTCCCCTGCTACAAGGTTCGTTAATCATTCCCATTTTAGAGATGAGGACACAGGCTCAGAGAGGTTGAGGAACTCACTCAGAGTCACACAGCCAGGGAGGCAGTGTGAGTCAGTGTGTGCTCTGTGGAGAGCCAGCATCACTGTAGCTCTGCTCACCCATGCCCTCTCAGAAGAAGGCCAGGTCTGCTGGGATGGAGCAAAGGCAGGTGAGGTCACCTGACCCAGAGGGTCAGGATCCGGAAGGGGTGCTAGATTGCAGGTGCACTGTCTCCTGATTGAGGAGGTCGCCAAGGTGACCCACATTAGCCCAGGTGAGTTTGTCATCCTAGTCCAGCAGCCAAGCAAGATGCAGGATTTAGCTTCATCCTGTAAATTGAGATTGTTTGCACCTGCTGAGAACCCACCTACCACTCCCCCTAACCCCCCACCAATGTTCTTCTCATTTTCCTTTGGAAATCATGCTCCTCACCCACCATCCACACGGTCTAGGTGCTTTGGCCAGCACCGAGCCCACCATGGCTCTAAGGGTGAATGCGTGACTCAACACTGGCCAATCCGTGCCTTCAATTCCCCTGGACTTAGTGATTGGCTCAGAGATGGGCACATGACCCAGGTTAATCCAATCAGAGTTTGCCCTTGGACTTTGACTGAAACTAGCATAAATAAGGCTTTCCTTTCCTTTAAGCTTTCTGAGCTTGTCAGATGTAGGGCTAAAGTTGCTGTTGGCTGTCATAAGAAGCCTGTCTAAAAATGAACAAATGAACAAAAATGAACACAGTTGAACACATCTCTGAAAGATGGAGTGAAAGAGGGATGGTCAAGGCAGAGAGAACATGAGCCCCCCATTTGTCTCCCTGCTGTACACCCAGTGCCAGAACGCTGCCTGCACAGACTGGGTGTGACAGCTGGAGCCCCAGGATCAAGGCAAACCTGAAGCCAGCAGCCCCCCGGATGTTCTAGCTTCAGGAGCCAATGCATTTCTTTTTCTGTCTCAACCAGTTTGTGATATATTTTTATCACCCACAACCCAATGAGACTTAATCCTCTTCTGTAGTCACCACTAGGAAACACAGTGCCTGGTGCATAATAGATGCTAAGTAAATATTTGTAAATGAAAGAAAAAATGAATAAACCTGGCCATCTCTCCTTCTCTGCTTCCCTCAGCCTCACCCCGCTCTCCCCACCCCCAGCTGTAGATTGCCTAACTGGGACCATCCCTCCAAGGACTGAAAAGGAGTTTTGATGAACAGTCAGCTGCTTTCCCCACTGCAGCAGTGTCTGCGCATTGGGCCCTTACGGAGGTGATGTGAGGTAATGTGACCTGCCCAGGGAGTCACAGAAAGTTAGGAAGGGTGACGTCTAGAGCCAGGGCTTTCTGCCTCCCAGGCTAGTTCTCCAGACACTGCATCCTGGGGTCTCAGGGGGAGGGCGACAAGGTACTGTCTGGCATCTCCCAGAGGAGCAGGGACATAGGAACCCTTCGTTCCTTCATGGCTGCCTAACCATGTGTCACCCCAGGATGCCCAGAAGCTTGGCACCCTGCAGAGAACACCGAGGGCAGGTCAGGGAAGGGAGCTGAGTGCCAGAATGTCATCCCTCACATTCCCACTAGACGCTGAGCTTTAACAGAAACTATACCTTAATTTCCATCACCGTAGAATGCATGCGTGCTGGACACATGAATGAATGAATGAAAAATACATCATTTCACATAAAGGAGACGGAGTCCCAGGGAAGTCAAGTAATTTGTCCAAGGTCACAGAGCTTGAATGGCAGAGCATGTCCAAACCCCAGCCTTCTGCCACTGAGGCCCATGCATGTCCTTCCTCCACCCCACCCGGCCCTGCAGAGCATGGGAGAGGAGTTAAGAAAGGAAGACACCATCATAGGCTAGAGGTATCCAGGAGGGCTTCCTCGAAGAGGGGTATCCCTAGCTGGGCCCTGAAGGATAAACTGGAGAAGAACATTCAGGGAGGGAAGAGCAGCCCGCAGTTTGCTGCTTCTAGATCTCTAGGCCTCTGGGTCTGCAATTCTCCATGAGAAGGTTCAAGGTCTTCCCTGAGAAGGTACCTGGAAACCTCTCTCCAGCGCAGGTGGAGCTGCATCCCAGGCAACTTCTGGGAGGTGGCCCCCAGGTAGGGGGTGGTGGGCAGGGCAGAGTCGGAGCTCCCGGGAGCACTGTGTTCACTCAGTTTCTGTCCCAGGTTCTCCTGAATGGGAGCGAGGATGGCAGTGTCCTTGTCTGTCTGCTCTGAGAGGACAGTGGCCTCACAAGCACTCTGATGACGTTATATGCCATCAGCCAAGCAGCTCCACCAGACACACTCCCTGCAAAATGTCTCATCAGTCCAAGAGCTGCACTGCCGACAGGCTTTATGATTTCCCTTGCAAATTCCTCATTGAGCACATCCTGCAAAGGTAAGAATCCCTTCCATTTTGTCCACAATTGGGAAAATTAGTCCACTCCCCTCCCCATTCTGCCTCTGAAGCCCATTTCCCTATAATGAGCCTGCAGAAGTAAAACAACATTACACAGGCATAAAAACATACAACAGTTCAGCTGCCACAGGGTATTCTTGGGACTATTTTGGGAGCCAGATGCCTGTGTTGGTGGGAGATTCATCCATTCTCCGCACAGGTGAGATTTCCAGACATAGGCCTGGGAGCTGAGTCAATGATTCTTTTAAATCTCAAATCCATTTTTTCCTCTTGTCTACACTCTCTGGTTGGCATGAGGCATTTGAGGATAACAGAACACCTCCTTAAATATATAAATACCCGAGGGACTTCCTTGGTGGTGCAGTGGTTAAGAGTCCGCCTGCCAATGCAGGGGACACGGGTTTGAGCCCTGGTCCGGGAAGATCCCACGTGCCGTGGAGCAACTAAGCCCATGCACCACAACTACTGAGCCTGTGCTCTAGAGCCCATGAGCCACAACTACTGAAGCCCACACGCCTAGAGCCCATGCTCCACAACAAGAGAAGCCACCGCAATGAGAAGCCCACGCACCACAACGAAGAGTAGCCCCCACTCGCCACAACTAGAGAAAGCCCGCTCGCAGCAACGAAGACCCAAGGTAGCCAAAAATAAATAAGTAAATAAATAAATTTATATATATATTTAAAAAGCTCCTCTTATTAAATATATATATATATATATATATACCCTAGACACCTCTCCTGCCTGACCCTCGTACCAGCCCAGTGACTGAGACATATTCCCCACCCATGGGGGTCTCTGAGACCTGCAGTGACAATATTCATTTATTTATTTAACACACTTGTTGAGTACCTACTGTGTGACAGCCACTGTGTTAGGAGAATCAAAGCTAAGCAAAAGCACCAGGGACCCTGTCCTGCAGAGCTCACAATCTAGAAAGGGAGACAAAGACTAATCTAGAATTGCACAAAAAATGTGTAAAATTACAGGTGCTCTAAAGGAGAGGCTCACAGTGCTATGAATAGAGAAGTTCAAGATTTTCCCAGAGTAGATGAGCTTCCATCTGTGATCTGAAGAATAAACCAATTATCAGGTGAGCTTGGGGCTGAGAAAGAGTGTTCAGACCAGGCAACAGCATGTGCAAAGGCCCAGTAGCTGGAGGGCTCTTGGCAACCAGGAAGAACTCCAAGACCTGTGTGATTGGAGGGCAGGAAGTGGGTGGGATCCTGGAGAGGGGACAGGAGCAAGATTGTGGAGGGCCTCAAACGCCACTCTCAGGATTTGGGTCTTCATCCCACCAGCAGGGGACCAGTGGAGGGTTGTAAGTATAGGGCAAAGGGCAGGAAGCAGGCTTGATGTGATTAGATCTGTTTCCAAATTAGTCCTCAGGCCACAGGAAGGTGAGTGAGGAGGGAGGGAGGCATCAGGACAGTATGACTTGAAGGCGGAGTACTCACCTAGCTGGCAGGGAGGAGGATAGCCTCCAGAGGAGGAGGAGATGGGAAACACCAGCAGCCACATCTGCAGGATGTTCCCTCAGTCATTTGACACACATTTATCGAGCACCTACTACGTGCCTAGTCCTGAGGTTGGAGAGGGGTACCAGGATGAATAAGAACAACTAAGTCACTGTCCTCAAGCATCTTACCAGGAAGAGGCAGATGTGTCCCTAAGGTTTCAGAGAAGGCCAGCTTCTGTCAGAAATGCATGGGAAGTTGTGATAATCCGCTGAATCTCTTATCAGAAGAGAAAGAAAAGACCTGCCAGGGCCATTTGGATAAAAACAAGAGAAACACAATCACTCCAAGTCAATTAAAGGGGTTTGGTGAAAGGACAGAGAGTGGAGCCAGGCCTTTACAGGACTGACAGTCACCAAGCCCATGTCCCTCTCTTTCCTGTGCAGCTGTCAGAGCTCACCCAGCTCTGACAGGGCCTGTAGATACCACACCCAACTCTACTGCCAGAAGGAGGGTCTTGATCACATTCATTCATTCACTCATTAATAACCACAACCTTGGAAAAAGGTCCTCATGCCATGCTCTGCCTTGGCACTGCCTTCTCTTAGTCACACGCATTTATCCTAACACTCAAGTGTTAGGAGCTCAGGTGTCTCCTCCTCCAGGAAGCCCTCCCTGATACCCAGGGTTAGTCAGCCCCTCCCACTTTGTGCTTATGCTGCACCCTGGGAGTGTCTCCCGATTGCCATTTCTGACATATGTGCCAGTCTCCAGCCCCAGTGTCCTGTGAATGGGCAAGTTTCCAGAGGGCAGACAGGGATCCCCTTAATGATTTCCTCTGTTGTCTCCTCTGACCTGCTGGAGGCTCCAAGGTGAGGCAGGGTTGTGTCCCTCTCACCTCCTGTTGTTTCCTTGGAACTTAGAACACTGCGGGGCACAGAGCATGGTCAGAATGACTGTGTGGAAGAAAGAAGGGAAAGAGGAGAAGAAAAGTAAAGAAGGGCGAGAGGGAGGGAGAGAAGTGCAAAGGTACAGGTGAGGACAGGAGGCAGAGGAGAAACTTGGAAACTCACAGGCTGTGAGAGGGCAGGGAGGCAGAGAGCCTTGAACATTAAAAATGGTCCCTCTCTGACCTATGACATTTCACTTAATCAGGAACAAATTACTCTGCACCTGGTAGATCTGACAGCTCTTCAGACTTTGCCCTCAGAAGAGCTTTCTGGAGTAAAACATTTCTCCAGAGACTTGTTTCATGCTGAGCCACGTACACCCAGATTCCATGGGTCAGAGAGAATCGCATCCCCTTGGCCTCTTGGAAGAGAGCAGAGGACCTGACCCAAGGCTGGTTTGGGTATCTGGTCTACCCAGCTGTGTGACCTCAGACAGGTCACTCCAAACTTCAGCCTGCCACCCTGAAAGGGCATGGACGACCAGAGTCTCACCCTCCCTTTTTTGCTGCTTCTACAACACCCTCCCTGACCTTGGCCTCAGCTCTGAGATCAGACCCCACCTCTTCCAGGAAGTCCTCTCTAGACCTGAGTAGCTCAAGTGCTTGGTCTGGGAGATGAGTGCTGGCTGTGGGGTCAGACCAGCGGGGTCCAAATCCAGGCTGCTCCCTGTTCTAGATTCTTACTGTTCACAGTGGTCACCAGCAGTGGTGGCATCAGTGGGGAGTTGGTGAAACTTTGGGCCCCACCCCAGACCTGTAATGAGCCTGACTCTGCACTTGAACAAGTGCCCAAGGTGGTGTGTGGGCACATGTAGGTGTGGGATGACCTGGCCCTGTGCAGGGGGAGAGACAAGTGTCAGAGCCCTGCAGGAGGCCTGCCTTTCCCCAGGTGCCTATGACTCTCACAGACACATCTCCTCGTAAGGAAGAGCAAAAATCAAAAAAGACATGTGTCCTGGCTATGTGACTTAGCTCCTTCAATCCACCTGTGGGGCCACAGTCTCTCCCCTGTACAATGGGCAATAGAAATCCCCAGCCCCCTGAAGTTGTTGTGAGGATGGAGTGAAGTAATTTGCATAAAGCTGGTGTCACGTGGCCAGCAACCTGTTCTCTCTGCAAGAAGCTCTTCCAACCCAGCCTCTCTGTTCTCCCTCAGGTACTATCCAACAACCCTGTTAAGGTCACCCCATCCCCACCACCTCCCCAAATCTTTTATTTGATGCCTTATTACCCAATCTGTTGTTGTTGTTGTTATCATTTACTCCTTTTGTTTGGCTATTTCCCAAACTACACTTGAGTTCCCTGAGGGAAGGAGCCTGTGGGTCTTGTTCATGGCTGTGTCTGGTGCTCAGCACAGAGCCTGGCACCCAGAGGAGGCTCATAAGTATCTGCTGGATGAAGGGTTGGATGAGGCATAGGACTGGGTTGTATCAGTCAGTACAGGTGAGGTGCTGTAACAAATAGCCCTCAGATCCCAGTGGCTTCACTCAGGAAGAACTGATTTCTCTCCCACATGAAGTCCACATGAATGTTGCTGGTCTGAGGCTCTCCTCCAGGGAGGCACCTCCTCTGAGCAGTGATGCAGAGATCCAGGCTCCTTCCATCTGTGATGATGTCATCTCTACACGTGGCCTCTGGGATCACCAGGGAAGGGGAGTGAGTGAGGCAAGTTCACCAGGTAATTAACCAGCTCAGCACAGAGGGGTTCACATCATTTCCACCCACATATCATTGGCTAGAATGAATGTGCATCCTGCCCCACTTGGATGCATGGGGGCTGGGAAATGTCGTCTCAGGCTGGGAAGCCACTCCCAGGACCAGCCCTGCACTGTGGAAGGAGATAGTGGTCAACGGCCATCTCTGCCCCTCTGTGGTGGCAATTGATGACTCTTGTCACTTTTATCTTCTTTCTGAGACCCCTGGGCTCCATGTCCTCTTTCTAGGCCTCTGGCTGATTCGATGCCTGGGTCAGGAGGGCACAGAAGAAGGGGCAACCGCCCAGGAAAGGGCTCACAGCACCGCTCCCCACACTTGGTCGCGTGGGGAGAAGTTCTGGCTGTTTTGAGTTGATTGTGTTTGGAACGATCTGTGTCTGCTGAGCTGCTAATTCCGGTGCCATCTGCCTGTGATTCCAGCACCAAAGCCCTGGGATAAACAAGTTTTCTTCTGGAGTTCCTAAAGAAAGTTTTGGCAGGGGGTGGGGAGAGAGAGAGAAAGGAGGGAGGCCTCTGAATGTCTTGTCTCTGAAGAGGAGGTGCTGCCCAGCCGAGGGATGAGGGACATTGAAGGGACGAGGATGTCATGTACATCCTTATCCTGCTGAGGATGTTGTGTGGAGCACACGGTGGGCAGAGAGGGCCGAGTGGCCTGGGGGATGGCGTTCCTATGAATTCCTACCTCCCTCCACCAGACTGGGAGCTCCTTAGGGCTGAGTCATCCCATTCCCAATGCCCAGCCCAGGGCCTAGCAGCGAACAGCTGCTGAATGAATGATCGACTAAATGAATATACAGTGATGAAGGGTACGGATGGGGAGAGGTTGAATGTGATGCAATAGGAAGCCAAGTGACTGCTGTGTTACGAGCTTTAATGAGGGGCTTCCCTGGTGGCACAGAGATTAAGAATCCGCCTGCCAGTGCAGGGGACACGGGTTTCGAGTCCTGGTCTGGGAAGATCCCACATTCCACAGAGCAAATAAGCCCGTGTGCCACAACTACTGAGCCTGAGCTCTAGAGCTCACGAGCCACAACTACTGAAGCCCGTGTGCCTAGAACCCGTGCTCCACAACAAGAGAAGTCACTGCAATGAGAAGCCCTCGCACCACAATGAAGAGTAGCCCCTGTTCGCGGCAACTAAAGAAAGCCCGTGCACAGCAACAGAAGACCCAACGCAGCCAAAAATATAAATTAATTAAGTAATTAATTAATTAAATCTTTAAAACGAAAAAAGAGCTTTAATGAATTACCCTGCAGTGGGGACACTTCTAGGATGGCCTTATGATCCCTGCTTCCTGGGATGACAGGGTGGGCAGGACCCGTGAGTCATTTCTAACAACTGAATACAGCCAAGGTGATGGGATGTTACTTCTATGACCTAACTACAGAAGACTGTGGCTTCCTTCTTGCTAGTCAACTTTTCCTGTTGCCTTCTTGGCTTGCGTGCTTTGGTGAAGCAAGCTGGTATGGGAGATACCCTCATGGCAAGGAACTGACAGTAGCCTCCAGACAACAGCCACCAGCAGCCTGGACCTGAGGCCCTCAGTCCATCAGCTTTCAGTGAACAGTCCTGCCAACAGACACATGAGCTTGGGAGCAGCTCCTTCCCCACTTGAGCCTTCAGATAACATCTCAGCCTCAGCCTAAAACTTGATTGCAACCTTGGGTGAGCTGCTGAAGCAGAGGATCTAGCTAAGACATAAACTTCATCTAAAAACCCACAAGGAACAGGAAAATCTAAAACTTGAAAGATTTACTCAAATATAAATCAGACCTTTCTCTCCATTGCCTACAATTCACTCTAAGTTCCACCGGCTCACAATGGGGAGGAGACATGCAGATAATCTAAAAGCAAATCACCTCTGACAGTGACAGTCCTGTCATTTACATGGGGGGTGTCTCGGGCAAGTGCAGTTAAATATACTGTGACTGTGTCAGGTGGGAGTGGCCTAGGAAGCCGATGCTGGTAGGTTTTTCCTTTCTCCACTCCCATTTTTAAAGTGAAAGAGACATCAGAATGCCTACAAAGCTATCTCCGAAGAAGGACTTTGCACAGGTAGGCCCTGGGGTGGGTCGAAGGGGAGGTATTTGGTAGAAGGGGCTGGAAGGCCAGGAAAACAATGAAGCTTCAAGGGTGCAGTCACAAGGGTCCCCTGGGAGATCCCTTTCCCTGGTGGCCCTGGAGGGAAGGCAGCTTTGGGTCACTCCCTGCAGAGGGAGGGTAATGCAGGAGGCTTGGCCTGGGAGTTGGGACCCACAGTACTGTGGCTGGCTCGCTCTGATCTGGGAGTCACCCTGACTCCTCTGACCCCCAACGTCCCCACCTGCAAATTGCAGGGTAAGCTTTGAGGATTTGTCACTCATGGAATCCAAGCCAGTAAGACCAGACACCCAGTTCCATCCCATTCCCATCTCTCCCTCTAAGCACCATGGAGAATGAGAGACCATCAGAAATCACCCCAGGCCGCCCTGGCAGGAGACATGTCCCCATCTCACACCCTGCTTAGCTCGTGCTGACTCTGTAGCAACAATTGCACAGGCTGTCACTGAAATGCACCCAGTCAGCATGGCCTCCTGTGAGCTGGGCCCCAGCTCACCTGCATTCATCCTGCACACTTCCTCTGCCCGCAAAAGCTGCCCAGCGAGGTGCCCGGCCCTGAGCCTGCCACTGTGGCTGTCCTGACGATGAGTTGTAGAGCATGGAGTTAGGGGTGGGTGATCCACGCTCCATGGAATCTCATAATCAAGACCTGGAGAGCCCTTTGTGTCTCCCAGCTGGATCGATACTCTTACAAATCCTAATAGATGGGGGCTGACCCGTGTCAAGTGCCTGTTACACCTCAGGTACCATGTTATACATTTTCTAGGCACTGCCTCATCTCATCTTCACATTGTTATCTTTGTCTGTGACAAGGAAACTGAGGCCCAGGGGTGGGAAGTGCCTTGCCCAGGACGTGGCTGAGCCAGAACTTGAACAAAGAGCCTGTCCCTTAAGCACTCCTGTCACATCCCTTCCATGAGGACCCGCAGGACGGACCCAAGCTCTGCTCCTGTGCATTTCAGGGCAGGAGGCATGCCACCCAGATCATGCAGTGGGGGATCAGGGTTAGGTCAAGCACCCCAGATCCCAGGACCTCCCACCACCTTGGGCCCCCTGGGCTCACAGAGGCCCTTTGCCTGGTGAGCTGGAGTGAGCCGGCTGACCATGCCCTGTGATGTTAGAAAGGTGTTCAAGGCGAGGAAGATGTGTCTCCAAGAAGCCTGGCCAGGTGGTGGCCAAGGGGCTGCCTCAGGGTGCTTCTGGCCTGGTGAGATTGTCCCTTATTTACTGTTGTTTCAGCTGCCCTCCCCACCCTTTCCACAACCAGAAAGAACAGCTTTGCAAAATCAGTCAATGCTGGATGAAGGAGAACCTAGAAGGTGTTACAGGATTGATCTGGGTGGAGTCCCTGCATCCTGGGGGTAGAAAGATTGGCCTTATCCTGCAGCCTGTATACCAGGAGGGAGAGCAGGTGGGGAATGGAGCCCCCTCTCTGCACTTCACAGAAGATGAGGGAAGCCTGACCCATCAGGCAGCTTCGTGCTGTAGATAGCAGACAAAGAAGTGCTTTTAACACATCAGCCTCTCAGACACTCACTATTTATCTCAGGAAATGTGTTTTTCTTTCTGTCTTTTTTTTATTGTTATTCTTTTCTCTGCTATAAAATGCTCAGGGAGTAGCACAGAGAGAGATGAAGGGCTGATACACTGGGAAAGCTCATTTTTAGAGGATTTGATTGATCTCTATCCGCTGTGCTCTGGCTGAGCGGAGCATAGTGCGCGTTGGGTTGGGACGGGCAGGTCCAGGCTAGGCAGTGGAGGTGGACACACTCGTGGGTGCTGAGGATGGAGGCTGGGCAGCTCTGGCAAGGGGGCACCCACCGGGATGAGCTTCTTTAGGGCAGGGATTGGGAAAGTGGGGGACAAACATTTCAGGCAGGACTGCCCTTAAACTAGGTCAGGAGAGGTCCCTGTGCTTTAGAGGATCCCCCCCTTCCTTTACCAAGCTCCATCCACAGGGTGAGGACTCTGCAGGGCCCAGGGAAGGGGGACTGTGTGCCCTTTTCACCTCACTCTGGGACCCCAGAATCCTCTGTCTAAATGACCCTGAGTCCATCTCTAGGAGCCTGCCTGCCCCTCTTGCCCAGGTCTGGGCTGCTGAGGTGACCGGCAGGGTGAACGCCACCCCCAGGGCATAAAGACACTCAGGCCAGAGGGCAGCTGAGGTGTGAGGGATGCTGGGCTGTGAGGGCAGCTTTTGCAGTGGGGGGAGCCACTAAGTCTAGAGTCAAATTAAACTCCCACCCCCAGCAGTGTCATGACATCTCTGCTCAGTGCCCCCAGGCGGGGACCACGCTGCTTGCTTCTCTCTCTTCCCGTGAGCCTAACATGGGCCTGGCTCCAAGTGGGGACCTGGTGAGGGCTTCTCAGGGCTCATCAGGGAGGAGCAATGGCTCCTCAAGTGCACCCAGCGGTGGGATGGACAGAAACCCCTGTGTCCAGGCCTTGGTCAGCTCAGAGCTCTCCAGCCTCAGCTCCGTCCCCCATCAGAGAACCTCCAGGGACCCTCAGGGAGACCCATGGATAATAACTAGTGTGCAATTGTCTCAAATAACATTAGCATTAAGCAGGGCCCCTTCGTCTCCATGGGGCACAGGGGAAGCTGCAGAAGAAACTTTCCAAGAAGGGCGGGAGGCATTGGGCAGCTCCCTGGAATGAGGGGCGGAGCATCCAGCACCATGGGGTTCTGCGAGGTGGGCCCGCCACTGCGTTTCTCAGAAGCCCTGTCTCTCCTGGGAGTTGTAGTGGCCGCCATCTGCCTGCCAGACCTGAGGAACCCGGGGTCTGTCCTCCTGGTGCGCTCCCTGCATCCAGCCGCCAGGGAAGCAGAAAGAGGCTCGGCTTCCAGGTCAGGCCCTGGCTCATCCATGCACTCAGAACCTCCAGCTCTTGCAAGTTCTTTTTCAATTGAAAATACGGAAGCAGCCGTTCACACCATTATGGGCGGTGGTGGTGTCTTAATCAGTGATGTTATTGGACCACTCACCATTGCCGGTAGTCAGAAACATCAGTGGTTCTGCCGGAAGGACTCGGTGGAATGAAGAAGCACAAAGGCTCTGCAGCAGACCAGGCCGGCTCAGCCCTACTGCACCACAGAGAACCCTAGTTTCCGAGAGTCACACTCTCCTCAACTGCAAAATGGAGCTCAGTGTCCCTGTCCACAGGATGAAGGGAGGATGAAATGTGCTGCTGTCCTCCGTGTGCCCCTAGACCCACCCTCACCCACCTCCTCTGCTCTGTGCCCGGGAGACTGACCTGCAGGGGCAGCACCGACAGGGCCCTGCTCCCTCCTGGGGACCCGTTTTCTGTTGGGTCCTGGAGGCCAGGGGCAGGAGGAGAGAGGTCAGGTGTTGGTTCCCCAGGTCCTCCCGCTGACCACGCTTGGCAGTGGCGGCATCTCTCTCCTGTGACCCCAGCTCCATCGGACAGCCCCTCTCCTGTGGCTGCAGCTGTCTCTGGGGTCTGGTAAGTGCCCCCTCCTTTGGTCCCTTCTGGACTGGGATGGCACAGCTCCCCACTGTCACTCACCCCAAGTGCATCAACATCCCCTGTTGGTTTCCTGTATCCTGCCCACACCTTGGTACTTGTCCCTCCATTAAACATTTCAATTACCCCCTCTTGTGTCTGTTCCCCGCTGAGAAACTGACCAATAGAGTTTGGGTTTTTCTTGAATTCCAATGGGAAGAGTGGGCTGGGGGCAAGAGTGGGAGCCAGGAGCTGCTCTGAGTCTTGGGCAAGAGCTGCCTTGAGCAGGAATATCAGGAAACCGAGAAATTCCTGCAATTCTCATTATCCTGCATCTCTACAAGGCACCAAATTAAGGCACTAAACCAGCAGCCATAATCCTCATCTTTTCTCTTCATCTAATTGTTTCGGCACCCATACACCCCAGTAGTGTGGGGAAGGTCCTGAGGCAGTGCAGTGATGCATACTTCCTCATGAGTAGATCCAGCTGAGGTCCATGGTCATGACCTGTGTGTCCCTCCCTCTAGCCCTGGGGTCAACAGGTGGGTGGAGTTGGGAAGCACATCCTGGTGTGAAAGCCAGGAAGTTCAGGGGTCTTTTCCCAATTGGCCAGTTTTGCGTTTAGGAGGGTTCAGCTGTGGGGCACTGGGCAAGTTGCTTAACCTCCGTGAACCTTACTCTCTTCATCTGGGAAATGGGTTAAGACCAGCATCACAGGGCTGGTGTGAGTCCTGAGTGAGGTAACCCAGGTGATGTGCCTGGCCCTCAGCAGGGGTTCCACATGGGTGAGCCCCGTCCCACTGTGTAGAGTACTAAGGATGCTCCTAGAATGCAGCCCCTGCCCCATTCTCCCTTTGACATCCTCATGTCTGCCTTCGTCCCACATCTGGACAGTCAAGGCATTGGGTGGATGGTCACCAAAGCCCTTTTCAGCTTGGACAGTATGGGGCCCTTTATTTCCTTACCGAGCAAGAGCCTTGCAGCCCGAGCCCTGAACCACTGCACACCCAGCCTCAGGAGCCTGTCGAGGGCATTCAGGAGACCCTGAAACCTCCCCTGCTGGGCCCCTACAGCTGCAGGCAGGAGAAGACAGCCCCGCTGAGTAAGGACCCGCTGTGTCCGGGTCCTGGGCTCACAGGGAGGCCCTCTTCCCGCTGAGGTCATGTGCCTGTCGGCAGGAGGGAGCAGAAACCACAGGGACAGACCCTGGGCCCCCAGGCACCCCTGGGAGCAGGGCGCTCACCCGGAGACCTGGGAATAGACACGCTGGGTGCCTGCGTGAGTGCTGGGCGCCTGTGTGAGTGCTGGGCAGCTGCGGCAGCTCTGGCCCTGCAGCCTGTCAGCACCAGGAGCAATTAGAATCCTTAAAAAGCCCTCATTATTTCTCCCAGGGCCGAGGCACCCTTTGGAAAAAGGAATGTTTCCTGCCAGATCGTCCCCTGAAAGTGCGTTTGTCACAGGCTATTGTGTAAATCCGTGTTTGCCCCATTTGAAAAGATGTGATTTATCCACTTGACTGGCCTTAACACTCCCTCTCCAACCTCAAAGTGTGGCCGTTATTAGGAGCCCAGAGAGGAGCCATGAAGCATGACAGGGCGAGGTTGGTGAAGTCACCCCCTGGGCTCTGAGCCCCTCTTCTTCGTGCTGCTCAGGAGAACCGGAGGGGAGGGGACGGGATCGCGCTGCTCAGGACCTGGGACACTTCAGGACGCGGGTCGGTCCTCAAGGAGACAACCTGGGATGCCGGATAAAGGTCCAGCGTCAGGTCCGCTCGTGCCAACTGGCTTGTTGAGGTCCTACTATGTGCCGGCCCAGATGGGGGTGAGGGTGCAGCAGCGAACAGACGCGGTCCCTGCCCCCAGGATCTGACGTCTGGAGTGGGGAGGCAGGAAGGAACAGGTAGACCATCATCCACGAGTATCCCAGGTGGGAAGAGGCTGGAAGAAGGTAAACAGGGTGACGTTATAGCATCTGGCTCTGGGGCTGGGGATGGACAGTGACAACCTTGGACTGTGGGGACAAGGAAAGCCTCTCTGAGAAGGGGACCTTTAAGCGGAGACCTGAGGGATGAAGAGGAATGGCCTCTGATGCACATTTCAGAGCAGATGAACCACCAGGTGGGGGCATCCTGGGCCAAGGCTCTGGGGTGTGACAGCCTCTATGGAAGCTCTGGTGACGAAGCAGGTAGCTCCACCTGGTAGGACCAGAGGACACTTCAGCCAGGTGACAGCAAGCTATTCGCTGGTCCATACCGAGCATTTCACGAGGTGGGGAGAGTGAGGGATTTCCAAATGAAAGACAGAGACAGAAAGACCTGGACCCGGGCAGGCACACGTTAGAACAACCAGCCTCCAGCGTAATGGTGGAGGGTTTCCTTGGGAGGCGTCGGTCTCGAGCAGAGCTATGAGGAATGGACTCTCTCTGAAGGCAAGGAAACCCATTGTTTAAGCAGAAATCAAGTCAGCGTCTTCGAAAGTGTTAGGTCCTGCGACTTCTAAGGCCTCTTCCAGCTCTAAACTGCTACAAGCAACAAGACTAGCTTGGGCTGTATTTGAATGAAAGTTCAGACTTGCTGCACTTGGCTGCATTTGGTTTGGGTTTCCCATCCTCACCCCAACCATCCAGAGGCAGGAGGTGTTCGTACCCTGAATTCTCTGCACAAATGCAGAGCTGTGTGCTGACTGGGCCCCCGAGTACTGGGTCCTGGAGGGGGAGTTTTGGGGGAAAGTCACAGAGACCAGGGCTGGTGGGGGAGACCCGAGCCTCAGTAACCAAGGCTCTCTTGCATGGGGACCTCACACAGATGGACACAGCCGAGGGCAGGGACTCCCACCCTCCTACAAACAGCTTCTCCACTCAGCTCTACGGCCCAGAAGCGCCAGCAGCACCTGGACCGCCCACTGCCCCTCACCCAGCACCCTCGGGAGCAGCCCGCAAGGCCTGCCCCCAATAACCGGCCCCGAACCAGGTCAACCTCCCTCCCCTTCTATTTTATTTTATTTTTTTCCCCCTTCTATTTTAGATCAACCCAGTCAGGCTCCCCTTGGGGAGCAGCAGACTCTCATTTCTCTCCCGGGCTCGCTAAATTGGTAAGACCCTGTGCCTGGCCCAGCAGGCAACAGAGGGAAAAGTTTCCCAGAATTTCAGGTCCTTTGATGGAGAAAGTCTGCCTAATAAATAATTGAGAGGTACCTCGGCTTCCCGAGAACTGTTCCGAGCGGTAAAGGCGCCTGTTCCAGTTCCCTCAGCAAAGCAGAACTTCTGAGCACTCCAGCAGAGGTGAGGAAAAGCCCTTACTTACAGATGAGTCAGGAAAGGCAAGAGGGCTGGGGTGGAGAGAGGCTGGAGGCACCAGAAGAGGGTAGGCGCAGGGAGGGGGCTGCTTCAGGGAAGGATGCAATTGTGCCCCATCCTGAGGGCCCTACTCAGTGCCAAGTGCCTATGGTCAGGATCCCATCTCACCCCCAAATGACCCCATGTGGTGAATCCTCTCCCTGCAGACCCATTGGACAGATGAGGAAACTGAGATGCAGGTAAGCCGAGCCCTTACCTGAAGCCTCCACTGGGGAGGCCTGGACCCTGGCCTGTCAGACTCCAGCCCGCACGCTCTTCACGTCTCTGCTCACCTGGAGGCATTCAGAGACCCATAGGATCCTGGAGTCTTCGGTCCTCTGGACCCTTAAGCTGTGCATTGAGAGATGAGTGTCCAGAAGAGCTGAGTTCGATTCCCGCTTATTCACTGCTCTGGAAAAAATGGAGATAATAATCCCAAGGTCATGGTCTTATTGAAAGGGCGGATGTGTGACATGTGGAACACAGGGTCCTGCACAAAATAGATGCTCAGTGAATTCTGAGTATCACCCACAATAACACACGTTGCTCTAAGAAACCAACCCCAGAATGTATAATGGCTCCAATGCAACAGAAGTTTTATGTAAACCCCAAACAGTATCCTTGAAGGGTGGGTGCCACAAGATGGCAGGAGACTGGGTCTGGGATACCTTCTTGGTGGAGGCAGTCTTGCCAGCCTGTGCCCTCTATTGCCTTCTTGGTTTGCACACTTTGATGAAGCAAGCTGCTGTGTTGGAGAGAACCCTATGGGCAGAAAGAGGGGGCAGTTGGTCCTCTGCCTGTATCAGACTGGCAAAAAAAGCTAGGGAGTTCATGGGATGATCTCAAAGGCCTGGAGTGGAAGTCACATATGTCACTGCTGCTCATATTCTATCGTCTGGAAGGCAGTCACGTGGTCCCACTTACCTGCAGAGGAGGCTGGGAGATGTAGCCTTGCCATGTGCCCAGGAAGAAGAAGAAACATATTTGTGGAACAGCTAGACACTCTCTACCACACCTGGCAAGGTGAAACCATGACCCAGGACACCCGGCAGGTCAACAGTGGAGCCCTCCTTAGAGCCCAGGCTCTTCCCTCTACACGTCACATGGAGTGTGGTAGAGTCACAGGACTGGCCACGGGGACCTGAGACAAGGTCCACCTGAGTAGGGAAGGGAGGCTACAGGTGGTCAACATGTTGCCTTTGCTGCCTGCAGGAATTACGGGTTGGGGGCAGAGAGCCACAGCTCCAGGGTTCTTGGCTGTGAACTTGGTCCAGATGCAGAGTTGGCCTCAGGGCCCCCTTGAGATCAGTTTCCTTATCTGTCAATAAGTCTGCAGTGAGAAGACTGGTCACATGCGGTCATCTGAGTGAGATCTTTGATGCACTCATACTTGTTTGTCCCTTTACTCTCTGGGTCCTGCTTCTCTGCTGGGAAGATCTGATATAGTCAAGCTACAATACTTTGGATAATGCTAGTTCAAAGGATACCTCCTTCCTAGGGGTGTTCAGGTACAACAGGAAGCCTGGGAGAGGGAAGACGATCATGCAGGTCATCTCAGCAACAATTCCATAATTCAAAACAATTGTGCAGAAGACGTAAAATGGCATAGGAAGACTTTTATGACATAGTAAACATAAACAGAAGATTACAGAACAGACTGCACAGAATACTCTCCTTTTTTATTTTTATTTTATTTTTTTGCAGTATGCGGGCCTCTCACTGTTGTGGCCGCTCCCATTGCGGAGCACAGGCTCCGGACGCGCAGGCTCAGTGGCCATGGCTCACGGGCCCAGCCGCTCTGCGGCATGTGGGATCTTCCCAGACCGGGGCACGAACCCGTGTCCCCTGCATCAGCAGGCGGACTCTCAACCATTGCACCACCAGGGAAGCCCTCTCCTTTTTTTATTTTTAAATAGATCTTTATTGGCATATAATTGCTTCACAATACTGTGTTAGTTTCTGTTGTATAACAAAGTGAATCAGCCATATGCATACATATATCCCCATATCCCCTCCCTCTTGAGCAACCCTCCCATCCTCCCTGTCCCACCCCTCTAGGTCATCACAAAGCACCGAGCTGATCTCCCTGTGCTATGCTCCCACTAGCTAACTATTTTACATTTGGTAGTGTATATATGTCGATGCTACTCTCACTCTGCCCCAGCTTCCCCCTCTCTCCTTTATTTATGAGAAAAATATAAACATATATAAACACATATGTTTATATAACCAATATTTGACAGAGTGTTTTTTTGGTGGTGGTTATTATGGGTGGTTTTTCTCTTTTTCTTTCTGCCTGTCTGCATTACCTGTAATGAACCTGTATAATATTTACATGAGGAAGAAAATACTCTTAAAATAAAGGTTGACATATTGTTGTCCCTAAGACTGGATGATGTCTCAAGACAAAGAGATTCTGACCTTTTGTGGCTCTAAATCTTAGACACTGATGGGTCTGAAAATGAGCTGAGATCACTGGATCACTGGATCCAGATCACTGGAAGGTCAGGACTTCTTTTGCCTTTGAGATCCTTAAGAATCGGTGGTCAATTTGAAAATGTTTTAGATTTCAGCTTTCTTAGGTTTGCCAGTTATGCCTTCCTAAATAACAAAGACATCATCTTGATTGATCGGAGTACATGTAAAACATTTCAATCACACTGCATCAGTCTGCTATTGCTGTGTAACAAACAACCACAAAAATCTGAGTGACATACAATAATAAGCATGTATTCCTCACACAATTGCAAATTGCTTGGCAGTTCAAAGCTGCAGATTTTGAATGCAGGTCTGCTCCATTCTCAAGTCTGTAGGGTGGTGAGTGTGGGGGAAAGGGATGCAAGGGTCAGAGTGGGCAGGGTGGAGAGGGGAGGTCTTGCAGACCATACAGCAGAGGAGGTTAAGTTTTATTCCAAGTGCAATAGGAAGGCCTTGAAGGTAGTAGATGTAGGTGCCATGGATCTGAAAATTTTACCATTTTGAGAATTCTCTTTAAGAAAAAGACATAGAATTTGGAATCAAAATTAGCTAAATAACTAGTTAATAGTTATTTAGAATGAGCAAAGAAATTATAATAAATTGTAGGTATCAAAAAGCAAGCAATTACCAGAAAACATAACAGAATTGAGGAAAATCTCACTCTATTTATTACTTAGCATCTTGACACTCCTTCCCGGCTTTCATTCTCCCCTGAATTGTTTGGGCTACATTCTCTATATTCACATGTTCTTAAGACAATGATTTTGTAATATCATCTTCCGTGGAGAGAATAGAAAGTTTAATCAGACTTTCCTCCCACAGAGCCTGATTTTCACGGTTTTCTACAGGGGTAAGGTTGAATTTTTTTCACCTTCACAGTTCATTACAGATCATGCCATGTAAATGTTCAGGACTGTTGTCAAATTTGGGAAGCCTCCTGTCAAGTTCCTCTTATATCTGAGCAGTAAGATTTCAGGGCATAGCAAGTTTTCCTTGCAGTTTCTAATCCTAATTAATCTTGGAATTGACAATGTTCATTAATCACATTACATGGGGCCCAACTGGGGCCTTAAGAGGGGTCTGGAGAGTCAGGGTCCCTGAAGCTTAAGCTTCTCTAGCCTCTGGTAAATTTGCCTTTGTCTGGAGGCTCTTATGGGAGAGGGAGATTATCTAAGCAGAGGGGCTGCTGGGCAGAGGACAGCAGACTCTGGAGGCTGTGGGGTGGATGCAGGAAGCAGGGAGTCAGTTAGGGGGCTTAGTTCAGGCTCCAGGCAAGCAGTGGTGGGGCATAAGATTCTGGGATTTTCTGGGATGTGCTAACCTGGAGAAGGAGAAGGGAGGCCTCAGAGTGGTCCAGATCAGATCTGTTACCTGATTTCTCTCTTTCGTCCATGTCTCTGGGGGCTGATCCTAAGCAGACCTCCTCACTCAAGACTACCACTCCTCATGGAGACCTGGAGCCTCAGCCCCTACCAAATTGACTACAGATGGAGGAGCCAACAGGGACATCATTCTGACTTGTGACGTGATGAGGTGCTGAGCAGATGAGTGCAGTTTGGTCTCCTAATGAGCTCACTGGGGACTTGTGGAGGGGTGGGGAGGAGCCAGGCCACAGAGGAGGTGGGAGGAGAGACCACACTCTGTCTGTGAGGGAGGGAAGAGGCTGCTGGGGCACAGGAAACAAGGCTCTCGATGGTAATACCTAGCAGGCCGTCACTGCCCTGCCAGCTGCAGACTGATAGAAGCCAGAGGATTTGGAAATGGATTTATTGACAGTGGAGAACCTCCACCTCTCACTCCCGAGCCAGGAAATAAAGGCATTAGGCCAATCTGTTACGTTAAGGAAGAGAAAGAGCTCAATAAGTTGCCTGAGTGGAGGGCAGGTGTCACTGCATTGAGGCTGAAGTTAGGGGACATCATTGGCCATGGGTGGCCTCTGATAGCTTTGAAGCCACTGTTATTTCCCACTTGGGTCCCTCAACCAGGGTCACGTAGTACCTAAAGCCCACCCACCTGCAAAGACCATGCAGGTTGGACCGGGCATGGGGATGAAGCCAACGCAGGACCAGAGATGGGAGGGGATTTCAGTGGGGGAGATGGCCCTGAGCGACATGAGTAATGTTTGTTTTAGTCTCAATTAGGGTGGAAATTCACTGAAAACAGTAACAAAAAGGAATGAAATATTGGAGGGAAAAACTCCATCTTCCACAATACGAGTAGCACCAAGGGCTGGGTGGTTGAGGATGCAGGGGGTGGTGCAATTCTGCAGTTTTAAACTGCGAGGAAAGACTATGCCTCATTGAGAAGGTGACTCTTATAAGTTAAATTGTGTCCCCTCCCAAATTCATATTCATGTTGAAGTCCCAATCCTCAGTAACTCAGAATGTGGCCTTTTTAAAAGATACAGTCCTTACAGAGGTAATTAAGTTAAAATAAGTTCATTAGAATGGGCCTTAATCCAGTATGACTGGTGTCCTTCTACAAAGGGAAAATTGTGAGATAGACACACACAGGGAGAATGACACATGAAAATGAAGGCAGAGATTGGGGTGATGCATCTATAAGCCAAAGAACAACGAATATTGCCAGAAAAGCACCAGAAGAGATAGGCATGGAACAAATCCTCCTTCACAGCCCTCAGAAGGAACCAACCCTGCCAACACTTTGATCTAGGACTAATCACCTCCAGAAGTGTGAGACAGCAAAGTTCTGTTGTTTACATCACTCAGTTTGCGGTACTATTATACAGCCCTAGCAAATTGATACAGTGACATTGGATGAAATACTTAAAAGAGATGAGGAAGTTGGCTAGGCAGATTCTGGAGAAGATGTTCCAGGCAAAAGGAACAACTAAGGCAATGGCAGAAAGAACAGGTGGACAGCAAGGGAGGATGACTTCAGGGGTAAGTGGGGGGTGCAGAGCAGGAAGACCTCACAGTCCACTGGACACCTTTGGATTTCACGTTGAGTGAAATGGGGAGACACAGCAGGGTCCAGACCTAACAGTTTCACAGGTCCACTCTGCCCACTGGGTAGAGAAGAGCACAGGAGGGAGGGGGAAGCAAGGGGACCAGGTGGGAAGCTACTGCAATGATGCAGGTGAGAAATGATGGTGGCACAGGGCAGGTGGTGATGGGGATCAGACTCTGGACCCATTGTTGATGGGAGAGGAGATAACAGGGTTTGCTGGTGAGCTGGGTGTGAGGTATGAGGAGACGGAGGACTGCGAGGCTTCAGGTCCAATCAATTTCAGGATGGAGTTGTTGTTCACTGGGCAGGAAAGATGAAATCTAAGGTGTGCAGTCCTTGAAAGGCAGTGACCTGGTGATTGGAGAGAGGACAGGTGAGTTGATGGACAGGCCACAAGGGACTGAGTTCTCTAACTCAGCATTGCAGGGGTGATGATCTGAGAAGACAGCAAGCTGGCAAACCATTGACATTCTTCACCCTTGGCCCCCTTAGCTCTGACAGCCCAAGGGAAAGAGGCATGAAGGAGGGTGTGGGAGGGACATCTGGGCCACAGCTCATAGAGACTTAATGAGATTTGCCAAGAACACGCCCACCTGCTGACCCTGAAAACTGAGGAAGATCGGTCCCCCAGGGCAAAGGAAATGATGAATTTGCTCTGAAGGTGTTTGAGATGGTGAACCCAAACAGAATGTAAGGACTACCCAGCTCACTGCCCCACCCAGCCCCACACCAAATGGCCACCCCACTGAGATGAGGCATGACCAGCAAGGAGAAACACAAGACCCACACACAGGAAGTGCCTCCTGCTAACAAAAGGAAATGCACACTTGAGCAAAAGATGGAAGAACTTGCCTCCTAAGAGGAATTACCCAAGATCCAGGATCAGGATGACTCAGTACAAAACAAAACAAAAACTCAAAGAAGAGAGTGAGATTCAAAGAAGAATTATCTGTGGAAGTTATAAAATGAGAGAAGAAAAATGAGCTGGTCTACCTCTTAGGAGAGAAATGAAACAAATGAAAACATTGCAGAGATGAATGTCGCATAAAAACCAACCACAAAGACGATATATCATAACTGGAGATTCTATCAGGGAAATAGAAATCGGCTTCAGGAAATCACTCAAGTCAAAGTGGAAGAAAACAAAGTTGTAATAACGAATGCAATGAGGACAAAGGACATGAGAGACAGAACAAGGAGATCTGGTATATTCATAATGTTGCTGAAGAATAGAATACACACACATGCACACATAGTTTCCAAAGAACCCCAATATGTTATACAACATCAGGCTACATTTCCAGGGCACTTGCTTTGTGGCAGGACCGGGGCTAGGAGTTCAGAATCCCAGTTGCCTTTGTGCCAGCTACAGGTAAAGAAAGCAGATGATTTGATGAAAATAAGAGAAACAGGATAAATGCTAAAAAAAATAGAAAATTTCCTCTGGAGTGTGGGCTATCATTTATTGAGTCACATGTCAGACACTGTGCATTATTGTATGTGTATGTGTGTATCATCAACAGGTTGGGAATGAGTTGTGTATGAGCAGCATATGATGGAGCCAGAATTCAAGAGCCAGGTGTGTCTGCTTCCCAGTTCATCCTCCTTCTCCTTGAGTGTGCTGCCTTCAGTCTCACATCAGCTGCAAGTCATCCATCATGTCTGTAAGGAAAGCACCAGCGATGGTAAATCCTAGGGGTCTTGTTATTAGGGCTTATTACAAGGGGTCTTGTCCTCCTGGGGCTGGGGAGGAGGACATGACTGATACCCGTGTGAAGAGCACAGGTGTGTAAATAATTTCCATACCCAGGCAGGTGGGGCTTGGAAGAACAGTAAGCAAATTCATCAAGCAAAATTACAATCCAGGGTCAAGTCTCTTTGCAAGATAAACAGTGGAGTATCCATCAAACCGCAGCTGGGGCCCAGGATGAGCTAAGAATTCAGGATCACAGGATAATGGGAGAGACCAGCCGTTAGAGGGGACACGTGCCAGAGGAAACAGGGTAACAGGTCTACTGAAGAAAGAACATTTGAAGACCATTCTGTGCTGAGCAGAGGAGAAATGCAGGCTGCCTGCCTCTGCTTTTAAGATGGCCTGATGGGGTTCGCTACCTTGCTTGTTTAGCCACAAGCACAGAATATACGATGTAGGAATGATTGCGCTGGAGCTGTGAGTGGACGTGGAACTGTAGCACATAATAGTTCTTTGAGTCCAGGGCTGGGTCCCTTAGTGTTCATCCCAAACTTTCACTTGCTTTTTGGCAGTATTAAGATGCTTCTGATTCCTTATGCCTCCTTTGCCTGGTACCCAGGTTCCTCACTTGGGGTCAGTATCCCAGAATTCCACTCATTAAAAGAGGGAGCTGAGGAGAAAACCTCGAGGATCGCCTTCAGAGTAGACTCAGGGAAAGAGACAGATACCGAGTGGACAGATGGAGAGGTGTGGGCTAGATGAGTCGGGGGCACAGAAGCCAGAGAAGAGGGTTGGAAGGAGGAATCAAGTTCTAGGAGGCTAAGGGCCAAAGTGAGGGTTTGGTGGTGAGAATCGGAACTGAAAAGGCAGTTTTGGCAGCATGGTGGGCTAAGAAGCCAATTTGCAAGAGCTTCAGAAGTAGTGGAGGAGGAATAAGAACATCTTTCCAGGCAGCCCAAGCCCCAGCATTCATTCCTGCATCAACCCTACACCACCAACCCACCCCCACCTGTGTGTCTCAGACTACCTGCTCCAGCGGGATAAACACTTCCCATTGCCTTACTTGCATAACCTTCTTTGCACCTGTGTGTTGACCTTTCATTCTGGAACACCTTCCTCCCCTCTCACCACAAAACCCTGTTTTGGAATCCAGATTCTTAGTATTGGAAGAGACCTTAGAAATCACTCAGTGGTCAACTCTTTCATGCAAAATTTAAAGAAACTGAGACCAAGAGAAGAACATGACATGTAGAAGGTCACACAGCAAGAGAATGGCAGGGTATGTCAGTCATCTATCCCATAATACTGCTGCATGATAAACCAGCCCAAACTTGGTAGCTTCAAACAAAAACCATTTTCACTCATGTCTGTGGCTCGGCAGCTATGGCTCTGCCGACCTTGGTTGGGCTGGGCTAGGCTTGGCTCCAGACCATGGGTTTGGCTCAAGTTCACTCCATGAGTCTCTCATTCGTCTGCTACCAGCAGGCCAGACAGGGCATCCTCTTTTCATGAGGTCAGAAGAAGCACAGAGGGCAAGCTCAGCCACACACATTGAAAACCTTTGCCTGCATCACATCTGCTAACATCCCACTGACCAAAGCAAGGCACATGGCCAAGCCCAAAGCCAAGCGGCTGTTCCCAATGTTATACACAATGTTAAGACACAAAGAACTTATAGGCAACCATATGAACGTGCTCACTACCCAGAGAGGCAATCCACAAAAGAAGATTGAAATGGCCCATAAGCAGAGGAAAAGATGTTTTTCAACTGATCAAAGAAATGCATGTGCAAAGAGAGGTTTGTTTTCCATTCACCAGATAGGTAAAGATTAAGAAAATTGACAAACCCACTTAGCTCATTGGAAAATGGACACCCTCATGCCCCAATGAAAGCAGTGCTAATTGATTTAACCCTTTTGGAAAGGCAGTTTGGCAATATGCGTCAAAATGTAAAATGAGCTAGTCTTTTTTCCTGATCATCTCACTTCCAAGGAGTCTATTGATGGAAGCAATCACGTAAACTCACAAAAAAGAGGTGTGCTGCAGTGGTTCATTGGGGTGTAGTTTATTTCATAAGATCAAATAGCCATAAGGAAGGAATTGATTTGTTAAATTAGTGCAAATCTATAAAATGGAATATAATGCAATGATATAAAATGATGTAATTCTGCAACTATTAAAGTGGAAAGACATTCACAATACCTTGTAGAAGAAAAACAAAAAGTGGGCACAGACCCAGAAGCCCATTTATTGATATCAAGAAATATAAACAGGATAGTGACCAAAATGTTAGCAATGGTTCTACTTCAGTAGTACAATTTGGGGAAATGTCTACTTCTTTGTATTTTTCCCTAATATTTGAAATGTTTATGATGACACACACCATTTTATAAAACACAAAACTTTAAAAGAAATGAATTCAGTTTAAGCATTTTTGCTCTGAAAAAGACATGAAGAACAGTTATGGTAATAAATCGCACTAAATTTTGAACAGAAAAAAAATCTTTATAATAATTTTCTTTTTTGTTGGTTTTCTGGTAAGTTAACTGGAAAAATTTTTTAATGTAACTTAATTAGCCCTGCTTTGGGATTCAATAGAAGTATTAATTTTACCATGTGCTTTGAAAGTGCTTTCTTTAGTGCTCTTTACTTTGGAGGGAGGAAGGCACTGTCTACCAATTACTTATAGGTCAGAAGCTGTCACATGACAGCTGTTTCTGACTGTTTCTGCCTGGGGACCATATTCTAAGCACAGTCACGGAAATGCAAGAACACATATTCAGAATCACAACTCCAAATGTATGCTGACTCCAGTCTGAGCTAACATTTATCAGATATTTACGATGTTCTAAGGACGTGACATCCTTGGTTTCATTCACTTTTCATGCCTACTCTTTGATGGAGGTATATTGATTTATGAGGAAACTGAGAATTGCACCATTTAAGGGACTTAACTAGGATCCTGAGGTTCGTAAGTGACTAAGTTCCAGCAGGAGTCACACCTCACCCCAAAATTCCAGTAAACGATGGAAGGTACCAAGAAATAAATCTAGGAAACTATGTGCAAGACCTTTAAGGGGAAGATTATGGAACTTTATTGAAGGACATAAAGGAAAACCTGAATAAAGTGAGAGATATAACATGCTTATAGATGGGAGGACCAATAGTCTAAAGATGTCAATTACCCTCCAAGCAAATCTATGAATGCAGTGTAATTACAATTATTAAAATTCCAAAAGAGCTTCAGGTAACACTGAGTGGCTGATTCAAAAGCTCATATGGGAAATAATTTTGAATAACAAGGACAACTCACCCTCCCCAACACCAAGGTTTATGATAAATCTCTCGTTTTTCAGACAGTGTGGTGTTGGTTTAGTTCAAGGTAAAGAGGCCAGTGGAGGGACAAGAAACAGATGGGATGTGTGCAGGGACTCCATATACAACAGAGAGAGCATTGCAAATAAGAGAGGAAAGATAGATGGCACAATAAGTCATGCTAAGAAAGTGACTATATGTAGGGGGAACTCCTTATGTCTTATAGGAAAGGTAACTGTGCAAAGTAAAACTTTACTATGAGAACTATGAAAAATAAAACTTAAACAATAAGAAAAAATAATTCTCTTTAATGACCTTAAAAGGGAAAGAATTTCTTAAACAAAACATGCAAACGTCCAAACTGTAATGGAAGAGATTGATAGAATTGAATACAATAAACAATAAAATTAAAAACTTGTCTATGATAGAAGAATTAGTCAAAGTTGAAAAAGAAAAAAAAATCACAGCCTGGAAGAAGATATTTGCCATGCCTATCACCAATTAAGATTATCATCCAGAATACACAAAAATTTCTTACAAATAATAAGAACATGACAAACTATCCAATAGAAAAATGTATACAGAGAAAATAGAAATGCATGACCGATAATCAAAAGATATTGATTATCTAGTGACTTCCTCACTAGAAGTCAGAGCAATGCAAATTAAAATAATAGGGATATGTCACCTCACACTCTCATGCATGGCAGGTGAAAGTGTACATTGTTGCATACACTGAGACTTGGCAATGTCCTCCAAAGTCAAAGACATTCCTACTCTAAGACTCAGCAATTCCACATCTACGAATAAACCACAGAGACACTCAGGCACATGTGCACAAGGAGACAGGCAAGGGGGTTCCTGCACCATTGTGTGCAGTAGAGACAACATAACATTCTAAATATCCATCACTAGGAATATGGCTATATAAATTGTAGTGTAATCACAAAAGGGAATACTACAGAGCAGTTAACATTAATGAGTTCTGTTTGCAGATATCAACCTGAGTGAATCTCCTAGACATCTTGGTGAGTAGAAGATGTCTGTGGCAAGAAGACATGTGTGTGTCACTATGGAATAATGACTGTGGAGGCTGGTTCAGCCCCAGCATCAACACTTCTAGCTGTGGGTCCTTGTGTAAGTTGTCTTAACCTCTTTGTTCCTTGGCATCCTTGTTGGGGATAACAATGCCAGGGTTGTGGTGAGTAGGGAACGTATTACTGCATGGAAACAACTTAGAATGGAGCTTGGTGCACAGTAAGCACTTGCCAAATATTAGCTATTTTGGAGATATACATATATGATATCTTAGAAATTGTGGTCCCCTCTGTGGATGGAGAGTAGGGAATAGGATTGCATTCAGAGTTCAACTGCACTTGAAATATTTTATTTCTTTAAAAAATAAGGATAGGGGCTTCCCTGGTGGTGCAGTGGTTGAGAGTCCACCTGCCGATGTAGGGGACACGGGTTCGTGCCCCGGTCCAAGAAGATCCCACATGCCGCGGAGCGGCTGGGCCCATGAGCCGTGGCCACTGAGCCTGTGCGTCCGGAGCCTGTGCTCCACAACGGGAGAGGCCACAACAGTGAGAGACCCGCATACCGTGAAAAAAAATAATAAAAAAATAAAAAGTAAGGCTAAACAGATAGCATGAGAAATTTCCTTTATGATGACGTAAGTGTTTGGTAATGGCCACATTGGCAATGTATGGATCTGTACTTCCCATAAAACGGCAGAGAACTTCACAAACAGCACACGTACACACAAATGAATACATATAAAAACTGGTGAAATCAGAATAAGGTCTGTATCTAGTTAATAGAATCGTGCCAATGTTTTTTGGTTTTGTTTTCATTTTTTGGTTTTGATGTTATACTATAGCAAAATAAGCTGTTACAGTCAAGGGAAGCTAGGTAGAGGGTACCCAGGAAGTTCAGTGTGAAGAGTGCCTATTAGGAAGCACCCCGAGATCCACAGCTGTGGGAGGGAGGGAAGGAAGCAGGGCTGGTGGGGGAGTTGGGGTCTGATGCAGTCCGGAGGGTGGCCTCAGCTGACCACAGGGAGCACAAGAATGAAATGGCCCAGGGGAGTGGTCAGCCTGGGGCCTTAGTGTTGGTCCTCTGTCCTGCCCCCTCTAGTCCTGGGTGTGTATCTGGGAAGAGCGGGATTGCAGCGCTTCTCCAGGAGAGGGAGTTCCTGGAGAGCGGGCATAGGGGCTGAGGGGACACTGCCGTGCACCACCCAGACACCCCCATCCCTGAAAGAACTTGCCATCCCACTTCCTAATACAGGCCCTTCATGCTGAACTTCCTCCCAGACCATTCCCAAGGCACCTGCTGGAGGAGGGACACCAGGGTGGAGGCCCAAGGGGTTCCTGGGGGTACATGAGGAGGCCAGATGAGGTCAAACCGCCCTCCAGGCAGGATCAGAGTCCTGTGGCCTTGCAGAGCCTGTGGTGAGAAACTCAGACGCTGCCCCATGAGGGCTGCCCAGGGCCCAAGAGCAGCCGGGGAGAGAGCAGGCGGGGTGGCCATTGGGCCGAGGTCACGGCAGCACTTCCCGTGGCTCATCTCTTACTTTTAGCCCAGGTGCCTCTGTGACAAAATCAAATACCTGAAACATTTTCACTGCCAACCCCCTGGTTCTGCACTGCAGAACTTTGTCAACAGGGGTGAATCTGGCTTTTTCCCTTCCTGTATCCCTAACTTCTTTCTCAGAAAGTGAGAAACCTGGTGCTCATTAACCTCCCATTTGAAATCAATCTTCCAATGCGGCCTTAGCTGCCCGACTTCACACTCCCCCCTGGTGTGAGCCCACCCCCTCACCCCACTGCTTCCCAGTGTGGACACTCCCTACTCACTGGGGTAATTTATTCCATGCCTGTGGTAAGCACTTAATAATTGTTCATTGGGTGAAAGAATGAATGAACGAATGAATGAATGTTAGTTATCTCCAACCCCTAGCATAGTGTCCATGGCAGTTTATGATACTTATATTATTAATAAATGAACAAATAGATATGAGAAGAACAGTAGAACCCAGGAACTCATAATTTAGCACAAATCAGGCATGAAGTTTATCCTTCATGCATCTGCAAACAATGTTCTGCTGAACCATTTGAAAGTGTCGGCAAGATTAGGAATGGCATGTCTGTCCTATTAATATTCATAAATTCATTGCCCAGAATTGACTTCAGTGATGATATAAGACCAGGAGGCAAAGACTGATGTGGGGTCCTAGCAGTATGAGAGGAAGGTCAAGGTCAGAAGTGGGCCTCTTGGCTCTGCTGCTCAGGAGGTGCTCTCACACTGCAGGTGGACATAGTAATAACAATAAGAGGGTAATGATAAATGATGGAGATTTGTGTGTGTGTGTGTGGACACAGCCACCCTAGGAGTTGAGTGCTATGGTCATCTCTATTTCTCAGAGGAGGAAACTGGGTTTGGGGGGTCTGGGGGACGAGAGTGAAGGCCACGCAGAGCAGCCCTCGGACCAGCACGAGGGGCAGAGAGGAACAGCGGCCGAGACACTGAAACTGTAGACCAAGGAGCCACGGACAGAAGTGTGGGTGAAACAGAAAATGGAGATACTTTCCTTGAGCTGAAGAAGCAACTGGCCTC
Source organism: Delphinus delphis (assembly GCF_949987515.2). Classification (NCBI taxonomy): domain Eukaryota; kingdom Metazoa; phylum Chordata; class Mammalia; order Artiodactyla; family Delphinidae; genus Delphinus; species Delphinus delphis. The sequence continues at coordinate 23,505,865 of NC_082683.1, forward strand.
CAAATCCCCCCATCACTATACAAAATATAAGGATTTCAGCTCTGGGATGCCTCACAGAAATCAGTGTCCTCTGTATTGACGTTTCCTTGAGAGGCGAACTCCCCACAGGAATGCTCTTTAGTGTGCTTGCCTAGGGAGGAGCTCTTGAATATTTAAGAACTCCCTCATTCCAAACAGAAGCCTCCGTGCCTCTCTGAGAAATACGACAGTGATGGTGTCTAGGACCCTGAGAAGTGGCATGCCTCCCTTTACCCAGCTTCAGGACGGAGCTCACCAGTGGAAAGTCTGAAGAAAGAGTTGGATACAGATCGGCCTTCCCTGGTGTGCAGGATCGTAGATCCTCGAGAGCATGTGAAAGAAAATGACTTAGATGTTGTTCTCAGCCCACAGAGACGAAGCTTTAGAGGACGCTGCCACGTGACCGCTGCTGTTAGCTCCTGGCACTCAGGAAGCCCATTGGATAAAGACAGTGATGTGCTCCGTCTGCTTGGCGGATGAAGGATTGGCAGTGGGAAGATAATCTCCCCTCGGACCTTTGAGAAGGATTGCTGTCTTAGCCATAAGGACCTGCAAGACTTGAGAGACAGAGACTGAGAGAGGGACTACAAAGACAAGCGTTTCAGGAGGGAGTTTGTGGATAGTAAGCGTGTCTTTGAGCGTAGAAGAGATGATTCCTACACAGAAGAAGAACCAGAATGGTTCTCAGCTGGACCCACAAGTCAGTCTGAAACCACTGAGCTGACTGGCTTTGATGATAAGATACTGGAAGACGTTCATAAGGGGAGAAAAAGAACAAGGCAACGGACAGCCTCTGTGAAGGAAGACGTAGTCGAGGGCAATGGAGGAGTGGCCAAAGAGGATGAGGTGGAAGTCGTCCTCTAACAGGAGCCTGCTGCTGATCAGGAAGCGCCAAGGGATGTCGTCTTGCCCAAGCAGTCCCCAGGAGAATTTGACTTTAATGAGTCCTTCTTTAACCTTGATAAGATGCCATGCTTGGCTTCGATGATAAAAGATGTTTTGGGAGAAGGGTCAGTCTCTGCCGGTTGGTTCCCTAACCCGAGCCGATCAGGAAGCCGATCCAGCAGTCTTGGGTCAACAATGCATGAAGAGCTGGAGAGATGTGCAGGTCTGGAACAGGCCATCCTCTCTCCCGGACAGAACACGGGGAATTATTTTGCTCCTATACCATTAGAAGACCATGCTGAAAATAAAGTAGATATTCTAGAAATGCTACAGAAAACCAAAGTGGATTTAAAACCCCTCCTTTCCAGCCTTTCTGCAAATAAAGAAAAGTTTATAGAGAGTTCACATTCAGGGGTTGTGCTTTCAGTGGAAGAGGTAGAAGCAGGGCTCGAGGGCTTGGAGGTGGACCAGCAGGTGAAGAATTCAATTCCCTTTACGGCAGAGCATTTAGAGGAGACCCTGAGCATTGTGAGCAGCAATTCACAGCTCAGAAAAGATGGAGATATGACTGCGTTCAACATGCTAGTGAGCACCATGAAGGCAAGTGGGACTCTGCCTTCTCAGCCCAAAGTCAGCCGAACCCTTGAAAGCCCCTGCTGAGATTCCAGGCCAACCTGTCCCTAAGAACATCTTGCAGGAACTTCTGGGTCCACCTGTTCAGAGACCTGCTTCTTCCAATCTTCTGAGTGGCCTTATGGGGAGCTTGGAGCCTAAGACATCTTTACTGGGCCAAAGAGTACCCTCTCCTCCCTTGTCACAGGTGTTTCAGTCAAGAGCAGGCTCAGCAGACTACCTTGGTCCCAGAATACCGTCACCAATTTGTTTCACACCAGGACCACAGCAGCTTCTCGGAGATCCATTCTAAGGCATGCGCAAGCCCATGAGCCCTGTCACAGCCCAGATGAGCCAGCTAGAATTGCAACATGCAGCTTTGGAGGGGCTGGCCTGCCACATGACCTTGCAGTGCAGGCAACAAACTTCTACCAGCCTGGTTTTGGTAAACCGCAGGTGGACAGAACCAGAGATGGATTCAGAAGCAGGCAACCATGAGTGACCAAGTCTCCAGCACCTGTGCACCCAGGGAATTCCTCTTCCCCTGCCCCAGCCGCCTCCATCACAAGCATGCTTTCTCCTTCCTTCACTCCTACCTCAGTGATTCATAAGATATATGAGAGCAAAGAGAAAAGCAAGGAGGAGCCAGCATCTGGAAATCAGCTCTTGGTGACAGTAAAGAGGACACTCAGAAGCCCAGTGAAGAGAACCTGCTGTCATCCAGGTCTGTGCCCACCACTGATTGAGACTCTTCTCCCACTATAAATCCCAAACTGTCAACCCTACAGTGGTTTTCATCTTCCACCCCGCTATCCCAGACCAAACGTTACACCAAAGAACAAAATTATCGACCTAAAGCAGCTGGGAGAAAAACACCCACCTTGGCGTCCCCAGTTCCAGGAACACCTTTTCTCCACCCTGACCACAAAGTCCCCCTTGTGCCCCATGCCCACATTGTTCAACCTGCTCTCCAGCTTCACCCAGGGTTGGTCCAAATGATGCTGGCCCAGGGAGTACATCCACAGCATCTTCCAAGTTTTCTCCAACCTGGTGTGCTTCCTCCTGGGGTGGACCTGAATCATTTACAGGGAATATCTGGCCCAATCTTGGGTCAACCTTTTTACCCTTTACCTGCCACTAGTCACGCTCTCCTAAACCCTCGTCCTGGGACACCTCTGCATCTGGCATTGATGCAACAGCAGCGACAGCGCTCAGTTCTTCATCCTCCAGGCTCTGGTTCCCAGGCAGCTGCTGTCAGCATTCAGACGACTCCTCAGAATGTGCCCAGATGGTTAGGCGTGCCCCATGTGCACTCCCAGCTAGAGCGCTGCCCCAGCCATAGGAGCAGCTCCCCCCATGGGCCTTGCCAAATGGTGTGGCTCAGATGTGCAAGAGCAGCCCCTGCCCTCCATGCCCGCCAAAGTCATCAATGTAGATGAATTGGAGTTACCGACAGTGAACAGGGCAGCAGGCTTGCCTAAGCGGCTTCTCATGGCACCCTGGTTAGGACTCTGTGTCCTCATCTCATGTTGGTTTATGGGCTTTTACTTTGTAGCACTCTGTGCGAAGCTGCTTAGTGGCACCCAGGCACTAGGTGTGGTCTACATTATGATGGAAGGAACTTAACCAATCCAGTGGAGCCTACATGGTCTGAATACAGGATGCAGTGTTGTCAGTCCCGGAAACAGTCTTTTTTTTTTTTTTTTTGGTAAGATATGTGAATGAAGTGTTGATGTCTTCACCAAGAGGTGGCACCTTAAGAGTTCTGAGGAAATAAATGTATAGACCCTTATGTACAGACCTGTGTATAAACAACTTTTGTACATACATATAGGATAGCTTTTTTGAACTTATACAGCTGTATGTAAAAGTAGCTGATATTAGTTAAGCCTATGTCAACAGTTTGGATTTTTTTTTTTTTGCCCTTGTACATCTGGAACTTTTTCTTTTGGTTGATTCAAGTTGCATATGCTAAGTGTGAAAAAAAAAAAAGAAAACTGGGTTTTGTAAACAGGGCGGATTCTAGTTTGCCCCTTCTTCATGTTGGTCAATCTTTTCTCAGATGTTGAAACTCTGGCTCCCATTATGCTTGGTATTTATTCCTATGATCAGAGAGATGGAATCGTTGGTCTACTGTCACTCAGATTCATGGTGAACAGTACGACATGTGCATCTAGAATGTTGGTTTCATAAGTTCACTTTCAGGAAATGCTCCTGCAGGAATGATCATGGGCCTCAGGATACCATGTGTTTAAACTGAATGGAGGGGCTTCCCTGGTGGCACAGTGGTTAGGAATCTGCCTGCCAATGCAGGGGACATGGGTTTGAGCCCTAGTCTGGGAGGATGCTGCGGAGCAACTAAGCCCATGCACTGCAACTGTTGAGCCTGTGCTCTGGAGCCCACAAGCCAAAACTACTGAGCCTGCATGCCACAACTGCTGAAGTCCACATGCCTGATGCGCATGCTCTGCAACGGGAGGGCCCACTGCAGTGAGAAGCTCATGCACGGCAACAAAGTGTGCCCCCGCTCACCACAACTAGAGGGAGCCGGCATGCAGCACGAAGACCCAACACAGCTAAAAATAAAATAAATTTTAAAATATAAAAACAATTAAAAATAAAATGAATGGCATGTGTCCTGAGGACAGTCCTCATACATGACAATGAGATCGTAGGCACAGCTTGCTGAATCAGAGGGCTCAAGGCCCCCATCATTCCCCTACTCTCTGGGTAGGGATGAAGACACTGCTCCAGGACCCCAGTCACAAGATCCATAGCTCTGTGCCTCAGGGTGATGGGGACACCGCATCAGACAGGAAGCTGATCAGGCAGCCTCAGCCCTGCTCTGGCTGAGCAGCCCATGGCAGGTACCAAGCACCTTGCTCAGCTCCTGCAGCCATGGCTCAGCCTCATGGCCTGTAACTGCCTCTTCCTGCTTATTGAAGATTGAGACCCCACAGGGAGTACAGGGGAAGGAGAATAGTGCATTATTTAGGCTGAAGGTAGCTGTTTTGCAGGCAGGCCTAGGATGACATGGGAACCAGAAGGCAGCAAAGGCTTAAAAGGCAGTCAAGGCTGCCTGGTAAGGCGAGATGAGATGAAGTGAATTGAGGTGAGGTTAGGATAAGTGATGTGAGTGTGGGAGGTGAGGTGAGGAGATGAGATGAGATGAGGTGAGGGAGGTGAGGTGAGGGAGCCAAGGAGGTGAGGTGAGGGAGGTGAGGAGAGGGAGGTGAGGGAGGGATCGAGGTGAGGTGAGGGACGTGAGGGAGGGAGGGAGGTGAGGTGAGGGAGGTGAGGGAGGGAGGGAGAGAGGTGAGGTAAGGGAGGGAGGTGACGTGAGAGAGGGAGGGAGGTGAGGTGAGGGAGGGAGGGGGTGAGGTGAGGGAGGTGAGGGGGGTGAGGTGAGGGAGGTGAGGGAGGTGAGGAGAGAGAGATGAGGGAGGTGAGGAGAGGGAGGTGAGGGAGGTGAGGGAGGGAGGGAGGTGAAGTGAGGGAGGTGAGGGAAGTGAGGGAGGGAGGTTAGGTGAGGGTGGTGAGGTGAGTGAGGTGAGGAAGGTGAGGTGAGGGAGATGATGGAGGTGAGTTGACGTAGGTGAGGTGAGTTGAGGTAGGTGAAGTGCTGTGTGGGAGGTGAGGGATGTGAGGTGGCGTGAAGTGGATCCTTCTGGGAGCCTCAATCCTTTGGTGATGGGTGCCATCTGGTTTGAGGTCACTCCTGCATGGTTCCCATCAGTTTGGTGATGTGGGCCCTCTGGTAGGTGGTGTATACTCCTGGGTGCCTCATCCTCTTGGTGATGTGGGCCCTCTGGTGTCATGTCAAAACTGCTGTGTTCCTCAATATTTTATGATGTGGGTCCTGTGGTGTGAGGTCACAACTGCTGGGTTCCACAAATTTTTTTGATGTGAGACCTCTAGTTTGAGGTGGATCCTGCTGGTTGCCTCATCCTCTTGGTTATGTCGGACCTCATTTTTGAGGTCAAAATTATTGGGTTCCTGACCTTTTAATGATGTGGGCCCACTGGTGTGAGGTCATTCCTGCGTGCTTCCCAACAACTTGGTGATTTGGGCCCGCTGGTGTGCTGGGATCCTTCTTGGTGCCTCATCCACTTGGTGATGTGGGCCCTCTTGTGTAAGGTCCCAAATGCTGGTTTCCTCACATTTTTATGATGTGGGCCCTCCGGTGTGAGGTCACTCCTGCCTTGTTCCCATTCCCTTGGTGTTGTGTGCCCTCTGGTGAGAGACTGATCCTGCTGGGTTCCTCAACTTTTTGTGATGTGGGACCTCTGGTGTTAGGTGAAACCTGCTGGGATCCTCATCCCCTTGGTGTTGAGGGACTTCTTTTGTAAAGTCACAACTGCTGGAATCCTCCCCTTTTATGATGTGGGCTGTCTGGTGTGAGGTGACTGCTGCCTGGATCCCATTCCCTTGGCGATGTGGGCCTTCCAGGGTGAGGTATTTCCTACTGCTTTCCTCAAATTTATGATGTCGGCCCTCTGGTGTGAGTTAACTGATGCATGGTTCCCATCCCTTTGGTGATGTGGACCCTCTGGTATTATGTGGATTCTGCTGGGTTCCTCACCTTTTTTTGATGTGGGCCCTCTGGTTTGAGGTCGATCCTGCTTGTAGCCTCATCCTCTTGGTGATGTGGGCCCTCATTTTTGAGGTCACAACTGCTGGCTTCCATACCTTTTAAAGATGTGGGCCGTTAGTGTGTGGTCATTCCTGCCTGGTTCCCATCCCCTTGGTGACGTGGGCCCTCTGGTGTGACGTGGATGCTGTTGGGAGCCTCATCGCCTTGTTGATGTGGGCCCTCTTGTGTAAGATCCCAACTGCTGGTTTCCTAACATTTTTATGATGTGGGGCCTCAGGTGTTGGGTCAGTCCTGCCTGGTTCCCATCCCCTTGGTGATGTGGACCCTCTGGTGAGAGTTTGATCCTACTGGGTTCCTCAACTTTTTGTGATGTGGGCCCTCTGTGTGAGGACGTCCCTTTCTGGTACCCTTCCCCTTGGTAATGTGGGCCCTCTGGTGTGAGGTGGATCCTGATGTGTGCCTCATCCCCTTGGTGATGGGGGTCCTCTGGTTTGAGATCACATGTGCTGGGTTCCTCATATTTTTATGATGTGGGCCCAGTGGTGTGAGGATATTTCTGCCAGGTTCCCATCCCCTTGGTGATGTGGGCCCTCTTGCGTGACGTGGATGCTGATGGGTGCCTCATTCCCTTGGTTATGTGGGCCCCCTTGTGGAAGTTTCCAACTGCTGGTTTCCTCACTTTTTTTTTTTTTTGTGGTACACAAGCATGTGAGATCTTCCCAGACCAGGGCACGAACCCATGTCCCCTGCATCGGCAGGCAGACTCTCAATCACTGTGCCACCAGGGAAGCCCTTCCTCACATTTTTATGATGTGGGCCCTCTGGTGTGAGGTCACTCATGCCTGGTTCCCATCCCCTTGGTAATGAGGGCTCTCTGGTGAGACTTTGATCCTGCTGGGTTCCTTACCTTTTTGTGATGTTGGCCTTCTAGTGTGAGGTCACTCTTTCCTGATACCCATCCCCTTGGTGATGTGGGCTCTCTGGTGTGAGGTGTATCCTGTTGGGTGCCTCATCCCCTTGGTGATGTCGTCCCTCTGGTGTGATGTCATAACTGCTGTGTTCCTCAATATTTTAGGATGTGGGATCTGTGGTGTGAGGTCACTCCTGCCTAGTTCCCATCCCCTTGGTGATGTGGGCCCTCTGGTCAGAGATTGATCCTGCTGGGTTCCTCAGCTTTTAGTGATGTGGGCCCTCTGGTTTGAGGTGGATCCTGCTGGTTGCCTCATCCTCTTGGTGATGTTGGCCCTCATTTTTGAGGTCACAACCGCTGGGTTCCTTACATTTTTTTGATGTGCGCCCGCTGGTGTGAGGTCATTCCTGCCTGCTTCCCATCCCCTTCGTGATTTGGGACCGCTGGTGTGCATGGATCCTTCTGGGTGCCTCCTACCCTTGGTGATGTGGGTCCTCAGGTTTGAGGTCACCTCTGCTGGGTTCCTCACATTTTTATGAAGTTGGCCCTCTGGTGTGAGGTCACCCCTGCCTGGTACACATCCCCTTGGTCATGAGGGCCCTCTGGTGAGAGGTGGATCCTGATGGGTGCCGCATCCCCTTGGTGAAGTGGGCCCTCTGGTGTAAGGTCTCAACTGCTGGTTTCCTCACTTTTTATGATGTGGGCTCAACGGTGTGAGGACACTCCTGCCAGGTTCCCATCCACTTAGTGATGTGGGCCCTCTAGTAAGAGATTGATCCTGCTGGGTTCCTCAAATTTTTGTGATGTGGGCCCTCTGGTTTTAGGTGGACCCTGCTGGGAGCCTCATTCCCTTGGTGATGAGGGCCCTCTGGTGTAAGGTCACAACTGCTGGGATCCTCAACTTTTATGAGGTGGGCCGTCAGGTGTGTGGTGACTGCTGCCTGGATCCACTTCCCTTGGTGATGTGGGCCTTCCAGTGTGTGAGGTGTTTCCTACTCCTTTCCTCAAATTTATGATGTGGCCCCTCTGGTGTGAGGTAACTGATACCTGGTTCCCATCACCTTGGTGATGTGAACCCTCTGCTGTTAGACAGATCCTCCTGGGTTCCTCACCTTTTATTGATGTGGGCCTTCTGGTGTGAAGTGGATTCTTCTGGGTGCCTCATCCCCTTCCTCATGGGGCGCTCTGATGTGTGGTCCCATCTGACTGGGTTCCTCACCATTTAATGATATGGGCCCTCTGGTGTGAGGTTACTCCTGCCAGGTTCCCATCCCCTTCGTGATGTGGAACCTCCGGTGTAAGGTTAGCACTGTTGGGTTGCTCACCTTATTATGATGTGGGCCATCGGGTGTTAGCTTGCTTCTGCCTGGTTCCCATCCCCTTGTTGATGTGGGCCCTCTGGTGTGAAGTGGATCCTGCTGGGAGCCTCATTCCTTTGGTGACGTGCGCCCTCTGGTAGGAGGTCACTCCTTCATGGTTCCCATCAGTTTGGTGATGTGAGTCCTCTGGTGGGAGGTGTATCCTGCTGGGTGCCTCATCCGCTTGGTGATGTGGGCCCTCTGGTGTGATGTCACAACTGCTGTGTTCCTCAATATTTTATGATGTGGGTGCTGTTGTGTGAGGTAACTGATGCCTAGTTCCCATCCCCTTGGTGATGAGGGACCTGTGGTGTAAGGGCACAACTACTGGGTTCCTCACCTTTTTTTGATGTGGGCCCTCTGATTTTAGGTGGAACCTGCTGGGAGCCTCATTCCTTTGGTGATGAGGGACCTCTGGTGTAAGGTCACAACTGCTGGGATCCTCAACTTTTATGATGTGGGCCGTCAGGTGTGTGGTGACTGCTGCCTGGATCCACTTCCCTTGGTGATGTGGGCCTTCCAGTGTGTGAGGTGTTTCCTACTGCTTTCTTCAAATTTATGATGTGGCCCCTCTGGTTTGAGGTAACTGATACCTGGTTCCCATCCCCTTGGTGATGTGGGCCCTTTGCTGTTAGACAGAACCTGCTCGGTTCCTCACCTTTTATTTTTATTATACCTCCCCTTCCTCATGGGGTGCTCTGATGTGTGGTCTCATCTGACTGGGTTCCTCACCATTTAATGATATGGGCCCTCTGGTGTGAGGTTACTCCTGCCAGGTTCCCATCCCCTTCATGATGTGGGACCCCTGGTGTAAGGTCAGCACTCCTGGGTTACTCACCTTATTATGATATGGGCCATCGGGTGTTAGCTCACTCCTGCTTGGTTCCCATCCCCTTGTTGATGTGGGCCCTCTGGTGTGAAGTGGATCCTCATTCTTGAGGTCACAATTGCTTCCCAGCCCCTTGGTGATTTTGGCCCGCTGGTGTGCGTGGATCCTTCTGGGGGCCTCATTCCCTAGGTGATGTGGGCACTCTGGTTTGAGGTCACATCTGCTTGGTTCCTCACAGTTTTATGAAGTGGGCCCTCTGGTGTGAGGTCACTCCTGCCAGGTTCCCATCCCCTTGGTGATGTGGGACCTCTGGTGTGAGGTGGGACTGGCTGGGTGATACATCACCTTGGTGATGTGGGCCCTCTTGTGTGAGTTCACTCCTGCCTGGTTCCCATACCCTTGGTGATGTGGGCCCTCTGGTGTGACGTAGTTCCTGCTGGGTGCCTCAACCCCTTGATGATGGGGCTCTCTGTTGTGAGGTCCCAACTGCTGTATTCCTCTCTTTTTTATTATATGGGCCCTCTGTTGTGAGGTTACTCCTGCCTGGTTCCCATCCACTTGGTGATGTGGGACCTGTGTTGTGAGGTCCCAACTGCTGTGTTCCTCACCTTATTATGATGTGGGCCATCGGGTGTGAGGTCCCTCCTGCCTGGTTCCCATCCCCATGGTGATGTGTGCCCCCTGGTGAGAGTTTGATCCTACTGGGTTCCTCACATTTTTGTGATGTTGGCCCTCTGGTGTGAGGTCACTCCTGCCTGGTACTCATTCCCTTGGTGATGTAGGCGCTCTGCTGTGCGTGGATCCTTCTGGGTGCCTCATCCCCTTGTTGTTGTGGGCTCTCTAGTTTGAGGTCACATGTGCTGAGTTCCTCATCTTTTTATGATGTGGGCCCTCTGGTGTGACCTCACTCCTGCCTGGTACCCATCCCTATGGTGATGTGGGCCCTGTGGTGTGAGGTGGACCCTGATGGGTGCCTCACCCCCTTGGTGATGTGGGCCATCTTGTGTAAGGTCCCAACTGTTGGTTTCCTCACATTTTTATGATGTGGGCCCTCTGGCGTGAGGTCACTCCTGCCTGGTTCTCATACCCTTGGTGATGTGGGGCCTCAGGTGTGAGGTTGTTCCTGCTGTGTGCCCCAACCACTTGGTAATGGGGCTCTCTGGTGTGAGGTTCCAACTGCTGGATTCCTCACCATTTTATTATATGGGCCCTCTGTTGTGAGGTTACTCCTGCCTGGTTCCCATCCCCTTGGTGATGTGGGACCTGTGTTTTGAGGTCCCAACTGCTGGGTTCCTCACCTTATTATGATGTGGTCCTTTGTGTGTAAGGTCACTCCTGCCTGATTCCCATCCCCTTGTTGATGTGGAATCTCTGGTGTGAAATGAATCCTGCTGGGAGCCTCATTCCTTTGGTGATGTATGGCATCTGGTGGGAGGTCACTCCTGCATGGTTCTCATCAGTTTGGTGATGTGGGCCCTCTGGTGGGTGGTGTATACTGCTGGTTGCCTCATCCCCTTGGTGCTGTGGGCCCTCTTGTGTGATGTCAACACTGCTGTGTTCCTCAATATTTTATGATGTGGATCCTGTGGTGTAAGGTCACAACTGCTGGGTTCCTCAACTTTTTTTGATGTGGGCCCTCTGGTTTCAGGTGGATCCTGCTGGATGCCTCATCCACTTGGTGATGTGGGCCCTCACTTTTGAGATCACAACTGCTGGGTTCCTTACCTTTTTATGATGTGGGCCCATGGTGTGAGGTCATTCCTGCCTACTTCCCAACACCGTGGTGATTTGGGCCCGCTGGTGGGCGTGGATACTTCTGGGTGCCTCATCCCCTTGTTGTTGTGGGCTCTCTAGTTTGAGGTCACTTGTGCTGGGTTCTTCAACTTTTTATGATGTGGGCCCTCTGGTGTGTGAAGTCACCCCTGCCTGGTACCCATCCCCGTGGTGATGTGGGCCCTCTGGTGTGAGGCAGATCCTGATGGGTGCCTCATTCCCTTGGTGATGTGGGCCCTCTTGTGTAAGGTCCCAAATGCTGGTTTCCTCACATTTTTATGATGTTGACCCTCTGGTGTGAGGTCACTACTGCCTTGTTCCCATCCCCTTGGTGATGTGGGACCTCTGGTGAGAGATTGATCCTGCTGGGTTCCTCAACTTTTTGTGATGTGGGCCCTCTGGTGTTAGGTGGAACCTGATGGGAGCCTCACCGCCTTGGTGAGGAGGGCCCTCTGGTGTAAGGTCACTACTGCTGGGATCGTCACATTTTATGATGTGGGCCTTCTGGTGTAAGGTGACTGCTGCCTGGATCCCATTCCCTTGGTGATGTGGGCCTTCCAGAGTGAGGTATTTCCTACTGCTCTCCTCAAATTTATGATGTGGGCCCTCTGTTGTGAGTTAACTGATGCCTGGTTCCCTCCCTTTGGTGATGTGGGCCCTCTGGTGTTAGATGGATCCTGCTGGCTTCCTCACCTTTTTTTGATGTGAGCCCTCTGGTTTGAGGTCGATCCTGCCGGTTGCCGCATCCTCTTGGTGAGGTGGGTCCTCATTTTTGAGGTCACAACTGCTGAATTCCTTACCTTTAAAGATGTGGGCAGCTGGTGTGTGGTCATTCCTGCCTGCTTCCGAACCCCTTGGCGATTCGGGCCTGCTGGTGTGTGTGGATGCTTCTGAGTGCCTCATCCCCTTGGTGATGTGGGCCCTCTGGTATGAGGTCACATGTGTGGGGTTCCACACCTTTTTATGATGTGGGCCCTCTGGTGTGTGGTCACTCCTGCCTGGTACCCATCCTCATGGTGATGTGGACCCTCTGTTGTGAGGTTGATCCTGCCTGGTTCCCATCCCCTTGGTGATGTGGGCCCTCTGGTGAGAGATTGATCCTGCTGGGTTCCTCAACTTTTTGTGATGTGGGCCCTCTGGTGTTAGGTGGAACCTATTGGCAGCCTCATCCCCTTGGTGTTAAGGGCCCTCTGGTGTAAGATCACAACTGCTGGGTTCCTCAATTTTATGACATGGGCCCACTGGTGTGAGGACACTCCTGCCAGGTTCCCATCCCCTTGGTGATGTTGGCCCTCTGGTGCGACATGGATCCTGTTGGGTGCCTCATCACCTTGTTTATGTGGGCCCTCTTTTGTAAGATCCCAACTTCTGGTTTCCTAACATTTTTATGATGTGGGCCCTCTGGTGTGGGGTCACTTCTGCCTGGTTCCCATCCCCTTGGTGATGTGGGCCCTCTGGTGCGAGTTTGATCCTGCTGGGTTCCTCACCTTTTTGTGATGTGGGCCCTCTGTTGTGAAGATGTTCCTTCCTGGTTCCCATCTCCTTGCTGATGTGGGCCCTCTGGTGTGAGGTGGATCCTGATGTGTGCCTCATCCCCTTGGTGATGTGGGTCCTCTGGTTTGAGGTCACATATGCTGGGTTCCTCATATTTTTATGATGTGGGCCCTCTGGTGTGAGGATATTTCTGCCAGGTTCCCATCCCCCTAGTGATGTAGTCCCTCTTGTGTGATGTGGATGCTGATGGGTGCCTCATCCCCTTGGTTATGTGGGCCCTCTTTTGTAAGGTACCAATTGCTGTTTTCCTCATATTTTTATGATGTGGACCCTCTGGTGTGATGTGGATCCTCATGGGTGCCGCATCCCCTTGGTGATGTTGGCCCTCTGGTGTGAGGTCACTCCTGCCTGGTTCCCATCCCCTTGGTGATGTGGGCCCTGTGGTGTGAGGTGTATCTTGTTGGGTGCCTCATTCCCTTGATGATGTTGGCTCTCTGGTGTGATGTCACAACTGCTCTGTTCCTCAATATTTTAAGGTATGGGACCTGTGGTGTGAGGTCACTCCTGCCTAGTACCCATCCCCTTGGTGTTATGGGCCCTCTGGTCAGAGATTGATCCTGCTGGGTTCCTCGGCTTTTAGTGATGTGGGCCCTCTGGTGTTAGGTGGAACCTTCTCTGAGCCTCATCCCCTTGGTGATGGGTGCCCTCTGGTGTAAGGTCACTACTGCTGGGTTCCTCACTTTATATGACGTGGGCCCACTGTTGTGAGGACACTCCTGCTAGGGACCCATTCCCTTGGTGGTGTGGGCCATCTGTTGGGTGGTGTATATTGCTTGCTGCCTCATCCCTTTGGTGATGTGGGCTGTCTGGTGTCAGAAGGATCCTGCTGGGTTCCTCACCTTTTTTTGAGGTGGACCCTCTGGTTTGAGGTGGATCCTGCTGGTTGCCTCATTCTCTTGGTGATGTTGGCCCTCATTTTGGAGGTCACAACTGCTGGGTGCCTTAATTTTTCATGATGTGGGCCTGCTGGTGTGAGGTAATTCCTGCCTGCTTCCCATCTCCTTGGTGATTTGGGACCACTGATGTGCATGGATCCTTCTGGGTGACTCCTACCCTTGGTGATGTGGGCCCTCAGGTTTGAGGTCACCTCGGCTGGGTTCCTCACAGTTTTACGAAGTGGGCCCTCTGCTGTGTGGTCACCCCTGCCTGGTACCCATCCCCTTGGTGTGGGCCCTCTGGTGTGAGGTGGATCCTGATGGGTTCCGCATCCCCTTGGTGATGTGGGCCATCTTGTGTAAGGTCTCAACAGCTGGTTTCCTCACTTTTTATGATGTTGGCCCAACGGTGTGAGGACACTCTTTCCACATTCCCATCCCCTTGGTGATGTAGGCCATCTGGTGTGAGGTGGTTTCTGCTGGGTGACTCATCCCCTTGGTGATGTGGGCCCTCTGATGTGAGGTCACAACTGCTAGGTTCCTCACCTTTACATGATGTGGGCCCTCTGGTGTGAGTTCACTCCTGCCTGGTTCCCATACCCTTGGCGATGTGGGGCCTCTGGTGTGAGGTGGTTCCTGCTGGGTGCCTCAACCCCTTTGTGATGGGGTTCTCTGTTTTAAGGTTCCAACTGCAGGATTCCTCACCATTTTATTATATAGGCCCTCTTGTGTGAGGTCATTCCTGCCTGGTACCCAACCCCTTGGTGATGTAGGCCCTCTGCTGTGCGTGGATCCTTCTGGGTGCCTCATCCCCTTGGTGATGTGGGCCCTCTGGTTTGACGTCACATGTGCTGGGTTCCTCATCTTTTTATGATGCGGGCCCTCTGGTGTTAGGTCACTCCTGCCTGGTACCTATCCCAATGGGGATGTGGGTCCTCTGGTGTGAGGTGGATCCAGATGGTTGCCACATCCCCTTGGTGATGTGGGCCCTCTTGTGTTAGGTCCCAACTTCTGGTTTCCTCACATTTTTATGATGTGAGCCCCCTAGTGTGAGGTCATTCCTTCCTCGTTCCCATCCCCTTGGTGATGTGGCCCCTCTGGTGAGAGATTGATCCTGCTGGGTTACTCAACTTTTTGTGACGTGGGCCCTCTGGTGTTAGATTCAACCTGCTGGGAGCCTCATCCCATTGATGATGAAGACCCAAGGATGTAAGGTCACAACTGCTGGGATCCTCACATTTTATTATGTGGGCCATCTGGTGTGAGGTAACTGATGCCTGAGGTGAGGGACATGAGGTGAGGGAGGTGAGGGACATGAGGTGAGGGATGTGAGGTGAGGGAGGCAATGTGAAGGAGGTGAGGGAGATGAGGTAGGGATGTGCAGTGAAGTAGGTGAGGTGAGGTGAGGGATGTGAGGTGAGGTGAGGGAAGACAGGTGAGGTTGATGAGTGAGGTAAGGTGAGGGAGGTGAGGTGAGGTAAGGGAAGTGAGGAGAGGTGTGGGAGGTGAGGGAGGTGAGGTGAGGGAGGTGAGGTGAGGTGAGAGAGGTGAGGTGAGGGAGATGAGGGCCATGAGGTGAGGGACATGAGTTGAGAGAGGTGATGGAGGTGAGGGTCGTGAGGGTCATGAGGTGAGGTGAGGGAGGTTTGGGAGGTGAGGTGAGGTGTGGGAAGTGAGATGAGGGATGTGAGCGAGGTGAGGTGAGGGAGGTTAGTGACATGAGGTGAGGGAGATGAAGTGAGGGAGGTGAGGTAAGGGAGGTGAGGGAGGTGAGGTGAAGGAAGTGAGGTGAGGGAGGTGAGAGAGGTGAGTGAAGGGAGGTGAGGGAGGTGAGGTGAGGGAGGTGAGGTGAGGTGAGGGAGGAGAAGTGACGTGAGGGAGGTGAGGTGAGAGAGGTGAAGGAGGTGAGGTGATGTGAGGTAGGTGAGGGAGGTAAGGTGAGGGAGGTGAGTTGAGGTAAGGGAGGTGAGGAGAGGTTTGGAAGGTGAAGTGAGGGAGGTGAGGAAAGGTGAGGGAGGTGAGGTGATGTGAGGGAGTTGAGGTCAGGTGAGGGAGGTGAGGGAGGTGAGGTGACGGTTGTGAGGGAGGTGAGGTGAGAGATGTGAGGGTGGTGAGTTGAGGCAGGTGAGGGAGGTGATGTGAGGTAGGTGAGGTGAGGTGAAGGAGGTGAGGTTAGGTATGGGAGGTGATGTGAGGGATGTCAGAAGAGGGTGGTGAAGGAGGTGAGGTGAGGGATGTGAGGGAGGGAGAGAGGTGAGGTGAGGGAGGGAGATGAGGTGAGGTGAGGAATGTGATGTGAGGGCAGTGAGGGAGGTGAGGTGAGGTGAGGGACATGAGGGATATGAGGAGAGGGAGGTGATGGAGGTGAGGTGAGGGAGGTGATGGAGGTGAGGTGAGGGAGGGTGGGAAGTGAGGTGAGGGAGGTGATGTTAGGGAGTTGAGGTGAGAGAGTTTAGGTGAGGTGAGGTGAGGGAGGTGAGGGGAGGAGGATAGGTTATGGGGTTGAGGTTAAGTGAGTGAGGTGAGAGAGGTTAGGGTGGGAGCTGAGGGTGGTGAGGTGAGTGAGGTGAGGTGAGGGAGGTGGGCGAGGGAGGGAGGTGAGTTGAGGGATGTGAGGGAGGTGAGGTGAGGTGAGGGAGGTGAGTTGAGGGAGGTGAGGTGAAGTGAGGGAGGTTTGGGAGGTGAGGTGAGGGAGTTGAGGTGAGGGAGGTGGGCGAGGGTGGGAGGTGAGGTGAGGGAGTTTAGGGTGGTGAGGGAGGGAGGTGAGGTGAGGGAAGTGAGGTGAGGTGACCAATGTGAGGGAGGTGAGGGAGGAAGGTGAGGTGAGGGAGGTGTGGTGATGTGAGGGAGGTGAGGTGAGGTGAGGGAGGTGAGGGAGGTGAGGTGAGAGAGGTGAGGGAGGTGAGGTGAGGGTAGTGAGGGAGGTGAGTGGAGGGAAGTGAGGGAGGTGAGGTGAGGTGAGGGAGGTGAGGTGAGGGAGGTGAGGTGAGAGAGGTGAGGTGAGTTGAGAGAGGAGAGGTGAGGGGGTGAGGGAGGGAGGTGAGGTGATGGGGTTGAGGTTAGTTGAGTGAGGTGAGGGAGGTTAGGGTGGGAGCTGAGGGTGGTGAGGTGGGAGGTGAGGTGAGGGAGTTGAGGTGTGGGAGGTGAGGGAGGTGAGGTGAGGGAGGGGAGATGAGGTGAGTGAGGTGAGGTGAGGGAGTTGATGTGAGGGAGGTGGGTGAGGGAGGGAGGTGAGGTTAGGGGTGTGAGGGAGGTGAGGTGAGGGAAGTGAGGTGAGGTGAGGTATGGGAGGTGAGAGATGTGAGGTGAGAGAGGTGAGGTGAGGTAGTTGAGAGAGGCGAGGAGGTGGGTGAGGGAGTTGAGGGTGATGAGGTGAGGGAGGTGAGGTGAGCGAGGTGAGGGAGGTGTGGTGAGGGATGTGAGGGAGGTGAGGTGATGGAGATTAGTTGAGGTGAGGGAGGTGAGGTGAGGTGAGGGATGTGATGTGAGGGAGGTGAAGGAGGTGTAGTGAGGGAGGCGAAGTGAAATGAGGGAGGTTTGGGAGAGGAGGGGAGGGAGGTGAGGTGAGTGAGGGGAGGAAGGTGAGGGAGGTGAGGGAAGTGAGGTGAGTTAGGTGATTTGAAGGAGGTGAGGGAGGTGAAGGAGGTGAGGGAGGGAGGAGTTGAGGTGAGGGAGTTGAGGTGAGGGAGGGGGAGGTTATTTGAGGGAGGTGAGGCAGATGAGGTGATGGAGGGAGGGAGGGAGGTGAAGTGAGGAGGTGAGTTGAGGGAGGTGAGGGAGGTGAAGGAGGTGAGGGAGGGAGGGAGTTGAGGTGAGAGAGATGAGGTGATAGAGGGGGGAGGTTAGCTGAGGGAGATGAGGGAGGTGAGGTGATGGAGGTGAAGTGAGGGAGGTCAGGTGAGGAAGGAAGGGAGATGAGTTGAGGCAGATGAGGTGAGGGAGTTGAGGTGAGGTGAGGGAGGTGATTGAGGTGAGGTGAGGGTGGTTAGGTGAGGTGAGGGAGTTGAGGGAGATGAGACAAGGGAGGTGAGGGAGCTGAGGTGAGGGAGCTGAGGTGATGGAGGTGAGGAAGGTGAGGTGAGGGAGGTGAATTGAGGTGAGGGAGGTGATGTGAGGTTGGTGTTTTGAGCGAGTTGAGGGTGGTGAGGTGACAGAGGTGAGGGAGGTGAGTTGAGGGAGGTGAAGTGAGGTGAGGGAGGTGAGGTGAGGTGTGGGAGGTGATGTGAGGGCTGTGAGGAGAGGGAGGTGAAGGAGGTGAGGTGAGGGATGTGAGGGAGGGAGAGAGGTGAGGTGAGGGAGGGAGGTGAGGTGAGGTGAGGGATGTGAGGTGAGGGTGGTGATGGAGGTGAGGTGGGGGAGGTGAGGTGACGTGAGGGAGTTGAGGTGAGGTGAGGGACCTGAGGTGAGGGAGATGAGGGAGGTGAGGTGAGGGCAGTGAGGTGAGGTGAGGGAGGTGAAGTGATGTGAGGGAGGTGCCGGAGGTGAGGTGAGGGAGGTGAGGGAGGTGAGGTGAGGTGTGGGACGTGAGGGAGGAGAGGTGAGGAAGGTGATGGAGGTGAGGTGAGGGAGGGTGGGAGGTGAGGTGAGGGAGGTGTGGTTAGGGAGGTGAGGTGAGGGAGGTGAGGTGAGGTGAGGTGAGGGAGGTGATGTGAGGGAGGGAGGGAGGTGAGGTGTGGGAGGTGAGGTGAGTGAGGAGAGGTGAGGTGAGGGAGGTTCATGTCTCTCTGCCTATCTGGGGAGACATGTGTGAGGAGGACACAAGGGCCAAGCCCCCCATACCCACCCCGAGAATAGGGACATGTGAGTGTATCCTGAGATACTTCTCACACAATCAAGGCATCTGCTCTCCCTTCACCTCACGTGGTTTCATTTTCAAGACATGAAGGAGGCACATAATGTACATGCTCTCAGATATCTCCATCCTTCAGTTTCCACTGAGTATCATGTGCCTTTCATTCCTACATATTTACACTCACCTAAAGTGTCAAGTAGCTCTTTTCTAGAAGTGCTGAACAGAGATAAAGGGGATTAGAGGATGATTTTATCCCATTTAAAAGTAACCTGCAGCAAATGGGAGTAAACAGACTGCTTGGCATCCACACCTCATCTGCCTTCTCCCTTCAGGCTCCTGCCCTCCTGCCCCCATCCCCACCTCCTCAAAGGTGCCCTGGGAGCTCTGGATATGAGGAAGGTTTACACATCCACTGGGGACATTGCCAAGACCTGCCTTCCAGAAATCCAGTTCCCACATTCATCTGGTATCAGGCAGATTGTCAGGTAAAAGGTTTTGATTGTCTGGAAAAATAAAGAAAATGAGAGCCCTGAAGCCTTGATCTGCAATGCTAGCTGCAGCTGCCTTGTGGCAACATCTGAGAAATCCTCTGTGCTTCCCAGGTCGCAGGCTCTTTGGTGCCACCTGAGAGGACGCCAGGCTATGAACAGGCCAGCAGGGCACAGTTAAAGCAGGGACAGCAGACATGATATCTTCTGATGCAAAAGAGCCACAACCCTTACACATTCAAATTTGGACCTCATCCCTGAAGGGAGCAGTCAGGGCTGGGGCGGGACAGGGCCTCCTGGGATTTTTGTCACCTGGGCTTAGGCTTCTGTAGCATTTATAGGTCAAAAGTAGTCAAATATCAATAATTTCATATTGTAGGACCTAATGCATATTTGTTTCAACTCCACAAGAACACTGTGAGGTAGACATTTTGATCCCTATTTTATGGAAAACAGAGACCCGAGGAAGCTAAGTCATTTATCCAGAGTCACACAGAAAATAGTAGTCAGAATTTGAATGCAGATATTAATCAAGGCCCTTTCTCCTGTGCCTATCATATCTCCTCCCATCTTAAATCTTCTCTGTTCTTTTCCCTGTTCCCCAATTGAGCCATGCTTATTCTTGCCTGCTTCCTCTGCTCAGATGATTCCTCCCTCCTGAACTCCTGTGTCTCTTCCCTCATTTATTCTACAGATATTTATTGACAAACTACTGTGTGTCAGGTTTGTGTGAAAGCTGCGAATAGTTTTATAGTTTAAAAATTGAATAAGATGATGAAGAGCTTAGCAATCAGTGTAGACAAAGGACACTTCTGTGACTTCAGCTATACGTGTTCAATAAGATTTTTAAAAAGGAAAAAATGACTTAAAGAATGAAGGCAGTTTTGCCCAGCACTCTGCATCTCAATGGTATGTGCTAACTTCACTGCCTGGTCCCATGTGAGATGTAATGCTGTCTACTGGCTAGATGGGAAGGCTGAGGGTGTGGCCAGGGTGTGTGGAGGCAGTCTAGAATAGAAGGAACAGCATAAGCAAAGGCACAAAGGTGCATAAGGGGATGGTAAAAAGCTCCATGGAGCTGTAGTATCAAGTAGGGAGCAACCTCATAGGGGTGAGCAGAGTAAAGCGGAGGGCCAGGAGATGAGGTGAGGGGGTCACAGCAGACATGCAGCAAAGGCTCTTGAATACCAGGCTAAAGGGAATAAAGTTTACCTCGTAAGCCAAATGTGTTCACTGGCATGCTTCCCTTGAGATACCTTGGGGGGTCAGGGTAGGGGTGAAGGGAGAGCAGATGTAGGCAGCCTCAGACCCCCTTTTCACCCACTCTGAGAAGCTCTATGGACATCAGTTGTAGATTTGGGGGTTCTATGTCGGATTCAATTTTGAAAAAAATTGACTCAATGATAATGACATAAAAATATACATAAAAACCACAGGGAAATTATGTGAGATTTTTGCTTCTGGCCATGATTAACTAACGGGAATGGAACTTACCCTCCCACATTAAGCAACTAAGAAGTGAACAAAACATGTCAAACAATAGACATTAGATAACTGGTTGCACAGGAGTGTGATCACAGGGAGAAGGGAAACAAGTTAATTGAGCCTATGACTGTCCTGGCTTACTTCCTGGAGGTGGCTTCCAGACTGCAAAGAATGAAATGAGAATTCCAACAGAGCCCGGCAGTTTTGATGATTTGAGGAGAAAGATACCAGAGTTTTGAGAAGGTCAGTGTGGCCAAAACTGGGAAAACAGACCACTGGAGAAGAGGGAGCTGCACAGAGAGGGACCTCCAAAGACATACAGAAGGATCCCCTCAAGAATTTGTGTGAGTAATGATCTGTGCATGCGTGACAGGAAAGTGCCCAGAGCCAGGGAAAGAACCAGCAGCATAGGGAATACAGAGAAATTCTTGAAGATTCCACAGGCTGGGGAGCACTTTTGTTCTTGTCTGCTAGAGTGGAAAGACCTCAGTACAAATAAAACATGATGTAGAATCCTCAGAAGGCTATTGGATTAGAAGTGGTGTTAATTAGCCCTAAAATAAACTCTGTTCTCTATCTGCTGTAACAAACTTAAAAGCAAGTCTCAAATGTATCCAACTGATTTAAAATAATTTAACTGTTTCCCTGAAGAAAATTCAGTACTATTGATAGAAATATGAAAAATTCTAGTAGCCAAAAACATATAATCACAATGTCCAGCATCTAACAAAAAGTTACAAGACATTCAAAGAATCAGGGAAATATGACTTATAACCACCAAAAACAGACAAACAAACAAGCAAACAAAAGTAGAAAGGAATCCTAAAATGACAGATATATTGGAAATAGTAAATAAGGATGTTAAAACAGCTACTGTAAATATACTCTCTATGTTTAAGAAAGCAAAAGATAATAAAATCAGGCTGTTTAAAAAACCCAAATAAAACATCTATAACTGAAAACCAATAATTTCTGAAATGAAAAAAAAAATGTTTTTACAAGTGATGGGATAAACAGCATATTAGATCCTGAAACAGAAAAGATCAGCAAAACTGAAGACATAACAAAGGAAATTATCCAAAATGAGTCAGAGAGAAAAAAAACCCTGAAGAATGAATAAAATATCAGTAACCTATGGAACACATCAAATGGCCCAACATACCTATAACTGAAGTTCCAGAAGAAGAGGATATGGGGGAAGGATGGAGACAGGAAAAAATATTTTGAGAAACAATAATCAATGAATCACAGGAAGATGCCAGAGAAAGAAGCACCAGGAATCTGTCTCCCCACCTAGACAGCAAATGCACTGGCAGAATCTCTCTGGTAGCTGTTTTAGAATTCTGGGGTCTGTTTAAGGTTTTCAATTTCCAGGGGAAGTCTTGGATAGTAAATTTTGGTTGAATTAAGCTCTTAGCACAGCGGCAGCACCCATCCCCCATTCCCAACCAGGTGGGAGGAAGTTATGCACATGTTCTTCAAACAATTTGAACACAACTTGCAGGAGTCAAGGTAGGCAAAAAGGACCCTGTGCTCTAAATGTCAGGGATCAGTGCTCTGATCACTGATTGATGCTTCTGATCACAGAGGTGCAAAGAGGTGGGCCGCCATTCTTGTGGAACCTCCACTGATTGTTGCAGGCCCCTCCTCCTCCAGCTGAAGTGATTGCCAGGGGACCTAAAGGGCTGGCACTTTTTCCTCCCATTTTCATTATTCTCATTTTCCCCTTTTGGGAGCCAGATATTAAAGACTATAACATTCAAAAACAATTACATATATGGGGAAAATTAGAAAGTGACCATGCATGCCCAGGGAGAGATCCAAAAAAGACCCGAGAAGACCTTAAGTTTATACCTCAGGCTGATCCTTAGCACAGAGACAGCTTACAGCAATTAATCACTAAAACAATAAACAGCCAAACAAAACAAAACTAACAAAAACATAATCCCTGGGGGTGTGGGAGAATCTAATTTCAGAGTTATCACATCATTAGATTTAAATGTCCAGTTTTCAACAAAAATTATGAGGCATAAAAAGAAACAGGAAAGTATACTCTATTCAAAGGAAAAAAATAAACAGAAACCGTCCATGCAAAAAAAAAAAAAAACAAAAAAAACCCAAGAAACAAAAAACAGTTAATAATGTTGTAATGATGGTTTGCAACTCCACCTTTTGTTTTCCACATGATTTAAGGAAATAACACATTTTAAAAATTATTAAGCTAAAAGTTTGTATTATTGTAACTTTGGTTTGTAACTCCACATTCTGTTTTCTACATAATTAAAGCCTCTAATGTATTTAAAAGAATTATGAATTTATGTTTTGAGGCATACAATGTATAAAAAAGTAATTTTTGACTTCAGAATCAAAAGAGGTGGGGACAGAGCTATAACAGAGCAGAGTTTTGTAAGTTATTGAAGTTAAACTGATATAAATTCAAATTAGAGGCCTTCCCTGATGGTGCAGTGGTCAGGAACCCTCCTGCCAATGCAGGGGACATGGGTTTGATCCCTGGACTGTAGGATCCCACATGATGCGGAGCAACTAAGCCCATGCGCCACAACTACTGAGCCTGTGCTCTAGAGCCTGTGAGCCACAACAACTGAGCCCTCGTGCCACAACTACTGAAGCCCGCACGCCAAAGCCCGTGCTCAGCAACAAGACAAGCCACCACAATGAGAAGCACATCCACTGCAACAAAGAGCAGCCCCACTCTCCACAACTACAGAAAGCCCACATATGGCAACAAAGACCCAATGCAGCCAAAAATAAATAAATAAATTTATTTTTAAAAATTCAAATTGGAGTGTTATAATTTTAGGATGTTAACTGTAACCTCATTGTAACCATAAAAAATAGCTATAGAATATACACAAAGAAAATGGAAAAGAATTTAAACATTTCATTACCAGAAAATAAACTAAACACTAATATAGGAAATGAGGAACAAAAAAAGTTGTAAGACATATAGAAAACAAA
Organism: Delphinus delphis; assembly: GCF_949987515.2. NCBI lineage: Eukaryota > Metazoa > Chordata > Mammalia > Artiodactyla > Delphinidae > Delphinus > Delphinus delphis. The sequence goes on from NC_082683.1 coordinate 23,529,017, forward strand.
TAGCAAAATTACAGAAGTAATTTAAATGAATTAAACTCTCCAATCAAAAGACAGACATCAGCAGAATGGATAAAAATATATAAACCAACTATTTACAAGACTCAGTTTAGACCAAAAGACACAAATAAGTTAAAAGTGAGGGAATGATAACTATGAGAGTAGGAGTGGCTGTATTAACATCAGAAAAAATGGATTTAAAATTTTAAGAGTCATAAGAGACAAAGGACATTATACCCTAATTAAAATTTCAATACAGCTGCTATATAATTTGCAAATAATTTTCTTCCATTTTGTGGGTTGCCTTTTTACTCTGTTGACATTCTCTTTTGGTGCACAAATTTTAAAATTTCATGAAGTCCTACTTGTCTATTTATTTCTTTTGTTGCCTGTTCCTTTGATATCATATCCAAGAAATTACTGCCAAATCCAATGTCATGACACTTTTGCCCCATATTTTCTTCTAAGAGTTATATAATTTTAGGGTTTATATTTAGGTTTTGATCCATTTGGGGTTAATTTTTGTATATGGCATTAGATATGACTTCATTCTTTTGTGTGTGGATGTTCAGTTTCTCCAGCATCATTTTTTGAAAAGACTCTCCTTTCTCCATTGAATGATCTTGGCACCCTTGTCAAAAATTATTTGACCATATATGCAAAGATTTATTTCTGGGCTCTCTATTCTGTTATTTCGATCTACATGTCTGTCTTTATGCTAGTACCAATCTGTTTTAATTACTGTAACTTTTTGTAGTAAGTTTTGAAATCAGGAAGTGGGAGTCCTCCAGTTTTGTTCTTTTTCAAAATTGTTTTGGCTATTCAGGTTTCCTTGAGATTCCATATGAATTTTATGATAGGTTTTTCTATTTCTGCAAAAAAATGGGATTGGGATTTTTAAGGATTTCATTGAATCTACAGATTGCTTTGGCATCTTAAAAAATATGAGAAAATGGAAAATCTGAATAGATCCAAAACTAGGAAGAAGATTTGAATCAGCAATCAAAAATCTCCCAGAATCCTTAATGGAAAAAAGATTAAATTTTAAAATATGAACATAGAATTGTATACCCAGTGGAAATATTTGAAAATGGAGGCAATGAAGACTGTTTCAGAGTAGATGAGAGAATTCAACACCTGCAGACCTGCCCTTCAAAGAATGTTGAAGAAAGTCCTAGGGGTACAGGAAAATGATAGCACATAGTAATTAGGATCTACACAACTGAAGGACAAGAGCTAGAATGGTAAACATGATTTTTTCTCATATTTTACTCTTTAGGATGATTGTTTAAAGTGCAAACAATAACAGTGTATTGTGGGCTTTGTAATATATGTAGAAGTAAAAGGTAAGAAAGCAATAGCACAAAGCATGAGGGGGGAAATGTAAGTTTACTGTTATAAAGTTCTTATACTAGTATAGTATTATTTGCAGATAGACTGATAAATTAAAGTTGTACATTATAAATGCTTGAGCAACCAGTAAAAATATAAATAAATGTAAGTAATATAGCTAATAAACCAATGATAGAGATTAAAATGAATTTGTTAAAATTGAATTAATTCAATAGAAGGCAGTATAAGTAGAATAAGGGTAAAATGGACAGATGGAACAAAAAGAAACAAATAGTAATATGGTGGATTTAAATCCAACCATATCTATTATTACCTTAAATGGAATGATCTAAAAATTCTAATTAAAAGGCTAAGATTGTCAAGATACCATTTATAAATGCATTTAAAACATACTATATAACATATACCATTATAGAATGTAACATGAAGAGATAAATCTAGCAAAATATGTGAAATTTTAAAAAACATATTGTTGACAGAAATTAAAGAAAGTCTAAATAAATGAAGAATATCCCATGTTCATGGAACTGAAAACACTATTATGAAGATGTAAATTATCCCAAAATTGACATACAGATACAATGTGATCCCAATAAAAATCTCAACTGACATTTTGTTGAAATGGACAATATGACTGTAAAATTCATATGCACCAAGAATATATAAAGAGGGCTTCCCTGGCGGCACAGTGGTTGAGGGTCCACCTGCCGATGCAGGGGACACGGGTTCATGCCCCGGTCTGGGAGGATCCCACATGCTGCAGAGCGGCTGGGCCCGTGAGCCATGGCCGCTGAGCCTGCGCGTCCGGAGCCTGTGCTCCGCAACGGGAGAGGCCACAACAGTGAGAGGCCCGTGTACCGCAAAAACAAAACAAAACAAAACAAAACAAGAATATATAAAGAGCACTAACAAGTCAACAATAAAATAGGTAGAAGATTTGAATAGATAATTCAGCAAAGAAAATATATAATGGCATATAAGCATTTGAAAGAGATAATCAACATCATTGTTATTAGGGAAATGCAACTTAAAACCACAATGAGGTAGCACCATACACCCAATAAAATGGTTAAAGTTAAGAAGCCTGACAATACTAATTGTTGACAAGAATGTTGAACCTCTGAAATTCTCATACATTGCTGATGGGAATGCAAAATGGTATAACTTTAGAAGTTAGTTTGACAATTTTTTAAAAGTTAAATATTCACCTACTATATGATTGACTCATTCCACTAATTTACCAAGAGAAAAGAATACAAACATCTACACAAAGACTTGTGTGAGAATGTTTATAGTCCCTTTATTCATACTAACCAAAAACTGGAAAAAAAAAGTTCATCAGTTCATGAATAGATAAACAAAATGTGGAATACCCATACAATGGACTACTACTCCAAAAAAAGATATAAACAACTGATAAACGTTATAGATGAATCTTAATGTCGTTCTGCCGAATTTTAAAAAGACTAAATACTGTACAATTTCATTCTCATGAAATTTTAGAAAAGAAAAAACTATAGTGACAGAGCAGATTAGTTGACAAAGGCTATGGGTTATTGGAAGGGATTGACTACAAAAGGACAGGAAGGAATTTGGGGGTTAATAGAAATGTGAACACTGTGACTGAGGAGATAGTTAAAAAACTATATACATATGTCAAAATTCATCAAACCGTATAGTTAAAATTGCTGAGTTTTATTACGTCTATATCATCTCAATAAAATTGATTTTTTTGAATATACCTAAAGTATCTTCCAACATAAGTCCAGACTTTGGGGCATGTAAAACGCAGGCTGGAAAGACATATATATCTCCAATATTCAATGCCTAAAGTGCCATCTCTCCCTAAGGAGCTAACTAGAGGGAATGTCCGCTTTCCTCTTTCTGCTCTCAACTTGCTGGCTGACATTGGGACAAGTCAGTTTTTCCTCCTTGTGTCTCAAAGGTCCCACTTAAAAGGATGAGGTGACTGGACACTCAGAGGGTCAGGCTTGATGACCCAGTCCTGCCAGGAAAACATGTGCTTCCCACTCTCCCCTTGCAAGCAGCAGACCTTCCCTCCTCCCTTTCCTGGAAATTCCCACCACCTGGGCTCTGGGCTGCAAGACAATGATCAGTTTTGCCTATTCTGCCCATTCCACCCAGGAATGCCTGATGCTCTGTAGGGCTGGTGCTTGCATATTCTGGGACCCCAGGCCCTCTGAGAATCCTGCACACCTGTCACCCCCTTAGCCACTTACCCAGACAGTGCCACAGGACAGAAACACAGAATAAGTTTTGGTTAACTCCCTCATGCAAATAGGTGCTAACTCACTCCAAGAGGCCAAGGGCCCTTAAAACAGGGAGTTTGCATATAATTGAAAATATCTTTAACACCCTATTGATGGCTTTCCCCTATTGCTCTGCGACAAAATGAAACAGCAAAAGATATTGATTTTTTTCTGGCAGGAAAAGGAGAAGGAAGGTTGAGTCTTAAAATGAAACTATGGTTATTGTTCTCCTGGTAGCATTTCTTCTGTGCTGCCATGACAGATGGCTTTTTAAGTGAAAACAGATTTGTATTTCATTAGGACACTTTAGTCAAAAGATCAATGATGCTCTGGGAACTGTTCTGCCAGTCGCGGGGGTGGATGAGCCCAGTGAGAAGCCTGCAAAGATCCAGCTAAAATTAGGCAGCTGCCAACAGAGGCTGGATTTGCAGTCATAGCTCATCGATTTCCAAAGCAATGCCAAAACTAGGGGAGTTTTATTGGTCTGCTTGTTCTATCTTTGTGGGGAAGGGCCTTCTCTAATATGGTGGCTCATCCTGTGGGGAAATGGAGCTCTTTAAAGACAAGATTAATTTTTGGCAGAGTGTGGGGGAGTAGTCAGGGTGTCGTGATTGTATGTCCATCCTTAACTTGTATCATAATTGCCTGGCTGCATTGTTATCGTTATTCTTAGTTACCCTTTGTGAAGTATCCCCTTCCCCAGCCAGCATCTGTAAGCCTGAGAACTGGAGACGGTTTCAAGAAATGTCACATCTGATGGATGGACAGACTGCAAGAGGCCAAAGAGAGGGAGGGACCAACAGGTACCCAGGCACAGGTGAGAAGGCCCCAGAGGATGGAGAAGCCATGAAAAGATGACCTGGCCTGCCCTTGAACCCCTCTCCAGTGATTGGGGTGCTCACCATCCTTGGAGAAAGCTTTCCCACCATAGGGCTTGTTCTGTAATTATCCCATTCATTCATTCATTTATTATGGATATACCTTTAACAATTAATTTGGGGTTAAGATAGATGTAAAATTATGCTTACAATATGATATCATATCAAAACACTGAATAACACTATATGTTATTTATGGTAAAAGCATAAAAATATGTCTAAAATGGTATAAAAAATTTCATAATAGTGGTATATAACAGCCTAAGGAAGTGTGATTATGACTTCAGAGACAGGAGACTGCAGCCCAGAGAGGTTAAGCAAATGCAGCACCCATGAGAAGTTGTAGAACTGAGCTTCAAGCCCAAGGTCAGCCTGATGCCAAAGTCCCCATGCGTCTGGGTCCATCCTTCTCTGGTCAGCCCCTCCTCTCTGCTCTCCTCTTCCCCCTCACCTACCTGGCTGTGCTGTTTGTCCATGGTTCCTCCATCTCACCTTCTCACCTCTGCCTGGGCACCTGCCGGCCGTCCCTTCCCTCTGGCCTCCTGGATCCCATCCACCCATCAGGATGTGGCCCCTTCTCAAACCCTCCCCAGTTCTTAGGCTCACAGTGGCCTGTGGCACTTGTCTTCCCCCTCTCCAGCAGCTCACCTAACCTCTCTGCCTTTTTTGGCAGCTTTCCTGGTAGTTTTGAGGAACACCGTAGCTCAGGAAGAGGAGGATCAATCTGCTTTAGAGCCAGATAGACCTGGGTTCAAGTTCTGCCCTGGAATTTTCTAAGCTGGATGACCTCAGTGAGTCACTGAGCTGCGCTGAGTGACAAGCCTATGGAAGGAAAGCGGTACCCGAGAGCAGTGAACTCCAGGTAGGGACGGGGTCAGGCACAGGCTCCTGAGAGGCAATTCTAGCATCAGATGGAAATAGGTGGGATGGACAACACGGGGTGGCGTGTAGAAGCACAGACTTGCCAGGCAGTGGAAGCTTAGTCATTCAGAGTGGGGGGTTTGGAAAACAGACGTCCTGACTTTGAATGCCAGCAAATCCATTTACCTCTGGGTGACTGGGAGTCAGTTACTTTACCTCTCTGAGCTTCAGTTTCATCATCTGTAAATGGAGATGACCATTCGCCATAGTGAATATACAGGCATTTAGAGCAGTAACAGAGCTCAACATGTGTTAGCTGCTGGGTGCAATCAGAGTCCCAGGCTCAAATTGAGGCTCTGTCCCTTCATGGCTCTGCATTGTTGGGTAAATAACTCAACCCTCCTGAAACTGTACTTCACAGGGCTGCTGGGGGAGGGGTGAAGTCCCATGTGTGAAGCACCTCACCCAGGGCTCAGTCCAGGTGCGGAACTGAAATAAGACATCAGGACCCACCCAGACAGATCCCACCAGCCTCCCAGGGCCTGAGAAGCAGGCATTTGCTTGCAAGAGAGATGGTTGCTTGTTCCAGAAAGGAGATGGATGAAGGAAAAAGAAATCACAATCCTCCCTCCTAACTTTGTAAACATCATTGATTTGAGGCGGGAGTCACTTCAGGGCTGCAGATGCACTGATTGATTGGGCCTCTCAGTGTGATCTGGGCTGCACGTGCCATTAGTTCTGAATCTGCCCTCCTGGAAGGTCTGAGATGAGAAGAGTGGCTGGCGAGTGAGAGGCGTGAGGATCAAGCTGCAGCATGAAGACTTTAAGCCAGACACCAGCAGGGACATCCTTTCTGCTGCAATTTATCAATTGCTATATTTAAGCACTCCAGGAATCTAGAAACTGTCCTTGTCCTAATAATAGCTAGGATTTACTGAGAGCTCATGATGGGCCGGGCCTGGATCTAAGTACCTTCACCCATTGGCTCCTGGGATTCTCGCAATAGCCCTATGAGATAGATGATTTTCTTATCATTCCCATTTTACAGATTAGGAAACTACAGCTCAGAGGATAAGACTGGGTCAAGATCACAGCTAAAAACTGACAGAGCCAAGATTTAAACCCAGACCTGGTTCCAGAGGCTCTCTAGGCCTGGCTCTCCTAACCACCATATTGCACTCCCTTTCTTACTCTCCTTATTCATTCATCCATCCATCCATTCATCCATCCATTCATCCATTCATTCATCTTCTACCCATCCACTCATCCATCCATCCATTCATTCATTTATCCATTCATCTATTCATTCCTTGGCCATTACAGACCCCTGCTTGGTGCCAGGCCTTGTCACTCCAGGTGCACAGAGAAGAAGGAGGCCCAGGCCCTGCCATGTGTCTATGGCACCTGGCCAGGTGAGCTACACTTACCATGTGGTACCTGTTGGATGTTTCTCCTCCTCTCTCTCCCCTTGGTCTATGTTCCTGAGGCAACTCAGAGAGGTCTCCCCAGGGCCCATGCCCCTGTCTCCCAAATCTTTCCTCCTTCACCAGTTCCACAACACCCACTGCCATGTACACGGGAGGCTCTCAACCACTCCTGCAGAGGCTGGGGTATGCCTGGGGAATGGTGCACATCCATGCTACAGCCACAGCTTCCAGGGGACAGCAACATCCCCAGCTCACCCACTTTCCAGGGAGGTTTTGAAAATCTAAGGAGACACAAGCCCATGTGAGCACTTTGTAAACTGTGCAGCGTGGGCATCCACCCCTCCGGCCCCTGCCGAGTAAAGTCTTGGAATTCTTTTCTCATCCTTCACTATTCTTAAAGCTGCTCCCAATGGAGGCCAGATCCACAGAAAATCCATTTGGTGCTTCTGCTGCTTAGTTGGTCCCTGTGGAGCAGGGAACGGGAGGAGGGGTGGCCCACAGGGGGATGTCACAGAGAGAGTTACCTCATCACCTCATCATCCAGTTCTCTGAGTCACAAACCTCCTGGCTCTGCAGGGATCATTTGCTTCAAATACAACAGTGGTTGCAAGATCTGTCATACCTGCCCCATAGGGCAACTGCCCAGTGAGACCTCAATTCACAGATCTACCCTCTTGAAATTGGGCTGTGGTTCACTGGGCAGCTCGGGACTTCCCTGTAGAAGGGGAAGGAGGAACTGTGGTACAATGGTTAGCACTGAGTGCTCTGTATACTAATCATAAGTCTAAATCTTGGGACTCACATCTCAACCATGTCTAAGCCTCGTGTGGTAGACTCAGTGAAAGCCCCCCAAAGATGTCCCTGTCCTAATCTCCAGAACCTGTGAACATGTTACCTCACATGGGAAAAGGGATTTTGCAGGAATAATTAAGTTAAGGATCTTGAGATGGGGAGATTATCTTGGATTATCCAAGTGGATCCAGCGTAAGCATGATGGGCCTTGTGAGAAGAAAGCAGGAAGGTCAGAGTAAGGGAACACGATGTAAGCAGGGGTAGAGAAGGACATATGGTGATATAAGCAGAGGACAAGGTCAGTGATTTGAAGAGGCTATGATGCTTGCTTTGAAGATTAAGGAAATGTCGATGAGTCAAGGAGTGTGGGCAGCCTCTAGAAGCAGAAAAGGCAAGGGAATGGATGCTCCCCTAGAGCCTCCAGAAAGAACCAGCCCTGCTGACACCTTGACTTTAGCTCAGAGAGACTGAGTCTGGACTTTTATCTTCCAGAAGTGTAAGAGAAAAAATCTGTACTGTTTTAAACCACCAGATTTGTGATAATTTGTTACAGCAGCAATAGGAAACCAATGCTCTTCATTTTCATCTGTAAAATGGGGGTTATGACATATACTCTAATAACTGTGATCTAACTGTGTGTAAAGGTGTCAAAATGGCAGAGTGAGGAGTTATCCTGAGAACAGCTCTGGAGTCTGACTTCCAGGAGTCATCTGGGCTCTACCTTTTATGAGACACAGGACCTAGGCAAGTTGTGTCACCTTCTACACTGCCTTTAGGAACCACTTGTCTGTTCTAGAGGGGATGAAGCCGTCTCTCACCTCTGCCCTGTGTACCTGGAGCAGCACCCTCACCTCCACCAACCCCCTCGTTCACTGTCACTCAACCTCCAGGACTCGGCTTGAACATCACCTCCACTGGGAAGCCATCTGGACCCTCCAAGACATGGCCAATTGCCCCTCTGTGCTCTGGAAACAAACATCTGGGAACAAATATCTGGGGCACCCTCTCATAGCTCTTATCAGCTGCAAAATATATCAGTAAAGAATTATCCAGACCTTGCTCGGGACCAGGCCTGGTGATGGTCTGAATGAAGCAGACCCTGACCCTATGGAACACCTGCTCTAGTCTGCTGTAATCGCCTCCCGTCAAGTCCGCTTTCTCTCTAGCCTCTTTTCTTAGCGGCTGGGGGTACGAGGCTGGAGGTCATCAGACTCCTTGGGATATAGCACTGAGCCCAGCACAGAGAAGAAACATCACGGTTAAATGAAGAAAGTTTGGTCTGACCACTTCCTGGGACTTTCACCCTATTGGAACATTCTAAATATAAACAACTTTAGAAATGACCCAAGAGGAATTGAGACCCAGGGAGGGAAAGTGACTTTCCCAAGGCCAGGCAGAACTGGCATTCAGCGAGTAGCCTGGTAGTGGACTGAATAGTGGCCCCCAAAAGACGTGTCTACTTGGAACCTCAGAATAAGAGTCTCTGTAGATGTAATTAAGATAAGGATCTCAAGATGAGATCAGCCTCGATTAAGGTGGGCCTGAAATCCAATGACAAGTATCCTTATAAGAGACAGAAAAGGAAACACACAGAGATGAAGTCCAAGTGAAGACAGAAGCAGAGATGAGAGTGATGCAGCCACAAGCCAAAGGATGACCAGGACGGCCGGCAACCCCAGAAGCTGGGAGAGAAGCACGGAACGGACTCTCCCTCGGAGTCTCCAGAAGGAACCAACCTTGCCAATGCCTTGATTTCAGAACTTTAGCCTCCGGAACTGTGACAGAATAAGTGTCTGTTGTTTTAAGCCACGTGGTTTGTATAATTTCTTACCCAGCTCAGGGAAATGAATCCAAGCCTCTTCAGACTCCTCCTCACCTCCCTCCTACAGCACCACATCTGAGCCTTAGAACAACTGCAAGTTTGTCAGATCGTGAAGACAATTTATATTCCTCTAAAAGATAATGACTGCAGAAGATACCCTGATGTTTATAAATGTGTTAGAACCATGTTATCAGCACATAAAGTGCAGAAGTGTGAAGACGGGAAGAAGGTTTCAGCCCGTCAGGCAGTGACTGACCCATCCTGCATGTGCCCATGATGGGAAAATGATATGGATTTTGTAAAGGAAAAAGAAATACAATTTGTTGAGATTCTACTGTGTGTCTGACGCAGGGATGGGCAAATTATAAATTCATTTTATTTAATCGAACCATATGGAGCAGGAATTACTATCCCTAAGCCCAGCTCTGTGCCTGCTCTACAAATACCTGCTGCAGAATGAACCCCCATTTCACAGATGAGGAAACTGAGGTTCCGAGTGGTTAGGTGGCTCAACGGAGGCCTATTGTCAAAGCACCTCTGACTCCCAGGTCAGACAGCCAAGGCCTCATCCTGGCTCTGCGCATCACTGCAGAGTGGCCTGGGTAAGTCAGCATATTGTTCTGTGTCTCCATCTCCCCATCTGTATGCAGAGACAATAACATCTGCCTGCAGAGTTGCTTTAGGGTTAAATGCAGTGACATGTGTTGAACTTCCAACACTGTTCTGGCTCAAAGAAGGGCTCCACGGGTGATGGGGAGATTGTTAGTCTCCAGGTAGAGCCATAACTTTTTAAAATTTTTATTGGGGTACAGTTGATTTACAATGTTGTATTAGTTTCAGGTGTACAGCAAAGTGAATCAGTTATACATATATCCACTCTTTTTTAGATTCTTCTCCCATATAGGCCATTATAGGGAATTGAGTAGAGTTCCCCGTGCTATACAGGAGGTCCTTATTAGTTACGTATTTTATATATAGTAGTATGTATGTGTCAATCCCAATCTTCCAATTTCTCCCTCCCCCCCTTAACCCCCAGTAACCATAAGTTTATTTTCTACATCTGTAACTCTTTATGTTTCATAGATAAGTTCATGTGTAGCCTTTTATTAGATTCCACATATAAGTGATATCATATGATATTGTCTTTCTCTGTCTGACTTACTTCACTCAGTACGACAATTTTCACTCAGTATGACAATCTCTATCTTCACTCAGTGTGACAATCTCTAGGGCCAGGACTGTCTGAGGCTGAGCTGGGTCTCTCTAGCACAAGTTAGACACATGCATCCAGCCCCAGATGCTTGAGCCACGGCTGCGTCACGGGCACCTGAGGGTTTGCTCTCCCCAGTTGCTTCCTACCTGCCTTAACATTGAGTATCCAACCTTGATACACAGTCCTGCCCCAGGAGGGTCCTTACAGTCATTTCCAAGCTCCTCCACTTGGGCTTTAAGATCCAGGTGAAGTGTCAGAGGCAAATAAGGCTGCTGTAGAGAATGGAGCCTTTGACAATTACCAATAGAAGAATCACAGCACAGACTCTCTAGTCTTTTGGTGCAAAAATCCTTGACTTCTTCTGAAGATAGCTATTCCTTTGTTGAGAAATAGCTTCTTTCTTGTTAGTGGGCCTTGGTAAATACTACAGATGGCCCCTGACTTAATGATGGTCTGACTTCCGATTTTTTGACTTTACAATGGTGCAAAAGTGATATGCATTCAGTAGAAACCATACATCAAATTTTGAATTTTGATCTTTTCCAGGCTAGCGGTATGCTGTAAGATACTCTCTCGTGATGCTGGGCAGTGGCAGCGAGCCGCAGCTCCCAGTCAGCCACACAATCACGAGGGTAAACTGTCGACACAACTATTCTGTACCCATAGAACCACTCTGGTTTTCACTTTCAGTAAAGTATTTAATAAATTGCATGAGATATTCAACACTTCATTCTAAAATAGACTTTGTGTTAGATGATTTTGCCCAGTTAATGTAAATGCAGGCTAACGTCAGTGTTCTGAGCATGTTTAAGGTAGGTTAGGCTAAGCTATGATGTTCAGTAGGTTGGGTGTATTACCTGCATTTGCAACTTATAATATTTTCAACTTATGATGGATTTCTTGGGCCATAACCGCATTGTAAATCAAGGAAGATCTGTAATGTCTAAACATGGTACATCAGGTGACCAAGTGACCTGAGCTTCTCATCATGGACTGGATGTTGCCTGGGCCACCTAGCCAGAACATCAAGTGTGTGCAGCAGCAATTTAATATGTGGGGGAGATGGTATATAATAGACTGGGCGGGTCCAGGTAAGTTGCATGAGCAGGTAGCTCAAACTCCTTGGACATTGCCTCCCTGCCTGTGGCTTCATGGGGAGTTTCTTATGACCCGTTTATTGAAGAAGAGCAAACATCTTGTTGAAGAACAAACTCGAGCCTGGTTTATGGATGAATCTGCCTGTTGCCATCAAACAGTGGATAGCTGTGGATTATAGCCCCACTCAGGAGGGATCTTGAAAGAAAGTGAAGAAAAATCTTCCAGTTTGGTAGAACTCTGAGGGTGACATGTCAGAATTCTGAGGTTGTCCCTGTCTTCCAGGCCTGGAATATGAATCTACACTAATTCATGGGTTTGGCTGGATGATCAGTGAATTAAAAGGAAAAGGATGGAAGATTTGTGACAAGGAAGTCTGAGAACAAGGTTCATGAATTTCTCAGAATCATCACAGACCATGAAGATACTATGTCCTGTGTCATTTAAAGGACACTCACTTCAGAGAAGGCTCTAAATAGTCATCTGAACAAAATGACATGCTTGGTGGATGTCACTCAGCCCCTTTCCCCAGTCACCCTAGCACTTGTTCAATGGGCTAATAAACAGAGTGGCCACAGTGGCAGGGAAGAAGGCTATGCATAGGTTTAATACAAATAATTTCCTTTTACCAAGGGTGATCTGGCCAGCTTTACTACTAAGGGCCTAGTCTGCCAATAGCAGAGACCAACACTGAGCCCCCAATCTGATCCCATTACCCAGGGGAGACAGCCAAATGCTTGGTGGCATGTTAATTACATTGCAGCACTTCATAATAGAGGGGGCAGGATTCACCGTCACTGGAACAGACACACATTCTAGATATGAACTTGCCTTTCCTGTCCATAACACGGCTACAAGCACTACCATCCTTGGACTCACAAAATGTCTTATCCACCATGGTGGTTCTGCACAACATTGCTCCTGGTCAAGGAACTCATTCCACAGGTCGGAAAGTGCAACAGTGGGCCTGTGCCCATGGAATTAACTGGTGTTCCCACATAACCTACCACCAAGAACCAACTAGCTTGTAACAGAAAGATCAAAGGGCTTAGTGAAGACTTAGTTATGGTTTCAGTTGAGAGAGAACATCTTGGTCCTAGAATTCAAGTATTCTAAAACTCAGATGCCCTTCCCACACCTGGCATCTTTAGGTGTGGATTCTAGCCCTGCCCCTCAGACTGTCCTGGCTCAGGTAGAAGGAGGGGCTGACATGGACTTGACCCTGCCAGGCTTTGAGCTGGACTGAGCTGTTTCCTGAGTGTGACCAGAGCTGGGAGTGGGGAACCTGTTGTTCTAGATGCCACTAGGAGCTTGTAACAAGCACAAACTGGGCCATGGGACCCACTTGTCTGCTGGTTGCCTGCCTGCTGGTGAGCCAGGCGTGAAGGGTGGGTGCACTTCATCTCAGAACTTTGGAGAGTATCACGTATTTGGAGAGTTCAGCCAAGCTGAGCCCTTGGAAACTGGCTTCAGTGGCTGCCCCTTCCTCCCCACTCACTCCAACAGTCTTTCTCTCTTTTCCCTCCTCTCCTTCCCGCTTTCTCTTGCTCCTCTCACTATTATTCTTGGTTATTTTTCCTCCCTCTTCCTCTTTTTTATCTTCTCTGCTCCCCTTGCCCCTCTACTGTCTCCTCCGCCCTCTCTCCTCCCATCCCCTGCACCCTCCTCCCCTTCTATCCAGGACACCCTCCCCCTCTTCCATCTTCCCCTCCCCCCTCCTCCAGCCCCTTATGTCTGTTTCCACCTCCTCTTGTCCCTCTTCTCTCCTCCCTTTCCTGCTCACCCCTTCTCTCCCAGTCACTTCTCCTTTTCCTCTGCCACCTCCTTCTTTTCAGTTAACTCTCCTCATCTCACTGCCCCCTTTCTTCTTTTGCCCCTTCATCCTCCCTTTCCCCTTTCTAGTCTCCCCAGGGATTCCCTCTGGCCACCATGGGGAGGGCCGAGCCCCTCTCTAGTCTGCCAGGCCTCTTTCATTGCACTGAAGTCTCACTGCTAAAGATCCACAACCACTGGCTTGCCGCCAGTAAAAATAACACTCCCTCTCTCCCTTCTATTCAGCTACTGCCTTCAGCTGTTTTGACTGAGCCTGCGCAAATCACTTTGTTTCTCAGCAGAACAACACTACCTAATGACATCCATCAATCAAACAGTGTCTGTCCCAGCAGATACGTGCATCTTTGGCCCTGCATCCCAGCATCTGCTGTATCCTGAAGAAGGAGGGAGCCAGGCACTGGAACACCCACCAAGGCTTCTCCTGCAGGGGACAGGTGTGTCCTAGATCCACAGGGTATTTGATGAGAGGGCACGCTGAGCCTCACACCGCTGGCCCAGCCCCTCTTCCCCACATCATAGGAGATCATGCTGAGGTTCAAGGGGAGGGCACAGGCTGTGAGTCTGCAGATGTAGGTTCAAATTCTTCCTCCATCCTATTTGCTGTGCATCCTTCACTAGTCTCTCTAACCCTCACTTTCCTTGTCTGTAAAATGGGGAAAATACTACCTGACTTGTGGGGCAGTGTGAGGGCAAAATGAGTAGATATAGGAAAATCACTGTGGGTAGTCCTTGCCACTTGGCATATGCTCAATAAATGTTGCTTTTTTTACTCCCCTTCCGCATTGCCTAAGCTCTCAATGCAAACTATATTCAAACCTAACTTTTGACAGAACGTGCTCACCATCATGCATTTTCTGGATTGTATGTCGTGCTCTTCCTCCTATACCTGGAGAACTCTCAGTTATCCTTCAAAACCCACCCTCAAGTGTCACAGCTCCCGTGAAGCCTTCTCTAACCATCCCACCTTCTCTGGTGGAATTAGTCTTTCCTTTCCCACTGTTACCACCCTCGTCAAGACTCTTTGGTGTCCAGAGACTGCTCCAATGAAGGAGTATTTAATAATGTTTGCTGCTGCACCATTGGACCTCACGGGCACCATGCATGGAAAGCCAAAGGGATCAAGACAGCATCTCCCTCCTTCTCCTCTCCAAGCATTCATATATGCCCTTTCTCTACTTCTCCGAACAGATTTTCTATGATGACTTTCTATTTTGCATGCAGGTGAAAATTCAACCTAACTACACATGACCTTTGGGTGTGACTAAGATGAAATATAGCTGTGAAGATGACAAGGGGTCTACCCCTGGGCCAGTCAGTTATGATCAAAGGGGAGCCATCATGTAAGCAGTAAACAATGCCACACCTTCAGCAAAGTAAGAGTGCAGAGAGTGTGCAGAAATGTGGCATATGCACATGCTGTGCCGCATCCCCCGTACTTCCCAGGGAACTCGGAGCATGCTGCTCTCAGAGCCCTCAGCACGTAGCATGAGGCTCGCATTCTTTGTTTGTCTGCCTTCCCACCACAGAGTGAGATCCTCTTTAAAGCCCCAGCTTGCAAAACAAGCTGGGACAGAGCAGATGTCAAAATAATTTCCATGGAATGGCTGCAGGAACAGAGACAATGGAAAAAAGCAAAGGTTATTGTTGTGATGCTGCCCTTGATTAGAATTTGCTACAAGCCCCTTATTCTTATAATTTGGAGAGGACTGTCACTCTGGACAGTGTCAGGGACAGAGGTGGCAACCTCATTGTCCCCTCCTCCCATCTAAGATTGGATTCATCTAGGTCTCTGTGCACTCAGCCCATCACCAATCCATTCCCTTTCTATTGTCCATCTCACCCATATTCAAAATTTTTCTCTTATCCATCCCTCTTACCAGCTATGCACCCATTCATCTATCCATCCATTTTATTTCCCGTGCGCTTATTCCTAACAGAATCCAATTCCCCCACAAGGCATCTGCAGCCTCCCTGGAGAACATCTCAGATGCTTCCTGACAGGACAAGTCAGCTTTCCAGATCTAGCCAGTAGAAGTCACCATTTACTTCCAGTTTTCTTACCCATCACTACACACACACACACACACACACACACACACACACACACACACACACACACACACATCTGCAGGGATAACTGCTTCTACTGGGCACTGCAAGTTTGTCAAGCTCCTTCTGAGCACCACAGCTGCCTCTTCTTCATCCCATCGCATCCTGCCCTGTGCTGGAGCCCCTGGGGAGCCAGAGCCACACAGCATTTCATGGCAATGCGGGGTCTCAAATCAATTATGTTTGTGGTTGTGGTTGCAGGTGTTTTGTGGAAACACCTTTGCAGGTAACAAATATTAGGACCAGATGCAGAGATGAGGTGAGGTGAGAAGCAAGAATATCCTGAGGGTCTGGGGCATAATAGGCACTCAATAAATACCAGCTAAATGAAGGCATGAGTGGGGAGCTTAGGTCCTATGAGACCCCAGAAGTAGCTTTATATGGGTGCTTCGGGCTGATTCATCCACACTGGTATTTTCTGAAAGACATTTTCTAGGCAGTTGTTCTGTCCTTGCTCTCCCTTGACCTGGGGAGAGATAGGGAGGCAGGGGCATCTATTTTCGTACCTCAGAAAGCTGTGTGGGGAACAGGAAAGCAGCCGCAGGCTGCCAGCACCTAGAGTGTCAGGCAGCCTGATTGGGGGTGGTGGGGCGGACGATGGCTGCCACCTCTGTCCCTGACACTGCGCAGAAAATGCCAGTTAGCAGCACCATGGGCAGCATCCTCAGCTATAGTCACTCAACCCCATACGTCAGAATCCACAGAGGAAACAGCACAGGGTGAGCCAATGTCAGTTCCAGTGTTATACATATGTACTGCCATATATATGCATATATAAATATGTATAGGTACACATATACACATACATACTCAGAAACACTTATACATATACATACACATATACATATGTACTGCCATATATATGCATATGTAAATATGTACACATATACACATACATACTCAGAAACAGATACATACACACAGATAAATATACTTACACATATATATACACACATATACATATGTACTGCCATATATATGCATATACAAATATGTATATGTACACATATACACATACATACTCAGAAACAGATACATACACACAGATACATACACACAGATGAGTATACTTACACATATATATACACACATATACATATGTACTGCTCTATATATGCATATATATACATATGCATACACAGAAACATACATGCAAAAAGATACTATACACATGTAGTTATATATACATATACATACATATATACACATGCACAGAGATACATATAGATACACATATATACATATACATACGCATATATACATATGTACTGTTGTATAAACATACATGTAAACATATACATATACATGCATGCAAATATAAATATTTGATCTTGGTCAGTCACTCAGCAACAGAAATTCCCAACATAATCCCCATTGTAGAGAGGAGAAAACCAAGGCTCAGGGAGGCACATAGCCAACCCAGAGTCCCATTGCAAGTTGTGCCAGAGTCAAGTCTCAAGCCCACAAGCCTCTGACCTGTAACCACCTCACTTCAGTGCCTCTAAACTACAGACCCACTCTCACCCCCAACATGACACAGATCTGTCTGCATCACGCTTGTCCTCTGCCTCCCCCATCAGCCTGTGAGCCCCTGAGGGCGGACTCCCTATTTGTGTTTCCATGTACCCCCAGCTCAGGGACTAGCGATGAATAAAGGAGAAGGGGGATGGCTCCAGCTCCTGGCTCATCGATGCTTGTCCATTGCTTCAGCAGTTCCCAGAGATGTTGCTGTGAGAAGAGCTGTAGGAGAAATTGAGTCAGGCAAAGAGCTCCCATGAGCCCAGTACCCACGGCTCTAGTGGATTCACCGAGGCCATCTCCCGGTGAGCTGGGCTGTGCGTGGCTGACTATACCCACCAGACTGCTCAGAGGTCTCCGTTCTCCCACGCGGTGCACAGTGGCACCCACAAGCCTGCATCAAAATGCCTCTAAAGACCCAGCAAAGGGCATGGTTGACACATCAGCTGTGCCATCAAATATCACAATTAGCTCTTTAATGAGGAGCCTGGGGAGTGTCCTGTGGACTGTGGGCCTGGGACCGAAATCACAGTGATTATGAATCACTGATCCCCTTCAAAGGTGCTCGAGCTCTCCCAGACATCACCACAAGAGATCAGAGCCTCTCCCAGATTCTTTCTAAATCAAGGGGTTCATATCCTTTGGGAGGAAAACAAATCAGGGTGAGCTGAGGCTGCCCCAGCACACAACCAACAGGAGCGTTTGCATGGATGAGGCCATCCACCCCTTCTGGTCAATAAACACCCCAGGCTGAGCAGTATTTTACCTGCCCTCTGATCGTCAAACCCATGTACACGGCTAGAAACAGCCTTTGCCAGCTGTGACAAGGCCCACCGGGGGTTGGGGAGGGCGTGTGCACATACATCTGGAGACAGCATTTCTGGGCAGCCTGGGGGGCCAGTGGAGCCCAGGAACTGACCCCGACGGGCCTGGGTTTGAATCCGGCTCTGCCATCTCCAGGCGGGTGGCCCTAGGGAGCCTTGTCGTCTCTCTGAGCCTCAGTTTCCACACCCAGGTGGGTGTGGGTGGGGCTGGAGGGGCCAGGACAGGAGCTAACTTTGCAGGACCTTGAAAACCGAGCTCAAGGTTGGAGTCTTTGCTTTAGGGACAGGGGGGACTCTGCGGTGCTTTAAGCAGCTGGGGGACAGGAGGTTTGCATTTCATATGGATCACCCAGGATCTTTACCTCAGCCCCCCTGTGGGTTGTGGGGACAAAATGGTAAAATGGCTGAAAAGCTTAGACCAGTGATGTTTCAGCAGCATTCCAGGAAATGGCGGCCAATGTCCTGGGGTGGAGGTGGGCGGACGGACGCCCTGCACACTCTGCCTGTCAGGGGAGCAGCCCCTCCCAGGTGCAGGTGCTGTCCCCGGCCCCTTATCCACACCTCCTCACTGCGTCCTCACAGCCTCAGCAAGGTGGGGAGTGTTACCACCCCATCTCACAGAAGGAGAGACTGAGGCTTGGGGGAGAATCAACCCTAGAATGGGAGGGGCCTTAGGGAACTATCCTCCAGGCCCACATCCGTTTCACAGAGGGGAAAACTGAGGTCTGGAGAAAGGCAGTGGATTGCCCATGTTGAACTCTCCATTACACTTAATGAGATCCAAGCCACCCTCAGAGGCTAGAGACACAGAAATGAATTAGACACGGCCCCTGCCCTGAAGCTCCTGGTTATGGGGGAGGGGTTCTAACATAAATTATATTCTGATACTTACATGAAGTGAGCAAGAAGGGAAGTGTGTGGAAGGTGCAGACACAATGTAGACGAGGAAGGAGTGAACTCTGTGTAGGTTGGAGTGATCAGGAAAGGCTTCTGGAAGGAGGTGGCAGTGATAGAAAGGAGGTGGGATCTCCTTCCTGCCACCCAGGGCTCTTTCTGCTTCTCTCCAACCACTTCTTAAGCATGGCAGGGCGAGCAGGTATGAAAACATTTTCTGTGACAAGTTACCAAAATCCAGTTCAAAAGTCACCTGAGCACAGGGGTCCAGGATTGGCCATGTAGCCTTGTTTATAATTGGGAAAATGAGAAACAAGTTAAAAATCCACAGACAGGAGATGGTTAAAGAAATTACGGAGCATCTGTGCAATGCAATCCAGTCATCTATTTAAAAAGATATGGTGGGAGGACGTGATAAACTCAGTGGTACTTTTTCCTGAATGAAAGGGTCAGGTTTGCCTAACTGGGCTGCAGGAAGGAAGCAAATGCTGTCCTTGTCTCCGTTCTCTGCTGTGTCCCCCTAATCCCACCCCACTGTCCCCTCCTTCCCCTGGGTCCTGGGCTTTGCCACATGGATGTTAGAGGGACACATCTCTCAGCCTTCTCCCTACCCCACTGAAGGCAATGGCATTCACTCATTCACTCATTCATTTGTTCACTCTCTCATTTGTTCATTGGTTGAGCCCCTACGACGTGACAGGCATCGTGCTAGATAGAAGACAGGCAGTGAGGAAGCATACAGCCCCTGCCCTCATGTTGCTTGCAGCTAAGTGGGGGATACCAGCTTTAAACAAAGTTTCATAAATAAATGTGAAATTAAGAGCACCTCAGGCAGCAAGGCAGCATGTGCAAAGGTCCTGGGGAAGCCAAAGCAGGACAAGGACAGAAAGCTGGAAAACATCCAGAGGAACTGGAGCACAGACAGCAAGTGAGAGGCTGGATGTGGCTGGGAGTAGGAGGCAGGGCAGGAGCTTCGGGCTTTCTCTAGGACTGTGGCCCTTATCTAAGGAGTAGCCAGGAGCCAAGGGGAATTCTAACTGGTCCGAATGTGGTTAGATGTGCACCTCGAACAAATCACATGGGCACTGGTTCCCCCAAATCCCAATTATCCGCCCCTAGGTTGAGTCTTGCCCCAAAATAGCTGGGGACGCAACAGGGTTAATTAACCAAGTCCCTCTGCTGCTGGGCTGCAGGATGTTGGGGTGACAGATGATGAATGAATGTGGTAATTAACTCTTAGTTACATCAGGTGAAAAGCGTCATGAAGGACAGTTAAGCAGAGTAAGGGGCACAGAGTGCTCAGGAAAGCCCCCCATCACCACCTCAGGCAAGGCAGTGTCTGAGCAGAAACCTGGACGGCATGAGGAGTGAGCCATGTGGACGGGTGAGAGAACATTCCAGGTGGAGGAAGCAGCAGGTGCAAAGGCCCAAGGTAGGAAAGTGCCCAGCTACTTCAGAACCGTCCAGGACCCCGAGGCTGGTGCAGCAGGAGGTGGTGGGGCATGAGTGAGGGGAGGTGGGTGGGTAGAGCCTAGGGGACCTTGTAAGGACTGTGACTGCTACTCTGAGTGCCATGAGGAGCCCTTGGAGGGCTTTCTGAAAAGGAAGGACACTTCCTGACTTTGGTTTTAAGGAGATTTCTTAAGTTGTTGAGAGGAGAACAGTGCAGGGGTCGGGGAAATAGGGAGCGGCCGGGCGGCTGTCCCCACAGTCCAGATGAGAGCTGAGGCTGCCCTTGGTTTATCCAATTCTCCCTGTTTTATAACTTGCTTTTTCCACCTGACCTGCATCAGGGTCCTCTTCTAGGTCAACACACAAAACTTTTCCCCATCCTTTTCAGCGGCTGCCCACCCTGCACTGTACGAAAGTGCTGTGATTTCTTTACCATCTCTTGTCTGTGAGTATTTTGGGGGTTTTTTTTGCTTTTTTTTTTTTTTTTTGGCCACACTGCACAGCATGTGGGATCTTAGTTCCCTGATCAGGGATCGAGAATCCATGCCCCCTGCAGTGGAAGCATGGAGTCTTAACCACTGAACCGCCAGGTTAAGTCCTTGTCTGTGAGTATTTAAGTTGTTTCTGTTTTTCACAATTATAAACAGGGCTGCAGTAGCTGATCCTGGGCACCTGTTCTTCAGTGGCTTTCGAGTTGGATTTTGGTGACCTCTCACAGAAGGTGCCCTGAGCCACACAGGGAATGCTTTCTTTCATCCCTGGGGAAGTCTTTGCTCGCCTTCCTTGCTGTTCCTCCCTTCCAACCATTGCCCCAGCCCTCAAGGGCAGGGGCCAGGGCTTGTTCAGTCCTGTGCTATGTCCTGGGGAAGCAGAACAGCACCCGGCAGAGTGGAAAAAAATACCCCTTGATTAAACACTAGTCCTGGTGCCCGACGAGCAGCCACACGCTGGCAGTATGGGGCAGAGGCAAGCACAGCCAAGTGAGACCCCCCCTTGGTGGGGAATCCTACCTCAGCCACACTTGCTGTGTGGCCTTGGGCAGGTTGCTTTATTTCTCTGAGTCTTACGTTCCCAACTATTAAATAAGGAGTAAAATCCCCCTAAACAAAACTGAATGAAATGGAACAGGATAGACAAAGCCTGGGTGTGGTGCCTGGCACATACCCAAGGGTCCATAAATGGGTTTTCCCTCTGCATCCCTGGCCCCTCCAAGGTCACTGTCACTGGTTCCAGCTGGTGAGCATCCTGTGGGCGCCATCAGGATGTCACTGATACATGGATGGATGATAGGGCAGTCAGCCGTCCCAGTTCTGTGTGGCCCCATCCCTCTGAGCCCACTGTCTGCCCAGGCTGTGATCTGAGCCTCTGGCTGAAGTACAGCTGGGTGATCCTCCGCTGGCTCCCAACGCCCAGGTGTCTCCTGAGGCCTCTGGGGGCAGAAGTTGGGGTTGGGACCCTGCCCCACCCAGGACCCAGATCCCAGGGAGGGGCAAGAGTTGGCCTCAGCTGCAGGGGAGGAGGGTCAGGCCAGGAGCGAGAAGGGCTTCCTCTCCCAGTCTGCACAGGGAACTGGGCATTCCCACTGTCACCGGGGATCCGGAGAAGGGAACAGGGTGGTGAGGGACCTAGGAGCCAGTCACGAGGGGCATGTTGGAGGAACTGTGGGAAGCAGGGGTGCTGAGGAAGGACTTCTAGGAGCTGCCCCGGGTGGGCCCCTGGGACCTGCTGGGATGCAGGGAGGACTCAGAGTAGATCACTGCATCAAGATTCTCTGGAACTTTGAAATCGTCTCCCTGTCCATGCTCTGCTCAGCAGGCCCATGACCTCGGGTAGGGCAGGTCCTCTACTCCTGGAGAATGCTCAGAGGGTGTCTGAATCTCTCATCCCAAGAAGAAGAGGGATCCTGCAGTCTCCACGGAGCCTGCGTCTCCCTCTCTTTCTCTCCCCCCACCCCTGGCTCTCTCTCTCTGTCTACCCCCCAGTCTTGGCACCTCATCTCTGCCTCACCCTGGCCTACCACCTCCACCCCCTCCTTTCCTGCCCATATTTTTTTCCATGCCGGATGTTTATTTTCAGAACGTCAGAATCTTTCCCAAGCCTCTAACATTTACTCTTTGGAATTAGAAAAGTTTCCATTTCTCTTTCCCAGAGTGAGGCTGGTGGATGAAATTTCCTCAGGAATCTCTCCTGCCCTTCTGGAGGCAGAGCTGGCTTATGTCAGCCCAGCACTGATTGTGTCAACCAGCAATTATTAGGCACCCACTGTGCACCAAGCCCTTCTCGTGAACTATTACACGCAATTCATTTATGAAGCCTGTGGGGTTGGCGTTACCATATGCACCTGCAGGATGAATGTACCAAAGCTTAGAGCAGTTAAATAACAGGTCTAAGGTCACACGGCAAGTGAGAGGGGGTGGCAATGAAACCACATCTATGTGGCCCCAGCGTCCATTTCCATCCTCTGTGCTCTGTCTCCAAGGCCCATGGGTGCTGATGCACTGAAGGATGTGCAGCATTTGGGTGAACCAAGAGTTTAGGGGATATGGCATCTAGTCAGAGAGAGGCAATAACGAAAACAAAACATCTGAGTGGTCAGTCAAGGGTGGGGCAGTCACTGGTGGGGGAAGAGCCTAAGCCCAGAAGGAAAATGTGCTATTTAGACAAATTCTCTCTCCCAAAAAAGTTAACCTAAGCAATCACAAGAATGTGCGTATTACTGAGAACTTATCACATACCAGGCACTGTTCTCAGTATTTTACGTGCACAAACTTATTCATCTCCAGGTGGACACTATTAAAATTCTCATTTTATAGAAGAGGAAACTGAGGTTCAAAGAGGTTAAGTAACTAACCCAGTAGGTGGCAGAGCCAGATTGGGATGGCCGCAGCCTGGCTCCAGAGTTCCTGCACCACCCCACCCTCCTGCACAACTTCCACAGGTGGATCATGGACAACATCACATGCTAGGCTTCACGGTTTCCTTCAGTAGGAAATGAGGAGCTCTTGAATGTTGCTAAGCAGGGACATGCCATGGTCAGAGCTGTGCCTGAGAAAAGCAACATCTTAATAATAACAGGTCTTCCAACTCATGAACACAGTATATCTCTCCATCTACCTAGGTTGTATTAAATTTCTCTCAGAAATGTTTTATAAATTTCAGTGTACAGGTCTTGTACATTTTTGTCAGATTTATCCCTAATGATTTTATATTTTATACTATTGTAAATGGTATTGATTTTTATTTTAATTTACAATTTTTTATTGCCAATATATAGAAATGTAATTTTTTGTATATTAATTTTATATCCTGTAACCTGGCTAAATTCACTTTTCAGTTAGATTTTTTGTAGATTCCATAGAATGTTCTATGTAGATGATTTTGTCCTCTGTGGATAATGACAGGTTTACTTCTTTCTTTACAATATGGATGCCTTTAATTTCTTTTTCTTGCTTAGTTGCATTGGCTAGAAACTCCACTACACTGTTGAATAGGAGTAGTGACAATGGGTCCTTACCTTGTCCCTGATCTCAAAGGGAAAAGCCTTTAGTCTTTCACCATTAAGTATGGTGCTAGTGGTAGATATTTTTAAATGTTCTTTATCAAAATAGAGTGTCCAGTTCTATTCCAGGTTTGCTGAGACATTTTATCAGAAATGACTCTTAGATTTTGCGAAATGTTTTACTGTATCTATTGCAATGATCATGTTGTTCTTCAATATCAA
The DNA here is from genome assembly GCF_949987515.2 of Delphinus delphis. Classification (NCBI taxonomy): domain Eukaryota; kingdom Metazoa; phylum Chordata; class Mammalia; order Artiodactyla; family Delphinidae; genus Delphinus; species Delphinus delphis. The sequence goes on from NC_082683.1 coordinate 23,553,076, forward strand.
TATGAATAACATTGATTGATTTTTGAATGTTAAACCACCCTTGCATTCTTAAAAAAAGAAAAAATCTACACTTGACCATATGGTATTTTTCATCTTCTATATATTTGGATTCTATTTGCTAAAATTTTGTTTAACATCCTTACACCTATGTTCATGAGGAATATTGGTCTGTAGTTTTCTAATAATGTCTTTGCATAGTTTTAATATCAGAGTAATCCTAGGCTCATAGAATGAGTTAGGAAGTATAGTACCTTCTCTTCAGTGTATGGAAAACTTTGTGTAGAGTTGGTATTATTTCATCCTTAAATATTTGGTGGGATTCTATAGATAAGCCATCCAGGTCTTGAATCTTCTTGATGGGAGGTTTATAACTCAAGTTCAGTCATTCAGTTTCTTTAATGGACATAAAAATATCTTAGCCATCAATTTCTTCTTGTGTTATCTTTGGTAGTTTGTTCCTTTAAATAAATTTGTCTTTTTAAGTTTTCAAGTTTACTTACATAAAGTTGCTCATACTACTCCCTTATATATTATTCTTTAAATATCTATAAAATTGATAGTGATGACCCTCTTTCATTCCTGATGCTGGTGATTTATATCTTCCCCCTTTTTTCAGAATGACTCCAAGTATATACTTATTATCTTATTGATCTTCTCAAATTATCAGATTTTATTTTCATTTCTCTATTGTCTTATTTTTTTCTATTTCATTAATTTCTGATCTGATTTCTATCATTTCCCTTCTTCAGTTTATTTTGGGCTTAATTTACTCTTCCAGCTTCTAGAGGTGGAAGATAAGGTTATTGATTTTGGACCTTTCTCATTTTATAATATAGGTGTTTAGTGCTATAAATTCCTCCCTAAATACTGCTTTAGTGGCACGTCATAAATTTTGATGTCATTTTCATTCAATGCAAAATATTTTCTATTTCCCTTTTGGTTCATTATTTAATGTGAGTTGTTTGGAGGTGTATTACTTAGTTTCCAAATATTTGGGAGATTTTCCAGGTATCTTTCTGCTGTTGAGTTCTAATTTTTTATTATGAACAGAAAATATACTTTGTATAATTAGAATCCTTTTAAATTATTGAGACTTTGTGTAATCTATCTTGGTAAATGTTCTATGTGTAGTTGAAAATAATATGTATCCTGTCATTGTTGAGTAGAGAGTTTTATAAAGGTCAATTAAATCAAATTGTTTGATAGTGTTGTAAAAATCTTTTATATTCTTATTTACTTTCTGTCTACTTATTCCATCAATTATTGTGAGAGTGATATTGAAATCTTCCACTGTAGTTTTGGATTTATCTATTTCTCTTTGCAGTTCTATCCATTTTTGCTTCATTATTTTGAAACTCTGCTTTCGGTCACATGAATGTTCGTGACTCTTACTTTCTTTTGATGAATTGACCTCTTTATCATTATGAAATGATTCTTTTTATTCCTGGTAGTATTTTCTGCTCTGATATTTACTCTGATAGTAACATAACCACTCCAGGTTTTATTGATTATTCTTAACATGACATCATTTTCCATTCTTTTACTTTTAACCTATCTGTGTCTTAATATTTAAAGTGGATCTTTTTTCGAGCAGCGTATTGTTCAGTCTTATCTTTTTATCCAATGGGACAATCTCCACATTTAATGTGGGTGTTTAAACCATTCACACTTAACGTCATTATTAATATGGTTAGTTGTACTACACATAACCTTGCTCTTTGTTTTCTACTTGTCATGTCTGTTCTTTGTTCACTTTTATCTTCTTTTTCTGCCTTCTTTTGAATAACTGAGTATTTTTTCTGATTCCATTTTATCATTTTTGTTGGCTTATTATCTATATCTTGTATTGGTATTTTAGTGGTTGCTTTGGGATTTATACTATATATCCTTAACTTATCACCATGTACCTTCAAGTGATAGTGTAACACTTCACATATAATATAAAACTCTGTACTAGTATACTTCCTTCTCTCCCCTGTGTGCCTTTATGCTATTGTGGTCATACATTTTACCTCTACATATGTTATAAACTCAACTCCATACTGTTGTTACTAACCTTCAAATGGTCAGTGGTTTTTTGAGAGATTTAAATAATAACATAAATTATTTTACATTACCCTGCATAATTACTATTTCCAGTGTTCTTTATTCCTTCATGAGATCCATATTTCCATCCAGTATTATTTCTCTTCTGACTTAAAGGTTTCATTTAACATTTCTTGTGGTATGAGTCCACTGGTGATTAATTTTTTCAGGACAGAAAATAATTATTTTTTCAGGACAGAAAACAAAGCAATGGCCAAAAATTCTCTAAATGTGATGAAAAGTATAAACCCACAAGTCTAAGAAGCTCTACAACTCCCAAGCACACACGCACATAAAAACATTTAAAAATACCTACACCAAGTCACATCATAATCAAGTTCTCAAAGCTAGTGATAAAGAGAAAACTTTAAAAGCAGCCAAAGGAAAAATAAAGTCACTTTATGTACAGAAGAATAAAAATAAGGATGAAAGCAGATTTCTCCTCAGAAACAATTCAAGTGAGAAAACAGTGGAGAAACATCTTAAGATGTTGAGAAAAAAAAACCTTCTTGGCCTAAAATTCTAAACCCTGAAGAATATCTTTCAAAAACAAAAGAGAAATAAAGACTTTTTCATGCTGAAATATTTATGGGAGTTACTTGTTCATTTCTCATCTTTCAGGGATTATTGTGTCTTCTTTGCTTGATGTCTAATATCTTAAAAATTATTATTTCATATATTTTATCCAGATGTTTAATTGTTTCAGGCAGAAGGATAAATCCAAGCCCTGTTACTCCATCTTGGCCACAGGTAGAAATCATAGCTGCAATTTGATATATATTTGTGTGATTTTCTCTTGCTCTAATCTACATTCCAAGAGGGAAGGAATTTCATCTGTTTTTACTCTCTGCTGTATCCCCAACACCTGGCATCATGTCTCGCACAGAGTGGGTTTCAATAACTTAATTCCCTACACTTTTATGTGGTCTCACTTAGTTTAGTGAATCACAGAGCTATTACATGACCTAGCAGATACTTTAGAAGATCCAAATTAGTATAAGAAAAGAAGCATGTATCAGAGTCAAGGCTGAGAAAGGTCAGAAGAGGAAAAACAAGATTCTAGGAAGGCAGGAAAGTTAGAAAAGATAGAATGGACCCATCTCTTTCTCTTCCCTACTGCCATCCCCACCTCAGTTTCCAAAAACATTCCTCTTACACACATCTCTGACATGGCCAGCCAGCCTTCCCTACTCACTCCACCTCCTATATTCTCTACTCCTTCCTTTAGTTATAGAACCTCAAACTTCAGCTACATAAAATTTTAAAAAATACATTTCTCAGCTTCCCCTGTAGCAAGGTACAGCCATGTGACTAATTTCTACCAATGGCATGTGAGTACTCACATGTGCAATTTCCAGGTTGCATCCTGTTTTAAAATTTTTTTTTTTGTTTATAAAACTTACTTTATTCCCATTTACACCATATGGTTGAGAGTTTCCTCAGAATTTGCTTTTACTTTTCAGGAAAAAATTAGATTATAACCTAAACTCAAGATTATTAACCTTACCCATATACACTGATAGTTGAAAATGTATGTGCATGATGACCTTGTAGGACATTTACCCAGAAGTAAATATTCTCTCATGAATCACCATTATCTTTTATATCAAAACTTATTACAGATAAAGAACTCAACACATCTGTTTCTTCCAAACATGTTTAAAGTGGAGCAGCTTTGTCCCAAATGTGGCATTTCTTTTCCTCCAGATTGCATCCTTAAAGGGAGAGGCCATACTTTCCCTGTCTTCTTGTCCTCCCTTCCACATACTAGAGGGAATGTGGACATGGAATTGTGCTATATTTCACAAAATTAATAGGGCCAACAAATTAAGAATGATGAGCAGAAGATGGAAGCAGTCTGGGTCCCCAAGACTGTGAAGCCACCTCATGAGGCCTCAATAGCCAATGCTAGAACTGTTATGTAAGGGAGTAGTATAATTCTGTCTTGCATAAGCCACTGTTATGTTGGGTCTTATGTGATTCTCAATAGTACCCAGAATCAGGCACTTCTCTGTTTTTCAGGGAAGCTGAAATGGCTCAGGGAAGCTTATGCCTGGAAGAAAAGCTATCTAATTGTTTTTAATGTTTATTATATTTATTTATTTACTTACTTAGTTGTGCCGGGTCTTAGTTGTGGCCGGCAGCCTCCTTAGTTGCAGCATGTGAACTCTTACTTGTGGCACGCATGTAGGATCTAGTTCCCTGACCAGGGATTGAACCCAGGCCCCTTGCATTGGGAGCTCGGAGCCTTAACCACTGCACCACCAGGGAAGTCCCGAAAAGCCATCTAATTTTGATATGCAGCTCAGACCCTAGAGTGTCAGGGAACCTGTGGACACTCTAGGATCTGCGGCTTTGCTGATTGAAGTCCGTTCCTGTTGGGGCTCTGACTTCAATAGAACATGCAGTGAAGAGGAGGTTAAAACTGGATATAAGAAACTAGCCCTACTGGCCAGCTGCCCCTTTCCTTCCCCATCCCCTGTCTAGGCAGGAAAATCCTTCCCAAAGTCCTCTATCTTTCTTAGCCTTATTCCCACCGCCTTGAGTTGGGCACATCCGTCCACAGAGCAGGGGAAGGGGAAGGAAGGGAAACATTGTACCACCGATGGAGATGGTGGTGGAAGACCTGGCCGCCTGCCGCCCATGCATCACACTCACAAGGGAATCCTCTGGGCAGGCAGGCTCAGGGACTGAGTCCTTCCTACTGCAGGGCACACTCTGGCCCTCACCAAATAAATCTAATATTCAGATAAGGAAGTGGAGGGAAGATTTAGCAGACACTTTCCTGAAATTCAGCAGTAATAAATGAGAAAAACAGCAGCTCACTTCAGATAACCACCGCCGGAGAAGTAATTACAGCACTCCTGTCCTGAGCCAGGATGCCAGTGGCAGAGGCACCGGCCCAGGCAATTCATCAGCCTCAGATTTACGGCCTCCTCAGGAGCCACCTGCACATCCCCTCCCCTCCGGTTTGCTTGAGACACTTTTATTTAGATTTTGTCAAGATTATTGATCTTCTCTTCCAGTTCTCGAGAGCGGAAGGTGAGCACCTCACTGAGTGGCACAATCGAATATTGATTTTTTGGAAATGATCGAGCAAAAAAATTGACCCATTCAAGTGAGCCAATTGTTTCCAACTGCCCAACACCATAGAATCCTTGTTTCCCAGGCAAATCCTTGAGCTCTTGATATCACAGTCAAGGAAAACAGAGAGCCCACTGCCTGCACAGAGAGGGATTAAAGCTGCAAATTTAACAAGGGTTGCAATCCTGTCTCCTCATCAGTAGAATGGGAAGGAGGAGAAGGCTGCATAAGTGTCTCCCAAATGCATGAACGAATGAGGTACCGAATCACGGAAAAAGGGTTGGGGACCTCCAAATCATCTTCCTACCCTCCTGTATCATTAACATCAAAGTTTTCCAGCTCAGCAGAGCTGCAACAACAGAGATTACAGAAAGTGGAAATGGCGTTAACAGGTCCTCCTGCTTTCAGGCTGGGAAAAGATTGTTGTTCTGATTTTACAGATGATTCAGCCAAGGTATGGAGGTCATACAACAAAAATCTTACCAAGATCCTTAATGTCCAACAGTAACAGCCACAACCACACAGCCTCAAAAGTAATCAGGCCACAGCAGCTCCACTGCCTGACTATTGTCAGGTGCCAGCACTGTGCCAAGGGCATGGTATTGTCTCATTTAATCCTCACAACAACCCAAAGAGATGGATGCTGTTACCTTCATTTTTCTTATGTGTTTGTCATGCCTTGGTTTCTGATTTCAAAAGAAATATATCCTTCTCTTAAAAGGTTTTATCAATAGACATCCTCATGTCAGCTAGGAACAATAAAATAAAAATTCAATATAACTGCAATCCTGCCCAAGGGTTTTAGATTGCCTTTTGCTCAGCCTCAGGGGCACAGGTAGGTTATACATCATGGGTCTGTGAAGGGAACCTGAAAGTGAGGTCAACTACAGGGCTGGCTGGGGGTTGGAGAACTCAAAAATGCACAGTTGCCCCTTCCCTGCCTACTCTAGGTCTAACTGGGATGTGTTTTCACAAGCTGCCTCTAACTTCTTTTTATTATAGTTTCAAAAACCATCACCTATCATATTGCAGGGCTCCTTTTGTGGGTTCTGCACAGTGATGGTGATAATGGGGAAGCAGAGTGGCTGTTCCTCCTTCATCATAACCCCCACCCCCGCTGACTACAGTAGAGTCTTCTGGCTGCCCCATCACCCTGGGAGACCAGAGACACCTGTTCATGTCTGAGCTCCTTGCTGGATTCGTGGACAATGCAGAGGGTCTTGCTAAATCACCCCTACCAATAGCTTCTGAGTTCTTTCAAAGCCTCCTCTGCGAGAGTTGATAGTGTCAGTTTCCCTTTGAACAAAGGTCTTCTTCACCTTTTTTCCCCCACTGTGCCAAGCATAGTGCCCAGCACATAGCTGCAAACTGGAGAATAGCTGGTTAAATTGGAGAAAACTTGAAACAGAAATTGGACATCATCAAAGCAGGAAAGAAAAGTATTTATAAATCAAAATCCTTTTCTGTAGGTCCCTGGAGAGCAGAGCACTTCAAAGATGCCTTCAGCAAATCCTTTCGTAAGCCACAGAATCCCTTTCTCTTGTAAATAGCCCTCACTCCTGAAGCTGGGACAAACACACACTCACACATGAATGCATATACACATATATAAATAACACACACACATTATGAAGGTAATATATCCTTGCAGGAAAAAACAACTCAAACAGCACAGAAGAGAAAATGTAAAAGGTTAAGCCTTTCCTGATCATCTCCCCACTTTCTTTCGTCTAAGACACTCACTAAAATGTGGAGGCATCTTAGGAACTGCTTAGATGAGGATGCCTCCCTGCTCAGCCTCAAGTTATGACTTTGATCAGTTTTTTTAATTACAATGAGTGGGATATTCAGGACACACAGAAACAGAGTCTGCCCGAAGGGTTTCTCTGTCTCCCTGCTCTGTGGGAAATGCAAAGCCCCACTGCTGCTGTCTTCATCCAGAAAGGCGGGTGCTGTCAATGTCTGACTGGTTTGGGATCCCACATTGACTGAAGGCAGTCAGGTATCTTGTGGTTACCGGTGGGGAGAATGAGCTCCCCTTCAGTGGAGGCTCTGTCTGCAAGATAAAGACCCTTCTGAGGGTGCTGGGTTCTAATCCTTCTCCTGATATCATCAGGGCAGAACTTGTGGCCCTTGGTGGTTTAGTCACAACTCTCTCACTTCATTCAAGACACCATTACAAACTTTTCATGTTTTAATAAAAACATTAAAAGTGGGAAAACTTTATTTCTAGAAAGTGTAAAGTCTGGAAAGGACCTGGCCACCATCCATCTTCTCTTCACCCTAGGCAGGTATGTAGACTTTCCTCTGCGGAGGGTCTCAGGAGCTGCAGAACTTTGTACAAGAACCATTCGTGTTGTCCGTGGCTTGGTCATTGCAGACAGAGGAGCGAGCCCTGAGCACGTTAGAAGGAGGACCCCAGGCAGAAGAGCAGCAAACACAGGGACGCTTGAACATGAATAGACCTCGCATGTTCAAGGCAAAGCAAGGCCAGTGTGGCTGGAGTGGAGGGGGCAGAGGGAGAGTAGTGGGAGTGAGGTCAGCGAGGTAGTTGTGCTGGAGGGCTCAGCAAATGTAGGGCTACGTGGTTCACTGTAAAGGCTCTGGGTTTTTCTGTGACCAATGAGATCACTGAACGTTTCTGAACAGAGGAGAAACATGATCTGATAAATCTAATAGGATCAAATAAGATCACTCTGCTGCTCTCTATGGAACACACTTTTAGAGGAAACGGGAGGAAGCAGGGAGAGCAGTTAGGAGGCTGCCGCAACAATCCAGGAGAACGTGGACAGTGGCTGGGGTGGGGAACCAAGGAGGGAGCTGTGGAGCCGATGAGAAGTGGTCAAGGGCCAGAAATGCTTCTAAGGGGAGACAGCAGGTTTGCTGATAGATGTGACTTGGGGCGTGAGAAGGTGAGAGGGGTCCAGTGTCTCTGGCCTGAAAACTGGGAGGATGGAGCTGCCTCAAGTGAAATGAGGGAGTCTCTAACAACAGCAGGTTAGAAAGTGAGAGCAAACTGAAGAATGGGATTTTGGTTTGGGACATATGGATTTTGAGATGCCTGTTTGTCACCCAGATGGAGATGCTAAATAGTGGTGGATGTTCGGGGAGAAATTAGGCTGAGAGTAAATTTATGAGCCGTGAGCATCTGAGCTGCATGTAAAGGTAAGGTGAGTCTGAGAAGGTTCTCAAGGGAATGAATGAGGATAAAGCAAAGAGAATGAAGAACAGAGCCCAGGGGTGGTGCAAGGTTTACAGGTGCGGGAACCAAAGGAGTCTGAGGAGGAACAGACAGGGCGGTAGGTGGGAACCAGGAGAGGGTTCAGAGAGGAGTGAGTAACTCTGCTAAATGCCCCTAGATCACATGTCATTGCAATCTGACCATTAACCCAGTACTGAGGTCATTGGTGACCTTGACAAGAGCAGTTGTGGTGGAGGGTGAGGGATTGAGATCTGGGATGAGTAGAAAGAGAAAAAAAGAGGAGAGAAATTGACAATAGCAAGTATGGTGACTCTTGAGGTGTTTCACTATAAAGGGAAGCAAAGGTAGCAGAAGAGGGTTAGTTTTGCTTTTCATGTTGTTTTGAGATTGGAGAAATCACTCAGTGTTGGACATTGATGGGAAGGATCCTGCGGAGAAGCAAAATTCATGATGCAGGGGAGAGAGGAGAGGGATGCTGAGTGATGTCCTTGAACAGGCAAGAGAGAAAGCAATCTTGTGCCCAATGGCCTTAGATAGCTCATGTCATCAGACCCATAAAGGATTTCCACATGTCTCCTAGTATAAATATTCATCCTTCAAGATATTTACTTGTGCACATGAAATTTTTATGCAAAGTGGCAACATGCTGTTCATATTTTTCATCAGAGTGTTTTCAATTCAAAAATATATGATGGATAGCCTCCCGAGCCAGTGCATAGGGACCACACTCATTTTTTAATGGCTGCTAAATATTCAATGGTGGAAATATGCTATCATTTATGTAACCAATCCATTAATGAATATTCGATTATCTCAAATTTTTGCTATTATGCTTTTACAAATGACATGGACATCCTTGCATACACAAATACACAGTCTTGACTGTTTCAGAACGATTGACTTCTAGAAGTTAAGTTGCTGAGACAAAGGGAATGCACATTTGAATTTTGATGGATGCTGCTCAGACGTACTCAGGTAAGGTTACCCCAATGAATATCCCACCAGCAGGATGTGAGAGAGGGAGTGTAACACCAGGGGTTTTGGTTTGAGTTTGGACTTTCCATAACAGACTTGCTTGAAGTAATTCAGCCTGAAAATATGATATGCATGTCAGAACCAGAAGTGATAAACCACTGCCCTCTCCTCTCCATACTGCAGAAAATGTGCTGACCCCAGATGGTCTGGGGAGCTGGAGAGGAAGAGAATTGGGACAGCAAGAGAGAAAGCAGGCAAAGTGGGGAGGGAGTGCAGACCTGGGGAGCTGTGCGGTGTCCAGGACAGGGAGCCGGGCTCTAGTCGGGGTCAGCAAACCACTCCGACCCCGGGAGTGGGGTCCCGGGGAAGTGGCTCAGTCTCTCTTACAACAAACGTGCGTATGCGGATCCAAACAGGTAACAAGTATGAAAATGAGATTGTAAACACTGGGGCGGAGACTGAAGGCTGCCCACTGATAGTCACCTTTGTCTTCCTTCTTACTAACACAACCCCTGTTTGGTCGGGGACAATAAATTCCCCTACTTCAAAGCTTTATATTTTCAGCCCTTGTGCAGGTTGCCGTGTGACACACTTCCCACAAATGAGATGGGAAAACATCCAGTCCCCGCCCCCTGCAGGCAGTCATGTGACAGAGTTCCCACCAGACAGGAACAGAGATTGCTTGGGGCACCCTTAGAAATCTGGGAAGGGCAGGAGCTCCCACCCCCTCCCACTGAGGCCTGGGTGGGCAGATGGCATGGGCCAAGGACCCCGAGGGGAGATAGAGGAGGAGGCTGGGCCGATGGCATCTTGGAGCTAATGGGCCTTCACCTCACTATCCCCCCAGATGCCTTGTTGGGTGAGAAAAATAACCCCATTGGCCAGGTTCCCATTACTCTCAGGAAGTTCATTCCCAACTGTAGGAGTGGCAGCGTGTGGGGTGACAAGATACCAGACTGGGCTCCACGTGACCTGGTCCACCTCCTCTTAACTACTGACCAGCAGGATGAGGGAGCCCAGAGGGCTGGACCTCTCCAAACCTCGTTCCCTCATCTATAACGAGGGCAAGAGTCCTGGGGACGCCAGCCTTGCAGGGATCAAAGGAGGGTAACATTACTCCAATTCTTTGAAGGCTTCTGTCCTGAGACACAGGGAGCCTAGGATCTGCTCCTAATCTCTGACTGGTGATCAACTAACCTTGGACAATCCCCAACTACTCTCTGGCTTTCAGTTCCATGTTTAAATAAAAGAGTGGTTACAGATTGCAAAGGTGACACTGTTCAAGAGGGAGAGGTTGTCAGTGTGTAAGTATTGACTTCAGGGCGGTTGATTGTCCCAGCCAGGGGCCCTGAGGATGGCAGCTCAGGGCTCATGCAACCAGCAAGGCCAGTGGGGTGGTAGGAAAGCATCAGACTGGGAGCCAGGAGCCCTTCTACCCAGATCGCTCTGCCTGCCTTGGGATGCCCCTCCTCTCCTAGGCCTCAGTTTGCCCCCTATAAAATGCAGGGTTTTGGCTAGATGACCACAAAGGGCCTCGTTGTCTCTCATACTCTTGGCGTTAATTTTACGCTTTTAGAGACAAACAGGCAGGTGGGGTTGGGTGGCAGAGATTGGGGTCAGCTCTGCAATCAGGAATGTGAAGCGTAAAGAGCCGTGGGATCCCAGAGAGAAGTCTCCAGCCAAGCTTAGTTGGGTACATTTACTGAAACAGCATCTGCCCACTCAGGGGAAAGTGTGGAAGGGGACAGGGAGGTGAGAAGGGACCCCCTTTTCAACTTGCTCAGGGAAGGATTGGCCCAGGTGCTGGAGCGCACAGGTTGCTCTGCCTGGTTTGAGCGAGAGTGAGCTTCAACTTGCAGAGAGTTCACTGTAATGCAGAAGCAGCTCTGAGCAAACGGACGCCTGCTGGGACAAATTCTCTCTAGGAAGACCTGGGTCTTCCACTAATGTGACTTGTAACTTTGATTTAAAGTCTATTTTGACTTAAAGTCTGATATTAGTATTGCCACTCTGCTGTCTTTTGGTTTACTATTTGTATGGAATACATTGGGCTGGTCAAAAAGTTCATTCGGGCTTTTCCATAAGATGTTACAGAAGACCTCAAAAGAATTTTCTGGCCAACCCAATCTTTTTCCATCTTTTCACTTTCAACCTATTTGTGTCTTTGAATCTGAGGTAAGTCTCTTGTAGACAACATATATTGACTCATGTGTTTTTATTGTTTTTTTATTTTTTTAACATCTTTATTGGAGGATAATTACTTTACAATGGTGTGTTAGTTTCTGCTGTATAACAAAGTGAATCAACTATACATATACATAAATCCCCATATCTCCTCCCTCTTGCGTCTCCCTCCCACCCTCCTTATCCCATCCCTCTAGGTGGACACAAAGTACTGAGCTGATCTCCCTGTGCCATGTGGCTGCTTCCCACTAGCTATCTATTTTACACTTGGTAGTGTATCTATGTCCATGCCACTCTCTCACTTCGTCCCAGCTTACCCTTCCCCCTCCCTGTGTCCTCAAGTCTATTCTCTACGTCTGCGTCTTTATTCCTGTCCTGCCCCTAGGTTCTTTAGAACCTTTTTTTTTTTTAGATTCCATATATATGTGTTAGCATATGGTAAATTTTTTTTTCTCTTTCTGACTTACTTCACTCTGTATGACAGTCTTAGGTCTATCCACCTTGTTACAAATAACTCAATTTCGTTTCCTTTTATGGCTGAGTAATATTCTATTGTATATATGTGCTACATCTTCTTTATCCATTCACCTGGATCCATTCACCTGAAGTATCCATTTCATGGACACTTAGGTTGCTTCCATGTCCTGGCTATTGTAAATAGAGCTGCAATGAACATTGTGGTACATGACTTTTTTGAATTATGGTTTTCTCAAGGTATATAACCAGTAGTGGGATTGCTGGGTCATATGGTAGATCTATTTTTAGTTTTTTGAGGAACCTCCATACTATTCTCCATAGTGGCTGTATCAGTTTACATTCCCACCACCAGTGCAAGTCCATTTTCTCCACATCCTCTCCAGCATTTATTGTTTGTAGATTTTTTGATGATGGCCATTCTGACTGGTGTGAGGTGATACCTCATTGTAGTTTTTGTTTGTTGTTGTTGTTGTTGTTTTTGCGGTACGCGGGCCTCTCACTGTTGTGGCCTCTCCCGTTGCGGAGCACAGGCTCCAGATGCGCAGGCTCAGCAGCCATGGCTCACAGGCCCAGCCGCTCGGCGGCATGTGGGATCCTCCCGGACCGGGTCACGAACCCGCATCCCCTGCATTGGCAGGCAGACTCACGACCACTGCGCCACCAGGGAAGCCCCTCATTGTAGTTTTGATTTGCATTTCTCTAATGATTAGTGGTGCTGAGCATCCTTTCATGTGTTTGTTGACAGTCTGTCTATCTTCTTTGGAGAAATGTCTATTTAGGTCTTCTGCCCATTTTTGGATTGGATTGTTTGGGTTTTTTTTTATATTGAGCTGCATGAGCTGCTTGTATATTTTGGAGATTAGTCCTTTGTCGGTTGCTTCATTTGCAAATATTTTCTCCCATTCTGAGGGTTGTCTTTTCATCTTGTTTATGGTTTTCTTTGCTGTGCAAAAGCTTTGAAGTTTCATTAGGTCCCATTTGTTTATTTTGTTTTTATTTCCATTTCTTTAGGAGGTGGGTCAAAAAGGATTTGCTCTGGTTTATATCATGGAGTGTTCTCCCTATGTTTTCCTCTAAGAGTTCTATAATGTCTGGCCTTACATTTAGGTCTTTAATCCATTTTGAGCTTATTTTTGTGTGTGGTGTTAGGGAGTGTTCTAATTTCATTCTTTTACATGTAGCTGTCCAGTTTTCCCAGGACCACTTATTGAAGAGGCTGTCTGTTCTCCATTGTACATTCTTGCCTCCTTCATCAAAGATAATGTGACCATATGTGAGTGGGTTTATCTCTGGGCTTTCTATCCTGTTCCATTGATCTATATTTCTGTTTTTGTGCCAGTACCATACTGTCTTGATTATGGTAGCTTTGTAATATAGTCTGAAGTCAGGGAGCCTGATTCTCCGGCTCTGTTTTTCTTTCTCAAGATTGCTTTGGCTATTCAGGGTCTTTTGTGTTTTCACACACATTGTGAAATTTTTTGTTCTAGTTCTGTGAAAAATGCTGTTGGTAGTTTAATAAATATTGCACTGAATCTGCAGATTGCTTTGGATAGTATAGTCATTTTCACAATGTTGATTCTTCCAATCCAAGAACATGGTACATCTCTCCATCTGTTTGTATCATCTTTAATTTCTTTCATCAGTGCCTTATAGTTTTCTGTATACAGGTCTTTTGTCTCCTTAAGTAGGTTTACTCCTAGGTGTTTTATTCTTTTTGTTGCAATGGTACATGGGAGTGTTTCCTTAATTTCTCTTTCTGGTTTTTCATCATTAGTGTATAGGAAAGCAAGAGATTTCTATGCATTAATTTTGTATCCTGCTACTTTACCAAATTCATTGATTAGCTCTAGTAGTTTTCTGGTAGCATCTTTAGGATTCTCTTTGTATAGTATCATATCATCTGCAAACAGTGACAGCTTTACTACTTCTTTTCCACTTTGGATTCCTTTTATTTCTTTTTCTTCTCTGATTGCTGTGACTAAAACTTTCACAACTATGTTGAATAATAATTTTGAGCGTGGGCAACCTTGTCTTGTTCCTGATCTTAGTGGAAATGGTTTCAGTTTTTCACCATTGAGAACGATGTTGGCTGTGGGTTTGTCATATAGTGCCTTTATTATGTTGAGGTAAGTTCCCTCTATGCCTACTTTCTGGAGGGTTTTTATCATAAACGGGTGTTGAACTTTGTCGAAAGCTTTTTCTGCATCTATTGAGATGATCATATGGTTTTTCGCCTTCAATTTGTTAATATGGTTTATCACATTCATTGATTTGCGTATGTTGAGGAATCCTTGCATTCCTGGGATAAACCCCACTTGATCACGGTGTATGACCCTTTGAATGTGGTGTTGGATTCTGTTTGCTAGTATTTTGTTGAGGATTTTTCCATCTATGTTCATCAGTGATACTGGCCCGTAATTTTCTTTCTTTGTGACATCTTTGTCTGATTTTGGTATCAGGGTGATGGTGGCCTCATAGAATGAGTTTGGGAGTATTCCTCCCTCTGCTATATTTTGGAAGAGTTTGAGAAGGATAGGTGTTAGCTCTTCTCTAAATGTTTGATAGAATTCACCTGTGAAGCCATCTGGTCCTAGGCTTTTGTTTGTTGGAAAAATTTTAATCACAGTCTCAATTTCAGTGCTTGTGATTGGCCTGTTTATATTTTCTATTTCTTCCTGGTTCAGTCTCAGAAGGTTGTGCTTTTCTAAGAATTTGTCCATTTCTTCCAGGTTGTCCATTTTATTGGCATATAGTTGCTTGTAGTAATCTCTCATGATCCTTTGTATTTCCGCAGTGTCAGTTGGTACTTCTCCTTTTTTATTTCTAATTCTATTAATTTGAGTTTTCTCCCTTTTTTTCTTGATGAGTCTGGCTAATGGTTTATCAATTTTTTTACCTTCTCAAAGAACCAACTTTTGGTTTTATTGATCTTTGCTATTGTTTCCTTTATTTCTTTTTCATTTATTTCTGATCTGATCTTTATGATTTCTTTCCTTCTGCTAAATTTGGGGGTTTTTTGTTCTCTCTCTAATTGCTTTAGGTGTAAGATTAGGTTGTTTATTTGAGATGTTTCTTGTTTCTTGAGGTAGGATTGTCCTGCTATAAACTTCCCTCTTAGAACTGCTTTTGCTGCATCCCATAGGTTTTGGGTTGTCGTGTTTTCATTATCATTTGTTTCTGGATATTTTTTGATTTCCTCTTTGATTTCTTCAGTGATCTCTTGGCTATTTAGTAGTGTATTGTTTAGCCTCCATGTGTTTGTATTTTTTAAAGATTTTTTCCTGTAATTGATATCTAGTCTCATAGCGTTGTGGTCGGAAAAGATACTTGATATGATTTCAATTTTCTTAAATTTACCAAGGCTTGATTTGTGACCCAAGATATGGTCTATCCTGGAGAATGATCCATGAGCACTTGAGAAGAAAGTGTAATCTGTTGTTTTTGGATGGAATGTCCTATAAATATCAATTAAGTTTATCCTGTTTAATGTATCATTTAAAGCTTGTGTTTCCTTATTTATTATCATTTTGGATGGTCTGTCCATTGGTGAAAGTGAGGTGTTAAAGTCCCCTAGTATTATTGTGTTACTGTCAATTTTCCGTTTTATGGCTGTTAGCATTTGCCTTATGTATTGTGGTGCTCCTATGTTGGCTGCATAAATATTTACAATTGTTATATCTTCTTGGATTGATCCCTTGATCATTATGTAGTGTCCTTCTTAGTCTCTTGTAATAGTCTTTATCTTAAAGTCTATTTTGTCTGATATGAGAATGCTACTCCAGCTTTCTTTTGATTTCCATTTGCATGGAATATCTTTTTCCATTCCCTCACTTTCAGTCTGGATGTGTCTCTAGGTCTGAAGTGGGTCTCTTGTAGGCAACATATATATGGGTCTTGTTTCTGTATCCATTCAGCCAGTCTATGTCTTTTAGTGGGAGCATTTAATCCATTTACATTTAAGGTAGTTATCAATATGTATGTTCCTATTACCATTTTCTTAATTGTTTTGGGTTTGTTATTGTAAGTCTTTTCCTTCTCTTGTGTTTCCTGCCTAGAGAAGTTCCTTTAGCATTTGTTGTAGAGCTAGTTTGGTGGTGCTGAATTCTCTTAGATTTTGCTATTCTGTAAAGGTTTTCATTTCTCCATCAAATCTGAATGAGATCCTTGGTGGATAGAGTAATCTTGGTTGTAGGTTTTCCCTTTCATCACTTTAAACATGTCCTGCCAGCTCCTTCTGGCTTGCAGAGTTTCTGCTGGATGATCAGCTGTTAACCGTATGGCAATTCCCTTGTATTTTATTTGTTGCTTTTCCCTTGTTGCTTTTAATATTTTTTCTTTGTATTTAATTTTTGATAGTTTGATTAATATGTGTCTTGGTGTGTTTCTCCTTGGATTTATCCTGTACGGAACTCTCTGTGCTTCCTGGACTTGATTGACTATTTCCTTACCCATATTAAGGAAGTTTTCAACTATAATCTCTTCAAATCTTTTCTCGTTCCCTTTCTTTTTCTCTTCTTCTTCTGAGACCCCTATAATTTGAATGTTGGTGTGTTTAATGTTGTCCTATTGATTCTAGAGAATTTTTAATTTCATTTATTCTGTTGTTCATCATTGTTTGTTTGCTCTTTAGTTTTTCTAGGTCCTTGTTAAATATTTCTTGTATTTTCTCCATTCTATTTCCAAAATTTTGGATCATCTTTACTATCATTACTCTGAATTCTTTTTCAGGTAGACTGCCTATTTCCTCTTCATTTGTTTGGTCTGGTGGGGTTTTACCTTGCTCCTTCATCTGCTGTGTATTTTTCTGTCTTCTAATTTTTCTTATCTTACTGTGTTTGGGGTCTCTGTTTCACGGGCTGCAGGTTTGTAGTTCCCATTGTTTTCGGTGTCTGTTCCCATTGGGTAAGGTTGGTTCAGTGGGTTGTGTAGGCTTCCTGGTGGAGGGGATTGGTGCATGTGCTCTGGTGGATGAGGCTGGATCTTGTCTTTCTGGCACACAAGACCATGTCCGGTGGTGTGTTTTTGGGTGTCTGTGAACTTATTATGATTTTAGGCAGCCTCTCTGCTAATGGGTGGGTTTGTGTTCCTGTCTTGCTAGTTGTTTGGCATAGGGCGTCCAGCACTGAGGCTTGCTAGTCGTTGAGCAGAACTGGGTCTTAGCGTTGAGACAGAGATCTCTGGGAGAGCTTTCGCTGTTTGATATTATGTGGAGCTGGGAGGTCTCTGGTGGACCAGTGTCCTGAACTTGGCTCTCCCACCTCAGAGGCTCAGGCCTGACACCTGGCCAGAGAACCAAGACCCTGTCAGCCACATGGCTCAGAAGAAAAGGAGAAAAAAAAAGAAAGAAAGAAAGAAAGAAAAATAAATAAATAAAATAAAATAAAGATATTAAAATATAAAAAAATATTAAAAATAAAAAAAATTTAAAAAGAAAGAGAGAAAGAAAGAAGAGGGCAACCAAACCAAAAAAAAAAAAAAAAAAAGAAATCCACCAATCCACAAGCACTATAAACTATCCAAAAAAAAAAAAAAGAAGCAAAAAGGACAGTCAGAACCCTAAGACAAATGGCTAAAGCAAAGTTATATAGACAAAATCACACAAAAAAGCATACACATGCATGCTCAGAAAAAGAGGAAAAGGAAAAAAATTATATATATATTAAAAAAAATTTAAAAAGGAAGAGAGCAACCAAATCAATAAACAAATCTACCAATGATAATAAGCTCTAAATACTAAACTAAGATAAACATAAAACCAGAAACAAATTACATGCAGGAAGCAAACCCCAAGTCTACAGTTGCTGCCACCGTCCACTACCTCAATTTGGGGATGATTTGTTGTCTATTCAGGTATTCCACTGATGCAGCATACATCAACTTGAGTGTAGAGATTTAATCCACTGCTCCTGAGGCTGCTGGAAGAAATTTCCCTTTTTCTTCTTTGTTCACACAGCTCCTGGGGTTCAGCTTTGGATTTGGCCCCACCTGTGCATGTAGGCTGCCTGAGGGAGTCTGTTCCCTACCCAGACAGGACAGGGCTAAAGGAGCGGCTGATTAGGGGGCTCTGGCTCACTCAGGCGGGGGAGGGAGGGGTACAGAATGTGGGATGAGCCTGCGGCAGCAGAGACCAGTGTGACGTTGCACCAGCCTGAGGTGCACTGTGTGTTCTCCCGGGGAAGTTGTCCCTGGATCACGGGACCCTGGCAGTGGCAGGCTGCACAGGCTCCCTGGAGTGGTGGTGTGGATAGTGACCTGTGCTTGCACACAGGCTTCTTGGTGTCTATAGCAGCAGCCTTAGTATTTCATACCCGTCTCTGGCATCTGCACTGATAGCCACGACTCACGCCGGTCTCTGGAGCTCATTTAGGCAGTGCTCTGAATCCCCTTTCCTTGTGCACCCTGAAACAATGGTCTCTTGCCTCTTAGGCAGTTCCAGACATTTTCCTGGACTCCCTCCCAGCTAGCTGTGGTGCACTAGCCCCCTTCAGGCTGTGTTCACGCAGCCAACCCCAGTCCTCTCCCTGGGATCTGAACTCCGAAGCCTGAGCCTCAGCTCCCAGCCCCCAGCAGACAAACCTCTCAGGCTGGTGAGTGCTGGTCAGCACTGATCCTCTGTGCGGTAATCTCTCTGCTTCGCTCTCTGCACCACTGTTGCTGTGCTCTCCTCTGTGGCTCCGAAGCTTCCCTCCCACCCACCCCCTGTCTCCACCAGTGAAAGGGCTTCCTAGTGTGTGGAAACTTTTCCTCCTTCACAGCTCCCTCCCAGAGGTGCAGGTCCTGTCCCTATTCTTTTGTCTCTGTTTTTCCTTTTTTCTTTTTCCCTACCCAGGTATGTGGGGAGTTTCTTGCTTTTGGGGAAGTCTGAGGTCTTCTGCCAGCATTCAGTACGTGTTCTGTAGGAGTTGTTCCACATGTAGATGTAGTTTTGATGTATTTGTGGGGAGGAAGGTAATCTCCACATCTTACTCCTCTGCCATCTTGAAGGCACCCCCTGGCTCATGTGTTTTTATCCATTCTGCCAGCCTCTGTCTTTTGAGTGGGATGTTTAATCCATTTACATTTAAAGTAATAACTGATAAGAAGGGACTTAATTCTATCATTTGCTGTTTCTATTCTGTATGCCTTACCCTTATTGTCTCTCATATATATCTCATGATATATTCTTTTATGTAGAGTTGATTCTTGTTTGTAGCAGAACATTTTAATTCTTCTCATTTCCTTTTGTGTATATTCTATAGCTATATTTTTGTGGTTACCATGGGGACTACAGTTGACATCCTAAGGTTATAATACTCTAATTTGAATTTATACCAGCTTAACTTCAATAACATACAAAACCCTGCTCTTTACAGCACTATACTCACCACCTTTCAGTTACTGATGTCACAAAATTATATCTTTATATATTGTGTCCAAAAACATAAACTAATAATATTTAATACATTAGTCTCCTGAATTGTGCAAAAAAGCAGAGTTACAAACCAAAGTTACAATCATACTCCCATAGTGTGTGTGTTGGTTTGCTTGATGGTGTCTCATGGATCCCTTAGGCTCTATTCACTTTTTAAAAAATCTTTTCTCCTTCTGTTTCTTAGACTCCATAATTCCCATTGTCCTATTTTCAGATTCACTGATTCTTATACCTGCTCAAATTTCCTTTCAAACCCCTCCAGTGAATTTTTCATTTCAGCTATATTTTTCAGCTCCAGAATTTTCTTTTATATTTCCTACTTCTTTATTGATATTTCCATTTTTCATACATTGTTTTCTTGACATTCTCCACAACTGCCTTTAGTTCTTGACCATCTTTAAGACAGTTGTTTAAAGGTCTTTGTCTAGTAAATCTGCCATCTGGTCTTTCTCAAGAACAGTTTCTATTTTTTTTTTTCCTTTGGATGGGCCATATTTTTCTGTTTTTTAGAATGCTTTGTGATTTTTGTTGGTGTTGAAAACCAGACATTTGGATCTTATAGTATGGTAACTCTAAAAATCAGATTCTTCCCCCCCCCTCCTTTTCCATCATTTACTGATGTGTTTGTTTGGTGGGTGGTTGGTTGATTTTTTTAGGCTGTCTCTGTGCCAGGGGTCAGCCTGAGGTGTAAACTTAAGGTCTTCTCAGGCTTTGTCTGAGCCTTCCCCTGCATATGTGCAGTGGCTTTCTAAATTCCTCTGTTTATGCATTGTTTTTGAGTGTCCTCATCCTTAACTGTCTGGCTCTTTAAAGGGGAAAAGAGAAAAATTAAGGAGGAAAACGCACCAGCCCTTTAAGTCCCCTGGAAGTCACTATAGCTGAAGAGGAAGGGCTTGCAACAATGGCTGCTCATTTCCATGTCTGCACCTCCACAGTCAAAAGCAGCAATTAGTGCTCAGGGCACAGACCCCGATATTTGGAGGACAGGGTCCTGTTACCCATACTGGCTCCCTAAAGCTGTGTCCAAGCTACTTCAAGAACACTTGCACTGCTGCCTGATGTTGAGCCAGGGAGTGGGAGAAGGGTAGATGCTACCAAGCTAAAAGCTAAAATTAACCATAATTAACAACAACTTATCTGCCAAGACTTCTCCTGGGAGAATTTGCAAGCCTTCTAAAAGTCTCCAGACTTCCAAAATGGTTAGATTAGGCAGATTCTTCCAGTACAATTTTTGTCCAGGTGGGGAGATGGGTCCCTGCTTCTTCCTACTCTGACATCTTCCCCTGGGTTGTGTGACCTTGAGACAGTCACTTAAGCCCTCTGGATCTCTGTTGCATTGCCTGTGAAAGTAAGGGGGTTGGATCAAGGATTTCAAAGATTCTTTCAACTCTAAAAGCCTAGGATTCTATACCTTGGATGATAGTAGCTCCAGTATCATTGGGCCACTGGGAAAATGAGATAAGATCAGCCATAATGCATAACTATTTCGTTTTTTCCCTCTTTATTTTGTTTCTGTTTCTGTTTTCTTTTATTTCCCTCTACCCCAAACTCATCGGAGGAAATATGTGGGGTTTTATGACCTAGTTCTTTTAATGACAACGCTGTATCCCTCCTCACTTTCAGCCCCTGTGGCTTGGGTAGGGTTAACCTCACTCATGGGATGGACAACCTTGATTGGCCTAAGCCAGTCAGCACAATCTAATCTTCTGTGCTTTCTGATGGTACAGAGGTTGAGCTGTGTCTCTTAGAGCCAAGGATCTAAGACTTTGAATCAGCTGTGAGGAAGACAATTTCTCTCTACTGGACTTCAGTCAGGATGGAAAACATCCTGCTACCATGAAGAGGAGCCTGACGATTGTCTTGCGTGGGAGAGAGACTCTAAAAGATGAAAAAGGAAGAAACAGGTCCTGGGGGTATCATTTGAGCCCCTGAGTCAAGGTGTTCCTGAAGGATACTCTGTCTCTGAGTTCTGTGTTTGTATAACCTGATAAAACCCTGCTGAGCTCAAGCCAGGTTTAAGCACTGAGGTTCCTGTCACAGGAAATGAAAGAGACTAATGGCTGCCTCCTCTCCAGCATCTAAGTCTCCAAGCTGAGACCAGCATAAAACTTTGCCGTGTCAGCCTCTCCCCCAGGGGTGTGAGTCAGGTTCATCTCCTGCTGCCCCTTCTCCCCGTTTTCTTCCCTCCCAAGGAGGAAGCTGCAGAAACCACCCTGTAATGGCATCTCCAAGGGCAAGGGCACATTACCCCCAGACTCTAGTGAACCGAGCAGCCCCGTCACTGCCAGACCCACTTCACGCCATGATTGTGAGGGCTGCTGACTCAGTGTAATTCATTTAAGGTTCTTTGATGGTGCTGACTTGCCTTCCTCTGGCAGAAGGCAGAATTGATCTGGGGAGCCATTGGTCAGACTTGAGGCAGAGAATTGGGATGTGAGTGTAGGAAGAGGGTATCATACAGAATGAAAAATAGTCAAGGTTTGACCCTCTGAGCTGAGAGAAGTCTTAGAAATCCCCCAGCTAATGCCTCTCATTCTACAGATCTGCATACACAAGCCCAGAGAAGGCAAGTGACTTGTTCTGGTTCACACAGTGATTCAGAGCAGAGTCAGGCCCAGAATCCAATATCCTGACTTCACCTATACCATTATGCTCCCCAAAGGTCAGCTCTGTCCTGCCCAGACTCCACCATCCCTTTCTCTTTCTCTCCCCTGTGATTCCCTGTAGAGTCGGTCCTAGGCAGCACCCTCACAGCACCTCTTGAACTGTCTCTGAGACGTGACCTCACTGAGCACTTCCAGTTACTCCCGAGCCCTCTGCACTCTTTCTTCACAGCAGTTCCTGCAACAGTGAATGTCCCAGGGGTCTGACAGGGCACTGAGAACAGCCCAGGGTCTGGGGTGTCTTCTGAGCTGAGCTCTGAGCTCAGGCATCGCCCCTTTTCTCAGATCTTATAGATGCCCTCTTCACCCTGAGTCAGGATCTCCCCTCACCACCAGGTCCCGGCCGCCATGGTGGGTGGAGCTCTGTATGTCTGTTTTGTTGCTGAAATGCCTGGACTGACCTTTCTGGCCATCTCTCACCTGCCCCTAGTCTCTAAATTCTGAACCTTGTTTCCCACCATCCCCTCTGGCTGGACCTTCCTGTTGGCCTTGGTTGGAGAACCTTGTTCAGATCCTCACTGCTCCATATCCAGTCCACCTCTATGTGGACACACCCTCCTGCTGCCCAGTGGTGCCCAGAGCCTCCTCAGACAATCAGTGATGGGACAGGTGAGGGCTGGAAGCCAGGGCTCCCCTTCACCACCCCCACCGGACTCAATAAGCCATCTAGGCACCTGCCTGCCCTCACGACACCCTGAAGAGGTTACACATACATCCCTTCCCTCCCAGTCTGCTGCGATGTGGTTTTCAGTAACTTCCAGGTACAATTCACACTGCAGTCCCCCTTCCTAAATCCTTTTTGGCCACTGTTTACCAAGAATCCTCCCATGGATCCTGCTGAGTAAATGTCAGAGCTCAGAGATTGTTTCCTGGAACGAGAGGCCAGGACCATGTGGCCAGCAGACGCCCAGCCATGCTCCCTAAAGGGCCTTGTTTAACCACAGTCACTGGGGCACTGCATCTGCAGGAGGCCTGCCCCACTTTGGACTTTGCAACAATCACAAGAGGGCTTGTTATCAAAACTGATTTATGGAGGTTGAAAGGCTTCTGATGAAGATCTCAGCAGTGGGACTACTGGACTCAGGTAAATATGTTCACAATCATATAGCTATTTGGGTAAAAAGCAATGTGGTCATGAAATGTTAATTCAGCTCTTGTTTGTGTTGAATAATTGAGTGTGGGATCAGAGCCTCTGGACTGCCAGGCCTGGATTCAGACATTGTGGGAAACGGTCTAACTGTGGCCCAGCTGGTGAAGGAGAAGTTCACTGGGGTACCATGGGCTAGAAATGGCCCACAGCCAGTGGGCCAAAACTACTAAATAGGAAGCTACCCACAAGGAGGTAAGAGTCTGGGGTCATTCTCACATCGCTGGCAGTCATGCCATAGGAGCAAGGATAAAAGAAAACCAGAAATTGCAGGAGAAATCTCATCCTTTTTTTCCCCCATCCTTTTTTGTATTATACTAAAATACACATAAAATTTAGCATCTTAACCATTTTAAGTGTACAGTTCAGTGGCATTAAATACATTCATAATGTTGTGCAACCATTACCACCATGCATCTCCATAACTCTTTTCATCTCGTAAAATGGATACCCATTAAACATTAACTCCCCTTTACCCCCTTCTTCCCAACCCAGGCAACCACCATTCTACTTTCTGGCTCTATGATTTTGACTAATATAAGTATCTCATATAAGTATAATCATATTTGTATTTTCATGGCTGATTTACTGCACTTAGCATAATGTCCTTAAGGTTCAGCCCTGTTGGAGCATATGTCATAATTTGCTTCCTCTTTAAGGTATATTCCATTGTATGTATACACCACATTTTGCTTATCTTTTCATCCGTTGATGGACACTTGGGTTGCTTTCACCTTTCGGCTATTGTGAATAATGCTGCTCTGAACATGAGTGCATAAATATCTCTTTGAGGCCCTGCTTTCAAATTCTGCTGGGTATATACAAAGAAGTATATACCCATAGAAGTAGATACCATTTGATCCTGCAATTGCTGGATCATATGGTAATTCTATTTTTAATTTTCTGAAGAATCATCACATTGTTTGCTGTAGCAGCTGCACCATTTTAACATCCTCATAAGAAGTGCACAAGGGTTCCAATTTTCCCACATCCTCACCAACACTTGTTATTTTCTCTTTTTTAAAAAAATAATAGCCATCCAAATGGGTGTGAGGTGGTATCTCATTGTAGTTTTGATTTGCATTTTCCTATTGATCAGTGATTTTGAGCATCTTTTCATGTGTTTATTAGCCATTTGTATATATACCTAGGAGAAATATCTATTCAAGTCCTTTGCTCATTTTTGAATTGGGTGGTTTCTTTTTTGTTGTTGTTTATGAGTTTTAGGAGTTCTCTATATATCCTGGATATTAATTCCTTATCAGATATATAATTTGCAAATATTGTCCCATTTTGTAGATTGTCTTTTTATTCTGTTGATATTATCATTTGATAAACACATTCTTTTAATTTTTATGAAGTCCAATTTGTCTACCTTTCCTTTTGTTGCCTGTGCCTTTGGTGTCATATCCAATAAATTATTGCCAAATCCAGTGTCATGAAGCTTTTGCCCCATGTGTTCTTCTAAGAGTCTTATAGTTTTAGGTCTTACACTTTGGTCTTTGATCCATTTTGAGTTAATTTCTGTATATGATGTGAGGTAAGGGTCCAGTTTCATTCTTGAGCATGCATTGATAGATATCTAGTTTTCCCTGCAATATTTGTTGAAAAAAAACTCTCCTTCCCCATTGAATGGTCTTGGTACCCTTGTCAAAAATCATTTGACTATATATGCAAGGGATTATTTCTGGGCTGTCTGTTCTATTCTTTTGATCTATATCTGTCTTTATTCCAGTACCAAACTATTTTTAATTACTGTAAGTTTGTAGTAAGTTTTGAGATAAAGAAGTGTGATTCCTCCAGTTTTGTTCTTCCTTTTCAAGATTGTTTTGCCTATTTGGGGTTCCTTGAAATTCCATATGAATTTTAGAATGGGTTTTTCTATTTCTGCAAAAAAGTCATTGGGATTTTGATGGGGATTGCATTGAATCTGTGGATCACTTTGGGTAGTGATCACTGACATCTTAACAACATTAAAGTCTTCCATTCCGTGAAAAAGGGATGTGGTTCCACTTTTGTTTTCTTTAATCTCTATCAGCAGTAATGTTTTATGGTTTTCATTATACAAGTTTTTAACCTCCCTGGTTAATTTATCCTAAGTATTTTATTCTTTTTGATGCTATTGTAAATGGAATTGTTTTTGTAATTTCCTTTTCAGATTGTTCATCGTTATGTAAAGAAATGCAACTGATTTTTATGTGTTTACTTTGTATCCTGCTACTTTGCTATATTTATTAGCTCTAACATTTTTTGTGTGTGGAATCTTTAGGGTTTTCTACATATAAGATCATGTCATCTACAGAGATTATTTTACTTTTTCCTTTCCAATTTAGGCACTTTTTATTTCTTTTTCCTGACTAATTGCTCTGGCTAGAACTTCCAGTACCATGTTTAATAGAAGTGGCAGAAGTGGGCATGCTTGTCTTCTTCCTGATCTTAGAGTAAAAGCTTTCAGTCTTTCACTACTGAGTGTTGTTTGCTGTGGAGTTTTCATAAGTGTTTTTTATTATGCGGAGGTAGTTTCCTTGGGTTCCTAGTTTATTGGAATTTTTTTATCATGAGAGGGTGTTAAATGTTGTCAAATGTTTTTTCTACATCAATTCAGATAATCATTTTTTCCTTCATTCTTTTAATGTGGTGTGTTACATTGATCAATTTTCATATACTGAACTATTCTTGCATTCCAGGAATAAATCCCACTTGGTCATGGTGTATAATCCTTTTAGTATGCTCCTGAATTTGGTTTGCTAGTACTTCGATGAGGACTTCTGCATCAATGTTCATTAAGGATGTTGGCCTGTAGTTTTCTTTTCTTGCAGTGTCTGTCTTGTTTTGGTATTAAAGTGATGCTGGCCTCACAGAATGATTTAGGAAGTGCTCCATCCTCTTCAATTTTTTTGAAAAGTTTAAATAGATTGGTATTAGTTTTTCTTTCAGTGTTTGGTAGAAATCAGTGAAGCCATAAGGTCCAGGCCACTTATTTTACAGGAGATTTTTTATTACTGTTTTAATAGTAAAATATTAAATAGTTTACTAGTTATAGGTCTCTTCACATTTTCTATTTCTTCGTGATTTAGCCTTTGTAGGTTTTGTGCTAGATACCTGTTCATTTCATATAGATTATCCAATTGGTTGGCATACCATGGTTCATAATACTCTCTTAAAATCCTTTTTATTTCTGAAGAATCAGTAGTAATGTCACCATTTTCATTTTTTTTTTTTTTTTTTTTTTTTTTGCTGTACGCGGGCCTCTCACTGCTGTGGCCTCTCCCGCTGCGGAGCACAGGCTCCGGACATGCAGGCTCAGCGGCCATGGCTCACGGGCCCAGCCGCTCGGCGGCATGTGGGATCCTCCCGAACCGGGGCACAAACCCGTGTCCCCTGCATCGGCAGGCGGACTCTCAACCACTGCACCACCAGGGAAGCCCCCATTTTCATTTTTTGATTCTAATAATTTGAGTACTCTCTCTTCTTTTCATAGTCTATCTAGCTAAAAGTTTGTCAGTTGATCTTTTCAGAGAACAAAGGTTTGTTCTTATTGATGTTCTCTATTGTTTTTCTATTCTCTATTTCATTGATCTCTGCTCTAATCTTTAGTGTTTTCTTCACTCTGCTAGCTTGGGTTTAGTTTGTTCTTCTTTTTCTAGTTTCTCAAGTTGTAAAATTAGGTTTTTTGATCTGAGATCTTTCTTATTTTTTAATTCAAGTATTTATAGTTATAAATTTCCTCCTTAGCAATACTTTCACTGTACCTCATAAACTTTGGTAACTTGTATTTTCTTTTTCTTTCATCTTGAAGTATTTTCTAATTCCCCTTGTCATTTCGTCTTTGATCCATTGTCTGTTTAAGAGTGTAGTGTTTAATTTCCACAAATTTATGAGTGTTCCAGTTTTACTTTTATTATTGTTTTCTAAATTCATCCAGTTATGGTCAGTGAAGATACTTTCTATGATATCTGTCTTTTTAAAATCTATTGAGATTTTGGTCTAACGTATGGTCTCTCCTGGAAAATATCCATGTGTACTTGAGAAGAATGTGTGTGCTGTTGTTGGGTAGGGTGCCCTGCATATGTTTGCTAGATCTAGTTGGTTTATTGTGTTATTTAAGTCCCCTATTTCTTTACTTATCTTCTGGTTGTCCTATCCACTATTGAGAGTGGGGTATTAAAGTCTCCAACTATTACTGTAGAACTATTGCTCTCCTTAATTCTGTCAGTTTTTGTTTCATATATTTTGATAATCTGTCATTAGATACATAAATGTTTATAACCGTTATACATTCTGGCTATATGAAACTTTTATTAATATATGATGTCTTTGTCTCTTGTAACCATTTTTGATTTAAAGTTCATTTTGTCTGCTATAAGGATAGCCACTTTTACTCTCTTTTGATTACTATTTGCATGGAATATCTTTTTCCATCCTCTCTCAATCCATCCTCTTTCATAGCCCGCAGTGTCTCCCCAGCACCCCCTACTGACAAGGTCTAACAGTGCATCATCTGGCAAAGGAGAAATGTTTAAAAGGGTCCTGCTTCAGTATCACAATGCAGGGCAAAAAAAAGAGTGAAATTTGAGCTAAGAGGCAATAAAATGACAATGGACACAGTCCCCTAATTTTTAGAGCATTAATAGAGCATCTTTAACAAAGCATTTTTCCTAAAGATGTTGAACTCTGGAAGGGGGCACAGTTCCAAGGCCTCATCTGATGCCAGAATCCACTCAATAAAAATAAAATGTTGATAGTAAAAAACTCAGCTCCCAGGCAGGCATTGTGTGTAATGTATTACATACACCATTTGAATCCTCACAATAATCTGCATTATTTTTTCCATTTTGCAAATGAGGGAACTGTGGGTGAGAGAGGTAAAATGGTTTGTCCTGAAAAAACACAACCACTGTCATTCAAATTCAGGTCATCCTGAAAATATGACAAGCAATATCTAATTGCTACTTGCACACCTGTAAAGATGGAGAGCATATCACCTCTTGAGGTAGCCCAACTGTCTCTGGACATATCTGAATGTTGAAAATCTTTTCCTTTAGCCCACATTGAGGGCATGTAGTCCCTCTTCCACGTGGCAGCCTTTTTTATATTTGGAGATATTTCTTTTGTCTGTATATGATTTTTCTCTCCCCAGGTTCAACAGCCCTGCTTCCTTCAGCATTCTGCATCATGCTGCTCTGACCAGGCTCAGGTATTCACTCTCACTTCTATATTGTCATGCAAAAATGGATGCAGTTCCCCAGAGATGGACTCCCAGAGCAGGGCCCCATTGCCTGCCTCTGCCTGTTCCAAAGAACTAGCAACGCAAGTCAGATCATTTCTATGAGCTTTGGTTTTCCTCTTCTATAATTCTGGGACAAAAAAATATGTCTAATAAACCCAATTGCTAATTGGGTTTCTGTGGGATTCCACAAAATAACACATAAGAAAGTGCCTAGCACAGTGTTTGACTCAATAAAGATTTGAAGAAACTAGTCCACTGATATGGAGAAAACCTGAGAATTATTCCCAGTCCTACTGTGGCAGAACAGGAACTAGAATCCAGCTTTTCTGATACTTATGCCTGACCTCTCCTCACATTTCAGAGGCAAAAAGAAGCTTCTCTCCTCTTGGAATAAACAATGAATCACATCATATGAAGATGGCCACATGCCATTTCTCAAGAGTCAAATATACCAGAATTAATCAGGGCAATAGTCACACAGACAGCCATGGTGTCAGGATCAGCCCCTTTCCTTCTGTTTTTTTTTTTCTCCTCTCCCACGTTCTCTCTTTGATGATTCCACATCCTACAATAATTGAGCACATTTGCGGGGAGTGCCTAATGGCTGGTGGGGTCCCTCTGAGGACTACTGTGTATTCCCTACAATGACATTCATTAGTCTGGCTGACATCAATACTGTTCTCAGGTTAATATGTTTAATTTAATGAGGCATTTATTTTCAGTTGGAAAAGTCCTGAAGAAGCATGTTTTCTCCTGATGAGTTCAGCTCATAAAAACATTAAAGCTGGCCTTGAAATAGTTGATTAAGAAAATGAATCTAACCAACTTCTTCTTCATCAGATATAGGCTGCACTTAAATTAAGTCATGTTAAGTTGCCCATTTCTTAGGGGAAGAAACAGGAAGAGAATCCTCACTTGGCTCTGTGATTTGTCCTCCATTTGCTTTTTTGTTTCCCTCCCCTCTGACCCCCCAACACTCCAAGATCCAAGGGTATGAAGAGGCCAAGGACAAGTGTGTGATGAGGGGTTGCAATTGAGCAGCCTGAGTACCCAGAACAGACAGAGAAGCTCTCATGTAGTGGCAGAGGCCACAAAGATGTGTTCACGTAGCAGGGAGTCAAGCTGGCCTGCCTCTGTCATTTAACAGTTTTCTGGGGTCTACTGTTACAGCACCAGCATCCTACACCTGGTGGGCACTCGTGGATATTTGTTGAATGAGTGAAGGAGATGCTCCACAGATGGTGGCTCTTATTGTTTTTCACAGAATCACATGATCTCAAAAGGGAAAGATGCCAGATGTCCCAAACATATCTAGCCAGTGAGCCAGTGTTCATGACCCCTGGCCCTAGAGCCAAAGATGACCAAAGGGCCAATTTTCTTTGATGATTTAACCAGTAGCCACTCCCACATCACTCTCTCCTTGGGCACTTAAAACCATCACCAGCTCTTAGAGATGCCAGCCAGCATGCACTTTTTTCCCTGGAATGAGCTTCCAGGCCATGCCAATTCAGTGCCTACCACTGCCTGAAACGCAGAGAAAATAGAGGAACTTGTCACTCTTTTCACTCTTATTCTGCCTGCTCATAATCAGAATTCCCTCTGAGGGCAAGTTCAACCCTGAATGGAAACAATGGCATATCTGTGGAGCTGATGGCGGGGGGTGTCTGCAATGGAGTGTAGGCTTTACAGGAAGACAGGGCAGATTTCACATCTCATTCT
This sequence comes from Delphinus delphis, assembly GCF_949987515.2. Lineage (NCBI taxonomy): Eukaryota > Metazoa > Chordata > Mammalia > Artiodactyla > Delphinidae > Delphinus > Delphinus delphis. The sequence continues at coordinate 23,583,253 of NC_082683.1, forward strand.
ACCACTTTCCAACTGCATTAGTTTTCTATTGCTGCATAACAAATTACCACAAACTTAGGAGCTTAAAACAATAGCTATTTATTACCTCTCAGTTTCTTAGGTCAAAAGTCTGGGCACAGCTTAGACAGGTTTTCTGCTCAGGGTCTCACAAGGCTGAAATCAAGGTGTCCTCCAGGCCTTGTTCTCATTTCTAGGATCAACTAGAGAAGCATCTTCTCCCAAGTTTCTTCAGGTTATTGGCAGAATTAATTTCCTTGTGGCTGTAAAATGCCTGGCAGCTTGCTTCTTTAAAACCAGCAATGAATAGAGAGGACTTCTACGGCATCAGTGTCTGACCTATATACCTTCTTTAAAAGGACTCACCTTGGGCTTCCCTGGTGGCGCAGTGGTTGAGAGTCCTCCTGCTGATGCAGGGGACACGGGTTCGTGCCCCGGTCCGGGAAGATCCCACATGCCGCGGAGCGGCTGGGCCCGTGAGCCATGGCTGCTGAGCCTGCGCATCGGAGCCTGTGCTCCAATGAACTTAAAGTCATGTGATTAGAGACTTTAACTACATCTGCAAAATCCCTTAATATCCCAAAATAGCCTTTACTATATTCTATAGGTAAAGCAAGTTACACAGCATGTCCACACACAAGGAGAAAGAATTATACAAGAGTATGTGTCATTGGGGTTCATATGAGAATTCTGCCTACTACACCACTTGAAAGGTAATGGGTAAGTCTCTTTACCCCTGAGGTTTCATATCCCTAGTTGTAAATGGCAACAACATTGCCTTATTTAGGATTTGTAAAATAATTAAATGGCATCACATATATAAATGGGTAGCACAGAGAGCACTCAGGAACAGTGTATTAAATTGAACTGAAAGATGGAAGAAGTGATATCGCTAGGAACATCTGGAATTTTACCTTCTACCCTCCTCAAATCTGTCTTCTCTAATTGATTCTAGCCCGTTATCTGAGTCTATCTGATTCCAAACTGGGTCTTAACTCGGGAATTCTCCTGCCTTCCTGTCTCAGTTCCCCCATCCTGTCTCAGTTCTCACATTCCTGGTGGTTTATACTACTGGCTATATCTGCTGCATCAGGGTCCCAACACTCAACCTATACAGGATCTTGTGTAATAACCCCATCCTGGCTCCTGAGTGCTCCTTTTTACCGAATTTATCCAGTACCTACTAAGTGAGTACCTCTGCCAGTTCTCTCTGCCACACTGGAAAGCCAGTCTGATTATTTATTCCCACGTTCTTCAAATGGAGATGTCATAGCTAAAGGGAGGCAAATTAGCTTCGGTATCTGTGTTTCTGCACCACGTCTAACATAGTGTGGATATGGCCTCCAACTCTCAGCAGGAAGGACCAAATTCATCAGACCACCAACTGTCACTTAGAGAGTGCTGTAGATCTTTGTGCTGCTGTCCTGTCTTCCAAGGTGCCTGCCATCTGTGGTTTCCAAGACTTTGGGAGGAACAACAGTGTGAGAGACACTGGAGCGGGTGGCAGGAAGATTGATTCTAGCAGGGAGGGAGGGATTTTCCAAAGCCAATTGTGTCCTCTTCCCCTTGGCCTTAAATACCCTGGGGTAGGGCATGCCCCTGGGTCTTCAGCACCTTAGACAATAACCACACAGACTGGCTCTGATACTGAAGCCAAGTTTGTGTCTTGGCTTTTATGACTCAAGGACTAGTAAACTCATACACAGCAGAGAAACCTCAAAGATCCCCTTGTTTATCAGCCCCACTCCACCTTTATAGGTTAAGAAATACCAGGAGAGTTAAAGTGAGAAGTGACTAGAAGTGAATCTGCTATATGACCTTGAATCACTTCCCTTCTCTGGGCTGCAACTCTAAATCCTATGACTATAGGATGCCTGGATTGAGGGGGAAGATGTGCCAATATCTATGAGCTCCACAGCCCAAAATGTGACCCTTATATCGGGCACAGCCAAATAGGTCATGAGTCTGATGACCTCCTAATATATTATTGCCTTAACAGCATTTTACCCTTCTGTTCTAGAAGCAGCAATTTAATAAAAGACAAATCCATGTATGGCTATGTTGATCAACACCAAACTAATTAAAGAGATTTTATTAAGAGTTACTATATCAAAGGCCTCATGAAACATTGGAAAGTCTTCCAAGTCAAGAAAGCAGCTCCCAGATTCAGAGAATGTTCCAGATGCAAAGCCTTTCACAGTTGTTCCATCCTACTTTTTTCATTCGTCAGATGAGTGTTATATTTTTTCAATCTGTTTTTTCTTTTTTCCTCTTTTTCTACTTTCTCTTGAGTTAATTGATTACTTATTATCCCATTTCATCTCATCTATTAACTTATTATAAGCATTACATATTTATATATTTTTAGTGGTTTCCTTAGGATTTTCAATATTCATCCTTAATTAGTCTACTTTCAAATAATAATATACTTTTTCATGTGTAGTATAAGGAACTTAAACATTATTGTTTAATTACCCCCCCAATCCTTTGTGTTACTATTGTTAGACATATTTTTACCTATTCTCTAAATAATTTTTTGCTTTAAACAGTCATTTAAGTTTTAAGAGCAATTAAAAATAAGAAAAAGGTACATTTTATTTTACATTTACTTATTACATTGCAAGCCCTCTTTATCTGTTTAATATCAGATTTTTTCTGTTTGAAAAACATCCTTTAACATTTCTTTTAGAGTAGATCTACTGACAATGAATTTCCTCAATTTTTGTTTGAGAAAGTTTTTATTTCTCCTTCAGTTGTGAGACATATTTCTTCTGGTATTGAATTCTGGATTGACAGGCTTTTGGGGATTTTGTTGTGTTGCGGTTGTTTTGTTCTGTTGCCCTTTCAGTACTTCAAAAATGTCACTCCAGTATCTTCTGGCTTGCATGAGTTTTGATTAGAAGTCTGCAGTAATTCTTTTTTCTGTTTCCCTCTGCATGTCTTTTATTTTCTCTGCCTGCCTTCAAGATATTCTTGTTGACATTTTTTCTCCAGCCATTTGAATAAGATGTGCCTAGGGGTGTGTGTGTATGTGTGTGGGTGACATTTATTCTGTTTGAGGGTTTCCTGGATACGTGGGGGTTTTGTCTATCATGAGTTTGGGGAAATTCTTGGCAATTATTTCTTCATATGTTTTTTCTGCTTCATTCTCTCTCTCCCCCCTGCAATTCCAATTACATATCTATTAGGTTGTTTGATATTGTCCATGCTCTTAGATGTTCAGTCTGTTTTGTTCCCCACTCTTTTTCCTCTTTCCTCTTTGTGTTTCAATTAGGTAATTTCTACTGACCTGTCTTCATGTTCCCTGATTCTTTCCTTAGTCGTTCCAAGTCTGCTGAGGAGCCTGTGGGAGGTATTCTTCGTCTCTGTTACTGTATTTTTCATTTCAAGCACTTCCATTTGATTTTTTTTATAGTTTCTACTGAAATTACCCAACTAATCTTGCATGTTGTCCTTATTATGATTAATATGTTTATTAATCATAGCTATTTTAACTTCCCTGTCAGTTGGTGTCACATCTGAGTCTGGTTCTGATTACTTTATATCTTACACATGTATATCTTACACAATTTTTTGGTTGAAAGCTGAACTTCTTGGCTCAGACAGAAGAGACTGAGGAAATTATTTTTATGCCTGGAAACGGGCACACTTTTCCTTGTGCTAGTGCCTTTAGTGATGGGATTTGAGTTAATCTAGTGAGGAGTTGGACTGGGTTTGAGATTTGTTGTTGCTATGGTGACCCTCAGTGTACCACAGTCTTCAAATTCCTGTGGTAAAGCTTTGTGTTTAGGGTAGAGAATGGCTTTCCAGAGTTTTTCAGTCTGTTTAACACTGTGCTTTAGGCGTTTCCTTTGCACTGGGCCTCAGAGAGGGTCTCTTTACACACTCTTCTCCTCTCTTGTCCCTCTTCCAGTATCCTTCAGGTCTTACTAGTTATGCAAAGCTTGTCATCTTGACAGCAGGGCCACTGGGGATGTGTTTTCTATTGCTCTGGTTAAGCCTCAGTCTTAGGCCCTGTTTCCTTACTTCTCAGGGTCAGGTCTTGTTAGTTCTCCTGCCCCTTCCCCTGTTCAGTTCTAGACCCAGTGAGTATTCCTGCCCTTCCCCCTTAAGGGCAACTGTTCTTGTCCTGTTTTCCACTTAGATTAAGGTTTTTGTTTCATAGGAAAGATAGGGGAGAAAGGTTTGGGCAGAATTTTCGGCAACTCCCCCATGTGTGAGCCACAATGGGCATTTGCTTAGAACTCTTTCTGACCCTTTCTGTGAGCTTCCCCTGGGGTTCCAGAGAGAGCTAGCAAGTTGATGCAGACTCCCCAAACCCTGGGGCTTCACACTGTCCAGCCAGCCTCACTCAGCCTTCACCAACTTCTTGATTATTCTATCTCAACACTTCTTACCTGTGTCTGGTTGCACACCGTAGGTGAGGGGGTGCTTCCATATCCTTTCTTCCTGCAGCATTTTTCTTTTCAGATTTGGGTCCACTTGTTTGCTCCTTGACCTCAGCTTTTGAGTAGGTTCAAAAAAAAAAGTCATGAATTGGAAGTTAATCTGACTCTCTTCCATTTTAAGAGTATGCACGTGCTTTTTCAGGTTGAAAAAATTTGTAACTTCAAATGCAGAGCCTTATTTTTATATCATTTGTATTATTTACATCACAGAGTGACCTCAGGCACACACACTACCCTGGGTCTCAAGTCCTCAGTTTAGAGAAAATGAACCCAATTTTCTCCAGGACTCTCACAGCTTCATAGCCTGTGAAGCTTACACTCTGTAACATACCCTCACCTGCCTCACCTGAGAGTCATTCAAAACCCACCTTCAGAGGCCCCATTGTGTGCCAGGCCCTGTGGTTGGCCCTGGTGATACAGACCCTGTTGATCCCACTGACTGACACTCTCAGCCCCTTGGAGAAGGGAACCAGATGGAGTAATGACATAACTCAGTGGGCAAAAGGCCAGGGCCAGGTCAGCACAGCGCACGGGAGGACCCAGAACTCTGTCCACTTTGGGTGTTCAGGAGAGCTCCCCAGGGGCCCGCACACACCTTCCCTGTGGCCTCCAAACCTGCTCCACACGGATTACCACCTGCGAGGCCTTGGACACGTCATCCCCTCCAGGGCCTGTTGCCTGGTCTGTCTCATCCAGGTCTCAGCTTAAACGCCACCTCCTCCAAGAGGCTTTCCTGGACCTCAACCTGAAATCGTGACACAGTTCTGCTTTATTTTCTTCATAGCACCACATCCATCACTATTAGAGATTATCTTATATTCTTCATCTGTTTATTTGATTCTCGTCTGTATGCTCTTGATCCCATGCACACCAAATGTGAATCTTTTATTCATTCATACAATACGTATTTATGTCTTAATCAGTGTTCTAGGAGCTTGGTATTTAGCAGTGAACAGAAAGACCAAAATCACTACCCACATGGAGCTCACATTTTTGTGAAGGCATTCAATAAACAAAGTAAATAAATAAAATATAGAGAGTACGGCAGACAGCGGTAAGTGATCAGGAGATTAATCTAGGCAGGAGGAGGGGTGAGAAGTGCCAGGAGGCTGGGGTGCAGTTTCACACGGGTGGTCAGGAAGGGTCTTTCTGGGAAGGACTCACGTGAGCACACACCAGAAGGACGCAAGCCTGTGGGCCATGAGGGTCCCTGGGGGGAGCTCCCCAGGCCACGGAAACCACAAGCAGAGGTGGGAGGTGGGAGTGTGCCCAGTGCACCTGAGGGTCAGCAAGGAGGCCCATGTGGATAGAGCGGAGTGCGGGAGGCCCCGGGGGCGTGGGGGTCGAGGAAGGGCTCTGGCTTTACCCAAGGAAGATGGGAGCCGGGGAGGGCATGAGCGGAGGAGAGAGGTGTTTGCCCAGCATCATTAAAGGCTCTCCTGCTGCTCAGTGGAGAAGAGACCATAGGAGGCAAGAGTGGAATCAGGGAGATGATTGGGCGGAATAATCCAGGCTGTGGGTGATGGTGGATCAAATCGGGATAAGAGCATGAGGGTTAGAGATGCTGAATTTAAAAAACACCCGACACAGCACCTGGCACACAGTAGACCCTCAGGAGATTAAGCCGTGATGATCAGTGTATGGAAGATGCCGAGAAACCTGAAATGTAATCTCGCAGCTGCCTGCCCTCACCTGATTCCAGTCTCTCCCAGAGGATTGAAAAGACAGACCCTTGGGCTACAGAGAGAAATTGCCCCCCAAGCTGTGCAGGGAGAAAGTCTCCTGTGCTGGAGCAAGAGAAGAGGGCAGGTTATAGAAGTGTTAAAACGCTAACACTTCACATGTTCAACACAAGCTTAAATTACACTCATTCAGGTATTTATAAGGGGAAGGTAAACTTTGAAAACAATTTCCTTTCTCTTGGTTAAAAATTATATATTTAAAAGGTTGAGAGGCAAAAACATGTGTGTGGTAGCTTGAAATTTCCCAATTCAGACCCTTGCTTCCTGTAATATATTCATTTGATGGGTCTTTTAACTAGATGTGAGGTTGCATTCACACAGAGGACAGGACACGTGTTTGCCTTTGGCGTGAAACTGACAGCCACTTTCAGTTTTTAAAGATGTGCCTTTTAAGCAGTGGAGGTAATTCTAAGAAGAAAACAAACAAACAAAAATGCAGCCCCAAAGCAAATTAGCCTCCAGCTGTGGAAAGCTAGGCTTCATGGCTGTCAGGTTTTGATCTCGGTGAGAGAAACTGGCAAAGAATCCAAGGCAAGCTTGTAGGAGACTCCAGGGAGCTGAGAGGCAGAGGTGAGAGAGGCAGGGCCGCCGGCTGGGCCTCCTGGGTGGGGGCCAGGCTCTGCCACAACCACTGGGTCACCTGGAGCCCACTGTCGCCCTGCTGTGCCTCAGTTTCCCCAGTTGGACCAGTCCTTTTGTGAGGTCCCTCCCAAATTAAAATTTTTAATTACTGAAGGACAATAAATGTTGGGGGCAGTGAGGGAAGTGTAATCCTGATGACTTTGGGACTATTTAATTTAAGGAACAAAAGAGGAAAAATGCCCTCATGTCTTTCCTGCAGAGAGAATGACAATGACTAACTCAACTGTAAATGAAAGGTCAGAGTTTGCTAAACATCTTCTCACCCATTGTCACATTTAAGCCCCCCCATAATCCTAGGAGGTGGGTATTATCACTGTCAATTCACAAATGTGGAGCCGGAGACTCGGATAATGGACACGCGTGAGGGCATCAGGCGGAACTGGGTTGTAGGTGTGCTGCCTTTGGATCACACGTTCTGCAGGTGCCTGGGCTCCGAGTACTGGAAACAGAAGAGGACCCTGAGGTTGATCTGTGCCTTTCTGAGGGTCCCCCAATGCTGAGGGTGAGCGTGACTGCAGTGTGGGTTTGCAGAAAGCTGGCATCTCTCTCCTGGGGGCCAGTCACAGAGGCCCCCACCCCTTTCCCTAGAGGATCAAATGAGAAAAGGGCATTGTCCCATAGCACCAACCTCTGGCCTTCATACCTGGTGACACTTGGTTGGAGAAAGCTGCGGCTGAGACTGCCATGTAGCTTCTCACTCTCCCCTCCAGGTCTAGGCAGGGGGTCCTCACCTGGCGGGGTTTCAGGATGATACCTGAGCAGTCAGCCGCCAAGAGAATTGCTGCCCACATTCCTCCAGCCCTGGGACCAGGGACCCCGAGAGAGGAGCCTGTACTTGCTTAGAGACAGTGGCCCCTGGCCCACATGCCAGGATGAACAGGGGCGCACACCACCTCATCCATACAGTAGGCGCTCTGCAAGGCGGTGAAGTTCAACTTGGCCATTTTAGGAGCCCCACGCCAATTTCAAAACAAGAGACATCATTGACAGTTGATGACTCAGACTTCACCGTTTCTTGCTTACACCCCGTGCAGGGGGAGATTCGGCGAGAGGTGGATTCTGCTGACTACAGCCCCAGAGAGAGCCACAGAGGTGGGACTCCTCCCGTTCTCCCTGCTCAACCCCAGGGCCCCTTCAGTCTGTTCTCTGTATTTCTGAGACACCTCCTGCATATTCTGTCATCTCAAATTCAACGTGTCTGAAACACATGTTTGAAACCTAGCTCATCATCTTTCCACCCAGCTGCCCCTCACCTGTATCCCCAATGAACAAGACCTATTCTACAACCTTCTCAGTCACCCAGGCTTGGAAGCTCGGTGTCACTATAAAATTCCACTCCATTTGCAAATCACTATCTTTAAGGTATGACTTCTTACCCTCATCTTATAGTTATGGCAGACGCCAGCAATGCCCCACCCACAGCCTCTGGCCCTAGTCCTTCAGTGCACACCTGAATCCTAAGGCCCAACTCCTGTATTCCATTGCCTGAAGACTCTCTCAAGCCTTCTCAGCCCACTCTGATCTCCTTGGGGCAGGCCAAAGTTTCCAGGGAATCAACTCCCTTGGAAACAGCCTTCAACCAAGAACCCCAGTTCCCTCAGCCTTCAGGTGGGGTCCCTTCTGGGTCCCAGAGTTTCCCCAGCAGAATTAAGCCTCATCTACCCACAGGGTGGGAAATGTGGCCAGGCCAGACTAGGCCCAGAGGACATCGCCCAGAGTAGCCTGAGGATGTGCCTTCACAACAGAAAGACGGGACAAAGGCTGGAAGAAGCCAACAGTAGGACTGCAGGGAGGAAGGCCTGCACTGAAGCTCCCAGAAGTAGCCCAGACTCAGAGGGAGAATTGAGCAGGTGATCTGGGGTGGGGGTGTCTGGAACAGACCAAGGTCCCAGGGAGGGCAAGTGACTCAGGGGCAAGTCTGTGGGCAAAGGTGGGCCCCCTACATTGAAGCGGTCACTTTGGAAAACTCAGTATCATGAAGCTGAACTTCTGCATAACCCGTTACCCAGCAGCTCCACTCCTGGATCCACGCCTCACAGGGAGGCACGCGTATGGTCATCAGAAGACGTTAGTAACATCCCTATGAGCAAGAACTCCAAACAGAAAAGTACCCAAATCCCATTTGGAGTTGATGGATGCATAAATGGTTGCATATTCATACAGGAGAACCCTAGACATCAAAAGGAACAAACAGTGCACAACTTAATGCAACCAGGTGGATACATCTCACCAACACAGTGGCACACAACAGAAGCCACACACATGGGGGCACAGATAGTGAGTCCATTTGCTTGAGGTTCAGAACAGCACAGGTAAGTACACTCTTAGAAGTCAGAGGGGTAGACACAGGGAGAGGGCACAGAGGGGCTTCTGGGGGCCAGCACAATTATTTGCAAAAATTCAGCTATGCAGCTGTGATTTGCTAGCTTTTCTTGTCATATACTGTGTTACACTGTAACACAAAGTGTACTTAAGAGGCCCCAGGGACTTTGCTGTGCTGGATGGATGGGCATGAGATCACGTTGAAACGAACCCCCCAATTCATACTGTTTACCAACAAATGTTGCATGCATGTTGAATGAATAAATGAACAAGTGAGTGTATAAACTCATAAACAAATGAATAAGGAAATAAGGAGCAAATGCATGCATAAGGCGATGAATAGATGAGCACAGTCAGGAGTGAGTGAACGAATAAACTGATGAAATAAAGGATGAAAGAATGAAGAAATCACCGAGGACTGTGTAAGGAGCCGGGTGCACAAATAGACAAAGAAAGAATGGTGGAATAAATGAAAGGCTGCATCACGGAAGTAGGAATGAATGAAACAAGGGGTGAAGGGCAGAATAAATGAACATCTAAATGTGTGTGAAGAGATGCGTGCATGCAATCAGAAATGAATGAACAAAAACTGAAGAGGTGGACAAGCGAGTGGAAGGACAGCTAACGCCCAAGTGAAGTACTGAACGTCTATGTCCCCAGGAGCAGCAAACCCCAAAGTCCAAAGGTAGCATCTCCTCCCAGACATGAGGCCAAAGCCTTGGAAGATTGGCCACAGAAGTTCCTAAGGTGCCCTTATTTTAGATTTAATAAGCATATTATTCTGCAAACGTCAGCTGAAGCTGCAGAACACACTGCTCGGTGGGATTAACTCTGGGTTCAGAGGGAAGAGCTAGATGGAATTGGCTACATTGTTTTCACAGTTAGGTCACAGATAATTACCTATTATGGAGCAAATTCCCAGCAGGATTTTAATAATTGCTATTTAAATAACACCTTTTTCTGTCTCCTTATAAATTAATCTCTGGGAGGTGTAATTACTGTTGGTGTGGGAAAGTTTGCTGAGTGGCCTGGGAATAAGGAAGGAGGTTGGTGTCGTCACCATAATCGTCCCCTGGGACCCCGAGGCCAGGTGATGCTGGGGATGGAGAAACCTGGGTCCAGGATGTCAGGCGAGTCCCTCCCTAAACTGGGTCACCTCGGTCAGCTCCCCTGAGAAGTGAAGATGGTTTCCAAATGCCCAAACTCCCTGGGTTATCAGGGAGCTCTCACTCCAGACCTAGGTCAAGGTCAGAGTTAGTCACCCCTCAACTGTTTCCCCACAGCTCAGGAACATCCTCATCACAGGGTAACAGGGTCTCCATTTCGCCCCCAGGGGCAGGACCCATTTCGTCCTCATCACGCACTCAGCTCCCAGCACAGGGCCTGCACACAGTAGGTGCTCAGCAAACACTGGGGGAGGAACGCATGGATCTTGCTGTGCAGTGTGGGTTTGAGAAGCCACTTCAGTCCCTTTTAGAACCACGAGGTGTGATGAGCAGGCGACCACTCACCACGTCCTCATGGAGCTTCTCATGGTGGCCCTGTCTCTGATGCTCTCCCAGGTGTCATTCCTTCCCTTGATTCCACCTGCGTCTGCCCATCTCAGCCCCTCCCCCACTCCCTGTGTGCTGCTTCTAGTACCTGGTGGGCCTGAAAGTATGGAAACTCGTGTAATTGTGCACAGAGTATCAACGGGCTCTGATGCAGGGCCGGAAACCTGCTCTGATCAAAGTACATGAGGGTTAACATGTCTCCCGGTCCCCACACTGACCCTGACCCGGCCGAAGTATTAATGAGAGGTCAGCATGTGGTCTGACTCCCCACAGGGATGGAGGGAGAGGAGACCTACCAAAGTTCTCTGTGAGTGCCTGGAGGAGCTGGGTGGAGAATCCAGGTTCCTGACAGTGACCTGGATGCCACCCCTGCTGTCCATCATGTGGATTGAATGCTGTGTATTTGCACCTGGGATTCTGGAATTTCTTCCTGCTTCCAGAATTCTGCTTTCCTAAATAGTCCAGCTCAGTCAAACTGTCTCTCTCTTTCTAAGGTGTTTGAAACTGCACCTGACGAAGTTCCATCTGCAGGTGTGATGGACAGTCCATCATCCTCTTGTCTCTGTCTGACCCTCCTGACCATTTGGGTGACAGCCAACCCCTCCCCCAATCAGCCCTGATGGAACTGGCCATGGGGACAGGAGGAGAAGACCAGCCAAAGAGGGAGGCCGAGCCAATCACAAAGGCCTGACCTCCGTGGGGAGGAGTGCGGACACCCTCCTATCAGGAACGAGCAGCAGGTGGGGAGGGCACAGCAGTGAGTTCCATGCAGCTGAGCTGAGCGGCACCTTCGTCCAGGGGATCAGGAACCTGGAGGTGACCCCTGCTGTTCCCAGGGGGTCTGTGACCTTGAGGTACCTCAGGGTATGTCACCTGTAGAACCTCCAAGAGTTCTAGGACCTACCTGTCTACCAGCTCAGCCAACAGTGTTGAGCACAGAGACCAAGTGACCATCTGACCAGTCACCTCCACGGGCTCTGCCTGGTGGGGCTGTTCTGGCCAGACTCCTCCACGCCCCCTGCTCTCCCACAGCAAGTCCAGCCTCACAGGGGCAGCCCTAGCAGGTGCCCTGGGAACTGAACCAAGGGATCCCTGCTCATCTTTCCAGGATGCCAAGGACACCCCCAGGCCGCCTCTGGGTTGGGGAACCACAGGTGGCCAGACAGGCAGCTGAGAATCCTCTTATATTTGCTACATTCTTCAGTTTGTTCTTGATCATCACAAATTGCCCTTGGAGACAGAGGAAGAAGTTATAAAAATGAAAGGAGAAATAGGCAGCAGTGACTCCCATGAAATGAGATCAAGTTTCCTTCTACACAATTGAACATGAACATTTAAAACATCATTGTCATATGATGCACTGACTGCGGTTAGGGAAGATTATTTGATAATGAAAGGACTGGGGATTTCTGGCTGTCTTGGTCAGCTCAGGCTTCCATAACAAAACACCACAGGCTGGGTGGTTTAAACCACAAAAAAATAATTTTCTCACAGTTCTAGAGGCTGAAAGTCAAAGATCAAGGTGTCAGCAGGGTGGGTTTCTGGTGAGGGCTCTCTTCCTGGCTGGCAGACGGCCACCTTCTCACTGTGTCTTCACATGGCCTTTCCTCTGTGCTTGCCTTTAGAGGAGAGAGCTCTGGTGTCTCTTCTTATAAAGACACAAATCCTTCAGGTCAGAGATTCATTCCTATAACTTCATTTAACCATAATTACGTCCTTACAGGCCCCACCTCTAAATACAGCCACACGGGTGGTTAGGGCTTCAACACTTGAATTTTGGAGACACACAAACATTCATTCCATAACACTGGCATATAAAGAGCAAAAGAACTGCAGTCTTCAGACAGACCCAGATTTGAGTCTTAGCTCAGCCACATTCTTGTGTGAGTTTCACTTTACTTTCCACTTCACTTTCCAAACCCCTGTCTCCTCATTTCTAAGGTGGGAGATGACCTACTCTCACAACGTTTCTGGGTGGGTTTAAATCAGGGTTTCTCAACCCCAGCATTTTGATATTTGGGCCAGATAATTCTTTTTCTGGGGGCCTTTCCTGTGCATTGTAGGCTTTTAGCAGCAGACGTGGCCTCTTCCTGCTAGAGGTCAGGAACATACCTCCCCACCCTACCCCCACCAGTTGTCCCAATCAAAATCATCTCCAGACATTGCCAAATGTTCCCCGAGGGGCAGAAATCAACCCTGGTTGAGAATTACTGCTTTAGATGGTATAATGTGAGTAAAAATTGCAGTTTCTGGTATATTTCAAGCATCAAAAAGTAGTAGTAGTTGTTACTGACTAAATGAAGAATAAAGGTAAAGCCGAGGTTGTCTTGGGAGAGATGCTTCCTGCCTCTTTGTCTCTTTGGAAATCTCCTTGATGGGCTGCTTAGCTAGTTTGATGATCTCTTTTTCTTCTAATAAAATAAAGCTCAACTGCAGAAAGCTTTGTCATCAAAGGAAAAAAGAAAAAAGAAGATGCTCACACTGAGATGTCCATCAAATCCATTTCTTATGCAAGGTCCCTGGTTGAAAGAGGTGAAGGGCAGCCCCTCGCCCCTGCCTGTGTCCCCTGCACTGAGGACAGGATGGGCAGGGTCTCATTGCATCCCCACAATAGCTGCAAAGGGCATCATCCTCTCATCGTGCAGGGGAGGAAACTGAGGCTCAGAGGAGTGATGTCACTTTAAGGTCAAGTGTTGTCACCTTCCTAAGCACCTACCAGGTGAGACCCAGCAGAGACCAAAGTCCCTGCTCCATGGAGCTGGCATGCTAGGGGACATAGATCATAGGAGTGAAGATGAAACACATGTCAGGTGGAGATCAGGTCAAAGGAGAAAAATCAAGCTGGACATCACACGGCCTCATTTGTCCTAATGAAGCACCTGCCCATGTCCTGCTGCCTGGAGGTGTCTCAGAGGTGCTTTCTGCTGAGGAGGCTCCTGGATGCAAAGAACACTCTTATGGGAATAATGGATGCATGGAGTAGGACCAAGGACCCACCATTCTTTCCTTCGTTCCTTCCTCCCTCCCTCCTTCCTTCCTTCATTCCTTCCTACCCTCACTCATCACCCAGGCCAGCCCTGGTGTAAGTCCGTGGAACCAGGATCACCAGGGCCCCTCCCAGGGCTCACACTCCAGCCGAGGCTTTGATCCTACAAATCGGGGAAGATTAGACCAGGCCATGCCAGCTCTGGGCCTGTCTCAGCTCCAGGTCCCTTTTCTGTACGATGCAGGCGATAACAGCACTTACTGACCTGTTACCCGTGCTGGGAACATGCTGAGAGTTCACGTGCTTCGTTTCTGCCCAGCCTCACGACCTCTGCCCTGTGCGCCCACAAAGCACAGATTAGGAAACCGAGGCCCAGAGAGATGACGTCAGCTGCACGGTCTCAGAGTCAACAAGTGGCTTCAGGGCCAGAGGACCCGAGTGTGTGTCCAGGCTCGGCCATTCCCCAGCTGTGTGACCTCAACAAGCCTCTCGCCACTGAGCCTGTGTCCTCACCAACAAAGCAGTGATGATGGTGGTACCTGCCTTGTGGGGCTGTTGGGAGGGGAAGTGAGATGGTGCTCGGGACACACATAGGACATGCCTGGTCCAGAGCAACTGTGATCACGGTGACAGCGACTCCCTGCCCTGTGGCACTCACTGCACTGATCCTTCTGGCAGCCCTTACATGGATGTTCTCTTATAGCCCTTAACAAATCGTTTGCAGATGAGGAAACCAAGACTCAGCAGAGTGGAGTCATTAAGTCATTTGCCCAAATCACACACAGATGTGAAAAGCAGAATCAGGATTCTACCTTACACTCTGTGCTTTTAATTGCAAGGATTTTTCTGTTTCCTTTTGTTTTATTATTCTTTCTCTCTCTCTGGCTCGTTTCCTGCCACCCATTCATATTGATCAGGTTTTGTTTATTTCCTCTTTTCCCTCTCCTGGTTTGGAAATTCCATATTCTATTCTCTTTTTAATCGTTTAGCCTTAAAAATCATAATAAGCACACTTGACTGAACACAGCCTAAAGTAGATCAATATCCCTCCCCTCCCTCTGAAAAGCACAGGACCCAGGATGTGTTTCCTCTGATGTTCTTTCCACCTCAGTGTTGTGCATTCCAGACCCGTGGTCCCACCTCCTTTATGTCCCTGCATTGGCTGTAATTAATATGGTTGGTGGTGTTACACTTATTTACTATGGTCTGCTCCAAATTTACCCTTTTTTTTTTTTTTTTTTTTTTTTGCTCTCTGTTGCTGGTTTGATTCTCTCTTTCTTTCCAGGCTCAATGGCCTTCTGAGTGTATTTTTAGCAGTTCTTTTAAAAAGGCCTACAAGTGTCTCTTTGCCTAAAAATGTATTTCTTTCTCATTTAATTTTGAATGATAATTTACCTGGGTCTAGATTTTTCCTTTGTTTATTTCATGTGGCACTAAAATATTTTACTCCCTGGCTCCCTGTACTGTTGCAGGGGGATATCTGTTGCCTGTTTGTCATGCCCTGGTAAGTAATCTGTCTTCTCTCTTGCTACTTTTAAAAAATTTTCTCTTTTCTTGGTATTCTGCATTTTCACTACAGTATATGACTAATCTGCCTCCTTGTGGTCTTAATTTTATATATCCCACTCAAGATTAGAGCCACTGGTCTCTGGGTTGGAGGGAAGAAGTTTGCCTAATAATATCTGCATGTTGTTGATATTACTATTAATATTGTCTTTGTCTCGTGAGGCTGCTATAACAGAAGACCATAGGCTGGGTGGCTTATATAAACAACAGAAATTTATTTCTCACAGTTCTGGAGGCTGAGAAGTCCAAGACTAAGGTGTGGGCAGTTTGGGTGTCTGGTGAGAACCCGAATCCTGGTTCTCTGTCCTCATATGGTGGAGGGGCTTAGGGAGCTCTCAGGGGTCTCTTTTAAGAGGTTTTTAAAACCCTCCCATGAGGGCTCCACCCTCCTGACCTAATCGCCTCCCAAAGGCCCCATCTCCTAATACCAACACACTGAGGATGTGATGGGGTTTCAACATATGAATTTGGGGGGACACCAACATTCAGTCTATATAGCAAATATGCATATCGATAATAATTAATAAGCATCATAGCTAACACATGTTGAGGGTTTACTTTGTGCCAGGCACTATTCTAAGTGTTGTGTGTGTGTTATTTCAGGTTAGTTCATCCTCAAAAGCCCTCCTAAGGAGAGTACTAGTGTTACCCTCATTTTACAGATGAGGAAACTGAAGCGCAGAGCAGTTGAGTTCACTAGAGAGAGTTGGGTGTAGAGTGGGGTGGCACAGACTTGGGGGGTCAGAGTTCACATCCCCATCTGGCTCCTCACCAAGCTGTGTGGCATTGAACAAGTGACTCCCACTTTCTGAGCCTCTGTCAAGTGGGGGATGGGCTAGGACCCCTGCAGGAGCCAAGGCCTCACAGGGGCTGCAGAGACAAGAGTCTCCCCTCTCTCCCTGAAGCCGCAGTCCCTGCTCTGATTCCAGGCACCTTCGGGGCTGGGGACGCCCAGAGGAGAGGACTGTCCCTTAGAGAGAGGGGGGCTGCCTGGGCTGCCAGGAATTGCCAGGAGCCTGTGGAGCCCAGAAATCCCAGGGATATGAAATAGTAGTGTCACTTCTGGGGTCCAAATTCCCCCTAGCAGGGAGCAGCGGACCCTCATCAGCAACTGTGCAACCATCCTCAGAGCGGCTGAGCTCCACAGATGATACCAGCCTTCCGAACACAAGGATGTCTTTGAATACTTCTTAATGAAAAACATATTTATGTCCAAGCCGAAATTATAATGTCAGCAGTTAATTATCACTTGTCAAACAAGTGTGTGCCCAGATTGTGGGTTTAATTTCCACATAGGTTTGGAAGAGCCTTGTTCCTCTTGTTTGATGAAGCCTCTCTGAGACAGAGAGAGAGAAAGAGAGATTCATTGTTGGGAAGAGTGTTTTTTAAATCAGACTTTTAAATAAGCAGGTTTCCTTGATGTCTGAGTCAGTGTTCTTTGCAAGTAGCAGAAAAGTACTCAGTGTAGTTTAGGCAAAGAGAAATAAGCTGGGGTGCGGGTACCAGGGCCAGGAATGTGTCATGGAACTTAGGGGAGCTGGCCTGGTCGGGGCCTGACCCTGGCAAAGAATAAAGGAGCTTGGGCTGAGTGGGGGTAAAAGAGAGAAAGACACGGAGGTCACTCACCCACTGGGTGGTCGGAGCCACTGTGTGGAGGGTAGTGCTTCTGGTGAGAGGGAAACCGGCAAAGGGGCGCTTTGGGGGCAGGTGGTCCATGCAGGTTTGAGTGCCTTGAAATGGGAGAAGGGTCTGAAGTATCAGGGGAGCAGCTGGATGGCCCATTGTGGAGCTGGGCAAGAAGTGTGTCTTAAAGACAAAATTGTTATAAATTCAGCCTGTATCCCACTCAACATCAGCCAAGAGGAAGGACTTTTACGTCTCATAACTGGACCACCAGGGGGCGCCTCTTCCCAGCTCACAGGAAGACTCACCTGGCTGAGCTCCCCTGACACCAGCACCATCCCTGCAGCTGCCTGTGCACCTGCAGGAACGCTGCTTTGGGTCTCCCCGGGTGTGGCGGCTGCATCCTGGGATAAGGACACAGAGGTCTGGGGTGCCTGCTGGCTGGTGATGAGGAAGCCATTGGGGTTGGATGAGCCGACCTGGGAGGGGAGAACAGGGGGTGGAGAGCTGTCAGGGCGTGTCCTCGTCTCCTGGGGTTCGTGCAACCCCAATACTGAGCAGCACAGAGCTCAGAATGGGTAGGAAAAATGTAAATGAAATCTCACTGGGGATCCATTTCTCTCCAGGACTTAGCAAGACCCTCAGTGCTGGCAGTGGCGTGGTGAGGCCACCTCACACACTACTCAGCATCCATGCTCTTTCTGGAATGTCCCAGAAGGCAGAGCCATGTTGGGAGTGCTCAGAGCCCAGCCCTGGATCCTGACAAGCCAGCTGGGAGCCCCAGCCCCAGCCCTTGGCATCTGTGTGACGCCGGCGGTTCCTGAGCCAGGCCTGTGACCTTCTGGGAGAATAGGGGTGTCCCTAGGAGCCGCTCCATAGAGCTGCTGTGACAAATAAGGGACAACGTATCATTGAGGACAGCGTCTTACACGGGGAGCAGAGCCAGCGCTCAGGGCGCTCACTTCCTCAGCAAATGTCCACCAGAGGCCACCTGGGGGGCCCTGTCTCGGCAACAGGGAGAAGCTCAGGTTCTAGAAAGAGGAGACACCCCGGCGTTACCGGTGAACTGCAGTGTGGAAGCCAACGGTAAGAGCCAGGAGTAAAAGGCAGCGGGGAGGGGGTGGAGGGTGTTGGAGGTCACATTTGTAAACAGGGGGGTCAGGGAAGGCCTGTCAAGCAGGGGACACTGGCACAAAGACCTGAAGGAGGACGGGGAGGGAGCCGCGTAGACACGGGAAGAAGATCCAGCCGGAGGGAAGGGCAAGCGCCAGGCCCGAGGAGGAGCAGGCCCTGGGCTCCTGGTCCAGGAAGGATGGAGGCAAGTGAGTGAGGGGGACGGGCTGGGGGGACAGGGGAGATGCAGGCCCCGGGGCCACTGTCAGCGTGCACTGTGTCCCTGTGAGGCCGGAGCCCTGGGGCGGAGCAGAGCAGGGGCGGCCCCGCCCCGAGTCTCACAGGGTCAGCCGGTTCTGTCTGGAGAGTGAGGGGAGCAGGGCCAGGGCAGAGGCAGGGACCAGGCGTGATGGTGAGGGACCAGGGAGAGAGGCTGAGGGACAGGAGAAGATCCCAGATGTGGGGTCACGTGACGGCCGGGCTAACAGGAGCTGAGGGTGTCTCTCCAGAAATATTAAGCATTACTGACTCTTAAAACTTTGTACTATTTCACCCAACATCACCTTACAGGAGGCTACTTTAACCTCTGTTATTTGGAAGGGTTGTTTATTTTTATATTATAACCTAACGTACCCTGACAGTCACTCCAATGTGAAATCAGTCATGAATGAGTAGTTGTATATGAGGAGAAAAAAGAATGAAGAAAGTAAAAACTACTGTCTTGGGGGGGAGCTATCAGTGATTTATATGCTCTTTTAGATTAATGTTTGTACTTTCCAAACGCTTCACCGGAAGTAGGCATCACTTGTATCAAGGGGAAAAGTCAGTGTTATTAACAAGAGTGCCAGGTACTGGCGAGGCCGTCCTGTCTCAGGCTGCATCTCAGGCTCCGGGCACACTGAGCGCGTGTCCCGCCCAATTAGCCCTTTATTACAGATCGTCTGTTCTCTAATTGTCCGCCCCACATAATTTAGCAGGTCATCTACTGTCTTGTTCTCAATCGCTTAATTTAATGTCTCTTCTCTAAGTGCAGTGGTGGCAGAAAAGGAGATCTTCAGAGGCCCCTCAATGCTAGCTCTCCCTCGGGGCCTGGAATAAAAAGGGCTGACTCTGTGCCAGGACCTGAGCTCAGCCCTTCACTCAATTGTCTAACACTCCTGTGAAGGAGGCACTGTTGCTATCCCCATTTTACCGATGAAGGTACTGAAGCACAGAGAGGTTTAGAAACTCACCAAAGGTGACACAGCTCAGAAGTGCTGGAGCTGGGCCTTGAACCCCGGCAGTCTGCTCCCCAGTCCCTGCTCTTCCTGATGTACTGAGTCAGCCTTTACTGTGCCCCAGACCCTGTGCCGAGGGCTTGGCACAACATCAGAGTAACAATAACAGAATCTATCACTGAAGGTGTCACAGGTGTTACCACATCTAAGTCTGGCAGATGTTTTTATCTTTAACTCACATGTGAGGGCACTAAGCTCAGAGAGGGTAAGCAACTTTCCCAAGGTCCCACAGCGAGGACATGGCAGGGAGCAGACTGGAACGCAGGCCAAAGCCTGTGGTCTAACCAGTGGGTGGGGCTCAGGATCATTAACAGGGACTGAGCCTCCTCCATCAGGGTTTGGAATCAGATGCAGCAACACTTGAGATGCTGTCCTGAGAGCAGGGGGCACAGAGTAGGGAAGGGGGGAGGCTGGAACCCAAAAAGCCAATGTGTCTTGGCCTGGATGGGCTCCCTGCAGGGGCCCGGAGGCCGCAGGCCCCACTGCTCGAGAGGGGCAGCGTCACTTTGTGGCTGTGACCGAGCTGTCCGTCTCAGCTCCAGAGGCGTGACCCACTGCAGCTCCTAAATCTTGCGGGAGTTTCTCACCCAACACAATTGTTCTAATTGTCATTGTCGTGGCTGATAACATTTTGTGACAGCCATAAACTCAGAAACTCTGCAGGGGGGCCCAAAGAAGGGAGACACCTGGGATGGTTTGGAAGGAATTTTAAAGGGAAAAAGGGGTGACTCAAAGGCTCGGGGAGACTCAGGTTGGAGGGCTGGCTGCCTGTCCCGCAGGTGGGGCTTTTCACAGTCACCGAATATTAGAACCAGAGGATGTTAAAGCCAAGTGGAAGAATAAATGTTATAATCTTTGAAAATGAGAAATGCTCTCTCCCCTGCCAGCTTAGATCTCTTCCTGTTGCCCATCACCAGCTGAATGCCCCGTACCTAGAACAGAGACTGGCATGGAGCAGGCACTCAGCAAACTGTTGGGTAAGAGACCGGTTTCATGAATGGGCCTCAGTTTCCCCATCTGTAAAATGAGGAAGTCAACTCCAGGATCTCTCCCATGTCCCCCTCCTCCCCCCACCCCCAAGGCCTTCTCTCTGGGAGCTGGGAGGGCCAGGAAGGCTGAAAATGGTGGGGATGGCCGCAGATCTGAGTGGAGGGCCGGCAGGGTTGACAGCAGAGCCCTCATCCTGCAGGGCTGGGCCGCATGTTTCATTTCACGCTTGGTGCCCAAGCTTACATCACGGTGCTGGCCAGGAGCCTCATGTGCAGTTATTCAATGTAATGTGCTGTAGGTGTATAATTGTTGGGAGTAGATTTTGCATAATTCAATAAAACTATAAATATGGAGTGTAGTATCATATACTATGTTCTGTGTTAAGGATATAATGTGTATATTATTTTCCCTCAAAATGGAAGTTGCCAATTCATGACCAAGGAACAACTGACACCACTGATTACATTGTTTATTCATCAACTTGGAAAAGGAATGGTAGCCGGGATGGTGGGCAAATCTCCCTACACTTCAAACAGGTTCTGGGGTCGTGGAGCTCCAGGAGGGACAGAGAGAAGGGGCAAGAAAGAGGTCAGCCCCAGCCACCAGCCTGGACCAGGTGACAGTCGGAGGGGAAGGGGTTACCTGAGCACTTGCCTGTGGCTCCACCCAGGGCGCTGCAGGGGGTCAGAGCTGGAGCCCCATCTGCCCTCACTCACCTGTGGTCACCCTTGAGCCTCAGTTTCCTCAGCTGTAAAATGGGGATGAGGGGTGGCTGTGAGGATTAAGGGAGCGAGTGCAAGTGAAGGGCACCCAGCAGATGCAGGAAGTGCTCACTCATGTGAACTGATGCCCCTGCTGTTGTCAGGACCCCAGGACTGTGACAGAGAAGGCACATGGACCCATTTCACAAATGGGGCTAATGGCTGCGATGGCTCCTGGCTGCTGACACCCCCTTTGGCCAGGCGCCTGCACATCTGACCCCACGTCCCCTTCACAAGCGCCCTACTCGGCAGGTGTTCCAGCCCCCTCTCCACAGGGAGAAGCTGTGCCTCAGGTGGGTCAAGTGCCTCCTGGATCACACAGCCCGCAGGGAGCAGGGCTTTCTGCCCCCAGGGCCCAGGCTGGGCCACCACCCAGACCCCACGCTGACCAGGACACTCAGTCACAGCACTGATGAGCAGGTGGCAGACACTGGTGGCTGCCCGCCCAGCAGCCCACCCCTCCTTCCTTCACTCACAGAGCCCTGGGTTTGTTCTGCAGCAACAGGCTCAGGCCTGGTGGACCTCCCCAGCCCAGGGGAGAAGCCAAGCCTGGCAGCCCACACCCCTTCTCCAGAGATTGTTTTAGGGGTGAGAGTGCCACCCAGAGCTGGCCATTGAGATGTAAGGGAAAATCTGCTGGTGGAGGGACTTCTTCTGAGAATCATTTTTTCTGCTTCACTCCACTCCTTTCTTAATTTGAATGCTGTAGTGTGAGACATGATGTTTGGAGCTGTGGCAGCCATCTTGCAACCATGAGGCAATAAGCTAATGACAAAAGCCGACACAGCCAAGGATGGTAAAGAGGAGAGAGGGAAAGAGCCAGGTTTTTGTTGACATCTCTGAGCATCTGACCAAGCGGCAACCACCTCTTTTCAGACATCTGGTTATGTGAGAATATTTCACATCTCAATTGCCTGAGCCACTGTTTTTGAGTTTTCTGTTACATGCTGCCCAACACAACTTAACTAACAGAAGTGCCTTCTATATGCCCAGCACTCACGTGCCATAACCCTCACCACACAAGGTCATAGTCATTTGTCCATACCTGTCACCCCGTCAGACCCTAGAATCCTGGAGGTGAAGGTTGTGTCTTGCACATCTTGTAGCTCCCAAGTGTCAAACAGGTCATGACCACTGGTGATTCCCAGTTCCCACGGCACAAACAATGCGAAGGATGGAAGTAATGAATGAAAGAACATTAATTAATAAATAAATGATTATAGTAAATATGAAAGTGCTTTGTAAACTGTAAAGCGCTGAGCCCAGGTGCGGGCTTAGGTTCTGGCATGTGGATACAGGTGCGGGAGGGAAGAGGTTCAGCGTGTAGAGGTAGGGATTAGGGCAAAAGATTCTTCAGGGGGAACGAGGCTGTGTCTTCTTCCCAGACATCCCCCTGCCTCTGCGTCCTGCTAGCACAGAGGCCAGGTCTGAAACCCTGCACCCCGAGCGCTCCTGCCATTCCCCTGGGCTGCTGGAGCATTTCACAGCCATCACCTCTCTCTCCCCAAATAGACACCGGAAAGACAGGCATTGTGCCCTGTTATTTTCTCTCTAAAACACTGCTGTGAGAAACCAAATGGTTATCATTACTCCAGCTGTGATTCCTCGCTATTATTTTTAAAGGTGAAAGAGGGGTGGGCTCCAGGAGAGGAGGCGGTGAGGGGAAGTGGAAAGAAACTGTTCAGGGCAAAGGGCTTTCCAAATTTCAGCTCCTGTTTCACAGGGAGACTGGATTAAGGGATCAAATCAAATGAATTTTGCCAGCAGAGTAAGAGATCTATCTCCCCCCAGATGCTTTACTTTGACTGTTGGCTTTGAAAGATTTGACAGAATTCATTTTTCTAGCAGACAAGAGAGATCAAGGCATTAAACAAAACATATTCTGCCGTGAGAGCGCTGTTAGCTGCTTAGCGTAATAGAGGTGAGTTTGCGGCAAAAGCGGGAAGTCATTTTTTCCCGTGGAAATTTGCCTGTGGCATAGAGGGGAGTCGGTGGGCAGGCAGAGCAGATGTGGAGGTGGCCAGGCCCTCCTGAGTCTGCTGTCCTGCCCTCAGGATCACCCTGAGGAAGCCGGCCATGGAGAACCTTGACCTCTCGGGGCTTGAAGCTCAGGGCCGTCTGGGCCTCGGTTTCCCTTTATCGCACAGGACAAGGGTCTTTTCATTAAAAGCTGCCCTATTTCAAGCAGACATATGTTCTGCGTTATCTCCTTTTGTCCTCACAACAACCCTCGAGCACTTAGCCAAGTCAGATTAGGGTGTGTCACTTAACCACTCTGACCCTTGGGTTTCTCATCTGCACAAACAGACCTGATGAGGTTTACCTCCAGGGGGAGTTGCAGTTCAGTGAGCCCATGGATGTGGAACACACCGTAGGCCTTCAGGTGGCAGTGGTCCCCAGGAGGCCATGTTGGGGCAGGAGGAGAGAGGGGGGCTTTGGGGACAATCTCGGGTGAAGGGATCTCGGTGGCACACAGAGGCATCCAGTGAGTGGCTGCATCCAGTGAATGTCATTAGTTGGGGCGAAGACACTGGCTGTGAGCCAGACAGCCAAGGTCAAACCCCTGTCCCACCACTGCCTGTACCATTGGGTCCCTTCTCTCTGTGCGTGTCGGCTTTCCCATCTGTAACTCGGGGACGATAACTACACCACCCTCACAGTCTGGGCCTAGGAGATGCATGTGAAGAGGTGGCTCAGAGGGTGATGACTGCGACCACGACGACAATGATGGTGCCGATGGTGAAGATTCTCCCCCCAGGAGTGATGATAATAACAGTAACAACAGCTCTAATAACGGCTGGCATTCATCGGGCGCTTACTGTGCTTTGTCTCAACCTTGCAGAGAATAGGTTCATTATGACCCCACTTGGCTCTCCTGCCTCTCCCCATGTAACTCCCCACCCTGAACTCCTCCGGCCCTATTGAACCCTGCCTGTGGCCCTAAGCATTGGTGTCTGGAGCTCACATCCAGTAGTGTAGCCAGCAGAACGGGGCCTTGCAGCCCAAGCTTGGGTGTTCATAAATTCAGGCCCGGGCCTCAGGGAGAGCGGGCTCAGACCGGCCACTCCCCTCCTGACTGGTAACCCAGGGCGAGTCCCTCCCGTCCTCTAAGCAGTTTTCCATGTCAGAGACAGAGTGAGAATTAACCTCAGGGGCTTTGTGAAAGATGACCCCAGCAGGACCTCATACAGCAGGTGTGACCCACCCCCAGGTGCGAACCCACCCACAGGTGTGGAGCCCTTATAAGTGTCCGGGGACATGCTGGACACAGGTGTGCAGCGTTTGGTCTTGTTACCTTCTTGTCTCATGGAAGGAAGAGAGAGAGGGAGGGAGGGAGGGAGGAAACTGAGTGAGTGAGTGGGTGACTGTCTCCACCAGCAGTCTATAAGCAAAAGCCATGCCCACGGTCATGACTCCCGAGCCAGGCACGCGGGGGGCTCAGGAGAGATGTTTGTTGAATAGATGAATCAGTGCCCTCCAAGGGGTCCCTGGAGGTGGTTACCAATGGGAGGTGGACAGCTAGAAGCAGAAATCAGAAGCCAAGGTCAGGGGGCAGGAAGCCTGCACAGAAAGAGATAGGGGGCAAGCCAGGTGCGAGGGTTCTGAGTCACCCCAGGGCAGACCCGGCTGTCTGCATCTGTCTTGCCTCTGTCCTCTGGGGTGAGTAGCCTGGGGCGACAAGCTGTTCTTAGATGGGCCCAGTGGGCTGACACGCCTGCTTTGTCCCCAGTCTGCCTGTTCTCACCTGGAGCCCACTTCTTCCCTCCAGGCCTCTGTCCTTGGGTCCCATGCAGCACAATGGCCTGTCCATGCCCCATTCCTGTGCCCACACTCATCCCCAGGCAGAGACTCCCTTCCTGACCTGATGCTCTCAGGTCCTGCCCCACCCCAGCCCCATTCATGGCTCCTCAGGCTGCCCTGGCCACCTCCACCTAAAGTACAACCACACCACAATCCCTGCAGTATCACTGGTGGGGAGCACGTGGGCATGCAGCTCTGTGTTCATGATGCTGCAACACTGATGAAGCCAGCGCTGGAGCCAGGCCGTCAGCCTTTAATGAGCAAACTGCAGCGGCCTGGATGGGCCCCTTGCTGAGCCACGGAGGCCCTGCGCCTCCCCCAGACCCGCAGCTTGTTTCAGCCCTGGTAGGTCTTGTAGGATTCTTGTAAATTCTCCAAATTTGCCATTGGCTCCAGGGCAGGGACAGTGGAGAGAGTGGAACCTCTCCTTGGGCAGCCCGTGTTGGTCCCTTCATTGGAAACAGAGTTTATTCAGCTCTGGTCATGGGTGGGACACTGTGCTGAGTGGCTTCTTCACATTATCCCATTTAAAAGTCACAACAGCCTAGAAGGCAGTGCCGTTACTGCTGCCTTTTTTGCAGAGGAGGAAACCAAGCCTCACACATGTTTGCTGGTCACCCAAAGCAGAGCCAAGTTTCAATGACATTTCATTCCACTGGCCCAGTCTACAGCTGCTTTCTGGAAATGTGGCCCACGTGCAATAGAAATGCTGGCATGTGCGCCAGGTTCTTACCCTGGAAGTGGCTTTCAAAGGTCACCTGGTCCTACCTTCTTATTTTCTAGGCCAAGAAGCAGAGGCCCAAGGGGGTTACACTCACATCAGTTCCTGCAGCAGTTAGAGCTGGGCCGGGTCTGGGAGCTGGTCTGCTCGGCCCAGGCAGCCTCTGTGCTCTGCACTCCTGTGAGGCCAGCTCCTGCCAGGCAGTAAGGCTACCCGCACGGCCCAGGTGGCTGCCAGCCAGCAGTTTGGCTAATGGGATGGCACCGAGAGTCAGGGAGGTGCAGATGCCACAGTCACAGGAGGGCTGAGTCAGTGCCCAGCGAGGTGGCAGAGTAACAAAACCAGTAAATTATAACAGCAGCCGTGGTTTGCTGACAAGTACTTACGGCACATGCCGAGTACTTTACCTGTGTAATCTCATTTAATCTTCCCAACAACCGGTGAGGTCATTTACCCAAGGTCACCTGACAGAGAAGAGAATTAAACCAAAGCCCCAGGCACTCCAGAGCTCATGCTCACAACTGCTGTGCTGTGCAAGTAAACAAACAAGAGAACCCCACACAGCTCCACCTCTGCGGTCAGTGAAAACCAGCCCATCTGGTGCCATGCGAGCTGGGGGCCTCTGCAGAGCCACTAGCCCTAGGCCGTCCAGTGCATTAGCCCCTGGCCAGGTGCCGCCGCTGAGCACTTGAAGTGTGGCTGGTCTGAACTAAGCTGTGCTGTGAGTGTCAAAGACACCCGGATTGTAGGATTTAGTTTAGAAAAAAAATGTATAATATCTCACTGTTAAGATTTTAACGTTGATTACAGGTTGAAATGATATATTGCGTTAAACAAAATACATTCTTAAAGCAAAGTTCACTTGTTTCTTAACTTTTTTAACATGACTACTACAAAATTTAAAACTACATGCATGCCTCCCATTATATTTCTGTTGGACGGTGCTGATCTAGACCCAAGTGCAACTAGGCTGCTGATGTACCAGCTAGAGGGGAGGAAATGTTCCCTGCCCCTCTCTCAAGCCCTGTTTAAGCCCAGGACTGCGCGCCAGAGCAGAGACACCGCCAGCATCCTGGGTGCAGACCCTCACCCTCACGTCCCCATTGCCCCTACAGCAACCAAGATATGGAGCAGGCTTCTCATGAATGCTGTTGGTGGAAACACAGACACCTGCTGTCACCAAGCTCATTACACGAGGAAGAAAACGAGGTTCAGAGCATTGAAGTTCACACAACTGCAGAGTGCTGGGGTCAGCTTCAAACCCATTCAGTATCCCAGGCTGCCAGGATTCAGACCTGGTGCCAAGTCAGTGCCAGGGGCATCTGATGGCACCTTGGTCCCCAACAATGAGTCTTACGATGTCAGACGCACCAAAGCATACACTTTAGAAACAGAGAGTAGACTTTAGCATCCAGAGTCCCACCCTTTCAGATTTCCTGAGTCACAGAACTAGAACAGCTTAGACTCCCAAATTCCCACAATCAGAGCGTCAGGGGGTCTGCAAACCACAGGAGGGGTGTGTTTTAGACCTACAGACCCTGAGAAGCACAGACTCTGGGTATCACAGATGCTGGACCCCGGGCATGTGTTACACCCATGGGGGCTCATGTGAGGCCTGCTGGGAGCTCAGGGCATGGCAGGGGAGCAGGGGAGGGGTGAGGAGTGGGCACTGAGCCTGCCCAGGACTGGCCCAGCAGGTTGGACTTGGAGCTACAGCCCTGAGCTGTATCCAAAGGGAGGTAGGGACCTCCCTCTCTATTTGGATGATAGAAGTCAAGCCCATAACTGTCTAAGAAAAAAATAGCTGCCTAAAGACAGGGGATGTCTAAACTGGGGACACAGGCTTTACAGGAAGAAGATCTCTTGGCTGGGGCATCCTGGAATGCTTCCTGGAGGGGGTGTGATTGGAGCTGGGCCCAGAGGGAAAGTGGGATCAGGTTCTGAGCTCATGGTCGGAGTGTAGGTCAGGGGTCAGCGAGGGAGATAACTCCATACAGAGGAGACAGCTTGAGTGCAGTGTGAGGCATGTCTGAGGAACAGTGCTCGTCTGCAGACCCTGCAGCTCAGAGAGTGGGGCAGGGAGTTGGGATTAAGAATATGAAGCTGTAAAGACCTCTCTAGGTGGATTAGCATGCTGGGCTCAAGTTTGGACTTTTGATGCTACCAAATAGTATCAGATACTGGAGTATCAGTAACCTCTGGGGGAAAGAGAAATGACACAAACTCAAGTCACCATTTATTGAGCATATACTATACATCAGGCACCACCCACGCACTTTACGTACATTTCTCATTTAATTTTGTAACAGCCCCTGTGAAGTGAGATAGGTGTTAGGACCCCCATTTGAGAGACGAGGAAACTGAAGCTTAAAAGGATTAAAAAAAAAAAAAAGAAAACCTCACTCTAGTTCACATGGCTGCTGAGAGGCAAGGTCAGTAAAGGCACCGGATCTCTCTGCCCCCAAAGCCTCTGCTCCCCAAGATAGCCCTGTGAGAGGCGTAGACTGGAAGGGGTGAGCCTGGAGTCAGGGGGTCCCTGGGGAGCTACTAGGTGTCCACGGGGAAAAGACCAAGAGCAAACAGGTGGAAGCCGGGGGAGGGGAGGTGGGGAAAGAGGTGGAGGGTAAATGGGGGTCTGGGAGGCTGAGGGCCCAGGGGATTCACAAGAGCAGAGCTGAGGACCTAACAGACATCGGGGAAGGGTCGGGGAGGCGGGGAACATGGGGACGGCTGGGCCACATCGGTCACCAGAGTGAGCCTCTGATGGACAGGCTGGGAGTCCTGGTCTCCTTCTGCTGAGGCCCCGCCAGGTCCCAGGGCAAAGCCAAGGAGGAAACCCGAGCTGCGGTTGGCAAACTCTGCTCCTGATCAATTGCTGACCCTCAGGAGGGCTAATTAGCTGTTGCATAAGCTATCACTACAGGTAATGACCATCTGGATAAACACTCAGGGATGCTGAGAGGGCCCAGCGGGTCACAGGAGGAGCCTGGAACCATCCCCAGACCCAAGGATGACAGGGACTTCGGAGTCAGGCAGACCCGGCTCCCTGTCTTGGTTGCAGCCAGTCACCAGCTCTGGGACTTTGCGCTTAACCTGGCTGAGCTCAGCACCCATGTGTGTAAATCGGGACTAATAACAGTATCAGCCTGAAAGAATTAATAGGATGAAGTGAGAGCGTTTATAGACAGTGCCTGCTTCCTGACACGGGGAGCGTCTAGAATGCCAGCCCCTCTTCTTCTCCCTCCCAGGCTCCCTCCTGCCCCCCACCCCTCCTCCCAGCACAGCACAGACGTCACCCTCACCCCACACCCACTGGGCATCATTTCTGGGACCCACGCTCAGCTCTCCATGAGCACTCTTATACAACCCTGTGAAGTGAGATTTTATTATTAGTCTCATTTCATAAATGAGAAAACAGACTCAGAGCAGTGATATCAAACCACACAGCTGGTAAGGGACAGTGGGACTCCAGTGCCCTGCCATATCTGCTTTCCCAGCTCGGGTGCGGCCCAGGCTGGCCCCTTCTCTCCCAGCAGGGCTGCCTGGGGCCTGGCAGAGCCGCCTGGCTGTCCTCCAGCAAGAGGCTGACGGGGGCTGGACAGCAAACTCCTCCCGCCTCCACCTGTTCTGGACCAACCCCCACTTTCCCAAGTAGACACGGCTTCAGGGTCTCCCCAGGTGCAGATGGCATCACGTGGGGTCACAGGCCCTTCAAACAGGCGATTTACGAGCCTGTCACGTAGACCTGTGTGAGCTACACTAGGATCAATGTTAATGCCTCCCTGACTAAATTATGGCCCTGAGCAGCTCCTTCCCCTTGGAGAGACCTGGGGCTCCGTCCTGTCAGTTACCCAGAGGTGGTGTCAGCTCACACGGGGGTCTGGGGGAGGCAGGACAGGACTGTGGGCTCTGCCAGGCTGGCCATGAACTTGTGTCTCCTTTAAGAGCTGGGCTCTAAATTTCCGACTCTGCCACTTAACCTCTTTTCACCTCAGTTTCCTCATTTGAAAAACGGAAACAATAACAGCACTGGCTCATGTGGTTGTCACGTGGACCACGTTAACATGTGTAAAGAGCTTAGGACAAGGCCCCCAGCACGTGCCTTAAACAATCAGGGTGTGGTAGTTACAGTTAGTACCTTAAATGCCCCGTCCCGCCCCCCTCAGCCCAGCTCCTGGGCTCTCATCGCATCCCACCTCCACCACCCACACTTGCTCCTGGAACCCTGCCCTCAGTCTTCATGCGCACCGGCTCAGAGGCCTCGGGGTGAGACCCCAGGGATGGTTGCATTTCTCAGGGGCCTCTGGAAACCTGAGCAGTTTTTGAGGCCCACAGGGACGCTTAGAGAAGCTAAGTTACTCACCAGCTACTGAAGATCACGACCCCAGGATGCATTAACTGTTAGGTGACTGAATCCTTCTCCCAGGGACCACAGGATCTCAGCTAGAGCCTACCACAGGGATTGCTGGCTATGGAAGGGAAGCCCTCCGCTGCCACAAGTAGACCCCCAACCTATGGATCTGCCCACCCTCTACCTGCCTGACCACCTCCTGCCAGCCTGCAGAGAGACTGTGCATTCACTCATGCAGCAATTCTTAAGGGAGATAAGAGCACTGCTCTTATAAGAGACAAAGCACTGCTTGTCCTCTAGAATTTTATAGCCTCTTTCTTCCACTAGTGCATCCTGGGGTCATGACTTTCACTAGCTTGTCTGAAGGTCAGGGAGGAGAAACTAGGTTGGACCTCAAGAAGCACTTCTTGTGGGGAGGGGCGGTGCAATACAGTGGTTACAGGCACAGACTCTGAGGGTGACAGACCTGGGACTGCATCCCAGTTCCACGGCTCACCAGCTGTGTGTCCTCAGGCAAGTAACTTAACCTCCCTGAGCAGCATGTTCCTCACCTGGAAAGTGAAGGTAACCGTATCTGCCTTGCAGGCCCTCGGGGCTGACTGAGACATGACGAGGGAGGAGCCTGGCACAAGGTGGCGCTTACTTCAGAGCAGCCTTTATCCTCTTGGAGGGAGTCGCGCTTTGGGGAAAGGACCAGGCAAATCCCAACTCCACTCCTTCTGCCTCATTTGACCTCTCTGAGCCTCGGTTTCCTCATCAGTGAAATGAGGAAAACACAGCCTGACCCTCGGGAAGGGATTGGGGGAGGAGCTGGAGGCGCAGGAGGTGAATCGATCTGGATCTGGACCCTGAAGGTCCAAACCCAACACTACCCTCCGCCACGGGAGCCGTCAGCTCCTCCTCCCGCCTTCTTCGTCTCCACCTCGGTGTTGGGGACGCGTGAAGGGCGGGGTGGGGGAGACGCGCAGAGATGAAGTCCCAGTCATGCCCTGATCCAGCGTTTGATGCCTCAGTTCCCTGCCAAGTGTTGCCCAGGCTCTGGGGACCCCTCCAGTGATGGGGAGCTCACCAACCCCTGGACTGGGCGGCAAGAATCCCAGGGCACCAGAGGGGATGAGGCAAGGAGTCCTGAGCTGCTGCAGCCTCCAGGCACCAGCCCTGCAGGGCGCAGCCGGCCCAGGGCCACATCCTGAGAGGTATCCCCAGCGTCACAGGAGCAGTTTTCCCCAGTAACTCCAGGTACTATGGGAGAGAGGGAATCTGTGTGTTAGAGAGACAGTCAAAAAAAAAATTTTTTTTAATGATAAAGAAAAGGGAAATCTAAAGTCTCCTGGGAAAAGACAGGACCCATTTTTCAATTTCTCTTTGAATCATCTGAAAAAAATTACACCTTAACCACAGTGGCTCTTTATTGATTCAGGGAGTAACAGAGCTATTAGCCCAAGACCCGCAAGGCAGGGCCTGGAGAGCAGAGACCTCGGCCCCCCGCTGTGATGTCCAGGGGCAGCCGGCACCACAGGCAGGGAACACTCTGCTCTGGGCGCCACCTCCAAGCTCTGCCTGAACTCACTGTGTGGCCTTGGGAAATCCCACTCCCTCTCTGGGCCCCTTCTCCTCCTTGCTCCTGAAGGGTGGGACCAAGGGGTCTCTGTAATTTATCCAGATCTGAGCTGATGTTCAGGATCTAAAATGGCCAAGGGGGCGAGAAGGGGCAGACCAGAGATGGGACTGAAGGGTGTAGGCAGGAAAGACCAGAGGAACAGCCTGGGTGACCATGAGTTTCCCCGAAACCTGGCTCCTGGGTCCTGACTGCACTGGAGGTTTCACCCTCCACCAGGAACCTTGGGGGCATCCTCGACCCCTCCCACTCCCTCCCTGCAGCCCATATCAAATCCACCTCCAGTTTCATTTCCCCAAACTGCTGCCATCATCCTCTTTCTCCGACTCCATGGCCTCTTGCCACCCCAACACCTGCCATCATCTCCCATCTAGACCTTTTCTCAGCCTCCTACCAGCCTCCTGCCCACCGTCCTCTCCTGACCAGAGGCTGCAAAGAGCAATTCACCGCAGAAATCCACTCAGGCCTCCTGAGTTCTGGCCTTTCCCCCATGTTCTCAGGAGGAGGACAGAGCTGCTCCCTGTGGCCGACTTGGTCCAGTGGGGCCCGGCCCAGCCCCACACCTCCAGCCTCACTTGCTTCCTCCTTTCCCATCACACCTCCACTCAGGCCCCGAATTCACCCCCCTCGCACTGCAGATTCTTTGCACGCACTGGAGCACACCTCCTCCCCATTTCTCCAGAGTTTCCCCTCCTTGACCCTCAGACCTCCTCAGGAAAGCCTTCCTCGACCTTCCTGCCAAGGTCAAACCCCGACGCAGGGTCATGAGCCCTGGGAACCTCTTCCGGGGCACACTGGTCACAGGGCATGTTCCAGGTCATTTGGCGACTGTCTGTGCCCCCACTGGGCTGTGAGCTCAGGGCTGGGAAGTGTCATTGTTTCGTTCACTGCCGTAGCCCCTAGAACAGGGCCTGACACATCGTAGGTGCTCAGTAAATACTGATGGGAGGAAGGCATGGAGGGAGAAGAATCTGTGGAGTTTGCTCTGTTCAGAGAAGGTGCCTGGAAAACAGAACAGAGACACAGGACTAAAGGAGGGAGGACCAGCGGCTCCCGAGCCACAGCCGGGGACTCAGGAGATGTCATCTCCCGCCAGGAGCCCCTGAGGCTGAGTTGGGGGACAGAGGATAAAGGTTACTCTGGGAAGCTCCAGATGGAGGCCAGAGAGGCGGGAGGGCCAGGAGGGACATGGTCTCCCCAGAGGAACATGGTCTCCGCTCAAGTCTCCCATCTGCGGGAGGACCCGCCTCTCTGACCACATCCCTCCCCTGCTCCCAAACCATCCTTGTCTCCCAGCGCTGCCTGCTCAACCCACCTTCCCCGCCTCACCTCCCTCCATTTGTCCCCACAGGCCCTGGGCCTGGTCCCTAATCTACCACTTTCTTCAGCTCAAGTGTCACCTCTTCCAGGAGGCTTTCTCTGATTCCCTTTGCTGCTTGTCCCTCCTCCATTCCCAGAAGACCCAGCTGATGTCCCTCCTACAGAGCTTGTGTCAGTCTCACCACTAGATCATGAGCTATTGGAGGTGACAGGAGGTTTTATTCTTCTCTCCCTCACCCTGGCACACAGCCCAGCACACAGTGGCTCTCAAACTGGGCGGGACAAATGAATGAATGAACATTACTAGCCTCCATTTATTCAGGACCTGCTGTGTACCAGGCACTGTGCTAACATTTTACGAGCATCATTTCATTTAATCCTCCCTACAACCCCTCGTAGAGTGTACTGATATATGCCCATAGTACCGACGGGGAAACTGAGGCTCGGGGGGTTGGGTCACTCACCAAGGTCACATAGTAAGTAAACTGAGGCAGTAGAACCTCCCTGCTCAGCTCCATCCGACGTCTCTTGCTCTCCTCCTGAGCTGAGCCCATAGTTCATGGTCACATCCAGGGCTTCCCTGCCAATCCCTCCACTCACTGAGGACCCACGATGGCTGCTTTGGTTGAAAGTCATGAAGTCACCCAGCCTCAGTTCAACAAAGAAGGACCTGCCTTTTCCCAGTGCGTGTGCAGGCATGAGTGTGTCACTTAGGGACCCCTGCATAAGTGACAGGTGCGTCCATAAGAGACCCCTCAGTCCTACCCACGGACTCTCTCCATGCTTACCGTAGGCAGAGACCCCTGTCCTCTCCCCTCCAGGGGCTGGCAGCCCTCCCAGGCCCATGTGGGTGCTGGAGGCTCCCTCTCCATTGTTCCGGGAACATCACCTATAGATCATGAAGTCTGAGGCTGTAATGTCAGGGTCATTTGTGTATCTCCAACGAGCCAGAGGCCACAAGGCTGTTCAGATCCCAGAGATTCCGGGGAGGGGAGGAAAATGCGCAGATGAAAACAGAGGGAGCACAGAGAAAATAGGATGTGCCAGGGAGATTAATCCACTGCTCAGACATGAAAGAAATATGTTTACTTATATTTTATTGCATCTTATTGGAATGTACACTTCATACTTAGCTGCTTGCAAGCCTCGGATTATCCAGAGAGAAAGCGAAATGAAAGACAAGAGAATAAAAACATGGACAAAAAAGCTCCTGAAATTGAAATCATTAAGAGAGAGAAATAAAAGCCAGACTTGAGACAAAAGCAGACACTTGGCGCCAGGGCCCTCTCAGCACTGACACCAGGTCCCCAAGGCCACAGAGACCAGTGCCAGCTGCCCACCAGCTCTGCAGTCCTGATCACTGGCATCAGGGGAAGTCCCAGGCCAGATCAGGAAGCTCTGCTGTCCTAGAGCTGCTCCCTACTTGCTATGTGACCAGGGCAGGTCACTGCCCCTCTCTGAGCCTCATTCCCCAAGGATGAAATGAGAGGCCTGGACCAGACACCTTCAGAGGCAATGGGAGGAGCGGGGGAGTGGTTAAAATAAGAGCCCTTCCTGGGGCTCAGGGAATCCCATAGACAGCCCCTGTTATGAGCTGAATTGTGACCCCCCCATTCATATATTGAAGCCCTCTCTAATCCCCAATTTGACTATACTTGGAGATGGCCCTTTAAGGAGGTAATTAAGGTTAAATGAGGTCATAAGGGTGGGGCCCTGATCCAATAAGACGAGTGTCCTTCTAAAAAGAAGAAGAAAAACTGGGGTGCACACACACAGAAAAGGCCATGTGAGGACCCAGAGAGAGAGGCCTCAGGAGAAATGACCCTGCCAGCACCTTGATCTTGGACTTCCAACCTCCAGAACTATAAGAAAATAAAATTCTGTTGTCTAAGCCACCCAGTCTGGTAGCCTGTTATGGCAGCCCTAGCTGACTAATACACCCCAATAAGACCCACTGATAGATCTGAACCAACAGTACCCAGTAATCAGGATGACATGCTGAGGGCAGGTGGAGAGAGGTGGATGTTAGTATATTTTCCTGACCCTTATGCACCTTCTTTCTCCACCAGCATCCCAGCCCGTGCCATCTGTGCCTCCCCCGTCAAAATTGCACCCAGGGGGCTTCCCTGGTGGCGCAGTGGTTGAGAGTCCGCCTGCCGATGCAGGGGACACGGGTTCGTGCCCCGGTCCGGGAAGATCCCACATGCCACGGAGCGGCTGGGCCTGTGAGCCATGGCCACTGAGCCTGTGCATCCGGAGCCCGTGCTCCTCAATGGGAGAGGCCACAGCAGTGAGAGGCCCGCGTACAGCAAAAAAAAAAAAAAAAAAAAAAAAATTGCACCCAGGAAAGGCCCTGAAATCCCCTCTCACTGCAGAGTGATTGGCTGATGAGGAGGAAGGAGTAGGGGCCTGGTCCCCCAGGGCAACAACTTCCATTTTATAACAAATGAGCACTAAGAGTCTCAGGCATCAAAGAGGGAAGACCTTGGTGGAAGGGAACCCTCCAGCTTCCTGGCCACTGATTCTGCCCTCCCTCAAGGCCAGAAAATCATGGGGGAGGCAAGGAGCTCAGGAGGGACTGTTAGTGGAATGTCCAGGTGCTGCTGCTGGTGTACGTGTGTGTGTGTTTTGAGAGAGACAGAGACAGAGACAGAGGGAGGGACCAGTACCTCAGGAATAACACAGAGTGGGAGGCGACTCAGACACCTTTTTATCCCTGGTACCAATGATGAAGCCTCCTTAGCTGCCCAGAGCAAGAATGAGGCTCTCAGGTAGGCTCTGGAGACACAGTCAAGACCCAGACACAGCCCTGGGCTGGAAGGTCCGGCAGCCTGGCTGAGGCCCCACTATGTGAGGACATGGTGACCACTGGGGGCACAGGAATACAGACGTGAACAAAACACAAAGATCTCTGCCTTCATGGCAAACCGTAGCCAACGTTTATTGAACATTTACTGCATTCTGAGCACCGTACGAAGCCCTTTGCAGGACTGACCTACGAATTAGGTATTATCACTGTCCTCGTTTTACAGATGAGGAAATTAAAGTTAAGTATCTTGTCCCATGTCCCACCCTACAAGTAAGTGCTGGCATCAGGATTCAGATCCAGGTTGGTCTGATCCAGTTGGTTTTCTAAACACAACATTATTAGTACTAATAGAAGCACCATTATTATCTCATTAGCACTATTAAGACAGACATCCCCATTAGCCTGGAATCACCAGATCGTGATGATAGTTGCTGGTGCTAACTGAGCTGGGTCAACCAGATGCCCCTTGCTTGCTCAGCCTTTTACATCAGCATCACGTTAGAGAGCCTGAGAGGTGGGACTTTCCTTACTCCTGTTGCGTAGATGAGAAAACTGAGACCCAGAGACACTAAGGTATGTGAATATCCCAGCAACTAGTGAGTGGCTGAGCAGGGATTTGCATCTAAGAGCAACTCCAAAGCCCTTAATTGAGGTCGAGAGAGGTTAAGCAACTAAAGTAATTAGACCCACACTATTGACACTTGCACAGCCAGATGTCTTAAGGTGGCCAATTAGACAATGTTCTGATGTCAGCATGTACAATTCCTGCTTCTTGCTGCCAAGTACCATGCCCTTGACACCCTTTTATCCGTCCCTCCCTGAGCCATGGGAGTTAGCACAGGCTGATACGTTCTCAAAAATGGAGCGAGGGTGTCTGTTGCAAACATCACTGAGTTATTTGAAATGGCTGGGAGTGTAAAGCTTTATTTTTGAAAGTCACATCAAAACATTGCTAGGGTTGGGGTGGGCGAGCAGAATCAGAAAAAGGGACTCGGTCACAAGTATGCCGGTCCAGGAAGCCTCTGTGTGCCCATGAGCCTGAGACTCTACTCTCCTAACAGAGACACCAGGGCAGCCAGAAAGCACCAGTACAAGGACCTGCCAAAGTCCAGCTCCCCACAGCAGGCACTGGGAAGCCACAGAAGGAACTAGTGGGAACCATGGCAGCACCAGATAAACCAAGCAGACCGCAATGACTCTGATAACTAAACTGCCCCTGGGACCACGGCCCACAGCTGTAGGTCAAGAATCCATGCGCCAAACCCAAACAGGGTGTTTGCCTGCTAACGTAAAAGAGTTAAATAGGGAGGGCCTAGACTCCTCTGCATGATATGGCCACTGCAATAAGGCGACAAAAATAAATATGGGGCACATGGATTTGAAAGAAAGAAAACTGTCTCTATTCGGAGATGGTATGAGTCTCTTCGTAGAAAATCACAAGGAATCCACTAAAACAAACAAAAAAAAACCTTCCCAGAGCTGAGTTCAGCAAGCTCACAGTATAAAAGATCAACCCATGAAAGTTTACTGTATTTACTAACAATGTATTTACTAACTGTATATACTAACCATGAGCATGTGGAAACCGAAATTTAAAACAATGACATTTACAGTCTCCAAAGGAAAAGAAATATTTAGCTTACACTTAACAAAGCATATATGAGATCTGCATGCTGCAAATTACTGTAAAGAGCTTGGAAGTTATCATTCCCATCCTCACAATAAGAAGAAAAGCCGGACAAACTGAAAATCATCAATCATCTTCTGAGATCCATCAGAGAATTGAGGTCACAGACAAACTGGTGCCCTGAAACCTGGAAAGGCAAGAGGATAGCTAGCATCACAGCTTACCAAGGACAGAAGCCCTTAACTGGAGCCAGCAACTGTAGGAGCACTTTAAGCTCAACATGATGAATTGCTGAGGTCTCACAGTCTACGAGCTTGGGAGCTAAAAACTCCAAGAAGGCAAGTCGTAAGGGGGACTCCCACACTTTTGTGAGTTTAACCTCCAGGAACCCCATAGGGTTTTCAATGTGAAGACAGGAGAATTCAGATGCACTGAAAGACTGAGACATAATTCTAGGACTGTAGAATGTTTCCCATCCCCGCACAACGCCACTTCAATAAGGCTCCTGTATAATAACGTAGCTAAAAGGACTGCAAGCCTCAGACCCTATTTAAGGAGACTCTAGGAAAAGTCAAGACGACAAGGACACTGGAGGAAATTTTAGCCTCTGATACTGGGACTACAGCAAATGTAAACACAGTCTAACTCCTCGCCAGACAAACATAAAACCTCCCATTAGACGCTGCTTTACCTGGGTCCCTTTGACCTGACGCATCGTGTCTAGCCATCAACAATAAATTTCACTCAAAGGCAAAAACACAGTCTGAAGAGATAAAGTAAGTATCCCAAGGAGGAGGTATACGGGCATCCCCAGTGAGGTATTGATGTTGTTTTTACAATAAAATAAGTCCAAATGCTCTCATTCTGATGTGTGGACGAGTGATATAGGATTCTCATTAGAAAGGGCATCAAGAAATCTTTCAATATGGAAATCAATGGACGCTCGTGAGAAGAATTACCAGCTGAATAACGAGGAAGGGCAAGTCAATAGAACTGAGAAAATATGGAGGAGAGAAGCCACAACTCACTCCCTGGTTACGGGGTCAGAGACACCAAATTGATTAAACAATGACACTGAATTGTGAGGAAACATGCAACTTCTTAACAAAGACAGAAACCAACTAATGGGATAACGAATGATCCTCAAAGAGCATCAGAGCCTGCAGTCATCGGAGCATTTTCTAACCACATAAATGATTCCTAAAGGCCCCACCTCTGTCCTGATCGAGTGCTGGGGCTAGACCCTCAGCCAGGTCCCACCCTCACTTGCTCTCTGAGCTCAGTCTCCCCAGTGTCTTCTCTGGACCAGAGACCAGCCTGTCCTGCCTACCTGTCCACCCTCAATGTGTAGTCCATCCCTTCCAGGAAGTCTCCCCTGATTACTCCAGGCCCCAGTCACTCAACCTCTGACCTCAGTCTAAACAACAGTACGCCCTGAACCATGTGCTGATATTTAGTAAGAGTGTGAGTAGTGGCTCTTTCTTGCAGGTAAGAACTTGGACTCTGGGGTCAGGAAGACCTGGGTTCACATCCCAGTTTTCTGTATGATCTTGACCAAGCTGTTACCAGCTCAGCCTCAGTTCTCTCATCTGTGAGGTGAGGGTTATGATTTCCACCTCTCAGCAGATTTAATGAAATGCGGAATGTAAAGTGCTGTCACGATGCCTGACACTTAGGCAGTGCCCAAGAAATGTTGGTCATGGTTATAACCGCACCTAACAGTGTACAGAGCACAGCCAGATCTGTTAGGGTCAAGCTCTCTCTCCCATAGAAGGGACCACATCTGACATTTCTACAGCACTTTAAAGTTGGCAGAGCCCATTCACGCCATTTGTCTGTGGGGAACCTCAGATCCTCAGAGAGCAGGCAAGAGTGTGAGTCTGGGGCCAGAATCTCTGGGTTCAAATCCTGCCTCCACCACCTCCTAGCTCCCCTGTGCAAGTTCTTTCCCCTGTTTGACCTTCAGTTTCCCCACCTGTAAACTGGGGCTAACAATGCTATCTCTTTGTAGGATTGTTATAAGGTCTATACCTGTAAAGCATGTAGGACAGTGCCTGGCCTGTAAAATCTGTCTGTCATGTCTGAGATCTTTATCATCCTCCCCATTTTACAGATGAGCAAACTGAGGCTCAGAGAGGCTAAGGCACTTGTCCAGGACCACACAGATGATGGCTGTCAAAGCCAGCTCTTTAACTCAGATCCATAGTGTCTGGACCCGCATCCCATCTACCATGTGTCAAGGGCTGTGCCCTTTACGCCTCATCTCGTCCCACAGCTGTCCTCGGAGCAAAGTCTCCTCATCTCCCATTTCACAGGTGAGGGAACTGAGGTCCGGGATGCGCATGGAACTGGCCCGAGGTCCCACAGCCAGTAAGGGAAGAATTCCGCAGAATTCAGACCCAGGGCTCCCTGTTCCCAAACCCGCAGTGAAGGCAGTTTCCTCGTCCCTTCCTTGTCCCCAGGCTGCAGGGCGACTGATGGGCCCCAGCTGAGGGCAGGGGGCTGCAGGGACAGGGGACCAGCTGGGGCCTGTAGGGAGGGCAGGCTGGGCAGCCACCCCCGGGGCTCCAGAGATCGCCCGAGTTCCGAACTTTGTCTGCTGGAAATTCTGCAGAGTTCAATCCTTTGCAAAGCCTGAGCCTCCTCTGAGGACGGGAAGGAGAGGGGAGAAGGACGCACTTTCTCTCCATCCTCTCCCTTTGGCATCTGCAGAGCTGTGCACATGCATCAGAAGAAGAAGGTACATCTTCAAGGGCTCCAGCATAAACCCCACACAGATGGATTTTTCTGAACCTCATCATCTTTCCCTCCCAAGGTCAGAGGTGATGTCAATAACTTCCTGCCCACTGTCTGGCGCAGATCTGCGGCGAGGCCGCACGCCTGTTTTAGGAGCTGTAAATCCTTCTCCCTTCCCCTAGAAATCATTTGGAAACCCGGTTGCTAAATCCATCTAAATCCAGCGGTCCATGAGCCAAAGGCCTCTTCTGGGCTCATGCTCAGCTGTTGAGGCTCCATCTCCCCAGACCAGGTCCTATCCAGAGTCAGAGGAGCCGCAGGACCCACCGAGGCCAGGCCCAGAGAAAACCCCCCAAACCAGGTGGCAGTTGCTGCCCCAGCCTGCCTCGGCCCTCACCAGTCACCCGGGGGTGGGTGCTCTCACCAACCAGGCCGAGAAAAATTCCTAACAAGTCTGCAGGGAGCGAATCCACCTGGTGCCAGAGCTTCCCCCTCAGGCATATAACAAGCCCTTGTCAAGCTCCAGAGAACACCCTGGTTCCGAAGTGGCCCAAGCATTTGACTCGGAGTCCCATCACTTTACAAAGCCAGAGGGCTTAAGGCAACATCTCCTCCAGGTGGGGAGGCAGGAAGTGGAGCCTACTTCCAGCCCCTCTTCCCTGCGGCTCTAGAGAGCTGTGTGGTGCTGCGAGCAGCGGGGGCTGAAGACGGGGAGCCCTCCTGTGCACGGGGCACGTGCACGACCTGCCTGAGGTCACACAGGGAGTGAGGCGCAGAGCTGGACTGAACCCAGGTCCACCAGGTTCCCGAGCTCATGCCCTTAACACTTAGGCGGCAGTCTGCAGATTCCCAGAAGAGGGTGGGGTGTGCGGAGGATTGGGGAGCCCAGGCCTGAGAGCCCCAAAGTCCCGAAACACTCCTTGCTCCCCCCAAGTGGTGGGGGCACGTCTCGAAGCTTCTACTCCTCGCAGTGGCAGCTAGCGCCAGTAAACTACTCCCGGTAATGGAGATGTTTGCCTGGGGAATTAGGGAAGCAGTAAACAGAAGCCCGGAGTAATTAACC
The DNA here is from genome assembly GCF_949987515.2 of Delphinus delphis. Taxonomy (NCBI): domain Eukaryota; kingdom Metazoa; phylum Chordata; class Mammalia; order Artiodactyla; family Delphinidae; genus Delphinus; species Delphinus delphis. The sequence continues at coordinate 23,624,319 of NC_082683.1, forward strand.
ATGGACCGTGGATGTGCTCAGCCTTTCAATGCTGCCACCCCTGCAGTGGCTTCCCCTGCAGTGAGGTGATACCACTGGGTGGCGTTTGTCTGCCGAGATGAGCAAATGAGAATCAGAGTCAGAGCCATGGAGGGTCAGGGGTTGCTTGGAAGACCACTGAGCATAATTCCCTCATTGGCCAGATAGGGAAAGCAAGGCCCCGAGCGGGAGAGACAGCTGCCCAAGGACACACAGCTGAGGGAAGAGACGGAGCGCATGCCCTGCTCACTGTGAGTGCAGCCGGGTCATCAACCCAACTTTGTGGTGTCCCTTTGCCCTGACCTCACCTTTGTAAATAGTCCATTTATTAAACTCTCCTCAGAAGCAGCTCGAGCCATAAACCAGTAGGAACACTTCATGGTGATTTTGAGGAACTGGAGGCTGAGTGAGGACTAGCTGGAGAGTGAGAAACTCAAGAAAGCCACAGGACGAGGAGCCAACACACTTACTGGAAAAGACAACATTCAAAAAACTGACCATACCGAATGCTAGCAAGGATGCTGAGCGACAGGAACTCTCACGTATTGCTGATGGGAATGCAAAATGCCACCTTGGAAGACAGTCTGGCAGTTACTCACAAAGCTAAACATAGTCTTCACCTTATGATCCAGCAATCACACTCCTAAGTGTTTACCCAATGATTTGAAAATTTATGTTCGCAGAAAAATCTGCACATGAATATTTATAGCAGCTTTATTCACAATCACCAGAACCTGGAAACAATCAAGGTATCCTTAAATAGATAAATGAGTAAATAAAATGTGGCACATCCACATAATGGAATATTATTCAGTGATAAAAAGAAATGAGCTAACAAGCTATAAAAAGATACAGATGAAACTTAAATGCATGTCACTAAGCGAAAGAAACCTGTCTGAAAAGGCTATATAATGTGATTCTAATTATATGACATTCTAGAAAAGACAAAACTATTAAGACAGTAAAAAGATCATCTAGTGGTTGCACAGGTTGGATAGAAGGACAGGGTATATTTTAGGAGGTTGAAATTATTCTGTATGATACTGTAATGGTGGATACATGCCATTATGCATTTATCAGAACCCATAGAACTTTACAGCACGGAGAGTAAGTCTTAGTGTATACAGATCTTTAAAACATCGTGTAGGTGGTCAGAGAACCTAACTGTATTGCAAATGTAGGAAACAACCTGAGTAAAGAGAGTGGAGGGGAAAGGTGCTGACCTAAGTAGCTTTGGAAATGAGTTGATTCTGTAAGACTAAGATAAAAGGAACTATACATAAGAACTGTGTGCTGGTGGGTAAAGTTGTTTCCCAAGAGGATATCGATGAACAATTCTGATACTGCCATGCATGTGCGTATGCTCTGGAATTGAACAATTAGGCAGATGATTGAGGGACTGTGGGAGCCAGACTTCTCACTGTTAGAGTGGGATTTTATATATAAGCAAGGGGAGGAGGCTGGAATGATTCATGAGGTTGTGGATTAGAGTTGGAAGCATCAGCATGAACTCTGTGTTGCTTAATATCAATACTGACAGCTGTAGGGGCTTCCCAGGTGGCGCAGTGGTTGAGAGTCCGCCTGACGATGCAGGGGACACGGGTTCGTGCCCCAGTCCGGGAAGATCCCACATGCCGTGGAGCGGCTGGGCCTGTGAGCCATGGCCGCTGAGCCTGCGCGTCTGGAGCCTATGCTCCGCAACGGGAGAGGCCACAACAGTGAGAGGCCCGCGTACCGCAAAAAAAAAAAAATACTGACAGCTGTGTATAGAAATATTTTTGGACACGTGTCTATAAATCACTTAGCATACATCCGTACAGCTCTTTGCTCTATTAGTTGAGAGAGCCTAAAAGAAATGACACCCTAGTCACAACAAGCACAATTAATGGGCAGATCTTGGTGCCTCATAGCATTCTCCAATGGAACAAACCAGGATTCCTTAAAGAAATGGCTGATTCTAGGACTGGGGCAGGAAATATACAAAACAACCCTGCAGCAGGTTGTAGGGCCAGAAAATAGGGAAGTGCCCACAAAGCTACAACAATAACAAAAGGCCACATGGATGGCGGTATGACAAAGGGACACAGGAGCCAAATGAGAGTTCCCAATGGTCAAAGTTAGAGCAATTTGAACAGCAAAATAAAGTAGCATTGGAATAAAACCCAAAGACTACAATAAATATCCATGAGTCCAGGCTGATATAAATGATTGAATAAGTTAATAAATTAATATATTTATTTATTATGTGTTATTAATTTAATAAACTATTCATGGGAGACAAATCTGCCATGAAGAATTCCAAGTAATTTGTGTAGATATTCTGCCCTCTTGGAGGGGCAGCGTGGCTCCTACTCGTGTGTGGGCTGCACATAATGAGTTCCTTGCAAAGAGCACAGCATGGAAATGCATGTGGCGGGGAAGAGTAACTTCACAGGAAAACCTGGCAAGCATCACCTTAGCCAGATGATCGAGGTCAACACCAACAGTGATAAATCATGTTGATAATATGGACCTTGGCAAGGCGTGATGAAAATGAGACTTTGTGGTCATCCTTCCAAAAATTCACAGCCCCAGTCTAATCATGAGGAAAACATCAGGCTAATTCCAATAAAAGGACATCCAAAAATAAATGTGACCAGTATTCCACAAAAATGTCAAGGTCATCAAAACCAAGGAAAGTCTGGAAACTGTCACAGCCAAGCCTCAAGGAGGCATGATGATTAAACATAATGTGGCATCCTGGATGGGATTCTGGACCAGAAAAATGACATGAGGTAAAAACTAAGGAAATCTGAATAAAGTAAATTTTAGTTGATCATGCTGTCCTAATGTTGGTTTATTAATTGTAACAAATATCCCAAAGTGATATAAGATGTTAATAGTAGGGGAAATTGGGTGCAGGATATTTAATGAGTCTCTATACTACCTTCTCAATTTTTCAGCAAATCTAAAACTGTTCTAAACAGTAAATTCCATTTTAAAAGAAAAAATAGTTAAAGCTAAAGAAAAAATGAATATTCTCAACACTCCACAAAGAACTATTTTTGACATTTCCATTTCTTTGCTTCCAATACTCTTTGTTTTGAGCTTATAATTAAGTGTCCTGGCGTGTTCTTGGTTATGGTTTTGTCTTTTAACGTTATGGTTTTGAGCAATCACTGTTTTGTTACGAGTGTAACCTCATAGCCTATCTCACAGCTGTTTTTGTTCACGGTGGAACATTCTACCAAGTGGACCATCTTGAGTTTAGTAACTGAACTCCTCATGTTGGGTTGATTGGGTTGTTCTCAAATTTTTGCTATTATAAGTAAGCCTAGAGACACAAGCTTCCAGAAAGGGATAGATGGGAGTCCTGAAGCCTCATTTTTCTTTCAAAAAAATACCTAATGCATATGCTACCAGTTCACTGAACAGGCAGAATCTGATGGGGCACAAACAGGAATAGCATCAATTCCCCCAGCCCTGTCTTCGAACAGGCTCCCTCTGAGCCCCCTACTCACCCCCAACAGGCACCACAGTTGCTTCAACCTTGAGCTCACCTTCAGTTGTAACAGCGTCTGGTGGAATTAAGACCTGCCCACTTATCAGCATGAAAAGATCCAGTCAGGTCCCCCCCTCCCCAGCTCAGGACCCACCAGGGTTCAGAGACCCCAGCTGGGGAAGTGTGGAGGTGGAGTACAGGCTCTGCTCGTTCCCTCCCCTTTCCCCTCTAGGATCCTGGCAGAGGACGGGAAGACTTTAGGGAAGAGGGGAGCAATTTTACTCTTGGCTGGTCCTGTCTGTGGTCCTCCCCCAGCTTTGGAGGTCCTGGGCACAGTGGGCGTGCACATGCCAGTTCTCTCCTGTGGCACAGATAGATGTGGTCATTGGAGCTACACTGTTCCGTGACAAAGGGCATGCTATGTGGCTGATCTTTTGTGTGCCACCCCGAGCCCCAAGGTCTTCCTTGTTCAGTCCACCCACTGCTGGGATCCCCTTCCCCCCAGGAAGGGCTCCCAATGAGATTATTCAAGGCTCAGTGAAAATCTGTGTCTTCCACGTGTGTCTTACTCCACTTGGGGCTGCTGTAACAAAAGTATCATAGACTAAGCGGCTTATAAGCAACAGAAGCTTACTCATTACTGTTCAAGAGGCTGGGAAGTCCAAGCTCAAGGTGCTGGCAGATTTGGTGTCTGGTAAGAGCCCTCTTCCAGGTTTATAACAGTCTGTCTTCTCTTTGTGAGCTAACACGGCAGAAGGGGCAAGGGATCTCTCTGTGTCTCTTTTAGAAGGACACGAATCCCATTCATGAGGCTCCACTCCCATCACCTAATCACCTCACAAAGGCCCCACCTCCTAATACCATCACACTAGGGAGTTGGTATCAACACATGAGTTTTGAGAGGAGGGGGACACAAACATTCAATCCATAGCAACACGGAGCACAGAAAATTCCCCACCCCTCCACTCCCCACCTGAGAGCACAGCTGCCCTTCCCTGCCCCCTCATCCATCCCTGCCCTGTTGAACAGCCCTGGCCAACTTCCAACCAACCTCAGACCTTCTGAATTCTCCAGACATGTTGATGTAGGTGACTGTATCTCCCAACAGTCGTCACGTGAGGAAACTGAGGCACAGAGAGGTTAAATCCCACATATAACACAGAGGATCAACAGAGCCAAAAGTTTGCTCTCTGAAAATATTTAAAAACAGAGAAGACTCTGGCGAAATTGAACAAAAACAGAGAGAGAGTGACAGCACAAATAAGCTATATAAGCAACAGAAAAGGGAAATCACCACAGAAATTACAGAGATAACGCATGGAAATTTGCATGAACAACTGTATAATAAATTTAAAATTTTAGATTAATAGAATATATTCCTAGAAAAATATAACTACCAAAACTGACCCAAAGAGAATTTTTTTAATCTCCATAATTTTGTAATCATTAAATTGAATCAATAGTAGAAATCTTCCCACAAAACACTTTATCCACATGGTTTTATAAGTGAGTTCTCCCAAACATTTAAGACAGAAATCATTCCAGTTTTGTGCTAATACTTTCATTTATGAGACCAAAAAACCCTTAAATCCAAAGTCAGACCCAAAATGGGAAATTATGGAGCACACTCACTCAAAAGTGTGCATGAAAATTTGGCAAGAAAATTCCAGCAATGAATAAATTAGATAATATATTATGACCAGGTTTGTTTATTCCTAGGAATGTGAGGCTAGTTTAGCATTAGTTGATGAATTAATGTAATTGAGCACCTTAGCAGATCTTTTTTTTTTTTTTTTGGCGGTACATGGGCCTCTCACTGTTGTGGCCTCTCCCGTTGCAGAGCACAGGCTCCGGACGCGCAGGCTCAGCGGCCACGGCTCACGGGCCCAGCCGCTCCGTGGCATGTGGGATCCTCCCGGACCGGGGCACGAACCCGTGTCCCCTGCATCGGCAGGCGGACTCTCAACCACTGCGCCACCAGGGAAGCCCTAGCAGATCTTTTAAAAGCATACCGTCATCTAAATAGATGCAGAAAGGGCATTTGATAAAAGTTGGCATTCATTCACAATAAAACTTAGCAAACTAGAAATGAAAGGAATAAAAGGGCTTCTGCCCAAAAGCCTACAGCAAACATCATATTTTGTGGTGAAATGTTGAAAGCTTTCCCTTTAAAATTAAGATCAGGAGCAAGACAAGGATGGCTGCCAACATTAATAATATTCAACACGGGAGGTCTTTTCTAGAGCGCTTAAAAACAAAAAGAAATGAAAAGTATACAGGTTGGAAAGGAAAAGCCAAAACTGTCGTATTTGCCTATGGTGTGTTTGCCTCTCTGGAAAACCCAAAAGAGCCCACAGATGATAAGAGAGTTTAACATATTTGCTGGATTCAAAATCAATATACAGAGATAAAGATGCCATTTCCAAGAGAAGAGAAATTTTACAAACTTTCTGAGGTCAATAAGAAACCTAACAAAAGTTGTAAAGTTCTTTCCGTAGAAAATTAGTATTTGCATATGCCTGATATGAGCTTGGCATGTTGTAGCACTTCACTGAATGTGTGTTTCTGTTTCCCCCCTGCCCTATACCTGAGATGTTTGCATTTTCGTCTTAAAGAAACCCTATCGGATCTGGAAGAACAATTTGTGCAGTGTTGAGTCTTACTGACCCCGTGTTCCATTAAAGACTAATATTTGCATAATGCATTTGCCAAACACCTTCACATTCATTATCTTGTGCCCAAGAGAAGGGGGTAATAATGATCACATTTGCACTGGAGGAAAGTGACCGGCAGGATCTAGTCAGTTTGGCGTCAGATTTTGTTCCCAGGTCTGTCCTTGTTTCTATGGCCGAGGTGTTTCACCTGCCCTGCACCTGTTTACCTGGCTTATTCACTGAGTAACTACATGGGCACTTACTGAGCCCTGTGCCAGGTGCAAGAGGCACAGCGATGTGCCCAGTGGGCACGAAGCTTGTCTTCCTGGGGTTCCAGCTACTGGGAGGTCCATATAATCACACAGCTGGATGGCACCGTGCTACGTAAGATGCTGAGCGCAGAGGAGGGGAGCAAGGCGGCTTCCTGGAGGAAGGGGCACTTAATTCCAAGCTTGAAAGACAAGTCATTCAGAAATCAGGAGTGGGGAGGAAGTAGAAAAGAGGTAAAAAGGCATCCAGGCCGAGTAGACAGCATGTGCTTGGAGGAGAGAGAGCTGTTAAGGAACAGGTAGACGTTGGTCCAGCCAGAATGTAAGGTGCGCAGACGTGGGGAGTGAGCAAGGAGATGCTCAGAAGCCAGCCATTCCAGGGCCCCGCACACTGGGTGGAAGAGTATGACCTTGACCTTAAGAGCAAGGGGCAGCCACTAAGGAGTAAACAAGGTTATGACAAAGCCAGACCTGTGCTTTAGAGGACAGAGTGGGCAGACTCGAGGGTGGGAAAGAGGAGGAGACCCTGAAATTAGGAAGTCGGGTTGGGTCAGAGGAGAGCCTCGTATGAACTGAGAGGACCCACTCTCTGCCATTCCAGCGACCTCATAACCTCATGAGCCCACTCCCAGCATCCATCCAGACTCTGGGCTGCAGCGACAGACACTAGTCCAGCAGCTGAGGCTTTAGAGGGGGATGGTTGGTCCCAGAGCTGGAGAAGAGGCTCAGAAGCTCTCAGGACTAAAGAAAGAACAGCCAGAGCCAGGGGCTCAGGCCACCATACTCTCTCCTATACCATCTTTTATCTCTGCTTCTCTCTTCCTTTCTGCAAAGTGGCCATAATTACTCCTACTGTACCCAGGGCATGCCCCATGAGCCAGAAAGGTAGCCCCAAACTGTTGCCAACCCCGTGATCCCAAAAGCAATAGAGAAATTCCTCTAAAAGTTCCAGGAGAAAATCCCAGAGAGGAAGCCGAACAGCACATGGGAGGCATTCTGTCCGATGGCTACACTACCTCACGTATAAAAACAAACCTTCACCACAGGCACTGGCAATGTCCCTAGGAGCTGTCCGAGAACATGGCCTCAGACAGCGGACTATTAGGTAAAAGGCAAACCCCTTCCATCATTCCATGCTGCCTACAGCAAACAGTCCCCTGGCACCCACGACCCAGATCTTCCCCAGCCTCCTGTGGTCTCAGACAAGACCTTGCCCGGCAAACCCTCAACCCAGCAATTCCACGTCTAGGTTTCGATACTAGAGACAAATTCCCATGGGAACACAGCAAGGCTCGCACAGGATGTTCATTGCAGTGTAAGGATGTTCATGCAGAGGACAAAATGGAAACAACCTTAATATCCATTATAGGGAAATGGGGAATGGCGAAAGAAAAGGAGAAAGCAAAGGAAAGAGGGAGAGAGAGAGAGAGGGAGAGGGACAGAGAGGGAGAGAAGGGAAGGAAGAAAAGAGAAATAGCCATGTATTTGAGATAAATTACTTCATTAAAACCAGTGAGGTCCCTCTCTGTATACTCACATGGAAAGATGTCTATGATATTGGCAAATTATTTAAAAGCTAGATGCACAAATACATATAATATGATAACTTTCATCTGTGATGTCCATTATGGCACTATTTACAATAGCCAGGACATGGAAGCAAACTAAATGTCCATTCACAGAGGAATGGATAAAGAAGATGTGGTACATATATACAATGGAATATTATTCAGCCATAAAAAGGAACAAAATAATGCCATTTGCAATGACATGGATGGACCTAGAGATTGTCATACAGAGTGAATTAAGTCAGAAAGAGAAAGACAAATATCATGTAATATTGCTTATATATGGAATCTAGAAAAAAAGGGTACAGATGAACTATTTGCAAAGCAGAAATAGAGACATAGATGCAGAAAACAAACTTATGGTTACAAAGAGGGGAGAGAGGGTGAGATGAACTGGGACATTGGGATTGACATATATATACTGCTATATATAATATAGATAACTAATGAGAACCTACTTATAGCACAGGGAAACCTACTCAGTGCTCTGTGATGACCTAAATGGGAAGGAAATCTAAAACATAATGGATATGTGTATACGTATAACTGATTCACTTTGCTGTACAGCAGAAGCTAACAAAACATTGTAAAGCAACTATACTCCAATAAAAATTAATAAAAAATAAAATAAAATTAAGCCTGCATGTGTGTGTGGTGTATCAATGCAAAGATAAGGGTCTGTGAGGGTTCCATATCACACCCATGTCAGTGGTACGAGGCGGGATGGGCTTTGGAGGGGAACGCAGCACAGAGGTAGTTTTTCTCTGTATGACCTGCTTGAATATATAACAATAAGAGGGATTGCTTTAAGGCTTTGGATAATTAGAAATAATTTTAAATAAATGAGAGAAAACAAAATGACAGGCAATGTTGCTTGTAAAGGCAAATTAGAAAAAAAGTCACCTAAATACAGAAATACATCTAGAGGGAACTAAAATAAATGATGGTGCCTGTTACAACAGAACACCAGGCAGCCAGTGAAAGACAGAGATGATTTACATGGGGAGATATTCGCAAATGAAAAGCAATTACAAATTAGTGTGTACCAAGTATTCTTATGTTGTAAAAGAAAGAAAGTTTAGAATATGCATAGAAAAATATAAGCCATAGTGGAAAGAGTAGGACTTAGAAACCTACGGACCTGGGTTTCAGTCTCATTAATAGTTATCAGTGGAGTATTGTGGGGTTCACTCCACTGCTCTGAGCGTCAGTTTACCCGTACTGAAAATGAGAATAACAACAGTGTCTGCCTCATGGGGTTGATGTGAGGTTTAACTGAGCTAATGTAGCCAAAAGGCTTATCATGGAGAACACAAGACAGCAAGATGATGATGATGATGATGATGATGATGGTGGTGGTGGTGATGGTGATGATTTTCTAGTGTTTCATCCAGGAAGTAGTTTGAGACTAAGGGAAGGGAACAGGGCAATTTTCTTCTTAAACATCTTTATTGGAGTATAGTTGCTTTACAGTGTTGTGTTAGCTTCTGCTGTATAACAAAGTGAATCAGCTATTTTACTCTTTATACACTCTTACAATATTTGAATGTTTAACAGTGAGATTGTGTTACTCTCTCCTCTGGACTGAATTGTGTCCCTTCCCCGAATTCTCACATTGAAGCCCTAACCCCACCCCACACTGTGATTGTATTTGGAAATGGGGCCTTTGGGAGATAATTAGGGTTAGATGAGGTCATGAGGGTGGTGCCCTCATAATGAGGTTGGTGCCTTTATAAGAAGAGACACCAAACTGCTCACTCTTTCTGTCTCTCTCTCTTTCTCTCTGTCTCTCACCATATGAGGGCATGGTGAGTAGGAGGCCGTTCGCCAGCCAGGAAGAGATCCCTCAGCAGAACCCGACCATGCTGGCACCCTGATCTCAGACTTCCAGCCTCCTGAACTAAATAGACAAATTGTTGTTTAAGTTACCCAATATATGCTATTTGTTATGGCAGCCCGAGCTGACTAAGACACTCTCAAAGTTTAAAAATACATACGCTAATAAAGACTAAAGGGGGAAAATAACCTTGCTCAGCAGCCGACTGCAACGTGTCTGTTCTGCTGACCTCTACACCCTGGCACTGCCCTCAGAGGAGGCTGCTGGACCACCTCGTGGGTGAGTACACCTGACCACGTGCCCTCTCATCCTGAGAAAATCACATCCACACAGTGATTATGGAGGAGGACCAGGGGCTGTGCCAGGCTCTCAGAACATAGTGAGACAGACAAAAATGATCCCTCCCCCCGGGGGAGCTTGGGAGCCAGAGGACCGGCAAAGGTAGGTGACAAGTGTGCTCCTGTCGCCTGCCAGCATCCTGCGATTTAATACAGTTTGGACATTCTTCCAGCTGAGTGGCAGCTGGGGCTGCAGCCACATGAAATCAGGCAGATAAAAGCCTGAGCAAAGGGCACCGAGACCTTGGCTCCCTGTCAGTCTGCCGCCATCTCTGCCAGAGCCCAGCTGGCATGTTAAGTTGCTGAATCAATAAGGAAATGGATCAGGGCTGAAGGGAAAAAGAGAGGCTGAGAATTCCACAAAATTTCTCCTTCTTTGAGAGTCACATGGTTCTGCCGTCGTACCTTCCGGCATCAGGGAGGCGCATCCAGCGACGCAGAGGAGACCCCCGGCCACTGGCAGTGGGTTCTGCGCACCTACTGTGCGCCAGGCCAACACAAGGCCCCAGGGATGCAGCAGCGACAGGACAGGTGAGGCCCTGCCCATGGATACCCTCAGCATGATGACAGTAAATCACAGTCCTTCATGCTCTCTGCTCTGTGCTCACTGCTCTCACCCATTTCTCTTAACCGTTGCAGCCACTCTGTGAAGGAGGATTACTGCCATCCTATTTTACAGAAAATGAAACTGAGTTTCAAAAAGACGTTACCCACTGGGATATGACCTATGTAACAGCAGAGTCAGAACGTGAGCCCAGGTCCATCTGTGCCGAGGGTATGCCCTGGCTCACCACACAGTGTGACTCCGTGACATACACTAGAATATTCTAGAAGTGAGACCCAGGCCCAAGGTCTCCCCATAGTCAGGGTCAGACCCCAAGTGCAATTCCTTGCACACACCCAGATAGGGGCTGGACAAGCCTTAAAGTGGTGTCTTAAATATAATGTCAATCCTCATCCCATGCCTCCTCCCTGCAGCCACTGTCTCCTTTATCTTTTCAACCCCACCCTCTTGGTTTTAACTGTTTATGCATCTGTGTTGCTGATTCACTGTGTGGTCCGGGAGGGAGTACCCAGCGCAGGGCCTACACACAGTAGGGCAGATGACATGCGGTTCTGAAAGGGACCTGGAGTCCCAGGGGAGAGGGGGGGATAGGGTCTCAAGTCCCATCTTTGCTCTTCACCAGCGACATGCCCCAGGCACTTTGCACCCAAGGGTCTCCTGCCCTCCCATGTAAGGCCTGAGAGCATCCTCACCTCCTCCAAGGCTGTGGTTGGAGTTCAAAAGAGAAAACGGGTGTAAAGCTCTCAGCACAGAGCCCGGTACTTACCAAGTTCATGATGAGATTCGTGGCTATTAAGGATGATGATACTTATAACAACTGCTTGAAAAAAATATAAAACCAGAGGTTGTTATTTCCTTCTCTTTTGAGACTTCTGCTCCCTCTTAGCATTCATTCATTGATTCATTCATTCAATCCACTCACATGAATTGGGTACCTTCCACGGCCCAGCAGGGCTCCTCCTGGGACTACACGGGTGAAGGGGACAGGCAGGGTCCTGCCCTCCTGGGACTGATGGTCCTGTGGGGAAGAGTAACGACCATCAAGGAACCAGACTAATGAATTAAACCATTGCAGGGAGTTCCCTGGCGGCCCAGTGGTTAGGACTCCATGCTCTCACTGCTGAGGGCCCGGGTTCAATCCCTGGTTGGGGAATTAAAATCCCACAAACCTCGTGGCCAAAACAAAAACACTGCAGCCTGGGACAAGGAAAGCAAGGAAAAAATAGGATGCTGTAAAGGAGAATGATGCTTTTTCTGCCAGGATCATTCTCCTTAGTGTGAGAAAGAAAACTCATGACCCATCACCCCACCAGCGTTGGCAGGGCACTGAGCTCCTCAGTGACCCTTGAGCTGTCCCCTCTGTGTCCCGCAAGACCCATGCCCTGCCTGGCCCACCCCCGCCCCCTGTGCAGCCCCCAAGTTCCTGATGGTTCCACAGCACCTGCTTGGTGGTGCCCCCTGCTGCCCACCGTGCCTTCTGTAGCCGACCATCCTGGGGCCCCTGCCCAGCTCTCAGCACCTCCCCGTCTTGCACACTGCCCACTCTCAGCCCTGGGAGGGGAGGGCCCCTCAGGGATGGGACCATCTTGACCCCTTGGCCTTAGCCAATTGGACCAGGACTGGACACTTGACCCAGGCCAGGCCAATCAGGCTTGGATTCAGCCTGAGAGACCCTGGCCAGTGTCTGTGGGAGTAGAGAGGGCCCCTTGGCTAGAGCCCCAAGTCACCTTGTGGACTGTAGAGGGAGAGGATGGGGCAGGGATGAGGGAGGAGAAGGGGCCTGGTGCTTCCTTTCCCACTGCCCAGCTGCCCCTCCCCTGGGGTCTGTGCCCCCTCCGTGCCCCCACCAGTCCATGTATTGAGCTCCTAGTTCATCACTTAAGCCAGAGAACCTTGATTCACCTCCCCTCCCCCTCCCCTTGTGGCCAAGTCAGTGGCTTCCCTCCCACAGCCCCTCAGAGCCCCTCTGGGCTCTGTGACTTCTCTGTTACTTCCCAAGGTGTTTGCTGAAGGAGTGAGAGAATGAGTGAGTGGGTGACAAAACCTCTGTGCACCCTCCCTGTGGGGGGAGCCAGGGCCCAGGGATGCACAGACCGGGTCTGATTCAGGCTCTGCTGCTTCCTGGCCCCGTGGTCTTGATCTGATGTTTGTCCTCCCTGGGCGTCCGCCTCCTCAGTGGGGAGGGTGGGCTGGGCACCCAGGTGATGTGGGGAACATACTGGCATGTGGCAGCACCCAGTCAATGTCGTAAGGAATGACAGATGCCAGTTGTGGCCCCAGCATCCTTCTCCCTGATGCCTATTCTCAGAGTCCTCCCCAGGAGGTGAGGGGGGCTCACGATCTGCGGGGACGCTAGAGGCAAACACCAGGTCAGGTGGCCTAATGGCTTCTTCACTGGGAGGGGGGTAGGGCAGGGACCCCAACCCCACCTGAGCAACCTCAGCTCTGTCCTCCCCAAGGAGTACAGTTCAGGCCCCGATGTCCTCCTCCAGGCCCGTCAGCAACTGTCCCAAGTGTCACTGTGGCCACAGGGATGTGCAGGCGGAAGGCGACCTGCCATGGTATCAGCTGAGGGCTGAGCAGGACCCCAGCTGCTCAGCTCTGTGGTCAGATGGCAATAGGACTGCAGGCCATGGCTGGGGGAGGGGCAGGGAGAGGAAGGGAAGAGATGCGCATGGGGTGGGGGAGGGGAGGAAGCAGAGAAAGAGAATAATGGTTTCAGATTCAGAGAGGAGAACTTAGCCCTTTAATTCAGTGTGTGTTTTCAACGGGATAGATTTCTTTTTAAATTATTATTATTTTTAAACCCTAAGTGTCTAAATCTGTCTTTTGCCAGTGTTCAGATTTCAGGCCCACACCATGCGCCTCCCCCTGACTCTTGCTTGGGGGGCCTGACTCACCTGTGTAGCTTTCTAGGCTGGTCCAGGTAGGGGTGGGGCTGCCCAAGAAGACAGGATGGCCAGACCATGTCCGCGGGGCCTCGTCCTCTGACACCCCAGGGACTGAGCACTCAGAGGGAATGGGAAAGTGGCTGGACAGCTCGCAGTTTGGGTACTTGGGGAAATCACCCCATGTCCGTGGGCTTCAGTGTGTCCTCGTGTGTAAAAGAAGATTAATTCTAAGGGCCGTGGCGGAAAGGGGAAGTGCTGTGATAATGTGGGAAGAAACGTGGGCTCCCCTCCCCGTTTCTGGTGTGAGCAGTCTCTCGGGAAATGTTGGGCTCCTATGCCTCACGCCCACGGCTCCTCCCTGCAAAGACACAGCAACTGGGAGGATTGTGCAAATAATATAAAACCAACCCAAATTGACTTAAAATGGGAACTTAATGGCTGCAATAGCTGAAAACTCCACAGGGAGCTCCAGTTCTGACCTGGTTTCACCAGGGGTCCCCACAATCTCCCGGGACCTGGTTCCTCTGGCCTCCATCTCTCACGTCTCTCACTCCTGATGCCTCCGGCCTGGCTGTCTCAGCAGCACTGCTGCTCTGGGTGCAGGAGTCTGTTCCTAGGAGCCCAGCTCCAGCTCACACAGTTAGGCCACATACCCCTCAGAGCCGATCGCTGTGTTCATGGCAAAAGGCATGTCCAGATCAGCGTGGGCCCGGGTCACCCCATCCTGATCTCAAAGACTGACACTGGGGGCAGGGAGTCCCTCCAAAAGAAAACCAGGAGCTTTTTAGCAAAAGAAGGGGATTGGAAGCTTAGTGACCTCACACATCACTTGAGCGCTGTGAGACTCATTTACATCACAAAAAAGCAGTGGACAGTGGTAAAGACCTACAGAGTTCCTACTAAGGTGTCAACATCACTACCTGATCAGGCAGTTCTGTTCCATCTGTTCTTATCCTCATTTTACAGATGAAGAAACTGAGGTTCAGAGAGGTTAAGTGACTTGGCCTGGGGTCACACAACCAGTCCATGGAGGAACCAGGGTGCTATCTCAAGACCTGCTCTTAACCACCACGCTGCACTGCCACCCTAAAGGAAATAAGGACAGCCAGCACAGTGATACTCATGACGACAGCTTGGGGCTGGCTGAGGATGTGGTGGTGACTGTCCAGCGAGGACAGGCTGAGCGATGAATTCTGGGAAGTTGTAGGTTCCCTGTCTCCCTGCTGTTCCACCCCCTAGCTCCACCCCCTCCAAGTGCTCCAGGATGCGCCCCACCCATCAGGGCTGCAGTACTTCCTTCAGCTAGAAGCCTTGCATTTCTATAAAAATCAAGGGGAAACGTGGCCCCAAATCCCCCCTCCTCTCTCCTTTCCCCTCCCTGCTTCTCACCTCTGGTCCCGGCTGTACCAACAAGAGGGGAAAGGAAAGTCGAGCCTCCCAGCATGTATCACTGTGGGACTAGAAGCCCAGTAACAACCTTTATACTTTGGCGAGGGGAGGGGAGGAGGCATGGGTCACAGTGGTGCTGAGCTGAGGTAGGAACACATGTTTCCCTGGGCAGATGTGTGTCTCTGGGTGGGAAGCAGGACCTGCAGAGATGCTCACAGCCAGCGCTGGCCTGAGGTCAAGGCGGCCTCCTCCCAGGGGCTCTAGAGAGGGCAGTAATGACCCCAAGGGGGATATGTGCTGATGGGGATTTCAGGCACAGAGGGAGCCTGTTCGGATGCCGGGAGCCTTCACTGTGCTTGTGGGTGAGCTTGACCTACAGGGAGAGCTGATCCTACAGCTCAGAGTGGTAGAGTCAGAAAGGCCCTTGGAGAAGGGGTCACCCCTGCTTTGGGGAGCAGAGGCCACCCAAGATGGACTGAGGGCCAGGCTGCCTGCTCCCCAGCCCCACCCTCAGGCTGTATCTGTCCCTGAGCTCAGGGACCACCACTGTGACTGGAGGAACTGGTCTGAGCCCGAGGCCTCCATCCCTACTCTGAGAACCTGAGCTTGACCATCTCTGCACCGGCCCTGGCCTGCTCTCTAATGAGGCCTCTGCCTGGGATCCAGCCCTGCTGGTCTGAGGCCCTGCTCTGCTCCTACAGCCCCTCACCACCACCACCCAGCCACAGCCCAGGCTCCCATCTACCCACCAGTTAATGGGCTGGCATTATGATCCTCAAATTACAGATGAGAAAACTAGGCTTAGAGGAGTGAGGCGGGGAGGAAAGTGCATCTCAAACCCAGGTCTCTACGGCTCCAAAGGTCCGTTCTGCACAGGCTGCTCTGCCTCAGCTCTCCAGGGCTGAGAGCCTGGGCCAGGGGGCGGGGGTGGGCCAGGAATGGCCTGCAAACAGACAAAACTTGTGGGCAGAGGGGGGTCTAGGAGAGAGTGCAAGAGGGCTGGTGGAACAAGCCGGGCCTCACCCTGCGTTCACTTCTACCCCTAAACTCTGCAGGGCTTGCTGGACATTCCATGTTGTTTCTTGCCTCTGCCATTTGGCTTTGACTGCTCACTCCGTTCTTCTTAAGATGACCTTCTCTCTATTTTGTCCGCTTGGCAAGCTCCTATTCATCCATCAAAACCCAGATTAGAGGACTCCTCCCTGCCATTTCCCAATCCCTATAAATTCTCATCTTTACTCTACTGCTTCTGAACTAACATCCCGTGTATAAGTCCTTATCCACTAAATTGTCATTCATTTATTGCCTACTCATTCACACAGCTGGATATGAATGTTGGCAGAAGACTGGAAATCAACTGACCAGGACTGGACCCATGAATGCCCTCTGAGGCATGGCCACTCCCATCCCTGTGCCCCTGTGCCCCTGACTCTCCCCTGGCTCACGGCCCATCCCCTCACGAGATGTGGCATTTCCAAAGGGCAGGCTGAAAACTTTGACTTCTTTAGTGTCATTGTCAGCAGCGGCTGGCACAGAAAGTGCATCACGGATCCAGGAGGGGGCAGCCTTCTCTGCTTCTGGGTGGAGCCCAGTCCGCCTCTGGTGACCAGGCAGCCCAGGGAGCATGAGGACCCAGCCCGCTTGACCACAGGGGCACAGCCCACAGGACAGCCTCCAGGCACCTCCACAAGCTTCCCGGGTAGAGATCAGTGACAGACAGCGGGAGGGGACACAGAGGAGCCTCCACCCGTGACCATAGCTGTTAACGGGCTGGGTTTTGAGCCCACATGAGACACCCAAGGGACCCTCAAATTGAGGGAGAGGCTTTCAAGGGACCACAGTTCACTCAGGTACAGGAGGGATCAGAACTGGCAAGATTAAGTTTACCTGTTAGATTCTCCCTTTTTCCACCCGTAGATGGTGAGACCCAGGGACATTCAGAGACTGTGGCCACCTAGCCTGGGGTCAGTCCCCCCACCTAACACCTGCCCCCCATCAGGTGGCCTGACACAGAGTCGGGATCTCCAATGGCTCCTGTTGGTTGAAAGGCTCCAGATCTCCCAGCCCCGGTGACACAACGACATCTCCAGCCCTAGAGCTCTCTGCAATGCGCACGACAGTGCCTGGGTGACCCCACGCACACGCTCCACCTACCAGATTTGTATGCAGCGCAAGGAGGAGAGCGTGGCAGCTTATTTGATTTTCTTTGAACAAATCAACTTTCTGCCCTGGCCAAGCAGCGTGGAGATTTCAGTGTGTACAGACGTCAGAGAGAGGAAAACGAACATCCAGTTCTGCGGGTTTTATTGGTCTCACCACGCTCACCTGCCATCCCTCCCGGGTCTCCCCTGAGGCCTGGCTGTGTTCTCAAAGGCCCATGCTGCCACCCGGGCATAAGCGCCCCATGGCAGCCTTGCCTCCTGTCTCTCTGTCTCTCCTGCCCTGCACCCCCTTCTCTCTCCTCTCCCTCCTCTTCCCTTGCTGCTAGCCCTCTCTGAGCACAGGGAAACGTGATCTCAGAAGCGTCGCCTTCCTTTAATCAGGACCTAATTCCTTATCCCAGAGCTCAGAGATGGAAGTTTCCAAGAAGACAAGGAAGGCGCTAGTGGTGATTAACGCTTCCCTGCTCTCTGGAAAATAGGACTTAGTCCAGGATGTGGATTTTTTTTTAAGGTGCTTTACCATAGGAGATTCTGGGAGGCCAGCCCCTGGCTTAGCAAATACCCCACAAGGCAAAGCAAGAATTTGGAGGAATGGGGGGTTGCCAAACTGAGAGACAAGAGAGAGGGTGAGTCTTGAGGCAGGGTTAGGGAGACCCCAAGCCAGGGGCAGGAGTCAGCTTGGCCCCCACTACCAGGATGCCTGGAGGTTGGGATGGCCCTTCCTGGTTGTGCAGCTCTCCCGTCCTCCCGTCCTGCCCACATTCCTTAACCAATTCTCCTTTGATTAAATATCTCTTCCATCCCGGAGGTGATGAGCGGATCCTAGTGGCTGGAGTAGGGGGGCACTTTGGGGGCACATGTCCTTGTGGATGGAGGAGAAGTTGAGGGTAGCTCAGAGGGAGATCAAATACCAAGTATAGGAGCTCAGGTTTTGACCCAAGGCTAGAGGAGCCATGGAGGGCTGGGGGTCTTGTGTGTGTGTGTGTGTGTGTGTGTGTGTGTTGCAGTGGAGGACAAGGTGGTTACGTGCTATAGGGAAGCTGCTCAGTAGGGATGGATGGGAGGGGAGCCTGAGGCAGGGGGACCAGGTACAAGGATGTTGCAGTGGTCCTGTGGGAGGTGGCAGTGACCTGGACCCAACCGGCACCCAGGGCTGCAGAGAAGGAGACAGATGCCATAACGGGGCAGCAGGTAGAGTGCACGCACACCCCCTCCTTAGCCGAACTCCCCAGCGCCCTCTACGGTCAGTCTGGGCATCAACGATTCTCAGATGCACACCAGATATGTTCAAGGTCACCAGATACTGTGAGGCAGTGCCATGTCCAAACCTAGAATAGGTCAAGGGACGTTTCAAAGGCGGAGATGACAGAGGTGGAGGGGGTGGGAGCTGAGGGCAGAGACGCCTGCATGTTCCAGGCCGGGTCGTCTTCCCCATCTCCCACTCATGGTTCACCCTGTCTCCTAAGGGCTGACCTGCAGTCCAGGACCCGGCCTATCAGCCCCTCCTTAGCTGGTGGCCTTTTCTCTGGGCCTCAGTTTCTTCCTCTGTCAAGTGGGTTAATGCCCCCTCCTCCCACCCTGTTGGGGCTGCAGTGAAATCACGCCAGGATAGGAAACCGGGGACGGCCCAGCACTGAGGTGACAGGGACCAGCATCTGTGTCCTCCTGTGTGTCTGGTCCCTTCTAGGACCAAATAGTGGGAGTTTTACCCCATGAGGTGACGTGGAGTTTTACCACATCTGATGACTTCCAGGATTTGGTGGAGTAGGACCACATTTATGTTCGCCCCATGAACGGACCAATTAGCTCCTAGATTTGAATTCTGGCTCTGACGCTGATCAGCTGTGCCCTCCAGCTGGGACCTCCCCTCTGGGCCCTCAGTTCCCTGTCTTGGCGTCTGTATGGTGGAGAGTCATTTGCCCCCGGGGTTCCAAGTAAACATCACAGTAACACAGCACCGGATGCAGGGACCCAGAACACCTGGAGGCGGAACTAGGAAGACGGACTGTGGGCGTGAAGTCAGCTGCCTCAGTGTTCACTCTTCTCCAGAGCAGGGAGACGGTGTCCCAGCCACGCCGCGGCGTGTGCTTACCAACCACAGAGCTTCCGCAAACGTCAGCGCTGCCTGCGGGAAGCTTCCGGTGAACATCAGTCGGAAGGTCAGGAGGAGGTGACGTGGAGGGGAGTTCTGTGTGGACAGAGGGTGGGCAGGCCTCCAGGGAGGTCTCAAAGGGACAGGCCCCCAATAGGTCCAGGAGGCCCCAGGTGGGCTGCTTCCCGGAACTTTGACCCGCGTAGTCACTCAAGGGCCTGTCCTCAGGACGTGTGACTTGGAGTTTCATGCCTTGCAGTCACTGTCCTGAAATTCACAAAGGTTTTTGAACAAGGGGCCCCAGTTTCATTTTGTCCTGGGCTCTGCAGATCACGCAGCGTGTCCGGAGCCAGGGTCACTTCCATATCACAGCGATCGTGGGACATGTGACTTCATCCCCCTTCACAGATGAGGACGCTGAGGCTCTGAGAAGGCAGGAGACTTACCCAAGGTCTCACAGCTATTGAGGGGCAGAGCCATCTCTCCATGAGTGCTGAGGGAGGCTGGCCCTGTGCCATCCACGGGGATGGAGACAATCACTGCCCTCCAGGCCCCCAGTCCCATGGGAGACAGACACTGAGGATGCAGTGGGATCTGATGGGGAAGCACAGGCAGTGTGAAAGCAGAGGGAAACCCCAACCAGCCTGGGATGTCAGGGGGCTCCCCAAGGAGGGGCTGTCTGCTCTGGGGCCTGAGGGTGAGCAGGGGTTAATCCTGCCAGGAGGAGGAAGAGGGGACAATTAGTTCACAGGCTTCCCTTGCTGAGCCTCTTTCATTCCCTCCCTGGGGAGGAAGCATCTTAAATTCACTGTCCTGTTCTCACACAGATGCCCCAAAAGCACCCAGACCCATGCCCCCTTCCCTGGGCTGCCCCTCCTTCTCCTCCCTCTTTCCCCCTTTCCCAAGGCAAAGGCAGGCCCTGGGGTCTCAGTACAAGACCTGCTCTGTGTCCCTGGGGGAGTCACTTGCCCTCTCTAAGCTTCAGTTTCCCCATCAGTGAAGTGAGGGGTTTGGACAAGGGAAGAGAGTTCACCTCGATGAGACTTCGTGTGTGCTGGGCCCTGACCTCCCACCCTCTCCAGAGCCCTGGGCACCAGGATGAATGATGCACTGTCATGAGCCCTGAAACACAGACTCCACCCCCACTCCTCCCCTCCCCCTGCCTGACATGGGGGTCACCAGGCAGAACAGCCGTCCTCCACATCACCTGCATCACTGCTCCAGGACCTGTTGTGGCTCCCGCTGTTGGCTGCCTCAGGCCATCATGCCTCCCTACTCAGCAGTTTTACCACCCACCACCTCTCCCATCCCTCCCTCCCAGGAAACTCCAGGAAAAGTGGAGTTTTGTATGCCAAACACCCTAATTCCACCCTCACCCTGCCAGGGTTCCTGATGTATTCCCCTCTTCCCCTCCTCCCTCTGAGGAACTCCTATGCATCCTTCAAAGCCCAGAATGCATCTCTTTGGTGAAGCCCTTTCCAGGCAGAACTAATTGCCCCTTCAACTCAACCCCAGAGCAGCTGGTGGAGAACGTCCTGAGCCTGTAACATGTGCCAGGCTCTGTCCTCACCCGTCACCTGTGTCATCTCACTTAATCCTCATCTCATACTGTGAGGCAGGATCATTATTGTCTCTGCTGTGCGGATGAGGAAACTGAGGTCCAGAGAACTGTGCAACTTGCCTGAGGCCACACAGCCAAGAAGCAGTGGTGCCCCCACCTCTTCGTGTTTTGTTGGCAGCTTGTGACATGACTCCCAATGACCCTCGCCTCCTATATTCACACCCTGTGTAATCCTCTCCCGTGAGTTAAGCAGAACCTAGTGACTTGCTTCTAATGAATAGGATGTGGCAAGAGCAATGAGGCGTCACTTCTGAAATTAGGTTACAATGGACTCTAACTTCTGTCTGGCTGGGATTCTCTCTATATTGTCTTCTTGACTCTCAGGCTTTGATGAGGCTGACTGTCACATTGGAGAGGCCCACATGGCAGAAACAGAAGGCAGCCTCTGGCCAACAGACAGCAAGGAAATGAGGCCCTGAGGCCCTCAATCACACAGCCCAAAAGAAATCGAATCCTGCCAACAATCACATGAGCTTAGAGCCAGATCCCTCCCCAGTCAGGCCTCCAGATGAGACCACAGTCCTGGATGATACTTTTTTTTGAAGTATAATTGACCTACAACACTGTTAGTTCCTGGGGCACAACACAGTGATTTGATATTTCCACACATTATAAAATGATCATCACGTGAATGACACTTTGATTGCAGCCTGCACGAGACTGTGGGCCTGAGGACCCAGTTAAGCCAGGACTGGATTCCTGACCCACAGAGACTGTGAGATCATCAATGAGTCGCTTTAAGTATCTAAGTTTGGAGTAACACATTGCAAAGCAAGAGATCATGAATACAATCTGTTTTCTAGTCTGGCTCACCAGCTAGGCCTCTAGGTACTCAGGGCAGGAGTCATTTCTGAGTCATCTGTACTGTGAGGACCTAAAACAGTGTCTGGAAATATGAATAAACATGCGGCATTAAAGGAACGTGCCAGTCGAGTCCCACGTTTGTGACTTTGTTCATGCTGGTTCCCCTGCCAGGTGTGCCTTTCCCACTCCTCTGCTGAGTATCTTCGCATCCACCGCCTGCCTCTTCCTGGAACTCTTCCTAAGCATGTGTGTGCCTCTGCTTACCGCTGGCCTCCGTGGAGTCCCTCCGCACTGCCCTTCATATATACATGAGATGTACATCCCCAGATGGCCTCCCTTGGCCTCCTCCCAAAGTGTCTGGCCCTGTGTTTCGCAAGAAAATGCTCAGCCAACTTAAAATTTGATCCTCCTTACTTGGCCCCATTTGGGTCAATGGCCAGCCCCACCACTAACATTCCGGGTCCCAGCACTCCTGATGCACAAGTACACGTGTCCCTCCTCCACGGGGCCAGGGAAAGAGCTGGGAACCCAGGGTCATCCAGGCCTGGGCTCACATCCCCTCCTGCCACTGGTGAGCTGAGTGACCTGGGACCAGTCAGCTCACCCCTCAGAGCCCAGACTCCCCTGCAGGAAAGTGGGAGCAGCAGTGCCCCCGGTGGACAGTGTGAGGGCTAATGGGGTTCAGCATGTGCCCCGCCCCGCACACAGTAGGCCCCACCCCCGTCCCCTGCAAAGGCAGCAAACTGTAAGTTGCATCCAGTTCAGAGCTTCCGAATGAATCCTTTATCCAGCAACCTCCGAACACCCCCAGCCCCGCCCCTCCCTCTCAGGGCCCAGCCCAGCTTCCAGCCCACCTCAGCCCTGCTGCTCTGAACATAATTTGTGTGGTATTTGTTCCATCCATTACATAGAATAAATCTTTCAGGATGTTTAAATTCCAATCTTTTAAACAAAATCCTTCCCACACCCAAAGAGGAATGGCTGTGTTTGGCAAAGGTCACTCATAAAGCACAGGATACAGGACAGGAAGAGGAGGTCAGGACTCGATCAGGGAGCAGGTGGCATTCGTTAGGGAAATCGCAGCTCTCCTTCCAAGGAGCACGCGCTCTTCCAGGGCTGCAAACCCAGAGAGAAGGCACTTTTCTCCCGAAGCCTCAGAAATGCGCGATGTGGGAGCTCCGAGCTGGGCGGCTGCTACAGCAATACCGTGAGCTCTGGGTGTTGAGCGCCTGCTTCCTTGGGCCCCGAGCCCCGCATAGCCCGGAGTGTTATCCCCCCTGCACGGTGGGGGCCACGCGACACTGAGAGGAAGGGACTCGCCCAGGATGGCGCAGGGCACTAAGAGTGAGGCTGGGATTGGAACCCAGGTCTGCTGGCTCTCGGGTCCCTGCTCCTCTCCAGATTCTCTGCTCCCTGGGAACGCGGGAGGATCGCGATGGGAAAGGTGAGCAGATAAATCAGCCCTGTCTAGGCGGACGCCCATCAGGCTTTGGGTTCCATCTTGGTACAGAAACCTTAAGTACAGGCCCAAAAAACACAGAAACAAAACACCATTGATTAATTAGTGCAGCCAACTGTGTGTTTGGCTGCAGGATGTGCGCAGAGCGCAGTCACAGAATGGATTCTGAAGTGATCCCCCTCTTCACCTCCAGGGGCAGCAGAGCCCACCTCATCTGAGACCAGCCCCATGACCCCCTCCCCACCTCCCTCCCCAGCTCTCTCTCTCCGGGTCAGAGGAGGAATGAAGGGGATGGGAAGCCAGGTCTATCTTTATCCTTGGGGTGTCTGTGCCTTTCCATAGGACGTGAATAACAGGATGACGGCAGCCTCTGTTCACTGCAAACGCCCTAGAGGCAGAACCTTCTCCCGGCCCAGAACACGTGGGTGCTCGCACACCCTCCTCAGAGGTGAAAGGACTTCCTTGGGCAGAGCGAGGGCAGGGGGTCTGGCCCAGGTCACCCAGAAACCCAGAGGGACAGCAGACACTCCTCCAGATGGGCTGGAGGGACCAGCCTGGAGGGACCAATGAATAAATGCTCTGAAGAGGGGCACATGACCAGATGGGAGAGTAAATCCATGCCTCACTGCTTAGGTGCATGGATCCTGTGCACACAGTGGAGGGAGGAGGGAGCAAGATTGGATGGGCCCCCGAGAGCAGACAGAGGGAAGCCTTGGGGCGGGGGAAGCAGAGGTCTTCCTCGCACTGTCTCCTTCGGTCTGGCTGGCGCGCTATGGAGGAGCTCCATCACCATCACGACCCTCAACCTGACCTCATGAGGGTGAGAGGTGAAGCACAGAGAGGTTAGGTAACCTGCCCCATATCACACAGCTCATGGGGCCAGAAATGAATCCCAGACACTCCTCAGGCAGCTTCCCCAAATCTGCCGTGGGCCACCAGGCTCGCCAGGAGGCTTGGCCTCCTTTATAAACTTAATAAAATCCAGCTCTTTATATCAGAATAAAACCTTGCCAGATTCTTCTAAATTGCTCCAACGTTCCGGCATTGGGTTCACCATCAAATCGTTCCATGTGCTTAGGGCTGGGTGTTGGCTGGGAGCTCTTGTCTCTTCTGATGATTGTTTCTGACATGTTTTAGTTTGTTCAGCTTTCCTGTCCCTGCCGTGCATTGGGGTCCCAGGAGGCCAGGCAGCTGCACTCTGTTCCCAGGCTGAGGACGAAAGGAGGGTGGGCATCTTTGCAGGCGGGCACCTCCCCCTGCCACGGCTCCCAGCACCCTCACTCCACCCTCCGGGACAGGGGCATCCACAGCCCCCATGCCCCCAGACCGTGCCTGCAGCTTCCCCTCCCCAAACCCTGACTCTCCAAGAACACGTGCTGCTCCCCAAGTACTCCTGACAGGCCCATGGCTCCCAGGCCCTTGCATAGGCTGTTCCATCTCCCAGGAATGCCATTCCACATCTTCTTCATGTGCAGAAATCCTGCTCATCCCCCAAGATCCAGGCACGAATGGAGGGTGGGGAGGAGCTAACAAATTTACCCTCCTGCCCTGGGCCTCAGCGAGTCCACTGCTACCCGGGCACTGATCACAGGGTGGGCTTCATTAGCCCATTTTACAGATGGAGAAACTGAGGCTCTGAGACACTGAGTAACCTCTTCAAAGTCACCCAGTGGTCAGTGGCAGGGTTGGGATAACTCTGACCGGGTGGGCCGACCCACAGACCAGCCTTGCCCACCACCCCTGGCTCTGGGCATCCTCCCGACCCCAGGAAGGGGCATCACCCCTTCTTCCACACGCTCACAGGGCCTGTGAGCCTCCCCACTCCCCCTTTTTTCTCAGTTGTTCTCTTCACCTTGCTGTCTGGCTTGGTGAATGAATGTGGGTTGAATGTCCCCAAGTCCTGGTGCCAGGCTCTGCCCTGGAGAAAGAGAGACCTCTCTAGCCTGAGGGGCAAGCTGGACCATGTGTTTTTCCAGGAAAAAGAGCTTCTTCAATGGTTTCTGGTCCACAGATGTTCACACTTAGCTCCTCATGGGGGCAGGATGATGGGGCGGAGTGGGTGGGAGGCACAAAGTGTGGACAGAGGGGTGCGTGGGTGAAGGGGGAGCAGATTTAGGCTGAACAGCAGCAGCCTGATGTGCCTAATCTTGGAACAGGTTCCCCTGTCAGGTGATGAGCTCCCCATCCCTGCAAGAGTTCAAGTTATTACAGGGGGAGCTGGACTAAGGTCACTTCTTGTGCTACGATTCTGACTGCAGGGTGTGTATTTCAATGCCAAGCTTATCACAATTGATTCTGTGATTCCAAGGGTCCAATAATCTGTAGGTGAGGTTCCAGGTCTTCTCCAGAGATTCCTTAATTCTGCAGCTCTCGGGCCCGTGAGTCCTCGAACACTCCTGTGATTCTAGAATTCTAGGATTCTGTGAAAGGGACCAGATGCTCAGGTTCTGTGATTCAAAGACTGTGTGAAAGCGTCTGTGAGTCTGTGAGAGATGCTCTAATTCCAAGATCCCATGCATTGCAGATGCCATGAAAGGGGCTGACAGATCTGAAAATCCTGGGCTGGGAGAGAAGGAAGGTTCCCGGACCCTCCCCTCCCCGGTTTCAGCTTCTGCAGGGGGAGGACACTGGGAGCTCCTCTCAGCAGTAACATGCGGGGTCCCCAGGAGCCCTCATCTCCACACTCCCCCTCCTCACCTGGCTCGCCCCCTCAGGTCCCCCCATGCTGAGGGGGTGACACGGGTCCTGAAGCCCCAGGGACAGAGCCCATGTGACCAAACATTGATGGATGTGCCCCAGATGAGCCCTTTGCTGTTCTGTCCTTGTTTTCCTGTTGCTTTAATTATGAGAAACAGCCTTTGCTGAGTGGAATTTTCTGGTGTATCTTCCTCTGTATAAGCAGCTGGGGAAAGGAAGCCAGGAGCCCACTTTCATTTCTGTTCTGTTTGTGTTTCCTGGTCCTCTCGGCCTGTTCCACGGAGCTCTTCTCCTATGTTCACTGTTTAACCTGGGAGCTCTCAGTGGGCTCTGAGCACCGGGTGTCCCGCCGGGTTCACTCTGGCTTCTCTGGAAGGAACTGGATCCCAGGGAGGGAGACATGGGAGACAGGTGGGGAGGAGCCGGAATTCTGGAGGCTGGGTCCACAGTCGGTCCTCCAGGATATCCCAGGGTGGCCCCCTCCCACCCACCCCAACCTCAGTGGGCAGGTGGGTGTCCTGGGCACCTGTGGCAGAGAGGGAACCCGGAGCCCAGAGCCCGCAGTCTTAGCCCTGGGGATTGGGACAAGCCAATCCCCTCCCTGCATCTCAGGAGCCTTTCTGGAAATTTCCCCAGAGTTGGCCTGGCCTGAGGCCCCCAGGAGCTGGCAGAGGAGGCCTGACCTCACCAGGGGGAGGCGGGCAGAGGCTGCCATGGCCGCAGACCCAGGCTCTCGGCTCAGGCATCTCAGCCTTTCCCAGGCGAGGCTCAGGGGCTCCATCTCCAGGACTAGAGGGCCGCTGCCCCCCCCACCCCGCCACCTGTTAGATGCTAGTCTCACTTCTGGGACCTTGGCTGCCTTGTCCACTGCTGAGTTCCCACCACAGGGGCCTAACAGGGTGTTGATGTGGGGCGGAGGGAGGGGATTCTGTTTATCCAGGCCCTCCAGGACCAGCACACACATCCCACCTCCCCCTCCCCCTCCTCCTCCACCAGCCTCGCACTCAGTGCAGGTGTCTCCTCCTCCAGGAAGCCCTCCCCTCCCCACCCACACTCTGTGCCGCATCAGTGTCTCTCCCCCAGGCTGCTCTCTCCCATCTCACCTGCCCATCAACATCTCCCCTCAATCACCCCACTTAGACTGTGAGCTCCTCTGAGGCATGAGCCTTCCGGGGTCCTGTACCCCCAGTATCAGTGAGGAACAGCTCATTAGTTCCAGTGGAATTTCATCAACCCCCCTGCCTCAGTGGTACCATTGAGGGGGGATGGTACCATGATACCATGAGTGGGGTCATGTGATATATGTGGCAGCTACTCCGAAAGTGCTGGCTGAATAAATAAAGGCGCAGCAGTTGGGCAGAGGGAGGGAAGGACACCAGTAATCATGGATACGTAAACATGTGTGTTCCTGTGTGGGAAATGGGCAGCTGTGCCTGGTCTGTGCCCTGTACCGGGTGGGCAGGAGGTGTGGCTGAGACAGGCCCTCCTTCCCCCAAATCTGTGGCTGGGTAGGAAGGTGTGCCCAGGTGTGCACAGAGTAGGGAGAGAGAGCCAGAAAGAAAACAGTGGTGGTCACTGATGGAGCCGCCCTGTCCAGGGACCATGTATATTCTCTCAACAAGCATTTGTCCACTGCATGCAGGGCACTGTTCTAGTACTTGGGGTACATTGGAAAACAAAACAAAGATCCCTGCTCTCATGCTAGAGGGGCTGACATTCCAGTGATGCAGACAATAAGCAGTAAACATAATGCATAAAGAAACTATGTAGATTGTTGGGGGTGGGAGAGGGGGCAGGGCTCAGTGGCCGGAGAAACCTCCTGAGAAGACGAAGTTTGAGCAAAGAGTTGTCCTCTTGTTTCTTCATCCATGAGGAAATGGAGGCTCAGAGAGGGTGAACATGTGCCTGAGGTCACACAGCCTGAGAGGGAGGCAGGATTTGTGTCTGCTCTGAGCCCTCACAGGTATCACCTCGCAGGTGTTTGCACCAACACTGAGACAAAGATATTTTCATCCCCACTTGGCCATCAAAGGAAAGGAGCCAGGAGACCAGAGCCCCACGTGGACCCACAGAGCCAAACCCGGGTTTGCCAAATGAAAAGCCTCTTGCCGTCCATGAGCTGCCACTTGAAAGGAAGCCACACAGGCTCCAAGGCGGGGAGGGGGTCTCAGCCCCCGGGAAGCTGAGGCACAAGCCCTTCTTGGGACCTCTGCTCACCGTGGCAGCAAGTGACACCCTCAGGAAACAGACGGGGGCTGATGCCAGCGACAGCATGACTCACTGTGGGAGGATCAAGGGGGGGACCTTCTGAGGCCTGAGCCAGGCCCAATGTCCGGGCTCAGAGACAGCTGGCCTTTGATCCAGGGCCCAGACACTGGGCTGCCTCTGATGTGAGAAGAAGCCTTGTGAAGTCAGATCCCACCAGGGGACAGATCAGAACTGTGCAGCCTCATTACTGCTCTGGCCTATTTTCCACTTCCCCTCCCAAGGCCAAGGTGGCTGCCATAGTAACCACAGACAGGCAGCTCCGCGGACACCGTGTTTTCACCTAACAGGGAAATGGCATGTGGGCCATGCTGGACAAACAGGCCTGTGTTTGTGGCCCAGCCCTTCCACTTCCACGGCAAGTCCCTCCTGCTCTCTGATCCTCACTGGTCTATTCTGTCAAATGGACCAAAATGGTGCCCGTGTCCCGAAGTTGTGAGGAACGCAACACTTAGCATGGGTAGCACTTGGTGTGTCAGCTACCACGATTGTTGTGTTTCATTTTTTTTCCTTTTTTTTAACATCTTTATTGGAGTATAATTGCTTTACAATGGTGTGTTAGTTTCTGCTTTATAACAAAGTGAATCAGTTATACATATACATATGTTCCCATATCTCTTCCCTCTTGCGTCTCCCTCCCTCCCACCCTCCCTATCCCACTCCTCTAGGTGGTCACAAACCACCGAGCTGACCTCCCTGTGCTATGCGGCTACTTCTCACTAGCTATCTATTTTACGTTTGGTAGTGTACGTATGTCCATGCCACTCTCTCGCTTTGTCCCAGCTTACCCTTCCCCCTCCCCGTATCCTCAAGTCCACGCTCTAGTAGGTCTGTGTCTTTATTCCCGTCTTACCCCTAGGTTCTTCATGAACATTTTTTTTCTTAGATTCCATATATATGTGTTAGCATACGGTATTTGTTTTCCTCTTTCTGACTTCACTCTGTATGACAGACTCTAGGTCCTGTTGTGTTTCTTGGTACGTGCTGATGCTGGAGTTTCGGGGACAGTCACACTGACAAAGTACCTACCGTGTGCTGAGCACAGGTCACAGCACGTTCCACGGCAGCATCTCACCGAGCCTTTGGTAGAAGCAGCCAAAGAAGCAGGAAGTGCTAATCCCCCTCAGAGGATGGGGAGCCTCAGAGAAGGGGAGGGACTCGCCCTGCATCCCCTGTACCGGGGGCCAGAGCAGGTCTCCCACCCAGGCCTGGGCAGAGGCAGGGTCTCCTTGATATGCAGGTTCCAGGGCCCCCACTCATTTGAAGATCTGTCTGCCCAGGAAATAGCCCTCTCTGATCAGGCCTGCACCCTCCTCCCAGTGCCAGGAACTGGAGGCCTCTCCTTCCTGGTCCTTGGAGCCCCTCCCCACGCCTGCCATTCCAGGCTCCCCTTCCTTCTTCAGAACACAGCACACAACAGTCCAAGACAGCCTTCAAATTCATCTCACCCAGTCTCCAGAGCCCATTTCACAGATGGGGAAACTGAGTCAAGTTCACTAGATGGCAGCAAAGACGGAGTAGAAATGGCAGAAACTTAGAGCCAACAGGCCTAGCTTCCAATTCCAGCTCCAACTCGAGCACTCTGGGCAAATCCTACCTGTGTCTGAATCTTCTTTAATACTTATAAAAAGTCCATCACCCACCCTCTCTGCACCTCATCAGTCCCTGCACACATCTGCCTGCCTTAGTTCCTCTATCTATATAATGGGTGTGTAAAACAATACCTGTGAAGTTAGAAAATACATGTAAAGCCCCCAGCACATGGTGCCCAAGAAACAGCAGCTCAATAGAGGACCGTGGCTGCCCAGACCCAAACCCCCAGAGCCTGCATCCCCGTGAACAGAGCAGCCCCTCCCCAGGCCAACATGCCTGATGCCAGTCAGGCTCCTGTGGCCGAGCCTTCCGGCCACGGCCACGAGGCAGCTCTCAAGAGGGGGTGGAGCATGTCAGCCGGTGGGACGCCCCTGAGCAACTCCCGCCTCCTCCCGTATTAACTGTATTCATATCTGGAACAGATGGGGCAATTGGGTCTCTTTTTCCCCATTTTTCACAGAGCATCATGTAATTAAAGAGGAGAAAGGCTGAACAATCTTCTTACTGGGACTCTATAGACCTCCCCATCTTCCTTCCCTTGTAAATCCATAATGAACTGTAATGGCGAAGACAAATCCCTTATTGAAACCTGGTGACCAATTCACTGTGGGGCCAAGAAACTCTCACTCATCCAAGACCTGAGGATGGAAAGAAAAAATTTTAATTAATTTAGTCCTGTTTATCTATACATAAATAAAAACAAAAAATATTGGATGCAGAGCAGTTTGCCATCTGCCAATAGACAGTGGCTGCCCTGAGGAGATGCTGATTTTCCTTTTTTCTGGGACTTGTTTATAACGTTCTGTTGATCAAACCTGGATCGGAGAGAACGTGGGAATTACACGGAGAGGGTGGATGGAATGAGGCCCTGGAGCAGACGTGGGGAGAATTGGGATGAGTTCGCAGCAGGAGTTTGGGTTAAAAAGACCTCAAGGTGCCAGCCCCTCTCTTTCTCCGAGTCTGACAAGATGGTCCTTTTACACTCATCCCCTCTCAGGGAAGAATGTGTTCCTCAGGAGGGTGGCCGTGTAGGTGAGGCTGTGCCAGTCAGGGATCCAGTGTAGGCTGGGTTCCTAGAAGCAGAGTAGGATGGGGACCTGTGGGCAAGTGGCTTGTGGAGGGGGCTCTCAGGAGGGGGGCGAGGGAAACAGGGGAGGAAGGAGAGGAGCCAGGCAAGGCTGAAGGCTCAGCTCGAGTCTGGCCCCAGCCTGAGCCCACAGGGAGCCCTGGAGCGTGGTGCCCCTCCAGCAATGAGCTGGGCCTTTTGTACATGTGTCAGGTGGTCATTAGCTGCAGGTTGCCCCCAGTGGGAGGGTAACATTCTAAGCGTTTCCAGCTAGACAGCGGTCAGCTCCCTTCAGCAGAGGGCAATTCCCTGAAAAGAGTCCTGCTGTGAGCTGTTAGCAACAACACCATAGCAGCTGGGGGACAGGTGTGTTGACCTAGCAAAGGGCCAAAATCCCACCACTCCCATCTCTGGCTCCACCCATGGTAGACAGCTGATGGCTCTGCTCGCCCAGCATCTGGACCCGGCCTTGGTAACAGCCGTCTTCATTTTCCTTGGAGAAGCGCTGATCGGCCTTGCCAGTCCTGGGGTCCTGCAGAAGTCACTCCACTCCCAGACAGAGGGGTGGGCTGAGTCACAAGTCTGGCCAATCAGAATCTCAAATGCTCCTCACGCAGTGAGGGACTCATGGAAGACCCAATCAGAGCCAAGGGGACCGAATTACGGGAATGTCCACATATTTGGAGTTGGCAGGGAGTCAGCGTGGCGTTGTAGGGCCGTCCCGAGGAGAGGACCTGCCTGGGACTGAGGCCGTCATGATGGAGACCAGAATCAAGAGTGGAGAGAGACGGAGGCCTGACAATATCGCTGAGCCCAGCCCCCTCCACCAGCACCTGCAGTTACCAGATCCCATCAGCTCCCTTCTTGAGCTGAAGCTGGTTTGTGTGGGGTTTCTGTCACTAGCAACCAAGACCCCTAACTCACCTGGTTCTGACCCACGGTGCCTGCGGTCCAATCTCCTGTGCCATTTCTCATGCCAGCTGCGTCTTACACTCTCCTCGGTGTCATAGGATTCCTGGGGCAGGACATCCCCCTCCTTCCCCTCCACACCCTCAAATGGCTGAGTCCCAGGCATATGCAACCCCCCACCCCCGTGTTCGTTGCTTTCATGGAAGATCCTGAGGCTTGGCCCCCTAGACCCTCAACTCTGCACAGCTCAGGCCAGTCTGGGGACACAATACCAGTTCTAGCTTCTGAAGGCCTCCCCCAGCCTTTGGCCCGAGGGCTTCTCCCTGACACTGGGCTCTGATCAGTTCCTCCTTCCTCTCCCTCTTGCCTCCACCACGCCCTCCTCGCCCTCCCCTGATCCCAGGCCTCAGTGCCTGCCTGGCCCCCGACCAGCCCCTTCTGCAGGGTCCCATCTTATCCTTCTGCCCTCAGGACTGGCCTAGACCCGCTGGAAGCTGGATGTTGCCCCATGCCCAGGATCTCTACCAATCCCTGAGCCTGCTTGAAGAGAGTGGGGGAAGAGGGTGGGGGAAGAGAGACACTGCTAGGAGCCCAGGGCTTGGCATTCATTGTCCCAGGCACAGGCCCGCTGCACTTGTCAGGAAAGGCCTGGCACACGGTCAATTCAGCAATCAGACTCCACTTTTCAAGGCTAGCTGATTCCGCAGGTGCGTTGTTCCACACTCAGAAGGGGATTCCCGCTTCCATGGCCACCTTTCTGCTGGGGGCTCCTGCAGGACGAGCAGCAGGGACCCATCTCCTCCTCTTATTGAGCACTGCGGACTGGAGGGGATTCTGTGGGCGAGCTAGTCTGCCTCCCTCCTCCCCCCACTCCGTCCCCTCTCCCTCCAAGGCTGTTCCAACGCATTAAATGGTGAAGCAGCCTCATTACTGAAGCCTCTGGCTCATTAGCAGGCAGCTGGAGGGGCTGGGAGACCACCGAGGAGAGACCCGACGGGGTGGGGAGGGGAAGCAGCAGAGCCCGGGCAGTAATAACCATCTGCACTGCACCTTCTGCTGAGTTCCGTGTATTCCGATCGGTACACAGACATCCTGGGCTTTTTTTAAATCACTGACAATCCCATTTGATCTTCACCACCTGTGTCTCTGTGCTGTTATTACAATGGGCCCCATTTCAGGCTGGGCTGGAGACACTGGGAGGGGAAATGACTTCCTCAAGGTCAGGCAGCTGCAGGTGACAAACCCAGCTCCAATACCAGCAGCCCACATGGATGGAGCTCCTCCTGTGTGCCAGGCTGTTACCTGCAGTACAGACGAGATGCTTACAACCCTACCAGGGAGGCAGCATTATTATCCCATTTTACAGACAAAGAAACTGAGGCACAGAGAGGTCAAGGTACTTGCCCAAAGTCACACAGCTCCATCTTTCTTACCCTCAGACCCCAATCCTTCCACACTGAGATGGACTTCGGAACCTCTAGGCAAAAGTCCGAGCCTTACAGGAGTGTATCCATGGCCCCGCAGAAGCTGACCTCCCCCTCCCCTCACCCCAAGAGCTGTGGGGTCAGTGTGAGGCTGAGGGCAGGGTTGATGGTGCGGTGGAGACAGGTTTCTGGCCTCGAGGAGCAGGCCAGTGAGATGAAGGCCCAGCTCAGTCTGACTTCTAGCCTTGGATCTTCCACCTGTTTGCTGGGTGACCTGAGAAAACCACTTCCCCTCTCTGGGTCCTCATTTTAAGGGTTTCTAGAATTTGGGGGACGGCACAGATGCCCTCTGAGTCCGCCTTTCTGCCATGGCTCTGACTGTGCTCATGGTGGGGGAGGAGCAGGGGCCAGCCTCTCCTCCTCTCCTGTCCCTGGCTGGACACACCTTCATGCACGATCCTTCCTCCCATCTCCAAAGCCCTTCTCCAGCCTCATTCTAGCTGGAGAGGAATTGAATTGGGAACTCACAGCACCTGCTATACGCTGGGCACTGAGGACACCTCACCCTCATTTGATGCTCCCACCCCCTGGTGAGGGAGGGCTTAATATCATCCCCATTTCACAGATGAGGATGCTGAGGTTCGGAGAGGCTGAGTGGTGCAAGCATCCCAGCTATGAAAAAGCAAGGCTGGAATTTGAACCCAAGCATCTGTCTCCAAAGGCCGGTTTCCCTTGCCCTGGGTCGCCTTTCCCTTGCAGTGCCTGGCGGGATAGAGGCCCAGTCCCTGACCTTCATTTTGCTGGAGGACGTGATCTTCCTCAAGTGGGAGGAGCCCCAGGAGCCCAACAGGCAGGTCGCTCAGGACAGTTGTGTGTGTGCGGGGAAGGGGAGGGTAAGATGTGTGAGCATGTATGTGCCAGCCTGGGCACGCCCACACCGTGATCCCAGGAGACATTAAAGGTCTTATCACCCTTCTGGGGCGCGGCAAAGGCCATTTGTTGAGGGCCTCTGTGGCCCGGCATCACGCCTGGATTCCACAAGCGTCAAGTCATTTGACCCTCTTGGAGCCTTCTGGAGGGCCCGCAATTATCTTCCACCTCAGGAAACTGGGACCTGGAGAGATGACTAGTTCACAGCACATAGCTAGTACCGGCAGGGGCTGAGATCACCCACGGGGCCCCCTGGTGCAGGCACAGGTCAGGGGTGACAGCCCTTGTGTATAGGCAGGGGGAGGGAGCCCAGGTGACCCCCCAGGAAGGAAGCATGTTGCCCTGGTACCCTCGACAGTCCCTGACTCCCTCACACCTTTCCCTCTACCTCTCTGAGCCTCAGTTTCCTTATCTGCAGAATGGGATCATCCTGCTTACCTCACAGGGTGGCTGTGAGAGTGCAGATTACCCAGATCAAGATACATTCTCCTCATAGCATTTGAATGTAACTGACAGATGAAGTTACCATGAGAGGGAAGTATCCCCGTGTTGAAGGAAGGAAGATACCCAAGGGGGATTGTTGGAAATGACCAGGGGCCGGCGTGGAGGCCATTCAGATGGCCCACCTGCTCTGCCCACGTGGACGATGTCGTCCTCCTGCGTGGAGGTCAGGAGAGCTGGCTTTGTGGTCAGAGTCTCAGGTTCAGACCTGGCTCTGCTGAGCCACCCCAGGCAAGTCACTCGACCTCCCTGAGCCTCTGTGTCCTCTCGCCCCCGAGGCAGCCCCTTGTGTCTTGAGCCACTCCTGCTGGGTGGGACCTCCTGACGTCAGACCACAGTCTGCATCCAGGAAGGTCCTCACCTGGGTCCCGCTCTGGTTCCACAGCTCTGTGTGCGTGTGTGGGGAGCAGACAGATGGCAGCTCTCCACACGGTGCACACAGCTCCCAGGGTGCCACCAGCCCTTCTCCAGCTGGTGACCCCAGCTCCTCAGACCCACCATTTCCTGGGCACCTCCCCTGGGCTCAGTTCTTCACACAAAATTTGCACAACAACCCTGAGAAGAGGCACTGTGATCACCCCATTTTCCTGATGAAGAAACTGAGGCTCAGGGAGGTTAAGGGACTCCTCAGAGGCCACAGGACAGGCAGAGCTGGGGTTACAACCCAGGCCCCGTCGGACTCCACGGTCTGTCCATGCTGCTCTGTTTCCTGCCTCTGATCGCTGACCCTGCAAGCCTTCCAGAACATTCCCCTTACCTGTGCTTGTCCCTGCCTTGCACAGCAGGCTCAGGTGGCCCAGGGCCAGCCCAGAGGACGGTGGTCTCTCACCTCCTCCCTGGACCCTCTTCTTGCATCGAAGTCACCCACCGTCACACTGGCTTTTCCAGCAACCACACCCCCATCAACTCACGTGGAGTCTCCAGCTCGGCTTTTCCAGGAGCTGCTGACAAGGCAGCTCGCCCTCCCTCTCTACTTTGCAGCTAATTTTGAACCTAAATGCAGAACTTTTCCAAGTGTCCATGTTACGTGGCATCTGCTTGATCTCACCCTGAGATGGGCTGGAGGCCTCAGTGCGAGGTGTCCCTCCTGGCTGTGTCTGTGGAGCTGGTTGGTTGGTGTTTCAGGTTCTTCTTCCAAGTGGACCAGGAGGCCTGGGTGGGACCAGAGCCCTGGGGTACACCCCTGCAGACCTTCTAGGCCGGTATCCATGGTGACAGGCCCTCCTTGGGCACCATTGTTCAGCCAGCTTGACGGGCTGTCCTCTGTCTTCCCTGTGGTTGCTGGTGTCTGACCTGTCCCTCCCTCCCTCTGTCTCCTTCCCTCTCTCTCTCCCCTTGTCATTGTCCCTTTACTCTCCTCCTCCTCTGTCAGTCCTCTTGCCTCTTCTCCCTCCTCACCTCCCTTCCTCCTCCACCTTCTCTCTTACGTTGATGGTCAAGGTCACATCCAGGAAGGCTTCTCACCTGCACCCAGAGGGGTTTTTGGCTCTGCCCTGACCACAGTGAGGGTGATGCCCAGAGGCTGAGGGTGGGCTGGGAGTAGAAAGGAGTACTGCTGTAGGAACAGAGGACATCAGAGCAGCCGCCTGCTGTGTGACTGGGAGGGAAGGGATCAGGGGCTGAGAGGGACTGATCTGGAGTCACACGAACCTGGGCTTGCCTCTCAGATTCCCTTAGCTGTGTGACCTGGGGCAAGTCACTTACTCTCTCTGGGTGTCTGCTTTCTCATCTGTAAAATGGGGTAGAAATCATAGGGCTGCTGTGAAAACTCAATAAGACTGTGCATGTAAACCCCTTGCTGTCAAGCCTGACCCCAGGAAGAGTGTGGGCAAGCCTAGCTGGCATCATTTGTATGTATTGGGCCCTGTGTCAGGAGCTTTTCATATATTACTTCATTAAATCTTGGTTTTTTATGATGTCATTTTCTATACGTACAACAGAATCTGTATTACACACCTTTCTATCCACCTGTCCATCTATGTACGTATGTTATGACCCATCAGCGCATGGTAAACTCCAGCGAACCACAGTTCGAGATTTAAGACGTTACCGAGAGCTTGGCCGTTCCCATATCCTCTCAACTCTGCGTCTCCCACACCCCGTAAGAGGTCACCACCGTCCTGCATTTTTGTTTTTCATTTCTATGCTTTTGGAAGAAAATACAGATGATTTTTATGACTTTGGGTAGGAAAGGAGATATTTACCAAAATACGAAATGTGCCAAGCATAAAGGATACGAAAGATACATTTGATTCAATTTAAATAGTTTCTGTTCATCCAATGTCACTATCAATAAACTGGAAAAATAAGCCACAGCACAGGACCAGACATTATAACACATAAGCAGTCCATGATTCTAGCCTAAATATATAAAGACTTCCTAAAAAGACTAAGAAAGCAATTTTAAAAATCCAATAGAAAATTAGGTAAAAAATATAAATAGGCATTTCAAGAAGCAACCTGAAGAGCTAATAATCATTTGAAAACATGTGCCATCGCATTAGCAATCGGAGAAATGCCAACTGTAGAACATTGAGGATTCCCATCTCACACCTGCTAGTCGGGCAGAACGGAAGTTGCTGTCTAGATAGAGAGCAATGGGAACTCTCCAGACCGCTGCTGGGAGCAGAAACAATACAGGCTCTCTGAAAATCAATTTGGCGCCGTCTTGTAAAGTGGAACACGCACGGACCTTCTAATTCAGCAGTTCTACCCAGAGAACATGCCCCAGGGAATCTCCTGTACATGTGCGCTGGGGACTTGAACAAGAGAGCTCACGGCAGCTGCGCTTGTAATTACAAAATCCTAGAAACAACCCAATCGATACTTTTGAGTAAGTGAAGGAATCTTTCCAGCCCTTCCAACTCCAAGACAGGTATGTCTGAGACCCCACACCATGCTTTATGACAAATGAGGGGCGCTGAACCTGCTCCCCCTCCCAGGCAATCAACCGGCTCCCTGCAGGCTTGATCACTCAGAACGGCCCCCAGCTGGCCCCTTGCTGAGGAGTTCAGTGCAGTCTGAGAATCAGGGCCTCCTGGCTGCTGTACCAACAGGACCCACATGGCTGGCATCAGGTATCAAGGACCCCAAGAAGGGACAGGGCTGCCCCAGAGGCTTCTCCATCTGCTGGCCCATTCCCACTGAGGGTTAGGGAGCCCCAACATGACTCTCCCCAGCTTAGAGACTCAAAGGACCCTCAGAGAGACTCTTCTTCAGCAGCCCAGTCTGCAGATGGGCACACTGAGGCTGCAGGTAGGCTGGGAGGGAGGTCACACGTCTCCTAATTTGCAGTCCAGTGGTTTTCCCAGCACGTCATGCCACCCCTCCAGGGCCCCCGACTCCCTCAGCAGACCCAGATGCCCCCAGGTGAGAATGCACCCCCAAGCCCACTCCCACACACTCATACATCCTCCCTGTCTCTCTCCCTCCCTCCCTCCCTCTCTCATCTCTCTCTCTCCTCTCTCTCTCACACACACACAACCCCCACCACCTGGCTGAATTTCAGGCCCCTTTCACCTCTGCAGTGCCTCCGCTCCTTTCTCTTTGGCGCCTGGCGATGCTCCTCCCTCCCCCCACCTCCAGCTCGTGTCAGGACCCCCCTGGCAAACAGCAGTTGGAGTTCTTCATCTTTGAGGGACCACCTTGTTCCTCCACCTGCACCTCCAAAGAGCTAGGCCAACCCCCGCTCTGCTTGCAACAGAGTAAAGGAGGTAGAGCCTCCTGGGCTGGGGGCAGGAGGAGGAGCTTCTGAATGACCTCTCAGCCCTCAGACCATGGCCAGGTTGGGGCCAGGTCCTGGGCAAGCTCAAGTTCATTCACCCCAAGACAAGCTCCTCTGGCTCCAGGCATCAGGTCTCAAGTCCCAGGGCCCTCTCTTCATTCTGGCCTCACCAGGCAAAATCCTGAATCACTCATCCTATCCCAGGCTCTACTGGGCCTGATCCTGGAGACAGCCCTGCCTGAACTCCACCACCCAGACCCCAGCTCAAGCCAAGGGTAATAACTAAGATGGAGCACTGCTCTGATGATACTGGGGGACAGATCAGCCCACAGGTCAAGCCAGGGAGGACACCCAGCAGAGTCCCCAGGCCTTCCCAGATGCACACACTCTGGTAGGGGGCTTTATCCTGAGACCTTCAGCCCCTGGGGAACTGGATCTCGGTTGAGCTCTTTGGGGGGCAGCATGGGAGGCTCAGGCTTTGGTGTCAGACAGACAGGTCCCCACCAGCTGAGAGACCCTGGGCAAGTCAGCTGCCCTCTCATTTGCCATCTGTAAAATGGGGACGATTATGTTAGGATCACATGAGGTGGTGATTAAGTGCCTGTGTGGTGCCAGGTGTGCTGAAAGAGCTCTGTTTACAAACACAAGGCAGAAAGGCGTCACCTCCCTTCTCGACACAGTCTTCCTCAGGGGGTGGAGCCAGAGGCGGAGTGGCTGGCTGGCAGGGACTCCTGGCTCTGTCACAGACTTGCTGTGTGGCCCTGGGTAAGACATTTCCTGCTTCTGAGAGTCAGTTTCCACATCTGAAATTGGTTTGGTGAGGCTCTTCCAGTTCTGTGATGTTCTGATTCTATTCACACTGGCTGACTCTCTGCCTCGTGTCTCCTTTGGCCAGAGGTTACGACAAGTTCTAAAGTATCTCATGAGCCTACATCACTTAACCTGAATTAAGAATTTATTCAACTGTCTGAACCCACAGGCCAGGCCACAGGCTACTCCTCCCCCATCTAGCTGACCTCTAAGGCTCACGCACGCATCACGGACACGGGCCAGGCAAGAGTGCAGAGGGTCTGGTCAGATCTGTCCCCATATAGGAAACCACGGAGCGTGCAGGTCATCCTGGCAGTGCTGAGTGAGTCCTGGGCCCGTGTCCTGGGTGGGTTGGGCAGGGTGATGGGAGCCATGACCTCTGCAGAGAAGCTGCCGGAAACTGGAAAGAGGGGGAGGGCTGCCCAGAACTTGTTCCCCTGAGTCAAGGTGCCCATCCTGCTCAGGAAGCAAGTGCCTGTCCCTGCTCCACAGAGTTCAATGTCTGGGACCAGGCCTGGGGGTGCCTGTCTGCTAGTCAGAGCCGGCCAGGCCCCAGAGCCGCCACCTCTCGGTTAGGAAGGTGGACACCCCTGGGGCTCCGTGAACGTGTGTGCACCTGGGCATGTCCCTGCTGCCTCCTCTGCTCTCTGGCCTCCTCGCCCAGGCTGCCCCATCAGGGACGTGCTCCCAGGTGGGACCCTCACTGGGAGGAGGGCGGGAGGGGGCAGCTGACAGTGATGGGGCCTCTAGCAGGGCTGGCAAGCTGAAGTCACAAAGTGATGCTTCCTCCCAACCACCCTCTGGCAGGGAGATGCTGACACAGAGGAGGAAACAGAGGCTCAGAGAGGGTGAGAAGTTTGCCCCTGTCACAGAGCCGGAGGTAGCAGAGCCAGGATTCAAACCCAAGTCTACTCCTACCCACTGCTCCACATAGCAGCGTGACCTCAAGGCCACCCGGACCTCACCTGTGAGGACCTCACCTGTGACATCACCTGCCTTGCAGATGGTGAGTGTGCCAGCCCCTCCACAGCACATCCACAGGCACGGCCTCCTTTATTGCCCGCAGCATCATCTGGGGTGGGAGCTATCATCTCATAGAGTCTCAGAGAGGAGAGGAGACTCCCCCTAAGTCATCAGCTGGCTGTAAACAGCAGAGCTGGGATTTGACCCAGGTCCGGGTTACGTAGGCTGGGATGATGGGGGTTCATCCTCAGCCAGCCCTACCACCCCCTGCTCTGTCAACCCCCCAGGTCCTCCTGTTGACACCACCACTTCCCACCAGCCCACGACCCTGGTGAGTCCTCTGTGTTGGGCTCTCTTCAGCCCTGGGAGAGGGTCCACTGAATGTCAGCTACAGCTCCTGCCACTAGGGGAAACTGTAGTCGGGGCGGGTGCAGGGCAGAGGGGGACCCTCTGCATGATAAGTGTGAGCTTTGCTTCAGATTTCAGATGACAGGGTCTTGGAGGAAGAGAAAGCACTTTGGATGGCAGAACCGGGGTAGGAAGAAAATCCCCACAGGCTAGAGCCACTGAGGGAGACTCACAGGGAGGGATTCCATATGTAGATGTGAGTTTAGCATGCAGTGCGGAGCTCTGAGCTGAGATGAGAAAAGCAAATCAATGGTTCAGGTACAGAAGAAAGAGACAGGCTTTGATGGGAGCTGACAGGGAGCTCAGTGTGAACCCACGAGATGATGTGTCTCTTATGTCACCGGTCCCTTCACTCCTCCCCCACCCCCAGTCCAGTCTGGTCCCAACCAAGGCTCTTCTGATGAGATGGAGGGTCCCCAAACCTGACTAGCTTAATAAGAGCAACAATAATAATATTGGTAACAATGAAAATAACTTTATCAAGAGATAAATTTATCTTTGCTTCTGAACATTTACTGAATGCTTACTCTGCACTGTGTACTCACATAATCTGTATCTTCACAAGAAGCTTGCAAGGTTGGTATGACTGGTGCCATTTTACACAAGAAGAAATTGAAGCTTAGAAAAGCTAAATAATACAGAACTAAATGGCAGAGCTGAGATTTGAACTTCAATCTTTCTGATTCCAAAGCAAACACTCTTCTGTGCACATCTTCTGTCTTTTAGACCATGTTAATAGAGGTATGGAGTCTAGCAAAAGGGGGGTGAGAGTCCTGTTCAGCTGGGAGGCTCAGACTCTCCTGCCATTCTGAGGAACAAATGTAGAAGGTCATGGATAAGCTGAACTTTGTCTAAAAGAAGGGCCTCTGGTCTGAAAAAGGCAGGGGAACCAGGTCACATGGATTCATTCTATAAACTATTAAACTATTAAACTATTCATTTAATAGTTTAATAAGGATCCTATTATGTTCTGGGCCCTCTTCTAGACCCTGGAGATAGAGGGGTGAAGAAAATTGACAATATCCTTGCTTTCATGGAATTTGTATTCCAGTAGGGAAGACAGATATTAAATAAGTATGTATCAAGCAGTGATACATTGTATGAAGAAAAACAGTGAATGAAAAGGGACTAGGGATGAGAAGGCTGTATTAGAGAGGGTGATCAGGGAAGTCTTCTTGGAGGAGGTGGCAGTTGAGCAAAGACTTGAATAAACTGAAGGAGTGAAGCTTGCTGATAACAGTCAAAAGAATGCTCTCCTGAAGCAGGAATGAGCATTATGTGCTCAAGGAAGAGCAGAGAGGCCAGTGTGGCTGGAACAGAGCAGCAGTGGGTAGGAGATGAGGTGTGAGGAGTCAGCAGGAGGAAGATCATTTAGGGTCTATAGACCACGGGAGACTTTGGATTTTATTTTTAATGTAGAGGGAATTAATTGCAGAGTTTTAAATATGAGAGTGACATGATCTGATTATCCTAAAAGATCACTTGGCTTCTGGGTGGAGAAGAGGAATACGGAGCAAGAGTGGAAGCAGGAAGACCACAGAGGAGGGGCCTGTACAAGCTCAGGTGGACCAGGGAGCCAGAGAAGTGTGTAAAGGGTGCCCTCACTGAGGAGCTATTGAAGGAATCAGGTGCTTATTCTTAAAAAGAAGAGGTGAAAGTAAGGACGAAAGCTGTCCTCAAACATCGGAAGGGCTATCACATGAATCAGAGGTCAGCCCCTTTCTGCATAGCTCAGAAGGGCAGAACCAGGACCAATGGGTAAGGTCACGGGAAAGCCGATTTCCCTCTGATAAGGGATACTGACTCAAGATGGAGCATCCTTCCTGGTGGGGACAGTGACCTCTTTACCACTGGAGGTACACAGCAGAGGCCAGCTCTCAGGACTGCAAGGTACAGGGGACAGAGATTAGCCTTTGTGATCAGATAGACCTGGATCCAAATCCTCTCTCCTCTGCTTATTATTTGCGTTGTCTTGGGCACTTCACCTTTCTGAGCTTGATTTCTTCATCTCTAAATTCCTACCTAATTGGATTATCATGAAAATTTGGTGCAATCAAGTACATAAAGCACCCAGTACCTTGCCTGGCACAAAAAAGGTGCTCAATAAATGTCAGTGATAATGATGATGGTGATGATAGTGATGATGGTGATGACGACGATAGTGATGATGATGAGATAGCAATGATGAGATAGCGATGATGAGATAGTGGTATGATGGTGAGATAGTGGTATGATGATGAGATAGTGGTAATGATGGTGACAGTGATGATGGGTCTGGTGATGACCATTGTTTTGGTGATAAAGACGATGAAGATGTTATCAATGACGATGGTAATATTGTGCAAGTTGGCGATGGTTGTTGCAAAAGGAATTTAAGCATCAAGGGAGGGTATGGACTAGAGACCACTAAGGTATCTTCCAATTCTAAAATGTGATGAGAAAAAGCCCTATAAGGTGGCTATGACTGTCAGGCAGGGCAATGTCTGTCTGTTGACATCATCACACTCTCTACTGACTTCCTCCCCGGGAATTCATTAGCCCAGAAGGAGCAGTAGAAACAGCCACAGGCTCAGATTCTGAGCCAGTAAGCCCTGACCCAATCTGTGCTTGACCTTGTGCCTCCCACATTCTGGGCAGCTCTGGGAACCAGAGACGAGGCGGAAGGTAAGTGGGGGTGGGGTGTATATGGGGAGAGGCAAAGACTCTCTCCTCTGCTGACATTTCCTACTCATCCACATTATAATCATCCAGCCCAGGTTATGGTCAGAGATCTTTGGCGTCATGAAAAACCTTAGATGCTCTGGTCTGACCACCCTTTCCCATTAACAGATGAGCAACAGCCCAGAAAGGGAGGATGACTTTCTTAAGGTCCCAAGAGAAGTCCAGGTCTCCTGACTTCCAGTTTCACTCTCAACTTCACCGTACTTTATCTATCGGCTCAATGTTCTCATAAGTAATCAACACCAACCCTCCTGGCCCCATTGTCCTAACAGCAAAACCCCTTCTTGCTACGTGAGGCTGATGCACATTTGCAGGTACATAGTCCAGTAACCAAGACCAGCTTGATCCCACTAAGTATTATTTCATAAGTATTATTTCTATTTACGGATTTCACTGCTCAGTTCATCTTAGCCCAGGCTTATTGTGCCTTGTTCCAAGAGAAGC
Organism: Delphinus delphis; assembly: GCF_949987515.2. Lineage (NCBI taxonomy): Eukaryota > Metazoa > Chordata > Mammalia > Artiodactyla > Delphinidae > Delphinus > Delphinus delphis. The sequence goes on from NC_082683.1 coordinate 23,667,922, forward strand.
TGCTATTTCCTTAACAATTTCATTGAGATCTCTATGGATTAGCTAGAGTTTTGCCATATCTCTGCCATCCTTGACTGTCCCCAGTGTATTTTTTAGGAATCCAGCTACCAGTAACAAGGATCTGAACAACAGTCGCTTAAACAAATTGAAAATTATTACTTTGCTCTTCTTTAAGAGAATTGGGGGCATAGGAACTCCCAGTATGCTTTGTTAGCTCCGCATAATTTGTCAGTGTCCCTGTCTCCTTCTTTGTCTTCTTTGTCTTTCCTTTACCAGTGCATGACCTCATAGCTAAATATTGCCTATTGGCTATATGATGGCTGCTGAAGCTCCAGAAATTATTGCAGCATTCCAGATAGGAAGGCAAAGGAAGGGAGAGGACAAAGGAGCCAAAAGTGTTTCTCCAACTGCTAAGCTCCCATCAAACAGCTTTCCTAGAAATCACACTTAACACTTCTATTCATATTCCACTGGCCACTCCAATGAAAGGGGAGGGGTGGAACCTAGTAAATACAACTTTTAAGCAGGAGACCTATCCATTCCCAGCAGCACTGGTATTCTGTTACTAAAGAAGAGGAAACAGGATTCTGAGTGACAACCTAAAACCTGGGTCCCACCCCGCAGCTAGAAGATTTAAATAAGGACCTAGAGATGCAGAGATTAGAACCCTAGCCCCAGAGCTGAATCCAGGAAGTCTCCTTGTGGGAAAGGGAGCTGTAAAGATCCTTGTATGACTACCTCCATTCTAAAACAAATTAAAAGTTATATTTTAGCAATAGAGGCTCATGGCCAAAATTTTTCAAACATATAAAAATTAAGAAAATCAAAATCTTTTATAATCCCCTGTGCAGAGATAACATCTGTTGGTATTTTTGCATACGTCCTTCTGGGTATTATTTTTCCTTTGCTTATATTAGCAAAATTAGGAATTTACGTTATGTCCAGTTTTATATGCAGCTTTTATTTCCTGCATTTATTTTTATAAGCATTTTCCCAGCATGAGCTATTTTTTGAAGGTCTCATTTTTAACGGCCAGTCCAGTCCAGTCCAGTACACGGGCTATTCTGTAACTGATGTAGTTAATTCCCCATTGGGAGGCAGTTAGATGGTTTCCAGCTAAATTTGGCTGTTATAAATGATGCTGGGATGACTAGTCCTGCAGATAGATCTTTGTCTCCATCTCTGATTATTTCGTTATGACAGATTTATGGTCTCACCAGGTCAGAGGGTATGGATTTTTTTAAGGCTTTGGATACACATTATGAAGTTGCCTTCATGGAAAGCTGGCCTGGATTCCACTCCCTACAAGGGGTCTAACATATCCTCAGATGGGTTTCTGAAGCCTCCTGCCCCCCTTCTTCAACATTGTATCTCTGATTCTCCTGCCTCAGCTTCCTCTCTCTGTCTCCCTCGGAAAATAACGGGAAAAGTTTATATTCAAAAATATCTAATGATGTGTTTGTTTATCTTTAAGTACTTTAAAAAGTCAACATAATTATTCTAGTCCCATTAAGTTTAATTTGCAGCAAATTATGCATTCAGCATGAAGTTGGGGTTGCTTTGCTGGTTGGAGCTGAGATAGAGTTTGGCGGTTAACAGTTAACCGAGAGGAGCCAGTGATAACAGCGCAGCTGGGAGAGCAGCAACAGGTCCATCCTTAGGAAGGTGTTATTCCCAGGTGGGAGCCTCAGTGCCCTGGAGCTCTGAAATTCCACCGATGCTCCAGCCAGGAGTCCCAGGGGACTAGGAGAGGGAGGGAGGGAGGGAGGGAGGGAGGGAGAGAGAGAGAGAGGAGGGCAGTGGCTGTCTGGCTTACTGGATACACCAGGATTCAATTCCTGGGGTGTCTGTGGAGTTGAAAGTCTCCCTGTTGGCTGCTTTGCAGGTGCGCTTGGGACATGAGTCACACCAGATCCAATCCCTGAAGCAGGAGTAAGGATTTGGGTTCTTTTCCCAAAAGCCAAGAGGAGCAGTTGAAGGGATTTAGGCAGGAGTTGCCTGTTGGGAGGCCCTCCGACTGCCTTAGGGGATGGATGGGAGGGACACGACTGATAGCCGAGAAATGGGGGGAGGCTAAGGTAGTCCCCCAGGTGACGGATGATGGCTGTGGCAGAAGGTCTGGCTATCCTGCCCCGTGTCCCCTGGGCCAGCTCTGGCTCACCTGCACCTGTAGTGGGCGGTTCCCAGTGCAATGACCGCTCCCCCGTCAGGCCCTGCTTCCCTCTGCTTCTCCACCTGGGGGTTCTCCAGTGTCCTGGGGGTTTGACCAACCATGGCAAGGGCAGCCTGGAAGTGCCAGGGGATTAATACCCCAGGGGAAACTATCAACCAGGGAGAGATGGAAGTGAGTAGGCAAATACCCAGCTTCCCTCTGAGGGACAAGTCTGAGGCACTTCCTCAGAGGGCCTCCAGCAGGGCTGAGCCCACATCTGATTCAGCCTTTAGGGCTTTCCTCCCTCCCTCCCCTGTCCCCTCCTCACTGTGCCTCCTGGGATCACCTCCCACATAAACCAGCTGCTGTTTTGGAGGAACCCAAACTCAGCACTGATTACTCAAGAGCAGCAGCAGTGGGATGGATAGAGTGGAAGATTTGAGAGAGATTCGGGGAGAGCAGGGCTGTGATGAGCAAAGGAGGACGGATAGGTCAGCAAGTAAATGGTGCCCCTTTCCCTAATTTGTATGTGTACAGAAATTTTGTATACATCCATCTAACCAACATCCTATGAAGATATCTCATTTCCACTACCTCAATAATATCGCTTGTGCTCAATTACAGTCAATCTCTACCCCAGCCCCTTTCTGCCAAGGAGATTAATTTTGCATGCTCTACAATTTCATATGAATGGAATCCCATGGAAGGTATCTAGGGTCTTTTGCTCAACGTAATGTTTTTGAGATTAATCTACGTTTGTGTTGACCAACAGATTATTCTTGATTATTGCTCATTGTTAGTCCATTATGTGGATATACCACAATTTGTTTATCCATTAACCTGTTGATGAACGACTGAGTTCACTCCAGTCTGGGGCTATTGTGAATAAAGTTGCTGTTCAAATACTTATATAGTCTATTTATAGACCAAAGTTTTCATTACTTAAAAGGGTCCTTAAAAGTGGAATTTCTAGGACATAGAGCGGGTATATATTTTACATTATAACAAACTGACAAGCTGTTTTCATTCTAGTGACAGTATTATTTTGCATTCCCTCCAGAAATGTGTACCATTTCCATTTACTCCATATTCCTCACCCACACTTGATATTGTCAGTCTTTTTAATTTTACCCATAATGCAGAACCCTGATAACTAGTAATTTCAAGCATTTTCCTTGTGTGTTTTGGCCATGGGTTTCTCTTCTAATGTGAAGTGTGTGTTTAAGTTTTTGACGATTTTTATGGAGTTTTTCTTTTCATGATTGATTTGTGAAACTTCTTTACATATTCTGGGTATAAGTCCTTTGTCAGATATAGGTATAGTGATTATTTTTCCCAACCTGTGACTTGCTTTTATTTTATTCTTAATGATATATTTTGAAGGCCAGAGGTTCTTATGCTGATGAACTGCAATTTACCATTTTTATGGCTATTATGGATAATGCTTTTTTGTCTGTGTCTTAAGAAATCTTGGTCTACACCAAGATCACAAAGATATTTGCCTAAGATTTTCTCTTATCTTGTTTTTTTTTTTACTCTAAGTTTACATCTATATTTCATCTCAAATTCATTTCTATATAAGGTGTAAGTTAAGGGTCTAGGTTAATCGTTTTTTATGTATAGAAACAGTTATTACGCACCATTTGTTGAAAAGTTGGTCCTTCTCCTACTGAAATATCTCTCAGTCTTAGACAACATATATGTGTGTGGGTTTACTTTGGGTCTTTCTATTCTACTTCATTGATCCGTTTCTATTCTTGCTTTTTCTTGATTATTAACTTTATGGTTTTTAAATCAGATATTATATGTCCATCAAATTCTTTTTAAAGATTATTTTGGCTAGTCTGTGCATGATTTTAGAAACATCTTGTTGATTTCTACCAAAAAAAAAAAAAACACAACAAACAAATTTGCGTGTGTGTGTGTGTGTGTGTGTGTGTGTGTTAAATCAAAGTTTCAATCTGAGGGTAATTAACATCTTAACAGTATTATTTTCTAATTCATTAACAGTATATGTCTTTCTGTTTATTTGTCTTTAATTTTCTTGTGAAATAATTTATAGACTTCAGTATAAAGGTCTTGCACATTAAAAAATCCTTAAATATTGTGTGTTTGATGCTATTGAATCAAACAGTACTGTATTTTAACTTTTTTTTTTTTTTGCGGTACGGGGGTCTCTCACTGCTGTGGCCTCTCCCATTGCGGAGCACAGGCTCCGGACGCACAGACTCAGCAGCCATGGCTCACGGGCCCAGCCGCTCTGCGGCATGTGGGATCCTCCCGGACCGGGGCACGAACTCATGTCCCCTGCGTCGACAGGCAGACGCTCAACTACTGCGCCACCAGGGAAGCCCCTTAACTTTTTAAACAATTGTTTGGTTTTAGTAGGGAGCAGGATTCAGCAAACTCTTTCTGTAAAGGGCCGGAGCGTAAGTATTTTAGGCTTTGCAGATCATACACTTTCTGTCACAGCTACTTAAATCTGCCATTGTAGCATGTTAGTAGCCGTAGACAATACATAAGCAAATGAGCTTTGGCTGTGTTCCAAACAAAATTTTACTCATAGACACTGAAATTTTATTTTTGTATAATTTTACATGTCACAAATATTTTTATTGTTTTGGATGGTTTTCAACTATTTAAAAAACTTTAAAGCATTCTTGGCTCACAGGCTCAAGAATTAAAAACACAAAAAACAGGTGGCAGGCCAGATTTGGCTCACAGGCCATAGTTTGCCAACCTCTGACATGGAGAAAACAATGGAGTCTGATACTTTCATACCTGCAGCTTGTTCAATTCACTTAGAGTTCTATGGTTTTCCTTATAGTTGCATCCTGCTGTTTGTTAAAATCACTAGCAGTTTTTGTAGATCCTTAGGATTTTCTATAAAACATGTGGGTCACCTATAAGTAATAAGAGTTTTAACTTATTCTTTCCAAACTTCAAGCCTTTTATTTCTTTTTCTTGCCTTATTGAACTAACTAGAACCTCCAATACAATGTTGCATAGAAGTGATGATAATATACATCATGACTTGTTCCTGATGGGGGAATGTGTTCAGCCTTTCACCACTATCCCTCACTATATGTCAGCTGTAGATCTTATATAGAGGCCCTTTATAAGACTGGAAATTTCCTGCTATTTCTAGTTTGCTGACAGTTTTTGTTATGAATGAGAGTTGATTTTTTCAGATAGTTTCTTGGCATTCACTGAGATGATCATATGCTTTTCTCCTTTGTCATACTAATGTGGTGAATTACTCTAATTTTCTGATGTTGAACCAGTCTTACATTCTGGTAATAAATTCTACTTGGCCATAATGTACTATCCTTTTTATGTACTTCTAGATTTTATGTGTTGATATTTTTAGTCATTTTGCATTCATGTGCTTGAGTTAATTTTCTTTCTTTTAATGCCCTCATTGGAGTTTGATGATGGGGTTACGCTGGCCTCAAAATGAATTGTGAAATGTCCCCTCCTCTTCTATTATCTGAAAGAATTGGTGGAAAATTAATATTATTCATGTCTTAAAAGTTGGATAGAATTGACAGTTGGGCCAGAAGTTTTTGTGGAAAAGACTTTAAATTATGAATTCAATTTAAATATTAGATATAGGGCTATTCAGAGCTTCTATTTCTTCTTCTGTTAGTTTTGGTAAGTTTTACATCTCAAGAAATTTTTTGAGTTTGTCTAAGTTCTTGAATTTGTTGGCATAAAGCTGTTCAAACTATTCCCTATTACCATTTTAATGTTCATATAATCTGTAGTGATCTCTCCTCTACCATTCCTGATACTAGTAATTTATATTTCCCTTCATTTTTCTCATATTGTCTTAGTTCAGGTTGCTATAACAAAATATAGAGTGGGTGACTTAGACAACAGAGGTTGGGGAGTCCTAGATCACGGTGTCAGCCAATTCACTTCCTGGTGAGGGCTCTCTTCATTGCTTGCAGATGGTTACCTTCTTACTGTGTCCTCCCATGGTGGAGAGAGAGAATGAGCTCTCTGGTACCTCTTCTCATAAGACACTAATCCTATTGAATCAAGGCCCCACCCTTTTGACCTCATTTAACCCTAATTACCTCCCTATAGGCCCTATCTCCAATGCAGTCACATTGGGGGTGAGGGATTCAACAGGGCTTATATTTGGGGGAGAACGCAGTTCAGTCCACAGCACATTTCTTCTTGATAAATTGAAATCTTTAGATATGACCCTCTTTGTCTCTTACACGCTCTTTGTCTTGAAGTCTACTTTCTCTGACGTTATTATTTATTCATATACGCTTTCTCATGCTTAGCGTATCCTTTTCCATCTTCTTTGCTATCAGCCTGTCTGTGCGTTTATATTTAACGTGTATGTTTTGTATTCATCATATAGTTGGGTCTTGCTTTTTTAAGTAATCTGAGAATCTCTGACATTTATCTTAAGTATTGTGTCTGTGCTGGCTGTATCACCTGTTTTTGTTTGTTTGTTTTCTATTGGACTTATTTGTTCTTGGATTCTCTGTTTCTCCTTTCCTGCCTCCTTTTGAGTTAACTGAGTATGTTTTAGAATTCTAATCTATTTCCTTTAATGGTGTTTTAATTATGCTTCTTCATGTAATTCTTAGTATTTGCTTTAATGATTACAATATATTGTTTTCCCCTTGGGCTCACTTGCACATGTCAGTTCACTGATCGGTATGCATTCTTAACTTCTCTCAGTCTAACTTGACACTATACTACTTTGTTTATATAAGAACCTTATAACAATGCAATTCCATTTATACTCACTCTCATTCACTAGCTATTATTGTCATATATTTTATTTCTCCCTGCGTTGTAAACTCCACAATACATTGTTATTATTGATTCTCTAGACCATTTACTAACTGAAAGAATTGAAGAGAAAAACGTATTTATATTTACCATTTCCAGTGCTTTTCCCTATTTGGGGTAGATCTGAAATTTCATCTGATATTATTTCCCTTTAGACTGAAGAACTTCATTTAGGATATTTTGTAGTGTGGGTCTGCTAACAATAAGTATTATCATCTTTCATTTATCTGAAAATGTTTTGAATTCACCTTCTGTTTTTTGAGTTTTTGCTGGATAAAAAAAAAATCCTAGGTTAAAAGTTTTTTGGTTTTTTTTTCCTTCCAGAACTTTAAAAATGTTACGTTGTCTTGAGGCCTCCATTTATCTGAAATAAAATCAGCTTTTGTTATTATTCTTGTTCCCCAGTATTAATATGTTTCCTGCCCTCTAACTATCCTTACAATCTTTTCTTAATCTTGGGATTGCAGCAGTTTGGCTGTGATGGGTCTAGCTATGACTTTCTTTATAATTACCCTGCTTGGGATTTACGGAGATTCCCAATCTCAAGAGTTACTTTTATCAACTTTTGAAATTATTTTTCTAATATTTTCTCAAGTGTTTGCTTTTTTCTTCCATTCTTTCATTCATCTCACAGTTTGCTAAGGGTCTGTTTATTTTCAATATTTTTTACACATACACAGCTTTCCCTGTTAACATCTTACATTAGTCTTGTAAACTTGTTTTAACTAATGGACTAATATTGATGCATAATTATTAACTGAAGTCCATAGTTTATTCAGATTTTATTAGTTTTTACCTAATGTTCTTTTCTGTTTCATGATCCCATCCAGGATGCCACACTACATTTATCTGTCATGTCTCCTTAGACTGCTCTTGGCTGTGACAGTTTCTCAGACTTTCCTTGTTTTTGATGACCTTGAAAATTTTGAGGAGTACTGATCAAGTATATTGTTGGATGGCCTTCTATTAGAATTTGTCTGATGTTTTTCTAACGGTTAGCCAGGGTGGGGTGGGGGTAATGGATTTGCAGGAGAAAGAGCACAGGGGTAAGGGACCACTCATATCATATCAAGGGTACAAGTATCAACGTGATTTATGACTGTTGAAGTTAGCCGTTATCTCCTGGCTGATGTAGTGTTTGTCAGGTTTCTCTACTATAAAGTTATTCCCCCCACCCTTTCCACATTATACTCTTTGGAAGGAAGTCACTGTGTGCAGCCCACACTTGAGTGGGGAGTTATGTTCCACTTCTTGAGGTCGAAGAGATCTACATAAAGTATGGGAATTCTTCTGTCCAAGAGATTTGCATCTTTTCCACAATTTATTAATTAATTCAATCCTTTTTATTATATAAGTTTCAAGAGCACAGCATTGTAATTTGACATCTGTATACACTACAAAGTGATCTCCACCACAAGTCTAGTTATCATCCATCACCATACAGTTGACTCCCTTCACTCATTTTGCCCACCCCCAACCTCCTTTCCCTCTGATAACCACTAATCTGATCTCTGAGTTTGCTTTTATTTTATTTTGTTTGTGCATTTGTTTTGTCTTTTAGACTCCACATATGAGTGAAATCATATGGTATTTGTTTTTCTCCATCTGACTTATTTCACTTAGCATAACACCTTCAAGGTCCATCCATGTTTTCACAGATGGCAGGATTCCATTCTTTTGTATTGCTGAGTAGTACTCCATTGTGTATATACCACATCATTTTTATACATTCATCCATTTTATACATTCATCCATTAACTTGGGTTGTTTCCATATTTTGGCTATTGTAAATAATACTGCAATGAACATATGGGTGCATATATCATTTTGAATTAGTGTTTTCATATTCTTCAGATAAATACCCCAAAGGGGAATTTCTGGGTCATATGGTAGTTTTATTATTAATTTTTTGAGGAATCTCAAAAAATTCCATAGTGGCTGCACCAGTTTACAGTGCCACCAACAGTGAATGAGGGTTGCCTTTTCTCCACATCCTCTCTAACATTTGGTATTTCTTATCTTTTTGATGATGGCCATTCTAGCAGGTGTGGAGTGGTATCTCATTGTGCTTTTGATTTGCATTTGCCTGACTTTGAACAGCTCTTCGTGTACCTGTTGGCCATCTGTCTATTTTCTTTGGAAAAATGTCTATTCAGATCCTCTTCCCACTTTTTTTTTTGAAGTTTCTATTTTTTTTTAATTGGAGTATAATTGCTTTAAAATGTTGCATTCGTTTCTGCTGTACAATGAAGTAAGTCAGCTATATGTATACATATATCCCCTCCCTCTTTTTTTTTAATCAGGTTGTTTGTTTGTTTTTGAATTGTATGAATTCTTTACATATTTTGGATAATAACCCTTTGTCAGACATATTACTTGCAAATATCTTCTCCCACTCAGCTTTCTTTCATGGACAGTGGAGTACCCTCAGGGGGGAAAAAAATCTAACCATGGATCTCACCCAGCATGCTTCGCTGCTAGTAAGGGTCATAGCCCCTCCAGTCTCTGCCAAATTTTGGTTGCTCTTTATTCCCTTCAAATAGTAGTCCTTTCATTTTTATAAACATTTTATCTAGAGTTTATCATTGGCCCAATACAAGCTACTCTTCCAGGGTCAACATTCATAAGCTTAATATATAACTTTGACAGCCACCTTAAACCTACCTGAATCAAGACAACATAAAAGCAAATCAATGTGATTGTATAAGCAAGAGGTTGTCTGACCATCTTCTTGCTTTGTCTCTCTGAGCCTTTCTTTACTCAGCTGTTGAAGGGCTAATAATTCCCACCTTCTAGGGTTGTGGTGAAGGCTAAGGAATGCGCGACACGATAGGTGCTCGCCAAATGGGCGTCCCTTCTCTTCTCCCTCAGTAGAGATACCCATGCGTTGCTGCCCACAGACCAACCCCTGAACCAGGAATGCAATGCTGCTCCCACCTTTCTCCTGCCAGCCTCTGCCCGCAATGTCTGGCTTTTACTGGCTTCTGGTCTTTACACCCAGCCTATCCTATCCCCAGGTAACCTCTTTAGGAATAAAGCCTGCTTGTAGGTCTGCAACCTCCTTAGCGGTATATGTCTAGCTCTTTATAAAGGAAGATATATATTTGGGGCATTCATACATTCTTTGAACCAATACTATAGAGTACCTACTATGTTCTGAACTCTGTCCTATGTGCTGGGGAGTCAGCAGTGAGCAAAAAGAGAATATCTCTTCTCTTATTATATTCCGTGGAGGGGGCAGGCACTAGACCAGTAGGTCAAATACATAATATGTACAATGGTGTAAATGGAGTACAGGAATGAGGATACTGCAGGGTTTTCTTAAGGATGTCTCTTTTTATCTTTATTTTATTTCTATAAATATATTATCTTTAAAAACCATTAAATATAGTACAAAAAGAGTATAAAAATGGACTTCCTGACAAAATGTTTAATAAAATATGTAACAATAGGATTAAGTTGCCATGAGAGAAAAGATTGCCAGTCATCATGTTGCTGACTATAGCAGTCCATGCTGTCAGCTGGAAAGCTCAGAAGGACCTCAAGAAAACGTTAAAAATATTTTGTGTAAGGAGGAGTCTGCACTTTTTAAATAGTAAGGTCAGGAAAGGTGACATTGTGAACAAATGCTGAAAAAAGCGAACCGCACAGGTATTTGGGGACGAGGGAACAGCAAGCGCAAAGGCCCTGAGGTGAGAGCGTTTCTGGCTGTTGGAGGAACAGTGAGAGCACAGTGTGGCCAGAGCAGAGGCATTAAGCTGAGAGCAGGAGAAGAGGGTTATGAGCAGTCAGACTGCTTAGAACTTTGCAGATCATTTAAAAACCCACCCTCACCCCGTCTCCCAACATTTAGGGAGTGGGAGAAGAGGAGAAATCAGCAGAAGAGACAGACATTGAGGCCAGCAAGGCGGGAGGAAAACTGAAAGGGTGTGGTGTCCTGGAAGGAAAGGAGGCAGGAGTGATTATGTCACCGAGTCCGAGGTCATACTGCTCACCACACGACAGGACAACAAATCAAGAGACGAGGTGTTGGGGCAACGAGGAGCAACTTTACTTGGAAAGCCAGCAGATCGAGAAGAGAGTGGACTAGTGTTCCAAAGAACCGTCTTACCCAAGTTAGAATTCAGGCTTCTTTTATACTAAAAGGGGAGGGGGTGTGGTTGGTTGCTGCGAACTTCTTGGTGCTGGAGTTCTTTGTCCCTTCAGCTGTCCACGTAGGTCCAGTCACAATGTTCCTATAAACCTCCAACAAGACGAATGTTATTCTCTGTTCTGCAACTTTTTCTTTTCTTTTTTTACCATTTTTTAATTGAAGTCTAGTTAAGTTACAATGCTGTGTTAGTCTCAGGCGTACAGCAAAGTGATTCAGCTATACTTACATGTTCGGCCACTTTTTATCTCTATATGAATGGAAAAGGTCAGAGCCTTGAGAATGGGCTGTCCTGTATATGTCAGGCTATAGGCAACATTCTTGGAGCAAAAGCAACAGAATACAAAGGATAAAGTAAAAGAAACAGATCCAGTATGGGGTCAGATTTGTTCTTCCCTATTACAATTATGTGCTCAAGATGAGGACTGAGACTTGTCCACTGGATCCAACAAGGAGGTCACTTGGAGCCATGACCATAGCTGCTTAAGTGAATGGGTATGGACACAACTCAGTCAGGTTCGAGAGAGGAGGAGAGCAAAGGGTCAAGGGGAAGTTTATTTCTCTTTTAAGTGGGAGAAATGTTTGCACTCTGTATGCTAATGGGGATGATTGGATGAAGAAGGGAACATTTGATGATGAGGAAGAAAGAGAGAAATGGTGCAGCTGTGTTCCCGAGGAGGTCTTCTGCCCTATTCTGTCACAGGCACCAATTTTCTTTTTTTTTTTTTTAATTTTTATTGGAGTATAGTTGCTTTACAATGTTGTGTTAGTTTCTACTGTACAGTAAAGTGAATCAGCTATACGTATACATATACCCCCTCTTTTGTGGATTTCCTTCCCATTTAGGTCACCACAAAGCATTGAGTAGAGTTCCCTGTGCTATACAGTAGGTTCTCATTAGTTATCTATTTTATACGTAGTATCAATAGTGTACATATGTCAATTCCAATAGAGGTTCCTTAAAAAACTAAAAATAGAACTACCATGTGACCCAGCAAAGCCACTACTGGGCATATACCCAGAGAAAACCATAATTCAAAAAGACACATGCACCCCAAAGTTCATTGCAACACTATTTACAATAACCACGACATGGAAACAACCTAAACGTCAATCAACAGAGGAACAGATAAAGAAGATGTGGCACCAGTTTTCTATTGGGAGCCACCCTCCCCTACCATCGGTCAAAATGGTCCGAAAGAGGCTGCCTCATCGCCTGGCTACCAGCATGGGCAACCTGACCAAGCCTCGCCAATAGCAGGGCTGCAGCCACAGGCCAGTGATTAGTTTAGAAGGGGTCATGTGACCTACAATGGGCCAATCAGAGTGAATGAGCGTCAGCTCCGGGAGTTTTGCCGGACGCCAGGGAAGGCGAGGCTTTCTGTCCACTGGGGTGGCTGCACAGATAGGGAGTAGACCCAGCTGTGTCTGTGCCCAGAGCCTGTGTCAATGCAACCTCACCCAGCTGCCTGCCCGACAGGGAGCCTGTCACAGAGCGGAATAATAATACCCGTGCAATAGACTGCCTTTCTGGAGCCTGACTGCCCCCAACTCACACTGGCCCTTCTCTGCTGCATGACTCTGCTTTAGCTCCTTTATAGTTATCATCACTATCTGAAACACATAATTTCATCTAGTTACTTATTTTTTTGTCTCCCCCCAAGGTCTATCTTTTCCACTGTTATATCTCCAGGATCTAGAATTGTTCCTGGCACAGAGTAGGGCTCCAAATAAATATTAGCTGATTGAATGAGCAAATATATAAGAATGAACTACAGCTGTACGTTCATACTCAGCCACCCCTCGCTTACCCAGGAATCAAGCATCTGGCAAGCTTCAGCTATCTGGAATGCAACAGGAAAACTCAGAAAGCCCTAGAATTGCCAAAATGCAGGTTACACGAGCCATGTCTGAAAGCACAAGTTTTTTGTACTTTTAAACAGAGATGCCCCCTTCATGTCCTCACTTAGAGACCAGGGACTAATGCAGACATGGTTCTAACATGCCTGGTGATCTTGTTCCCCACCCATGACAGGTTAGAGATAGGACTTTGGGGGCATTAGAGGGTCAGAAACACTGACACCAGCAAGAAGAAACATGGGGCACCCAGGAGACTGGAAAACACTGGAAAGTCGATGACAGAACTTCAGGTGAGAGCAGGCTGGGCCCTGAGTGTAGGGTGAGGGGTCTTGGGGGACACCCTAGGGTTAGGACATGTAGGGGAGGTGGTGATGACTCAGGGTACACAGCAAAGCTGAAATTATCCTCCACAGTCCCCATTCTAGAGCTAGGGAGATGTGCAGTACATTTTATTCAACTATTTTAAAAATAGATTGATTCCATGCAGAAAAGTAAGCAGCAGAAATAGAAATCACCCATCATCTTACTAAGAGACATGCCTCCTTGGGGGTCACATGGCCCATGCAGTGGTTGGCTCTGCTCTCTCATTCCCAGATCATGCACTGTGCTCCACACCATGACTTTTGTTGGCTGCATAATATTCCATCACATGGACACACACTATATCATGTAACTGTTCCTCTATTGGACGGTCTGTTTCCAGACATTGGCTGCTATCAGTAACTCTATAGTGAGCATCATTATATGTAAGCCTGAGTGCTCAGCCCTGATTATGTTTCCTGATGGTAGAATTGCTGCCTCAAAGATATGGGCGTTTTGGATTTTTTTAATACATACTGTGAAATTTATCCATTCAGAAGATGGGTATAGGGCCTTTTAGATGCTAAATTAATCACAGCTCAGTGGACAACAAAATAAGCTCATTACAGAAAAGCTTCTGTAACTTCTCATCCCCAGATAGTAACTGACGGGTGTCCCCTGGTGGACAGTTGTGTGTGTGTGAGCACGTGTGTCCACATATGTGTCCAGCACCTTCCTTGTGTGCATGGCACATTTCCCATCCTCCACGTCACTGGTACTAACCAACTACCTTGTGAGCTATACAGGGTGTGTACTGTCGCTCCCATTTTACAGATGAAGACAGAGGCTCAGAGGGCATGTGTAGTACAGTGAAAGGAACACGAGCAGACACACGTGGGTTTGAATCCCAGCTCTGCTGCTGGGTGAGCTTGACCTGTCTCTTGAGCCTCAGTCCTTTTGTACATAAAATGAGGGTAGAAATACCTGCCTTACAAGAGAGGATGAAATGAAAGGGCAGATGGAAAGTGTCTGGTACAAGCTGGGCAATAAATGCTGAAGCAATGATATTTGTGGTCACTGTTAGCAAAGTCACTTGTCAAGGTCACAGAGGCAAAATTGAACCCACATCTTCTAACCACAAGTCGAGTGCTCGTTCCGGATACCACCTGCCTTTGAACCACATGCCCAAACTGACAAGGGAAGATTTTGATTAGTCTCCATGTGGGGTTGTTGTTGCTGAGTCTCCAGAAGACTGCCTTGCTGTGAATCCAAAGGAGACACTAGTCCTGACTGAACTAATTTTAAGAATAATATAACCTATAGAGGTGAATGGCTGTCAGCTTGTGGTCCACTGGGACTGGGAGATCTTTCTCATGTTGACTAAACCCCAGCCTGTGTCAATGTCCTCTCAGCCTGGTATCCGAGTATCCACCCTCTCCCCCCAGAGCCCTGGCCAAGTTTGCTGATAACAGAGCTGAAAGAATCCCTCCCTCACCCGGGCATGTCTTTGGGAAAGTTATTCCAGCTGCCAGGCCAGACCATGCTGGGTAATGGATGGCCTCTCTTTAATGCTGTCTGGGAGATGGGCCCTTCTTTAATCGTCTACAGTATCATTAAGAGATAAAATATTTGCTCTGTGGAGCTCCTGATGGTCTTTAGAAATTGCAACTTAAGCACCAACCAAGAAGGGCTGCTCAAAGCTTAACCCTCCCCTTCCCAGCACAGACCCAGGCCTTGGCCACTTGGGTCTACAGATCACTGGCCTTGACTCCCAGGGAACCCTTGGGTTCCATTTCCAGCTCTTCTCAGCCCAGGGAGCAGGTGGATGAGAGGGCAGAGGGAGGACGAAGGGAGAAGAGGAAGCCTTGGCCCCTGAGTGACTCAGTTCAGGGGTTTGTAGACAGAGGACCCTCCCCCGGGCCAGTTACAGAGCAGAGCACTGGAAGGCCCTCACTGGGAGCTGGGTGACTTTGGGCCACTCCCTTAACCTCTCTGTGTCAGGCTCCTACAGGGCAGAGGGGCTGGAGGGGCCTGCCAGCTCTGAGGTTCTAGGGTCTGTTTCATGGCAAGTAGTGCCTGGTTCCCTAAGAAGGGTGACATGTGCACGCCCCCACCCAGGTCCCTGCTCCCTGCTGGGACCACATGTCACATGTGACCAGGTGGGGAGGCCACCCCTGGGGACAGCAGGTGGCCTGGATGAGCTAACAGAGAGGAGAGAGCCCCTGTTACCCAGAATCACTCAGGAGCCCAGCACTGTGCCAGGACCACACCCCGCCCTACACACACACACACATACACACACACACACACACACACACACAATACACGGCACCAGCCTCACAGCAACCCTGTGAGGACGGGGTGTCATTACCCCCACTTCACAGCTGACAGCGCTGAGGCCCCGAGTGGTAAAGGGACCTTGTCCAAGGTCACACCAAAAGCGAGCTGTATCCAGGTCTGTCTGATTCCAAACCCAAACTCTTACCCATCACACCACTGGCAGGAGCACACAGGAGAGAGAGGGCTCACCCTGACCCTCCCCTTCCCACCTCCCTGCTTTTGCACGTGCAGTCCTCCCTCCTAGCACGCCTTCCCTCCTCTATCCAAGTCCTACCCAGCCCAAGGCCTGCCTCTTCCAGGAAGTTCTCCTTGAAGACTGACAGCCAAACCCCCGATGCTTCCACCCAGCTGGCTCCCTGGTTGTTCAGGTTCCCAGCATCATTTTAGATTTTGGTGCCGTGAGGCCCAGACACAGACATTAGCCCATTTCATCATCTCACCAGGTTAATTGATATTCACTGTGCGCTGACTTGGAGTCCGGGACTGCGGGGTCACAGAGGGGACGGGAACAAACGTCCACTGAGCTCCTGCAGATCCCCCCACCCTCGTGGCTGGTGGAGCCCGAGTGGGGTCCCTGCAGGCCCCTCACCCTGTTGGAGGATGAGGAACCCGAGGCCCAGGGATGGGTGGGAGGTGCCGCTGCGGTCCGGTGGTGAGTCCGTGGCTGGGACTCAAAACCAGGCCAGACTCCAGATCCAACCCCGCCCCCTTACCTGCCCCCGGAACTCCGTAAACCCCCTCAGCTGGAGCAGGATTGGTCCTGGACCCTGGAGCCTTCTGATCTCACAAGTGGGGCTCAGGCGGCCATAGCTGTACAGAGAGGGGGAGGGACAGGGGCAGCAAGGCAGGACTCTAATGTCACCCCTCAGGGACACCCAGGGCCCTGTCACCCTCAGTGACGTGCTCCCCACCTCTGTTGACTCCAGGCTGTGCCTGCACCTGGGGACTCTGTCCACCCCCTTCCCCCAAATGTCCCCAGGGCGTCACTCCAGCTGAGAAGCCTCAGGGCATAAATTAACCCATCTTCAGCCTCCGGCCTCCAGATGCTCTTTCCCCTTGCCTCCCGGGTGCTGGTCCCTCTCCAGCTCGATTCTCAGAGAAATATTCAAGGAGCAGGTGGTGCCGCGGTGCCGGCCCGCGAGGGTGAGGCCTGGCCCAGGACTGGCGCTGGCTGGGAACTCCCACCCTTGGAGCTGCTAATGACGCGGCCCAGCGTGAGAGGGGGGCGGCCTCTGTGCATCACAGACGTGTCTGCTCACGGGGACAGTGAAGCCCTAGTGCCCTCCCAGCACTGGACTCAGCTCTGGGGCCACGTGGGGAGGCTGCGGTGAGTCCCTGCTTTGCTGATGGAGGACTTCCTGCTGAGGAGCGTCACCTTATAAACTCCCCTGGGTGCCCCCTCCCAGACTTTATGTTCTCAGCCAGCCTGGATTTGAAAGAAGGAGGGAGAGGCTGAGAGAGAGGATGTCAAATCCCAAGCTGTCCCAATTGCAAGAGGCTTAAGAAATGAAGCCTAAGTCACTTGTTACACGTGGGAAACTGAGCCCAGTGTTCACAGAGCCAGTTAGCAGCGGAGCTGGGACTAACCCGGACTAGCCAGGGTTCCTGACTGTCAGTGCGCCTGTGTGAAATGGTGTGTGCGTGTGTGTGTGTGTGCGTGTGTGTGTGTGTGCGTGTGTGTGTGTGTGCCTGTGTGTGTGCACGCATGCACGTGCACATCTGCCTCTGAGTGTATATGATGGTCTTAAGTTGTGTGTTTAACAGTCTCAGGGTGCACATGTGAAAGTCACATTTGTCCCAGGGTGTGGGCATGTATGAGTGTGACCTGATGTGTGACAGGGACCTGAGGTGGACAGTGGCTGTCCCCTGTGTGGGTGCCTGTCTCAGCAGGTCCCCTGAGCTTATCCTGGCTGAAGCTGGACGCTGTCTCTGGGCTGATGCCCTTCCCCCTCCAGAGAATTTCCAGTTCTTGGCCAGGGGCAGCGAGGAACTCAGTTGTTTCTATTTGGTCTTTAGATTATGAAACAAAAATTAGGTCTAAACTCTGTGGGGAGGTAATTTTTCCTAATCGCTCGCCCTGCTGCACAGATCTCCACAACTTGATTGCGTCTAATTAGATTAATTGGACGGAAACTGATTTCTCTTCTCTGAGAATATGAACTACAGAGAAGGGGGGCCGTTGGAGGCCGGTGACTCCCTGCCCCCCGACAAGTCTGGCCTGGTGAGGAGGGGCCGTGCGTGGGGCTGGGTCCAAGGCCTCTTCCTGGGCGCCCCTCTCTCTGCTTCTCTCTCCTTGTCACTTGCTCTGTCACTGAGTCCCTCTGTGTCTCTGGCTGCCCCTGTTCCCAGCTGTCTCCTGGTCTGGGCTTCAGCGGTCCCGGGTCTGTTCTGACCATGCTGGGGTTCACCCTCCTGCACCCTTTCTCTCTGCCAGGAGATGACCCACGGCTTTCCCTGCATTACCAAGAGGTGTGGCGAGGAGGACAGAAGCACAGCAGGACTGGCCCAAGGTCACCTTCCGCAGCAGCTGAGCGCCGCAGAGGGCGGCCTGCAGGGCCAGGCTGGACCACGCCAGCTGCGGGGCTCAGGAGCTCCCGGCTGGAAGAACGGGGTCTGGGCGGTTCTGAGGGTGGCAGGACCGGCCATGCTGGGCAGAGGGTGGCTGAAGGGTCTGGTCATTCCTGTCCCCCCACGGCCCAGGCCAGGCACTGCCACCTACAGGGGCCTGAGGCAGAGAGCCCCTGGCCCCAGACACTGCTCCATCCCCGGGTCCTGGCCCGAGCACCCGCCTCCCCATCTGTTTGCAGAGTCATAAAGCTGGGCCGTCCTGGGCTGCTGCCTCCCTGGAGCCCCATCCAGGGGGACGCCCTGCCCTGCCCACCTTGCTGTCTCTCCCCTCCTCTGTCCCCTGTCCGCACTGTCCCGACCTAGTCCAGGGCACCATCTTCTCTCCCCAGATGCTGTACAGCTGCCCCACTGTCCTGGGCCCGGCCCCCTTCTCCAACTCCAGTGCACAGTCTACAGCTTAAATGAACGTGCCATGCCCCCTCTCAAAGACCTTCCATGGCTCCCGCTGCTCTGAGGACTAAAATCCCAGCCATTCACACGGATTGCACGCAGACCTCCTCAGCCCCATCTCTCACCACCCCTGCCTCCCACTCTGACCCCACACACCCGGCTGTGTGCAGGCCTTGGTACATGCTGGTACATCTTCCCAGAACACCCTTTCCCAGGCCCTGCCCGACACCAGCTTTCTTACAGCTTCGCTCAGTGGGCAACGCTAACAGCGGGTGTGTTGAACTGGTGTGTATGCTCCGGGCTATGGGCATAATTATCTCATTTAATTTAACTCCTCTGTGGGGATCATTATTATTCCCATTTTACAGAAGAGGAAACTGAAGTTCAGAGACATGAAGCACCTGGCCAAGGTTACTAGGCTGGGAAGTGGTGGAGCTGGGATTTGAACCCAGGTCATTTGCATGATGTCAACTCTCCCCATCCCACCCATCGTCTCCCAGACTAGGGTCCACTCCTCTGTACTCTTGTGCTCCCCCTACACAAGCATTTGTCTGATTGTTCTGAAATTGTCAGTTTCCCCATCCCCTCATCAGGTCTGGGCTGTGAGCTCCCCATGGCCACCCTGGGTCTGAGCTGTTTCTAATGCCCAGAGCCTAGGGTAGGACTAGGTGGACACTTGGCCAGAGACTGACGCCCAAAGAATGGGCAGTGGCAGCCCCTCCAGGCCGCTGGGCCCCTCCCTCTTGTGCACTCCCCTCCCACCACTCGACACCTCAGTAAGCAAAGCCTTTAAACCAAAAACAATTTTACAGTTCATTTGAGTTAATCACAGCTGCTCTTTCTGGAAACCATCTTCCCTAAATTGTCTGCAGAGAGGCAAGCGACCTGCCTGGCAGCCCCCCTCCCCTTCTTCCATCACAGAGCCCTGGAATCACAGGAGGTGGTAGGAGGAGTTGAGATCCCAAGAGTTCAAGTCTGCTGTCGTGGTATGTGCTGTGGTGGGCACCGGGGTACAGCAGTGAACGAGATGGATGCCCTCCCCACCCTCACGGGACTCACCATCTACTAAAGAAACCAACTTTGAACAAATAAGCACGCAAGGGATCATGTAGTTAGTGTTGAGTTGTAATAAGTTAATCATGAAGAAGTCTAATAATACTAACTATACAACCCCGGCCACTTGTTCAACCTCTTGGAGCCTCGGTTTTGTCATCTGTCAATGGAGATCCTAATGGCATCTTTCTCCCAGGGTTTTGTGAAAATCCAGTGAAATGTGTAAAGCTCTTAGCCTAGCACCCAGCGCTTGGTTGGTTGTAGCATACATTATGGGCCATATTCTTTTGCTAGGGCTGCCAGAACAACATATCAGACTGGGTGGCTTAAACAACAGACATGTATTTTCTCACAGTTCTGGAGGCTAGAAGTCGGAGGTCAAGATTCAACAGAGTTGATTTCTTCTGAGGCCTCTCTCCTTGGCTTGTAAGTGGCCATCTTCTCCTGCTGTCTTCACATGGTCTTCCCTCTGCGTGCGTGTCTGTCCTAATCTCCTCTTCATATAAAGACACAAGTCATATTGGATTAGGGCCCACCCATGTGACCTCTTTTTAACTTAATCATCTCTTTAAAGATTCTACCTTCAATACAATCACATTCTGAGGTACTGTGGGTTAGGGGGGTCCACATATAAATTTGGAGATGGTGGGGACACAATTCAGTCCATAGCAGTACGTATCCAAGGGAATTTAGTGCATGTATCCACAAATCACGTACCTGTAAGTGTTCATAAAATTTTTACTTTTAGTAGTCATAAAAGAAAACAACTCAAATGTTCATCTATGAGAGAATGATAAATTGTGGTAGATTAAAAAAGTGGAACTACACAACACTTTTAAAACATGAACAAAGTATTAATATGCACAAAACATGTATAAATATCACAGACATGGTCAGTAAAAAACAAACAAAAAAAATCAGACCAAAAAAATGCTTTATGATTCTATTAATAGGGACTAACCTATAGCATAGAAGTTAGAATAAGAGTTATCTTTCAGGGCTGGGACATTAACCAGAGAGGGGAACAAAGAAACTTTCTGGGGTACTAGAAATGTGCAACATCTTGATCTGGGTGGTGGTTTCATAGGTGTGCACATTTGTAAAAATTCACAGAGATATTGCATCAGCTTTTGCTATGTAGCAAACTTCAGATTTGGTGGTAAATAACAGTCAGTTATTTAGCTCACAATTCTATTGGCTGTCTGTGCAATTGATCAGGTCGAGGCTAGCTCAGTGTCTCTCTGATGCTGATTCTCATGGGTCTGTGGTTGGCTAGAACTGCAGATTGCAGCCGAATGATCTAGGGTGGCTTCACTCACACATCTGGTAGGTGGCAAGCTATTAGCTGAGGCACCTCCATTCTCCTCCATCTGGGCTCTCACCCTCCAGCACGTTAGCTCAGGTTCATTCCCATGTCTCCAAGTGCAGCAAGAGAAGGAAAGCCCATATCACCAAGCACTTTGAAGCATCTATTTGCTTACTTCTTGCTAGTGTTTTCATTGGTCAAAGCAGGTCTATTGGACAATGAAGATTGAAGAGATGAAGAAACAGACGTTCATTCTTGATGGGAGAATCTGAAATGCCACATCATGAGTGTAGATATAGAAAGGGAAAGAATTTGTGGTGATTTTTACAATCCACCAAATATACACTTAAGATTTGTATATTTTGTCATATGCAAGTTATATCGATATGATAAACAAAGATACAAGGATTAGGTCTGATGATTACAAAAGGTACTCTTGGCCTAAGTAAGGCTTCCTTGTATTCTATTCTAACTAACCCTTTCCTAAAGAGAACCAAGATTCTATAAAGACAGAGGTTGTTACAAGATATGTGTGTGTGTGTGTGTGTGTGTGTGTGTGTGTGCGTGCGTGTATGGATGGGGAGTTGTAGTAGTTTCACAACTTGCAGCCTCAGTCAGGTTTTGCTCAGGTCGGATGGAGGTGAGATTATCAATGGACTAAGTTGTGAGCTGGGCTCGGAACTCAGGCTGAGAAATGGACTGGAGAATAGTAACATCCTGTGTCAGCTAGTGAAGCAAATGATTGCTTTTCAGCACGCTGGAGAGTTCTGATACAGCTAGAGGTCCTTCCTCTTCAGAGTCCTGGGACCACTCAGTTCCCTCTGTCTTCTCGGTAGAATGATCTGGTTGTTAAAGGAAATTTCCTCTTGCGAACTTTACATTATTGCCAGAAGTGAGGGCATGGGCGCTGGAACCAGACTGCCTGAATTCAAGTCTTGGCTGCACGACACAGCTGAGTGACCCTGGGGAAGTCAACAACTTACTTAACCTCTGTGCCATAGCTGCCTCGTCTATCAAATGAGGAAAGTCATGGTAGCTGCCTCACAGTGTTGTGGGAAAGACCGAATCCAAACAAGGCAAGGAAGGAGCTTAACATAGTGGCCAGACATGGTAAATGCTAAGAAGTTATCTTTTTCTTACATAAGATGGAAAGGATTCCGAAGGTTTCCATGACCCCAGATGTCTGACGAACTTGTTATATGACTTTAGGTGAGCTATATAACCTACCTGGCCACTGTTCCTATTCTGCAAAATGAAGCTATTTGCTTTTCCCACATTACTGGATCGTATCTTTTTACCAAAAGAATATATTCATATATCATTTGATAAAATAAACTAAAAAATAAAATAAAATAAAATAAAGATATCGGACTAAGTGGCATTTATGGTCCCTATAAACCCTATCTTTTCTGGGTCTTGGATTCAGGACTTCGGATGGAGTGAGTCAGGCATGAGGGTTAAATAAGTGAGGATGACATTGGGGGCAGGCTGGGAGAGGACCCCACTCTAAAGCAGGTCAAGCCTTCTAGCTCTTACACTATGCACCCCGCACTTTCCCAGTATGCTGAGGCTTTTGGTCCCTCTGACCTCTGACACACAGGAACTCACCACACGGTCCCGTTGCTTCAGCCGCGCTAGCATTGTTGGAACTTCTTGGCTTTCCCTCCTCAGAGCCTTCCCACATTCTGTGCCCTTCTCCAGGAGTGTGCAGTATCATTCAGAGTCTTCCAAGTGGAGTGACAAAAACAACTGAAACCCGTTTAAATAAAAGAAAGAAAAAGGGGGATTAGTCGGTTCGTTCACCTGAAAAATCCAGGAGTCAATAGCTTCAGGTACAGCTGGATCCGGGAATTCAAATGTTATCATTTTGGAACACAGTCTTCTCATCTCCTCTGTATCGGCATCATTCACAGTCAGCCTCTCCCCTCTAGGTGGGGAAGAAATGCTGGTAGCGTCAGGCTTCTGTCACACTGGCATCACACTCCACATTCCCGATAGTTTTAGCGCAGTCTCTGCTATGATTCCCATTGACCTGCATTTAGTCATCTGCCCACTCCTGAAACAATCACTGTAATCAGGGGGTAAAGTGCACTGAGTGGCCAGGCCCGGGTGGCAGGAGCCAGGATGGGTCAGCCCACCTGAATGGGCTGGGAGTGGTCAGGGAGTTGTTTTCAAAGGGAAACTGGGGTGGTCTTACCAGAAGGAGAGGGATGCAGGCAGGGTGGAGAGTGGGTAGAAGCCCGCTACCCATTCCTCTTGACTCTTTCTTGGTCTCAGTACAAGTGGCACTTCTTCAGAGAAGACTCCCTTGACCCCTGATACGTCAGGACCCATCAATCCTTTTCCTTTGCTTTTTGGCCCTTATTAGTCTCACAGCTAAAATGCAGAACTAAACATGTACTAAGTCTAAATATATACTAAGTGCTTTAGATATGTTAATGAATGTAATCCTTCTAATATCCCTAGAAGGTGGGTATTTTTTCAGCTCAATTTTATAGATGAGGAAATGGAGGTCCAGAGAGGTTAAGTAACTTGCCCAAGGGCACACAGCCAGGATGTAACAGAGCAGGTTTTCCAGTCCAATAGTCACATTTCAACCTGCGCTTTTCTCTAAACCACTATCCTACCCTTTTTTAAAACATAGTCGCATGGGTCATCATGACTTTATACACACATGCCTGTGTACACCTATATAAGCACACACACAAACACATGCTTGTAAATGCCCTCACACATTCACATAAACACTCACATACACACACTTGTACATGCCTTCACTTGCACATTCACACAGTTGCACAGTGTTGCATGTGCACAGGCACTCACACACAAACTCAAATACACATTTGTATGGACTCACAGAAACACACACGACCATGCACATATTCACTCACACACCTGCGCACACAGGTGCTCAAATAAAAATTCTCATATACTCGTTCAGAAACACTCATCCATGCATTCACACACATATAGCTGCATGTGCATGCCCTCCCATAGATATTTTCATGTGCTGATACACACGTGCACATGTGCTCACACACAGCAAATGCACACGTGTGTACACACATACATGCTCCCACACGAGCAGATATGCTCATAATACACACTCACATACCTGCACATACATGCACTCCTGTGAATAGTCTCACATCTCAATCCACACACACTCACGCACACACACACACTTATACACATGCAAAGTCACACGTGCAAACACAGAAACACTCACATGCGCACATTTGAGTTGAATCATTGCTCAAGGCCTGCCTACTGCACTCCTACTGCAAACCCACACAGGCAGGATGCCTCCTCCATTGTGGTATCCCCAGCACCCATCACGATACACAGAGCGGGATTGGGTGTCCTCACTTTTTCAATGAAAAGAATAAGGCTGCCCAATCCTTCCCTCCCTTCAAGGGGCTTTGGGAGAGTCAGATACAAAAAAAAAATGGCCCCATCTCTCCTCTTCCTTCCCTCCTTGTTCAGTCCCACTGTCCTTCCCTCCCCCTCCCCCTTCCTTCCCTCCCCTCCTGCAACCTCTCTGCTCCACTGCTAAACCATCTCCCTCATCCTTTCCTCTTTCTCTGCCTCTACCCCATGTCACCCCTCTTTCCAGCTCTCTGTACACTTCTAAACTAATTAAATGCTACCGTGGAATGTGTTTCATTTGCATTTGGTTCGAAAGGGCCACAGAGCACCAGCGCATGCTCATTAAACAGCTCCTTGCAGAGGGATGTAATGAACCGCTTTTATTACAACAGCCATTTCGGCCCATCCTGGGAGGCGATTCTGTTTTCATTGGGAAGAAAGAGAACTGCAAATCTGAGTGCCTGGGGTTGGGGATGGTGGGGGAGGACCCCATTTGGGGAAGGTCCCAGGCTGCCCTGGCTCCGGCTCTGGCTCTGGCTGGGACAGGAGGGCAGAGGCAAGGCTGGGCTGTTGCTGTGCTTCCACCGTAACTGTGAAAGGCAGGAATCGCCATTGGCTTTGGCTAGAGCCATGGCCAATGTTCCTACCCTGGGCCTCCAGAACTCCTGGGGATGCTTATCACAAGAGGCCCCTGAACTTACCTGGGTAGCAAGCACTGTCTGTAGAAGGAATAATCAGCCTGGCTTATAACACAGCTCCATTGTATTATACGTGTGCTACTGTGATTATAGTGACAGGGGAAGTTATTGAGAAGCATTTCTACGTTCCTGATAGCCTTGGTCCATGGTGCATGTCCTCTGTCTTTGGGATCTAATTGTAGAAGTAGGGGCAGTGATATAATAACAGCAGCCACCATCTCTTGAGCGCCTACTGTGTGCTGGGCACTGAGTTTAGTGATTTACCTGGATTATCTCATTTAATCCTCACAATGACCCTATGAGGCTTCCCTACTATCCCCCTACTATTATTACCCCATTTCACAGATGAGAAAACTGAGGCATGGAATGATTAGGTCACTTCCTCAATCCTGGTACTGGCCAGGTGGGTAATGAATTCAGTAGTCAGGCTCCCCAGTCCACACCTGACCCAACTCTACCGCTCCTGGAGCCACTCCCACTTCACAAGTGAGAAGACTGAGGCTCAGGAAACAGAGGGGTTGCCAGGACTTCTCAAGGGCCAGCCACAGGCCTCAGTGGTCCTCTGGGGGCTGACAGGTGTCGCTACAGAGCCCCCTCCTCCCTGAATTATACTTTGAGAATGGAATAGGTTTTTTGTTATTTTTTTCCTTGGTTTCTGACCAGATTTGGGGATTCTGAAGATGCCTTCAGAAGAGACTGGAGCTGGCCGGAGTCCCTGGGCCAAGACATAATACCTCCCACTCACTCCCCCTGGTGGTCAGGCCCCAGACCAGTCAGACCAGGGTCACCTGAGCTAACTAGGCCAGTGCCGTCACCAGTCCCTCCTCGCTTTATTAGAAATCAAACAGATTAAAGAGTTCTGCTGACCCCTTGGATCACAGCACAACTTTGGACACCAGAGGCCCCTTACTCTTCCAAGGGCCATTTATAGACAAGATGTGTTAACTCATCAGCAGGGAAGCAGCTGCACTGCTAACAATCCCTGGGCGTGTGAACCATCTGTGCCCGGCGTCCTGGCACACAGCTGGGCCTGCCCCGCCAGTGGGACCTCGTCCTTCTCTTTCCTGAGCCACAGGGACCTGGAACCTGAGAGACTGACAGGGTCTGCTCTCCCCGAGGACAGAGACGGGTGCAGGAAGGCACTTAGAGGAAAGCTAGTGGGGGAGACCTGGAGGAGGTGATCTGGCAGGGAAAGGGAGACCTCAAATGGGCTGCAGGGGAGAATTCAACTTTCCTGAGCACCTATTATGTGCCAGGCATTTATACACAACCCCTCACCTAAGCCTCATCATCTTTGGAGGCAGATGTTGTTACCAACCCCATTCCTTTTGCAGATGAGGAAATTGAGACCAACTAAAGGTCACACGGCTTGGCCGTGGTGGGGCAGGGATTCAAACCCAGGCCCCTGGTGACCCCTAAGTCCATCTTCTTCCTCCCAAACACACCTTCTAGATTTGCTCTTCACCGCATGGGGGTCCTGGTGGCTCCTTCACCTCTGTTGTCCTCCCAAAGCCACCAGGAGTCTCCCTGAGAAAAGGAAGCTTCAGTAAATCTCAGTCTTCAACCAGGAGGGGCAGAGAGGATCCCTCTGGAGAAGCAAGCATTTCCCAGCAGAATAAATCACCAGGCAGGTGCAGACGCTGCCCTCCTTCCACAGGAAGTTTGTAAATCAAACCTTCGACCTGGATTTGCAGAATCTGCTGGGGGTAATTGAGTCAGGAAGCAGGGGGAGGGATGATGGGAGAAGAGCAGTGCCCCAATTCAGGCCCTGGGGAGCTTCATGGAGGGGATGGGCACAGCATGGTGTTGAGGGACCACGGCTCCCACCTGAGCCCCCAGGGCTGGTTCAGACCCTCCCTGGGGCCCCTGCCAGCCAAACATTCTGTGAGTACTTGACCCTCGTGTCTGGGTATCTGAGGGCAGCTGCAGCAAAGAGTCTGGGGCTCAGGGATGGAGAATGGAGAGCAGGGTTGGGAGTGGGCAGCAGCTCTGAGCTGAGCTCTGGGTGGGTGTGTTTGGTGGGGAAGAAGGCTCTGATGGTCACAGAGAACAGGCCCAGGGTTGGGGTGCCCAGCCGGGCCTCGGCCAGGGCAGCCAGGAGGACCCAGAGGGGCAGGACTCAGCACCCTGGGCTGGGGAGTCAGGACCTGGGTCAGTTCTGCTGCTGCTGACTGGCTGTGTGACCTTGGGCAAGTCTCTTGACCTCTCTGGGCCTCAGTTGCCTCATTTGCAAAATGAAGGTGATTGCTCCTGCCCTGGATGCTGGGCTGTTGGGAGAACTCAAGGAGGTCAAGGAGGGAAAAGCCAGTCAGGAAGGTCCAACCTGACCGCCCAGCGCAGGGCCTGGCTCTGCTCCACCTGCCTTTGCTCCCAGCCTCCTGCTGATTGGACTGGCCCTGGTGTCCCCGCCCCTGAGGGCTCAGCTGATTGGAGGAGGTGGGGCCTTTCTGCAATGAGTCTGCTCCCTCCCTCCCTCCTTCCCGTTCTCCCCCAAGGTCACCATCACTGGGCCTCACACATGCTGGCTTGAGTTTCCCCAGGAATGTCTGGAGCCTTGCAAAACATGTGATTTGCTGTCTAAATGCAGGACCGCTCTGGCCGTCTCTCCCCAAGATCCATGCTGCTCTCCCAGCCCTACCGCTGACCCTCCCCTTCCTAATCCCTGCCCCCTCCCCCAGCCGTGTGATTTGGGGCAAGCGCTTCACCTCTCTGAGCCTCAGGCTCCTCCCCTGTTAAATGCGGATGAGAACGCCTACCTCATGGATGTGTCCTGATTATTTACACGCTCTCGTCGTCCTTAGACAAACATTTCTTGGGAGCTTCCTGTGTGCCAGGCCCTGGTCTGGACACTGAGGACACGGAGATGGACAGTGGAGAGGCCTCCGCTCTCTCGGTGCTTCCATCGTGGTGGGCTGCTGGGCGGCTGCAGCAAGGAGCTGGCGGGGAAGGTGTTTGCAGGTGGCCAAGAGCCGCGGCAATCAGAGTGCGTGGGCGACACACCCAAAGTCACGGCTGGGTCATCAGCAGAGCCCAGGCCAGGCTGGCCGCAGAGTAGGCACGTGACACACCCCTGTAAGGGGACCCACCACGTGGATTTCCAGACCCACATGTGAAGTTACCCCCTAGTGCAAGGATGTTAGTTCCCAGGGCAAGCCTCAGCTCATGGGGGAGGCTGAGCCCTCCTGGGTCCCCTTGTCTCCTCAGGCCCACCCAAGGGCTCACAGGCTATACAGCTGAAGGCCAGCTGGTCATGTGCATCCCCCCGGATGAGTAACCCTTGGCTTCCTCTTTCTGAGGTCACTGTCATCCCCCTCCGGATCCAGAATCTTTATCCAGCAGAATCACCTTGGAACAGAGTTGAAGCAGGGAGGTTGGGAGCTGAGTCTCGTTATCAGAACACTCTGCCTTCTCATGGCCCCGAAGCCGGCTGCACGGGCAGTGACTTCCCCCACCAGAGCTGATAACAGAATTTTTAATTATTATAATTATCACCTGAAGAATTGGGACCCGCCACAGATAATTAAAATGAGATTTGGCTTCTGCTTGCCCATGTCTTCTCTCAGCTTTAAAACTGATGGTGAGGGCTTCCCTGGTGGCACAGTGGTTGAGAGTCCGCCTGCCGATGCAGGGGACAAGGACTCGTGCCCTGGTCCAGGAAGATCCCACATGCCACGGAGCGGCTGGGCCTGTGAGCTATGGCCGCTGAGCCTGCGCGTCCGGAGCCTGTGCCCCGCGACAGGAGAGGCCACGACAGTGAGAGGCCCGTGTACCACACACACACAAAAAAACTGATGGTGAATTTCACAGCACGCCTGGAAACAAGAGTTACTAACAGGGACGTTCTTACAGAAAGGAGGCTGTGGGGCAAATGTGGCTGCAGACACATGCCTGGGGGTGAGGGGCACACGTGCGTGCATGTGTGCACATGAGGCTGCATGAGTTTGTGTGTGCACAATGGCGTGTGTGCATGTGTAGCGGTTGGAGAGAGGGGACAGGAGGCAGGCAGGACCGCATCAGGGGCAGGGCACAGGAGGTGGGGAGGGGTGACAGATGGTGGAGTGAGGGTGCTGGGGAGTGAGTGATGGGCTACAGGTACAGATCTGCCCCTGAGAATAATGGCAGGGGCCCTGGAGGCCCAGCAAGTCCCTGCTTCCTGGTTGTTTATTTCCCTTCTGGGAGCCTTTTTTTTTCACTAGCAAATTACACACAGTGACTATTCCTCCGGCATAAGATGGTTAGCTGTGAGAATTGAGTGATGGGCTGCGTACTTAGGGCAGCACAGGGTGAGTGCTCAGGGAGGGTTACTTAGTATCCGTCCACCCCAGGGCGGCAGGATGGCGGACCGTATGGTGACCACATGGGTGACAAGGCAGGACCGTGGGGGATGAGGACTCAGGTCCTGAGCTCCAGGCAGCAGGCCCCACTGTTGGGCCTCTGGTACTAGGCCCTCCACAGAGACCCGCCCATCCTCCAGGGGTGGCACCAGGCTGCCCCAGTGGTACCATCTTGGGACCCTGTGGGGTGAGGATTCACTGTGGAGGGTTCGCAAGGCTGCTTGGACCCCAGGCACCTGAATAGTCCTAAGCAGGCCTTGGGGCCTCCCTCTTGTGTGATGGGTGGGCCGTGGTGGAGCTTCCCCGAGGCTGCAGGGAGACTCAATCCAGCCTCTTCTCCCGCGCCCAGCGCCCCCCAGAGGGAGCTTAGGACCCCACAGAGGGGACCATCAGGCCCCAGTGCTAGAGCCCAGCCTGCAGGAGCCTCAGCCCCACGGGGGATGGGAAGGCACAGCCATTCCTGAGCACCTACTGTGTGCTAAACACCTGTGCCTGCCTCAGTTCCCAGCCTCCCAACAAACTGCCGCTGCCCCATTTTACAGAGGAGGAAACTGAGGCTCCCAGCAGCTGAGTGACTGGCCCAGGGCCATAAGCCCGAGTGGCATGAGCCTGGGTCTGTCGGGGAACAGGGCCCACTTCTCTCCCACAGTCCCTCCACTGACCACTCACTCGGGGGGTCCTGGGGTGAGCCCGCGATCCCCCCTCTCTCTAAATGTCAGGGTGGTGGAGAGAACACGAGGAGGGCAGGCACCCCTCCCCATCAGGGTGCAGATTCCACCGCAGGACTTTCTAGTGTGCCCTGGGAGGGGTCCCTCCCCTCCTCTTAGCCTCGGTCTCCTCACCTGTCAAACAAGGACAAGGACCCCCCACTCTAGGAGGCAGGGGCATCCACAAGGAGACAGTGCAGCTCAGTGGCTACACACAGGGCACTGGGTTCAGATCCTGCCCTCAGCAACCCCTGCATGACCTGGAGCCGGTTGCTTCCCTTCCCCATGTTCTCATCTCTCCAACAGGAGGATTGCGATGAAGCCCTCTCGATGCCGAGGTGTGATGAAGGTCATTGTTAGCAGACACGGACTAGGGCCTGGTCAAGAATGAATGGTCCTGGTTTATTACGATGATGGGGTTCTGATGGAAAGTAAACCTGATAAGGACACTTGCACTTACATGTTACTGGACACGAGGTGTAGCGTGTGTGCGCTTATTCAAGACAAGCTCAGGGAGGGCTGCTGTGCTGGTTACTCCCTGCCCACCCCATGCCAGCTCTCCCCAGGCCTGGGCGCTGCCCACTGACCCTACATCCCTCCGCCCAGGGTTCAGAGCCCTGCCCTCCCCTCCTTAGCCCCACACCCTAAATTCTCAAAACAAGGGGCAACTTTGAGCTCGTTTCCAGCCCCAGCGCTCATTAGCTCTCACCTGCCCCTGCAGCCACCCTGCGTCCGTCCACCAGTCCAGCAGCTGCAAGGCAGCTTCTTCCCCACCTGGGCTGGCTGCCCCTCCTCAGGGCAGAGGTCGCAGGAGAGGGTGGGGAGGAGGCAGACAGGCAGCCAGCGAGGCCGGGCTGGAAGTGGGGCAGCAGCCCAGCTCCCAGAATGCAGGGGGTTTGCATCAGAAGGAAGCGTTCAGATGGCCAAGCCCACACCCCATCTCATTCATTGCAAAAACTGAGGCCTGAAGAGGGCAAGGGCCTCCCTCACCTCACACTGCAAATCAGTGGCAGAGCTGGGCTCTTTAGGCCGCCTGAGTGGGGAGATGGAAAGGTTTGTTTAAGGGAGGACAAGCTGATGTTTCCTGCTATTCAAGAGAGGATGGGGAAGGGAAGTGGTAACTCTAACTTGTAGGTCCTAAATGTGAGAATGAGGAGTTTGGACTGTACTGTGAAGGTGGCTGGGAGCTGTGGATGTGTCTGAGTTCCATGTGCTTCTGTCCGCCTGCACTGCCTGTACCCTGGTCCAGGCCCCCAGCACCCCCTGGACACCTGCAGTGGCTCCTGCCAGGTCACCTGCTCCTTCGTGCCCCTCCACACTCCACTACCCACTACCCACACTCCACTACTCCACTCCACTGCAGCAAGTGCAGCCTTATAAAAACATACACGGCTGTGTCACTTTCCTGCTTGAAACCCTCCAGGGGCTTCTGCTGCTCCTGGAATAAGCTTCGGAGGTTGTGTGTGAAATGACAGCTGTCTCCGGCCACTCCCAGAGCCTCATCCTGCCCCACACCCTCTCATGTACCATGGCACAGCCACGCTGGCCTTCGGATGACTCCTAGATGGTGCCAAGGTCATTGTATTCACCATCATGATGCCTGGGACGCCCTTCTCATCCACAGATCCTAGCCTAAGGTCTTAAAAATCTTCCTAGAAGCCCTGGAGAAAGAACCCTACCCCAGGCATTCTGCACCACATCATCCATCATGGCATTTAATACTTTAGGAAACGTTCTTGCTTATTTGTTTATTGGTATGTTTATTAACAGTCTCCCCACAGGTATGCAAGCTCCAGGGGGCAGGGCCCTTGTCTGCTTTGCGCCCTGCTGCATCCCCAGTGCTCCGCATAGTGCCAGGCACATAGTAGGTGTTCAGGAGACACTTGCGGAATGGATGAATGAGCTGGACCAGAGCCCAGAGCTCCTGCCTCCAGCACTGTGCTCTCCCTGTTCCAGGTTGTTGCAGAAGGAGGGGGCTCAGGGTCAGGGGCTGGTCCTGTGCCTACCTTGTCCCTCCCAAGCGGGAGGACACTGTGGGGCCTGTCTTCCTGGAACCGCTTGGGTCCTGGTCCTCCTGGCATGGACTTCCCACACATCATTCTTACCTGGCCTGGAGGTCTCCCAAGCCTGGACACAGCTGTCCTGACCACTGGGACCTCCACAGACTCTGCCCACCCTGGGTCCCAACCAACCTGGTGGGAGGGCTGGAGAGCAATGTCCAAGGGGGGAGGCTTGTCCACAACCTGCCCCAAGGAGTCCCCAGTCTTGTGGAGGCATCAGGGCTTGTTCTAAGGAGACGTCAGCTCTCTGGAGGAGATAGCCCTGCCTTTAGAAGCCCACCGACAGCTGGGGGAGCCTATCCTCCCTGGTCAGGAGCCCTCTGGGAGAAACCGGGAACTGCTGAGGACACCTGGTCCCTGCAAACTCACTGAGACATGAGCTCACACTGTCCCGACAGAGACCATTGGTGAGGTGGCCCCTCTCATAGGTGGGTTCCCCCCTCCCTGAGGCAGAGGGGCAGCTGGGGGGAGGTGGAGGCTAGCCTCCCCAGATGAGTGGACCCTGGGTCAGATCTGCCAAGGTCATCCCCCTCCTGGGAGGCCAGACCCCATCAGTATCCTCCTCTGGTCTGGCGGTGGGAGGAGGGAGCCTGGACCCCAGCCTCACTGTGCCCCCAGAATCCTGCGTCATCGTGGACGTGCCCCTGCCCCTCTCTGGGCTGGGCCGGGTGACACTAATACTGCATCCGCCTCCAGGCTGGACTCTCCCCTCTCTCGCCTCCCCGTGCCCTTGCCCCCAACCCTCTCCCCCCATCACCCCTGGTTCCTGATCCTGCAATTATGGAAACAGAAACTCAGCTAATTTCTTGAGCCCGTAAATCGCCCAGTGGGGAAGGCAGGTGGGCAGCCCCCGCTTCACTCCATCACCCACCCTAATGCATCTTCTGACACTTTCAATTTATTTTTCAATTCCTTTACCATCAGAAATGACGATTAAATTTCCAGCATAAATACCGCCTTACCAAACTGAATTAATCACAGGAGAGAAGGGGCAGACAGGCCCCAGCAGCACTGTCAGAGCATCTCAGGCATTACCCCTTCATCCCAGTTGAGGCCCTACTGGGAGGGCGGGGTCTCTGGGGGGCCTCGCTGGGGTCACCTGACCCAGTCCCCTTTGTCCTCTTGCATCCATTCTCCTGTGGAGGGGGCGTGTCTGGGAGGAGAGCCTTGCCCAAAGCCCCCCTCCATCAGGGCAGAGTCAGGGACACCAGCCACTCATCCCCCCACCTAGCTCTTTCCTGACCCACCTCCAGCCCCTCGAGGACTCAGGCAGGGAGGCGTTCCATGGCCAAGAGAGGAAGAGATGTGGGGAGTATCCCGAGGTTTGGCATTTTGCAAGCCTGGGCTCCTGCGGGCATGAGGGATGAGGGTGGGTGACTCCTGTCAATCCAACCAACAGTTGCATTTGACGTGTCTCCCCTCTTCTCCATCCACCGCCCCCAGCCTCAACCCGGTCCTCCCTCCCGGGTGACCCCCAGGGCCTCCCCATGTCCCACTGGTCTCCCCACTTCCACGCCCATCCATCTGCAGAGGTATCGGCTCAAAATACTGCCCCATCGTTTCCTGGCTGGAAACACTTCAGTGCTTCCCTCTGATCTCAGATCAGGTCCCCGCCCTTCACAGCTGTGAGGACTAGGGGGACACAGCTTCTAAAAGCCCTCTGACCCCCTTCCTGGCTGGGTTGACTCCTCCTGTGACAAGATTTTTGGCTAAACCTCCCTCCTCAGAGAACTTTCTCTGATTACCATCCCCCATTCTAAATTAGTTTCTTCCTCCTAAGATTCTCTCTCAAATCTATTTCCTCTCATTTAGAGCACTTAACACAAGTTATAATTACACACTAATTTGTGGGTTTGTTTAATAGAATTATCCGGGGAGGAACATTATCTGACTGGCTTGATGCTGCAGCCCTTAGAACATGGTCCAAAGGTAGTGGGTGCTCAGTGTAGACTTTGGAATGAATGAATGAGTGAGTGAATGAGTGAAGGAATAACAAACTCTTCATGTGCCCACTGTGTGCCAGGCTGAGGCTGGGCCCTGGAACTAGAGTGATGAAGTAGACATGCTAGCTGGACTCTGAGGGATGAATAGGAGTTTGCTGGCATTGAAGACAGGGTTGATTTGCTGGGGTTCTAAGAAGCCCACCTGTTTCTGGATGGACCCTTCCCAGCCACCCTGAGAGGAAGCCCTTTCCCTTTTGCACATGATGAATTTAGTGGTTCAGTTCAGCGAGTGTTACTATGAGTAGGTCAGAGCCCATACCTCAGGGTCAGCCTAACCTGGGTTGAATCCTGATTCTGCTCTTGGCCCTGTGTGACCTTGGGCAGGTCACTCAGACTCTCTGAGCCTCCACCATCCACTCTGTGAACAGACAACCCCTTCATTGGTGTTCAAAGTCCCATCCACCATGAGGGAGGTGGACATGCCACGGTGCCTCCCATCCAGGTTGGGGGCAAGTCCAGGCACAGCCAGTCAACTGGATGGGAACTCCGGAAGTCCAGGCAGTGTCAGAAGGGAGGTGGAGTGAAGGCTCCAGGAGCCCAGGCCAAGGCAAGGTCAGGGGAGGCTTCCTGGACGAGGCAGCCAGTCAGAGCTCCCTGCAGCTTACTCCTGTGACTGCATGTGTGTGTGTGTCCTCGTCATCTTGTTCTCCCTCCCTCCAAGTTCCCGCTCTTCCCATTGCCTCCCCTCACTCTCTCTCTGCCCTGACAGGAGGCTTGAGGGACTCAACCCTGTTCCAAGGAATATGTCTCCGTCCCTGTAAGCAGGCCCTTGGGACCCCCACTAAATGCACCCACACACACCTCCCAGAATTGCTTCCCTGTAGTTGGCAGCTCATGAGGCCAGATGCCTGCTGCTGCATCTCTCTAGATACATATGCACAGACACACACACACACACACACACACACACACACACCCAGGGCAGGCCCTGCAGGCAGCAGGAGGAAAAGCTAGAGCTGGGAATTAATGGAGGCCTCCTGCAGGCTTCAGAGTCAGCATCTGCGCAGCAGCCAGGAAAGCAGCAGGGGCTCCTGCAGGAATTTCCCCCGCCCCCTCCCTACCTGGTGGGTGAGGGCTGGGCAAGCAACTAGCCCAGATGTCCCTCCCAGGCTTGAGGGTGTCCCTCTCAGAGGCTCCTTCCCAGCCCACCGCCCCATGAGTGGGTCAGTCCCTTCCCCTCTCAGAGCTTCCCTTTCCTCATCTGTAAGATGGGCTCGGTGATGCTTGTTCTGAGAGTTGAGATAAAATGAAGACTAAAAACCACAAGATGACCCCAAAGGATTTGCAAACAATCGAGTGCAATGCCCTGCCCACGTCAGAGTACTGGTGATACCTGAGGGGTGGGAGGGGAGAGTCCCAGTCCTAGGCCTGGCTCTGTCTCTCGGCTCTGTCTCTCAGCAGACAGGTCCCCCTTCAGTCATTCATTAATTCACCAGTATACCCTACAGATTTTTATTAGGCACCTACTGTGTGCCATGCTTTGTGGAGGAGGTTAGGACACCATGCCAGACCCGGGTCCTCAGTTTCCTCCTCTGTGAAATGGGGCATCACCTGGGTGGTCCAAGGGCCTCTCCAGCCAGCCCCGAGCCTTTCTTCTAGAATTAGTCCCTGAGGCCAGGCTGAGGGTGCAGCTGGCAGAGCCAGAGCCTGGGCAGAGGGTTGAGAAGCGGTTGCAGTCTGCAAAGTGGCCAGAGGGACAAGGAGGGGGGACATGGCTCCTGAGCCCGTTTCACCCCTAGGACAATGAGAGTTTCCAGAAAAGACGAGACATGCTTCCTACCCCACCCCTCCTGCTCAGCTCAGTGACCTCTGGTCAGTGGCTGCTGTGACCTCACCCTCCTCTGGGAGCCCTGGGCTGGGAAGGAGCTCTGGGCCCTGACATGGACTTGGAGCCTGACGCCATGTCTGAGCAGGGAGCTCCCATATCCCTCTGTGCTCAGATGGGAAAACCGAGGACAGAGAAGAAAGCAGCTTTCCCAGGTCACACAGCAAATTAGTGATGATTAGTTCCCACTGATGTGTGTGCTTCTGATGAGGAAACTTAAAATACAATAACAACCATAATAATAAACAGTGCTGAGCGCTTTACAGGTGAGACTGCATTTCACCCTCACACCCTCCCCTTGGGGTGGATGCATGGCTGGCCCCATTTTACAGACAAGGAAACTGAGGTTTCACTCCCATGGCTGCCCCTCTCACCACCCCTGCACGGTCCCCAGTGGGTTTTCTATGCTGTGGTGGTTATTTATCCACGTCTGCCCTCCCTGCTCATCTCTGACCTCCAGGACGTTCAGGGCCTTCCATGTCTGTTTCACTCCCCACAATACCCCAGCAGGTGCCCAGCATGTAAGAGGGGCCCAACAGAGATGTGTGACAGGGCGGTAAAGTGAGAACCTAGGAAAACCAAGTCTCCCAGAGGAATTGTGCCCCCACCCTGACCCCCAGCAGCGGGCAGACCCCAACTCCTGGCTCCTGTTGGCACCGCCTGCCACGCCCCATGTACCCACGCCTAGCGCTGCCGAGACAGGCTGACTCAGAAGGAGTTAACAGCCCGAGTCTCGAGTCTCGGGTCTCGGGGTGGGATTCCTGGCCTGCCTGGTTGGCTGAGCCCCATGATTAAGCCCCGCACGGGGGAGAGCGGGCTGCTGACGGAGGCATGGCCGTGCACTCTGGGGAGAGTCAAAGCCAGCCCCTTCCCCTCCCGAAGCCCTGAGCACCGGTTCAAAGCAGCCCCACATCCCTCCCCTCTCCTCCCTTCATCTTCAAAGCAGCCCTGGAGCTGGAGCACACTGTTTACTCCTGAAAAAGAGGCCCTGTCGGGAGGTGAAAGGCCCAGGGTCACACAGCTATTGGTGGTGGACCTGGGGCCAACGGCCCCTCCTCTGATTCACTGGCATCTTTCCTCCTCCTTCCCAGCCCTGTGGGTGGTTGAATACCAGGCTCTGGCTTTCAAAGTCCCTGAGCATGTCCTGCCCTCTGGCCATCCTACAGGGCACTCTGCCTGCCCCCCAGCCCGGGGACATCAGTGAGGGACCCTCCAGGAGACAGACACCACACAGGAATGTGAACAGGGAAAGTTTAACACAAAGAATTTTAATTGCAACAGTGGATCAGAGTAACAAGGGCTTAGCTAGTAAGAAGTGAAGAGAATGCTATCAGTCTATGGAATCCAGAAATGCAAGTATAAGGACACCTACTACCTCAAGGACTGAGAGAGGGCACCCAAGGAAGAGCCCAGACCCTGTTGGAGAGAGCAGAGTTGTCGGGAAGTGGCAGGGAAGTCCCTGTGATGATGCCACATAGGTGGAACATCCTGAATTTGCCCTCCAGAGCTTGCCAGAAATCCACTCTTTAGGATGCCAAGAAAAGCTGTTTCTAGGGAGGTGACTCGCTGGGCGCACCTGCTATGAAATCACCTTCAGAGGTTGCTGGGAGAAACCTCTGGCCACTGGGTGCTGCCGACCACCGTCCACTACGGGGTCAGGTCCCAGGGAAGCCGCCTGCGCTGCAGGAGCAGGGTGCTGGGGACACTTGTGCTGCAGCGAGTGAGCGCTGGGGAAGCCACGTGTGCCCCGGGGCTGCTTGCTGCTAAAACACCCATGTGCCCTGTAGGACCTGGGTGCTGGGCAGGCCGCTGCCCTGAAATAGGCTGCTGAGCCAGGGTGCGCGCCAGAACTGGAATGGATGTGTCTCCACTGCCCCCTACTGACAAAGTTTAACACCACGCCAACTGGAAAAGGGAAAATCTTCAGAGTGATGCCCATTTCCATTCCCACAAATCAAGCAGCAAACGACCTAGAGGGGTGGGATAGGGAGTATGGGAGGGGAGATGGGGACATATGTATACTTATAGATGATTCCCTTTGTTGTACAACAGAAACTAACACAACATTGTAAAGCAATTACACTCCAACAAAGATTAAAAAAAAAAAGAGTGAATTGGAGCTGAGATGCAGTAACTCTGAAACCCGCATGGTGCCTCAGCTACTCATCTTCCATAAGCACACGTGTACACATCTTTTAATTTCCATTCAACAGCAAAAGAACTCTCTATATCTCCACCCAACAAGAGGCAGCGATGTATCTTATAAGTGAACGAGCTTTTTCTCTAAAACAAGGAGACCCACAGTCCCCAGACGCACTGTGTCCATTGGTAGCTATAACTTACTCCTTTGTTTAAGACACGCTTCGCTGACTGTTCTGTCACCAAAGACTAAATTTCTAAGTTAACTTGCAACCCCTTGTATATAAAATAAAAATGAGAAAAAAGAGAGGGAAGAAAGTGGCTAGCATCCATAGGTAACCACAGACATGTAGTAAGCAAACTGAAAATACGCAAAGCTACTTACCATAGTGATTTTCCCAGCTGATCACGAGGCCATAAATGGCAGCTATGGCTTCCTTCTTCCATGGCTCACTCCATGGCTCCCTACTCACCCCTTTCCTCAGCCAAATGCTCAGATGATCAGGGCTCTTTACCTGATGGAGTGACCAAACCTTCATTGCTAAAGAGTCTTGAGTCCTCAGTCATCTTGCCTTTACCTGGGGATGTGGGGTAGGCTGTACTTTTCCTTTAACCTTCGCTATGGAACATGAAGGCACTAAGAGGCGCCTTGCAGAATCTCCTGACCCAGATTCTCCTTCCCCCTCCCATGTAGCAGCACTCCAGTTTCCCTTTGGCAACTGAGATCAATCATTCCAGATAATCGAGTAGCCTCTTTCTTGACTGCTGGTTCAAGTCCAAAATGGCCAGGTGGCAGTCTTATCTTCCAATTCAGTGGAACCGTTGCTGTGTCCCCCGGTGGAAGCCTTATTCCCTTGGGAAAGAAGCCCTCCAAAGCAGCAGCATACGAAGTTGCCAGGATGGGACCAAACTCTGAGTCATTAGGCGTAATAGTGATGGGAGCCACTCCCACCTCCACCCCTGGTCTCCTGAACCCAGGTGTCCTGGCTGCAGGGGAGCCAGCACCCGATGATGGTCTTAGATTCAAAACATACTCTGCATCCTATGAGAGAAAACCCCATCTTTTCAGGGCATTGTCTCCCGATTGGCTCCACAACTGAGCCTTCTGTAGCCATTCCACCTTTCAATTAGACCAGCCACTTCCGGGTGTGTGGTAAGACCAGTTAATTCCACGGACACGAGCCGATGGCTGTGCTTCCCTTGCTGTGACATGAGTTCCCTGATCAGAAGCCGTGCTGTGAGGAATGCCGTGATGGCAGATAAGGCATTCTGGAGTTCACAGGTGATGATGCTGGAAGAGGAATTACGGGCAGGAAAGGCAAACCCAGAT
The DNA here is from genome assembly GCF_949987515.2 of Delphinus delphis. Classification (NCBI taxonomy): domain Eukaryota; kingdom Metazoa; phylum Chordata; class Mammalia; order Artiodactyla; family Delphinidae; genus Delphinus; species Delphinus delphis. The sequence continues at coordinate 23,707,387 of NC_082683.1, forward strand.
CCAGAATATGTATCTATTCCAATGACGGTGAACCTCTGCCCCCTTCATGATGAAGAGGTCCAATGTAATCAACTTCCACCAGGTGGCTGGCAGCTCCCGCTGGGAAGGGGTACCATGTCGGGGCCTCAGCGTTGGCCTCTGCTGTTGGTAGATCAGGTTCTTATCAGTAGCCTTAGCCAGGTCTGCCTTGATGAGGGACAGCCCCGGCTGATGAGCCCACGCATAGCCTCCACTCTGTCACCATGGCTACTTTGTTCACATGCCCATGGAACAAGCACTGGGGGGCCATGGGAAAAGCGGCTGTGTGGAAAGTGTCATTTTCTCCACCTGATTATTTGGGGTCTCATCCACAGTGGATTCCCTTTGTGTAACCATGTGAGAGGTCCAGCCACAAACCTCTTCCCCAGACCTTCTCATCACTGGCCTTCAGTCCTGCTCCTTCCACCTCCCTGATCATCTGCCAAAGCATTGGCCACGCATGTGAATCTACCGCTTTCTCTTACTCTAGACATGGTGGACTTCTAAACGTGCCACTCAAAATTCTGCCCCCTAGGAGGATTTCTGTCCACCACTGTCCTTCAGGGTCACCCCTGCATGGGTGCCGTTGTGGAGCAGCTGTCTACTTTCAGGAGATACCAGCCTACTGTGCAGACACATCTGTAAACCAGGCTCAAGTCCTCTCTTCTTCAGTCGGCTGGTCATAGAGAAGCCCCAGGAGGCCATACGTAGGGACCGAGGGGAGGACGTGATGTGGCAGCAGCTGGTTTTGAAGGAGTCCGAGCTGCCTGCCCACACGACTTGCTGGCGCCTTCCAGACCTGCCTGAGCTCATCTTCCATGACTCTTCCATTTGATAGATTACATACTCCCAACCTTAGGGCTAGAAAATACCAAGGTCGTGATGGAAAGCTCAGGCTATACAGTCATCTGATGTCCCCTGGTTAAATGTTTAGTTTCTACCAAGGCACTGTAGCAAGCCAGGAGCCATTTCTCAAAAGGAGTGCAGTCATCTGCAGCAGAAGGCAGAGACCAGCTCCAAAATCCAACAAAAATCTGTGTGGTGATTTCCCTGCCCATACCCCCAGAGGCTCTGTACTGCCCCCTCTCGGCCACAGACACTTCAAATGCCATTAGATCTGCTGGGTCACAGCCCCTTACAGCAGAGCAGCCTGCACTGCAGGCTGGACATGCTGCAGAACCTTCTCGTGCTCTGGTTTCCGCTCCAAACTGGCAGACACTGAGGTGGAGGGCCCCCAAATCTAGTTTGTCTGGCACGTGTCACTAGGGCATCTAAAGTACTTGTTACTCCCAGCTCCTCAGAGCCAGTGGGCACGATGCCTTCAATGCAGGGGCCAGGGTGTCATTCTGCGAAGACAATCGCATTCTCTGCAGACTTCGTCACATCAGGGGACTCCTCTGACTCCCCAGGCTCCAGCTGCACCCTCTCCCGGAGGCCTGCGAGACTGCAGAAAATTCCCCCAGGAGAGGCTGGCAAAGCCCACAAAGAAGACACGTGAACTCATAGTCCAGTCCTTTTATGTCACAATTTTTCATTAATTGACTCACTCACCCATCCACCTGTCCTCCCATCCCACTGGCATTTAATGAGCAGCTACTATGGGCTTGGCACTGGGGTGCAGCAGTGGGCAAAAGACACCCAGGCCCTCCCTCACAGGCCCACATGGTCATGGGGAGAGGTGACAGACATACTGACTGACCCACTTTATGACGGGTGGGTGGTCATGACAGGAAAGGAGACCGGTGAACAGGACAGGGACCCAGAACAGCGTGGAGGCGCAGGGGTGTGGGATTGAAGGTGGGGCCTGGACTTCAGACAGTGCTCAGCAGGGGGTCAGGGGAGGCAACATCCCAGCTGAGACCTGAAGTGGAGGAGCCTCCCTGTCCAGGCACCCTTTCACCCTGGGAAGTGTCCCATTGGGATAATAAATCACGCGGTAGTCTTGGTCAATAGGGTTAAACAATCTCCTGGGCCTGGCATACAAGTAGGTGCTCAGCACATAAGAGCCATGAGATCGTGATCACTGTTACTGTTACACTTTGGTTATTATTGTTTGAAGACACCGCCTGTTCTGAGGTCTCAGAAGCCACCAACGAGGGGTGTGGGGTGAACACTGCTTCCCCTGGATGAAGCTGCCCCCCCCCAGGGGCTGCCAGGAGCCACAGAGCACCCTGAGCACCCATGGGTAGGGGATGCACCCAGGTACGGGGTCAATCCTTCCCATCCCCCATCCTTGCAGACAAGGCAGGTGGCTCCTGCTGACAGACTGCAGTGCCAGGAATCTGGGGAAGGTCTAACTAATTATGACAATTGACACCTTCGCCAGATGTCCGCCGTGAGATGCCGGCTCTGATGATGAATGGTTTGGGTGATTCTGTTTGAACAGCACTTTCCAAGCAATATGTTTTTCATCTGGGTCACCAGGAAATGGGGTTTATTTTCCAGGATACCACCAGGGGAGGGTTGGTTGGCACTTGGGCCTACTTATTCCCATCCTGGGGGTCTCAGAGGGTGCCAGACCTAGGCAATGGCCATGTTGTCCCTGGGGCTGACCTCTGGGCAGGCGGCCTGTGCCCAGATGACAGGGAGGGCATTTACAGAGAGCGGCGACAGAGACGTTTACTGAGCACAGACTCAGGGGTGGGTCTAAGTGCAATCCTCACGCCATCCCCTGAGGGAGGGTTAGCATTACCTCTGATTTCTTTTTTTTTTTTTTTTTTTTTTTTTTAGCTGTACGCGGGCCTCTCACTGTTGTGGCCTCTCCCGTTGCGGAGCACAGGCTCCGGATGCGCAGGCTCAGCGGCCATGGCCCACGGGCCCAGCCGCTCCGCGGCATGTGGGATCTTCCCGGACCGGGGCACGAACCCGTGTCCCCGGCATCGGCAGGCGGAATCTCAACCACTGCGCCACCAGGGAAGCCCCCCTCTGATTTCTTAGATCAGGAAACCGAGATTCAGAGGGGCAGTGATTTGCCCTGGGTCACCCCTGCCCCCTGCCACCTTCATCCGTCACCTGCCGGAGGCCTGGCCCACTCAGTGTCCTCCAGTTCCTGCCCAAGCCCCGAGAAGACACCTCAGGGTCCCCAAAGTGTGGTCGGTAGCCTCCCGAATGGAGGAGGGGCTTGTGAACATGCAGATTTCCTGGACCCTCCCCAGACCCAGGCACCAGGACCTGTGGGATGGGGTGGGGTCTGGGAGTCTGTATTTAACCACACCCGGGGGTGAGTCTGCGCACTCCCACCTCTGGGAACGGCTGTCCCAGTTAGCGCACCCCTTTCCCACCACGCCCAGGCTCTCCCGGTGGTGCCAGCCCTCGCTGACCTCTGCGCACGTGACCCAGGCCGCCCCCCAGCAGCCCTGCGGCCCGAACCACCACCGCCCTTCTCCGGGGTGTCAGGCGAGGCTCAGGGGGGAATGACTCGTCCAGTCTCTGCCCTCGGCTCCACCCCCGCCCTGCTCCTCCCCCTGGACCCCATCCCTGGGCCGAGGACCCTGATAGGCGCAGCTTCCTGGGTGGGGAGGGCCCTGCTGACTCGCTCACACCGGCCCCCCAGGAGGACTGAGGGGCCCCGGCCTCAGCTTCAGAGTCCTGCGGCCGCAGGAAGAAATCGGGAAGCGCTCGGGCGTTTGTGACTCAGCCAACCCAGCAGTGCTCCACTGCGGAGGCCGCAGCCCCCGCTGGCCAGGCCGGGCCTCGATCCAGCCGCGGGAGCCCCGCCGACCCGCGGGAGCCCCGGTCAGTCAGGGCGGAGCCGCATCTCTCCTTTCTCCCGGTACAGTTCCCGGACCTCACCTCAGGGTCCAGGTTCGCGGTTCAGTGAGAGAGAGACAAAATTACTATCGGCTTCCTAACTTTCCGTCACCAGGCGATTGGGGTCTCATGGAAAGTTCTGGAAGCCAGGCACACAGACCTCATCTGCATCGCCTCACTGAACCCTGGCCACAGCCGCACGGGGTGTGCTTCTGTCCCCTGTCCTGGCTGGGACGTGAGGCCCGAAGAGGTGTGCCTCCCGGCCACAAGGCACGCGGCCACTCAGGGGACAGAGCAGGCGGTGGACCCCGAGCCCCCGCCCGCGGCGCTGCCCCCCGTCCAGCACCTCCGGCTCCGCCCGCGGCCCCCAGCAGCCCCTGCGCGGTGACGGTGCCCCGGGCTCAGCCCGCGCGGGAGAGAGGAATCACAGCCCCGCCCGATGCGGCTGTGTCCGCCGCCGGGGCCGCCGCTGCGGGAGGAGCCGGCAGAGACCGGGTGGGGGGGGAGCCGCCCGTCAGCCCCGCGAGCTCCGTCCTCCGAAGACCGTGTTGCGCTGGCTCCTCGTTCTGTAAATTCTGCAGTGGCCTTTGGGTAAAAGCAAGAAAATCCTGACCTAGAAAAGGTAAAAGGCCTTTGAATTTATGAGCCCGGAGCGCTGGCCTGATGTGTGGCCGGGGACAAGGTGGCTGAGGCGGCAGAAGGAAGAGGAAGAAAGGCGCGGCCGCAGTTCCCTCCCCGCGACTCCTCCAGGTTTGCGCTGACGGCCGCGGGCCCAGAGCCCCGACCTGACCTGCGGGTGGAGAGGAAACGAGGGGGTGGTGTTGGGGGGCGCCCAGTGTGGGGAGGGGCACGCGCAGGGTCACCTCGCCCTGAGGACCCCCAGGTCCTCCAGCCGGGACGACCGTGCAGCCATGAGCTCCGCAGTGAAGGGGCGGCTGCCCACCTGCCAAGGTCACGGGCTCCGAGCGCTGCTTCTTCATGCGCTGGGGCTTGCGTCACTGTGGAATTTACAGGAGTCCACTTGAAAGTATCCAGAGCCTCAAAGGCCACCAAGTCTTCCCCACGCCAGGGCTATGCTGGTGACATCGTTGACAGTGCCACCGTGTTTTGCCACGTCCACCAAAGAGACCAGTCCCTTGTAAGCGTGTTACCCTCTGCTCTGTGTTTTTCCTTTTTCTTTTTTTTTAACTTAAAACAATAGAAATTTATTGTCTCACAGTTCTGGAGCCCAGAAGTCCAAGATCAAGGTGTTAGCAGGACCACGCTCCCTCTGAGATTTCAGGAAGAACCCTTCCTTGGCTCCTGCTGACTGCTGGTGGTGTCTGTTGATCCTTGACTCCTGCTGACTCCTGGTGGTGTCTGTTGATCCTTGACTCCTGCTGACGTCTGGTGGTGTCTGTTGATCCTTGAGTCCTGCTGACTTCTGGTGGTGTCTTGATCCTTGAGTCTTGCTGACTTCTGGTGGTGTCTGTTGATCCTTGACTCTTGCTGACTTCTGGTGGTGTCTGTTGATCCTTGGCTCCTGCTGACTTCTGGTGGTGTCTGCTGATCCTTGGCTCCTGCTGACTTCTGGTGGTGTCTGTTGATCCTTGGCTCTTGCTGACTTCTCGTGGTGTCTGTTGATCCTTGGCTCTTGCTGACTTCTCGTGGTGTCTGTTGATCCTTGGCATTTCTCAGCTTGTCACTGCATCACTCCAATCTGTGCCTCTGTTGTCACACAGCCTTGTTATCTCTGTGTCTGGGTTGCTCTGTGTCTTGACTTGAGGGACCCCCTCCTGCCTGGACGGTGGCCCTTCTCTGCTCATGATGCATCACAGGCAGGGACAGGAAGTGGAAGAGAAGGTTGTGAGGGAGGGGATGTGTGACCCTGACGCCAGCGCCCATGCCCACTCAGAGCTGACAATGAACCCGATTAGCAATGTGTCCTCTACTGTGGGGTGTGGATGGCTAGGAAGGGGGTGAGAGAGATGGGTCTGGACTGGGAAGGAGAGAGAGGCCCCCTCTCCCTCCATCATCCCACTTTGTGCAGATGTGGTTGGTGCCTCGCCCACATCCCCTTGGTCTCACACTGCAGAGCATGCTGGTGGGCGTGGCTGTGAGCATGGGTGGTAGCCTCCACACGAGGGCCGGCTGGGAGTGCCAGGGCATTCATGAGCTGGGAGCAGCCTTCAACCACAGTGGGTTGGAGGATACATACCCAGCTTACTTGCCCCCCAAGGTGGGATGACTCCCCTTGGAGGTGCTCACCACTTCCCTGGGGGGTCTTTCTGGGTGTCAGAACTTCAAGCAAAGGGTTTTGGGATAAGCCATTCACGTCTGGGATATTGAACGTTAAGGAAACTGGTTTGAGGAAGTTTATGTGGGTTCTCAGTTTCCTCATTTGCTCGGGTCTAGATTTCACAGTACCTGGCAGAAATGCTTCAGTTTATGGATGGAGTTGTGGCTGATGACTGGTGGAAACAATAATGAAAACAAACCCTCCCCTCCCTATGTTTCTTTATATGCTGTCTTCCATTTGTTTAGAGAGAGGGGAGTTGTGACACTCCTTCATCATTTTCATCTAGATATGAAGTGCTTTCTCACCCCTGATCTCTTTCAGTCCCAGTGCTAACCCAGGGACATGGCAAGGCAGTGTCCCCATGGAGCAGAGAACTGGGGGACCCAGAGCCTGAGAGTAGAAGAAGACTGCACGGCCATCACAGGCAAGAGCAGGCAGCACTCACAGGTACCCTGTCCCACCTGACATGTGACCCAGTGGGTTTTGGCATGTGTGAGGTTTCAGCATGAATGGCAAATGCAGGCACTCATGTCCTACCTCTGTACTGCCGTGGCATCCATCCCAGCACTCTTTCTTTCTGACCTTGAATTCAGCCCCAAACTCCTTTCCAAGGCAACATATCAAGCAGATACAACCAACCGACTGGCATTGTTTTGTGAGATGAACCTGTTTGCCTGACCAGCACGAGAAACTCCAGCTACATAAAATGTTGGTAGTGGAGTCAGAGAGTCCTGAGTGTGAAGTCCAGTCTTATGAATGACTAACAGGGTGGCCTTGGACAAGCGTCTTTATCACTCTGAGCCTCAGTTTTCCCATCTGTAAAATGGAGATCGGTATCACATAGGGCTGTTGAGGGGATCACATGAGAAAACCCCTGACCCAGCACATAGCACAGGGCAGATGTTTAATGATAGGATCCAAACTGAAGACAGGCTCTTCTTTGGCCAACATGGGTGTTTCTTGATCACCTGATGACCATCTGGTGGCCATTTTTATCACCAAAGTTGAGGGGAACCAGGATTCCTTGGTGTGTTGGGGCCACTGGGCAGGGTATTGGAGGCCTGTGTCCTAGTCCTAGGTCTCCCATGGACCAGCTACAGTTGTAGGGCAGGTCCCCTCCTCCCTGGGGGTGGGAGGTGGGGGGAAGGGTGACAGTGGTAGAGAAATGTTGTCCCACCTGGAAAATGGGATTAGCCTAGATCTCCATTGTTCCTTTCAGATTTAACAAATCATTTTTTTTAATGCCCTGCCACCAAATCACCACCCCCACCCCCTCCACCTCCCCACCTTCCCCATTTCCTAAACAAACCCTCAAAGGTCACTGTTGGTCCCCATGAGTTAATGGGCACGAACCTGCCTCCTAATTTAATGCAAATCTAAGCCCACCTTATTGTGCGGGAGTTACAGTTCATTTGTACTTTCTTGGTGACACAGTTCATCTCTGTCTCCAGTGGAGTCTGTAATCCCAGCAATTTCCATAGTGCTAGTAATTATGAAAAAAAAAAAGTCTGAAGCACAGAAATTCTGCATCCTGTCTATGAGATTACACACTTTAATGGAGTTTATTAAATGTATTCTGCAGTTACTGAGGAGATTAAACTCACTGTGAGGCTCTGGAAGGCAAAACAAGGACCAACTGACAGAATCTTCCAGGAGTCAGGTAGGAATTCAAAAGGAAGCAGCACTTTCTGCTCTCAGAGCTGGTCAGCATCCAATGAGCCCCAGGAGGCTGGGAGAGAGGCCAGCAGGGTCCGGAACCTGGTGTGGTCACTGTGGGGGGCAGTGAAGATCGAGGACTGAGGGTCATACCTGGGTCCACTTTCCAATTCTCACCTCCAAACCCCTGGGAAGTGAGTTGATTTTTCTAAACCTCTGTTCTCCCATTTCTTCCTCTGTAAGATGATGACCACCCTGCTTAGCACAGAGCGATGTTCCATGAGTGGTCGTCCTATTATTTCGTTATTTAGAGCTGGGAGGAGGCTTCCTCCCACTCCTAGTGTCCTCCGGGAGGGGTGTCCCACAGACGCTCTGGCCTCCCCTTCCCACAGAGCTGGGGAGTTTGAGGAGGAGCAGGACCAATTCACAGGGCCCGACCCTTCTTGCTGTCTCTTTGGGAGCCTGGCTGTCTTCGGGGAGTTTGCCATCTGCCCTGCGTTCCCACTGCCGGAGGTTTTATAGCAATGGGCCCCAAAACCTGGACCTTGAGGAAGCCTTTGGGGGTCCAGTGGTGCCTCTGATGGTGGGGTGAACACCGTCTAATCCTGGAGCTTGCAGTAGGGGTCCACAGGCTCACAGGTATGAGCCCTATCCTCCAGCAACAGCTTTATCAGTGATAAAGGGGAGACCACTTCTCCATCCACCGTGCCCTGGATCCTCTGGTGGCTTTAGAATCAGGGCAGCAGATGCCTCTATGAGGCCCCCTAAAGCCCCAGCATTATCAGAAGGGCTGAGAGCTTAAGACACCACTGACAAAGCAGCTGAGAACTCTGTTTCTAGAACTTCCACTCCCCAAAGGCAGGAACCATGACACATGTCTTTATCACTAAGTCCAGCCCCAGCACAGTGCCCAGCACATAGGAGGTGTTCAGTAAATAATGCTGAGTTAATTTTACCACCACGTCAGGGATATGCAGTCTCTTTAAGAAAATAAAGAATGTCTGCGCAACACCTACATCTAACTTACTTAATGGTGAAACACTGAATGCTTTCTGACCAACATTAGGAACAAGGCAAGGATGTCTGCTCTTCTCTCTCCTATTTAATAAAGTACTGAAATTTATATCCACTGCAATAAGGTAAGAAAAAGAAATAAAAGACATACAGTTTGGAGAAGAAGAAATAAAACTATCTCTATTTGCATATGACGAGTTCCCTGTGTAGAAAATTCGAAGGAATCTGCAAAATACCTCCCAGAACTAAGTGTGTTCAGCAAGGTCTTGGGATACAAAATCAATGCACAAAAACCAATTATATTTCTATAAGCTAACAAAACACGCAGACACAAAAATTAAAAATACAATACTATTTACCATTGTATCAAAGAAAATGAAACATATAGCTATGCACTTAACAAAACGTGTCCTGAATCTGTATGCTGAAAATTATAAATTACTGATAAAAGAAATTTTAGAAGACCTAAATACATAAATGGAGAAACAGACTGTGCTCATGGATTTGAATACTCAACATAGTAAAGATATCAATTCTCACCAAACTGATACACAGGTTTAACACAGTTGTTATCAAAATCCTAGCAAGACCCACCCAAATGTGCTCAATTGCAATTCCATGGAGGAAGCAATTCCATGGAGGAAGGATAGCCCACTCAACAAGCAGACCTGCAGCAATTGCACATCTATAAACAACAAAATTAACCTCGATACATTTCATACAGAACTCAAAATGGATCATACACATAAAGGTAAGACATAAAACTTTTAGAAGAACTTTTAGGAGAAAGTCTTCATGATCTAAGGCTAGGCAAAGAATTCTTAGACTTGACACCAAAAGTGTGAACCATCAAAAGAAAACATTGATTAAGTTGAACCTCACTGGAATTTAAAAACTTTGCTTTTGTGAAAGCCCATGTGAGGAGGATTCAAGGAAACAAACTCAGGAGACATAAGAGTGGGAGCAGGGGAGCAGGACTCTCCAGGAAAGTGTCCATGGAACTTGGACCAGGCAAGACAGAGAAAGGCAGAAGATGTTTTCAAGCCGCACCTGGATGAAGGTTTTTCTTTCAATTGCTTAATGAAGAGAAATTGGAAATTTATGTAGAAACTTCAGTATTTCATGCATTCCTTCATCTGCTCATGCATCCTGGATTTATTGAATACCTTCTATGTACCTCCTACTTTTCTCTGTACTGGGACCAGAAATGGACAATGTAGACAAGGTCTGTCTCTCCCATCTGGGACCCTGTGGTCACCACTGCAAAGGAAGAGAGGAATGCAGGCATCACACCCACTCTTAACTACCTCAATCCGGGAACAAGTATATTACTTCTGCTCTCAGTCCATTGGCCAGAACTCGTCACATGGTGACAACCTAACTGCAAAGGATCCTGGGAAATACAGGAATACTTAGAGTCTCCTATCTTGAGCACAAGCTCCATTATTTTTCAAAGCTTATTACACTGAATTACCCATATGATCAATCGCCTATGGTTTTCATCTCAGAGGCTGACTTGACTTCATCTTTCTCAAGGAATTCAATGCATTTCCTAAATCTATGAATCAAGAAGCTGCTGCAGCTCATGCCACACACAGCCACAGGATGGGGAAGGCACCACACGATGACCACGGTTATGATTCCCTCAGAAAGCGCCACACCAGAAAGACAGCCCCTAGAGAATGTCACCTCAGCAAGGCACCAGTTTTCCTCTGGCTGACAGACGAACACCACCTTTTTCCTGGATGTGACAGAAAGGGCAAAGAGAAACAAGATTGGGGTGAGGACTGAGTCTCCGAGAAGAGCCTCATTAGCGGGAAGGACCCAGGTGCTAGCTCTGGAATGTTCCATGACAGTGACTGAGTGGCCAGGCTTGGAGCCTGCATTAAGCGTGACAGCAGGAGAATCAGGAGACACGGCCAATGCATCGCATCTCCTCACCTGAGCGGTGCTAACGTTTCTGAGTGACCAGGGCCCCCTTCTCAGGAGGCTGCAGGAAGCAGGAAATCAAAGGGCACAGAGTCATGGGCCCGGCAGGGACCCCAGAACAGTCGCCAGTCCAGGCTCCTCATCTTCTCAGTGGCCCACGATTGTGCTATGCTCTCACATTCATTTCCTAATTATCTCAAAAATCCAGATAAGTGGTATTATGGGTTTGTGTCCCTCAAAAAGGTAGAGGGAAGCCCTAAGCCCAGTACCTATGAATGAGACTTATTTGGAAATAGGGTCTTTACAGACGTAATCAGATTAAGATGAGGTCATTAGGGTAGGCTTAATCCAACAGGACTGATGTCCTTGTAAGAAGAGGGAAATTTGGACACAGAGATGCCCAGGGTGAATGCCATGTAAAGATGGAGGCATAGACTGGAGTAGGCATCTACAAGCCGAGGAACGCCCAGGCTACAGAAGCTGGAAGAGGCAAGGATGGCTGCTCCCCAGAGGCTTCGGGGGAGCATGGCTTTGCTGACACCTTGATTTTGGACCTCTAGCCTCCAGAACTGTGAGACAATAAGTTTCTGTTGCTTTTAGTCACCCAGTTTGTGGCACTTTGTTACAGCAACCCTAGGAAACTAAAACAGCAGGTTGTCACCCCCACTTGTCAGAAGGGTAAACTGAGCCACAGACAGGGCAATGCCTCGCCTAAGATCACACGGCCGTAAGCGGAAGAGCAGGCTGAGGAAGCCGGGCTCTGGCCGCCCTCCCTCCAGGGCTGCTCAGCAAAACCATGGCCTCCTCCAAGTGCCCAGGAGAGATTTTGTCCTTGCCAGAGTTCTCTTCACTGTGAGGAGTGGCTCTGTTTTCCCCTCCCAGATGCAAAAGAGAATTGTAACCCAGTTTTGAGGCTGACGTCTCATGGACTACTCAAGTGTGGATAGCAGGTGGGTGACTGAGAGTTCAAGGCTGAGCAAGGTGGGGCCACCTCACCGGTCAGTCAGTCCTCAGATTCCTGGAGCAGAGCCTGAGCTCGCAGAGGGAGGGAGTGGCTGGGATGACCTCACCTTTCTCGCTGGATGTGTCTTGTTTCAGTCTCCCTCCCCCCAGCCACTAACCAGTTCAAGCCCTAATCCTCTGCCTTCGGAACGTGTGCCAGAACCTCTGCACACCCCACTAACCATTTCCTCCTTCAGCAAACATTTATTGAGCACCTACTGTGTACCTGAGCCTGTGCTGAGGGCCAGTGGTGGGCAACACTGAGCTCCTACCTTCAATTTCATCACATTTACAGTGAAATGAGAATCAGCACATAAATCCATAATGATCACATGATACATGCCAAGAGAGAACGCAACAGGGACTCAGAGTAGGGGAGCCCGAAGCAGATTGGGGGATGGGGTGGGGCAAGCATCCATGAGGAGGGGGGCTGACCTTGGTTTTGGTGATTAGGAGATGCGGATGGGAAGATGAAGGAGAAGGGCACTCCAGGTGACAGCAACAGCACGTGCAAATGTGCAGAGTGCAGAGTCATGGTCAACATGGGAACCAGGCCACAGTAATGGGTTCAAGGGTAGACACATGACTCAGCCTTGACTAATGAGACTCCATCCGGGGACTCTGTGGGAATACTGAGTAAGCAGAGTGCTCTTTTCTCCTGAAGCTGCTGGGAACCTCCAGGAGGAGAGGGGCTATCTGGGAATGAAGCCTACTCAGAGGAAAGCAGAGCCAAAAGATGGGGTGTAATGGATGCCTGACAACCTTAGCTGAGCACCTTGATCCAGCTATACCTGAATTCCCTTAAAGTGCTCAGTTACATGAGCTTATAAATTCCTTTTTTTTTTTTTTTTGAGCTTTAAGTTTAAGCCAGTTTGGATGTGTGTTTCTTGTAACAGAAATGGAATGGACCCAATTAAAACAATTATTATTCCCATTTTCCTGCACCACCATTAGCCTGCTGGCAGTGGCACACCAGTTACCACCTGGATATTCAAGCCCAGACCTGCTGTCTCTAGTGGTGATGGTCTTGGAGAGAGCTGTAGGAGCTGAAGTCTGAGAGAAGCACAGTGACAGGCCTGCTGCGAGTCAGGGCAAGAAGAGCTCAAGATGCAATTTGCAGAGTCTGAAATCACTCACTGAGCCAGTCTGATTTGAGAAGGGCTGCGTGGCAGACAATCTCCACGATTTCCTGGACTCCTCACTGTTCACCTCCCACGGCTGGTCTGACCGTGGCAGTTCCACTGTCAGGTCTGACAGGACTGAGGTGTCCCAGTGCCCACCTGCTACATCAAACAAGGAGGTGGGAGAGAAGTAATTTCACTCCCTTAACATCCGGAGCAGCTCCTCGGCTGCCATCAGGACCGCCTGGTGGGGGATGGGAGAGTCTCTGGGAGACCACAGGCTCAAATGAACCTTGACAGGTAATCATTCCCCAGAGCAGCAGGTGAGTAGTGATTAGCGCTCCCAGGGAGAGAGAGGTGGCCGTGCCTCCGCCAGTTCCCTAAGACACCAGCCTGGAAGTTGCTGGAACCAGTGCAAGGGAGAGGAGGCTCCAGGTGCTGTGGGATCATCTTTCTGTGACAGCCCAGAATCCACCACCAAAAGGCCCTTCTAGATTGATCTTTGCTCAGCGGTTGAGGGTTAGAGGTCAAGGTGAAACAGATGTCTCTCCTTCTACACCAAGAGCTCCTAAGGGCAGGAATCAAATCTCATTCGTGTTGGATCCCCATGACTTAGTACAGTGCTGGCACACTGTAGGGTCTTATTACATGTTCCTTGTATGACTGGATAAATTATGTATATAAGTATAACTAATGAAGGGATAAGGTGACACATGGATCGTGGAGGCCCATTCAAGGTTTGAGAGTGCAGAATGGGGAGAGGGTGGGCTGTGAGTAGGATCCTCCAGAAAAGCCAGTGCTCTAGCTAGTCTTGAGACACCCTGAAGAAGGAGGATCTGAGCTGGGCTCCTGGAGGATGGGGAGGATTGGGGAACCAAAGGGGGGAATGCATTCTAGATGCATTCTGTGGCTGCATACATACGTGCCTGGTGTGTGTGCACATGTGCGTGCATATGTGTTTGCTCAGAGGCTGGTGGGGTTGACCTTGTCGGGGCAGAAATGAGATTCTGATTTCAAGGGACCCACTAGGTTTTCCTAACAGTCCTGGGAGAAAGGTGCTATTATACTCACTCTGCAGATGAGGGAACAGAGGCTCAGGGAGGTGGGGTGACCTGCTCTAAGTCACACAGTGGCAGAGCCATGATCTGAGCCAGGTCTGACCAAGGGCTGCCCACAGTCAGCCCAGCTCATCCAGGGAAGTCGGGTCCCTTCTCTGCAGAGGCCTGGAGTAGTCAGCTGCTGTGCGCCATGAGGGGGCAGGAGGGTCTGCAGGTGGAGCCCTGGGGGGCACAGACCTCTCCCAAGGGCATTTCTACTTCTGTCGCAAAGGGCCAAGAACAGCAGCTTTCAGGATCAGCTCATGGTGGAGGGGTGGAAGGCTGGGGTCCAGCAGGTGTATGCCCATGTTCCGTCCCTGAGTGCACACTTACCTGGAGAGGCAGAAGGCAAGGTTGGATGGTCTGTCAGAATCTGAGTCCTGGCTGGTTTCCACAGCCCCTGCCCACCCCACGTGAAACCGTGCACCTCAGATTGGGACTTGAACCCACGTGGCCGGGACTCAAACCCGCCAAAACCCTGAGTCTTCCAACTGAGATCACACACCTGGTTTCAGGACTTAATGAAGCTCAGGTTCTTGATGTCTCATCACAGAAAGAATTCAGTGAGAGGCAAAGCGATAGGTAACAAGTGGATTTATTGGGACTTCCCTGGTGGCACAGTGGTTAAGTCTGCCAATGGACACGGGTTTGAGCCCTAGTCCGGGAAGATCCCACGAGCCGTGGAGCAACCAGGCCTGTGCACCACAACTACTGAGCCTGCGCTCTACAGCCCACAAGCCACAACTACTGAGTCCACATACCACAACTACTGAAGCCCGTGTGCCTAGAGCCTGTGCTCCACATGAGAGAAGCCACCACAATGAGAAGCCCGTGCACCGCAACAAAGAGTAGCACCTGCTCACCATAACTAGAGAAAGCCCGCGTGTAGCAACGAAGACCCAATGCAGCCACAAAATAAATAAATAAATAAATTTTTTTAAAGTGGATTTATTTAGAGAGAAACACACTCCACAGACAGAGTGTGGGCCATCTCAGAAAGGGGGAAAGGCCTCAGGGTATGGGGTTGTCAGTTTTTATAGGGGTGGGTGATTTCATAGGCTAATGAGTGGGAGGAGTATTCCAGCTATTTCAGGAAGGGGCGGGGATTTCCAGGAATTGGGCCACCGCCCACTTTTTGATCCTGTGGTTGGCCTTGGAACTGTCATGGTGCCTGTGGGTGTGTCATTTAGCCTCCTGATGTGTCACAGTGAGTGGAAGTTGACTTGTCCGCCATCTTGGACCCATTTGATTCTAATCAGTTTATGTCATGTCCTCAGGCTATGTCATTCTTTCAGAGGTTGTGCCCTGCCCCCTTCCCTCCCGTTTCACAGGGACTCACCCACCAGGGCCAGGAGGCAGCTTGTGCTCTGCAGATGGGCATGGGGCCTTCCTATCCACAACCCCACCCTGCCCTTCCCCACGGAGGTGAGAGGGAGGGAGCAGAGGCATCAGAGTCTGTGATAAGGGTAGGGCAGCCACAAATCCCACTTGGCCTGGGACAGTCCCAGTTTATGCCTGTTGTCTGGGTGTGATTCATAGCGGTATCCTCTTGCTCTCTCAAATGTCCTGGCTTGGACAGTCATTAAAGGGTCACCTAAGGTGGGGTATTCTCTAAAGAAAAGGAGAACAAACACCAACTGGGCTCCCATCAGTGCCCAGGGGCCCTGACGCAATTTCCTTCATTTAATCCTCACAGGCATCCTAGAGCCTATAGGGCTCTTCCCACCCCAGCCACTGTCAGAGGATAGGTAACAGATGTTCCAGGAAAGATCATTTCCTGGGCCAAATACACCTTCATGGGGTGGGAGAAAACACTGCACACTGCCTGGGGGCCGCTCCAGCAGGGCAGGAGGAGGTGGATCTCTGTGGAGCTCTCTCTGCCTCACCCAGGCAGGTGGGGGAAAGCAGTGCATCCTGTTTGAGGCAAAACAACAACAAGAAGAATAACAGTAATAAATCTTCAATCATGTTTTGTGATACTGAAAATAGAAACTCAAAATAGATGGCCCTTTGTTTCGCCAGGCAGGAGAGAGGGTTTGGAGAATTCCAGCTTGGGCCCCAAGCTCAGTGTAGGGCAGGATGGAGAGAGACTTGCAGAGGGAGGAGAGGGGTAACATTGAGCAGAATCGGGGAAACAGAGGGAGCAGGGTCACAGGACCCTAAGCCCTGTGAGACTGGCCATCCCACAGTGCCCGAGAAACGGCTCAAGCCAGCTCACCTCATAGGAAGGGTAAGGAGTCGGGAGGACTTGGGGACCCCATAGAGACCCATGAGGCCTAGGGGGCTCCCTGACTCTGCACGAGGGGCCTAAGTCTGCAGTGTTAAGGTGGCAGGTGGGATTCGTTCCCAGTTCCCCCCTCCCTCCCTCAGCCACATGACCCTGGAGTGGGCAAAGCACATTTCCTGTTCCTTTGATGTTCCGTGTGGCCATGGAAATCACGGTGGCCAATGGAATGTGACACTTGCCAGTTCCGCGTCTCAGCCTTAAGAGACGCGGTTCGCTCATGCGCTCACCCTCCTCGCATGTTGGCCATGGGCCCCAAGAGGACGGGGAGCCCCTGGGTCCAGGAGAGGCCGAGGAACAGCCCTGGAGCTCACCCAAAGCCTGAAGCAAACCCCACCCCAGGCAGCCCACTGACTCACAAGCAAGAAAGATAAATGTTTGCAGCCATCAGCTCCTGAGGTTTTGAGGTTGTTACAGAAAAGAAACAAAGGCAAAAACAAAACACTAATGCAGTTACCCTCGCAGATTTCACAATGGATCCCTTTCCCTAGAAGCACCTGCTAGCATCTCTCAGCGCATCGCATCCCTCAGAAGGTTATTCTCCTGGAAGGTTATCCTCCTGGCAACAAGGATGCCTCAGCCTCCCCCACCTGCAAGAAATAAAGGGGGCCCGTTAACCAACAACCGCAGAACCTCACTTCCTGCTTGGGTCTCCCCTATTGGCTCTGAGCATCCACAGTGGGCAGGCTCAAGGCTCCGTCCATCCTCAGCGTCCACCTGGCCTCCTCCTGGACCACTGACCCCTGCAGGCCCTCGGCGGGCACCCCGACTTCTGCCACCAGTGCTGTCTCCGGGAGCCTGCGCCTCTGCTGAGGGCTGAGGTCTCTCCCTGCTCCAATAGGCAGTGACCCCAGAAGGCCCAGGAGGTGCTGGGCGGGTGGCCTGCTCTGGGGAGAATGCCCCATCTCTTCTCTCTGGATGCTACCTGGCCCCTGAGCTGCACTGCTCAGAAGCTGAGGCTCACACAGCGTGTCATGAATATAGCCAAGCTCCGGCCTTCGCCTGTCTCCCCATGGAACTGGAAACCTGTCCCTGAGGCTGGGAAGGGAAGGAACACGACGCAGGCAGCACCTCCCACCCCACATCATTACTTCCTTCTTTATCCCCAGGCACCCACCTCCAGAAACAAATTCTTCTCTTTTCCTTTAATCCAATGTATTTGGGTTCTACCTGCCAGGAGAACTTGGGTCCCAGTTCCTATTCATCCAAAGCACCTCTGCCCATTTAACAGATGAAGAAACTGAGGCCCAGGGAGGCAACACAAGTTACCCAAGTTTGTACGACTGCTAACCTGTAATGATGGGGATGAGCCCATAGCCCTGTGCTTCCAAAGATCTTTTCTCCACCCATGCTTCTTAACTTTTCCTAGGGAAAAACTCTTGAAGTCTTGTGTTTACCTTTAAAATTCATGTGACTTGCAATCTACTCCGTGATATTTCTATCTTTATTCTAATTCAAAAATATGTTTTACATTCCTTGTCACCTGAAACAAAAAAAAAAGTGCAGCTGCTTCTTCTGTAGTTTCATGTACCCTCTGGTGCAGTGCAAATCCCCAGGGATGAGGCACAGAACACACTGCCTAGAGGTGGGGGGGGAATGTGCCAGGGACAGGGGGTGAACCTGATTGACCTGCTATTAGACACTCAGGAGAATTAGGCTAAGGGGTGTCAACTTAAAAAAATGCACAGTATGAGAGTGGCTAGTTAAGCTTTATTGGGGGCAAAGTGAGGACTGCAGCCCGGGAGAGGGCACTTCAGATAGCTCTGAGAAACTGCTCCAAAGAGGTAGAGGGGGAAGTTCAATCTATGTGTGATTTTGCTGAAGGGGGAATACATGCAGTCAAGCACGTATTTTTGCAGAAGGTCTCATGAGGGTCACTGCTAGTCACGAGGAACAGATGTCACCGTGAAGGAATTTAGTGCTTTTCTAGATATGAGAAGATGCAAGAATTGGGCTCATGAAGTCAGCTCCTGAAAATATCTAACTATCTGAAGACCCGTTCTGCCAGTCTTTCTCAGAGCACAGAGTGCCTCATTCCTGATCTCCAGCCTGAACTCCTTTCAGGGGGTGTTGAAGGTCAGCGGCCTCGGTGGCATCTGATTTAATCCTGTAGAGTAGGTGACAAGTGCCAATCTGTAGTTGACAGGGGGAAGGAGGAGTGTCTGGGTGTCATCCGCCAGCACCAGGGGCAGAAACCAGGGACTTCAGCCCGGAAATCTAATGAACAGTCCTGGACTCTGATGTCTCCACTTTACAGATGTGTTTCCTCTCCTCCCCGGCTCTGACCAGCTGTGGCCGGAGGACTGCATCCCCAGGCCCTGTTCCCTCCTCTGAAGAATGAGGTGCTGGTCCGAGCCTCTCCTCCCTGGGCTGTGCTCCAGGGGCCCCAGGGGCCAGGAAGCAGTGCTTCTTTGTCTGATCCTCCATGAGAGCCCCGGCTCTGCCCCGCCAAGTTGGCCCCAATTTCCCGGCCAAGCAGTGTCATCCCAAACACCAGCTCAGGCAGGTGGCCTAGGGAGCTGCAGGCCAGCTAAGAGGTGGTCACCACTGGGCACATGCTACCTCAGCGAGCGGATAGGACCTCAGGCCAGCCTGGCAACCCCCTGCGGGGGTCCCAACACAGGGCCCTTCCATAGCCCTGCCAGCAGCGGGGGCGGGCGGGTGTGGGAGGGACAGCGCTCATTCCTGGAGGGGCGTTTGGGGGTGCATCACCAGGTTCATCACTTTCCTTAGCATCTTCGAGCCTCAGTTACACGTCTGTAAAATGGGATGAACATTTGTACCAATTCCACTGGGTAGTCGTAAGGATTAAATAGGAAACTAGCATAAGTGCCTGGCACTCAGTAGTAAGTGCTTAGTATACAGTGTCTGATATTAGCCGTAGTAGTAATAGTAGTGGTGGTATTCTCTGCCCCTCCTCCACGCTCACCCATTCACCCTGGTTCGGGCTTCATCTCTCCTCTGTCCTTGCCTAATGAGATGGCCTCCTCCCCAGGTCCCCTGCCTGAGGTGTCCCCTCCCACCCCGCCTCTCCTCGTCCATCTTGCTCACTGCTGCTGACCTTCCTCTCCTTCAAGACCTTCAGGGGCCCCCACTGCAGGGTCATAACCTGGCACTCGAGGCTCTGCCTCTTGACCCCATCGGCCACCACCTGCGTTGCAGCCTTGGCTCCCACCACTTCCTTTCTGGTGACCAGTGCACCAGGCCAACAAAGCTTGTCCTCAGGATCCCTGACCAAGGTGCCCCACTGCCAGCCCTTTGCTCAGACTCTTCCCTGGGCTAAGCGAGCCCTTGTGCTTATCTCCACATTCCACCAAACGTCAGGACCCAGCTTGAGTGCCTCCTCCTCCAAGAAGTTGGCCCTGATTCCTCAAAGTCCTCTTGGCCCTGCCCCGTGCTGGCTGGGTTAGGCCTCCCTCTGCCCTCACTTCCATAGCAGTCCAGGACTTTCTTCTCTTTGAATCTCCAATCAGAATGAATCCACACAATCAGTTTTCACACAGGCTGTTCCCCCAGCTTGGAGGCTCTCGTCCACACTTCCGGCAGGTCAGCTCCTTCCCACCCAGCGGCTCTGTGTGCTCATCATCCCCTGTGCTCCTCCATGACAGGGTGGAGATAGAGAGACAGAGGGAGACAGAGACAGAGACCAATGGAAAGAGGAAGCAAGTACAAGGAGAGATGAGGGAGAAAGAGAGGGCCACAAGCTGTGGGGAGAGAAAAAGGAAAGAGATTCACACAGAGAGGGGAAAACAAAAAAAGAAAGAGAAAGAAAAAGAAGGAAAGAAAGAAAGAAAAAGAAAGAAAGAAAGAAAGAAAGAAAGAAGGAAGGAAGGAAGGAAGGAAGGAAAGAAAAAAAGAAGGAAGGAAGGAAGGAAAGAAAAAGAAAAAAGACACGTAGAGGGAGGTAAAGGCAGAAAAATACATAAAAAGAGAAAGATACAGAAACACATACATGCAAACGCACACAGAGAGGAAGAAAGAGAGCCTTTGGGAACAGGTATAAAAATAAGAGTGTAACAGAGGCATAAAGAGAATGACAAAATATATTCACAGCCCCCCACCTCTGCCCTAGCGCACACATCCAGACAGAGATGGAGAGAGAGAGACAATTCAAACAGGCAGGGAGAACAAATGGAGTGTGGAGGCAGAGAAAAAAAAGGGCACAGATAGCAAGACAGAAAAAAGATAGGGAGAGATTAATATGCACAGAGAGAGAGAGAGAGAGTGATGGGGAGAGGCCGTGAGAGAAGCTGGAGAGGAAGGAGCTGGAGGGAGGCGGGAGCCAGTAGCGCCCAGAGTATCAGACACTCGGAGTCCAGCCCTCTCCTCCGCTGCCCTGCAGCCCTCTTTCCTCCACCACCTCCTGACTGGTTCACAGGAGCCTGAACTGTCAGTGGACTTCCAAAGGGGTAATACTTATTGGATTTGATTTCAGTGATAAAACACTTGCTGGCCCAGCCATTCGGGTGGGAGAGCTGGGAACAGCGGGGCCGGCTGCAGACACACGCATCAGTCTTGCTGCTGTCCCAACATGAGACCCCAGAGGTGCTGACTGGGGGCTTGGGGCCAGCGGCCCTGGGGTTGGACCCTCTACTTCCAGGCTGTGTGAGCCTGGGGACGTCTCTTCATCCCCCGGGAGCCTCAGCTTGCTTCCGTGTAAAGTGGGGCACCACCATGTACCCCGCAGGGGTTGTCGTGAGGACTGGAGATGCTGAGAAGTCAAGCACCACATGTGAATCAGCGTCTTCCCGGGCCTGGGGGTTACACTGTGGCAGCAGCTGCCCTGGTGCCGGCACGTGGTTGGCCATGAGGTCGTGAGACTGACTCAGCTTTGAAGGCCAGAGTCCCGGCACCAGCCACAGTCAGGGGGTGAAATGATCTGATTTATCATTTTTAAAGACCCCGCCCCCCGTAAACTCAGCCTCCCCTTGCCCTACACTGAGCCCTGACCTGGGGATCAGGGTGGGAGAGGCTCAGCCCCCACTGAAGAGGTGAGAGTAGGGCCTGGCAATAAAAAAATGCTGTGTGGCCTTGGGTGACCTCCTGACCTTTCCTGAGCCTCAGCTCCCACCTCAGGGAGACTCCCTAGTTTACAGGGCTTGGGTCAGGCAGCCAAGGCTCTCTGGGCCTCAGTCTTCTCATCTGTACAATAGGGTTGTTCTCATGTGACCACATGTATGGGGCTGTTGTGAGAACTCTAGGAGATGGTGTGGGTAAGGGGACCTTCCTTGCACCTTCATTTCATGCTCGGTAAATGGTAACTGTGGTGCTGGAATCTGGGACTTTCCCAGCCTGTCAGAGGCTCGGAGTGACCAAAGCCACCCCATGTGTGAGCCCCGGACTGGGAAGAAGCACTTGCTGTTCCCTCTGCCAGAAACATGCTTCCCTCTGCTGTAACCAGGGCTTGTCCCCTCACTTCATTCAGGTCTATGCTCAGATGTCCCCAAAAGTATCACCCAGCCCAGCCTATCACTGTCTGCCCCGATCCTGCTTTATTTTTCTGTAAAGCACTTATCCGCCCTGACATTATTTAGATATGTCTTTGTTTAGTGTTTGTCCCCTCCCCATCCCATACAGCAGAAGCTCCATGAGGCAGAGACTTGGCCTGTTCTGGTCCCAGCCCTGTCCCCAGGCCACAGGACAGCGCCTGGTGCATAGTAAATCCTCAGTAAATGAAGAGGCTGGGGCCAAGATCCCTGAGTTCAAGCCCCTTCACTCCCTCCTGCTGTGACCTTGAAAAGAATCTTTGATATCTCTGAGCCCAAATGTATCTCCTGTGTAAAACAGACCTAATAATCATGCCAAGCCCAGAAGGGTGTGTGACACGATGGTGGGTCTTGAGGAGTGAGTAAGAGCCTGCCAGGCCATCAGGGAGGAAAAATCATGCAGGCAGAGGAAAAGGCAGGTGCAAAAGCAGGGGCAGGTCCCTGCCTGGTGTGTACATGGCTGACGTCCGTGCCTCTGTGTGGCTGGCGCAGAGTCAAGGAGTTTGGCCCATGACCCGGGGACACTGTGGAGCCTGGGAAGGGTTTCCAGCAGGAGGGACCCAGTTGGTTTCGTGCAGCTGAGGATCACGCTGGGGCAGAGTGGAGGGTTGGATGAGTTTGAGGTCCAAGAGGCTGTCAGTGTGTGGAAGTGTGGCATGAGGGGGGCTTGGCCAGAGGACCAGTGAAGCCGAATGCGGCCTCTGCACCCCGACAACGAATGAAATCTAGGAGACAGAGTTTTGGGTGAAGTAGAAAAGAATAGCTTTATTGCTTTGCCTGGCAAAGGGAGCTGCAGCAGGCTAATGCCCTCAAAACTGTGTGTCCCAACGTGGAGAGGGTAGTGAGAAGTTTTATAGTAATGGTTTAAAGAGGGCGTGATCAGCTCGTGGACATTCTTCTGATTGGTTGGTGGTGAGGCAATTGGAAGTCAGCATCATCAACCTTTTGGTTCCAGCTGGTCTGGGGTCTACGTGCTCGTGGGCAACATACCATCGTTAACCATTTATTTCTTCCACCTAGTGGGGGTTTCAGTATCTGAAAAACAGCTCAAAAACAGCTGTTTTTGAGCTCAAAAACAGCTCAAAGATACTGTTGTGTGTGGGGAACCAGGACCTTGCCCCAAGGCTGACTATTGTTTCTCTTGACTGTTTGTTTCTCCCTTGTCTCCACATCCCTTCCCTTCCCTGATTAACAACCCCTTGAATCTGCCCGTTGGAACTCAGGGAAGGTCACGGAGGCTGAATGAAGCCTATTTCCTGTAATCGAAGAAAATGGGGGACACAGAAAGGCTTTTGTGCCCTGGAGCTCCACAGGGCCCTACTCGGTATCACCAGGGAGGGGCCTGGGGATCAGGACAGGCCCCAGGTCAGCTCAGAAGCAGCAGCCAGGCCAGAGAGATTGATGTGGAAATGTCTAAGCGACAGAACAAGGCTTCTTCCAACTCCCAACCAACTTTGGGATCTCCCCAGCAGGCAGAGCAGCGCTGATGTTTGGGCTTGAAAAGCTGGAATAAAGGAAAGGTCAGCAGGGCATTACCATGAGGCAGGGAGGAAAGGATGTGAGGAAGGAATGTTCGGTCAACCAGAACCAGCTCAAGGAAACCTGACAGGACTGGAGAGAAGTCTCCTCCCACCAGAAGGTCAAAGGGGAAACACATTTGTTTCCACTACACACGTGTTTTCAGGAGACCATGTGACTGTTTTTGCACTGGAAAGCCATGAATGGAAAATTCCACCTGCTGAGACAGCCGCTTCCTCCTCCAGGCACTAAACAATGGAGGAAGCTTCTGTCCTGAGTTTACTGGTGCCTGAAATTCAACCACTGGAGCCTTATTCCTATGGCCTTAGGCTTTGCCTTTTGTCAAAATGCAAACAACTTCACAGAAGTATTCAACACAGGCTTATTTTCATTAACTCAATAAATACTTTTTGACTTCCTGCTCTAAACCACGCAGTCCCTAGAGGCTGGGAATAGAAAAATTAAGGCTTGTCCACGTACAAGCCTTCAAGGAACTGGCAAGTTCTGTGAGTAGATACTGAGCAGACCCTGTGGGGCTCCTGGGCACAAAAGCCTTTCTGTGCCCACCATTTCTTGATTATAGGATATAGGCTTCATTCAGCCTCTATGACCTTCCCTGAGTTCCAACGAGCGATTTCAAACAGCTGCAAACTAGGGAAGGGATGTAACTAGGGAAGAGATGTAACTAGGGAAGGGATGTAACTAGGGAAGGGATGTAACTAGGGAAGGGAAGGGATGTGGAGACAAGGGAGGAACTGTCAAAAGAAACAACAGTGCAGCCTTGGGGCAGGGTCCTGGTTCCCCCTCAAGGGATATACAGAAAAATATTTTTGAGCTGTTTTGCAGAAACTGAAACTCCCACCTGGTGGGAGAAGTTAACGGTATGCTGCCCACAAGCACCCAACGTAGACCCCAGACCTGTTGGAACCAAAAGGTTGATGATGCTGACTCCCACTTACCTCACCACCAACCAATCAGAAGAATGTCCACGAGCTGATCACGCCCTCTTTGAACCATTACTATAAAACTTCTCACTACCCTCTCCACGTTGGGACACAGTTTTGAGGGCATTAGCCTGCTGCGGCTCCCTTTGCCTGGCAAAGCAATAAAGCTATTCTTTTCTACTTCACCCAAAACTCTGTCTCTGAGATTCAATTCAGCACCGGTGCACAGAGGCCAAGTGTTCAGCATCACTCCCACCAGGCAGGTTTGTATCCTGCCTCTATCTCGTACTAGCTGTGTGATCTCAGGCAAAGGACTCAACCTTTCTGAGCATTTTTCCCCATATGTGAACTAGACTTACCCATAACAACATACAGAGCCTATGCTATTGAGCGTAGCATAGTGGATTTCTTTCCCCCTTTACTCTCAACTAGACCCTATGAAGAGTGATTTTTTCCATCTCTGCCCTTCCACTGAGGCCCTCTAGAAAGCCCCACCCATGGCTAGTCAAAGCAATGAACAGAATCCAGGCTGAACTAAAACTAACTGGAGAGTGGTAAGTGTTTCCATGGCAATGAGCGCGTAGCAGGTTGTCCTGGGAACTTGCATGGATGCTCTTGGAGACATGAGAGGCTCACTCCCAGTGTGGCCCAGGGGACAAAAGTGACCTCCTCAGTTTGGGCTAAAGCAGGGATGGGGGCAGAGGGGACAGACAAGTCAAGAAAGGACAGATGGGGGGATTAGTTGAATGCCGTGTTCAGAGTCCGAGCTGGACAGGCCTTCCTTCCCAGCTCAAACTCCATTGTAAGATGGGAAAAATGAGGCTCCGTAGGGGGAAGGGACTCACGCCAGCCGTACTCCCATCGGGGCAGAGTGGCAGCAGCTCTGGCCGTCCTCCCTGTCTACTGCACCATCCTAAGAGTGGAGCTACGCCCCAGCTGATGATAGTAAGGTCCCATCTTCTGAGCACTTCCTAGGCAGCCAGCTCTGCCCCAGACATTTTGTGAGCAGTCACTCATGTGGTCCTCTACTAACTCCAGGAAGACAGTAATATTATCACCAGGTGAAGGGTGGTGACAACTGGATGTCTGAGGCTGGAGATGAGTGACCAGTGGACACGGAGTCCTCTGGCCAGAAAGGGGTGTTGGAGACGAAACTCACGACCCACCACGTGGACTAATAGGCAGAGGCCAGGAGCTCAGGTGCTTCTCAGACCTCATCTCATCCATCCTAACGCCAGTCTCCAAAGGTGGGGAGTGTTGTCTCCACTGTGAGGAGACTGAGGCTCATGACACTTAGGGGACTTACCTGAGGTTCATGATGCTTAGATGACGTACCTGAGGATACACAGCTGATGACCACATCTGAACCTCACAGGTGCTTACCTCAGGTCCGGCTCTCTTCCAAGTATGATTCGCATGTGTTAACTCAGTCCTCACAACCACCTAATGAGAGAAGGGCCATCATGATCCCCATTTTACAGATGCGCAAACACCAGCACAGAGAGGTTAAGCAACTTGCCCAAGGTCACAGAGCTTTCCAATGGCAAAGCCAGCAATCAACCAACCCTAGGCCATCTGACATCAGAGCCCATGCTGTAAGTCCAGGGCAGCAGCTGCCTTATAAGCTGGTAAATGATGGAGCAGGACCCAGACCTGGTCAGCCCAACTCCAGAGCTCATGCTCTCTCCACCACCAAAGGCTGGGGCTGAGGAGAGAAGCCCAGGCCCAGGCACCAGCCAGAGCCAGCCGGGCTGTGGTCGGCACCCTGTACAGACTCAGCACAGACCTCAGAGGAAGGCTGGAGGCAGGGAGGCCCCAAGGGGAGGGCCTTCCCAGAGCTGGCACCCCCAGGGTGGAAACCAAGTTGTTACTGACCAGGGTTCTTTGTCTCCTTAGTCAGTAGAAATTGATAAGAGGCCAGACAAGAAATTCAGACAAGGCTCTACTGGGACCCCTGCTGCAGCAGTGGGGAGGCAGAACAAGTAACAGTTTCCCTTGCTCGCTCCCTGAGGTGGGGCGAGCTAGTTCCTGTACGGGGTGAGGGTAGTGGTGGGTCCAGGGGTCAGGCTGGAGGGGTGGCTTAGATGTTCTGCCCACCCTCTTGGTGGTGCTGGGTGGGTTTTTGGTCTTTTTGTAACTTGTTCATAATTTGCCCCAACTGTGCATGCATGCAGTTATTTTTAGGCTCTTATAGCTTCTTTGCATTTTGTTGATGGAGGAGATGTTTGTCCAGGTGCAAGCACTGCAGCAAAGGGTCCCAGGTCCCAGCCTGTCTCAAAGCTAAACATGCTGAGAGTGAGACATTACAGACCCCTGGGCCTCAGTCAAGGCGGCCAACCTTCCCTGAGTCTCAGAATCTTCCCCAGACCCATCCCAGAGCAAGGAATCAGCTGCTCCTGGGATGGGGTTCAGGGCTATGCATTTCAGAAAGCCTCGCGGTGATTCTGGGGTGGCCATCAGACTCTGTCATTTGGGGTCCAGGGTTAAACTCCAGCTTGGAAATTCTGGGGTATCAGACACTAAAGAGAATAATAACAATAATGGCAACATACTGAACGTGCCAGGAGCTCAGCCTGTCCTTCCGTGTGCCTTATCTCCCAGTCCTCACTGTGACCCATAAATGACAGGACTCTTAAAAATCCCATTTCACAGATGAGGGGACTGAGGCTCAGAGAGGGAAGAAAGCTGCTTGAGTCATACAGCTGGTGAGGGGAGAGATGGGGCTCACGCTAAGCCTGTGTGATCTGCCTGGCCAGGCGTCCTTCCTCCTTCCCTCTCTGCAGAGGGTCTGCGCTGGGGGCCTGGGTACAGGCAGTGGCTCCTGCGAGGGCTTCCACCCAGAGAACTGCCTCTGCTGAACGCAGGAAACAGCCTTTGCCTGTCTCTTCGGTCCATTCCCAAGTGGGAATTAAATTTCAAAAAGACTTGATGGGGCTTCCCTGGTGGCGCAGTGGTTGAGAATCTGCCTGCTAATGCAGGGGACACGGGTTCGCGCCCTGGTTTGGGAAGATCCCACATGCCGCGGCGCAACTAGGCCCATGAGCCACAACTACTGAGCCTGCACGTCTGGAGCCTGTGCTCCGCAACAAGAGAGGCCGCCATAGTGAGAGGCCCGCGCACCGCGATGAAGAGTGGCCCCCGCTTGCCACAACTAGAGAAAGCCCTCGCACAGAAACGAAGACCCAACACAGCAAAAATTAATTAATTAATAAACTCCTACCCCCAACATCTAAAAAAAAAAAAAAAAAGACTTGATGGCCCAGAAGAGAAGATTTTTACATGAAAAAGCAGCTTTTCTTTAAGGTTAGTGTGAGCACAGCAGCATCTGGTAGTGAGGGAGGTGGGAGACGTATAAGAAATTCTGCTGGGCCCCAATAAACCTAAACAGCTTGGGGTGCAAACAACACACTCACAAGAGATGCGCAGGTGTCCCCTGGGCCCCAAAGGCCTTAGAAGTTACCAGAGCCTCCCCTCCCTGTCCAGCTGAGGCCGAGACCCCCTCCAGTGGTGAGATAATCATTAAACACTACCACAGAGGACGCTCATTCTATTAGTCTAAAATAATAGTTGAAAGGTTCTGCGACTTTGATTATTTCTCTTCAGCAAAAAAGTGGGGATGGGGCGAGGGAAGACCCACAGAATGTACAGGCAGCATCCCAGGCTGGCAACCCCCGCGCTGCGTGATGGGTGTCATATCTCTGGGACTCAGGTTCACTATCTTTAAAATGGACTTCAAAGGGTTGGTGAAAAGCTTAAGGGGGGAAGCACATGTATGGTGCGTAGCACAAGGTAGGTGCTCAATAAATGTTAGTTCTCTTCCCCCAACGCAAGGGGACTGCGTGGGTCTTTGTGCTGTGTCCAGGAAATGGTGAAAAATGGTGACTACTGCAGGGTTGTTTGAACAGTTGTTTGGGTGCACAGATGCATGTGTATACGTGCATTTGTGTGTATTATGTGTACCGTGGTGTGTGTGTGCAATGCGTATGTTGTGGACACACATGTCATGTTTGAGATCTGTGGGTGAAGCTAAGAGGAATGAGGTGACGTGGCGGATGGTGACATGGGGAAGTTAGGGGCCTGCTCAGAAAAGCCTGGGGCTTCTGCAACCCTAGGGAATTGTCAGCACAATCTCTTCGTGATTGCTTTAATATGAAATAAGACCTTTCCTGACCTTGGAGTAAAGTTGACATACAGGAAGATGTCCCAATACTATCGTCTAACTCCTGGTCTCACTGGGGAATGCATAGCAGTGAGCCATGGAGTAGGCACAGGCCATCTTCCCAGAGTGTCATTTTTATTCCAAGACCAGGGGAAATGCCCATTATTTGATATTAAAGCACTACAGATAAATTATAAAGGATAAAATATGCATAGAGGGACTTCCCTGGTGACGCAGTGGTTAAGAATCCACCTGCCAATGCAGGGAACACGGGTTCGAGCCCTGGCCCAGGAAGATGCCGCAGAGCAACTAAGCCCATGAGCCACAAGTACTGAGCCTGCACTCTAGAGCCTGTGAACCACAACTACTGAAGCCCACGTACCACAACTACTGAGCCTGAGCTCTAGATCCTGCAAGCCATAACTACTGAAGCCCACATGCCCATAGCCCGTGCTCTGCAACAAGAGAAGCCACCGCAATGACAAGCCCGCACATCGCAACGAAGATTAGCCCCCGCACAACGCAACTAGAGAAAGCCCACACGCAGCAACCAAGACCCAACACAGCCAAAATTAAAAATAAGTAAATAAATATGCATAGATTTGAAATATGCACAGATTTGAAATATTAAATTGAGGAGTTCAAAGAACAAGTACGCTGGTGGCTTCAGCCTCTGCTTCCAGACACCCTGAGGACACAGGAGCTCTCCCTCAATAAGAGGAGTGCCCCAGTAGACTCATTTTGGAATCCCTGCATTTCAGGAAATGGAACATCAGTGAAGAAGACTGAGAAGAGCTGTGATTTGCTCTCACGGGGGTTTTAAAAACTGTCTCTGCAGAGAGACTGGAAATGAGAAAAACTAGAGGCCTGAGAGGAAGCTGTTGCAATAATACAGATGGGGGATGAGTAGGGCCTGGGGGCAGGATGGGGCAGAGGGAACAGAGAAGAGGGTTTACTGGAAAAATATGCCATAAAAATAACTCCTGGACTTGAGGATGGAGGAATGTGGAGACAGGAGAGGTAGGAGTTTGATCTGACTGGGGTATTTAGCCCTGTGTGCCCAGCTATGTGTTGAGTAACCAAGCAAGAATGAATATTCTTCAGAGAGTAAAGGATAGAAGTGTGGACAAGGCCCCAGTTGTTGTAAACCTCCAATCTTTTATTCAACTAGGGCAAATTGTATTGATGAAATAGAAGAGGGGGGAACTCTCCCCAATTCATTCTATGAGGACAGTATTACCCTGATACCAAAACCAGTCAGAGATATCATACATAAGGAAAACTACAGAACTTTTATGAAAATAGGTGCAAAAATCCTCAGCAGAACACTAACAAACTGGATATAAATAAGATTATTCACCATGACCAAGTGGGACTTATCCCAAGAATGCAAAGTTGGTTTAACATATGAAAATCAACATGATACAGCATATTAATAGAATAAAGGACAATCATCTCAATAGATGCATGAAAAGCATTTGGTAAAATCCAACATCTTCTTATGATAAAAACACTCAACAACAACAACAATAAAAAAAGAATTTCTTCACTCAAAGTTCATCTACAAAAACCCCACAGCTAACATTAGACATAACAGTGAAAGACTGAAAGCTTTTTCTTGAGATCAGGAGCAGGACTAGGATATCAGCTCTCACTACTTCTATTCAACATTGCACTAGAGGTCTTAGCCATGGCAATAAGGCAAGAAAAGAAATAAAAGGCATCTAAATAATAAAAGAAAAATTAACACTAATTGCAGAGGGCATGATATCACAGATGGAAAATTCTAAGGAATCCACACAGACACACACAAAAAACTATTAATTTAATGAACAAGCTCAGCAAAGTTGAAGTAAACAAGATCAATATACAAAAATCAAGTGTATTTTTATACACTAACAATGAACAGTCTGAGATGAAATTAAGAAAATAATTCCATTAACAATAGCATCAAACAGAATAAAATACTTTGGAATAAATTTAACAAAATAAGTGCAAAACACTCTGAAGCCTACAAAACATTGTTGAAATAAATTAAAGATCTAAATAAATGGAAAGATCTAAGTAAATGGAAAGTTTGTAGACTGGAAGACTAAATATTGCTGAGATAGAGATCCTCCCCAAATTGATCTACAGAGTCAATGCAATCCTTACCAAAATTCAGCTGTCTTTTTTTTTTTTTTCAGAACTTAGCAAGTTTATCCTAAAATTCATATGGAAATGCAAGGGATACAGACTGGCCAAAATAATCTTGAAAAAGAAAATAAAGTTGGAGGGCTTTTACTTCCTGATTTCAAAGTTTACTACAAAGCTACAGTAACTAAAATAGTGTGGTATTGGCATGAGGAAAAATATATAGATCAATTAAATAGAATTTAGAGTCCAGATACAGCACTATCTTTATGGTGACTGGATTTTCAAAAAGGATAAGATAATTCAGTGGGGAAAGAGTAGTCTTTTCAACAAATGATGCTGAGACAATTGGCTATTCATATGCAAAAGAATGAAATTAGACCCCTATCTCACTCTCTATATAAAAATTAACTCAAAATAGATGATAAAGGCTTCTCTGGTGGCGCAGGCGTTGAGAGTCCGCCTGCCGATGCAGGGAACACGGGTTCGTGCCCCGGTCCGGGAAGATCCCACATGCCACGAAGCAGCTGGGCCCGTGAGCCATGGCCGCAGGGCCTGCGCATCCGGAGGATGTAAACCTACAAGGATTACATAAACCCAGGGAGCTGGAAAGCCCACAGCTCAGTGCATCCATCCTTCTGGCTTTGAAGACAAGGTCCCTGCTGATAATTCCTGTCCAGCCCATCAGGACTGCAGGGAAGCTCCCCTCACCCCAGCCCCTCAGTCCCCAGCTACTCTGTCCCCCAATCTTTCTGGGCCTGCGAGGCCTGGGAAGCTCCAGCCTGAAGATGTGGCACTGGCCAACTCTGGTGGGTGGTCAGAGCCTTGGCTTCAGACATCTGGGGTGGAGTCTGGGCTGCACTCACCACTGTGGGATTTGGGGGACGTTGTTTCACCTGCTGCACCTCATTTGATATCAATGCCGACCCCAGGGAGTACCCAGGTGTCTGCACATGGTCAGTGCCCCATCATCCCCTCTCCCATCTCTCTAACATCATGCCTATTGTTTATACATGTGACAGTCATTTGATCATGGTTGACATTGGCATTTCTTCCCGACTGACGTATTGACATGAACTTTTGTCTTTAGCTTACTGTTACAATGATTATTATAATCACCACTAGTCAACGAACTCATGTCTGTAATCTCCACTACTATAATTGCTATTAGACAGATACAAATAATCCCTGCTCTCATGAACATTACCAGAAGTAGGCAGATGCAGTCTGTTACCTCTGTGCTCTGGGAATCTTCCTTCAGATCTTTGTCGGCTTGGACAAGCCCTTCCACAGCTCTCCATGAACAAGCCCCTTCGTCCTCCTGCCTCCACAGTCAGCAGGGTGGGCTCTGCAGTCCCTCTTAAAGACCACCTCACGCTGCAGATGTGCAGGGACTGGTCCTGCTTTCCTGCTGGCTGCTGTGTATTGAGAACCTACCCTGGGCCGGACGTGATACTAAGTGTCTTGCCAGCCTTAGCCTCAAGATCATTCTCATTTCCATTTAACAGATGTGAGAATTGGGGTTAGAACCATAGAACTGTTGAATGATTTGACCAAAATCCTGCAAATACTGATAAGCCAGCCATTGACCTCAGGTCTTTCAGATTCTAGAGCCCACCTTTTCCACCAGTGTATACAGCCTCCCTCTCCTTTTCCTCATCCTCTCCCAGCTTTGTGCCCAAACCCATCACATGCCAAGTCCCCTTTGGACAGGCATCTTGAGATCTGAGGTTCCACCTTATAGGGAGGGGGTCTGGGACCCCCTGAATCTACAGCCCAGTTCGAGAACTACCTCCTGGGAGACGACACATTGTTTTCCCCTTCACTCCTTCTAGCAGCTCAGATGTGGAACTAGCTCTGCCCTCAGCATCACCTTGCTGCAGACGTGGGAGTGATGACAACGCTGTTCCTAAGGTTACCGTCACACAGTTGCTCCAAGGAGCTTCTTCTGGACATCATGTGATTCTCACAGCATCCTAGGAAGTGGAGCATTTTACCCCCTTGAATGGGGGAACAGAGACCCATAGATTTTGGGGGCCTGAGATGCCCCTTAAGAATCATCAACCTCTTCATTTTGTAGATAAAGAAACTGAAGCCCAGAGAAGGGAACAGACTTGCCCAATGTCCACAGCAAATGAGGGGCAGAGCCACACCAGACCCCAGTGCCCCTAATTTCCAGACCAGTACAACCTGTGAGTCATCCAGGGTGTTGGTTGGTGTGTCTTTTTCTTTTTTTTTTTTTTTTTGGTTTTGGTTTGTTTTTAGTTTCAGCATGATTCCCAGCCTGCCTGCTCTTCTGAGAAGTGGGGGATTGTTGGGGACAGATCTGTTTGGATTCAGACATAAGATTCCAAGATCTGCCACTCACTCACTGTGCTCACTCGCTTGGGCAGCCTCTCCTCTGCCTCTACACACCTCAGTTTTCTTATGTGTACAGCAATCTTTCACAGGACCAGGTAGCTGATTTCGACTCCCCCAGACATTCTGGATGTGTTCAGAGTGTCCCATTCCCTCAGGAGTCTCAAAACTGGACATGGTCTCCATGACCTCTTGGCTTGGGAACGTCTGCTTCACTTCCCCAGCAATGATTTTATCTCCTCCTGCTGGAAACTCGGCTCCAGGTACTTGGGCTGAATAAGTTGACTTATAGAAATTATCATTTCCTGAAGCACGCACATCAGAAGCAACAAGTGGTTGTTCTGAGTGCTTCTAAATGAGTCCCGGAGTCCATCTGGACAAATCCAGCCCTCCAAAGCAACATCTGCTGGCTGGTGGCATTGAATTATGTCACACTATAATAGCATCTCCCTGGGCTCCTGTAACCTTTATTTAACTGAAGTTGGAATCTCCCACCAAGAGACCCACTTCCCTGTCTGGGGACTTTTCCTGGCAGGAGGCGTCCTGGGAGCCAACTGCGACGGTGTTATAGAGGGCAGAACAGGTATCGATGGCAGAGGGAGGTGCCTCAGGTCCTGGCAGGGGAGTCAGGAGTAGGTCCCCAGATAGGAGAGGAGGAGGCAGGGGTTCAGAGGGCCACACAGATGGGATAATTCAGTTCACAGGGTCTGTCACCCAGCGTAGGTGCCCTGGAGATTCATGTCATCATTAACCCATTTACTTTCTCACTCCCTCACTCAGCAAACACTTCTTGGCCGGTGATGGGCTGGGTAATGTGCCAGGTGAAGGGGACACAGGGGTGATGAAGAGCTTGCCTTTACCCTCGAGGGGCTCACAGTCTGGAACAGGAGACAGAGGGTCTGCCTCAAGAAGTGCAAGAAGAGACACCAGGAGCAGGTGGAGGGAGCGCGGAACTGCCTCAGGGGCAGGTGGGGCGGGCATGGGCCTTAGGGTGGGGCCCCCAAAGCGGACCCTGAGACAAGGGCTCTGGTGCCGGTAGTTCATCTGGGGGCTGAGCCCAGGGAGCACGAGTGAGGACATGGAGAGACTGAGCAGGGCAGGGAGGAGAGCCAGTGAAGCCTGGGCTCATGAGTGGGTTACAGCGGTGGGCACTGGGGCTCAGTCCTGCTGGGGACGCTCTGAGGACCGCGTGGAGGACGCCTCAGCACCACCCTGCTGGGGGATGGGCGTTTACCCACTGACTCTCGAGGCATAACTGCCCCCTACACTCCCAGGGAACAGCGTGTGGATGGGTAGGAGGACATGGATTCGGGGGGGGCTGGGAGATTTGAAGCGAAGGATTTATTTCAGGATCATGTGTAGGGAGAGTCGAGCAGCTGATATTCAGGGAAGCCTGGGCTGACGGAGCTGGACGAGCTGAGGCAATGGGAGAGAGAGGGGAGGTGCTGCTGTGGACAGGCCCCCACAGAGGCAGAAGGAGATGGATCCAGGGGGCGGGAAGGAATTGGCCTCCTGCAGGGGAGGAGCAGTTCTGCTTCTGAAATGACTGAGAATGTATAGAAACACTCACTGAGAGAGAGAAGGCGTGCGTGTCTCAGGGCTGTACTTTCCCGCAGGGGGAAGGAGTCAGGTCAATTGCTGGGCAGGGGGTTTCAAGAGGGTGGTGGTCTAAAACAGCATTTGAGGACTAGAGTAGTGGGTACAGACTACAGGAAGGTCAGAGGAAGGACGGATGATGCTGGTGCCAGCTGAGGTTGGCAGTGTCACAGTCATTACCAAACCAGCCCCTCCGTATCTCAGGACCAGAATGGCAAAGGAGAATGGTCACCTCGGTCCTTTGCTAGGCTTGGCAAGACAGGGGTGGCGCAAAGAGAGCGTCAGCCAATGGCGTGTGCTCCCTGGTCTTCCACGTTCCTAATGCTGAGGGTTGGTCTTCGTTCATCCACTCTCTCTACTCTGGAGCCCGTGGCGGTCTCATCCATCCTGCAGTTTTAAACACTGTCTCTGCACTGACAGCTCACAAGTGTGTAACTTCAGCCCAGCCCGCCTCCGTTCCTCCAGGGCCTGCCCATGCCCACTCTCGGCTCTCTGACTGACATCACAGCGCCCGCATGGCCCGAAGCAAACCACACCGTTTCTCCCCAAGTCTGCTCTCAGTTCGCGCCCCCCATCTCAGTTGCTCAGGCCAAAACCTTGGTGTCACTTTCTGTCCTCCTTCTGTCACACCCCATGTGGGACACCCCACACCCAGTCTTCTAGCAGAGCAGACCAACTCTACCTCCAAAATCCATCCAGAATCTGACTGCTTCTCCCCACCGTCGCTAGGTACAGGCGGCCCACGCCTCCGTCATCCCTCACCTGGAGGAGCGCTGCAGCCCGTAGTGCATGTGTCATGTGCTCACATCGCAATATCTCAACACATGTAAGCCACCCAGCTGTGAGATGGGGAAGGCTAGGAAATGTTCTCTATTCGGCAAAGCTACGTGCTCACTGCACACCACGTTTCCTAGGGAAGAAGGAGAGGATGAATAATGGGGGTGACGAGGGTGTCACCAAGGAATCCACTTAGGTAGGAGGATGAGAGATGTCAGGAGGTGGCATTTAAACTAAAATCGAAAGGATAAGAAGTAACTAGCCGTGGAAACAGACTTCTGTGTAAAGGCCCTGAGGCAGGCAAGAGCTGGGCTTGTGTGAGGCACAGACCAAGGGCCTCTGTGGCTTGAGGGTAGATGGCCCTGAAATAACTCCCATCCACAGGCTCTGCTTGCAATGTGACGAGACACTCCTGCCATGGGGCAGTGGGGTCTCCGTGCCCTCGCCTTGAATCTGGGCGGGCTGGTGACTTCTGTGGAAGTGACGCTACGTCACTCCCAAGGCTGCATTGTAAAGGTGATACACCCTCCACCTCGCTCTCTGGGGCTGCCCCATCATGGATCACACCTCCACAGTTTGAGGAATCCAGAGCCACCCAGAGAAAGGCTACCTGGAGAGGACGGAGGCCCCGGCTGCAGCCCGAACTCACAGCTGACTGACAGTGCCACCGATTTTCCAGCCACGTGAGTGAGCCACTAGAAAACGATCTGTAGTCCCAGGTGAACCACGGCCCCAGTACAACAGGGAGCACAAGATAAGCCATCCCCACCGAGCTTTGACACCTTTTGGGGTGTTGTTTGTTAAGCTATGCCTTTTGGAG
Source organism: Delphinus delphis (assembly GCF_949987515.2). Taxonomy (NCBI): domain Eukaryota; kingdom Metazoa; phylum Chordata; class Mammalia; order Artiodactyla; family Delphinidae; genus Delphinus; species Delphinus delphis. The sequence continues at coordinate 23,743,327 of NC_082683.1, forward strand.
GGGAGGTTGTTACATAGCACGAGAGAAGGAAGGAAACCCCTTCCTGGCTGTGGGGCCTTGGACCAGACACAGTCTGCCTGATCCCCGTTTTCCCACTGCCAGGATGGAGAAACAGCAGTCGTCCTGGTGGAGGTATGACCAGGTGAGACCATCATGGGAAGCGTACAGCCCAGCGCCTGCACGTCGTAGGTGCTCAGGAAAAGCTGCGGAGGCTCATGTCAGGCAGTTCTGTGCTTGTGTTTCTCCAGCTGCTCCCTGAGCCCCTCCGGGGCTCGGACCTCAGAGCCAGCACAAGCATTTCCTGGATGGACTCAGGAAGGAGGAGTTGGGGTGTGTATCAGGTGACCCAGAGATTTTCCCTGAGGGCAGGGGATGAGCAGAAAGGTACCCTCAGACCACCCCCCCATCCCTCACACCACAAAGCAGGGAGGTGCCTCACACCCACCGGCCAGCTAACAGGATTTGTCCCCTCATATTTGGAAGACAATCCCAAAGCCCCTCACGTGCGAGGGAAGGGCAGAGCCAACCTCTGCCTACTCCTGCCTCTGCACACGGCTGACAACCCTGGTCACCGGTCTGTGCAGAACAGCCCCCTCAGGGTCCCCTGCCTGCATGGCCCACAGGAGCCCCTGTGCTCTGCGAGCCCCACACCTACAGGTACCTCCTGTTTCTGCTGGGCGGAAGGATCTGAGACATCGTGTTTTTCCAAAATCCCTTGGACATTCTAGTGTCATGAAAAAAAAAAACCAGCTCATTTCAGTGTTCACCATGTCCTGTTATGGAGGTCTGTGCATACCTGCTGTCTGTCTCTGTCTCTGTCTCTCTCTGCCTCTGTCTCTCTCTGTCTTCATCTCTCTCTCTCTGTGTCACTCCCCCTTTCCCCCCACCAACAATATGTTAGGACAATCTGTGCCCTTACAGAGGGACCATCAAGCCACATCAGGCAACATCTCAACACATGTAACCAGATTGCCTGGCCTGGGTACATAAACAAGGACCATCAAAAAAGCTGCGTGTGACCGAGCCCTGCTTGGTTCAACGCTTGTCCGAAAGCTCTGCATTTGCTCTGCTAAGAACAAGGTCTCTTAATGACGGGCATTTCGTCTTTGCCGGAGGACGTGGCAGCGGGAGGGGACGCACAGGCAGGTTTGCAGGAGGCTGGGCTGTGTCCTGGCCGGGCCACTCATGGCCGTGGACTTGAGGTGTGCATCTCACCCGGCAAAGCCTCCTCATCTGCAGAGGGAACAGTGACAGCACCTTCCTTGCTTGGAGGATTCAGAGAAAGGTACGAATTGTCAATGCAGGAAATGATGGTTCTGTGATGGAAGCGACAGCATCTTCCTGTTTTGTCCTCAGGGCAGCCTGGGAGGCAGGCGTCCTGAACTTGGGACCTGGCAAATGGGACCTGGGGGTTAGTGAGATTAGCTAGGGGCCTGGGCACACTTCTTTTTTTTTTTTAAGATTTTTTTGATATGGACCACTTTTAAAGTCTTTATTGAATTTGTCACAATACTGCTCCTGTTTTATGCTTTGGTTTTTTTGGCCACGAGGCATGTGGGATCTTAGTTCCCCAACCAGGGGTCGAACCTGCACCCCCTGCATTGGAACGCGAAGTCTTAACCACTGGACCGTTAGGGAAGTCCCTAGGGCACACTTTTTTTTTGGGGGGGGCACACTTCATAGTGACAGAGGTGCTGAGACTCCAGTGTGCTGTGTTCACCTCCAAAGACCGACCGAACAGCCTGAGTGTGTCCATGAAGGGGAAACCGGGCCCCTGGGGCCGGTCAGCTGCCAGGGGCTCCTGGGCCGCCGTGAAGTGAGCGCGGCTGCTCCTCTCTGCCCGAGCCCAGGGGGGGGCTGCAGACCTTGGCAGAGGGTGGCCCCCCATACCCGCTCTGAGGGGCAGAGTCAGGGGCTCGAAGCTGCAGGGAGCTGGGCTACAGGTCCTGGAGCTGCTCCCAAGTCCAAGGGGCCTGGGTACGAGCTGCCAGAGCCCAGAGCCGCCGTGCACCCCCGGATGACCGACCTCCTGCATAGCACGTGCTGTGCTCACCTCCAATGGTGAGCCTTCCAGGCCCGCAAGTCCCTGAGTTTATCTGTCCTGGGTCTGTTTCAAGTTTCAGGAGTGGCCGTGCCTCTGCTCCACCACCTGCTTCTCAGCAGACCCTGACTCTTGGGCCTGAGTCCTGGAGTCTGACCCACACCCTGACCAAAGGCTTCCTGACCTCTCTGCCACTTACTGGATGTTTCCCTCTGAAAGCTCGTTCCATAGTGGGTCTGAAGCCTGGATTAATTAGCTGCGTGAGTGGTCACTTCTAGATACTACAGTCCTTGGGAAAAATCTGGGTCCCGCGCCTCCTTGACCCTCTCGTGGCACAGAGCCCAGCGCAGGGCATGTGTGTTCAAAAGACTCTGTGGAATGGATGGAATATTTGAGGGGCTCAGAGGTCACATCCTTGGAAGCAACATAGGGGAGGAGTAAAAAGAAACAGAGAGGAGAACAATTTTCTGGGCTCAGCTCCACCTCTGGCTCAAAACATGACCTTGAACAAGTCCCTTTCCCTCTCTGGCCTCAGTTTCCTGCCCTGGACCATGAAAGGATTGGAGAAGATGGTCCCCCGTGTTGACGGACCTAAGAGTCTGCTGGGATCTGACTCCAGGCACACAGACAGGAGCTGATGCCACGTATGGTTAAAGCCACAAGCTCTGGAGTCATTTAGCCCTAATTCCAGTCCCCACCAGCTGGCTCCTTAGAGGCTTCACAATCTTGGGCAAGTCATTTGGTTTCTCAGAGCCTGTTTCCTTAGCTATAAATTGGGTACAATAACAGTGACTATTCAGTGAGAAGAAGAAAGCAAGGTTCTTCGCACTGTCTCGTACATAGGAAGCATTCAGTAGGTGGCTCTTCCTAGTGATGATGATGATGTTGAAGATGAAGGTAATGATAACGGTGGTGGTGGTGATGATGGTGGTGACGATGGTGAAGATGACGATGGTGGTGATGATGGTGGTGGTGGTGGTGCTGGTGATGATGGTGGTGACGATGGTGAAGATGACGATGGTGGTGATGATGGTGGTGGTGATGATGGTGAAGATGATGATGGTGATGATGATGATGAAGACTTCTGCCCCCCAGTTTTACCTGTTGCCATATTCCCCAATTGATGTGGTCACAGAGCAGGACAGGACCGCAGGGATTATCTTTTCAAACCCTTCATTTTATAGCTGGACCTCTGGGGAAACAGAGGTCCAGAGAGGCAGAGGGGCTGGTCCAAGGTCACACCTCCAAGTAAGGACAGTGGGGATGTTGCCCCAGCCCCAGACCTGGCCTCTGCACCACCTCCAGCTGGAAGATTCCTTCTTGCTGTCCTGGGTGCTTCCCTTCCCTTCCCTTCCCTTCCCTTCCCTTCCCTTACCTCCCCTTCCCAGACAGGCTGCAGCAGCACCGGGCCCTTGGTTTTCTTGCTTGTCCCAGAAGACTGATTATGAGTCTTCATCACTGGGTTTTAATCATCCTGGAAGGCCCCAAGCACTTACCAGGGCCAGGTGTCTGTTCTATCTTCCTCACAGCAAACAGTTTCAGCTTCTTTAGTCTCTGTTCACAGGAAAACCCCAGGCTCCTGGCAGGGTCCACACCCTCTTACCTCTCGGAGGACTCCTGCATTCAGGAGGAAGAAAGGTCCTTGAGAGGTCAGGGGAGCACCCCCTGCACAGGATGGGGAAACTGAGACCCGGGGTGGGGGGGCGGGACCTGCTCGAGGTCACACAGCAGGTCGGAGGCTCCCAGCCCACTTGTTACCGCAGCACTGTTGCACACGCTGAGCCTCAACGAGCCCTGTTTCCCAAAAGGGGTCACAAGGTCAAGTTCACCTGTTCCTCACCCACATTCTGCCCCTGAGTGTGGAGGCATCATGGGGTTTCTGTATGGCTCCCCAGGTTCCCCTTTCTGGTCACTTAAAATAAATAACTTCAATGTTGAAAAGTGGTTTGACCTTGTTACAAAAATGACACCAAACTATAAAGAGTCTAAAATCTCCAAAAGTAACACCGCTAACGCTGTCAGGAATGCTCTGTGGCTGCTGCTCCTCCTTCACCCCTCCCCACCCCCTGAACCATTGTCCCCGGCCCCTCCCCTGCTCTGTGCTGCTCTGTGTCAGGAGGCCGACCTGTGTGGACTATATCGGGGTTTCTTTGAAGATGGACTTTGATGGGTTTGGACCAGTGGGAGGCCCCACAGGAGCCCAGAGGGCGGGAGGAGGGGGTAGCGGGGAGAGGGAGTCAGGGTCTCTGCTCCCTGCTCCATCTCTGCCTCCACCTGGGGTCTCTGAGTGGCTGTGCCTTCCCTGACACCACAGCTCACTCACCTTCCCCAGGATCACATGACTAACTATGGTCTGGGAGGTGACTCCCAAGGAGAAAGCAATGTACTGTTGCCACAAGAAGAATGGATACTAAAAGCTGAAACAATAGATGTCATTAGAAGAGGGGATAACTCTGTTGGGTTTTGAAGGATGAATAGGAGTTCATTAGATGGATAAAGGGGAAGGCATTACAGGCAAAAGGAAGGAAATCAGCAGGAGAGTCTCAGCATGAATGAACTCAGAGTAAATGGTTCAGTATCATCCTCAGAACAAGCCTGTGAGAGAAGGTGAATTATTACCCACATGTCACAGATGGGGAAACAGAGGCTCAGGAAGGTGAAGCTTCTTGTCTCAGGATCACACAGTGAGTAGCTAAGCCAGGGTGTGTGCCCCCCGAGCCTGTGCTTGCTCTTTCTCCTGCTCCATTTGCCTCTGTCATTGTCACAAGGGGGCTCATGACCCTGCCTGGTTGGTTCCATGTGATGGTCAGCCCTGTGTGCACGCTGAGCGTGTGTTCTCCAGGTGAGAAGGTTAGTGGTCAGGCCTGACTGAACACTGAGCGTGTGTGTTCTCCAGGTGAGCTGGGTCAGTGGTCAGGCCTGTCTGCATGCTGAGCGTGTGTGTTCTCCAGGTGAGCTGGGTCAGTGGTCAGGCCTGTGTGCACGCTGAGCGTGTGTGTTTCCGGGTGAGCTGGGTCAGTGGTCAGGCCTGTGTGCACGCTGAGCGTGTGTGTTCTCCAGGTGAGCTGGGTCAGTGGTCAGGCCTGTGTGCACGTTGAGCGTGTGTGTTTCCAGGTGAGCTGGGTCAGTGGTCAGGCCTGTGTGCACGCTGAGCGTGTGTGTTTCCGGGTGAGCTGGGTCAGTGGTCAGGCCTGTGTGCACGCTGAGCGTGTGTGTTCTCCAGGTGAGCTGGGTCAGTGGTCAGGCCTGTGTGCACGCTGAGCGTGTGTGTTTCCAGGTGAGCTGGGTCAGTGGTCAGGCCTGTGTGCACGCTGAGCGTGTGTGTTTCCGGGTGAGCTGGGTCAGTGGTCAGGCCTGTGTGCACGCTGAGCGTGTGTGTTTCCGGGTGAGCTGGGTCAGTGGTCAGGCCTGTGTGCACGCTGAGCGTGTGTGTTCTCCAGGTGAGCTGGGTCAGTGGTCAGGCCTGTGTGCACGCTGAGCGTGTGTGTTCTCCAGGTGAGCTGGGTCAGTGGTCAGGCCTGTGTGCACGCTGAGCGTGTGTGTTCTCCAGGTGAGCTGGGTCAGTGGTCAGGCCTGTGTGCACGCTGAGCGTGTGTGTTCTCCAGGTGAGCTGGGTCAGTGGTCAGGCCTGTGTGCACGCTGAGCGTGTGTGTTTCCGGGTGAGCTGGGTCAGTGGTCAGGCCTGTGTGCACGTTGAGCGTGTGTGTTTCCGGGTGAGCTGGGTCAGTGGTCAGGCCTGTGTGCACGCTGAGCGTGTGTGTTTCCGGGTGAGCTGGGTCAGTGGTCAGGCCTGTGTGCACGCTGAGCGTGTGTGTTTCCGGGTGAGCTGGGTCAGTGGTCAGGCCTGTGTGCACGCTGAGCGTGTGTGTTTCCGGGTGAGCTGGGTCAGTGGTCAGGCCTGTGTGCACGCTGAGCGTGTGTGTTTCCGAGTGAGCTGGCCTAGTGGGGTGGCAGGGCCAGCACGCCCCTCAACGTGACTCATTAACTAATTATCCTGCTGCAGAATATCGGGCTCACGGGCTGTGACCTGGGCGGCAGGCTGCTCCCTGGCCCTGGAGACTGAGCCCAGGCCCCTGAAGTCTCATGTTCTATAGCTGGAACTGGGGGTGGGAGGGACCCGGAGGTGCCAGCAGGACAGGATCTGCTGGGAACTGGGACCTGGGTCTTTTCCTGCTGGCAGGGCCAGGGAGAGACCCCATGCACCCTCAAGTCAGCCCTTCTCTCCTTTCGCCCTTCCCCTGCTCATCACCCTCTGCCTGGATCCCTCGGACCCAGGAAAGGACACCGTGGCTGCCTCTTCCAAAGCTGCCTGCCAGTGCCTGGACCAGAACGAGCAGTGAACACACAACAGGAACGATGCCTACAGTCTCCAAGTCCCTGCCCTCCGGGTTCTTTGTAGGCCGTGGACACCCTGGATGGATCCTGAGGGGGAGGGGCAAGGACCAGGTTAGTTCCTAAGAAAGGTGTCCCCAAAAAGTCTGAGCTGACCTGGCTGCCAGCCAGGTCGCTGCCTGGGCCCCGCCTGCAACACGGCTTCCTCACCCTTGCACCCTGGCTCTGCCTGCCCAGGTCCTGGGAACAGGGCTGCTGCTGTCTCCCCAGCTCCAGTGCCCCACCTTCACTTCCCTCGGGACTCTGCTTCCCACCTCCAGGGCCTCCCAACACAGCTTGTGCAGGGGGCAGAGGGTCATGGTGGGAGGGTGATGACAAAGACGGGGTCCCCTTCACTCTCCAGCTCCTTCCCGACCTGCCACATCCTCCCCTTCCCCTTCATGTCGCTCCCCGGCATCATGGGACAGTCTCTTCCTTCGTTTGTCAGCCTCTAGAACGGAAGCGCCATGAGGTGAGGCAGGGTTTGGATCATTTTTCTGTTCACTTCGGTACTTGTGAACAGTGCCTTGAACAGAGCCTGGCACGTAGTAGGTCCACAATAAACATTTTTGTGACGAATGAATGAGTAAAAGTAAAGATCTCCCAGTCAGGTGGGGGGCGCTGGGGGACGGGGTCGAGGGAAGAGTAGCAAGTCCCTCACTGTGGTTACAGGGATGGTTTGAGGAGGCATCCTGGAGCCGGGGACCCACCCAGGCAGCGCCACAGAGGAGGAGGGCTTGGATAAACACTCACTGGCCCACTCGCCCATCCCCTCTGTTCATCAGACCTTCCCTGAGCACCTCCTGTGCACCGGGCCCTGGGACAGAAGTCAGCGCTAGGCCCAGCAGAGCCTGTCCCTCCCAAGAAGCTCCCCCCCAGGGGAGGGAGACAGGCCTGCCCCCCCGCACCTGGGATCAGGGAGATACATGCCAAGGCAACACAGGCAGTGACGCCCACTGAGCCCCAGTGGGTTATAACTGACGTTTCATTTCATGATTACTGGGGGTGGGGTGATTGTTTCCATCTGACAGGTGGGGGAACTGAGGCTCAGGCCCTGATGCCAAACTCCACAACCCCCTCCAAAATCTGTTCCTCTTTGGGTTCTCGATTCACCATCGCTTACTGACAGCAGTGCTGGGCCCTGGAGTCACAGAAATGGATGGCATGGGTGTGGCCATGATGAGCTCCCAGTCAGGGGAGGAGATAAACCTGCCTTTCCCAGCACAGCCCAGATGAGACAGGGAGATGTGACCTCACAGACACAGAAGACAGTGGGGCTCAGAGGACCAGCCTGGGGACCCTGGATATGGGCCCCTTTCTGTCTTTACCACCTCAGTAGAAGCTCGGTTATAACGGCAGGAAGGAAGGAAGGAAAGAAGGAAGGGAGGGAGGGAGGGAGGGAGGGAGGGACAAATGAATGAGTGGAGAGATTGATAAATTCTGACTTGGGCCAGGGGAAGAGACCACAAGAAAGCTAGGAACCTTAATGACTGTGCCCTTGCCCTCTCTGGGCCTCAGTTTCCCCTTCCGTAGAACAAGTGAGTTGGTCCTGAAGGACCATGGTCACTCGCCCTTCTGAGCCTCCTCCACTTGAGGCAAGAGGAGGAGCTGAGAGACGCCGGCTGGTTCCTGCCCTGACTGCAGCCGTCAGCCTGGGCGCCATCCAGGATCTGAGGAGGGTCATGACACTGCACCCTGGAATGGAGCTGCTGGGACAGCTCTGATGAGGATGCATGATGTGAACAGCAGGGCCCCCGGGGAGGCCAGGCTGACACAGCTCAGCTGTAATCCCGCGCTCCAGACAGACACATGAACGACTGTGACGAGGGCAATTATAAAAGCTGGTGTTGGGCTTCCCTGGTGGCGCAGTGGTTGAGAGTCCGCCTGCCGATGCAGGGGACACGGGTTCGTGCCCCGGTCTGGGAAGATCCCACATGCAGCGGAGCGGCTGGGCCCGTGAGCCATGGCCGCTGGGCCTGCGTGTCCGGAGCCTGTGCTCCGCAGCGGTAGAGGCCACAGCGGTGAGAGGCCCGCGTACCGCAAAAAAAAAAAAAAAAAAAAAAAAAAGCTGGTGTTACAGAGCACTCATTTAATCCTAGCAACAGCCCAGATAAGTAAGTCTTTTAGGACTATTTTGTCAGAGACAAAATCCAAAGTGCTCAAACTGAAGAGGGGGTTCAGTGTCCCACAGAACTGGGACGAGCAGAGACAGACCTGCCTCAGGCATGGCTGGATCCAGCGGCTCAAATAAAAGCACTGGACCTCTTGTTTCTTAACGTCTTTATTGTGCTTCTCTCTGTCTGTGATGGGAGTTGGAATGGACCTTCCTTTCTCTTTACTGCTAGAATTCTTCACAGGGAGGGGAAGGAAGGGGAGGGAGGAGTCGAAACCCTCGGCAGCTCCAAGCTTGCAACACCCAATCTGGGACTCCATAGACAAGAAAGAGCTTGCCTCTCCCAGCAGCCAGATGTCGAATCCTGGCAAGGATTCTGATTGGCCTGATTTGGGTCACAGGCCCATTCCTTAGAGCAGTCACTGTTTCCAGAGGCCGGGATACTAGAATTGGTCTGGCTGGGCCTTTAGCCGTCTCTAAGTGTAGGAGATGGGGTGGGAGCTGTGATTAGTAACCCTGTCTGAATCTCATGGCCTGGGGAGTGCAAGAGGCTTGGTTTCCTAAAGGAATGGGGGCTAAACAGAGAGGAGAGGGAACAACAAGGTAACAAAACAGCACGCGTCAATTACAGTGGACAGTATTAATCCTGCTTTACAAAGGAGGAAACTCAGTCTTAAAGGATCGAAGTAACCCTAGTAGGCTAGTAGGTGGCAGAACAGGAACCCAAAAGGCCCTTCACTGCTAACCACTAAGCTAGTGTTTCCCGTGGACCCCACCTCTGTCACATCTCCAGCTCCCCGCAAACCTGGGTTCCAAAAGGTTTAAACTCATAATTCCAGGCAGAACGGAACAATTCTCAGAGCTCAGGCACTCAGGCCCCTGGAAGGCCCTGAGGCTTCAGATCTAATCTTCATGATGAATTTGATCTGAAGTTCCCTTTTCCCCCTCTGACAGAGCATGCTCGCTGCCCCTGGCAATTCCTTGACGACTAAGCAGTGCTGAGAGGAGGCGCATCAAAGAGAATAGACACCAGGTCAGCGTTGCCGGGGGCACTGTTAGCAGGGAGATACGGGGAGCATTAAGACAGCTGAAGTGTGAGCTCTCTGGTGTTCAAGCACATTCTCCAGCAAGGCACACAGCTCACAGCACTTAGACACAACTGGGGCCTCCCCAACGCCCCCTTCCCGCCCCAACCTGCCGGTTTCATTTAAGGGATGTTCCACAGCACATCACAGTTGAAGCTCAGTCCAAACCCCTTCATTTTACAGATGAGAAAACACAGCTCTGAAACACCCAGACACTCATTCAAAGTCAGAGAGTGAGTTAAGGGTGAAGTAAGAACCACCCAGGAGGGATTTCCCTGGTGGCGCAGTGGTTAAGAATCCGCCTGCCAATGTAGGGGACTTGGGTTCGAGCCCTGGTCCAGGAAGATCCCACATGCCACAGAGCAACTGAGCCCGTGCACCAAAACTACTGAGCCCACATGCCACAACTACTGAAGCCCGTGCGCCTAGAGCCTGAGGTCCGCAGCAAGAGAAGCCACCACAACGAGAAGCCTGCGCACCGCAACGAGGAGTAGCCCCTGCTCGCCGCAACTAGAGAAAGCCTGCACACAGCAACAGAGACCCAATGCAGCCAAAAATAAATTAATTAATTAAAAGAAAAAAAAAGAACCGCCCAGGAAGTGCACATTGGGTGCCAGGCACTACGATAGTCACTTTGATACTTGACTTAATCCAATCATCAATCGTGATGATTCCCATTTCATTCATGGGGAAACTGAGTCTCCAAAAGGTTACCTGCCTCTCTCAGCATCACACAACTATGAAGTAACAGAGCTGATTCTGAACGGATTTGTTTGGTATAAAAGTCAAGTCCTGACCCACTGTGCTGGTCATTTGTCCAGTCACCTCTCTGCTCTCCCCTTGGTGACCATCATCTGTGTGATGCTGGACCCCTGCAAGTGGCATTTCCCAGCATCCCTAGACCACTGGTCCCAGAGAGCTTCAGACAATGAGAGGTGCTAAGCCTGGGAGGTTGGTGGTGAGAGACCCTGTTCATCTCTCCTTCTGTCATGTCAGCAGCAGCAGCTGCAGTGGCCCCGTCTCCAGCAGAGGCAGCAGCAGAGGCAGTCCTTCTCCCACGGTTCCTCCAGCCCTGGCGGCAGCTGATCCCCACTTCCTAAGCCCTGGGTTCCCTTCTCTTCCCTTTTTGTGCCTTCACCCTGTCAACCCTTCCACGACCAGTGTCCATAAGAGCCAACCCCTCTGTGCAATTACTAGTGGAGCTTCTGTTTTCCTAAATGAACCTTGGGTTTGCCTGAGATGCAACGTCAACTGAAGGCAAGACTTGAGCAGACCAAGTGGCCGCTGCACTTGACCATAAGTGTTGGTGCCAATGACAAGAAGTATGGGGTGTGATGGCTACCTCTAACTGTTTGGGAAAGAAAACGACAAGCTCAGGACTTTAAATTCTCAGATCAAAGTATCCTCAGAGAACCAGAGATTTAGGAAGGCCCAAAAGAAACGTCTTATCTCTTGTAACCACAGGCAAGACACAGCTGAAAATCAGGCCCCAAATTTAATCCACAGCACATTGCAATCCAGTCCTGCGGATGGTGGAATTACAGTAGAAGTTGAACTTACTCATAGCCTTGGCAAATCCCATATGTGAAATCAATAAGGCATTGAATGAAAAAGAGAGGGATCCTGAGAACAGTAAGGAAAACTCAGATGAAACTGAGAACCCTGAACCCCAAGTCTCCCCAAGCCTCCTTTGCTATTTATGGCAGACGCTGCTCTCGTTTAGGAAAGTAATGTCCCCTTGTTTGGAGACCCTGTAACCCTAAAAGATGTTGAGGTGGGGGCTCTTATCATACTCTTTACATTTTCCATTTGACTTGCCTGTGTGTCCTGTGCAGAAGGCAGATAGATCTTGGAGAATGGCCATGAGCTGCTATAAACTTACTCCAAATGCATCTGCTATTCCAGATGTGGTATCGCTCCTGAAGGAGAAAATCCCCTAGCTCCTGGTGCCGTCCACAGCCAGTGTTCTGGCAACTACCAAAAGGAGTTTGCTTTAGTTCAGCAGGGACAGCAGGAGACCCTGTCTTGCCTCAGGGCTGCACCAACTCTCCTGCTAGGACTGATCTAGACAAGAGGGACTCAATGACTCAGCATTTCATGAAATATCATGCTGACTCACCAGACTGATGACATTATGTGTAACAGACCTGCTGGGCAGGAAGTGGACAGCACCCTAGAAGCTTTAATAAGACATATGCGAGGCAGATGGTGGGAGTATACACCATTCAGTTCAGGGGTCTGACACCTAGGTGAAGTTTCTGAGGTCCAATATTGTGGGCCATGTTTGGATGTTGCCTCTATAGGGACAGACAACTTGCTTCTTGTACTGCCTTCCACCAAGGAAGACACACAGCACTTGGTGGACTTATCTGGCTTTGGAAGCAACATCTCCCACCTGTAGTGTGTGCTGCTCCAAACATTTTTACTGATTTTGAGTAGGGTCCAGGGCAAAAAAGACTGCAGAAAGTCTAGGCTGCTGTGTGGCTAAGGCCTCACCATCAAACCTCTGATGATTCCCCAAATTGCCTGTGACAGATGGAGTAGCTACGGAACCTGCTGCAAGTCCCAGCAGCCCAGAGCCCCAGGGTACTGGAGTAAATCTTTGCATCCTTCCAAAAATATCCTACACAGAGCATCAGGTGACCATAAGACATTTTAATCCCATGGTGAGGCAGGTGTTATCTGATCCACTGAGCCATAAAGTTGGACATGCATGACAGTAAGTCGTCACCAAATAGAAATGGTGTGTTCAAGTTCATACTCCAGTAGACCTTGAAAGCATAAGTAGGTTGCCTGTGCAAGCAGTTCATACTCTCCCAGCACCTGCTCCTTCACTGCCCCAGTTCCCTTCACCCACGCCAGTGACCCTACGTGAGGCTCCCGATGACCAGTCAAATGACGGAGAGCCGCTAAGTCCTGATTGCTAGATGCTTCCACCTGATACTCTGCACAGTTGTGGACGTGGATTTCTGCAGCATTTCAGCCCCACTCAGGAGTATCCCTGAAAAACTGCAAGGAAGGAAACTCCTCCCAATGGCCAGAATTTGGAGCAGCCTGAGCAGACAGAGGGCCGGAGGTGATGATCTCCAGTGGTTCACAGGCCACATCTAGAGATTGGGGGGATGATGGAGATCACAGAAAGAACAGGATTGGAAACTGGAGGAAGTACAGATATATCAGACACATCTCAGCCCTTGCCCCGAGGGGGGCCCCGGGCTCAGCTGAGAACACGAGGCATGGTGATCTGTCCAGGCAATGCTCTAGGAGGGACAGTGCATCAGTGAACACAACTGACCGAGCCCCACCCTCCGGGAGCTACACACGGTAAACGTCAAGCAGTAGCTGTGCCTACTTTTTGTGCATGATATCATGTAATCCTCCATGTGGTACCTCCAAGGAGGAACTATGATGATGCTACATTACAGATGAGAAACGGAGGCTCAGGGGGCTAAGCGGGTGGTCCCAGGAGCAGGTAGGATTTGCACTCATTTCCACCTGACTCCGATCCCGTGTCCTTCGCTCCTGTGACACATGTGGGAAATGACATTTCCTGGGGCTGTGGGTATCACCTTTCCATGCACGCCTGATGGATGAACTTGACCCTTTTGACCCATTGCCTCTCAATTCCTATGGAATCAGTGCCTATGGGCTGTGTGATGCACCCTTCTCTCACCCTCGCAGCAGCTCTGCCGGGGGGTGTCATTATCTCCATTTTCAGCAGAGGAAACCAAGGCTCAGAGGATGCCTGAGCAGAGACAGCAGCCGAGGGGGCAGAGACAGAGACAGAGCTGCAAGGATTGGACTCTCCTCCATGCAGGTCACCCTCTGGACAGGAGGCCCCTGAGTCCCTTACATTCCACAGGCCTGGACTAGACTCTCAGGTCCCTGGCACCACCTACAAGCCCTGCAGTACTATGCTCCCACCTGTCACCTTCTCCCCTGCCCACCTGCCCACCTGCCCCGGTCACTGGGCTCTTTGCTCCTCCTCAAATACACCACACCTGCCCCTCGCTCTCCCTTCGGCCTGCAGTGCCCCCCACCCTGCCCCAGCATCTCCACTGTCTCAGTTTCTCACTTTATTCGGGTCTCTACTCAAATATGCATCCCCCGAGAGCCTGCCCTGAACACTGTCTCAAATACAGCCCTCCCTCCAAGGGCTCTCTGAACCCTCGCCCTGCCTTATTTTTGGTAGCGTTTATCATCACGTGCTTGTGTTCCTTGTCTGGTTTTCACTGTCCTAGATTGGATTCCCCCAGAAGCAGAACTTGAGAGGAGGATACTAGGGCAAGTATTTATTTAGGAGGTGAGGCAGCTCTACTAGAGGTGCCAGGAAGTGAGACAAGGAAGAGAAGGGAGCACGGTTAAACCAGCTGCCACTGCGGGTTCCTGGAGTTAATCCCCAGGGGACCCTGGCAGTGGTCCAATCCAGCCTAAAGATTATCCCACCTGAAGGGTGAGGGAGCTGGGGCGTTTATACCCCAACCCTGGAGAGTCGTTGACTGAGAGCTGCTGTCAGGGGCTGTCAATTCCCTGGCACATCTGGCCTGCCAACTATTCAGGCAAAGTGGCATTCCTGGGAAGAGCCTTCCTTCTTGGACTCCAAGACCTGGCTGTCCCACGGTAGCCTTTCCCAGGACTCTTGGGCAAAATCAGGTACAATGGGAGGAAGCCACAGGGAGCACCTGGGAACTGGGTGGAGGTGCCAGGAGGCCAAGGATTGGGAGAGGGAGACACTGGCATGAGCCAGACCGACACCGTCAAGCGGTTCTGAGGGTCACTCCTCTGACAGATGATGACAGCTCCTGCTCTCCCACCTGTCATCAGGAGGCTGTGTGACCTTGTGCAGAGCCCCCACTGGAAATCAGTGGGGGGATTTGAACAGACAACCCTAGGAACTCCTCCCCCTAGTTCCCAGTATCCACTGTGGCTCTGGACATGCTCAGAGCTCTCCTGGATGCTGGCATCTTGCGTCCCCCCAGGCCAGGGTCTCCTCCAGCGCAGGCCTGAGTCTTGCAGCTCTCATTTCCCTTCCGTCCAAACTGCACTGCAGCTTGGGCCTGACCCCACTTGGAGGTCACCAGGAGCTGTGACCCTTTCAGAATCATGAAAGCAGAGTCCCCAGGACTTCAGGTTGTGTGTGTGACAGAGGACGACATATCGGGAAGTCACGGCCACAGTGTCCATCAGCCAATGGGAACCAATCGGTCACCCCTACGCTCACTCGGGACCAGATCCAGCAAATGTCAGAGCCGGCAGGGAGTCCAGACCACCAGCCGTGCCCCTCCTTGTTCTGAGCTCTGGAGTTGAAAATGCACAGAGGTGGGGTGAGCACCCCAAGGTCACAGGCCAGGCAGTGCCAAGCTTCAGACCAGAACCCAGGGCTCCAGACTCCCGTCCTGGGCACTTCCACCGCCCCTGCTGCCCCGCGGTCTCTGCTCTCCGGCTGCCCTGGACCCGCCCACCGCGGCATCTTCAGCACTAACTCTGCACCTCCTGGAGCCCGTCTGCATCTGATTAAATAACCACCAGGGGTGGGGGGCAAGCGACACCACGGTCACTAAGAGGAGACCAGAGATGAGGAGTGACAGCCCCACAATCCCGTCAGCGCTCAACCTCCACACGAGGGAACTTCAAGTTCACAGAGGTCTCTTTTTATGCTTCAAGAACGTTTTCTACGAGAACCAACTGGCATTTTCTATACTTAATGCATGATAACTGGTCGTATAAACCTAAACTGTCCCTGTAAATCTACATTAAATGCCCAGGTTTCAAAGTATTTAGGACACTTAATTAATGAAGTATTAGCATAAAACCACTACTAATCTGTTCACTTCATGTCCTCCCCCTCCCCAGCCCACCCTCCAGACAACAGCCGCATGATCTTTCTAAAATGCACATCCCACCAAATCTTTCCAGGGTTTCCTGTCCCCCGGGGCTCCCACTGCACTCGGGGTCAAGGTCAAGTCCCTTCTCGCAGCCCCTGAGGCCCCTTGGGACCCAGCCCCCACTGCCCCCTTCATCGTCTCAATCCTTCGTCACCCGCCACGACCTGCCTCTGGCCACACAGACCCACTTGCCACCCTGCTAACTTGTGTCTCTCCCCTACTCTCTCCCGGGCCTTTGCACAAGCCAGTCCCTCTGCCCTGAGAGCCCCCCTTCACTGATCACCTCCCCCGGGGCCTCCAGGTCTCTGCAGCGATGGCCCTTCTCAAGGGAGGCCTGCCCTGCCTGCCCTGAGTTCCCACAGCCCCACATGCCCATCCTCATGCAACTGACCACCCAGAATGGAACCACCCAATTGTCCATCTGCCTCCCCCATCTGACTGGGAGCAACCTGAGGGCAGAGGCACAGCTCAAAATCACTCTGCAGCCCCAGCCCCTGGCTTCAGGCCTGGCCCAGTCCGGGGCTTCGTTGCACGTTGACTGAGGGGTAAAGAATGTCAGGCTGGCAGCGTGTCCCACGGTTAGACTGTATGTCTGACCCCATTCATCACTTACCAGTATACCCTCATCTGCTCAGGCTGTGGCCGGCAGAGGCAGGGATCCCTTGTAACCAGAGAGGGTGTTCCCAGCTCACCTCTGAGGAATGGTTTTGATTGGCCTAAACCAGCTATGGTGATCTCATCTCCTTGGCCAATAATTGGTCTAGGAGTTGCTATCTTCCACCCAATGAAATAGAAGCAAATCCTAGATGAGGCTTCTAGGAAAGAATTCTTTTTCTAAATAAAAGAGACAGTCTCAGTTGATACAACTCTCTTGCTCTTTGCCTGAAACCTTCCTCCTGCCTGCTATCCAGACATGATGTCTGGCTGGAGCTACAGCAGTCATTTCATGACCATGAGGCTACCAACTGAAGGACAAGAAGCCACATATACTAAAGATGGCAGAGCAGAAAGAACCTGGGTCCTGTGTGGCATGTTGAACAGCTGAACCAGGGCCAGTGGTCACCCACATCTGGACCTTTTTTCAGGTGAGAAAAACAAGCCACTGTTTTTTCAAGCCACTGTTAGACAAAGTCCCTGTTACTTACAGTTAAACACAGTTATAACTGATAGAGACAGACTTGGACTCAAATCCCTTCTCTGACACTGATTAGCTGTGACCTTGGGTAAGACAGTAAGACCTATCCAACCTTTTCAAGTTTCTCAAAATGCAATTTATTCATCTGTTAAAATGAAGTTCATGGTCCCTAACCCATAGGTGTGCTCCAAGAGGGGAGGGATTGAGGCTGGTTTGTTCAGTGCAGGGCCTGTGACAATATGAAAAATTGCTAAATGTATCAAGGGCTCACCATGTGCAGACATGGATCTAAACAGTTTGCATGAATCATCTCCCTCAATTCTTATCACATTCCTGTAAGATTAGTACTAATATTAACATCACTTTTTTTTTTTTTGGGGGCAAATGAGAAAACTGAGGCACAGAGAGGCTGAGTCACTTGCCCTGGGACACACAGCTTGCAAATGGCAGAGATGAGATGTGAGCCCAGGCAGTCAGATCCCAGAGCTCACACTCTTAACCATTGTGCTATGCTGACCTGGCATATAGCAGGTGCTCAATAGATGCCTACTGACCAGATGAATGAATACATTGAGACAGGTGCTGGAGGACACATGGGCTTCTGATTCAGTTCCTTCCACCACTGCCTCGGCTTGTGAGGGGCTCCTGAGGAGACCCTGGACCCGGTGGGCAGTGGGTAGAGCCCCTGAGCCCACTCTCCACCCCCCCCACACACCCGTACCCACACTCACACTCATCCCCACCCTGACCAACACACCCCCAAGGCTGAGTCTCCCCCAGGCTCACAGGCCCTTACGTGTGTCACTGGCGCATCTCAGTCCTCAGACACCTCCTCAATTCCTTCTGTGATTGAAACAACACATTTGCTCCCATGTTAACTTTTATTTCTTATTGATTTTCTCTGCCCTGTCTCATCCATGTCCATTTTTATCTCCTTAAAGTAGAAGAAGCCATTCAGCGGGAGAAGCAAGAGAGTGTTCAAACAAGGACCTCTATTAATGGGGCCATCGCCCTTTTTGGGGGCAGAAGGGGTCCACCCATCACTCTGGCCACACTTGCTGGGCTGGGAGAGCCTGGGGAGACGGCTGCCATCCAATCTCCCATTGAGGGGGCGGGGTGAGCTTGGCTTCTGGCGAGCTATCCGGTGAAGTCCCAGGTCTGGGATGGGGGTGTCACTTGGGGTGACAGAGGAGAAGGCCCTGACGGTGGCTGCAGGGGCATATCTGAGTGGAGGTCGGGGGAAGGTTGGGGTGGGAGCCTCAGCAGGGGTCAGACCAGGTGGGTAGTTACAGGGAAGGAAACAGAGGTGAAGCCAGAGGCTGGGCCCCAATGGAGGCAGAGACTCTGAGCTGCGTTCACAGGGCCTGGCCCGGGGCCTTGTTGACCCTCCCGCACCCCTCCCCCCGCCGAGGAATGTGTCCCAGCTCCTCTGAGTCGCTGTCCCCAACAGTCCTCCTGAGGTGGGGCTGTTGGGTGGTCGACCTCTGTGCACCCCCAGAGGGAGGTCCTGGGGGAAAGAGCTCTGTGCTGGAGCGTGGGAGCCTGGGCCCACCTCTGGGTCCCCCATCTCACCTCCCTGAACTGCATTTCCTCCTCTGCAAAGGGAGAATAATAGTACCTGCCTTTGGGGGTGTTGGAGGAGGGCAGGTCATGAGGTCTTGTCAGAAGCACTTCACACAGTGCCTGGTGCACACAGGACTCAACGAGGGCAACTGTGACAATGATGGTGATGATGGTTGTGTTAAGTCAGGGTTCCCCAGAGAAACAGAACCAATTGTGTGTGTGTGTGTGTGTGTGTGTGCACGCGCGCGCATGCGCACACATGTGCACACAGAGAGAGAGAGAGAAAGATTTTAAGGGCTTAGCTCACAGAGTCGTGGAGGCTGGCAAGTCCACGATCTGCAGGGCAGGCTGGCAGACTGGAGACCCGGGGAAGAGCTGATGTCATAGCTCAGATCTGAAGGCCCCTCTGCTGGCAGGATTCCTTCCTCTTTGGAGAAGGTCAGTCTTCTTTCTCTCAAGGCCTCCAGCTGATTGTACGAGACCCATCACGTTATGGAGGTTGACCTTCTTTACTCAGAGTCTACTGATTTAAATGTAAATCTCATCAACAATCTCCTAGACTAGCGCTTGATCAAATATCTGGGGACCATGGCCCAGCCAATTGACACATCAAATGAACTACTGCAATGGTGATGATGACAGTCACGGCAATGACAACAGTGCTGATGATGACGACTGAGGAGAAGGAAGAGGATCACGAGCTCTGCCCAGTGGCTGGAGGGGAAGGCAGAGAAGCAGGAACCCGCCCCTCCTGGTCTCCATCCCTGCAGATCCACGAGCTGTTCTTTCACTGCCCCTCACTCAGCATCCCGATTCCCAGGTCTCAGAAGACACCAAGAGGGCTTGGAAACCAGGACTCAGGAGTCTCCTTCTCAGGGTTTGGCCTTCCAGCCCCCTGCCTGCTCTGCTTGGTGGCAGCCCTTGCTCCAAGGCCGTGAGTGAACCCTTGCTTCATGGTGACATTGCTAGAGGGTGGCTACCGGGCTGGGAGCCAATTCCACTCTGCCTCTCTACTTAGGGACATATCTTGTTCCCACCAGGATAGCAGATGGGGCTGACAATCTAGAGATGCCGCAACTGTCCCCCCAACGTGTACTGCTACCCCCTATTGCCTTCTATGTAGGAGAGGATACAGGAAGCCCCTGGCTCTTCTGATATTCCTTCGAGAAGGACTTGGGGGCACAGGTGGCTGATTCTATATCTAGGTATCGGCCGCAGTTCTGCTTTCCAGGGAAAGTCTTGGAGCGGAGACTGGGGAGATGAGGGTAGGCAGAGTGCTTCAGGTAAGGCTCATCCTCCTTGCTTGTAGTGGGAGACCACAGCAGCTCTGCCCTGAGATCAGTTGGCTTCTCTGATCTAATTAGCAGTGTGGATAATTAAACCCTACACACTAACATGAGCCTGCTCCCCTGAGAGCACTTCAGCTCTCCTACTGCTTAAATATGAGATGGTTCCTCTTCTCAGAGGCCAGGGTCAGGGATGCAAAAACCAGAGACGGAACTGTGATTACCAGTCTGATTACTCAGCAGGAGTTAATAAAAAATAAAATAGAAGCCATCCGCCCCAACAAATAAAAATAATTGACAACACTCTGAGTAATTTCTTTATTTCTCCTCTATTTAAAGAAACAAGGGCATTTTAATTTTTTACTCCTTTTCTATTCTCATGGTTCCACTTATTCATTCAGGTCCTTTGCTGAGAACCTACTTGTGACAGGCACGTGCTGGGTGCAGTGAATAGAAATAAACAAGTCAGACAAAGTACCCGCCCTCCTGGGGCTCATAGCTCTTGAAGGACATGGCAACAGTCATACAGACAAATGTGTCGGGCTGGGGCCAAGCATGCCATGTACAGGAGGCAACATGGGAGGATCATGAGTGGGACTAACTCAGATGGGGGTCTTAGGAGCTGATATTTAAGTTGAGACCTGAAGGAGCTGGTTACCTGAAGAGTTGAGGGCAGAGTGATCTATGGAGCGGGAACAGCATGTGCAAAGGCCCTGGGGTGGGAAGGAGGGTGTCAGAGGGACGAAAGAAGGGCACTGGGGCAGAGTGTGATGAGGAGGGAGCATGAGGAGGGGAGGAGAGGAGCCAGACCCTGCGGGGCTCATGGCCTTGGCCAGCAGGACTGAGTTCATTCAAGTTTCTTCAGGTGATATTAAAGGGTTTTAAGCAAGGGGGTGGCCTGGTCAATTTGGGGCTACCGCTAACCCTGATTGACACGGTGGTGGTGGTGGGGTGCCTAACTGCCTCCTCCCAACCCCATCATCAGGAAGGTCCGAAGCCTTTGCGTGGAGCAGTCTGGGGCCATCTAGAAGAGGCATCACAATGTAATGTGGGGCAGAGGCGGAAGGTGGACCTACAGCTACAAAAGCCACTAGGGATCCACGGACATCGTGAAAGAGATTTGGACTCCCCTGGGGTTCAACCCAAGAGTATTGAGGTCCTAAGGGCCTCCTGGATGTCTAGCCTCACTCCAAGGAGGCTCCCAGTGCAAGTCACATGTATGGCTGACCTGACCCTCTGTGTTTGACACAAAGGATGTGCCTTCTCCCTGAGCAAATCCATCTGTCCTGGGGAGCTCAGAGAGGGCAAATTGCTCTCCCAGACTGAGCTGGCACAGCATGGACAGGGCAGCAGAGGGAGAACAGCGTCAGACAGATCTGGGCTAGGTCCCACCATCACATCCTAACTGTGCAGATGTGGACAAAGCTCTCCCCTCCCTTGAGCCTCAGTTTCTGCATCTGTGAAATGGATACAACATCTAACCACCACCTGGTGGCATTGCCCGATTCAAAGCACAAACTCGCGCACACACACACACACACACACACACACGCACAAAACCACATAATAAAAAATACAATAAAACCAAAAAGGTACCTTATGATCCTCTAGATTGCCTACCCTGCTCTCTGGGTGCCCAGCACCAGGGCTAGGGGTGGGGGGTAGAGAGTGGAGAAGCTGGCTATTTTCAGCCTGGAGGAAAGTTTGTCCACAAAAGACATTCCTCATTCTTAAAAATATTTCTGTGGCAGCCAGGATGTTGGATATTTTGATCTAGTATCTGGAATTAAGACTTCATGGGATGCCCCTCAGCTTTCTTCCCCAGACCCAACCCGGAGTTCAAAGGGAGGCTTGCATGAGACCTCATGCTTCCTCCTGCCCTGGCTTCACCGTGGCTGGGTCTGCAGAGCTGACTCCTGCTGGCTGCAGGCAGGCAGAGACGGGAAGTGAAAGGAGAGAGCTGGTCCAGCACCATCACCTTCCATGCCCTGACCCTGCCCACTAGTGAGCGTGGCCCAATCAGTGTCCCGCCTCTGACCAATCAGATCTGCATATCTTCCTTCCTTGGGGAGAATGGAGGGGGCTGAGAAGGACCATGGAGCGAAGGGCAGTTTCTCCCCAACAATAATGAGTCAGACTGTAATAGTGGCTATAGTACAGACTTAAAATGCACTGGAAACAGAGGTGAAGAATATTCATTTCATTTGGAAATTGAAGGAAGTTACATGGAAGGTCTGCCTTTGACCTTGGCCTTAATCATGTGGTAGGATTTCAATAGGCAGAGATGGGGTTCAGTATGGAGGCATGAGGGGGGCAGTGCAGGGCACAATTCAGGAACACTGAGGGTCTGGCATGTCTGGGGGAAGGGTACAATAGATCGGGCTGGATTTAGGAAAAAGACTCCAGTGGAATAGCAAGGGCAGGTGGGAGTAAAGAAAGAACACGTGAACAGGGGAGGGACAGAAACAAATGCTCGTACTCCAGCAGCAGCCCGGGACAAGCACTGATGTGTGGGGGAGGGGCTAGAGTGGGGTTCAGAGCGTACTCTCTGGAGCAGCTTCCGATTACTAATAAGCTCTAGACAAGTAGAATCACAAAATCATATTTTTAATACTGAGGTATCACTGATACAATCAATTGCACATATTTAAACTGTACTCTTTGATAAATGTTGACACGTCTGCACCGTTGAAACTATCACCGCAATCAACATGATATCCATCACCTCCAAAGTTTCCTTGTACCACTTCCTCCCCTCCCCCAGCCTCACCCTGTCCCCAGGTAATCACTCATCTGCTTTCTGTGATAGATAGATACATAGATACAAATAGATGATAGATTAGCTTTTATTTTCTAGAGTTTTATACAAATGAAATTATATAGTACGTGCTCTTTTTTTGTCTGGCTTTTTTCACTCAGCATAGGTATTTGAGATTCATCCATGTGGTTGTATGCAATAGTTCATTCCTTTTCATTACTGAACAGTGTTCCGTTGTATAGACAGACCACATTTTTTTTATCCATCTACCTGTTGATGGATATTTGAGTGTCTCTATGTTTGAGTTATTTAAAATAAAATTGCTATTACTATCTGTGTGCAGTGTAGAGATATGCTTTCTTCTCTCTTGGATAAATACCTACTACTGAGATGGATGGATCATAACGGTAGGTAGGCATGTGTGTTTAACTTTTTAATATACCACCAAACTTTTCCAAAGTAGTTGTGTTATTTTACATTCCTAACCCCGTTGTATTAGAGTTTAGTAGCTCCACGTCTTCAACACTTGGTATATTCAGTGCTTTTAATTTTGGCCATTCTAATGGGTATGTAATGGTAGCTCATTGTGGTTTCAATTTACATTTCCCTAATGGCTAATGACATTGAACATCCTTTCATGTACTTATTTGCCATAAATATGTCTCATTTAGTGAAATGTCCCTTCAAATCTTTTGCCCGCTTTTTAATTTAATTTAATTTACTTATTACTGTTTTGATAGTTTTTTTAATAGTATATGTAAAAGTCCTTTGTAATTTATATGCTTTGCAAGTATTTTCTTGCAGTCTGTGGCTCGTATTTTTTTCATTTACCTAACAGTGTAGTTCAAAGAAGAGAAGTTGTCATTTTGACATAATCCAATATACTATTTTTTTTCCTATGCTTTTCATGTCATGTCTAAGAAACGTTTACCTGATCCAAGGCCACAAGGGTTTTTTTTTCTCATGTTTTCTTCTAGATTTATAGTTTTAGTTTTATATTTAGGTCTCTAATCCATGTTGAGTTAATTTTTGCGTAGGGGGAAAAGTATGGATGGAATCTTTGTTTTTGTTGCTTGTTGCATATGCATATCCAAATGTTCCAACACCCTTTGTTGAAAAATTTCCTTTCTCTAATTAATTACCTCTGAACTTTTATCAAAAAACAATTGTCCATATATTGTGGGTCTATTTCTGGCATCTCTGTTTCGTCCCATTGATCTATGTATCTATTATACTTTGATGACAACATCACATTTTTGCTATTGCTGTAGCTTTATCATAAGTAATGAAGTTAGGTAGTGTTAGCCCTCCAACTTCTTTTTTTTCTAAGTCATGTTTGCTATTCTAGATCTTTTACATTTCCACATGAGTTTTAGAATCTATTTGTCATTTCTATTAAAAATCCTCCTGGTATTTTGGTTGAGAATGCATTGAATCTATAGATCAATTGGGGGAGAAATGACATCTTAACAATATTGAGTCTCTCAACCCATGATCACATTTAGTATTTGGGTCTTCTTTAATTTGTCTCAACAACATTTTGTAGTTTTCAGAGCATGAGACTTGCACATATTTTATCAGATTTATCTCAAATAATTTTTAATTTTTGGTGCAATTGTAAATGGTATTTTTTTATCCAGTTGTCCACTTCCAGTATACAGATTTTTGTATATTGATCTCATAGACTATAACCTTACCAAACTCATGAATTTTAGTAGCTTTTATTTATTTATTTTTTCTTGTAGATTCTATCAGATTCTCTACTTAATCATGTCATCTGAGGATAAAGAGAGTTTTACTTCTTTTTTTCCAGTCTGGATGCCCTCTAGGCTTTTATTAATTTTCCATGTCTTATTGCACTGGCTAGAACCTCCAGTATAATGTTGAATAGAAGTGGTGCAACCTGACATCTTTGTTTTTTCCCTGATCTTAAGTGGAAAGGATTCTGTTTTTTATCATTAAGTCCCATGCTAGATGTAAGTTTTTTCATAGATGCTCTTTATTAGGATGAGAACATGCCCATATTTCATCTTTGATAGAACTTTTAATCAGAAATGAATGTTTGATTTTATCAAAATTTTCTGATTATATACTTTTTCCTTTTGGTTTATTAATATGGTGAATTATATTCATTGATTTTCAACTGTTAGAGCAACCTTGCATTCCTGGGAAAAACCTCTGCTGGTCATGATGTAGTATCCTTTTTTATATTGTTGAATTTCGTTGTTAAAATTTTGTTCAGAATTTTTGCATCTGTGTTCATGAGGAATACTGACCTGTAGTTTTTTGGTTTCATTTTTTCTTGTAATGTTTTGGTCTGGTTTTGGCATCGGAAAAACACTGGCTTCATAGAATGAGTTGGAAAGTATTTCCTCTTCTTCTGTTCTCTGAGAGATTTGTGTAATTGGTATTATTTCATTTCTGAATGCTATGTAGAATTCTCCAGTAAAGGCATTTGGGCCTAGAGATTTCCTGGAAATTCTGGAAGATATTTAACTACAAATTCAGTTTCTTTTATTGATAGACGGCTATTAAGGTTATCTATCTTTTCTTGAGTCCGTTTTGGTATATCTGTCTTTTAAGTAATTTGTCTATTTCATCTAAGGTATTGAGTTTATCAACATAAAGTTATTTGTGATATTCCTTTCATATCACTTTAATGTTTGTAAAACCTGTAGTGATATCACCACTCTCATTCGCAATACTGTAACTTTGTTTTATCTTTCTTTTTATCCTGATTGGTTGGGCTAGATGTTTATCAATTTTATTGATATTTTCCAAAAAAAATAGTTTCTGGTTTTATTGAATTTCTACCCCTCTCTTTTCTATTTTACTGATTTCCAACCTGATTTTATTTTTACTTTTCTTTTTCTTGCTTTAGGTTTAAACTTTCTCCTTTCTCTGGTTTTACAGTGAAAGAAGTTAAAGTCATTGATTTGTGTCCTCTCTCATTAAATTCCAATATAGACAGAGTATGTATCATGTATGACATTGAATGCATTCAAAAATTCTATTACTGTTTTATGGCCCAGAATATGTTCTGTCTTTATAAATGTTCCACATACACTTGAAAAGACTATGTATTCTGCTGTTATTGGGTGGAGTGTTTTATAACTGTCATTTAGGTCAAGTTGGTTGATGGAGCTGTTCAAATCTTAGATATCCTAATTGACAATTGGTCTACTTGTTCCACTAATTATTGAAAGAGAGTATTGTAATCTCTGACTGTAGTTGTGGATTTGTCTATTTCTCTTGAAAGTTCTATCAGTTTTTGCTTCATGTATTTCTACGCTTTTTTATTAGGTGCTTAAACATATGGGATTGTTATGTCCTTTGGAAGAACTGACCCCTTTTTCATTATGAAATGCCCTTCTTTGCTCGGACATTTACATTGTCTAATATTAATATAACTATTCCAGTTCCCTTTTAATTAGTGTTTGCATGATATATTTTCCTTCTTTTTTTGTTTAACCTATTTATGTATTTATATTTAAAGTACGTTTCCTTGTAGGCAGCATATAATTCTTTTGAAATTAAAAAAAATACAATTTGACAATCTCTGCCCCTTTTTTTGGTAGAGTTCAGACCACTTATATTTAATGTGATTATTGATATGGTTATGTTTAAGTCTGTCAGTTTTTTATTCATTATCTATGTGTCCCATCTTTCTTTGTTCCCTCTTTCTCTTTTCTGCCTTCCTTTCAATATTTTTTATTATTCCATTTTATCTCCTCTTTTGGCTTATTTTCTATAACCTCCATTTTGTTATTTTTTGCTTGCCTTATGGCCTATATGATATAGCTTTAACATGTAACAGACTGATTTCAAGTAAAATTATACCATTTGCATATAAGAATTTTATGATAGTATACATCCATTTCCCTCCTCTCAGTCTTAACACAATTGTCATATACTTTACTTATACAGATGTTATAAATGTATGCACATTGGAACAATATAAATACATTGTTATAATTATTTAACAGTCAATTGTCTCTTTAAAAGAGTTAAACAATAAGGAATGTATATTTACCAATGTAGTTATCATTTTTGCTCTTTATTCTTTTTTTAATCATTTTTGTTATGTGATGTGATTATTTCTTTCAGCTTTTGTATGTCTGAAAGTCTTTATTTTGCCTTCACTTTATTGGAAGGTATTTTTGCTGGGTAAAGAAATCTAGGTTAACAATTTTTCTTTCAGTACATTGAAGATGTCATCACTCCCCTATCTTCAAATTTACATAGTTTATGAGAAGAAATTGGCTGTTATCATAATCCACATTCCTCTATGTGTTATAGCTTTATTCTCTGGCTGTTTTTGCTGTGTCTTGATGTAATGTCCTTCATATTTCTTGCACCTGGATCTGTAGGATTGTAGTTTTCATCAAATGTGGAAAAATATTTAGCTATTAATACATCAAATAAACTTTTGTACACTTCCCCCTCCTTTGGGAACTCCAGTTGTATGTACATTAGGTTTCATGAAGTTGCCCCAAATCATTAATAATCTTCATTCTTTTTCTATTCTTTTTTTTCTCTGTGTATTTCATTTTGGATAGCTTCTATTCCTATGTCTTCATAATCAGTCATTTTTTCCTTCTGTAATGTCTAGGCTGCTGTTAATCTTACCCAGTGGATTTTACATCTCAGACATTATAGTTTTCATCTCTAGAATTCAATTTGGAATTTTTATTATGCATTCTGTGTCTCTACTTTCTAAACATCTGGAATACAGTTTAATGATTATTTTAACATCCTTGTCTTCAACTTCTAATATTTGTGTCAGTTCTGGATTGGTTTCAGTTGATTGATTATTTTCATCATTATGGGTTGTGCCTTCTTGCCTCATTTTATGCCTGATAATCTTTGTTTGGGTGTCAGACATTGTGAATTTTCCCCAGTGCATATTGGGTATTTTTGTATTCCTATAAATATCCTAGAGCTTTGTTTGGGGACATAGCTAAATTACTTGGAAACAGTTTGATCCTTCTGGGTCTTGCTTTTAAGTTATTGTAATGGGTTGAATAGTGTCCCCCAAAAAACTCATGCCCATTTGCAACCTCAGAATGTGACTTTATTTGAAAATATAGTGTTTGCAGGTAAAATTAGTTAAGATGAGGCTATACTGGATTAGAGTGGGCCCTAAATCCTATGACTGGTGTCCTTATAAGGCTCTGAAGACACACAAACAAGAATGTCTTGTGAAGATGGAGGTAGAGATTGGAGTAATGCATCTATAAACCAAGGAATGCCAGGGATTGCCAGCAACCATCAGAAGCTAGGAGAGCAACATGGACCGGGTTCTCCCTCACAGCCTCCACAAGAAGCTAACTCTGCCAACACTTTGATTTCAACTTTCTATCCTCCTGAACTTCAAGAGAATAAATTCCTGTTGTTTTAAGGCCCCTAGCTTGTGGTCATTTGTTATGGTAGCCCTAGGAAACTAATGCATACGTATTAGGCAGATCCAGTGCGCCTTCTAGTCTAGGACTAATTCTTCCCACTGAAGCAAGACCCTTTGGAGTATTCTACCCAGTGCTCCATGAATTCTGAGGTTTTTCAGTCTAGCTGGTGGGCACAAATGTTATTCCTGGTCCTGTTCACCCTAATACTCTCGCATGGCTCTTTCCCTGGCACTTCTCTCACACACGTGCTCTGATCACATACTCAAGGCCAAGCCTCTGCACAGCCCTGGAGTTCTCTCCCTTTGTGCAGCTCTCTCCTCTCTGGTACTCTGTTCGTGCAACTCCAGCTGCCTTGCCTCCCCTGACTTTGTCCCTCTCCTCAATTCAGAGTCAGCCAGGCTCCACCTGGGCTCCTCCTCCCTGTACTGACTGAAAGCTCTCCTAAGGCAGTGAGTTGGGGCAATCACAGGACTCACCTCACTGGTTTCCCTTCTTCTCAGGAACCACTATCCTTCATTGCCTGACATCCAGTGTCTTAAAAACCAGTGTTCCGTATACATTTCTTTTTTTGGTTGTTCAGGTGGGAGGATAAATTTGTTCCCTGTTTATCCATCTTGGGCATGAGCACAAGTCCCAAAATCATAATATCTTAAAGCCCTAAAATAAAGGAGTCTTATAATATAGGGATAGTTAACCAGAATCTCAGAGTCTTAAGCGTTTAAAGCTACAGCAATTTGAATCTTAGCTTGCTCAAGGCACTGGATACTTTCTGAATGATCACCTCCAATAGTTAACAAGTATAAATTGTTCCACGGACTGGGCTCAGTACTTTGCACAAATTCTGTCCTTTTGTCTCCATGACAACCCTAGGGAGTGGGAACTATTATTTTGTCTGATTTTCCAGATGTTTAGTGAGTGTAAGTCATTGCTGAAGGTCAGACACCTTGTAATCAACAGGGTCTGGACTCAGCCCAGCTCTCTTGGCCTCCAAAGCGCATGAGCTCAGCCTCTCTGCTGGTTTGCCTCCTGCGAGGCCTCTCTGCTGAATGCTCACCCTTCCTCTGTGCACACCTCCAGTGACAGGGAGCTCATTACCCCTTCCCAAGGCTGCCTATCCATCCCAACTATGGACACATCTCTCCTGCTGTTCCTAAATCTGCCCTGGAAGACCCCACAAAAGAACATAACCTTCACCTGGGGCTCCTGTAAGGAGGGGAGCAGCTGCCTGAGGTGGGATAACGGTCACACAGGAGGGGGGAGTCAGGTTAGGGAAGCCCCAGCTGCAGCCCCTCCCTGGCGATAGAGAGGGGGGTTCATCCTGAGGGAGGGAATCAGCCAGAGACATTGGGAGCAGGACGTCTCAAAGACAAGTGAAGACAGAGCCCAGAACACTGGGCCCTGGGGGTGAGGGGTGGATTATAATACAGAAACGCAATTCTCCAGCAGTCAGAGGCATGCGGCCTAGTCAGATTGGACTCGGAAGTGCTGTGCCTTTAATTTCTTGGCTCTTCCCCCTGAAAACTTATTCTACAAAATGTGCCTTTGCGCCATCCATCCTCCCAGATGGCTTTTTAAGTGAAGCTGTTTGTTAAGTGGGAGAAGAAAAGGGAGGGGTGGGGGAGCAGGAAGGGGGCGGTGGAGCCACCGCAGCCCCCAGGGCTGGAGACAAAGTGGGAACAGCAGCGAGTGGGAGGGCGGGGCAGGGAGAGCCGGGGTGGTCCAGGAAGGGGCGGAGCAGGCCTCCCTGGATGGGACCTCGGCACAGCGGAGTCACGTGACCAGAGTCCCAGGGACAGTCGCTGGCAGTGTCCCGGCCCCACTGTGTGCCCAGCTCTGGGTGAGCACTCGGGACTCATTGACCCAACAGGTCCTCACACAGCCTGTGTACCAGGTCCTAGGACCATCCTCATTTCACGCAGGAGGGGCTCAGAGAGGTACAGGCCTTCACCCAAAGTCACACAGCTGGTGAGAGGCAGACTCGGGATTCGAGCCCAGGACTGTGGGACTCCAGAGCCCCAGCTCTTAACTGAGATGTCACACAGCCCCTCCCAGACTGTCAGCTGGAAGAGCCTTAGAGATCAACCCCACCGCAGTGCTATCACCCTCGGTGCCTCAGTTTCTCCATCTGTACAGTGAGGCGGTTGGTGCAACTCCCTGATTCTCAAGCCTGACTCCACATCAGAATCTCCTGGGGCTTTTCAGCAATACTGAGGCCTGGGCCCCACCTCAATATCTGGATTTTTTAAAGCTCCACCGTATCCCAGGACATTCTAACTTGCACAGGGTCACACTGCACCCACTCAGGTGAATTCTCAAGGTGAGTGTTTCTGGAGCCGATTACAGGAGAAGGTTGAGGAGATAGGATTGGCTGTGACCCCACACCTGAGGCAGCCCAGTGGGAGGGTCTGTGATGGATTCCATTTCCACCTCCACATCTGGAGACCTCTTTTGTCCCCTCCTCCTTTCTCATTGCAGCCCACTCCTCTCTAAGCCAGGCGTCAAGAAGCCATGATGGATCACCGCTGTCCCTGGCCGCAGATGGCTCCTCCACCGCCCGGCGCCAGCTGCCCCAGCCCGGTGTCTACAGCAGGGGCTCAGTGAATGGTTATGGATGAGAAGAAGAAGGGAGTGCCTGGGGACGGGGGTGCCAAGATGAGGATGTCACAGCAGAAATGCCAAACTGGCTTTCCTCATGTGGCCCTGTTATAGGCCTGGCCTGCATTTTCCCAATTATGAAATGAATACACACACACACACACACACTTTTGTGGCCTTTTCCTCCCTAAGGACAAGCTGGATCTGTCAGGTTCCTTAGCAATCCCCAGATGAAGGCGGGAAAGGTAGGAATGGCGGGGAAAGGGCAGTGGCGGCGAGGCAGGCACATCACTCACAAACGGGGGCTCTGTCTCTCCAGCGGAAGCGGCGTCTGCCCATTTCCCAGAGGGGCAGAGCAAGGCAAGGTGTGAGGCCACGGCCAGAAACTCTCAAGGTAGAGGGAGAAGCCTCCCTCCTGCCCACCTGGACCAGGGGCCTCAGAGCTCAGTCTGCCCCCACCCCTAGCATGTTCCTCCCTAGGGTTTCCTAACCCAGAAAAGCACTTGGAAGCCCTGAGAAGCCCCATCCCCTTCATCACTCCCCTAAAGTTGAATTAAGTCATTCCTACCCCCATTCATTCACCAAGGCCCCCTGTGTGCCCTCCCTGCTCTTGGGACACAGCCATGACCGAAGCAGCCCCGTCCCTGCCCTGTCACCTCAGGATCACTATTTAACGGGGAACACAGGAGCAGATAAGTGTACAGGTGATGAATTACAGCTGTGCTGAGGGCTGTGCTTGGTGCCGGGAGCTGCAGAGCAGACAGAGGAGAGGAGACCCCAGGTAGAGGGGCCAGGGGTGCAGAGCCCCACCCCCCGGTGGAGAGAGCTGGGGGTGCTTCTCTGCACAAGGAGGCCCCGGGCTCCCAGCTCTGGGCAGCCCCATCAGCTTCACAGTGAGGCTGGGTCCTTCCGGTCCACGCTCACCTGACTGAATGCTGTGACCCCATTTCCAGTCTCTAAAATGCTGTAGTAATTCGCGGCCCCAGGCTGGCCCCGCCCACAAGCCGGCTGTGCCCCTCAGGCCCCCGTGCTTCCGCCCGCTGACCTTCTCCTTCTCCTCTTTCCCAGCCTCCCTTGCAGCCTGAGATCCCCTGAAGGGCCCCCCACTCTTTTGGAGGTTGAGGGTCCCCTGGGGTCCGTGGGGATGGGCTTGGATTTGACACCCTGACGAGAGGCCGCTGGCGTCTCCCGTGCCCCTTTGGGGACAGTGTCCTGGTCTGTAACTGGACATCATCACCCACCACAGGGCGTCCAGAGCCGGGGATTTGGTGCAAACCCTGACGCTGAGTCCTGCTGGGGAGGCCCAGCGAGCGGAAGCAGTGTCACCTCGTGAACCCGCAAGGACTCGGACGGGGACCCTAAGAGGAGGACATCCTGTCCCATGAGCCTCCATCTTCAGGCAAATGGGTCCCTGCCCACCTGTCCTCTGATCCCAGACATGGGGCCTCCCTGGACCAGGACAATGTAACTGGACTGTGGTCAGAGCCCAGGAGCATATTCTGGAATCCCTGGTAGAGGCAAGAAGCTGGGGGAGGGGAGGGAGGGTAGATGCAGCAGAGGGGGGGGGGCGTGGACTTCAGTCAAATCCATTTTCTCTCTGATGCTGGTCCTGATGATGCTTCTGGTTCTGGGTGTGGACGGGCGGTAACTCTGGGAAAACTCCGGAGGACAGGGACGGTGGGGAATCCAACAGCCCCGGGGGCATCTGATCCTGCTGCTGCTGCTGTGACAAGGACAAGGCTGATAATAGTGTGCCGGGCACCGTGCCAGCTCTACGTCCTCCATTTCCCGGCATCCTCACTACAGCCTCAGAAGGAAGTGTCCCATTTTAGATGAGGAGACCAAGATTCAAAGAGGAGCTGCCACTTGCTTGTCCCCAGTTTAGGTCCCTCCTGGCTCTAGCGTTGCCTGGAACCTCCGAGTTTTCCAGCTGATACCACCTCATCTGTAAAATGTAAAATATGCCCACGTTCTGAGGTTGGCATGGCAATGGTGACTGTCCCTTTTAGAGCAAGTCTTTGGAGGCGGATGATGGAGTACCAGGTCCTCCAAGGCCAGCCTTGTCTGAGGCGCCCATTAAGGAACAAATGTGGCCCAGCTGCACACCACCTCGGGATGCACTGAGGAAATTGTTACAAGGACAATGAAATGAAGGGAGAATCCGTCAGCCTGGCAGGGGGCAGGGGGATGCCCACCACCTTGCAGCCTGGCTCACAGGGGTGAGGGGTAGGGAGGACAGGGCCTCTCAGGGGCTCATCCTGAGACAGGAACTGCTGGGTTCAGATGGTTCTCCTGACTCAAAATTTTCCCGTGAGATCCAATTTCAGGAATGCTTTAAAACTGCTGGCAATAGAGAATATCTCTCTTGTGAACTTGAAATGGTAAGAAGGTTAGTCTGCAACTAGGAGGACCTTCAGGAGAAGAACTGCCTTAAGTTTAAGCCTAAGTGGATTTGTGACACCTCAAATCCACTTTGGAGTAATAATAATAATACCAAGAACAACGTAGAGGGTCTGTGTACGTGCCTAAGCTGTTCTGAATACTCTACACAGACATGCCCTTATTTACTTCTCAGCATAGCCCTATGAAACAGGCACTATTATTCCAATTTTACAGAGTGAGAAACTGAGACACAGAGAGGTTACGTAAAATGCCCAAGTTCACACAGCAACTAAGCCCCAGAGGCAAGATTCACATCCAGGCTGTCTAGCTTCAGAGTCCCTGTCCTTAAGCACCTTGACACAATGTATTGATACCTTCATGAAACACAGGGAAGAGAGACAAAGCAATAAATATAAAGGATGGAGAGTTTGAGCAAAAGATGTCAGCAAGAGAATTACACGGCCAGCTTTCTTTTAAAGAGCACTTGGTTATTCAGGCTTCAGCAAATAGTCACTGAACACCCACTGGGCATCAGGCCCTGTTCTGGGCACTGGATGGGCTGGAGGGAGGGAGACCAGCCTGGAGGTGATTGCAACAGGTCGGTAAACTGAGACCCAGAGGAGAAGGGACGCGCCATGAACACAGCAGGTGGGGTGGGGCCAGTTCCTCTGACTCCCTGCCCAGAAATGCACCCCCAGGCTGCTTCTTATTCTTGTCAAGAGGCTTCCTGGAAGCCCCAGAATTTGATCTGATTATCAAATTGCTGGAAAACAAGAACCATAGCCCAGGGCTCTGGGAGCAAATGACACATGAAGTATAAATTGAGGCGAATCAAATCAGTAAAACAACACCGCCACCAGTAATACTCAGTGCTGTTGAATGTGTGGTGAGACAGGTATTCTCATGCAGAGCAGCTATGGGGACTGTCAGTCAGGCCAAGCGTTCAGGAAAGTGATTAAGTAATAAAGACCATGAGGCTTAAACATATGTGGTGATTCCACTTTCAGGAATCTGTCCTGAGGTAGTGATCAGAGATTCAGGCAAAGGTAACGCCCCAGGAGGTTCATCACAGCCCGATGATGTAGAAGAATGAAACACTGCAACCCTCTAAATATCCAGCCTTAAAGGCTGCTGATAAAGGTTGATGCATCTGAAGGTTGGTCTATTATGCAGTCATTAACATGTTGCTTTTGAGGAGTTTTTAACGATATAATAGTGAATAGAAAAAAAACCATAAAACTGTATAATCTCAATTATATTATCACAAGTATAATTCAATATAATTTCAGTTACAATACAATTATAAAATTCAATACATGCATGGTAGAAGATTAGAAGATGATCATTAAAATAACAAAAATAATAAAGCCTACTGTGTATGGAGTACCTGCTATGTGCCTGGCGCTATGCTAAGTGCTTTACACGTATTAGCTCATTTAACTTCACAGCAACCCTGCATCATGGGTACTTTTATTTCCATTTTACAGATAGGAAAGTGAGGCCCAGAGAGATTGGGTGACATGTCCAATGTCACAAAGCTAAGAAGCTGAGCCAGGAGTTCACTCCAGGTCTGGCAAACCCCAGAACCCTTGTATTATCACAATTAATTACTCTATTTGCCAAGCTGGGGAAACCAAGGCAAAGTGGCAGTCGGCAGAGCCTGAGAACCAGGGATCTTGTGAACCATACTAAGCCTTTGGACTCTTCATCAAGGAGGCTGTGCAGGGACTTAAGCAGGAGAGGAATATGGACCCTGGCTGAGCCCTTGAGGATCTCAGAGACCAAGGCTGAGATGGGTTACTTATGAAATGCTTCTGTCCCCCTGCTTCCTGCTTTGTACTTTATGCCCTAGCAACACTAACTTGCTTGCAGTTTCCTGCACACCTGATACTGTTTCTTCCCTCCATGCCTTTGCTCATGCTGTGCCCACTGCCTGAAATGCCCTCTCCTCTACCTGCCTTGATGGCCTGGTGAATTCCTCTGCCTCCCTCAGTGCCTCAGCTGAAATGTCACCCTCTCTAGGAAGCCTGCGCTCTTGTGCCGAGGTGGAGTGCGTGCCTCAGGCATCCTCGGGAATGGTCCTCGGTGCTAGGCGTTGCTGTGGTTTGTTTAGGTGTCTCTCCTCGTGAGACTCACGGGATGGGGACTGTGTCCTGTTCCGCTGAGATGTGGTATAATCTGGTGGTCAGAGCCTGGGCACTGAGGGCAGACAGCTCCAGTTCTAGCTCAGCATCACCACTTACAGTTTGACGTGGAGCAGATGCCTTTCATCATTTAGCATCTCTGTTCCCTAGTATTTCAGATGGGGTGATGCTGACACCTACCTGTCAGGGCCTGTGAGGAGGGAGGGAGTGGGTGCTTGTGGAGGGTTAGAAGGCACAAAACAAGCATCTGCTGTTATCTCTCCCTGACTCTCCCAGGCCCTCACAGAGCCTGACCCAAAGTCAGTAAACATTTCTGAATGATTAAGTGACTATTTTGGCCTGACTGTGACAACCATTCAAAGCTCCCATCTCCAGGAGCCTAAGCCCTTTGCTCAGTGTCTCTGCCATCTCTACCCAGCAAGCTGGCTCTGTCCCCTCACCACCGCCATCCTGCCTATGGCCTTGGATACTGACCACACAGAGGCACCAGTAGGGCCCCGGCTCTCCGGCTTCCAGTTGAGCTTGGCGGTGGGGCGGGGGGCGGCGGGGAGAGAAGCAGCAGGAGATCAGAGGCAGAAGCAGTCAGTGTTTCTCTCCCTGTCTCCCTCACTACCATGTCTGAGGATCACCCCTCTCCCAAAGGCCACAGCCCTGTGGGGCGCCCCTCCCCCTACACAGCTCTCTAGCTGGGTTCTAACTGCCCCTTCTTCAGGCTCAGGCAGGGTGAGGACTCCTGCTGCTGTCAGCCTGGGCCCTGCCCCCTCCCAGCGGGCTTCTCTAACTCCACCCACACCCTTGTCAGCAGTGTCTCCTGAAGTGCCCGGTGTAGGGAGCCCTCTGTCCCCTGCAGGGACCCTGACCTAATACGGCACCGCCCACCTCTCCCCTTCACCACCCTGCACTCTGATCTCTGTGCCCGCTAACCTTGATGCTGCCTGTGCCAGAAGGGGCTGTGCCTCTCTCTCCAGCTACCCACACCCTCCCTGGTTCAATGCATAGACTCATCACTGACCTCGGAGCCCTCATGAGTCCCACGCCAGGGCATCTCCCACCTAATCTGTGTGACCTCTCATGTTTGAGTGGCTGCTGGAGGGAAGCAGAGCTTGGTGTACTTGGGGTAGAATGCCCTGGGTTCAAATCCCACCTCCGCTCTGCACCACCTGTGCGAGCTTGGGCAAGTCACTCTCCTCTCTGACCTTTGAGTTTCTCGACTGCGAAACAGGCATGACCATGTGGACACTTCGTGGCCTTTGGGGGATGAAATGAGGTGACAAATGCGAAGGCCCGTGTGCACAGCAGAGGCTCAGTAGATGGTGGTGATGATACTGCTGTTGAAACGGTGATGATTATGACGATTACGAGGCATCTGTCCTCCCGCGCAGTGAGCCCCTAAGGGCAGGGACCGCATCTGATTCAACGCCGTGTCCCCAGGGCCTAGCTCAGGGCCCAGAACACAGTGATGGCTCAAGAAAGGATGCTCTCCATGCAGCCAATTCATTCCACAAAATACGTACTGACAGGCTCTGTTCCAGACGCTGGAAATGGAGCGATGAACAGACAGACACAAATCCTTGCCCTTGAGGATCTAGACAGCTCTGGGGCGGAAGCCGGGACTGAGTTGCCTGGGAAGAGGCACAGATCCCAGAATGTTAGAGCAGCGGGGGGACTGGGAGATGTAGCAGCCCTCCAGAGACCCCATCCCAGAGCCCCTCGGGCACACCTGAGCTCACCAGTAGCTGCTGGGGACAGTTCCTGAGAACTCTCCCAGCTTCCCTCCGCTGTTCTGGCTTTCTCTGCCCCACAGGAGCTTGCTCTGCCCAGGGGTATGATCGACTATAGGGGAGGGGGATTTCATACTCACACAGGTGACCCTCAACCAATAAGGGGCAGGAGTCAGTTGAGACATGTACCACGTGGTTCCCCTGTGGGTCCCTGGCAGGATGGCCCCACTGCTCACAGCAGTATCCATGCTCCGTGCACCTTTATCTGACCTTTCTCCCTTCCTCTCTCTCTTCTCTCTCACTTGTGTGTGCTGAGGTCACCTACCAAATAAACCACCAGCAATGCAAGACCTTGCTTCAGGGACTGTTTGTGGGTAGCCCAACTAAGACAGAGGCCATCCGAGTCCAAACTCATCATTGTACCTCTGAGGAAATATGTCCAGACAGGACAAGTAACACCCAATTCACAGGGCAGTTTGGGGCAGAGCAGGCTCCCCACTGCGACCACCCACCATGGCCACTACAAAGGGCAGAGTCCACAAGCAGACAGGACTCTGCCTTCCCCTCCCTGAGCCACATGCAGAGGATTTTTAAATTCTTTGGTTTTACATCTAAAAGATGAGGAGAACAGATATCGCAATTACTTTTACATAAGCATGTTCAGGAAATGTTGAAATGCTGAAATATTCCAGAACCACCCACTGCACCCTTAAACGTAGCCTGTGTTTACTTCCAAATGGGGTGCCTTCTCAGCATATTGATCTGGGCTGCTGTGCCGCTCCGTACAGCTGGGGAAAGACCATCATTTCCTCCTCTTCCTGCCTTCCTTTTCTGGGGTCTGAGGCATTTCACACTCACCTGTTCTTGGAAGGACCTCCAAGCTTCATCAGGCCCCACCCACTGGGTCTGTGAGCAGAGGTGTGGTTTCCTCCGTCCTAATGGATCCATGGAGTTTCAGGGAGGTGCAGTGACCTGCCCTGGGTGCAAAGCGAGGCCAGGGCAGAGGAGGGAATCTAGGCACGGGCTCCTCCAGGTTCTGGGCTCACTGCCTTTCCTGTCCCATTGCACATTTAGAAGTCAAGTCAAGTGTTCTTCAAACACACGGAGTGCATTCCTACCTCAGGACCTTTGCACTTGCTGTTGCCTTGGTCCAGACAGAAACACACGACACCCCACCCCCCTTTTTAATGGCTTGCTCCTTTTCTCACTCAGGTCCTGCTCAGAGGTCTTCTCATCAGGATGAGCAGGGGTCAAGGAGGAATGCCCTGAAGAGGTGGCCCTGGAGCCAATCAAGCCTGGAGGCCACGTATTGGAACATCGTGGAGGAGACTCAGGAGCTGGTTGAGGGTCTGGCCAAGATGATGATTAAATCCTAAAATCTTGTGATTCTGACTTGAAATTTTATGGTCTTAGGAGTCTATTAAGTGATGATTCTAAGATTGAGGGGTCTAAGACTCCAGGATTTTAGGGCTGTTGAGTGCTGAGGTGCTGAGATCTCACGTGTGAGCCTTTGCTCCTGGAGGAAGAGCAGTCAGACGCTTCCTCTGGCCGAGAGTAGGTTTCCCCTCCTCCCCCAGTGCTGTGTAAACGCGCGGCTCTTTGTGGCATGGAGATGCAAATTGATTCTGCAGTTCCAATGCCAGGCACTTGCCTTATCTGTGTGTTCCAGTTTCCAGAACAAATATTAGAAGACAAGTCTGTGGAGATTTTCTGTGTGTACACGAGTTAATTCCTCCAGCCAGGGGCTCGTCCAGACACGGATTTTAACACAGGGTGCCATTCCCGCACTCAGTGCAAGGCAGGGCTGGTGACTGGGCTGCAGCGAGCCCAGCAGAGGGACGAGGGCCCTGTCTCCCCAGGAAGGGACTGAGGGGGCCCTTTGTGTGCAGAGGCTTGGGACCGAGGTGGGACGAGGCAGGAGGGAGGGCAGCCCCAGCGGGTCTGGGCCGTGTGTGCGGATGGGGACGTTCGCTGCGAGCATCCAGGGGGTCTCTGCATGAACCCCGGGGTCGGGCTCACCCGGGGCCGGTGCCAGTGGAGTCTCACCAGCGGGGGGGAGGGGCAGGGCAGCCCTCACCTGGGTCAGACACTGTGCTGGACCCCGGATGGGCTCCGAAGTCAGGCGGACGGGGCAGCGCTCACCAGCTCAGTCATGGGATCTCTTCAAGCCCCTTGGGATTCAGTTTCTTCAAGGGGACCAAGGGTCCTATCCTCCCCATCTGCCTGGTGGTTCTGAGGGTTAGAGGAAACCCCCAGGCATGGAGCACGTAATGAGCACCAATCCCACAAAGGCCCCCATCACGCCTGCTTTGGTGGGTGGGGGCGGGCGCTGCTTGGAGTGCTTTACACAGGTTCCCTCCTCCCCCAGCCCTGGGAGGGGCGTTGTCATCACCCCACTTCACAGATGAGGAAACCGAGGCACAGGGAGGTTAAATAACTTGCCCAGCATCAGGCCATTGCTCTAAAAACCTGTGAACAGGTATAGAAACATTTAAGTTTTTCCAGCAACCCTCCTAGCTGGGTGCCCAGGAAGTGGCCAAATTTCAGCCTGGGCACCCAAGGGCCTGGCCCTCGCTCCGCTGTGACGGATGCTCGGCTTGTAGCCGGGTGACAGTGAGATGCAGTTGACGCTCCCAGGCCTTTGCTCGTGCTGCGCCCTCTCCCTGGAACACCCTTCCCCCTTGTTTATCCAGGAAACTCCTACCCATGCATCAAAGCCCAGGCAGGCCCCGTGCTCTGTGGACAGCCCCCCACCCCCTCCCTGCACCCTCTGCAGCCTCCTGGATGGCACAGAGTGCGCTGCGGGGCTGGCTTCAGTCCTCAGGACTTGCCACCCTCTCTGTTCACTTGTCCCTTCTTTCTAGCAACATCCGTCGAGCCTGGCTCCTGTCCTAAGGCTCACATTCTGGGAGGGAAAACCAACCCCATGGTGTTGGTATTATTGCCCCATTTTAGAAAACCTCCTACCCACCAGGTTTGTCATTTCCTGAGGCCACAGGCCCCGGCAGCAGGTAGCAGTCTGGGAACTCTGAGCCCCTTCCAGGCTGCCAGGATCCCCCTGTGGGGCAATGGAGCAGCAGTTCCCTCTGGGGGCTGTACAGCGCCCCCTCCTCTCATCCATGTCTGTCCCTCCTTCCCGCAGCCCTGAGACGCCTCCTTCTGTCACAAACCACAGCACTGTTGCTTAGTCACGTTAATTATGAATGGATCACAAGAGGCTCACGTGAGATTTACAATAATACATTTAGGCACCACGTGATTAACTCAAAACAACAGGCGAGGCACGTGGAACATATTAATACACGAACCTGGCAGGCGGCCTTTCATTCCTGGACCTTTCCCTTAGAGACTCAGCAGTGGCCGGCGGCCCAGCTCGTATCGATTAGCAAAGCGTTAAAAATTTACGACAAGTTGGAATTAATTGGCCCCAGTGAGGGATGAGTTTGACTCAGGCCAAGATTCCATGTCCCCCATGAGGTGAGCCTGGAACGGGGAAAATTCTGTAAAGGAAGCAGCAGCCACACGGACACTGAGTCCGTTGTCCCTCTAATGCTCTTACAGGGTCTATCCTGGCCGGGTTCAGGCTGCCGTCCTTGCTCACCTGCACCGTGCCCCCAGCTTCTCATCTTGCATGCTCAGACCCACCCTCCTCGCCGCGTGGCAAACTGTCTGGAAACCCACCGTGGCTCCCTGTCTCCCCAGAAGGAAGACCTTAGCCTGGCACCCACCCTTGCATCAGGCCACAATGTCCCTGCCTGGCCTGGGTTGGACACGCCCAGAGTTGACACCCATCCTATTTGCAGAGCTGTGAGGAACCTCCGCCTACCTGGGGAGAGGGGTCAGGAAGCACACGTGCATGAAGGTGCTTTCTCTGAGTTGGGGTCACCTCCTTCACGTTCCCTGCCCTCTCCTCCATCCCAGCGTGAGGCCCACCCCAGCTCACAGGTGCTGAGGGCAGGAGAGGGCTGGGTGGACCCTGACTCCAGGCCTGAGGCCAGACACTCCTTTGCGCCTGACCTCTACCCCCACATCTGACCCATCAGCCAGTTCTGAGGTTCTCCCTCCAAAATATGTCCCCCTCTGGCCTTCTCCATTTATCTCCCGCCCTGGTCCAGGCCTCCCATCTGCTAGGGTCCCCCTGCCTCCACCCCTTCCCGGTTCCAAGCCATGCCCCCCTCAGAGGGGTCGGATCACGTCACTTTTTGCTAAAAACTGACCCCTTGCCTCCAACTAAACTTAAAATAAAATGCAAGCTCCCTACCACCTGGCCTACGGGATCCGGCCCCCCCCGCCTCCACTCGTTTGCCTCTGCTGTTCCCTCCACCAGGAGCTCCCTTCCTTCTGCTGGCTCTCCTCCTGGCCTGATCCTTCTTGTTCTCAGGACTCAGCTCCAATGTCATGTCTTCCCCAAGCACCGTGCTAAAGTGGCACCTCCCCTGCCCTGGGGGTCCCCAGTGTCCCCCTCCAGATCCTTGCTCCACCCGTCCCCTTGCTCCGTGCTCCCAGATGGCTGACCATATCATCCACATCCGGGGGCCCCTGCACCCCTCTGGCTTCCAGGTAGGTTTGGTTATGGGGAGCCCCAGCAGGAGATATGGGAAGGAGGGGAGGAAGGTCGGGTTGATTATCCCCCCCGGGGTCCCTCCCTGCAGAACACAGGGCTGGCTCCATCCCCAGCCTGTGGGTTTCAGCTCCAGTCAGGTGACCATTCCAGACACCCTCCACACAGCTCTCTTCATCTCTGGGTTCAGGTAATTGCTCCTCCCCGCGCCCTGTCAAGCCTGAGGCAGTAACTCAGCTCCTTTTCTGGGGTTTCCTTACTCCCTGCCCACACCTTCATAAACAGTCTCCTTTTAAAACTCTCCTCAAATACCTGATTTGACTGTCGTTTCATCTGTCTCCTGCTGGGGCCCCGGCTGACGCTGTCCACCCTCCTCAATTCCATTTCCCCACTCAATTCCATTTCCCCACAGAACTTCTCACTCTTCAAAACTATTGCTTGTTCATTATCTGTGTCCCCCCACCAGAATATAAACTCCATCTGAGACGGGGACTTATTACGTCATAGATCAGAGGAATAGAACAGACACGCCCTTGCATCTCCAAAAACGGCACTCAGACTCACAGGAAAGCCCAGCCAACTCTATGAAAGTTTCTTGTTAGATCTCACTGACTTTTAAATGCCTTCACGCGGCATTTCCCAAGCTGGGATCAGGTGACACTCATCTGGGAGCTGTTAACAGTTGGCAACCTTACACTGATGGTCCATATTGGCCTGATTTTTCTCGTTTCACTGAGAGCCTGTGATGATTTCATCCCGGGCTGCCCTGCCATCAGGTTCAGGTCTGTGCACTGGCTCAGTCAGGACTGGGAGACCCTCAGCCACTGTTCCCTCCAGACCCCAAGGGGCCCAGCGTGATTGTGGGCTTAATTTCATCCCCTTCCCCCTCCACCCAAGCCCACACCTCCTGCCCAGACCTGCTCCTCCCCAATCTGTGCCAGGCTTGGAATTCTGGGCCCAGCCGCCCCAGGCCCTGGGATCCACGTGACTAAGACAGACAGGGCTTCAGCCCTAGGTCAGGAATTCAAACCCTGGTCTCTGTCTTACCACCAACTCACTGTGTGACCTGGGGCTGGTTGCCTTCCCTCTCTGGGCCTCAGTTTCCGCGACTTCTCCTGCTACTCCTTCTACGTGGGATTCCCTTCCGTGTGAGCAGGTGGGACCAGACACTCCCCTAGCACGATCCCTACTCCGGTGCTGAGGTCTTACCCAGCAGCACAGATCCTATTGACCGTCATCTCTCTTTGGGAGGTGAGAAAGGAGGAAAAAAATGTCATCCTGACTATGAGACATAATTATTGTCATCAGAAAGCAAAAGGCAACAGCCTCATGCTGGTCACGGCCGGCCTGACTACAGGGACATTTTAGTTACCAGCGGTACTAAGCTGCC
This sequence comes from Delphinus delphis, assembly GCF_949987515.2. Lineage (NCBI taxonomy): Eukaryota > Metazoa > Chordata > Mammalia > Artiodactyla > Delphinidae > Delphinus > Delphinus delphis. The sequence continues at coordinate 23,785,762 of NC_082683.1, forward strand.
TTGCTGAGCAAGACGAAGCCATAAAACCTTGGTCCCTCCTCCAAGATGTGGGTTTTAGGATTAACTAAGCCGGTGAGAAGGAATGAAGCCCCTCCTTGATGACAGAGCCTTGGGGATTCGACACCTAATGACAAGAGAGGGGACGTGGGAATGGGATCCAGCATCGCCATCACCAGCGTCATCATTGTTATGGCAACTGACATAAATAGCAGCTTACCTCTGTCCTGAGGGCTCTCTGTGGGGTCACTCACCTGACCCTCACCACAGCCCAAGAGAGGAGACAGCGTCGTCATCATCTCCGCTTCCCAGGTGAGGAGAATAAGGCTTGGAGGGGTTACGTCACTTGCCCAAAGCCACTGAGCTTGTAAGCGACGATAAAAAGACTATGATGGGGCTGAGACTGTCCCGAGCTCATGCTGCTTGTTCCAATGATGCACTGACACCGGCATGGCCTTCACTGTCCCCTGTTGATCAAACGAGCGAGACAAGGGCTCAGCAGCCATTAGAGTCGGGGTCTAGGAGGGAATCATCCGCATCACACCTGTCACCTGGCACACCTATGTCACTGGCACATCCTGGCACCTGGCCCAGGTCCTGAAGGCTGTTGGGTCATGACTAGAGGTGGGCTGGAGGAGAGACTGTTGGTACCTTATTTTCCACGTCACCAGGCAAGTTGCCTGAGCTCCCTTCACAGACCTCTCTCCCCTTTTCGACAAGCCTGAAGCCCAATGGCTGGATTTGCTCGGCCCTGCGGGTGGGCCAGGTACCCAAGGATGAGCTGCTCTTGCTTGCCCTGGGCCTTGCTGCCGGATTCAGCATAATGTGAGAATGAAAATTGGATTCAAGATAATGTAAGGCGGCTCCTGGATCTAGAAGAAGAACCAACGCCTAGTGTTGTTGGGATCTGGGTTGGAATGGGCTGGCCACCCCTCCTGCCTGCCCTCCTTGACCTCCAGGACAGAGGGGAGCATCTGGGCAAGGTCAGGGGCCATGAGTTCCTACCATAGGGGGTCAGCTGATTCTCCCAGGGGAAAACCAGGACACCATCAAGAAAAGAATATGGAATCAATGCCAGGTGGGCAGGAGTTCCAGAGTCCCTCCCCCAACCTCCCTGACTGGCTCAGGGGCCAGCTGGGTGCACAGGCTGCTCTGCCCAAGACCTCCCAGCCCCAGCCCGGGGTGAGCTCGCTGCTCTGGCAGGCACTGGGAATGTAGGTGCCACCTACCTGGAGGGAAGTTGAAGCTGTCCAGAAACATTGCCCCAGGGGAAAAAATAATAACAAATTAATCCATCCTCTCACCACTGAGCCCCAAATTCTGATGATGAAGAAGGAGGAGGAGGTAGGAGTCTGTGTAAGGGTTAAATAAGGTAAAATGTATAAAGTGCTTAGAGCAATGCCTGGCCAACTGGTCTCATTCAATGAGGACCCCATTAGGCACAAAGCATGGGCTTGTCATGGGCCCATCCCCCATCACTGCCTGTGTGTTCTTCAAGGGCACTGTTTCCGGTACCAAAGTCATTCGAGCTGAGGGCATGAGGCTGATGGAGATTTCTACATGTGGAGCTGGCCTCGGGTGGCCTCGGCCAGCAGCGGCTTGAAGCAGGATCTCAGTTCCCCAACCAGAGATTGAAGCCAGGCCACAGCAGTGAGAACACTGAATGCTAACCGCTAGACCACGAGGGCCAGTGGCTAGAGACAAGGCCCTGGCTTGTCTGCTTTGTAGAAATGAATTTCAACAAAGAGACGGAAAGCAGTGAAACAAGTAAGGAGGAAAAAGAGTACAGGTGAATAGGCACACGTGGGCAGGCTCAGAGAGAGAGTCGCACCGTCATGGTAGTTTAAATCACTTATATGGGGCATTTCTTCCAGGTTTCCTCTGGCCAATCATCTTGTTTTGCCTGGCTCTGAGTCCGTGTTTGGTATAACTCAGGGTCCTCCCCTGTGTGCACCCACATCTCTTAGCCAAGATGGATTCCAGCGCAGAAGCCTTTGGGAAGGTTGACACCACATATTATGGCGTGGCACCCCCTCCCTTTTTGGCCCCCAAGGAGCCTTTCTGCACTTATGTAGTCGGGAAGTTCTCCTTAACCTCAAGAATGAGAAATATGTGGTCTCTTTATTTCTTATCTGGGCAGGACTCGACTCCTCTCTACCCCTATCATTATCTTTATATCGGAGAATCTGTCCACAGGGGACAGACTTCAGCTGCTCAGCCTGGGGCCCAACTATCTCCCGCCTCAGAGCCAGAATTGGGCAATCCTTGCACAAAGGAATGATTCTTCAGTGACAGACTCCCCGCACCTGTAGGCTGGTCAGGCAGCTGGGTGGAGGGCAGTGGTTAGAGTTACCCAGGGAGTTGGGGGTTGGGGAGATCTGCCCAGGATCCTCAAACCCAGCCACGTGGGTGGCCTCCGTCAGCCATTTGCAACAATGTTTCTCAATAAGCAACAGTTCCACGAGGTCAGTATTGTAGTACCTGCTTCACAGTTGAGGAAAGTGAGGCTCAGGAAGATTAAGGGAGGAGCCCACTCTCTCTGAGCTCCTCAGCAGCAGTCAGGACTCAAACCCTGGACTCTGATGGTTTATAGTGCACCTAACAGGTCTATCCGTGCTGGATAGATTGATTAACCCAATGGTCACCAGTGATGCTTCTGAAAAAGGCACCTCCTCTCATATCTGCCACGTGAGCCCAGGGAACACCTAAGAAATGATGAGATTAGAGCAGGAAGTGGACAAGGCTCCCCACATCCCCAGTCACCGCAGCACTCGCAAACGCCTGCCCACCGTGAACGCGAGGCTGCCCCACCACACCGCCAAGGTCAGACAGTGTCTTCATATCCTGAACGTGGCATAACGCAGGCATCTCTGAAAAGCCTGGAATAAATCCTGCCCGTTTGCTCCTGCCCTTCTCAGGCACCTCTCAGGCCCCAGCGGTGACACTGCTCTGTTTCCATCAAGGTCCAGCTATTTTTTTTTTTTTTTTTTGCGGTACGCGGGCCTCTTACTGTCGTGGCCTCTCCCATTGCGGAGCACAGGCTCCGGACACGCAGACTCAGCGGCCATGGCTCACGGGCCCAGCCGCTGCACAGCATGTGGGATCTTCCCGGACCGGGGCACGAACACGTGTCCCCTGCATCAGCAGGCGGCCTCTCAACCACTGCGCCACCAGGGAAGCCCAAAGTCCAGCTATTTTAAAGGGGACTTTAAATAACATCTCTGCTGCCAAGAAATTTGTGTCCCACAGAGACGTGTGATGCTGTGAACAGACGAACAATGAGAGAGGTTCAAGGCCCGGCGGCTGTTGGACAAGGAGTACGAAGTGCCCTCCCCTTCCTTCCATCCTTGGGGATGTCAGTTTCCAGTGACTCAGCAGACGTCACCGCAGAGCACCGGCCGTGTGCAGGGCTCTGGGCGCGGAGAAAGCTCGGTGACGTTCTGTGCTTGAGGAGGTCACGGTCAGATGCGGAGCAACACACACCATCCTACCCACAAAGCCCCAGACTAGAGGGACTGCCATTCCACAAGCACCTCCTGTATACAACCTGCTCATTTAGTGCCTACTGTGTGCTGGGCCAGGTGATTCACAGGTATTGGCACTAACCCTCACAACAACCTTACCTTGTAGGCAGGTAAGGTTTTTTTGGGTTTTTTGTTTTGTTTTGTTTTTTGTTTTGCAGTACGTGGGCCTCTCACTGTTGTGGCCTCTCCCGTTGCGGAGCACAGGCTCCGGACGCGCAGGCTCAGCGGCCATGGCTCATGGGCCCAGCCGCTCCGCGGCATGTGGGATCTTCCCAGACCAGGGCTCGAACCCGTGTTCCCTGCATCGGCAGGCGGACTCTCAACCACTGCGCCACCAGGGAAGCCCGGCAGGTAAGTTTTTTACAGCTTTATTGATGTTTACTTTATATACACTAAACTATACATGTTTAAAATGTAAAATTTCATATCTTGAACATACGTATATACCCATAAAACCATCACCCCAATCAAGATAATGAACAGATCATTATCTTCAAATTTCCTCATGCCATTCAGTCATCCCTCTCTCTTGCTGCCTGTCCCCATCTGCAATCATCAATCTCCTGTCACTATAAATTAGCTTGCATTTTCTAGAGTTTTCTATAAATGGAATCTCAGTATGTCTGCCTTCTTTCACTCAGCACAATTATTTTGCGATTCATCCATGACAGAGCACAGATTAATAGTCCACACCCCTTTTGAAGATGAATCGTATTCCGTTGTGTGGATATATGTACCTCCATGTTTTTACCCATTCACCTGTTGATGGATGTTTGGATTGTTTCTAGTCTGGGACTATTACAATAAAGCTATAAATGTTCATGTACAAGTCTTTATAGAGACACATGCTTTCATTTGTCTTGGGAAAATTCCTGGGAGTGGAATTGCTTCACCATATGATAGGTGTCTTTTTACCTTTTAAGAAACTGTCAAACCATAGTGGTTGTACCATTCTACATTCTCACCAGTCGTGCCAGAGAGCTTGATTTCCTTCACATAACTGCCAACATGTGGTATGTTCAGTCTTTATAGGTTCAGCCATTCTAATAGGTATGTAGTGGTTCTAATTTATATCTAATGACTAAGAAGGTTGAGCATATTTTCTTTTGCTTATTTGCCATCTGTGTATCTTCTTTGGTAAAGTGTCTGCTCAGATCTTTTGCCATTTTTTATTGGGTTGGTTGTTTTCTTATTGAATTTTGAAAATTCTTTACATATTCTGGATAAAAGTCCTTATTAAATATATGCTTTACAAATATTTTCTCCCTCTCCCCCAGTCTGTGGCTTCTCTTTTCTTTCTCCTAACAGAGTCTTTCCAAGAGCAGAAGTTTTTAATTTTGATGAAGTCCAATGCATCATTTTTTTAAACTTTTTTAAAAAATAAATTTAGTTGGGGCTTCCCTGGTGGTGCAGTGGTTGAGAGTCCGCCTGCCGATGCAGGGGACATGGGTTCGTGCCCCGGTCCGGGAGGATCCCACATGCCACGGAGCCACTGGGCCCGTGAGCCATGGCCGCTGAGCCTGCGCGTCTGGAGCCTGTGCTCCGCAACGGGAGAGGCCACAACAGTGAGAGGCCCGCGTACCGCAAAAAAAAAAAAAAAAAAAATTTAATTTGGTTGCACCAGGTCTTAGTTTTGGCAGGAGGGCTCCTTAGTTGCAGCTCGCAGGCTCCTTAGTTGTGGCAGGCATGTGGGATCTAGTTCCCTGACCAAGGATCGAACCCGGGCCCCCTGCACCGTGAGAGCAGAGTCCTAAACACTGCAACACCAGGGAAGTCCCTCCAATGCATCATTTTGTTCATAATATCTAAGTGATGTCTAAGAAATCTTTACCTAAATCAAGGTGACAAAGGTTTTTTCCCATTTTTTGAGATGTTTTATAGCTACAGGTTTTACAGTTATGTCTATGATTCATTTTGAGTTAGTTTTTGAATATAATACAAGCTATGGACCAAAGTTTCTTTTCGTTTTTCTGTTTTATGGCTGCTCAATTGTTCCACTACCATTTGCTGTGAAGACTGTCCTTACTCCACTGAATCGCCTTCACAATGCTGACAAAAATCAGATGTCCATATTTTTGTGGGTCTATTTCTGGACCATCTACTCTGTTCCATTAATCTATTGTCTCTCATGATGCTAAGGCCACACTGTCTTGATTACTGTAACTTCATTAAAAGTCGAGATCAGGTAGTTAGTCCTTTGAATCTGTATTTCTTTTTCAAAGTTGTTTTGGCTTTTCTAGGTCCTTGGCATTTCCATATGAATTTAGAATCTGTTTGCCAATTTCTACCAAAAAAAAAAAAAGAAAAAGGCTAATGGGATTTTGATTGGGATTTGTAATAATGAGAAGGACTCCATATTTTATTTTGACAGCTTTCAAGACTCTACTCCTCCCCTTTCCCTGTTGGCCCACATCTGGGCATCCTGAAAAGAAAACCTTCATGTCCCTCTGTCCCTTGGCACCGGCAGGAATTTCAAATCACTCAAGCCCCAGTCCACGGATGGGCACTGCCTCCTCCAGGCCCACCCTCTCACCTCAATAAAAATTCAAAGCCACCACCACCACCTTCTGTCTTATTCACTCCAAACCAAGCTCTACCCTTTGGGGAATCCTTTTGCTGTTTGCTATGTGAGTAGTAAACTTTATTTCACGTCCATTAGTGCCCATGGGTCATTTGTCCCAACATTCATAAATTCCCGTGTGGGGTGCTTCCCAGCGTCCAGCATGGAATGCTAAATGCCTAAATAAAGCAGGGTTGTATTGAATCTTTAGATTAATTTAGGAAGAATTGACATCTTAACAATATGGAGTTCTGACCCGTTAACACAGTATTTCTCATTTATTTAGTTCTTCTTCAATTTCCCTCAGCAATATTTTGTAGTTTTAAGTGTACAAGTCTTTCACATCTTTTGTTAGATTTATTCCTATTTCATATTTTATGCTACTGAAATAATATTTTATTAGGATATAATTGACATATAATATTACATTAGTTTCATACTGTATAGCACAGGGAACTATATTCACTATCCTGTGATAAATCATAATGGAAAAGAATAGGAAAAAGAATGTAGCTATATATGTAGAACTGAATCACTTTCCTGCACAGTAGAAATTAACACAACATTGTAAATCAACTATCCTTCAATAAAACAAATTCAAAAAGTATTACATTAGTTTCAGATGTACAACATGATTATTTGATATTTGTATATATTACGACATGGTCACCACAATAAGTCTAGTTAACATTCGTCACTGTACATAGTTATAAAATGTTTTTTCTTGTGTTGAGTTTTAAGATCTACTCTCTTAGCAACTTTCACATAGGCAATACAATATTACTAACTATGGTCACCATGCCGTACCTGGTGTACGCCGTTACATCCTCATATCTTATTAATTTTATAACTGGAAGTTTGTACCATTTGATCCCCTTCACGAATTTCACCCACCCGCCCACCCCCCGCCTCTGGCACCACCAATCCGTTTTCTGTATCTGTGACTCATGGGGGTTCTTTCTGGTTCCACAGATAAATTAGATCATGTGGTATTTGTCTTTCTCTACCTGACTTATTTCACTTAGCGTAATGCCCTCAAGGTCCATCCATGTTGTAGCAAAAGGCAAGATTTCATTCTTTCTTATGGCTGAATAATATTCCATTGTGTATGTATATCATTTTCTTTATCCATTCATCCATCAGTGAACATTTAGGTTATTTCCATATGTTGGCTATTGTAAATAATGCTGCAGTGAACATGGGGATGCAAATACCTTTCCGAGTTCATGGGGTTTTTTTCTTTAGATAAACACCCAGAAATGGAACTGCTGGATCATATGGTAGTTTTATTTTTGATTTTTTGAGAAAACTCCATGCTGTTTTTCCACAGTGGCTGCACCAATTTACATTCCCGCCAACGGTGCACAAGAGTTCGCTTTTCTCCATATCCTTGCCAACACTTGTTATTTCTTGTCTTTTTAATCATAGACTTTCTAACAGGTGTGAGGTGATAGCTCGCTGTGGTTTTGATTTGCATTTCCCTGGTGATTAGTAACGTTGGGCATCTCTTAATGTGCCTGTTGGCCTTTGTATGTATTTGGAAAAATGTCTGTGCAGATCCTCTGCCCATTGTTTAGTTGGATTGTTTGGGGTTTTTTGTTATTGAGTTGTAGGAGTTCTTTATGTATTTTGGATATTAACCGCTTATCAGACATGTGATTTGCAAATATTTTCTCCCATTCAGTAGGTTGCCTTTTCAGTTTGTTGATGGTTTCAGGCCCAGCCTATCAGTGACTTCCATTCCCCTGGCCACAGTACTGGGCTCAGACCCAGGCTGATGCTCAGAGTTAGCCCTTGGATTTTTGATAAAAGTGGGTAAGAGGCCATTGCTTTCCTTTGGGATTGCTAAATTGGTGAGGATGAGAATGATTTGCTTGTGGCCATCTTGCGGGTAGCCTGTCTGAGAATGAAGCCAGACAAACACAGCTAGAAAAGGTGGAGAAACAGAGACAGAGAGAGTGAGAATATACATGTCCTAATCACATTGAACATGAGCCCCACAAAGGCAGAGATCCTTGTCTGTTCGGCTCTCTACCATCCTCGGCACTAGAATGGTGCCTATACAAACCAGGCACAACTGGTTGTGCCCCTGGATCAAGGCAAACCGGAAGCCAGCACACGCCCCGCCCCCAGGCTTCCCAGTTTCACCATCTAACGCATTTCCCTTTCTGTCTCAACCAGTTTGAGTTGTGCTTCTATCACCCACAACCCAGTGAGCCCTAACCCTGCTCTCTAACCACCACGTGGGGAAACACAGTGCTTGGTCCCTCTAGGAGCTAGGTAAACATTTGTGAAGAATAAAACAAATGAACCCAGAAATCTCTCCTGCCCCCTGACCCCTTTAGCTCTCTCCCCTTTCCCAGGAGCTACTGAGCTATAAATAGCTTAGCCGGGACCATGAATCAGAGATCTACAAAGAAGAAGGAGATCTGCTCTTCCCCCGCACAGCACTATGTCTGCTCACTTGACATTTGGAGGAGACTGGCTGGGTTCAAGGAAGCGGCCTGCATTTCGCTGTGGAAACAGAACCCCAAGGAGAGATGGGAAATTGGAAATTAGCTCCGGGCTAATTGGTCTGGGACTAGACTCTCGCAGACCAGAAGATGCTGGAGGAAAAGGATAATAGCATTAACTGTATGCACATCCCCAGCACATCACAATGTATGTACAATGAGCCTAAGGGAGAAGACTGGGCTTTGGCGCTCCCCAGACCTGTCCTAAAATCCCAGGCTGAAATCTGTCACTGACCGGTCACGTGAGCTTGGGCAGCTGCTATTATTATTGGCCTCACGTCACAGAGGAAATAGAGGATGCTAAAGAAGATGTGACCTGGCCAGAGAGTTGCCACGAGCTAGGAAGAGCGGGGTCTGGGGCCAGGGATCTCTGATTCCCAGGACAGCACTCCATATGCGGGGTCCTGGGCTACCTGGTGGAGGGTGATAGAGTTCTGCCTGGCATCTCCCAGAGAAGCAAGGGTCCGGGGGACCCCACATGCTTCTAGGAAGCAGCTGCCTGAACATGTGTCACTCAGGTGGGCCCCAGGATGCCCCGAAAAGCTGGGTGCTCTGCAGAGAACACTGAGGTCAGGTCCCAGGAGGGGAGCCTGGTGCCAGAATGCCATCCCTCACATTCCCACCGGCCATTGTTCATTGACAATTACATTTATATCTGTGTGTCCTCCTGTGGACCCAAGAACTCCAGAAAAGAGTCGGACTCAGTCCCTGCCATGGAGAATCTCCTCATCCTATGAAGGAGTCTGACTTGGATACAAATAGGGAACAGCACACAGTCATCCCTGCTATTACTGACCCTGATTTAAAGGGAAGTGATGGAGTTCCAGAGAAATTAAGTGATTTGCCCAAGGTCACAGAGCTCAGATGGCAGAGCAAGTCCAAACCCCAGACTTCTGCCACTAAGGCCCATGCTCCATCCTCCACCCCACCCTGCCCCGCAGAGCATGAGAGAAGAGTTAGGAGAGGAAGAGGCCAGCATGGGCTGGAGGCATCTGGGAGGGCTTCCTGGAGGAGGGGGAGCTCAAGCTGAGCCCTGAAGGACAAACTGGAGGAGAAGAAGAGCATGCAGAGAGGGAGGAGCCGCTCACAGTTTGTTGCCCCCAGATCTCTAGGCCGCTGGGTCTGGAATTCTCCATGAGAAGGTTCAAGGTCTTCCTCAAGCAGGTACCCAGGAGCCTCTCCCCAGAGCAGGTGGAGCTGCCTTCCAGGCCAAGCTGGAGGCAGCCCCCAGGAAGGGGGTGGTGGGCAGGGCAGAGCAGGAGCTCCTGGGAACATTGTGTTCACTCGGTTTATGTTCCAGGTGCTCCTGAATGGAAGCAAGGATGGCAGTGCCCTTGCCTATCTACTCTGAGAGGACAGTGGTCTCACAAGTGCTCTGATGAGGCCATTAGACCATATTCCATCAGCCAGTCAGCGCCACCAGACACAATTCCCTCAAATGTCTCATCAGCCCTAGAACTGCGATGTCTACGGGCCCTGTGATTTCCCTTGCAAATTCCCCCATGGGATCAGCGCCCTGCGAAGGTAAGACTCTCCCCATTATGTCCACAATTGGGGAAATTAGCCCTTTTCCCTCATGTTCTGCTTCCGGAGCCCGTGCTGACAACCCATTTCCTTGTAATGAGCCCACAGAAGCCAAACACCACCACACGGCATGAAAATACACATCAGCGGGTCTGTGGGGTATTCTCCTCCGTGAGCGGGTGCGGCTGGAGAAGCGGGGACTATCTGGGGAGCCAGATGCCCGCGTGCGGGGGGAGATGCAGCCGTTCTCCACACAGACAGCTTTCCAGACTTGACCCTGACAGTGCGTCAGCGATTCTTTTAAATCCCAAATCCTGTCTCCCTCCCTCCCTTCATTTGACAGCTTAGGATGCCATGCTGGTTAGGTGCAAACCCTGAGACGGCACCAGGCTATGGAGATGACTGAGACCGTAGTCCCCATCTTGGGGAAAGAAGTGCACTAACGGAGGGAGGCCCGGCAGTGACAATATTCATTAGTTTATGCAACACACTTGTTGAGCACCTGCTATGCAGGGAGCAAAACCTCCATGGTCCCAGCCCCACAGAGCTCACAGTCCAGAGGGGGAGACAGAGGTTAATCGATCACACAAAGAAGCGTAAGTCCACACATGCAGTAAAGCGTAAGGCCACACGTGCAGAAAAGTTCATGCAGGGCTCAGCATGTCACCGAGCATCTCTGCAGGCTAGAAGGCGGAGCTGGAATCTGAAGGGAGAATAGGAGTTTCACATGAGCTCGGGGAAGAGGTAGAGCATTCAGACAAAGGAACAGCATGTGCAAAGGCCCTGTGGGTGGACAGCTGTTGGCAACCGCGAAGAACTCTAAGGATTGTGTGATTGGAGGGCAGAAATGGGGGAAACAAGAGGCAGACTGTGTGGGGCCTCAAATGCCACCTCAGGAATCTGTGGTTTTGTCCCAAGAATAGCAGAATCCCACTGAAGTGTTTTAAGTGGAATACAAAAGTCAGAGAGAGAATTGATATGACAATCGTTGTTTCCAGAACAATCCTGAGGGCACAGTGAGGTGAATTGTGATGGAGGGAATTTTGGGGACAGTAAAACCTGAAGGAGGGAGTGAGCACCTGGGCTTAAAGGGAAAGGAACAACTTCCGCAGGAGGATGTAAGAATAACAAACATCGACTTGACATCACTCAGTCATTCAACTCATATTCGGCTCATCTGCTAGAATGTGGCCCATCTGAGCCACCCCCAAATGGAGCCCTTTCATCTGGGTTCCACCTCCACACCATCCGGGAATCTGGACACCTCAGCCTGCAGAAGGAGGCTCCCAACAACTCTGCAAGGCAGACATCTTCATCCCGCCCTGAAGCTCAGAGAGGTGAAGGCACTTGCCCAAGGTCACACAGCTCCTGAGTGGCAGGCAGCTCCACGGTGCCAGGCTGGTGATAACATGAGGGGGAGTCACTGTGAACAGAGGGCATTGCCCACCCACATCTTCACGCTGATGACAAAGACAAGCATTCCCAGAGGGAAGGTCCACTGCGGGCTTACTGTGTGTCCGGTGGTGATTCTAAGCACTTTGAACCTACTAGCTTATTTTCTCTTCACAAGAACCCCATGAAGATGTATCAGCCAAAATAATGCTGCATAACAAACAACTACAAAATACAAGGCTTTAAAACTATAAGTATTTGTGTATCTACCAAGCCTGGGAGTCAGCTGGACAGTTTTATTCTGAGTTTCATTGGCTGGCAGGCAGCCAGGGGTCAGCTGCAGGTCAGATTTGGGGCTGACTCAGCTCAGCTTCACGTGGTCTCTCATCCTCCAGGAGGTTGGCCCAGGCTTGCCCACCTGGAGGCCACAGGGATCCAAGAAGCTGATTTTGGGCTGCCGCATAACTTCCACCACATTCTGTTGGCCAAAATAAGTCGTAAGTCCAGCCAGATCTAAGGGGTGGGGAAGAGACTTCACCTTTTGACAGGAAGAGTGAAAAAACCACGTTGCGAAGGACGTGGACACAGGGAGGAATGGAAGGTCAGGGTCCTGTAGCAACCAACCTCCCATGAAGTCAGTATTACTATGACATTGACGCTCAGAGAGGTGTGGCGACTTGCTCAAGGTCACATGGCTACGAAGGGACAAAGGCGAGGTTTGAGCCCAGGTCTGTGCCCTTCTCCTGATCTGCTGCCTCTTGGAAGCTGTGAGCAAACCCACAGACAGAGACACCCAGGGCCTCAGGCTTTCAAGATGGAGAGCCCAGGATGCCCCCAAAGTAGAGGGAAGCTCCAGTCTGTCTGGCTCAGGTGGCCTGAAACCTCTGCCGGCCTGGAGGCAAGGGGCTTTCTCTCCCAGGAAGGCAGAGGGGCTGTCTGTTGGGGCCGAGGGGTGGGCTAGCCAGGTTGTGACAGAACCTGGAGGGCACAAGACCCAACTCTGTGCCAAGTGGAGGGTCCGGATTTGATTCATCCACTCACTCATTCATTCATTCATCCATTCAATGAATATGACCTTGTAGGTGAGTCCCCTTGACACCATCTGACCTGGCATTTGTCTGTTAAGACGACTCAGATGTCTTCTCCTCCAGGAAGCCCTCGCTGATCTTCAGGGCCAGCCAGTCACCTTTTCGTTTTGCTTCCATAGTCCCTGGGAGTGTTTCCATGCATTGTCAAGGCGGACTCCTGTGCTGCCCCATACCCCCAGGGTCCCATGAAGGAGCCAGACTCTGGAGGGCAGGCAGGGTCACGTCTTCATCTCCTTCTGTCATCTTCCCTCCACACAGGAAGCTCCAGGATGCTTCCCCGGGCCTGGAACAGTGAGGAACTCACAGCCCAAGCTCACGAATACTGAAGAAAAGGAAGAAAGGGGGAACTGAGGGCCTCACTTCAGAGGTAGGGAGTAGAACTGGAGGCAGAGGAGGAAACTGGAAATTAGTAGGTGGTGGGAGTGAGGAAATCCGAAAATATTCCACAGTAAAAATGGTCCGATGGTGACGTATGACATTTGGCTCAATCAGGAACAAATTACTCCTCCCCCGGGGTAGATCTGAGAGTTTCTGGTGCAGAACAGTTCTCACACCTCTTACGTTTCATGCCGAGCTGGACACATCCCAGGTTCCAGGAGCCAGAGAGCGATCCTGGCACCAGGGCCCAGGGAGTAGCAGGGCGTCTGAGCGCAGCCCCTCCTCACCCAGTGAACGCAGACAAGTTCCTGAGCTGGTGATACTCCTCCATAGACTTGATGAAACCAAGGCTCAGAGAGGTCACGTGCATTGCCCAAGGGCACACAGCTAACCTGGGAGGGTACAGGTCAGATCCCTGCTGCTCTGTTCCCTTGATCCCAGGTTGCATTTCTGGCCGCAGAGGAGGCTTCTGCAGTCCCTGGGGTCATACTCCTCGGGGGTCAGAGGGGCTTCCCAGGCCATTCCACACGACCCTTGTGCTCAGCCCAGCCAGGCCACCGAGTTCTTCCTCCTCCCCCTGCCCGGCCCTGACCCCTCCCTGCCCCACAAAGGTGGGTTGATCCTGGCTGGGACCTTCCTGGCTGTGTGCCTTGGCCCCCTCACTCCACACCTTTCTGGGGCTGCAGTCCCTTCCCCTGTAAAACAGGACAGTGACAACCCCTACCCTCCCCCACCCCGGAGGTTGTAGTGAGGATGGAGTGAACTAATTTGCATAACGTTGGGGGCATTTAGCCAGCAACCTGTTCTCTCTGCTGGAAGCTCCTCTCCTCTTCCCCCTCCTCAGGCACTTCCCAAACCCCTCCCAAGGTCCCCCTACAGCCCCTCCCCAAATCTGGCATTTGTTTCTCATCATTGTTTTATTCCTTCTCATCAGTTTTCATGTAACTATTTTTGTCATTGTTGCTAGTTTACTCACTTGCTTTGGCTGTTCCCCCAGCTGTCGCATCATTTCTACTCACTAGGCCTTCAGGAAGCAGACTCGCAGAGCCGGGGCCCAAGTGGCCCGGGGTCGGGGGATGGGCATGGCATCTCTGTGAATTCCTACCTCCCCGCACCAGACTGGGGCTGCTTGGAGCTGAGTCTTCTTGTTCCCAATGTGCAGCCCGGGTGTCCCAGAGCAGTTGTCAACCAATACTTGGTGAATGAGTGATTGAGTGAATGAACAGGGATAAAGGGTGGGCATGGGGAGGGTCGAGTGGGATGGTGAGAGCACTGAAGACCGAGCGATGGGGAGGCTTATGCCAGGCGCTGTCCTCAGAGCTTTAAACGGATTATCCCATCGAATATTATCAGCAGCCTGGTGGGAAAGTAAGCATATTATCCCCTTTTGCAGATGGGGATACCCAGGCACAGGATATAATGTGGATTGCCTCGTGCTGTGTATCCGGTTCATTGTAGAGCTGGGATTCAAACCCACGTCTCCCAAAGGCTGCCTTCTGGGATCAAGCAGAACATCAGTTACCCCCAAAACCTCAAAAAGATTCCCTTTGGTGTAAACTGCCCTTTGGGTCCCTTGAGAATCCTCCTTTATCACCACGGTCACATCCAGTGCTGATGCCAGCATCCTCACTCCGCCATGAATTCTGACCCCTCTACCTATGAAGTCTTGGACACTTGGGAGTCCCTGGTTTAGGCAGGTGGGATGAGGACCTTGAGAGACTAAGGTGGCTACAGGAAAGGGGTGTATCAGGGCTCCCAGGCACAGGGAGCTCCTGGGCCCTGCCTGCCCTGGGGGTGGGGTGATGAGTGTAGAGACCTCAGAATGCCTCCAAAGACAGTTACAAAGAAGGACATTGCAGAAGCAACATTAGGCTCTGGGACAGGTTAGAGGGGAGGTACTCGGTGGAAGGACCTGGAAGGTCAGAAAACCAATGAGGCTTCCTGACCACCGCCAGGGCCCTGGGCTCCAGGAGTGCCCTCTCCTCTCAGTTGCTGCAAAGGCTGACCCGTCCACCCAGGTGGGTGATAGCGAGCCCCATGCCTGGAGCAGCTCAGCCCGGGTTAGGATCCTGGCTTTGCCCTTCTCTATCTGTGTGACCCTGGAAAAGGTCCACTGCGACCTGCTTTCTGTACCCTGAGCTCTTTTGATCCTCTCTTGCCTCCAGGCTTCTGCAATGCTGTTCCCTCTGCCTGGAACACTCTTCCCACCCTTCTTCACCTGGCTAACGGCTAAGCATCTGCAACCTCAGTTCAACACTCCCTCCAGATACTGCCCAGAAGCCCCCCAGCCTGCATTTCCTCTTGCCATCACGTGCTCCTTTTGGCTTCTAAATGCAGGGACTGACTGCATCTGGGTCACTGTCACGTTCCCCATGCCCAGGATGTGTCCTGAGCGTGGAGATGCCCAACAGATGGTGGACAGATCCAGGCATGAGTACGTGGCCCCCCTCTACTCCACCTCCTCCTTTGCAAGGTGACTGTAATGATACCAAGAGATATTCCAGGTGAAGAGCCCAGACAACAGGAGGCTCTCAGCATGTGTCACTGCCACCCAATTTATTCCCTTACAGCAGGAAAGATGGAAAAATCAATTGCCTCTGGCTGGAGTGAATTGCGCCCAGCTGCAGACTCCACATGGTAGCGTATGTCGGTTTGTGTGGAATGACTGTGATCTTGGGGTGGACAAGGGTCAGAGACTGCCCAAACGTCAGGAGGCCAGAGGATATGGGGGATGAAGCGCCTCTCTATGCACGGAGACAGTTTGGGGGAAAAATGAAGACTGTCCTCATCAGGCAGTGTTCACGGCAGCCTCGTTCACAGCGGTAGCACCAGATGCATTTTTAACCTTTTGTTCTCTCAGATTTTCAACATGGATCTCAATTAAAGTATGCCCGGACCTTTTTCTCCTATCTTTTCACTCCTATTAAATGCTCAGGGACTAGTGCGGTGAGAGGTGAGGGGCTGACACACAGAGAAAACTCATTTTTAGAGGATTTGATCAAGCTCCGTCTGAGCTGAGCCACGTGGACAGGTGCGTAGGGATGGGCAGGCCTGGGCTGGGCAGTGAAGGTGGCCTCCCCTGGTGGGGCTGAGCTGAAGAAGATGAGGACGGAGGCTGGGCAGTTCTGGCAGGGGGCACCCACCAGGGTGGGCTTCTTTACGTCTTCAAGCTTAGGGCAGAGGCTGGGGAAAGGAGGTGACAAACATTTCTTGGATTCAAAATATACTCTGCATCCTATGAGCGAAAACCCCATCTTTTCAGGGCATTGTCTCCTGATTGGCTCCACAACTGAGCCTTCTGTAGCCATTCCACTTTTCAATTAGACCAGCCACTCCCGGGTGTGTGGTAAGACCAGTTAATTCCACGGACACGAGCCGATGGCTCTGCTTCCCTTGCTGTGACATGAGTTCCCTGATCAGAAGCCGTGCTGTGAGGAATGCCGCGATGGCAGATAAGGCATTCTGGAGTTCACGGGTGATGACGCTGGAAGAGGCATTATGGGCAGGAAACACAAATCCAGGTCCAGAACATGCATCTATTATTGCGAGGATGAGTCTCTATATACTCTGATACGGACACTGTGCCATCCAGTCCCCAGGCTCACAGCAGCATAGGACACCCTCTCGTGCCTGCGCACCAACCTCGGCCGAACTGAACCCCAGAGGCCTTTTCCTCCTTGCCTGGAAAATGATAAGCAACCCAGTGGACTTCTCTGTCATCCGGGGGCTGCAAGCAGACATTCTCCATCGAAGTCTGAAGCCCACCTTTGCCAAGGGAGCCCCCTTCCTAGAGTCTCCTTCTTTGGATACTCTCCCTCAGCCCTGGTGAATTCTTCAGAGTTCTCTCTTCAAGTCTATCATCACTCTGCTGTCGGAGTAAATATGATGTTTATATTAAACTTCCCCTGTTTAAATGACTGTGTGGTTTGTCTCCTGAGTGGACCCAGACTGACACAGGTACCTCCCTCATAGTGATATAGTGCGGAAAGAACGATATAATTTGTATATAGCAATAGGCTCGTGGAAATCACTCTGCAAATATTTGCAATCCTTATCTTGAACTAGAAAACCTATTTATTTATGTTGCAGTGTACCCAGTGGGTTGCAATTTGATTTTTTTGTTTGGGTTGGGTTTTGAGGGGTGGGGGGTAGTTTGGGTTGGTTGGGGTTTTTTGTTGTTGTTTTTGTTTGTCTTGGTCCTTTGTGTGTGTGTGTGTGTGTGTGTGTGTGTGTGTGTGTGTTTTGTCTGTAAGAGAAACTATTGAACCATAGACATGAAGGATGGCGGGACTTAGAGTGGGTGATTTTTCTAAGTAGCCCAGGGCCTCCTTGGAGGAAATAAGCAAGAAGATCAATTCCTGTTCTCTGAGACTCAAAGATCTTAAAAAACATCAGGAAGATTCATTTTACTCTGAGTGAGGCCCGTGGTAGGAAAGTCCCCCGAAATGAGATCTTCACTTGAGGGAACGAGGAGGAAGCATAAGGTTACCGCTGAAGCAAGTCAAGTGGCTAAAAACGCTGAGAATGGTTAGAGTGTCAGGTAGGGGTTGGGAAGAAACATGTGGTCCCCATGTTGGTAATTGTGTCCTGCAAGTGCCTTTAGGTGGGGCTGACGGATTGTCCCACTGAGAGCCCATGTGTGTCAAGAGGGAGAAGCCTCTGCAGTAAGCAGAGCACTGAAGGCAGGAAGGCCCTGCTCCAAGGAGCCCCTTGGCCCAGGCAGAGACTGAAACTATGGGCAGAGTTGGGGACAGCAGCAGGAGGCCACGTTCATGGATGTGACCTATAGGGCAGAGGCAGGACCTTTGGGACTGTTCAGGGTTCAGATGCCCTCACCTCTGAGATCAGAAACAATGCCCAGGTTGGTTCCTTAAAGAATAACCAACTTCCTGCTGTGACCATTTCACAGATGAGAACGTGGAGGCCCAGAAAGAGGAAACAATTGACCAAAGACCACTGAGCAAGTTAGCCATAAGCCTTGGGCTCAGATCCTTTCACTAGCTCCTGTGTGGGCCAGGCGGGAAGAGGGGCATGATTAGAGACTCACTGGAAGCAAGATGGTACCCAGCACAGTGCCTGGCAACTCAGATGTGCACAATAAATTATAACTCAGGGAAAGAGCTGGAGAGGCACAGATACAGATAAAAACAAGGGAAAAGTTTCTAAAACATAAAGGAAGAAGACAAGAGCACAATTTCTGTTATACAGACAGACAAACTGAGATCAAGTTGCCTAAGGTGGTAGCAGTGATGAGATGTCTTCACAACTTTGTTGATGGTGTATCTTCAGCTTAGAAAACTCTGCGATTACAGAGGCTGAGGGAATAAAACAGGAAAAGTGCTTCAAAGAATTGATTCTGTTGCATAGACAGCAAGGCAAAAATAAGAGACAAACCATGGGAAGCACCAGCACAGCCGCCCAAAATCCAGGCAGCCCAGGGCACAAAGGCCTTGGAAAGACACCACCTCTGCTGCTCACCTGCTCTGACACTGGCTGGCCTTAGCCAACTGCCTGGAATTTCTCTCCAGGTTTCTCTCCATCGGCTCCCACAACCCAGGAAACCATGCTCCAGGCAGGGGACAGAGTCCTCAGGGCTCCTCACTCCTCCTCTGGCCCCATCCTCTCACATGAGGAGAGTCCAGCCACATCCTGGTCTCCCTGCTCTGGACTGATTCTTTCCTGTTCACCCTCAGACATTTGATTCTGTCATTTCCAGTCTCAACACCCCCCTCTAACACACACACACACACTGAGAAGCAGTAAAATGAGTGGTAAGGGCAGAGCTCTTAAGTCACATAGACCTAGTTGAGACTTCCAGTTTTGCCATTTCCTGGGTGATGTTGGACAGGTTACTTAAAGTCTCTAGACATTAGTTTCCCTGTCTATAAAATAGGCATATTACACAGTTATCCATTTTAGCCAGGAATCCTCAGCTACAAACGACAGAAATCTAGCTCACCCTCACCCACTGCAGATGGGTCTCTTCCAAGTTCTATATTGGGGAAGGGGACAACAAGTACGGCAAAGACAGCTCCAGGCTTATGGAATCCCAGCCAGTGATCCCAGGACAAAGGGCGGCCTTTCCCTGCCCAACATTCATTTACCTAACCCCAGGGATAAATTCTTATTGGCCAGACTTGATCTACGTGCCTACTTCTGTATCAATCACTATGGTCACTGGGATGGCAGTCACTTCTAGCTTACATACTTACCCTTGTGGTCAGAGTTACAAGCCCCTCCAGGAACACAAAGACTGGGAAAGAGGCAAACAGGAGAAATGAGGGTGATACTAAATAGTGGAAGAAGAGGGGGGTGTCCTCAGATAGGAATATGCAGCAGAGGTCCACTGAATGCCTCCTGGCATTATGGTAAGATTTAAAGGATGTGAAACACTTCTGTCCATGGTTAAACACTCAATAAATGCTAACTCTCAAAATGACCACTGTTACTTTCAATGTAAATCCAGAAGACTTCCACTTCCCACTACAATGGAGTAACAGGGACTAAACTTACCTGTCTATCTTATACAACTTATAAATCAGATAAAGCATATGATATGACAGTTTTCAGGTATAGAAAATAGGCAACACAGCAAAGTGATCCTTGAAAGAAGGAAAACAAAAGAAGTGAGGACTACAGAGTCCCTGGCTAACTGTCTGGAGAGCGTTTCCAGGCCCAGCACAGGAAGGGGAGCTCAAGCAGAGCCCAGAAGTCTCCCTGAGCAGAGGAGACAGTTGAAGATTCTAGAGGTGGAGGTGGCTAGAATTTACAGGGAAGAGTACTAGAGAGGAGCAGACTGCTCAGAGAGGAGAGAGCTAGAGAGAGAGAGAGAAAAAAAAAAAAAAACTTCAGAGGGTCCCCTTGAGCTTTTAGCTGATCAGCACATGCATTTTAGTAAACTACCCATGACTGGGAAAAACAATGGAAAGGAGGGGGTAGAACAATTCACCTGGAATAGTGCATTTCCCAGCCAACTGGTGTCATAAAACTTCATAAAACACAGAAGAATGAGGCTAATTATTCAGAGGGTATTATCTAGTAGTGGAGGTAAATTAGCCCTAGGATGAATGTTGCTCTGGTCCTGGCAAAAAAAGCTTAAAAGCAAGTCCCAAAGAATCAAACTATTTTCAAGCGATTTGACTGCAACCCAGAACAAAAATCAAAAATATTTAAAGGAATAGAAAAAATATCTAGCACTCAACAAGGCAAAATTTACAATGTCCAGTGTTCAAATAAAAATTATCAAGTATGCAAAAAAGTAGAGTCACACAAACCATAGTGAGAAAAATCAATCATTAGAAACATGTCTAGAAATGACACCATTGATAGAATTAGTCGAGAGGATATTAAAGCCAATTATCTAATTATGTTCCATATATTCAAGAAGTCAGAGGAAAGCTTATGCCATATGAAAACATATTTTTCAATGCCTAAATAAAATTACTAGAGAAGAAAAATATATTGTCTGACATGAATTATACACTGGATGGGATAAACTGCAGAAGAAAATGCTAGTAAACTTGAAGACATAGCAATAGAAATTATTCCAAATGAAACACAGAGGGGAAAAGACTAGAGAGAAGTATAAACCGAGCATCAGTGTTCTCTGAGACAGTTTAAGCAGCTTCAATAGAGTCCCCCAAAAAGGGTGATTGTGATGAAAAAATATCTGCATAAATATTGATCAAAATTTTTCCAAAGTTGATAAAAAATCTATAAATGCACAAACTCAAGAATCTCAACAAAGTGAAGCACAAAAAATGTGAAGAAAACTATCCCAAGTCATCATAATCAGATTACCTAAAACCAGTGATAAAGAGAACATCTAAACAGCAGTCAAAAGAAAAAGACAATTCACAGAGGAACAAAAATGACAAGAACAACAGACTTTCTCTCAGAAACACTTCAGGCCAGAAGTCAAAAGAGCAACAAATATCGGGGTGGGGGGGGGGGAATAAAATTGACAAGCGAAAATTCTGTACCTAACAAAAATATATTTCGAGAATGAAGGTGAAATGAAGATTTTTTTCAGACATAGAAAAGCTGAAAGAATTTATCACCCATACATACACATACAAAAACAAAAAGTTTAGAAGAAAGCAAATGGACTCATACTGCTTTAAGGTTCTTTTACAAAATGAAAAGTGATGTAACATTACCTAAAAATAGACTGTGATAAGTTAAATTTGTACAATACAAATTTTAAGGCATCACTTTTTTTTTAATAAAAAGCACAACTTATAAGCCAAAAATGAGATAAAATGGAATCATAGAAAAGTACCCAATTAGTCCAAACAAAGGCAGAAAAAGAGGAAACAGGGAACAAAGAACTGATGAGACAAATAGAAAGCAAAGAGTAAGCCAAAAATTTTTAACCCAACTATCTCAATGATCCCATTAAAGGTAAATGGTCTAAACACCCTTAATTAAAAGACAGAGATTGTCAGAGTGCATTTAAAAACACAAGGACCAACTGTATGATGTATTATTATTCTCAATATTCCCAATGCCTTGCACATTACCTGGAATATGGTAGGCATCAATAAATGTTTGTAAAAGGAATGAATAATGAAAGAACTGTAGTTAATGGCAGAATTGGTCTTTTGTTTTCTTTGGGAGGGCAGGTTCTTCCCATATGCTATAGCTTTAAGGGTCATGGTGCTATAGATTTTGGCCTTACCCCCAAATATATTCCTTGTAAGATTCCTGGAGAAGCCCCTTTCCATCTTTGGGTAAGTGTCCTCATCTGTAAAAGGAAGTGTTGGGCTACCCTTAACACACATCCTCTTACTTGAGTGACAGGAAAGGGTCAGCCTTGGGCCAACCTGGGGGACCCAGGCAGCCAGGAGAGTGCTGAGAGCCTTGTTTCCTAGGAATCTTGAGACAAGAGTGGAGAAGTTTCTGGGTGCATAGAAGGAGAATTTTGCTGAATTCACAATTTTTCCTAATATGATACTATGATAAGATTCTTCTAAATCTCAAGTAGAGTTTCTAAATATTGAAATTACATTTTTACATTTTCATGGGTAATATTGAGAGGTTTGTCTTTAAAAGTACAATAAAATCTCATTAATTCAAATTAGTCATAATTCTGGACACCTCTGCATTATCTAGAAAAAGTGTTTTGCTAAACCTCTTAATAATGTAAACAAGACAGGAAGTATGAATATTTATCCTACTTCGGTGAGGAAATAGTTTTCAAGTATTTTATGCAGAAATTCACCAGCCTGGAAGGGACCTCTGTAATCGTCTACCTGGTCTCCACCCTCTGGTCATGCCCCATGTTGTCTATACCCAAGTGAGCTCTCAGAAATGTAACAATAGCTAACATTTATGGAGCACCTGCTGTATGCCAGGAATTGGACTAGGCGTTATACATGGATTAACTCTTTAACCCTCACTACAAGACTATGATTCTATTATCATTCTCATTTTACAGATTTGGAACCTGAGGCGCAAAGAGGTTGATAACTTGCCCAATGTCACACAGTTAGTCAACAGCTGAGCTGGGATTCTATCCCAGAAAGCTGTACTCAATAGCACACTCTTTTAATTACTCTCCAGTGCCACCTCCCATTACAGAGCTAACCAATTCATTCTTCTGCATAAAAATGTTTTAAAACCCACCTCCTTTCTTTAAAATCCCACCTCCAGGCCTGTGCATTTACTGATCCCTGCCTGGTGTTCTCTGTCACAGATCCACATGGCTAGGTCCTTCCCACCATCCAGGCCTCTACTCAAGTTTCACTTCAACCTACTGAACTTTTATATCCCCCCCCTCCACTCACACCAGGCCCTCTTCTTGCACATGGCCCTCATTTGTTTCCTTCAGGTACACCGTCACTGTCTGAAATCAACCTGTTATTGTTGACTCACTTATTAGCTGCCTCCCCTTCTGGAATGTCTCAGCAGGGTAAGACGCTTGCCTGCATTTTTTCATGGCTGTATTCTTGGTCTCTAGAATAGGGCTTGACACAGAGCAGGTACAAGATATCTATTAGTTGGATGAATAAATAAGTAAAAGAATAATTTTTTTTTTTTCTTTCTGCGGTACGCGGGCCTCTCACTGTTGTGGCCTCTCCCGCTGTGGAGCACAGGCTCCGGACGTGCAGGCCCAGCAGCCATGGTTCATGGGCCAAGCCGCTCCGCAGCATGTGGGATCCTCCCGGACCAGGACACGAACCCACGTCCCCTGCATCAGCAGGCGGACTCTCAACCACTGCGCCACCAGGGAAGCACTATATATCCCCAATCTTACCATACCACGTAGCGCATGATGGCTTCCACTAAATGCTAATTAAATGGACAAATGGATGGATGTTGGAAGTACAAATACCTCAGAAGTTATCGTAAATCAGGTATGAAGTTAATCTTTGATTTGTCCATGAAACAAATTTTGCTGAACTATTTGAAAGAGTCACTAAGATGGTTAAGGAGATGTTTCTCCTGTTTAAAGGAGTGCATTATTTTCTGGATATTACCATTCATAAATTCATTGGCCTGAAAGGGTCTTCAGTGGTCACCTAGGACTACAGTCTCTTAACAGATGAGAAAACTGAGAATCAGAATGACGAAACAAAAAAAAAAAAACTCATGCAAGATCATGCCCTGAGTCACAAACAGATCCAGACCAGAAGCCAGCTCTCCTGCTTCCTTAATAATTATTTCTGAAGCACTCAGGAGGTGCTCTTAAAATCTGCTTGCAGGCACATAAATACACAACTTCTCTTGAAGACACTCTAATCACAACAATAATAACAATTTTAAAACCAGTAATGGGAAATGCTTTAATCCTCATGACAACCCTAAGAGGTGGGTACCATTATTATCCCCACTTTAAAAGATGAGGAAACTGAGTCCCAGGGAGGTGAAATATTTTGCCTATGGTCAAATAGGTTACAAACGGTAGAGCCAAGATTTGAACCCAAGCAGTCTGGCAGGGTGTATCCGAAGCATTTGATTTGGTAGATCCACTTCTAGGACATTCTGCTAAGAAAAGGATTATGATGCAGGGAGCAACACATTTAAAATGAATGACACTGTATTTCTAAGAACACAGACCTATTCTTCTGACCCAGACCAAACATGGTATGTCTCTACCAATGAATAGATATCTGCCCCTGGTCTGCTGATGCAGGCATTGCTGATGTGGTTTGCCTCTTGCTCTGAGATAGAGCATTTCAAGACACAGAATCTTGTCTTTCTCAGGGTCAGGACCAAAGACCTTTCTCCCTGATCCCCATGCTGTCATCCCCCCAGCATGCAGCCTCAGGATGATGTGATGCCCTGAGCACCTTGCTCAACCCCAGCCTGGCACTTCCATGCATCCCTCATTCATAACATGCCTCTCACTATTTGTGGAAAATTGACACACAGACGGAGAAGAAAGGGGGATGGTAGGAGGCACATTTCTTCAACCTAAATGGATCTGTTTTGCAGGCAGGAGATGGATGACAAAGAGACGAGCTGGCAGGGCTGAAATGGCAAAAAGGCTTATAAGGAAATGTGGCAGTCTTGGTGCTTAATGGGGGACACCAGGCGTGAGGACACAGGGGCAAAACTCCCGCCTTCTCCTTCTCCCTGGAACAGGGATGCATATCAGGGATCCTGTAAACATTTCCCAGCAGGAGAGCCTTCTCTCCTCAGCCGGTTTCTTATTTCAAGACATTAAAGAGGCTTCTATTGTGAGTTCCCTAAAATTTCTCCATTCTATGGTTTCCACTGAATATTACATTTCTCTCATATATGTCCTTTTTTTTTCCTTTTCCTACCACCTTGTGTCAACTATCCCTTCTCTAGAAGCACTGAACTGAGATAAAGATGATTAGGGGATATTTTTATCTCACTTAAAGGTAACCGGGAGCGAATGGGAGTAAGCATACCTACCCGGAGACTTCACCTCAGTTCACGTCTTCCTTCTTGGTTCCTGCCCTACTGCTCCCCCTTCCTTCCTCCTCAAAGGCTGCCCTGGGAGCTCCCAGCACAGGGAGGTTTGATGCATCCTCCAGGGCCTGCCTCCCAGAAATTGTGTTCCCACATTAACCCTGATCAGAAGCAAGTTACCATGAAAGGCTCTGATTTCCTGGAAAATTGAAGGGGGGGGCCTGGGGGGCAGAATGTGGAGGCCCTTCCTGCCTTGGAATGAGATGCCAGTGACAGCTCCTCTGTAGCAATACCTTGAAGTCACCTACGGGCCCCTTGGAGCCACCTGAGAAGACACCATGCTTTGACTGGGTCAGCGACAGAATGTAAAAGTCAGCTGACAGGAGCTCAATAGAAACTTATTAACTTTTAATGCAGAGCAGCCAAGGCTGCTTAAATATTTAAGAGTACAATTCATCACTTGAAAGACCAGTGAGGGCTGCAGAGAGATGCTGGTCTTCTGGGATCTTCATTACCAGGATTTTAGCTATTATAGCATCTTGTACTAAGTACTGATTCATAATAATACTTCTCATTTATTGAACACATATTATATGCCAGGCACTATGTGATGAGTTCTACATACATGATGCCACTTCATCTCCACAATAACATTGAGAGGCAGAGATTATGTTCACCATTTTATATATGAAAAAGTACAGGTTCAGGGAAGCTGAGGGGCATGCCCAAGGTGGCACAGCAAGTAAACGGCAGAGTCAGAATCTCAACTCAAGTGCATTAGATGCTAAAAGCCACACTTTTGACTTTTGTGTTGGTCATGATGGGGTATCAGCAGCATGCCTGCACCACCACCACTGCCATAAACAAATGAAAAACTGGATAAGACACACGACACAGCTATTCCAGACACTGGGGAGCAGACAGTGAGGAACTGTGATCTCTGAGAGAAGAGGACAAATGAATTGAGCCCCAGAGCACACGGGCTTCAACCTGGAAGCTCTTTCCAGGCTACAGCAACAGAGGTAGAAAGGGGCCGTTTCTCTGAGTTGAAGAGGCAGATCTGAGATTGGGGAGACAGAGGTAACTAGAATCTGCAGACAGAATAGCAGAGAAGAGGGAACGACACAGAGAAAAATCTCCAGAAAACTGCATAGAGGGCCCCTGATTCTGTTGCTGAACAGTAAGCTGTGTAGACACAGGGTGAAAGTCCATGGAGCCAGACAAAGAATGTCCAAAAAGCACAAATCTCAGAGTCCTCAGGGCTGTGCAACTTAAATCTGACCATGTGGAGTAGAGACCCCCTCACTGAACATTTGGGGTAATAAGTGAAGCCTTTTAAGGATAATGCCTTAGAAATGAGGCTAAATTAGCCCTCAGGTAAGGCTACGCTAGCCCCATCATAACAACACTACAAAACAAGCCCAAATGGATCAAGCTGACTTTCGAGCTGACTTTTTTTTAACCACTTGCCAAAACAACTTCAATACTCCTTAAAGGAAGATAATGAAATCCAGAAACTCAAAAACAAAACATCCAAAATGTTCAGCATACAATCAGGAGCTACCAGACATGCCTAGTTATTATATTATACATAATAACTATATGGAAGAGAGTTCATTCTCCCAGTTGAGGGGGGGAGGAAAAAACTGAAAAAACTAAAGGAGGAGAAAAAAATCTATTTACCTATATCTATAGATAGATAGATAGTTTATATATATATAATATATATATATTGTAGATTTATATCTATGAAGTTGTTATATATAAAGTATATTGTGAATATCATATATATATATATATATATATATATATATATATAAAAATTCACAACCATAGAGTAAAATGTGTACCTAGTGAAGAGAAAAATGAAACATGTAAATAATAACAATGTAGTGCAGGATCTATAACTTGGAGAAGGAAAAAGTATGAAAGCAACAACACAAAGGATGGGATGGAAGAAATAAAAGTCTTCTGTTGTGATGTTCTTACATTACATGTGATGTGGTATAATATTATTTGAAGATACAGTGTGCTATGTTAAAGTTGCCTATTGTAAACCATAAAGAAACCTCTAAAAAATAAAACAAAAAAGAAATATAACTAATAAGACTATAAGAAATATAGCTAATGAGAATATAAGAAAGAATACTAAAAAAATGCACATTCTGTTCAAAAGATAGCAGGTAAAGAGGAAAGTGGAACAAAAAACTAGTGATACAGATAGAAAATAAATAGCACTTAATAGATAAAACTGATAGACTTAAATCTAAGCATATTGTAGATTTAATCAAGTGCAAATAGTCTAAATATTCAAATTAAAAAGCAGAGATTGTCAGATTGGAGAAAAAAAGAGACAACTCTCTGTTGTTTATAAGAAATACTGACTTTGTATGCTAAAGACACAGAGTCATTGAAAGAAAAGAATGAGAAAAGATATACCATGGAAACACCAATCATAAGAAAGCTGGAGTGGTTATATCAATATCAGCAAAGTAGACTTCAGGACAAGGATATTACAAGAGATCAAGAAGGACATTGCATAATAAAAGGGCATCAATAATATATAACATTTCTAGATGTATATGCGTCAAATTACCAAATAACAGAGCTTCAAAATACAATGAAGCCAGAATGAAGAAAACCAAAAGGAGAAATAGAGAAGTCCACAATTAAATCAGTAAGAATATAGAAGACTTGGACAACACCACCTTAACCTCACTGATATTTATAGAACACTTTACCCACCAGCAGGAACATACATTCTTTTCAAGTGCACATGGAATGTACATTAAAACAGACCACATTCTGCACCACAAGTCTCAAAACATTTTTTTTAAAGGATTGAAATCCTACAGAGTATGAACTTTGACCACAACATAATTAAACAAAAAAATCAATAACAGATATTGGTGTTAGTCCTAAATATTCAGAAGCAAAGCAACTTACATCTAAATAATCCATGGGTCAAAGAAGAAATCACAAGTAAAAATTTTTTTTAATTTTTTAAGGTAAATGACAATGAAAATTCTACATATCTAAATCTGTAAATTTTTAAGTCATAAAACACTACTTAGAGGGCAATTTACACCTTTCAGTACTTAGAAAAGAATAAGGAATAAAATTACAATAAAAGCTAAAAGGAAAAAGAGTAAGTTAAACCCAAAATAAATAAGAGAGAAATAATAAATACAAGAGTTGAAATCATGTTCTGATAATATATAATACTAGAGAAAAATTAATAAAACCAAAAACTGGTTCTTGGAGAGGACTAATAAAGTTGATAAACCTTTAAGTAAACCAATCAAGAAAACAGGAGAAAGTCTCAAATCACAAGTATCACGAATGAAATAAGGGACATCACTACAGATCTTATCAAAACTAAAAGAATAATAACTAAATATTGTTAATAATAATATGCCAATAAATTTGACAATTTAAACAAAATGGTCCAATTCTTCTAAAGACACAAATCACCAAAACTAACACGATAAGAAATAGAAAATCTGAACAATCCTGTATCTATTGAACAAATTGAATTTCTAATTAAAAATTTCCCACAAAGAAAACTCCTGACCCAGACTGATTCACTGGTGAATTCTAACCACTTTTTCTCTTTTATATAAGAAATGATAGCAATCTTACACCAGTTATTTTGGAAAATAGAAAAGGGCATACTTCTCAACTCATTCCTTGAAAGCAGTGTTACCTTGATAACAAAACCAAAGACACTTCAAGAAAAGTCAACTAGACTAATATTCCCCATAAATGTAGATGCAAAAATCCTTTTAAAGACATTAGCAAATCAAATTCAGAAGTATGTAAAAAGACATCATGTCCAAGTGGGGTTTAATCTCAGACATGCAAGGTTGCTTTAACCTTGGACCAGTTCCCTCAACCACCAGTACACGTTGTCACATCCACCCTATTCTCCTGATGAGCAATGAACTTCTCCAGAAGTCTCTCCCTCTTCCTCTCGTTCACTCTACAGGTATTTGTGGAGCACCTGCAATGGGCCAGGTTCATACTAGGCAGCAGATATAAGAACGGAATAAAACACTGTGGCTCTCCTTGAGTACCTCGTCATGCAGTGTAGAGGCCTGGAACGGATGTAAGGACATGCACGAAAGAGAAGAGAAGTCAGAACAAAGGGTGGGAGAGGAGTCATTAACCTGCGGGGCACAGAAGAGGAAGTCATGCATTGCCTCCAAGGGAGGCCCCAGAAAGAAGACATTTTTTAAAAAAATTTTATTGGAGTAGAGTTGATCTACAATGTTGTGCTAGTTTCAGGTGTACAGCAAAGTGACTCAGTTATACATATACACATATTCATTCTGTTTTAGACTCTTTTCTCATATAGATTATCACAGACTATTGAGTAGAGTTCCCTGTGCTATACAGCAGATCCTTGTTGGGAGGAAGAGACATTCGATTTGGGCCTTGAAAGACAAGCAGGTTCGGGATGTCCCATCACAAGTCATTTATTGTATGTGCCTGCAACTATATATGTTTAGTAATAAATAAATAGCTTTTAAAATACCAGAATACGCAGTGCTTACATATATGCCCAAAACACTTCTGCACAAGCATGTGATCTGAAAGGATCCTGAGTGAATTTGTGTTTCCTCAACTCAACTGCATGCGACAACTTCAGAACCAGGTCGTCTGTGGGAGGCTACTCTCTGCATTTGCCAGGTGGAAAAAAGCTGAGGGTGGGTGGCAGGGTGTTGGGGGGCAGCATCGGCTAAGGCACAGAGGCATGAAAGTCAGGTACAAAAGGAAGTCGTAAGGCGCTCCATGGGGCTGGAGCACAAAGTATAGGCAAGAGTTGGAGAGGGAGGGGCAAAGAACAGACCTTACACTCCAGGGTAAAGAGATGGGAATGTATTCCAGAGGCCGGAGGTGTTCACTGGCCTGCCAACCTTGGCCTTGAGATGCTTAAGGAGCCAGAGCAGTGGGGGCAGGGGAGGGCAGCGCCAAATTGCCCCCCCATACACACTTCAACCTAAGAAGCTCTGCTGCTATGACTTTGAGATTTGGGGGATCCGTGTCAGATCCCATTTGAGAAAAAGGGAGACGATCCTTAATGATAATATAAAAATGTGAATAAAACCATTTAATAAATGATATTTAAGGTCCCTTGTCTTGGCACAGAAGATGCAGGCTGGGGAGACCAATGTCCTTTACCCAATCCCCCACACAGAGACTCATCCCCTGTATGGAGAGCCCTGAGGTGAAGAGGCAGGAGCCAGGGCTTAGAGGGCTGACTTACTGCTGATTAGCATCTCATCACCCTCCCCATCCGGGGGCAGCTGAAGACATCCAGCCGGATTATACTGTCCTGAGGGAGAGGTGCCCTTTCAGAACCCAGCACCCTCTGGAATAGAGTAGGTCCAATAGAGACACGGCTCGTATCACCTGGACGAGGCTTTGGATGGAGTTCAGCCCACCACTCACTGGAAGCTCAGCTCCCATGGGTGGGCCCAGTATCAAGGCTGCTATTTAAGGACAATGATTTCATTTCTGGGGCCTCTGGCCTCCCCCTGCCAACTTCTTAGCCACTTACTCCAGGCAGAGTGCCCCAGGACAAGGGCACTGAATCACGCTCCCAATAACTCCCCCTCCTGCAAATAAATAGACTCCAACTCACTGCAAGAGGCCAAGGGCCCTCATCAAAGGGAGCTTGCACATAACTGGAAATACCTTTAACACCCTGTGGGTGGCTGTTTCCCCATATCGTTCTGTGACAAAGTTGAGAGAGTCAAAGACATTGATTTTTCCGGAGCTGAGCTGTGAGCCCAAGATCAAGATGGGGGGTAGGGGTGGGCATAGTGCAAGAGGGTGGCTTTACAATGAAATTATGGTTATTGTTCTCCTGGTAGCATTTCTTCTGTGCTGCCATGGCAGACGGTTCTCTGAGTGACAGCAGATCTGTATTTCATTAGGACACTTTAGTCAAAAGATCAATGATACTCTTGGAACCGCTCTGCCAGTCCACGGGGCCAGATGAGCCCATTGACAACCCTGCAAAGATCCAGCTAAATCAGGTAGCTGTCGACAGATGCTGGATTCGCAATCATAGCGCATCGATTTCCTAAGTGATGCTAAATCCGAGTGACTTTAATTTGTCTCCTTGTTTTGTCCTTGTGAAGAGGGCCCTTTTGTAATGAAGTGGTTCTTCTTTTGTAATGAAGTGGTTCCCTCTCTGGGGAAAGGGAGCTATTTGAAGGCAGGCTCAGGATTTGACAGCGAGCAGGTTGGGAGGATGGTCAAGAGCTCTGTGGCCTGAATACCCTTCAGTGGCCGAGAAATAGTCCTTAAATTTCCAGCCCCTAAGGAAAAGCAAATCTTTTTCTTTAAAAATCTTAAATCTTTAAGATTAAAAGCAAATCTTAAATCTTTAAAAGCAGATCTTTTAAAATGCAAAATCGCCCAGCTACTGAGCAGCTGAGTGACCTCTGAGGTCAATCTCTCTGGCTCCATTTTCCCCATCTATAAAATGGGCATAATGATGAAACCTCATCAGAGGGATATTCAGAGATCTGGTTATGTAATTCATGCAAAGCAATGGGCACAGGGCCTGGCACGGAGGAAACTCTCACTGTCTGGAGATGATTATGGTCATCATGAGGCACCATTTTCTACTGGGCACTCACCGCACACCCCAAGATACCGTGTGCCTCCCATACCTCATCTCATTCAGTCCTCAAGGCCACCTCACAGGGGGCAATTTCCATTTCAGGGAGGAGGGGACTGAGGTCCCGTGAGCTTCAGCAAATTCCGAAGTGGGCGACAAGGTAGCAGGTCTGGGTTTCAAGCTCAAGTCTGTCTGATGTCTCTACACCTCCTTCTGGCTACTCAAAGTATGGTCCTTGGACCAGCAGCATGGACATCACCTGGAAACTTGCACATTTTTCAGTGGACATGGGGAAGCCAAACCAAGACTGTCACTCCTGTTTAGCAGCTCCTGTCACATAATTTTTCATCTAGCAGAATTTTTATAGCATGCCAGTGTAGCTGGGATGCATCTCCCACTTTATGGATGGGAAACTGAGGCTGAGAGAGGCTGAATGACTTGCCCCAGGTTACCCAGTGACTGGGGGAAGAGCCCAGGCCAGAGCACAAGCCTCCAGTTCCAGTGCTGTGCCTGCCACACGGAGCCTCCTGGAAATGAAGGGCAATCGCTGAGACCAAGAGAGAGAGATCACGTGATGGGAGCTGAAATGTTCCTATGTCCATTCGTTCTGCCCGTGGCAAAGAGTTTGAGGAAAATGAAGACCCTTACTCTCCAAAATGACTCTCACTCCTCCTGTTGTGGTGCCTGAAATTCCATCGGGAAGTCAGCATTGAGATCTTTTAAAATGCAAACGGCCCTGGGAGAGGGTGTTGGAAGTGACTTCAGAACGCTCTGCCTCATAAAGAGAGTCCAGTGGTGACCAGAACCCCAACTTAGGACTCCTGCCTGCTGGCATCCAGCTGTTTCTTCCATCCCTCCTGCTAATGACATTAACAACTGTGGACAAGGAATGTCACCTGGCATTTCAGTAAACAAAGGATGCTGTAGCCATCAAACCACTAGCCACTCATGGTATACTTAAAGTGATGAAAGGGAAGAACCTACAACCAAGATTACTCTACCCAGAAAGGATCTCATTCAGATTCGATGGAGAAATCAAAAGCTTTACAGACAAGCAAAAGCTAAGAGAATTCAGCACCACCAGACCAGCTCTACAACAAACGCTAAAGGAACTTCTTTAAGTGGGAAACACAAGAGAAGAAAAGGACCTACAAAAACAAACCTAAAACAATTAAAACAATTAAAAAATGGAACATACATATCGATAATTACCTAAAACGTGAATGGATTAAATGCTCCAACCAAAAGACACAGGCTTGCTGAATGGATACAAAAACAAGACGCATCTATATGCTGTCTACAAGAGACCCACTTCAGACCTAGGGACACAGACAGACTGAAAGTGAGGGGATAGAAAAAGATATTGCATGCAAATGGAAAT
This sequence comes from Delphinus delphis, assembly GCF_949987515.2. Taxonomy (NCBI): domain Eukaryota; kingdom Metazoa; phylum Chordata; class Mammalia; order Artiodactyla; family Delphinidae; genus Delphinus; species Delphinus delphis. Next base: position 23,818,636 of record NC_082683.1, read on the forward strand.
CAAAAACAGCTGGAGTAGCAATACTCATATCAGATAAAATAGACTTTAAAATAAAGAATGTTACAAGAGACAAGGAAGGACACTACATAATGATCAAGGGATCAATCCAAGAAGAAGATATAACAATTATAAATATATAGGCACCCAACATAGGAGCACCTCAATACATAAGGCAACTGCTAACAGCTGTAAAAGGGGAAACTGACAGTAACACAATAAGAGTGGGAGACTTAAACACCTCAATTACACCAATGGACAGATCAACCAAAATGAAAATAAATAAGGAAACAGAAGCTTTAAATGACACAATGGACCAGATAGATTTAATTGATATTTATAGGACATTCCATCCAAAACCAGCAGATTACACTTTCTTCTCAAGTGCGCATGGAACATTCTCCAGGATAGATCACATCTTGGGTCACAAATCAAGCCTCAGTAAATTTAAGAAAATTGATATCATATCAAGCATCTTTTCTGACCACAGCGCTATGAGATTAGAAATGAATTACAGGGAAAAAATGTAAAAAACACAAACACATGGAGGCTAAACAATACATTACTAAATAACCAAGAGATCACTGAAGAAACCAAAGAGGAAATCAAAAAATACCTAGAGACAAATGACAATGAAAACACGACTATCCAAAACCTATGGGATGCAGCAAAAGCAGTTCTAAGAGGGAAGTTCATAGCTATACAAGCCTACCTCAAGAAACAAGAAAAATCTCAAATAAACAATCTAACCTTACACCTAAAGGAACTAGAGAGAGAAGAACAAACCAAACCCAAAGTTAGCAGAAGGAAAGAAATCATAAAGATCAGAGCAGAAATAAATGAAATTGAAACAAAGAAAACAATAACAAAGATCAATAAAACTAAAAGCTGGTTATTTGAGAAGATAAACAAAATTGATAAACCATTAGCCAGACTCATCAGGAAAAGAGGGAGACGACTCAAATCAATAAAATTAGAAATGAAAAAGGCGAAGTTACAACAGACACCGCACAAATACAAAACATCCTAAGAGACTACTACAAGCAACTCTATGCCAACAAAATGGACAACCTGGAAGAAATGGACAAATTCTTAGAAAGGTATAACCTTCCAAGACTGAACCAGGAAGAAATAGAAAATGTGAACAGACCAATCACAAGTAATGAAATTGAAACTGTGATTAAAAATCTTCCAACAAACAAAAGTCCAGGACCAGATGGCTTCACAGGTGAATTCTATCAAACATTTAGAGAAGAGCTAACACCCATCCTTCTCAAACTCTTCCAAAAAATTGCGGAGGAAGGAACACTCCCAAACTCATTCTATGAGGCCACCATCACCCTTATACCAAAACCAGACAAAGATACTACAAAAAAAGAAAATTACAGACCAATATCACTGATGAATATAGATACAAAAATCCTCAACAAAATACTAGCAAACAGAATCCAACAACACATTAAAAGGATCATACACCATGATCAAGTGGGATTTATCCAAGGGATGCAGGGATTCTTCAATATACGCAAATCAATCAATGTGATACCACATTAACAAATTGAAGAATAAAAACCATACGATCATCTCAAGAGATGCAGAAAAAGCTTTTGACAAAATTCAACACCGATTTATGACAAAAACTCTCCAGAAAGTGGGCATAGAGGGAACCTACCTCAACATAATAAAGGCCACATACAACAAACCCACAGCAAACATCATTCTCAAATGGTGAAAAAGTGAAAGCATTTCCTCTAAGATCAGGAACAAGAAAAGGATGTCCACTCTCACCACTATTATTTAACATAGTTTTGGAAGTCCTAGCCACATCAATCAGAGAAGAAAAAGAAATAAAAGGAATACAAATTGGAAAAAAAAGAAGTAAAACTGTCACTGTTTGCAGATTACATGATACTATACATACAGAATCCTAAAGATGCCACCAGATAACTATTAGAGCTAATCAATGAATTTGGTAAAGTAGCAGGATACAAAATTAAGGCACAGAAATCTCTTACATTTCTATACACTAATGATGAAAAATCTGAAAGAGAAATTAAGGAAACACTCCCATTTACCACTGCAACCAAAAGAATAAAATACCTAGGAATAAACCTACCTAGGGAGACCAAAGACCTGTATGCAGAAAACTATAAGACACTGATGAAAGAAATTAAAGATGATACCAACAGATGGAGAGATATATCATGTTCTTGGATTGGAAGAATAAATATTGTGAAAATGACTATACTACCCAAAGCAATCTATAGATTCAATGCAATCCCTATCAAATTACCAATGGCATTTTTTATGGAACTAGAACAAAAAATCTTAAAATTTGTATGGAGACACAAAAGACCCCGAATAGCCAAAGCGGTCTTGAGGGAAAAAAACGGAGCTGGAGGAATCAGAATCCCTGACTTCAGACTATACTACGAAGCTACAGTAATCAAAACAATATGGTACTGGCACAAAAACAGAAACATAGATCAATGGAACAAGATAGAAAGCCCAGAGATAAACCACACACCTATGGTCAACTAATCTATGACAAAGGACACAAGGATATACAATGGAGAAAAGACAGTCTCTTCAATAAGTGGTGCTGGGAAAACTGGACAGCTACATGTAAAAGAATGAAATTAGAACACTCCCTAACACCATATGCAAAAATAAACTCAAAATGGATTTGAGACCTAAATGTAAGACTGGACACTATAAAACTCTTAGAGGAAAACATAGGAAGAACACTCTGACATAAATCACAGCAAGATCTCTTTTGATCCACCTCCTAGAGTAATGGAAATAAAAACAAAAATAAACAAATGGGACCTAATGAAACTTCAAAGCTTTTGCACAGCAAAGGAAACCATAAACAAGATTAAAAGACAACCCTCAGAATGGAAGAAAATATTTGCAAACGAATCAATGGACAAAGGATTAATCTCCAAAATATATAAACAGCTCATGCAGCTCAATATTAAAAAAACAAAGAACGCAATCCAAAAATGGGCAGAAGACCTAGATAGACATTTCTCCAAAGAAGACATACAGATGGCCAAGAGGCACATGAAAAGCTGCTCAACATCACTAATTATTAGAGAAATGCAAATCAAAACTACAATGAGGTATCACCTCATACCAGTTCGAATGGGCATCATCAGAAAATCTATAAACAACAAATGTTGGAGAGGGTGTGGAGAAAAGGGAGCCTTCTTGCATGGTTGTTGGGAATGTAAATTGATACAGCCACTGTGGAGAACAGTATGGAGGTTCCTTAAAAAACTAAAAACAGAATTACCATATGATCCAGCAATCCCACTACTGGGCATATACCCAGAGGAAACCATAATTCAAAAATACACATGCACCCCAATGTTCACTGCAGCACTATTTATAATAGCCAGGTCATGGAAGCAACCTAAATTCCCATTGACAGATGAATGGATAAAGAAGATGTGGTACATATATACAATGGAATATTACTCGGCCATATAAAGGAACGAAATTGGGTCATTTGTTGAGACGTGGATGGATCTAGAGTCTGTCATATAGAGTGAAGTAAGTCAGAAAGAGAAAAACAAATATCGTATATTAACGCATATATGTGGAGCCTAGAAAAATGGTACAGATGAACTGGTTTGCAGGGCAGAAATTGAGACACAGATGTAGAGAACAAACTATGGACACCAAGGGGGGAAAGCCGCGGGGGGTTGGAGGGGGTGGTGTGATGAATTGGGCGTTTGGGATTGACATGTATACACTGATGTGTATTAAATTGATGACTAATAAGGACCTGCTGTATAAAAAAATAAATAAAATAAAATTTAAAAACTAACGAAAAACCACTAGCCACTGCAGCCACTCCCGACAGTGCAGGCTGAGGGGATTCAGGATGGAGAAAAACAGGATACTGGCCCTAGATAGCTAAGGTGCATATCAAAGGAATAATTTCAATGAGCCCAGACTCTTGCATCTTCCCATACATAGAAAAGCACTAAAATCATTAACTTGAGATGTCCATTTTTGTGATTAGTGGTAATGTTTGATATTTGACTTTGTGTTTTTCAGTTTGGAGGGGGTGTTTTTTAGCAAAAACTCCTATATATCCTAGCTCCTTCCTTACCTTTGGAAGTCTCTCAGAGCTCTGTAAGAGGTTGGTTCCTGGATTACAGTTCTCAGTAATGCCCAAATAAAACATAATTCTCAATTTTTAGGTTAGGCTTTTTTTTTTTTTTTTTTTCCAGTCAACACGACAATACCAAACACCCTGGGCTTCCCTGGTGGCGCAGTGGTTGAGAGTCCACCTGCCGATGCAGGGGACACGGGTTCGTGCCCCGGTCCGGGAGGATCCCACATGCCGTAGAGCGGCTGGGCCTGTGAGCCATGGCCGCTGGGCCTGCATGTCCGGAGCCTGTGCTCCGCAACGGGAGAGGCCACAACAGTGAGAGGCCCGCGTACCGCAAAAACAAAAACAAAAACAATACCAAACACCCATGTGGCACAGACCACAGGTAGGCACATTTTTAAACTCTCCGTGCATAACCCATTGGATCCTCACAACCATCCCACGAGGCAGGAACTGTTCATAACCCCATTTTACAGGGGGAGGAAACTGAGGCACAGAGGGTAAGAATGTGACACATGAGGTTACACAGCTCATAAGGGATGGAACCAAGATTTGAATCCAAGCAGTGAGTCCAACCATGACCCCCTCTGTTTTGCACCCCAACATATAACTCATCTGCCTGGGTGCTCAGAAACCTCACACAGCACCTTTGCCCCCCACTTCTGGCTTCAGCTCCCACCTGCGCAGCAGAAGGTGAAGCATCACGCTGCTCGCCGCCTTTCCACCGATGATCCTGGATGGCCAGCTCCAACCCAATCCTGGCTGGAGCCCAACCACACCCCTTGGAGCTTTATGGGCACCTTTAATCTCTATGATCAACGTGCCAGCAGAGCAGGTTCACAACCCACTGTACCTGCACCACAGATTACCCTGAAGGTCCCCTCCAGGCCAGTCAGTCGATATGCCTGCAATGCTAGTGGCCCCGGGAATCAATGTTGTGTGTGGGGATGGGGGAGGATGGGAGGGCCTGTGGTTTCTTTTCCTCCCCTCATATCTTGTCTGGAATAACCAAGCACCTCTCTTGCAAATAAACACCTCACCTCTGGCTGGCTCCACACGCCCTGGAAAGCTGGAGGGCTCTTCTCTCAGGTAGCACCTTTGGTATCTTCTTGCCAGTTTTGCAAGTGGACGGAGCCTTGGGTGGGGCGCTTCACATGCAGGACTTCACCACCACCCCCTGACAGCAGCCCTGTGAAGTGGGGGGTCCTTATCCTCCATTTCATTATCTGCACTGAGGTTCAGAGAGGTTAAGTGAATTATCCAAAAATGCACAATAACAGCAGGGGTAAAATTACCCTCAGTCTACTTGCTACAGGTGAGACTGGGGATAATGGAACCCCCGTATGCTTCTGTTTCATCATCTGCAGACTGGGAATAACCATAAGAGAACTACTTTGGATGGTTATGAGGAAACTGTTCAGCTCCATAGATGTCTGCTGTTATTGCCTGTACGCTATAGGGGCCAGGATTTGAAGCTGGGTGCATCTAGCCAGAGCCACAGGCTCATCGCTCTCTTTGACTGCTGATGGCACCACAGCAGAACCTACACTCTTACCACCTTCCTGAAACTTCCCAGGGAGAGAAGTGTGGCCATTATTCATAAGGGAATCTGGCCGGTAGACTTATCCTTAAAACATAAAATGTGAGGGGTTTCCCTGGTGGCGCAGTGGTTGAGAGTCCGCCTGCCGATGCAGGGGACGTGGGTTCGTGCCCCGGTCCGGGAGGATCCCACGTGCTGCGGAGCGGCTGGGCCCGTGAGCCATGGCTGCTGAGCCTGTGCGTCCGGAGCTTGTGCTCCGCAACGGGAGAGGCCACAACAGTGAGAGGCCCGCGTACCGCAAATAAATAAATAAATAATAAAAACATAAAATGTGAAAGCAAGAGTTTGGGCTTCTATGTGATGAGTTATGTCCCCACAGGGCAGCTGGCCCTTTCTCAGGACCAGGACTGCAGGGAAAAGCCATGCTCACCCACCAGCTTGCCGCCTGTGATGTATCAGTAATGCCTATTCTGCACTTACCCTGTGCAAGGCACGGTGCCAGTGGCTCTGATTCAATATGTCCGACAGCCCGAAGATGGAGAAATTATTGCTATCTCCACCTTACAGGGGAGGAAACAGCCACAGAAGAGAGAGGGAACATGTTGGAGTCTCCATGGCGGCAGAGCTGAGATACAGGCCGTGGGCCTCGTGGCTGGCACAGATCACACACACATGCAGAAAGCCCCGGAGGCTTAGCCCAGGCTGCCTGGCTGCTTCCTGATGGCTTCCTCTCCTCCAACCACTTCCTACCTTCCTTGACATCAGTCGAGCAAGTGCCCAACCCTGGCACATAGACCCCGTCCCTGGGTGATCCTTCCAGCGCTTTCCAAGCTCCCATAGAAGTGTCAGAAAAGCCCATGCCCTTTGGTGTCGGAGCGACCAGGGCTCAAGTCCTGGCACTGGCTCTGATGAGCTACGAGAGCTTGATGGAGGGAGGTCGCGAAACCTACCTGAGCCCCTACTTCCTTTTCTGCAAAGAGGGATAGGGCAAGTTCCCTGGCACTGAGATGACTCAGAGAAAGCTTGCCTGGAAATGCTTCACATGGGGTCAGGCAGGTGGTCGACTCTCCATAAGTGCTCCTTCCTGCCTTCCCTGGCCCAGACTCCACCATATAGGCAGCCCTTTCCCCAGATGGCAGTGGTACGGTCCCCAGGGTGGATAAGGCAGGGCGTCTCTGGGTTCTTTTAATGAGGCTGATGAGTTCAGAGAGAACGCATGAGAGACGTTAAGGAGCGATTCAAATTCACCAGCTTATCTGAGCACAAATTTGTGTCGGGATGGTGACAAGCACTTCACATGGAGTATCTCATCCAATCTTCACAACAGTCCAACAGGCAGGTTCTATTATTGTGATTTTCCATAAGGTGGGACCGGAACTAACAGACACAAAGTGACCTCCCTGACGTCACCTCCTGGTACTTAGTGGAGCCAGAATTTGAACCCAGGTCTATGTAGTAGTTAAGCCTATGGTCTTAACTACTCCTCTGGACCATCTCCATCAGCCTGAGCCTAGTGGCTGAAATTCCGCCATTCATTCCTTAGAGAAGAAATTAGATAAGAAGTGGTAAAATGCTACCAAATGCCTGGGACTTAGCAAACCCCCCACCAAAGGTTTGTCAAGAGACTAGTAGACCTGATGATGTGGACACAGAAGGCTTGTGAGCAGCCATTGAGGTTACACCGTCATGAACTGGGGGAAAACCCCACAATTTTGGTGTTTCAAGGAACTCTGGGCTGCTTGGCTGCCCCTGCAGCTGAGACCTGGGCAGCCCACCTGGCCAAAGTAATTACTGCCCAGTGCCTGTTTCGTGCCCCCCTAGACTCCCACCCAGGCCTTTGCTCGGCAGAATAAATGCTGCAGGTCAAACCGTGTGACTGAAGACGGTGTTTGGAATAAGTCTCATTTCTGATGAGGAATGAAAGTAAACCAGCACCTACCTCCATGGAGAACAAGTCTCATTGGCATGGCTCAGAGGAAGCAGGATCCCATCTATCTGTCCATAAAAAGCAGCATTTTAAGGTTAGTTGGAGTCAATGCACTTCTATTCTTTGGAATCAGGTTAAGTATGGTAGCTAAATGAATCCGGCACTCTCGTTGGATGGGAAGGTGTGATGGGAAAGTGCCTACCATCAGCCTTTATAAGGGCATAAGCAAGATGTACTCATTATTCTTGGATTCAGAGCTGATTCCAACGCATCATTGCTCTGACATGTGTCAATTTCTACACACAAATTCAAATGCAATGTAAAATCCAGAACCACAGAGGAAAGCGTTGAGTTCCCAGGAAAACAGCGAAAGCTTAACAATTTAAGACTTTAGAGTATATTGGCATTAAATTGGCACCGCTCTACAGTAACAATAGAGGCCCCTTCCCATGTACATAAAGAGAATCACAGAAGCTTTTGATGTTACCCAATATTTTAATGGCGCTCAAGATTTGCTGAATCAAAATGAAACCTCTCCATTCCCCACCCCATCATTTTTCTCTAGATCAAGTTTAAATCGATTCTTATTTTCAAGGTAGAGATTTAAGAGTCCATATTCCTTAAGACCCAATTAATGACATCAGATCATTTACTAACTTTGGCTACTGGCTTTGCTTTCAGTCTTGTACACAAAATTCTGCAGATTTCATATCGAGTCACATTCTTCAGATGATCTTCAAACCAGTCAAATTTGATGTTCTCAACATTATCTGTCAGTAAAATATGGAGTGGAATCAATAGACTCGATGAGGAACTGTTGTCTTCCTTCCCACACTGGACATCCAGAAGCCGTTTGATTTGGGTTTGAAAAGATGAATTGGAAAAATAAAGCTATGTCTCAGCCTGAGATTCTCAACAGTAGAGCTGAAAAAGGAGGGCAAGTGAAAGCAAGAGGACATTGACTGTAGACTGCAAGGCGCTGACGCCTCCCTTGGTGGTGTTTGCACTGACAGCGGCTGCAGGGCCGGGTGCGCCTGGGGTGGAATCCTGTGAATAAACCTGCTGGAGCAGGTGCAGTGCCAGAAGCAGCAGCCCCAACTGGAGCGTGCTCAACATCCCTCTTCCCATGTCTGCTCTGTGCTCAGCGCTCCGCAGGCTGAAGGACTCTGAGCTCCAGGCGAAGCAGGTGAAGCAGCAAAGGCGATCTCCAATCTCAGAGCTCCCCAAGGGCTTTTATACCAGAGAGCCGTGGCGCTGCCTCTGCTCTCCCACCCACTGTCCGAACGCGCATGCTACCCCGTCTGCCCGCCCTCCCGCCCGCCTGCACCTGCACCCTCATCCTCCAGCCTAATACTTTGCTTTTGAAACAAAACATTTATAAGCTGTTTAGAGCGCCATTGGTTAGAAATATAAGGTTCCTATTGCCTTTCCTCCAAGTGGCATTAATTTTTTCCTGATCCTTAAAAGTGATACATGTTTGCTGTTCCAAGTTGGTAGTGCAAGATATAACAAGAGGTTTATACCCGGAGATAATCACGATTGATGTTTGGTATGTTTTTATATAGTACATATACATGTCTTGCACTCAATAGACGTTTTTGGACCCAGAACTTTTGCTTAACATTTATCATGAGCATTCTCCTGCCATTAAAATCTTTTTTTGGAAATGTAATTTGTTTCTTTAAAATATCGCACAGCGAACTGTGTGTGTAGAGTTTTATCCTCATCTTGTTTTGTTTTTATTTTTCTGCATTTATAGAGAAAAAAGAAAATATGCCATAGCCTTGGTTTTTCTAGGTGATAAGATTTTTGTATTTTCCAACTTTCCTACACTGGTTAGATCTTTGGAAGTTGAACTAGCTGTTTTTGTTTTTGATGAGTGGGGTTGGTAGAATTCAAGCTGGAATAAACCAAAGTGGAAATTGTTTCTTAAAAAATTAAAGATAGAAAGTTGACAGTGAAAATGAAAGAATAATAATAGGAAGTTCATGGTTAATCACGGAGCACTTATAGTCTAAATGGGAACTGATCCTCCTTGAAGGACTGGAATGGGGTTAAAATAATACATTCACAGATGTTTGAAATTGGGGGTATAACCTATAACATGACATTTGTTAGAAGTTTTTAAAACCTTTGGCTTGGATTCTCTTTTCAGAGAAAACTTAAGGTTACTCAGTATCCTTTGTCCTGTGTTTCCAAGAATGAAAATATTTTCTTTACATACCAGAAAATTAAAACCCACTTTTTTGTTGTTTCTCCTAAGCCGCTGCTTCCTGCCTCTTCAGGAATCCACTTCCTTTTTCTGAATCTTTAGTGCAAAGAATTCCCATTGTTTTTGCCATTTGAGAGTTGAGCCGCACAAAGTGGATTCCCACTTGCTTACTTATTTTGCAGAAAGCAATATAGAGGTAGTGGCAGACGTGCAGAAGCCTGGAGAGACCACTGCATTTCCACAGGTGCCTCTGTGCACTTTAGTCCATGGTCAAACAAGAGCTGAGCGCAGTGAAGTGACTTAGGGCATTTCAAGACCAAGGACCCTCACAGATCTTTTCTCAGAACTTCTTTTGACTATTTTTTAGCAAATACATGAAATCCACCTGCTCAGGCTTTTCTAACAACACAACATTGAGCCGTGATGCATGTTTTGGTTAAGACAGAACCTTGTGTTTTTGTTTTTCTGCTCTAGCCGAACAGTCTCCTCCAATGCATCTAGAGCTTCCCCTCACCCCCTCCCCCATGCACCCTTGCATCTGTGATTTCTCCGCTCAAATTCCTCCATTACAACGTGGAGTGAGTGAGCGTCTACCATTGTTCTTTGTCAGCCAGTAACAGAAACCTCTTACTCTGCTTATGGAATTCCTGTTTTAAGAGACAGAACCTAAACATGCCAGAGGCTTTCCTTCCTAATCTTCCCAGCTTCGATGCCATCCCGTGATGAGTGTCCTGCGATCAGATGCGCTCCAGCCCACCCCTTGGAAACAAAGTTTCCCTGAAATTGACCAGAGTGAGTCTGTGCTGTGTGAAATAACCGTCCTGATGGTAGGTTACAGTTTTGCCTATTCAAAAATTCCCCACCTTTTAAGACTGGGTTAAAATCCTGCCTCCCCAGGGAAGCCTTCTCTGGTCCCTACAGCCAGAAATTCTCTCCCTTCATCCAGTTTGCCCATGGATTTTATTTTATGGCTTTGCAACTCCCTCAGAGCAGTAACTGCATAGTTATCTCCTAGAATAATAGTTAAGAGTATGGACTTAGGAACTATTGCCTGAGTGCAAGTCCCAGTTTTGCCACTAACTTGCTGTGTGACCTTGGGCAAGTTACTAAACTTCTCTGGGTCTCATCTGTAAAATAGGATGATAACAGCACATACCTCACAGCACTGTTGTGAGAATTATCTCACGTGTCCATGAAAAACACCGAGGACAAAGCCCGACCTGTCATACACCATGCAGGTGTTTCTATCACCTCTGCTCACATCCCCACCACTGTCACCTGCGGTCCCCAGACCTGTGAAGAGCTCCCCACATCGTTGTGAGTGCAGAGTGGTCCTTCAGGGACATGTCTGTCTTTCCTGCTGGTGGCCCATGGAGCAATTCACCAGCGTTTTTATCAGCTTTTCTACAGCTCCCGTGCCCCCTGACCAGCGTCGGTGCTGTGCACTTCACTGGCACCAAGTCCTCTCAGTCTCCCTGAAGCCATTCCTGTCCACCCATTCCTGCTGTCTCCACCGCAGCTGCTCTGCTCTCATCTGAACCACAACAGTTGCCTCTTAACTGATCCCTGTGTGATTGTGTCTAGACACTTCTAAAGACCCTACTAAGGGCAGAGGAGACACACCAGCTGCGTCGTCCTCAGCTCCTTTAAAACCAACCCTTTTAGCTCTTTAATGAGGAGCCTGAGGAGTGTCCACACAGGCCTCGGGCTAGACCCAAACCACATGGTTAAGAATCAGTCATCCCCTTCAAAGGCTCCCGTGTCCTTGGCAAATGAGGCGGACACAGATCAGAGCCTCCGGTGCCTCCCAAGGGCTTCTGTCTATGCGGATGGATGTGGGGAATTTGAGGGAAGCAAATCAGCTTCTGAGCCTGTGGGGAGGGCCAGGGCAGGAGGCAAGCGGAGCACGGGTCACTGAGTGCCCTGAGCTGGACAGCCTGTGACTATGAAACAGACTTGAGGAAGAAGCATCTCTTCCACCTGTGACAAGGCCCAGGTGGTGGTGGGGTGGGCGGGGCACGAACTCCCTGGAGGCGGCATTTCTGGGTGGCCTATGGGGCCGGTGGAGCCCAGGGACTGACCCTGATGGGCTTGGGTTTGAATCCGGCTCTGCCGTCTCCAGGCGGACGGCCCTGGGGAGTCTTGCCATCTCTCTGAGCCTCAGTTTCCACACTTGGATCGTTGTGGGTGGGGCTGGAGGGCCCGGGGCAGGAGTTGGCCTCACGGGGCCTTGAAAGTCAAACTCAATGTTGGGGTCTTTGCTTTGGGAGCAGGGGGCCCTCTGTGGTGCTTTAAGCAACTGTGGGACAGGGGGGTTTGCATTTCAAATGGATCACCCAGGACCTTTATCTCAGCCCCTCTGTGGGTTGTGAGGACAAAGTGGTAAAATGCTGATGAAAAGCTTAGACCAGTGACGTCTCAGCAGAGTCTCAGGAAATGGCAGCAGATGTCCTGGGGTGGAGGTGGGTGGACAGACACCCTGCCTGCCCCACCTGTCAGGGTGCCGGCGCTGCACCCGGCATCTCATGCACATCTCAATGCGTCTTCACAGCCAGCCCTGGCAAGGTGGGGGGTGTTACCACCCCAGTTCAAAGAAGGAGAAATTGAGGCTCAGGGGAATCCCAGGATGGGAAGGACCTTAGAGAAGTGCCCTCCAGGCCCACACCCATTTCACAGAGGGGGAAACTGAGGTTCAGGTAGGTTATTGACCTACCTGTTGTACTTCAGAATCCTAGAGTGGGAGGGCCCAAAGAGACCTGGCTCTGGCCAAAACCCATTTCACAGAGGGAGAAACTGAGGCCCAGAGAAGGGCAATGGCTTGCTGGGAGAGAGCTGTCCTAATGAAACAATTAAATGTATTATCTCAGGCAAAGCCCTGATGTGGTGCCGGCACATACCTGAGGGCCCATAAACGGGTTTTCCCTCTGCTTCCCTGGCCCCTCCAAGGTCACTGTCACTGGTTCCAGCTGGTGAGCATCCTGTGGGCGCCATCAGGACGTCACTGAAATGTGGATGGATGATGTGGGCAGTCAGTGACCCCATCCCTCTGAGCCCCCTGTCCACCCAGGCTGTGATCCGAGCCTCTGGCTGAAGTACACCTGGGTGATCCTCCACGGGCTCCCAATCGCCCAGGTGTCTCTCGAGGCCTCTGGGGGCAGAAGTTGGGGCTGGACCCCCTGTTGCACACGGAACCCAGATCCCAGGGAGGGGCAAGAGTAGGCCTCAGGGAGGGGTGCCGGGCCAGGAGCAAGGAGGGCTTCTGCTCCCAGGCTGCACAGGGAACTGGGATCCCACTGTCACTGGGAATCCTTAGAAGGGAACAGGGGGGCAAGGGGCCTGGGAGCCAGGTCACAAGGGCCAGGTTGGAGGAACGGTGGGAAGCAGGAGTGTTGAGGAAGGACTTCAAGGACCTGCCCCAGGTGGCCCCCTGGGACCGGCCGGGATGCAGGGAGGACTCAGAGAAGCTCACTGGCACCGAGATTCTTTGGAGTTTTGAAGGCATCTCCCTGTCCACGCTCTGCTCAGCAGGCCCTCTGCTCCCCGAGAATGCTCAGAGGACACCCATCTCCCTTATCCCTCAGTGCCTTGAGGAAGGAGCTTGTGGAAACGCTGCTGCTGCTGGAGATGGGCTGGGAGACAGATGACATCCTCTGGCCGGCCTCAGGGAGGGTGTGGCTTTCTGCGATTGGGGAGGCGTCTAGAGTGCACCACTTACGACCAGCCCTCCTCCCCGCATTTTTCAGAGGGGAAACTGAGGCCCAAAATGGAGAAGTGTTTTCTCAAGGTCCCACCGCAATTTGGAGACAAGATGTCTCTTCCTCTCACTTCCTCTCTACCCTTTTCCTTCTGCCCATGTCTTTTTTCTTGCTGTCTTAAATCTGTGTCTTGCCCCAAGTCACACAGGGGACTGTGTTGTGTGTGATCACAGGCCTTGAGGGTCGGCCCACCTGAGTTCAATTCCCAGCCCCCCACCTCCGGCCCTGTCATCTGACAGGGGTCTCCGAGTGTCTTGGAGGCTTATACCCTCTCTGGGAAACAGGGCTAATCCAAGAGGCTGCCTGATAAGATTCTGGGGAGAATCAAACGAGGTAACATGTAGAAAGGGCTTAGCCCTGTGGCTGCCCTACCTTGTGGAGAGAGATGGGGGAAGGGAAGAGACAGACAGATGAACCATCGGAACGGAGCCAGAACCGGGCCTCCTGAGCCCCCTTCCTCGGCTGCCATGATGATGGAGTGATGATAAGGGACCCACTGTGTGCTGGATCCTAGGTTGTGTTTAAAGGACAAGTGAAGGTGACTGGGGGGTCTTTTGGCCAAAAGAGAGCACAGGTTGCTCTAGTGATCGTATATCAGTGCCCGAGTTTTTGCAAGACCGCTGTGGAGAGGGGGAAGCAGCATTCTGCCTTCTGTGAAGCCTGACCTGCCTTTTGATTGGGAACAATTCCCTCTGTGACACGAGCGTGAGGACAGTCCTCCACCAGCCACTGTGAAGCCTGGCCCAGGGACAGCAGCCCATCCACTGTTGGCATTTCCTGATGGAGCAATGGGATGAAGAGTGAGGGGTGTGGGCGGGGACTGTTTTGTCTCAGGTGGTCAAGGAACTCCTCTCCAAGGAGGTGACATTGAGCTGAGATGGTCATAAAATCTCAGGGCTTTCTTGCACGTATTAACATGTCCATCCCTCGTCTGATACTATCCTGAATTCTTAGAGACCGAGCACAGGATTTACCCCAGGACTCCCTCACTCTGTACCTTACTTAATCGAAAAATGTATTAAAGAGAAAAAATGTGAGTAAACTATGCCAGCAACTCCCTTATATCGAACGTCATATACTTAGTTTACTACTGTGTGACAAAATTTCCAATTAGTGGGGCTGTCAGTGAGGGCACTCTGGGAGGGATCACCTTTGGTCCCTAGGTTTTGTCTTCATAGGTGGTACTGGAATTGAGTCACCTTCCCAAGGATGGGCTCATAAATGTCTTAATAGCTGACAAATAGAAGGTTTATTTTATTAGAACATTCTGTTACCCCATTGTCTATACAACAGGAAGGAGAGGAACCTCCTTTCTCTCTTCATGACAGAGTCAAGAGAGTCATGTTAGCAAGATACCAAGATACCTCGTGGGAAAATCTTTTGAGAATCTTGGTTCCTAATGTGAGAGTGTATGTAAATAAAGAGGTGTCAGAAATCTATCAGCCATCTTTGGTCAAATAGCTAAAAAGTTTGCAAAGAGCATTGCAGCTTAACAGACATCCCCAAGTTCCTTAGCCCAAGTAGTATTAGATGACAGGATTGCCTTAGATTTTCTCCTGGCCAGATAAGAAGGTATCTGTGCTATTGCTCATACTACTTGTTGCACTTATATCAATAACTCTGGAGATGTTGAGATACACCCAGAAAGCATTTCCCAAAAGTCAAGTTGGTTACAAGATGTAAGAAGGACTGACCCTTTAAATGACTGATTTAGTTGGCACCTTTCATGAGTAAGCACTGCTTTTGCTCTGTTTTACAGATGATTATTATTTTCATAATATGTCTTATCATTCTTTTCCTTACCATCAGGCTATTCATGACACGTGTCACAGCTTGCTTTCAGTCTACTGCTAAAAGCACGCATGCAATGTTTGTGTTAACTGGATATGATTGATAATGTGTATAGCCTATAGAATGCTTCCCTGACAATGTATATCACTGTGTTTGTCCACTACTTACAATTAATTACCCCTAAACAAGGATAACTAGGCAAATCTATTACTATTTAAAAAAAAAAAAAAGGAAGAAAGAAAGAGAGAGAGAGGAAGGAAGAAAGCTAGAAAGAAGTAGTCATAATACATAGCACCGAGGGACAGATGGAGCAGGGCAGCCACAACTATCCTAACATCAAGGGACAAATACTTTAATTATCAATGCTTTCTATCAAAAGATTTATGACCAAAGGGGGGAAATGATGAAAGAAATTTTCACGTATTGATGTATGGGGAATCATTCTGGCTTATACATGAGTTAACTTGAAGTTTATGCTAACTAGAATAGCCTATTTGTGGCCTAAAACATATATTGTATGTCTGCTTTAATTATTAAAGAAAAGGGCACACTGACCAGAAGTAAAGAATATCCATATTAAAACTAAAGATTCAATGCCTTCTTTCCTGGAAAACCAAAGCTGGTACTCCTTCCATGATAAGATTCCCTGCCCAGGTGCCAAGACCATACTGACTCGTTGTGTATGTGCTGACCTGCTTTTTTTTGAAACCTTCAAGGAATGTATCCCTGACTCGTTTGATGTTCTCTGTTCTGAGAGGAAACCATGCTTCCCCAGAGCAGTTCCTCAGCATTATCTGAGAGACTGTCTTCTGGTCTAGAGTCCTCACGTTGGCTCAAATAAAACTCTTTTCTATTCCTATTAAAAAAAAAAAAAAGAATCTCAGGGCTGACCCTCCAGCTCAGGGTCACCCGCTGGCATCCTCCCAAAGTCGGGGGCGGGGGTAACATGTTCAGGTGACAGGAACACAGCAGGGGGAACACGATGCTGGTCCTCAGGCCCAGAGCTGAGGAATCGTCAGGAGTGGTGAGGATGGAGTCCTGGCAGAGAGACTAAGTGAGGCCCGTCGTGGGGGCAGAAGCCACCCAGCTCCAGCGACTGTCCAGGCCATACCCGGGGTGGTCAGACCTCCTGATTTTTCAGGAGAAAAGGAAATCAGATTTTTATGTGTGCTACCCCGATTCTTAAACATTGGGCCTCCACCTCCACCCCCTCCCGTCTCTCCCACCTTCCTTTCTTCCCTTCCACGCAAAATGTTTATTTTCAGAAATCTTACCAAGCCTCTGATATTTACACTTTGGAATGAGAATATTTTCTATTTCTCTTATTCAGAGTGAGGCTGCTGAGTGAGATTTTTCTGGAGGTCATGCCTGCCCTTCTGGAAGTGAAGTGCTTTTCTGAGCCACTTACAACCACTAACATTTATTGAGCACCTACTGTGTACCAGGGCTTTTCTCATGAGAATCAATTTAATCCATTAAAGAGTTCTGTTAGGTTGGTTCATCTGTGCGTTCCTGATGAAAATCAGAGGCTTGGAGCAGTTCAGAAACAAGTTTGTGGTCACACAGCAAGTAAAGGGTGCAGCAGGGACAAAAACTCACATCTCTGATCCAAAGTCTGTTTTTGCCCATGTACCTGTGGTTATCCACTGGGGGATACTTTGACCCTCAGGGAACATTTAGCAATTTATGGAGATATTTTCAATTGTCGTGACTCAAGGGGTACTACTTGCATCTAGGGGACAGAGGCCAGGGATGCTACAAAACAGCCTATAATACATAGGGCACCGCCCCGCCCCCCAAGAAAGAATTATCTAGAAAAGCAACCTACCAAACGGGAGCTGCAGCTGCTTGGCCACGCCTCCGCCACTGTGGATACAGAGGATGGGCTGTGTGGACCAGTGCTCAGGAAGTTCCTTTCACACATTTGTTCTCCACTCTCCAGCAAAGGTGTGTGGAGCCCCCTGCCTGAGCTGGAACTCCAGGGAGGCCACTTCCCATCTCTGTGCCTTTGGGCAAAGTGCCCCACCTCTTCGTGCCTCAGTCCCTCATTTGCAAAATGAGACCTGAGGGAGGTAACTTGCTTGAAGCTCGAGGCACCAGGCCTGGGAGGAGGGAGCACATCCAGGTTAGTTATCATCGGCCTTAAGAAGGGCTCTGAGCCCCAGCACGTCCTCCTCCAGTCAGGAGTCTCACTGAGCAGATGTGAAATACTCACCCCTCTGGGAACTGGGGGTCTCCTTTGGAAACGCCTCCTCCCAGACAACACTCCAGAGAATTCCCCACCTCGACCCATTCACAGCTGCCTCAGGTTGGGGCACAGCCATCCACAGAGCAGGGGAAAGGGAAGGAAGGGCAACTCACGGTCCCACTGTACTGATGGAGATGACAGTTCTGAATGGGCGGATGTCCAGCCACACACCCATCGCACCCGCCGATGGAAGCCTCGGGCAGGCGGGCTCAGGGGCCGAGTGTCCTCCTCACTGCGGGGCTCGCTCTGGCCCCCACCACCAGGCCTAGTGTAGTCATCAAATAAATCCAACATTAAGAAAAGGGGGGCAGGGGTGGGGGACTCAGCAGACACTTTCCTGAAACTCAGTGACAATAAAGGAGAAAAATGGACTGGCTTGCTCCAGATAACCACCGCAAGAGAAGTCATTTCTCTGTCCTGAGCGAGGATGCCAGTAGCAGAGGCAGCTGCTCAGGTAATTCAACAGCCTCAGATTAACAGACTCCTTGGGAGCCATCTGCACACGTCTCTATTGGGTTTCTCAGGACACCTCTATTTAGATTTCATCAGGTCTGTTTTTCTCTGTCATCCCTGAGCAGGGAGGCAGGTACTACACTGGGTGGCACAATTCAATATTGATTTGCCAACAGTGACCCAGAGGAAAACATTGCATTCAAGTGAACCAATTGTTTACAACTGCCTGAGCTCCCCCACCAGGACCTTGGTTTCCCCCATGAGTCGCTGAGCTGTTAGTGTCACATCAGGCAAATGAGAGCCCAGTTTTGTGCTCATAGGGAATAAATGCCTCAGTTTCCTCATCTGTAAAATGGAAATAAAGACATGAGCTGAAGGACTCTCTCACTTTATCCCTCGGAATCTTTTAAAATGAACGTATGTTGGTGTACTTGTTTTTGTACTAAGAAAAGAAAATAAAGGACCATTGCCCAGAGCTGCCTGTGCCTCAGCAGCTGCCCTGCTCTATGGCCAGTCCCTCCGTGCCCAGCCTGTGGCTCTGCTTGTGATTCCATCCCTAAACCTGGACCCTGCATCCTGAACCCACTGTGATGCAGACTGTCCGTGGACCCCACTTTCCTGTGCTCAGTCTGATGAGACAACCCTGCTGTTTTGTCTGGAGCCTCCAGAGCTGACTACACTCTGAGCTGCAAATGGCTGGTGTCTGGGCCTTTCCCTGGGACAGGGCATCTCCTGCCTCAGTGTCCTTGATGGCCAGAGTTCAGGCCTGTCCTATTCTGCTGGAAAAAAAAAAAAAAAAAAAAAAGATGGATGATGTACGGAAGAGGCAAGTATAAGGGACAAAGTGTGTCAACATGAAGGCCCTTCTGCCTTAGAACAAAGCTGTTTCCAGGAGAAAAAAAGAAACAGAGCAAAGGAGGTAACAGCCATGAGTGAAGGACCAAACTTTGAAAATATTGAATACAGTAGTCCCCCCTTAACCACAGGGGATACATTCCAAGACCCCCAGTGGATACCTAAAACTGTGGATAAAACCAAACCCTATATATACTATGCTTTTCCTAGACACACATACCTATGATAAAGTTTAATTTATAAATTAGGCACAGTAAGAGATTAACAACAATAACTAACATTAAAGTAGAACAATTATAACAATATACTGTAATAAAAGTTATGTGAATGTGGTGTCTCTTTTTCTCTCAAAATATCTTATTGTACAAGTTTAATGCCTTTTCCATCTTAACTAAGCAGTTATCATGCACTGTGGCCATAATTTTTGCAGTTTGAGGTGCAATAGCAAAACCAGCAAGCATTTCTTTTTTCTTCTTCACAATTTCATGGATAGAAAATTCATTCTTGCCATGGATTTAGCAACCTCAGCATACAATTTTTTTTTTTATTAAGTCAAGAACTTTTACCTTTTCGCTCAAAGAAGGCAATTTATGGCTTCTCTTTGGCACATCCAAATTGTCAGCCTCACTACTCTTGAGCTTTGGGGCCATTATTAAGTAAAACAGGGGCTACTTGAACACCAGCACTGAAATATTGCCACAGCTTATCTGGTAACTGAGATGACTGCTAATTGACGAACCCACAGGATATGCTGGACAAAGGGACGATTCACATCCTGGGTGGACCAGAGCAGGGTGGCTCAAGATTTCATCATGCTACTCAGAGCAGCATACAATTTAAAACTTATGAATTGTTTACTTCTAAAATTTTCCATTTAATATTTCTGGACTGCAGTTGTCCTCGGGTAACTAAAATTATGAAAAGCGAAACCACAGATAAAGGGTGACTCTTATAAAACTGACCATATCAGTGTGCCCTGCCACGGTTGGCTAAGTAGAGAAGAGGGCAATAACTCATGAGCAGCATCCCTTGCCTCCTTCTTATCAGCTCCAGCAGCTTTTGTTTCATTCTAAGAAAAAGAACAGGAGGCAGGGAGCTTCGGAATCTTCTCCCCCTTCACTGGACGGAGCGTAACTTCCAGCTCAGCCTGGGCTTCACTCCCATCACTGAGACTCTTTTCCACCGCAGGCACACTGACCTTCTTTTGGCATCTCTTACGGGCCAGGCTCCTTCCTACCTCAGGGCCTTCACATGTGCTGCTCCCTCTGCCATAAACATCTCCTGAGGGGAGGGGTAGGAATACAAGCTACAGATAGGGAAGGAGCAGAAGAAATGAGACCACATCCCAAGACCAGGGACATGGCATGTGCCTAAGACTGAGGCAAATTTCCCCCTGCCTCTGCCCCCCACCACCAAGCTAATAAGCTTTCAGTAACAGATAATGGCATAGTACTATTGAGAGAGGGACAGCAGGGGAACAAAAGCAGGCAAAAAGACCAACTCTGAATCACAGGGCAAAGGAAAAACCTGAAGCTGAGGGTTGAACAGACTTTGTAGTGGCAAAACAACCCCACACAAGGTATTGCTACAAGATTTTAAAGTTACGCACTGAGGGTAAACATAGCAAAAATTTGGCCTTGCTCTTAGCTAGATTAACTCAAGTCTTCTCACCAAAGGCCTAACAGAGGTAAGATGTGCCCATTTCCAGGCATTAAGGATATTTACCTCAGACTCTAATGCCTTACCAAGATGTCTGGCTTTCAACCAAAAATTATGAAGCATACAAAAATCAAGAAAAAAAAAACACAGTTTGAAGAAACAAAGTAATAAGATACGGATGTTGGAAGTTTACAGCATGAAATTCAAAATAACTACTATTTATTAATTATTTTTTAATATATTAAAGGCTCTAGTAGAAAAAGTTGACAATATGTAAGATCAGATGCATAATTTCAGCAGAGATATAGAAACTATAGGAAAAAGAATGG
This sequence comes from Delphinus delphis, assembly GCF_949987515.2. Taxonomy (NCBI): domain Eukaryota; kingdom Metazoa; phylum Chordata; class Mammalia; order Artiodactyla; family Delphinidae; genus Delphinus; species Delphinus delphis. The sequence continues at coordinate 23,839,528 of NC_082683.1, forward strand.
AAATGCTAGAAATAAAAAACACAAGAACAGAGATAAAGAATGACTTTAAAGGAATCATTAGTAGACTCAATACGGCCAAAGAAAGAATCAGTAAATTTAAAGGTAAGTCAGTAGAAATTGCCCAATAGAAACTCAAAAAGGAAAAATAGTGAGGAAAAAAAAAGTAGAACAGAACAACCAAGATCTGTAAGACAATATCAAACAATCTGGCATATGCATAATTGGAATTCCAGAGCTAATAAAAGCTTCATCAAAGCGGGTAGGAAAGTTTGTTGCATCTGCCTGCCCTAGGCCCTTCCCATGCTCAGTGCAGTACAGTACAATCAGGATAAAAAGTCTCAACTCCCATCTGCTCCCTCAAGAAGGAAAAAAAAGAATGGAACATGCATCCAACATTCTGGCTTTTCAGGGCGCTGCACAGGGGACTGGTTTATGTCTTCCCTGACTTGGAGCACTGACAGGAATAGTGGCATAGCTTAGATGTCAGGATGGGGGTCACTGAGAACAAAGGTGAGTGCCACTGCACATACAGCACCAAGGAGACTGCAGTACCATATATAGACACCAGAGGGGAGCAAGATGTTATGAGCTCCTAATAAGAAAAAGGGGCAAGCCTATTTAACTAGAATATTACAGACACAAGCCCGAAAATACATCTCCAGAAAAAGTTTGAGAAGTATTCACAATCCCTAGTCAAGTTGATGGGTGAAAGTCTTCCTCTGTGTGAAGCCAGTCCATAAAGACTTAAGAGGTAGCTGTTTATTCAAATGTCCAAATCCCAGAAAAGATCACAAAGTATACAAAGAAACAGAGAAATATGACCCATTCAAGGGAACAAAATAAATCTCCTGAGACTGGCTCTGAAGAAATGGAGATCTATGAATTACGGGAAAAGAAGTAACCATTTTAGGGATGTTCAGTGAGCTAAAAGAGAACAAAAATAGACAACTAAGCAAAATCAGAAAAATAATGCATGAACAAAACGAGACTAGCAACAAAGAGAGAGATTCTGGAGCTGAAGAATACCATAACTGAACTGAAAATTTCACTAAAGGGGTACAGCAGCAAACTTGATGAAGCAGAATAAAGAATCAGCAAACTTAAGGACGGATCATTTTCAGACATTTTCAGGTCAAAGGATCAAAAAGAAAAAAGAATGAAGAAAAGTGAAGAGAGCCTAAGGGATTTATGGAACATTGTTGGGAGTCCCAAAAGAAGACAGAGAGAGAGGGCAGAGAGTTTATTTGAAGAAATAATGGTCAAAAACATTTCAAACTTGAGAAAGAAATGCAAGAATCTCAACAAACTCCAATTAGGATAAACCCAAAGGAACACAAACAGAGACACATAATAATTAAACTGTTAAACTTCATAATGAGAAAATATTGAAAGCAGAAAGAGAAAAATGAATTGTCACGTACATGGAAGATTTTATAAGATTATCATCAGATTTCTTTGCAGAAACCTGGCAGGCCAGAGGGACTGAGATGATATATTCAAAGAATTGAATAAAAAACTACCAAACAAGAATACTATATTTGGCAAAAAATAAAGGTGAAATTAAGACTTTCCCAGATAAACAAAAGTTAAGGGAGTGCATCAGCACTAGAAATTCCCTATAGGAAATGCTAAAGGGAGTCCTTCAAGTTGAACAATTATACACCAACAAATTTGATAATCCAAAATAAATAGATAAATTTCTAGAAACATACAACCTATCAAGACTGAATTATGAATAGATGTTTTTCCAAAGAGGAAATGCAGATGGCCAATAGGCACATGAAAAGATGTTATAAGCAAAAGCTTATAAGCTTTTGCACAACAAAGGAAACCATAAATAAAACGAAAAGAGAACTTACAGATTGGGAGAAAATATTTGCAAATAATGTGACCGACAAGGGCTTAATTTCCAAAATATACAAACAGCTCACACAACTCACTAACAAAAAAACAAACAAAAAAAACTATCAAAAAATGGGCAGAAGATAGACATCTCTCCAAAGAAGACATACAGATGGCCAACAGGCACATGAAAAGATGCTCCATATTGCTAATTATTAGAGAAATGCAAATCAAAACAACAATGAGGTATCACCTCACACTGGTCAGAAAGGCCATCATTAAAAAATCTACAAATAATAAATGCCGGAGAGGGTGTGGAAGAAAGGGAGCCCTTCTGCACTGTTGGTGGGAATGTAAATTGGTGCAACCACTATGGAAAACAGTATGGAAGTTTCTCAAAAAATTAAAATTGGGTTACCATACGATCCAGCAATCCCACTACTGAGCATATATCTGGAAAAGACAAGAGCTCTAATTTGAAAAGACACATGCATCCCAATGTTCGTAGTGGCACTATTTACAATAGCCAAGACATGGAAGCAACTTAAGTGTCCAACAACAGATGAATGGATACAGAAGACCTGGTACCTATATACAATGGAATACTACTGAACCATAAAAAAGAATGCAATTTTGCCATTTACAACAACATGGATGGGCCTAGAGATTATCATACTAAGCAAAGTAAGTCCAAGAAAGACAAATAGCATATGATATCAGTTACATGTGGAATCTAAAATAGTTTGGAGGAGGTAGGAATGGGGTTTAATGTATAGAGTTTCAGTTTTGAAACTGAAACTGAATTTTGAAAAGTCAGTAAATTTTATGTTACATTTTTGACCATAATTTTAAAATTAAGTAAATAAGATGAAGGAGAAATAAAGACTCTCTCAGACAAACAAAAACTGAGACAATGCCACTGGCATTTTATGTTCTGTATATTTTACCAAAATGCTTTTAAAATTTTTAAAAAGCCTACCCTCAATCAGTGTACTACACTGTATTGATAAATTAGAAAAAATATCATATGATCGTCTCAATAGATGCAGGGGGGAAAAAAAGATTTGACAAATTCTATGCAAACTAGAGAATAGAAGGGAACTTCCTGAAACATAAATGGCATCTACAAAAAACTTACAATTAACATTATACTCAAGGACAAAGGACTGTTTCCCCTAAGATCAGGAAAAAGGTACGTCCCACTCCATTTCAGGCTGTTCCCAACATCCTCACCTCCACCTGTCTCAGCTGCACTCAAGGCTCATTGACCCAAACCCACTCTCCAAAAGGAAAAAAGAGTAGATAAAAGGAAAGAAATAACTGCAACCTGCCCTAGGGATTCACGAGCCCCCAGCATCAGAGGTGTAAGGTTCGCAAATCTGGTGGATGACCCTGGACTTGCTATCACAGGCTCTCTCTTTTATGGTAGCTTCAAAAGCCATCATGTTCACATAATTGTCCTGTTTTATTAAAAATTGGCACTTTTGTGGAACAAGCCCAGTGATGGAGGAAGAGAACAGAGGAGGTATTGTTTCTCCCCTCACCCAATCACAGACCTTCCTAGCCTCGCCACCAGCCTGGAACACCAGAGGCACCTCTCCAGGCTCAGCTGCTGGTGGGATATTCAGACGATGCTGACGAATTTGCAGAGCTGTCCCTGATGACAGCTGGCCAGGCACATTCTGGAAGAGCTGCCTCTGTGAGCGGGTTTACAGAGTCTGTCTCCCTTTGAACACGGATCTTATTCATCTTTGCTCCTCCACAGTGCCAAGCACAGTGCCCAGGACTTAATCAGAGCTTGAGAAAATGCTGGTTGAATCAAACGGAACTTGAGACAGAAATCGAACACACTTTTAAGGTTGCATCGGAGCACGACAAGAAAATGTTTGAAAATCAAAATCCTTCTCTGTTCCTCCCTGGAGAGCACAACACTTCAAGGAAGCCTTTGGCAAATCCTTTTGTAAAGTGCAAAGTGTAGAATTCCTTTGTATGGTAAATATCCCTCACTTGTGACACTGTGAATTTATATATGTATGCATATGTATATATGTGTGTGATATTAATTTTAATGTTAAATATAGAATAACGATGGATAGATATTAATATTAAATAGTTAAATATTAAAGTCTACAGAGACAAATGAAGCTTCTCTCTGATCATTTCTCCAGCCCCACTCCTCCAGGGATTTTATTTAGGAATTGCTCAGATTAGAAATAATTCCTCCTCTCAGGATCAGATTAAATTTGTTAATTTGTTAATTTGTTAATCATGAGACAGAAAATTCAGGAAATCTGGCCCAAAGAGCTTTTCTGTCCCTCTATTCCATAGGAAAAACAGTGTCCAGAAAATGTGGCTATGCTCCACTGTCCCCACCCTCAGTCTGCAGTGGGGAGTTACCATCTATCTGATTGGTCTGAAGCCCAGAATTGCTCACATTACTAGATTTTGGGGTGGGGGGAATGGGTAACTGGATGGGTGGGTGGGCAGTGAACTTCAACTGAGTCTCTACCAGCAAGTTAGGACCACTCCCCAAAGTGGGGTTCTAGCCTCAGTGTAGCTCAGATCCCTCATCTCATTCAGGACACTGAATTTTTCTATCCTTGATAGAAATGTTAAGAAGCAGGAAGACTCTCAGAACTCTACAGAACTTGGCATGAGAATGATCTATATGGTCTCTGGCAGTTTTAAAACATGTCTGCGGCCTTCCCTGGTGGCGCAGTGGTTGAGAGTCCGCCAGCCGATGCAGGGGACGCGGGTTCGTGCCCCGGTCCGGGAAGATCCCACATGCCGCGGAGCGGCTGGGCCCGTGAGCCATGGCCGCTGAGCCTGCGCGTCCGGAGCCTGTGCTCCGCAACAGGAGAGGCCACAACAGTGAGAGGCCGGCGCAAACAAACAAAAAAAACATGTCTGCAAATTCTCTGACACTCCTTCCATTAAGAGGTGAGTCCTATGTCCCTCCCCCTGGATCTAGGCTGAGCTTTGGTGACTGTTCAACCAGTAGACACAGGCTAACCATCCTCATTGCCTCTCTAGACCCCTGAAAAGGCTCATCAGGGATGTCGTCGGGCTCAAGGCCCAGGATCGTCGAAACCTGGTCCAGGTGCAGAAAAGGCCCTGGGTGCAGCCACTTGGGTACCACCCAGGAAGTACAGGTTCCCTTGGGGAGGACGAGTGGAAGAGAACAAGTGTAAAACCTCTTTTGAGGAATGTTACAGTAACATGAAGGTTGGCATGGGGTTTTGACGGAGAGATAATGACATGCCTACAAATTGATGGGAATGACCCCAGGCAGAAAGGAACTTTGATGACCCAGGAAGGGAGGTGTTGCTGGACTGATGTCCTTGAGCAGGTGAAAGGAGTGGACCCTTGTGCACAAGTGACCTTGAAGGAGCACAGAGAGCTCCTTTCAGAGTGCCAGACTTATGATGGATTTCCCCCAGGGTCTCCCAACATAGGAGCACATCTTTCCTTTGCCAAGATGCTGATTTTAACTGGAAAACCCAGGGGAACATCAATAATGCAGAGCCATGTGGAGCTGAGATCTGAGCTGAGAGGGGATTTGAAGAGCATCTAGTTAGAGCCCCTTGGATGTGAAGGCCAAGGCCACCCAGTGACTTAGAGGCAGAGTCTGGCCCAGAACCCAATCTGCCAACTCTGAATCCAGTTCTTCTTCCTCAAAGATTGGATCTGCTTCCTGCCCAGCTCCCCCAGCCTTTCTCCTTCCCCTTAGATTCTTTGATTGTCTCTAGAGTAGGTCCTAAGCAGCAACCCCACCCCAGGAAGCCTTGAAAACTCTGCATCCACACCACACGGACTGCCTCCCGGGATCCGTCACACCCTCCCATTCTTTCTCCAGTGCGTCTCTTATCGCCCACTCCCTCACCCCAGCCCTGTGTCCCTGTCCCAGTGACAGCCCTCGCGGGACCATCACCTTGCATCATTCTGGCCTCCTAGCCTCACCGCCACCTCCCCAGCCTTGGGAATGTGGCTTATCTCTGCATCCGCAGGGAGAGCCTGGGGCAAACGGGAAATTCCCGTACAAGTTGGGGCTTTGCGGCTCTATACAGGCTCTATATGTCCTGAAGCTGGTTCCAGAGTCCGGGCAGAGGGTTCCTTGTCATACATGTTTGGGGAGAGCTGAAAACTACCTGGTTCTCTGCCACAGGGCCTCTCAGAGTTTTTAATGCAGCTGATAACCAAGGAGGTGAAGCCCTGAGTCTGCCTGGTTGCCGCCCCTCCACCACTCCGCAGGCTACTCAACCTCCAGGTGCCTCAGCTTCCTCCTCTGTAAAGTGGGGCAATCACAGAATCCACAGCACAGGGTTGTTGTGAGGATGGTATGAGTTCATCTACGTGTGAGCCGTGCGTGATGAAGAAGGTGCCTATGACACCTCCCACTGTTCCCACCTTTATCTCCATCCTCAGCACCACCCTTGGGGAAGGGTGATGGGCCCCTGCCTTGCTCCAGAAACCAGATCCCCACCTCGGACCCTTGCCTGGTACCAGGATCCCCACAACTTGTGTCACAGCCTTGCTCCTCTGGGGCCCACTCTTCCCCTCTCACCCCCTTTCTCAGCTTCCCCAGAAGAAGATCTTGCTACAAGGATTTGAGGGTGAGTAGTTTACTGGGGCGGTGGTCCAGGTAAGCATCAGGGCAACTGGGGAAGTGAGACAGGGAAGGGAAGGAAGCTGATAACAGGTGCGTATGTAGCAGGTGACTGCTGCAGGTGGCAGGGCCTCAGTCCCGGGGGCAGGGCAATCTGGGAGGTGATGCAGAACATACCTCAGAGCTGCCCCACCAGAGGGGAGGGGCGAGGAAACAGTAGGGTTTACCTCCAGCTCCAGCCTTCACTGGCTGAGGGCTGGTCCTGGACATCAACTCCTCGATGTTCCCAGGCCCATACAATGGATGGAGCAGCTCCTGTCTGCAAGGCGCACCTGCATACTACCCACCGATGGGACACCTGGCCTAGCCAATCCAATGATCTCTTACTTGTCACCAGATTCTGCAAATGTCAAGTTCAGCTTCTCACTCCCTATGCCTGGGGCTTCCCCCCAAACCCTTTCCTGCCTAACTTGTGAGAAAGTGTGTCATCCAGACCCTTGTTCTTCCACATCCAGTTCACCTCATGGTCCATCCACCTTCCTGCCCAGAGCATGCTCAGATGATCGACGATGGGACGGACAGGGCTGGAAGCCAGGGCTCCCCATCACCAGCCCCACCTGACTCAGCAAGTCATCTGGGCACCCAACCCAAGTATCTGAGCTCGTACTGTGTACCAGGAGTCATGCTGAGAGCCTCCTGCAGCCCCTTCTCTGTGACCCTCACAACCTCCTGTGAAGGAGGGTTCATCAGCTCTACCTTCTGACTGGGGAAACTGAGGACCTGAGAGGTTGTGTCACCGCTCCAAGGTCACCTTGTCCTTAAGACACCCTGAAAAGACTCCTGCGGGAGTAGCAAGGGGACCTCCACACATCCCCACCCTCCCACTGTCCCTGTCTGCGGGGATGTGGTTTTCAGTAACCCCCAGGTACAACCCGCACTGCAGTCCCTCTTCCTAAATCCTTCCTGGCTGTTGTTTGCCTGGAATCATCCTGTTGGTTCCCACCGAGTAAATGCCAGAAATCATCCCCAGGAACCAGAGGCTGGGACCCACGTGGCCGGCAGAAGCTGTGGGAAAGCCCAGCCTCGCTCCCAAGAGGGCCTTGTTTAACCACAGTCACCAGGGTGCTGCGTCTGCAGAAAGCCGACCTCACTTTGGACTTCGCCACGATCACAAGAGACCTGGTTATCCAAACTGATCTGTGGGGGTCAAAAGGCTTTGGGTGAAGATCTCCGAGGTGGGACCGCTGGACTCAGGTGAAAATGCAAGGCCATCAGCTGTTTGGGTGAAACACAACCGTCATGAAATTTTAATTAAATTCTTATTTGTGTTTAATAACTGAGCGCTGACTGCCCAGGCCTGACTCTGGAAGCGAAGGCAGGGCCCGCTTGCTCTGGTGGAACCCTGCAAACTTCACAGGTGCACGACGGGTAAATACGAGCCTGCCCCCTCACCCATGGCCCCTGAGTTACCTCTCTTCTTGGGGAAGTCGGCTTTCCTGTCTTCTGCTCTGGTCGTCCTGGCAGAAGTGAGCAGGCTGAAGGAGGAGATGGGGGCAAGTAGCCACAGAAGAGCGCTTGGGGGAGGCGGGGAGAGTTGGGGGAACTGGGGAAAGACCATGGAGGTCAGGGCTCAGCAGAACAAGGTATGAATCCTGAGTCTACAACTCACAAGCCAGGAGATCTTAGCAGGTGACTTTGCCTCTTAGAGTCTCAGTTTCCCCAACTGTAAAACAGCCAATGTTAACTCCCATCTGGGTAGAAAGGCCAATTATTTTTTCCTTGCACGTCTCTCCTTGTCAGCCCACAAGTCCGGTAAGGTTCTTCTCCAACCCCTACTGTTGAACAGGCCTGGAGGCTACACTCGTCCAGGTTGGAAAAATCAGATCCCTTCTCCCCTGTTTGCAACGTGGGGATCAAGTCAAACAGCTTTGGAGAACCAATCACATCAGCCCGAGGGTCTGCTCATTATTTAGGTGTGGTCATCCTTGGTCATGAGAGAGCAGAGACGCCGGTCTGCAAAGGAGATGAAGAAGATGGGCAAAGGGAAATACAGATGAGTCATTCTGCAGACCCAGTCAGGGAGAAAGGCAGAGAGAGGCATGGAGAGTCAGAGAGGGTCTCTGCCATGTGACTTTCAGCTCCCAGGTGCCCGGTGGGTTTCTACAGTGGAGATCTGAGGCATCCTTCATAGTCTCACCCTAAACCCCATTTCTACTTGCACTTTTTTGCGTGGGTTTGTGAACCAGCTAGGACTCATTTATGGCTCATGCAAAAAGAGAATTAACTTAATGTCTGGTGTAATGTAAAGCTTGCGGGGTTAGAGTCGAGTCGGGAATAACTCGATGGGGCCTCCAATGACGTCATAAGATCAGAATTCTTTCTATTTCTCCTCTACACGTTGTCTTCATTCTCAGGCTACACTCAAGGTGGGAATAATAGCTCTAGACTGTGGACTTCCAGGTTCAAGTTCAGTGGGAAGAATCTAGTTCAAGTTCAGTGGGAAGAGCAAGAGCAGCCTCAGTAAAAGTCTCCTTGTAAAACAATGGCTCTTGTTTGGTCACAGGCCCATCCCTGAGCCAATTACTGTAGCCAGAGGAATGGTCTGAATGGACTGGTTTAAACCTAGGTCATGTTAACTGCTACCAGGAGGTGGTACATGTCAGCAGTCTCAGTTACTGGTGAAACTAGTTCTTTCCTTTTCCTTTCTTTTCTTTTCAAGCTGTATTGTCAGTGGCACTATACCAGAAGGTAATGATAGTGCATGCAGGCACAGTGTATCAGAAACATCTGGGTTCTGATTCTGGCTCCAACATGTAATAGTCTGGAAATATTGGCAAATGGCTTAGCCTCTCTGAGCATGACTTCTCTACACCAGAGTTAACACCACCAGTATCATTGGGTTGCTGCAAAAATTAAGGGCATTAGCATATGCAATGTATTTAGCACAATGCCTAGCACACAACAGGTACCTGATGGATATTAGTTTTTTCTCCAACGATTTAGAAATGCTGTGTTCCAAAAGTTTTTCGGAACTCAGAACATACTGTTTCATTAAACTCTGCTATAGACTATGGTTAGTCAAAACAAAAGCGCTAATAGCTTCTACTACTTATAACTATGAATAACAATGTTTCTTTGGAAAAATGTAGTCCAGACGCCAGGCACGAGCAACACATCCTGCCTTCCCTAAGCCATTCCCAAGGAAGAAAATGTATTTGGGGCAGTACTCACAGCAGAGAGGGCAAAGCACAGTGGGACCAAGCTCCACAGACATAGGGAGTCAGGGCTGATGGAAAGCATGAATGCTTCAGATTCTTTTATTCATGGCCATTATAACAGTAATAATAATACCAATAATACCACTGGCTGGGGCTTACTGTGTACCAGGCTCTGTGTGCATCACCTCATTAATTCTCACAACCACCTTTTACGGTAAGGACTAATACTATCCCCATTTTACAGCTGAGGGAACTGAGACCCTGCGAAGGTAATAAATTTGCTCGATCTCACAGGTTTGAGTGACAGACTCCAGCCCCAGCCCCTGACCACTGCCCTCACTGCCCCTCCACTCCTGTGTGTCCATTTGTGCAGCTTTTAGGGCTCATTCTACAACCCCCCTGAGAGAGAAGGGCTGATCCCATCTACAGATGAGGAAACTGAGGCCCAGAGAGGGGAGAAAACTTGCCCAAAGCTGCACAGCAGGGAAGCGGGGACCTCTGTGTGCCTGACTCCTCCTCTAGGGCTCCCTCCCCGGCTCCCCTCACTCCCAGCCCTCACAGAGGAAAGTGCAGAGATGAGACGGGTGGGGTGGGGGACTTCTCCCTGCAAGCAGCAGCCTGGGCAACTGAGGAGCCTGTTCATTTATTCCTCAGTTCATCCTGCCCTGACCACCAAGCCCTTCCTGACATCACACCTCCCTTCTCTCCCCAAGAGCATGCAGCTGGTACTTCCTTAATGTGCCCGCCCTACTTATTACCTTCAAGAGGGGCTCAATCCAGGAGGTAGACACAACAGACTTGCTTCTGATCATTGATGATCTCATGTCTCCCTTGGATGTAAATGGACCCCATAATAGTATGTCATTATCCTCTATTGGGGACAAAAAAAACCCAAACATCACACCTACGCCTGGGTCACAGGTGCTGATACCCACACAGGGGTGTCGGCGTCACCCAGAGGAACAGGCTGAGGGTAAACAGCTAGAGCGTCCAGAGTCATCGGGGGGCTGACGGAAGCTCCTGGATGTAGGACATGTGTGGGGTAAGCAGGGTGGCCACCTGCTGAAGCCGGCCTCAGCTCTACCTGGCCCACAAGGTGAGCAGAAGGGGCCTGGCCAAGTGCTGGCCGTCTCTCCAGGCCTCTTCCCCTGACGCCGCCTGAGCTGCTGGCTCCTGACCTGCCTCTGTTCTCCACACGGTCCAGCTTTAGTCCCTCTGCCTTGGCCATGGGATGTGGTGTCCCAGGCCTGGGCCTCAGTGTCCCCCTGGTCTTGCCAGCCTCAGCCCCATGCCCTGCCCCAGTGGGAACTGTCCTCTGGCCATGGTCCTATGAGATCCACCTCTATGGCCGGCCGCAGAGCTGGGCCCACTGCGGACTCCGCACCCACCCCCTCCCCCCGTAAGAGCCCGACAGCAAGGACGGGAGAGCCTGGGCTCCCCTGCAGGCTCCCTCTAGGAGGTGCCCAGGGTGAACACTGGGGTTAACGCACGGACTTGGGGTGCTTCTAGGTTTGCACCTGCTCCACCACTTACTGTCTGTGCCATTCAGGCAAGTTACTAACCTCTCTGAATCCCAGCTCCCTCATCGTAAAATCCTTTTCCCTCTATAGACCTCAGTTTCCCCTCCATCAACTTCAAAAAAAGGGTACCTGTCACTGGCTCGTCCCCGTCTGTGTTCTCGGCAGCGGTGAGCTCCACAGCACAGGGTCGAGATTGTCTTGCGCACCACCGTGTCCTGGTGCCCTGCACACAGTAGGCCCTCAGTAAACACTTTTCACATCAATGCACGAGTGAGGAAGTATATAAGCAGCTCGAGCCCGACCACTGGCAGACTTTGGAATTCACCATGCAACCCAGGCCGGGACCGCACCCGTCAGAGGGAGCCCGGGTCCCGGCCACCAGCTGAGATGGTCTGCTCTCCTCCAGCAGTGTTGTGGGACCCAGCGCTCACCACACACCTGCTGCCCACCCGCCTTTCCTGCCCGCCACTGCGGCCCTTCCAGAGCCCCTACCTGCTGCTCTAGAGCCCCTTGTGTGCCTCCCTCTGGACAACCCCTTCCATGGGGAAGGTTTCCTCTCTCCTCACTGCCAGCCTGGCCCACCTGACTCTATGTCACCGTTGTCCCCTGCACTCTTGCTACCCAGCCCTCTCCTGCCTCCCAGCAACCCCTGGCTCACTGGGTGTCCAGCAGGGCTCAGGCCACTCCTCTGTGGGCCCTGCCTGTCCAGCTGCCCTCTGAGCTGTGTGACAAAGACCCATCTGTCTCTGAGCCCCAGGAGCAGGGATGTTGGGTTCAGCCAGAGCAGCCCAACAGGGCCCCTTCCACATCTGCACGGCCAGTGTGATCCTGGCAACCCCAAGAGGGGCCAGAGAAGCCAGGGAAATTCACCTAGTGGGGGTGGAGGCTGGTGAGAGCAGGGGTGGGCTCAGCAAACCTCCAAGTGGGCCAGTTCTTGTGCACTTGGACGTGGGGCACGTCTCTGGGAGACACTCCTCGTTCCTCAGTTTTCTGGAGCTTGAGAATGGTCTCCTCACCCAGCACCAGGTGCCTCCGCAGGCAAAGGGCTGAGACAGGGGCCATTACACGGAGGAGTTAAGGGTCTGAATGGCCAGTGGGAACCCAGCAGGACTCAGCCCCTCAGTCACCCCTGGGGCTGGGGACGACCCGAGGGTGAGGAGAACGTGTGTGTTTCCTCTCCTGTGAGATCGGGGGGGCCTGGACCACCTCCAGGTCTCCCCCTCCCCCAGGATGCCACGATTCTTCTCACTCCTCCGGGGGTTCCTTTCCCCTCACAGAGCCCTTGGGGCAGCAGGGGGAGGGGCACGGCCCCCGAGGCCCCAGGGCCACACGTGGAGGGGCCAACGCCTGAACCAAGGCCGCCTGAGTCCCCTCCACAGTGCTCCCTGCCCCGTCCTCCGGGTGATCTCAGCCCCCACGGGCCAGGTGTCATGAACACAGTGCGTCCAATCCCGCAGAAGCCGAGCCTCAGAGAGGTTTTCACAGAGCTGGGAACCGACCCTGCTCTGAAGCCCATGTCCTCACTCAGACACTCTGGAACTGCCCCCTCATTTCCTGATTCTTGATTTTTTTTTTTTGGGCGGGGGGGCCTCATCACCGTTGCGGCCTCTCCCGTTACGGAGCACAGGCTCCGGACGCGCAGGCTCAGTGGCCATGGCTCACGGGCCCAGCCGCTCCGCGGCATGTGGGGTCTTCCCGGACAGGGGCACGACCCCGTGTCCCCTGCATCGGCAGGCGGACTCTCAACCACTGCGCCACCAGGGAAGCCCCCTGATTCTTGAACTTGATCTCCTCTATAGTAGGCACCTGGGGTTTCCTCCCCATCCCTGCCCCCATCTCTCTCCTCCTGCCATTTATGGACTCCTGATTTGAGGGATTTTTCCATTTTTTTGGTGAGGGGGAAGATCTGCCCCTCTCCATTCTCCTTCCGTGGGGCTGAGGTGGCCTCCACCCTCGTTTCCAGGGCTGGACCGTGTGACCCTGTCCTGGCCAATCAAAATTCTGCATTCCCCTAGCCCTGTAGGGCACTTATTCTGGTGAGAATAAGCAATGAATAAACAAATGAATATGTAGCTTAGTGTCAGATTAATGCTCTGAAGAGAAACAAAGCAAGGTAGGGGTAGAGAGCAATGAGAAAGGGACCTGAGCCAGGGATGGGGATGAGAAAGCACTTGATAGGGACCAGAAGAAAGTAAGGGAATGAGCCATGGTGGGAGAGCATTCCAGGCAGGGAGAAGAGTGAGTGCAAAGGCCCTGAGGCAGAAATATACCATTGACTGTAGAGGAGGAGGGGAGTAGAAGGAGAGCTCGGAGCAGTGGGCGGCAGGAGGCCATCCAGGGCCACTTACAGACTGTGAGTTTTACACTAAGCAAGATGGGAACCCAGCGAGGACCCTGAGCAGAGGATGGACATAAACAGTTACGAATTATAATCACAGTAATAATGGTAACCACCCATACCTGGTTACTGTAGGCCAGGCCCCTCTTCCGAGCCGGTCAAATGTGCTTTCATGGAGTCCTCACAGCAGCCCAGTGGGCACGCACTACTATCTCCAAGTTACAGGTGAGAAGTCCAGGCTCAGAAAAGTTACATAAACCGCTTCAAGGTCACATGGTTAATAAGTGTCAGAAGCAGGACTGGATCCCAGGAAACCTAGTCTAGCTCTTTGTTGCTGCCTCCATTTAAAAGGTTGATTATCCCTACTTTACAGATGAAGAAAATGAGGCTCAGAAGTGATTTGAGGTTGAAAGGTGGCAGAGCTGAGATTTGAACCCCAGTCTGTGTGGTTCGGTGCCCAAGCCTGAACGGCTGAGCCTGGAACCTGGCTGGGACCCTGCTGCCTTCACCCACCCTGGGGGGACCCAGGCAAGGCAGCCCCTCCCCCTGGGTCTCTTGAGTCCCCTGTCACTGTGGCCTTGAGCTCCGCCCCAACCCAGGACTTGGCTCCTGCACCAGCCTATCGCCTCCGTTCCTGACAAACCCCAAGACTGCCCCTGACCTGGGCCCTGGGCCCAGGCATGTCTGTGCTCCACTAGGTGCCTCCTGGATCCGGCCCTGGGACACCAGCTGCTCTTGTTAAATCTTATTAATAGGTGTCTCACATGCTCCAGCAGTTGTCAGCCATGAGGTTCAAAGCACACAGCTAGCTCATCAAAGCTCCCCCGTGGGGAGGAGCAGCCTCTCCGAGAGGCTTGGGGACAGCCAGGCCAGGTCTCCCATCACGTCTGCCACCACCTCATCAAAGGGCACAAAATGGCAGACTCTACCAACAGGGCAGCCGCCCGGCAGGCTGAACCTACCCTGAGCAGAGCAGGAGATCAATGACCAACGGCGCAGATGCCCCAGCTGAGCCCTCTCTCTACCCGTGGGGAGGGCCGGGCTGAGGCGGGAGGCGTGCAGATCCAAGTGACCTGGTGGCAGCAGGAGGACAGTTGTCACCGACGGGGGCTGGGTTGGCCTTGGTCAAGAGAGAGTGGAGTTTGCTGGTTCGGAGCCCTGGCGCTCCGTGCACGGGATGCTCTTATGATCATAGCAGATGCTGTGGCTGACCTGCCCGTGTCCCCTGGGCACTCGCCCTCACACACCAAGGAAGGCGGCCCCCTGAGGACACCCGCAACTCTGTGTCTCCTGTTTCCTCCACTAGACCACGTCCAATGACATTCGCTCACAAAAGAAAGTGTCCGCTATGCGCCGGGAGCTGTCCCAGGCCTGGGGACACAGCTTTGCGCAGGACAGGAAAAGGCCCATCCTCATTGGAGCTGACATTCGGTGGAGAGACGGACGTGAACAGACACAGCCATGTCCAGAGGCAGGTGGTGACACTCACTAAAGGAACACAAAGCAGGGTGAGGGGACAGAGGTGACAGCGTGGGGGTCAGAGGCCGATGTGGCCTCACTGTGCACAAAGCGAGGTGGGGACCAGGGCTTGTCCTGCCTGAATCCCCGGCCACGCACAGAGCCGGGCACGGGCTGCCCTCGGCCAGAGGGACGGAGCCCCCTCCCCGGGCCCTTGTGTGGGGAACGGGCGGACAAGAGGGGCGGGTGGGGCTCATCTTTGTCCTCCGCCCCACTGAGATGTCTCCACACGACCACGTTCCTGGAGAACTGGGGCCCCTGCACCCCGGTTTCCCAGGATCTCCGGGATCATTTCAGCAGATGGGGCCCAGGAGGGAGGAGGCAGATGGGGGGAGGGGGGAGGAGAGAGCAGGACCCCTCCCACCTTCTTTTCCCAGGCAAAGCCATCACCCCCCAGAGGGGAGGAGAGTGGCTCAGAAACCCCCCTCCCAGTGAGGGCAGAGCTGGGGTGGGGACTCAGGAAACACCACATCGCACGGCCAAGAAAGTGACCCAGGACTTGATGTTCCCCTGGAGAACAGCTGCACACAGCCCCCTCCTCACCCTCCCTGCCCGGAATCTCCACAGCACCCCATTTCCCTTGGAGTACGTGTTTCAAGCACATTGTTTTCTCCTGTTGATAAAGTGTGATTTATTTAAGGCTCTCTGATGGTTACTTCATGTCTCCAAAGCCTACTTTCTACTGGAAGATCAATTCCAAGAAAACACCCTGAGCCCATGGAAGTTAGACCCACTAACAAGCACTAAGTGGCCAATCACCCACGGAGGGGCCCTTGACTAAGACCAGGAAGTGACAAAAACTCAGACTGGGCAGCTCTGCTGGGAGCTCTGGAGGGCCATTCACAACAGGGTTTTACAAGTCTTAATTATTTCTCCTCCAGGTACAATTAAACTTCATCTGAGTTCAGAAAGGATGATTAAAGAAACCCATCAGAGAGCAAATCAGTCCCGTGTGGTGAACGGAGGGGCCCCTCTCAGAACAGCCTCTGGTTCCCACAGTCACACACACACACACACACACACACACACACACACACACACACACAATTTGAGCATCGGGCATGTTCACAAGTGCAGGGGCAGTGAGGAGTGAGAGGACCGGAAATGCCACCTCAATACCACAATCCATCAGGAAAGGGGGCCAGGCGTGGATCTGAATCAGCAGAGACCATTTCTAGAGGCCAAGAGAGGGCTGGGGGTGGGGGAGGGGAGAGTGTCCTAATTATAATACATTAATAGGGATATTGTTTCCAAAGACTGATTTCTGGGAGTGGACAAGGGACCAGGGCCTCATCTGATGCCAGAATGCCCTTAAAATATATATATATATACATATATATACACAACATGGACTGCAGTATTGCCATCAGCTCTCAGCCACTGGGAACTTCTATGTGCCACGCCCTGTATTATCTTATTCGAACCTTGCAATTGCCTAATGCAGTAAGTAATATTATTATCCCCATTTTGCATGTGAGAAAACTGTGGCTCACAGAGTTGAAGTCATAAAACTCCCAAGCTGCAAATCAAAGTCAGGTCTGTCTGCTGCCAAAGCAGAAGCACTTCACTTTACTATTACGCCTCCCTCTGTTTGCATACTCCCAAGATGGGGAGCTCACCACCTCTCAAGATAGCCCATTCCCTCTCTGGACAGCTTGAAATGTTGGAAAGTCTTTCTTTAGGCCACACTGAGGGCATCTACTTCTTCTTCCATATTTGAAGATAATGCTCTCATTCTCTAGAGATGTTTTACCCCTGGGTTCTACACCCCCACTCCTCAGCACTCCTGGTGATTCTTCCTGAACGAGGGGACATGGGGTTGGTCATGGATAGCTGGATGAACTCTCCTTGATTCCCTGCCCTGATTTTTATTAGACATCTGAATGATGAGATTTGAAAACACTCATGGTAAAGCGATTACAAAATTGGCCACAGTTCCCAACTCTTTCCTGTGTCCATGCCCTTTGCAATATGACTTTGCAGCCCTTCCCAGCAAGGGGTAAAATCTGTATCCCCACTTCTTAGTCCGAGCTGGCCTTATAACTTACTTAGGCCAATACAAGGCTGCAGAAGTGACATTGTGCCATTTCTGAACCTAAACTTCGAGAGGCCCTATGTACTTCTGCTTTCTTTTTTGTAACCTGCCTTCATTATGAGAACAGCTCTGGACTAGCCACTGGAGGATGAGAGAACATGAGGAGCAGAGATAAGTCGCCCCAATGGAGGTCATACTAGACCACCCAGCCTCCAGCCAACACACCCAGCTGTCCTGAGATACTAATGACCCCATCCAGGACCAGCCAAGCCCAGCCCACAGCAGCAGAACCACCCAGCAGACCTACAGACTCCTCAGCTAAATAAATGCTTGTTGTTTTAAGCCTCTAAGTTTTGAGATCACTTGTTATGCAGCAGTAGCTAACTGATACACCATACCTCTCCGATCCTGAGGTAGTTGTGCCCAGCCGTCTTTCAACACTGCATCTAGTACATTTCCTCTTCCAGATTCTCTCTCCACCACCATCTTTATTCCTGAAAAACCAGAGGAATTTCTCCTACATGTAGAGAGACAATAAATAGATAGTTGCTAGAATCCATGTCTCCCTTCAGGCATTCCTTCATTCAGTCATTCAACAAACATGTATTGTATGCAATGTTCATGATCCCTGCCATCACAGCACATACAGGGGATACCAGCACTAAAGAAATCATTGCAAAAATAATGACATTGGAAAGAAATAGCATTTCATTGAGTTTGCATGAATTGCCCCAGCCTGACATGAAGTTGCAAGCTCAACGCTCTATGAAAGAGTAGGTGCTCACGGAGGGCACCTCACACTGGTAAGTGAACAACTATCTTGCCCTGCATGGTGGGAACATCCACTCCGAATCACAGGAAGAGCTAGTGGGCCTTGCCAAGGTTCTCAGAACCAGGCTGACACACTCTGGGACTTCTGCCAGCAAGACAGGCAAGAGCTCCGTGAGTCCACATGCCTCCCCCACAGGACATATCCTAACTGGGAGCCAACCCGGAGAGGAAGACGAGGCGGCAGCCAGAGGTCAACAAGGAGAACAAACACTGTCCAGCAGGACCTGCCGATGTGAGAGGCACCATGGCAAGCAAGGAAACCACAGCCGTGAGAGCCAGACACGCAGGGAGTGAGTAGTATGACCCTCGTCCAGTTACTCCCCACCGAGAGACACGTGCAGATAGTAATCACCCATTCTCAGGGGCTTAATTTTTTTGTATGAGAATCAAGTAAGATCGTAAATGTAGAGGAGCAGATTCAGGTCCTGATACACGTTTAACACATGTCCACTCCCTCATTAATAAATTTGCAGAAGACAGAGCATGGAAACTCCGAGAGGTGTGGGGAAGTTGGAGACTAAATCTGAATGTCCTCTTTTTTCCTCTCACCTCAACCTTGGACCAGGCTTCTCGCTGTCCAGTCCCCTTTACACTGAGCGCTCTCCTGTCCCCAGACCCAGGCTCCCTTGCCCAGCTTACACAAAGAAGCCACCTCCCCGTGCTGCCTCCGAAATTGTCTCCTGTGCCATTTCCAGTGGTTTTCCCTTTATATCCAGAGGCTTCCCTCTCTTCCCTGCTCCTCCCTTGGGCCTGGATTCTCTCTGATGCCATTTTCCCATCTTCCCCACTAGGCTGTGAACATCCAGGGATCAGAGGGCATGTCACCTCTGTGTTTCACATGGTACCTGGCTCATGGCAAGCTCTCGGGGATGGTGTGGACCAGGAAGGGCAGCTCTGCTTTTCTACTGGTCATCAGTGGGGACTCCTCACCAAGGGCCAGATCCCAGCTGGATGGAGCAGGGGCCCTGCGCACAGGCTCCGGACACACAGGCTCAGCCGCCATGGCTCACGGACCCAGCCACTCCGCGGCATGTGGGATCTTCCCGGACCGGGGCACGAACCCGTGTCCCCTGCATTGGCAGGCAGACTCTCAACCACTGCACCACCAGGGAAGCCCCCAGGAGCCTTTCTTTATCAACTCATCTAGGTGCCACAAAAGCCAGAGGGCAAGAATTACCCTGTTTTGTTAAAAAAGAAACTGATTCAGAGAGTAACTTGGCCAAAGGCTCGTGGCTGGTAAGTCTCTGGGCTGTGTCTGTATCCAAGTCACAATGTTGCTTCTTGTGTAATCACGTAGAGAGCGCCCAGTTATAAGCGTGGTTCTGCAGATTCTCAGAAGATGGAAGTACAGAGGGGCTTTTATTAAAGACAACCCAGCCAGGAGAAAGGGTTGGTGTGGAAACGTGAGAGGTTCCCTCCACCCCAAATGATGCCAACCTGGGTTCAAATCTCAGTTGTCAGTATGGAGGATCCTCAAAATATTAAAACTAGAATTACCATATGACCCAGCAATTCCATATCTGGAAGCATACCCAAAGGACACAAAAACACTAACTCGAAAAGATATCTGCACCTCCATGTTTATAGCAGCGTTGTTTACAATAGTCAAGACATGGAAACAATGTAAGTGTCCATCAATGGATGAATGGATAAAGAAAATGTGGCGTATATATACAATGGAATATTATTCAGCCATAAAAATGAGGAAATCCTACCATTTGAAACAACATGGATGAAACTTGAAGGCATTATGCTAAGTGAAATAAGTCAGACAGAGAAAGACACATACTGTATGATCTCACTTACATGTGGAATCTAAAAGAAACAAAGAAAAAACTCAAACAGAAAAATAGATCAGATTCATGGTTCCAAGAGGAAGGGGGTGGGAAAGGGGAATTGGAGAAAGGTGGTCAAAAGGTATAAACTTCCAGTTACAAGATAAATAAGCACTAGGGATGTAACGCACAGCATGGCTATAGTTAACACTGCTGCACGGTATACATGAAAGTTAAGAGAATAGATGCTAAGAGGTCTCATCACAAGAAAAAAAGGATTTTCTTCTTTTGCATTCTCTTTTTATTGTATCTGAATGAGATGGTGGATGCTAACTAAACTTATTGGGGCAATCATTTCACAGTACATGTAAGTCCAACCATTCTGCTGCACACCTTAAACTTATACAGTGATGTACGTCAATTATATCACAATAAACCTGGGGAAAATCTAGTTGTCTCACTTATAACTGGGTGACTTTGGTGCATCACTTAATACCTCTCAGTTTCCTTGTATTCGATACTGGGCAAAGATAGCTGACTGGATGTCCATGGAGCTTCCATATGTATGCTGTTCCATTTGTATACTCCATATGCATGTATGTTCCATGACATTTGTAAAAGCATGTCGTTTGTCTCAATAAAATCTGGCTGAACCTGGGATTGGATGCCCAGGCCACAACCCCCACAGCCCTCCCTCTTGTCTGGTCTGCTTCTGTCCTCTTGGAAATAACAGAGAATAACATCACACAAGGATCCTCCATTACCAATATGCCCTCTCTCAAGGGACCAAAAATGCCTGAATTAGGCACCGTCATTCACAGGGATGGCCAAGTTTCCAGAAGCATCTTTTGTTCCCCCTGTCTCCTCTGTCCTCCCTCTCCCCACATGTCCCTCTCTCCAGTGAGGATTCCACATCTCTTGTACGATAGCTGAGCACATTTGCAGAGAGTTTCTAATGGCTGGTCAGGCCCCTCTGAGGACTAATGCATATTCCCTATAATGACATTCATTAGTCTATCCGACATCAATACTGTTCTCAGGTTAATATGTTTGGCTTAATGAGGCATCTATTTTCAGTTTGAAAACTATTGAAGAAGCGTGTTTTTCTCCCCATGAGCTAAGCTGATAAATAGATTAATCCTAGACTAAGAAAATGAATCTAACTGGCTTGTTTTCATTCTCATCTAACTTGTTTTTATTCTTTAGTAATGGCTGCCTTGAATTCATTTGAGTTCACCTTGTTATTTCTTATGGAAATAAACAGGAAGATGTTCCCTGATTGGTTCTGTGCTCTCAGGAAATAAAAATAGTACCAGTGTATGAGGAGGTGGGGAAAGCATGCCTGAAATTGAACAGGAAGAGGGGGCTAGAGTGTGAAAGGGAAGCTCTTGCATGGGGACAGAGACAGCAACCACAGCAGATAGAGCAGGGAGTCTGGCTGGCCCATCTCTGTCATTGCGGGCTTTGTGGGGTTCACTGTTGTGCCCAGCATCTAATCGACACTCAGTAGACATTTGTTGAATGGGTGAAATAGATACTCAACAAATGGCTCTTACTGTTATTCAGGGAATCACACGATCTCCAGAAGAATGTGCCCACTGTCTCAGATACATAGAGCAGGTGAGCCAGTCCTCATGACTCTTGGCCCAAAGCCAAGGATGACCTAAATGTCAGTTTTCTTTGCTGCCTGGACCAGTAGTAACACCACATCTATCTCCCTGAAGCTTCTGAGAGCTACTGCTAGCCACGAGATGCCAGCCAGAACATACTACCCTTCCTCCCAGGAATGGGCTACCAGGTCATAACAATTTGCCTGCGTCTGGCCAAAGTCTGACAGCACAGAAGGGCTCCACACACTTCTGCGCCCCATCCCCTGCTTTCTCAATGACCAGAATTCACTCTGGTTACATGACCAGCCCTGTTTTTATTGTTCTGGTAAGTGGGGGAGTGGTGTGGTTAATGAGTGTGGGCTTTACAGGCAGAGATAGCTGATTTCCAATCTCAAGTCCTCCACCTGCCAGCTGAGAGGCCTTAGCAAGTCCCTTCACCTCTGAGGTTCCATACGCTAAATTTTAAATGGTGATGACATTTTCTTTCTTGGGTTGCTAAAATGTTTAAATGAAACCACATGTATAAACTGGCTGGCACAGTGAGTGCTCAGTGACTGTGGAGAATGGGATTGAAAAGAGGAGGATTTGATATCATCAAACACAACTGGCATTCTACCTTCATTGTCTTCAAATCTGTCTTCCCTGCTGCTGATCTGTTCTCTGACTTGGTCTGATTCCAAACCGTGAGTCTGATCCATTGGGTTCTCCCTGACTTTCCTGACCCAGGTCCCGCATCTTCCAGGCTGTCCATCACAGTCCTGAGACTGCATCTAGGATCTTAGATGATAGCCTGACCGTGACCCCTGAATGTTACTTCCTCCTAATATATCTAACACCTATTCACCGCCAGTTGCCTCCACTCCTTTGAGAAGCCAACTCCCCTCCCCTAACAGAGTTCACATGGAGATGATGAGGCAGATGGGAGAGACCTTGGCTTTGGTGTCCCCGATGCTCGACTATCCCCAACCGAGGACAGACACAGCCAGATAAACACAGTCCAGGAGCCCTCCTCATCCACCATTTGGGAACTCCAATGTATTGTGGTGCTTCTGTCCTGTTTCCAAAGGCACCTGCCATTTGAGGTTCTTAAGGCTATGGGAAGGGGGGATGCAGTAGTCTGGTAGGGTGGGTCAAGAGAGAGAGTGATTTTAGGATAAAGGAAGTGCCTCCTCCCCTTCTTGGCCTTAAATGTCCTGTTGCAGGTAGGCCCTGTTGTCTCCTTCAGGACCATGGACAGCAGCCACAAAGCCCTAAACCCTTACCCAACACCAGAGATTAACACGGTGGAAAAGAACCTCAGAGACCATATCAGGTCAACAGTGCATTTTGTGAACAAGTCCTAGGAGAATTGTTTAGAAGTGACGTGGTTTAATGAAAATGTCACTGGACTAGAAAGCTAAAGACTTGGGTCTGCTGTGTGACTTTGAGCAAAATATTTCCCCTCCACAAACCCCAGCACCCCCAAATCCATCATTCGAAGATGTCTGCTTGGAGATGCAAGAGGTGGGTAATAGTTCACAGTTCTTATTCTGTCCCTGTATGAGAAAAAGTGTCCCAATAGCCTGGTAGACCTACTGATGACCTACTGTGTTTTTGCCTTGCAAGCATTTTATTCCTTCTCTTCTACACAGTAGTAGTTTGATGGATGGCTAATCAACATAGCCATGTTCACAACATCAAACTAATTAGAGATTTCCTATAAAGCGTGTTTATAAAGAACTTCATGAAACATCCATAAGACCTCCCAGCTCCCAGATTCAGAGAATATTCCAGCTAGAAGGGCATTGGCAATTGCTCTATCCACCCCCTTCATTTTCTAGTTGAGGAAACGGAGGCTGAGAGAGGGAAAATGAGTTAGTTGAAGAGCTGGGACCAGAAGTGGGGTTGACTCTTGGCTTCCGGCCAATACCCATGACCACTTCCCTCTGTGGGTGGTGAGGAAATTGACCAAAAACATTTTGGTCATGTCACTGAGCTGAGAATCTTGAAAGTGTACAAAGCAATGATGCTGCCATTTACTGACCATTTGCCATGCAAGTCTCATGATAATCACAGAAAGGGGACACCATTGTTGGCTCCACCATAAAGATGAAGAACCTAAGGCTCAAAGAGATTTGTGGATAATTGGAAAGAAAAATGAACAAGACACCTGGTTCTTGCTTACAGCAAACCTCACATTTTTAACCACTCTGTTCTATCCACTCTCAAGGGGCTTGTTTTGGTAACTGTAGTTTCACCCTTACTCTAACTGCCATCACTAACCCAGCCTACTTTATCTGAAACTTGTTCGGTTTTCACACAGCAGGTCCCGCATCCCAGGAAATCCCTCAGTCCCGGGCAAACCAGGACAGTTGATGACTCTACTATATAACTCCAGACTGCACCCAAACTGTCACCCATTCCCACATCTCTGCTTTTCCAGCTGGTGGAATGCCAGGCATGGGACATCACCCCGGGGTGTAAGTATTACTCAAAGATTTGGATGGCAACATTCTTACTAACATAAACACAACTATGTTATGGAGTCGATTGCAAAATTCACAGAGCTTTTAGAGATAAACCATCCGTCTTTAGGATGTTTTATTCATGGGGGAAGCATTTCCATTTATGCTTCTAGAGCCCTGGAGGAGCATTCACCCTGCCTTTAGACCACATAAGAGGTCACCTTGATCTTAACCTTAAACTTGGTCTTTGCATTGACCGAGCCCTTACCACTGTATTGCATGAACCCCAGCTTAGAATATTGAACCTAAATGTAACCCCATTTGATCCATGAAACTGATCTTGACTTTTGGTCTTTGAGCTGATCCTAATCTGTCTCAAGCAAAAGCCATTCCTGGACTCCTAAGCCTAAGAAATAGACACAGTGTCTATTTGTCTGACGTTAGTTATAGTTGGATTTGAGGACCAGCTTTTCTACTGCCTAGTGATGTCACCTTGCTCAGTCTCCATTTCCACATCCTTCAATGTGGATAATGACCTATGTCAGATGGGATTATTCACACAGGATGCTCAGGACAGGGGCTGGCACAGGGCAAGGAGTCAAAGTATTCTTGATGGGAATCTAACCTTTACTTTAAACTTACCTAAGCCTGCTCCAGCCCTTCCCAGCCTGTCCCCAATGCTCACTGTGATGGTGACCAAAATCCAGACCTAAGCACCTGCCCCGTGTAGTCTCTGGATTTATCATGCTGGGGTACCAGCACCCCATGCTGAGTTAGGACACTTCCACTCTGCTCACATTATGTCTTGTTAAGAATAGTTCCAGAAATTATGGGCTTCCCTGGTGGCGCAGTGGTTGAGAGTCCGCCTGCCGATGCAGGGGACACGGGTTTGTGCCCCGGTCCGGGAGGATTCCACATGCCACGGAGCAGCTGGGCCTGTGAGCCATGGCTGCTGAGCCTGCGCGTCTGGAGCCTGTGCTCCGCAGCAAGAGAGGCCGCAGCAGTGAGAGGCCCGTGTACCGCAAAAAAAAAAAAAGAATATTTCCAGAAATTAAAAAAATCCCCCAAAAAGCAAATAGCTTTGAAAAAGCATATGCAAAGTGACTGAAGAAAATGGATGTCAGGAGCTCAGAAGGGCAGCGGAAAGATGTGTGGCTGTTTTGGTCCTTGAAAACCTCTCACCTCGACAATCTGGGCCAGGCTACAAGCCCAGTCTGTGCCCCAGCTCTGCCCCCAACTGTCGTGTAGCCTCAGGTCAATCACTTACCTTTTCTTACCTCGGCTCCCTGATCTTTAATAAATTCCCTGGGCCAGAGTTTAAGGCTCCTCCAGCTCTGACCTCCAGGAGACCATAGTTGGCCCTGACTCCAGGGCATGGGTCTTTTCTATTTGTAGGTCTCTTGGGACTTCATCTGCAAAGCCTCATTTTTATTTCATTTGCAGCCAGTGCGTCCTCACATGCTCCCGAGAGAAGCAGGAGCCCTAACTCTCTGAGTCACCTGGATTCCTGTCTCTGAAGCCAGGTTTCCTGAGCCCATGTTTCTCAGGGCAGGGGCAGGGGAAAGACTGCAAGTGGGAGACCAGCGTTCAAGTCTGGATGGGGACGCCCACTAGGGTGACCTCAGGCACACACCCTACCCTGTGTCTCAAGTCCTCCGTTTTGATAAAATGAACTCAGTTTTCTCCAGAACTCTCACAGTTTGATAGTTCGTGAAGCTTACACTCTGCAACACCCTCAACTGAGAGTCATTCAAAACCCATCTGCAGAGGCCCCCCCTGTACCCCAGGCCCTGCGGTTAGCCCTGGAGATAAAGGATGCACGAGGCCCTGTTGATCCCACTGAGTGACACTCTCAGCCCCATGGGGAAGGGAACCAGATGGAGTAATGACACAACTCCGTGGGCAGAAGGCCAGCCTGAGGTCAGCACAGCGCACGGCAGGAACCAGGGCTCTGTCCACTTTGGGTGCTCAGGAGAGCTCCCCAGGGGCCTGCACACACCTTCCCTGTGGGCTCCAAACCTGCTCCACATGGATCACCACCTGCGAGGCCTTGGACACATCATCCCCCGCACCCAGGGCCTGTTGCCTGGTCTGTCTCATCCAGGTCTCAGCTCAAACGTCACCTCCTCCAGGAGGATTTCCTGGACCCCAACCTGAAGTAGCCCCAGTCACTGTCTTCTACATGGTCTGGAAATTACACTTTTTTAAAATATTTATTTATTTGGCTGGATCTTTAGTTGTGGCCTTGCATGTGTGATCTAGTTCCCTGACCAGGGATCGAACCCAGGCCCCCAGCATTGGGAGCACAGAGACTTAGCCACTGGACCGTCAGGGAAGTCCTTGGAAATTACTTTTTTTTTTTTTTTGCGGTACACGGGCCTCTCACTGTTGTGGCCTCTCCCGTTGTGGAGCACAGGCTCCGGACGTGCAGGCTCAGCGGCCATGGCTCACGGGCCCAGCTGCTCCGCGGCATGTGGGATCTTCCTGGACCGGGGCACGAACCTGCGTCCCCTGCATCAGCAGGCGGACTCTCAACCACTGCACCACCAAGAAAGCCCTGAAAATTACATTTTTATTTGTTACTTGTTTATTGTCTGAAAGCCCCTGACCCCACGCATACTAAATGAGATCCTTTTATTCATTCACACAATAAATACTTCTGTACCAGGCCATGTTCTAGGAGCCAGAGATTCAGCGGTAAGCAAAACTGTCTAACAAACTTTCCTCCACAGAGCCTGCATTAGATTAGATTGCACAGAGATAGCAAGGTAAATAAGTAAAATATGGAGAATACGTCAGACAGTGGTAAGTGATCAGGAGATTAATCTAGGCAGGAGGAGGGGTGAGAAGTGCCAGGAGGCTGGGGTGCAGTTTCACACGGGTGGTCAGGAAGGGCCTTTCTGGGAAGGACTCACGTGAGCACACACCAGAAGGACGTAAGCCTGTGGGCCATGAGGGTCCCTGGGGGGAGCGCCCCAGGCCACGGGAACCACAAGCAGAGGTGGCAGGTGGGAGTGTGCCCAGCGCACCTGAGGGTCAGCAAGGAGGCCCATGTGGATGGAGCAGAGTGCGGGAGGGGACCCGGGGGGCGTGGGGGTCAAGGAAGGGCTCTGGCTTTACCCGAGGAAGATGGGAGCCGGGGAGGGCATGAGCGGAGGAGAGAGGTGGGTGTCCAGCATTGTTAAAGGCTCTCCTGCTGCTCAGTGGAGAAGAGACCATAGGAGGCAAGAGTGGAATCAGGGAGATGATTGGGCGGAATAATCCAGGCTGTGGGTGATAGTGGATCAAATCCGGATAAGAGCATGAGTGTTAGAGATGCTGAATTTTTTTTAAGTATTCAGCACAGCTCCTGGTACACAGTAGGTCCTCAGGAGATGGCAGCTGTGATGATCAGTGTATGGAAGGTGCTGAGAAATCTGAAATGAAATCTTCCGACTGCCTGCCCTCATCTCTCTGAGACCCAGTAACTGTGTTTTCAGTCTCTCCAAGGGGATTAAGAAATATCCTCAGGCTAAAAAGAGAAACTGCCAATGACACTGTGAGGGTCTAAGTCACTTGCCAAGGTCTTTGAAACCGTGGAAAAAGACGAGCGGGCCAGATTATATAAGTGATAAAACACTAACATTCACACATTCAACATGTGCTTGAAGATGCACACCCAGAATATTTTTAAAGGAAAGTTAACCTTTAAAAATGATTTGCTCTTTCTTGGTTTAAAAAAAGTTTGAGAGGTAAAATACATACTTGTGTGCTGACTTGAATTTTCCCAAATGAAACCCTTTCCTCTTGTAATATATTCTGTCTTTGGGATTTTAACTGGATGTAAGTACATCAAGAGCCATGCTATGTTCGCACGGGCAATAGATCACATGCATTTCTTTAGGAGTGAAACTGACAGCCAGTTTAGAATAGATAATCTGGCTGGGTATGTGTGTATGTATGTGTATAATTTTAAAAGAAAAAACAATTCCTAGAGCAATTCAGCCATTCAAAGCCAGCCATCCAGTTTGTTGAGTTTTATTTTTGATGAAAATATCTGGAGACAATTCAAGGCAAGGTCAGAGGTGATCTAGGAAAGTGGAGAGATGGAGCCCAACAGAGCAAGAAAATGAAGCTGGGGTTAGGCTGAGACTCATGTGTGGGCGTCAGGACTCCACCCCAGACTGGCAGGGCTACATAGAGCCCATTGCTCCTCCTCTCTGGACCTCAAAACAAGGGATAATTTCATCTCTAAGATTCCTTTTTTCCAACTACTAAAATTATAAATAAACCAAAGAAGAAGGAAGGTAAATGAGGAAGGAGTGGAGAGGAGGTAAGAAGGATGATCCTTTTGTGTTGGGAGTTTGATTCAAAGAACAAAAGCGAGGCAGGGTAGGAGGACCCTGAGTTCACCTCCCCCCATAAACACATCAAAAATACAACTATATGTGGAGCAACTCTCGCTGAAAAAACCTGGAGACTGGCGGAACAGCTCTTCTACAACCAAGGCTGGGAGAATGATCCCCACGGAGTCTGGTAGGAGCAGAGGAAAAGTGATCTGATTGGGACCCGCACCCCTGGTGGGGAACCCAGAAGAATAGAAGGATATCACAGGCTCAGAGATCCTTCCTGGGGAACGAGGGGTTTGAACCACATATTAGGCACCCCAGACCTGGGGGTCCGACACTGGGAAGACAAGCCCCTTTAGCTGATTTGGAAATCAATGAGGCCTACTGGAGGGCTGTCAGAAGCCTAGACTCTGCTCTTGAAGAGCACCCACACAGTCTTGCTTACTCCCAGTCACAGCATGGAGGCAGCAGACTGAAAACTGCCTGGGGCTCTGGCCAGCTTTCCAGGACCACCCCAGTGGGCCCCCCAGCCAGCACCAGGCTCCAGCTCCAGCCCCTCTTGCTCCAGCACTGCTCCCCACTAAGGTGGAGGCTGCCATTGCCAGTGAGAGTGTGCACACTTAGAGGGAATAGAGCCAGATCAGACACCAGCCTGGCCTCTCACCTCCCTGCCCACATTTAGAAGGAGTGAAACTAGCTCCTGGGCAGAGACCACCATCACAGGTAGGAGCAAAACAGGTCAGTAGTGTGTCGCCAACTCCTCAGGTGCCAACCTAGCCTCTAACCAAGGCATACGCACTGGGGAAAAAGTGAAAGCCCCAAGCTCTCAGGTGCCAGCCATGACCCCAACCAAGTCAGAGACTGCCATCACAACTAGGAGAAACCCAACTCCCTAAAGGCTCCTGCTCT
The DNA here is from genome assembly GCF_949987515.2 of Delphinus delphis. Classification (NCBI taxonomy): domain Eukaryota; kingdom Metazoa; phylum Chordata; class Mammalia; order Artiodactyla; family Delphinidae; genus Delphinus; species Delphinus delphis. The sequence goes on from NC_082683.1 coordinate 23,868,502, forward strand.
AGCCCCTCAGACCCCAAGCCCACCCCCCATAGAGTGGTGATAACCATTGAGCATAGGAGAAACCCCAGCTCACACCTGGCTCTGGCTCTGGCTCTAGCCCCTCTAATTCCAGCCCTCCCTCCAGCTACAGGTGGTAGCTCTCAGCAAACCCCCAGAGAAGACACGACCTGTGCTCATTTCAGATCCAGCTCTTCCACCAAAGCCACTGGGCACATGGAGCCTGCATAGGGATGCTCCCACGTAAGGACATACATCAAGACCAGGACAGGTAATTGTTTCACCTAATTTCATAGAGACAGAGAAAGTTTAAAAAAATTGAAATCAGAGGAATATGTTTCAAATTAAAAAGCAAGAAAAACACCCTGAAAAAAAACCCTAATGAAGAAGAGATAAATAATTTCCCTCACAAAGGTTTCAAAGCAATAGTAATAAGAATGGTAACTGAACTTGGGAAAAGAATAGATGAACATAGTGAGAATTTTAATAAAGAACTAGAAAATATAAAAAAGAAGCAGTCAGAGCTGAAGAATACAATAAATGAAATGAAAAATGCACTAGTAGGAATTAACAGCAGATTAGGTGATACAGAAGAATGCATAAGTGACCTAGAAGATAGAATAATGTAAATCACCCAATCAGAACAACAAAAGGAGAAACAAATTCTTTTAAATGAGGATAGTTAAGGGATCTATGGGACAATATCAAGCATACTAACCATCACATTATAGGGACCCCAGAAGGAGAAGAGAGAAAGGGGTAGAAAATGTATTTGATGAAATTATGGTTGAAAACTTCCCTAACCTGAAGAAGGAAACAGATATTCAAGTATAGGAAACACAGAGAGTCCCAAACAAAATCAAACCAAAGAGACCCACACTAAGGCGTATCATAATTAAAATGGCAAAAGTTAAAGAAATGCAGAAACTTTGCAGGCTAGAAGGGAGTGGCACAATATATTTAAAGTGCTGAAAGGAAAAAACCTACAACCTATGATTCTCTACCCAGCAAGGTTATCATTCAGAACTGAAGGAGAGATAAAGAATTTTACAGACAAGCAAAAGCTAAGCATTCATCACTGCTAAAATGACCTTATAGGAAATGTTAAATGGTCTTCTTTAAGTGAAAAAGAAAATTTAAAAATATAGGAAGAAAAAGAAATAAGAAAATATAGTAAGTGGGAAATCTCACTGGTAAAGGCAAATATATAGTAAAGGATCAACCACTTAAGCTAGTATGAAGGCTAAAAGACAAAAATTATAAAATCAACTATATCTATAATAAACAGTTAAAGGATAGGCATGAAGATGTAAAATATGACATCAAAACATAAAACGTGGGGAAGGGGAGTAAAAAATGTAGAAATTTTAGAATGTGTTTGAACTCATATAACTATCAGTTTAAAAAAATAGATATAGCTACTGGTCAATATATATGAACTCCATGGTAACCACAAATCAAAAACCTACCACAGATACACAAAAACTAGAGGAAAAGGAACACAAGCATAACACTAAAGAAAACCATCAAGCCACAAGGGAAGAGACTGAAAGAAGATGGAAAAAAAGAGAGAATAACTACAAAACAACCAGAAAACAAGTAACAAAATGGCAATAAGTACATACCTATCAATAATCACTTTAAATATCAATGCAGAATTTGCTCCAATAAAGAGACATAGAGTGGCTGATTGGATAAAAAAATGAATACCATTTATATGCTATTCCAAGAGACTTACTTCAGAGCTAAAGACACATACAGACTGAAAGTGAGGGGATGGAAAAAGATAATCCATGTAAATGGGAATGAAAAGAAATCTGGGGTAGCAATACTCATATCAGGCAAAGTAGACTTTTTTTTTTTTTAAAGATTTTTTGATGTGGACCATTTTTAAAGTCTTTATTGAATCTGTTACAATATTGTTTCTGTTCTAAGTTTTGGCTTTTTGTCCCTAAGGAATGTGGGATCTTAGCTCCCTGACCAGGGATCAAACCCACACCCCCTGCATTGGAAGGTGATGTTTTAACCACTGGACCTCCAGGGAAGTCCCCAGACAAAGTAGACTTTAAAACAAAGTCTATAACAAAAGACAAAGAAGGGGATTATATAATGATAAAGGGATCAATACAAGAAGAGGCTATAACATTCATAAACCTATAGGCACCTAATATAGGAACACTTAAATATATAAAACAAATTTTAACAGACATAAAGGGAGAAATCAACAATAACACTATAATAGTAGGGGACTTCAACACCTCACTTACATCAATGGACAGATCATCCAAACAGAAAACCAATAAGGAAACAGTGGCCTTAAATGACACATTATACCAATTGGACTTAATAGATATCTACAGGACATGCCATCACAAAATAGCAGACTACACATTCTCTTCAAGTGTACATGGAACCTTCTCCAGGATAGATCACATGCTAGGCCACAAAACAAGTCTCAAAAAATTTAAGAGGACAGAAATACATCAAGCACTTTTTCTGACCATAACAGTATGAAACTAGAAATCAATTACAGGAAGAAAAATGGGAAAGCACAAACACATGAAGATTAAACATGCTGCTAAAAAACCAGCGGGTCAACAAAGAAATCAAAAAGGAAATCAGAAAATATCTTGAGACAAATGAAAATAAAAACACAACTTCAGGCTTCCCTGGTGGCACAGTGGTTGAGAGTCCGCCTGCTGATGCAGGGGACACGGGTTTGTGCCCTGGTCCGGGAAGATCCCACATGCCACGGAGCGGCTAGGCCCATGAGACATGGCCGCTGAGCCTGCGCATCCGGAGCCTGTGCTCTACAACGAGAGAGGCCACAAGAGTGAGAGGCCCGCGTACCGCAAAAAAAAAAATACCCATGACATTTTCCACAAAACTAGAACAATTATAAAATATATGTGGAACCACAAAAGACCGCAAATAGTCAAAGCAGTTTGAGAAAAAAGAACAAAGCTGGAGGTATCACATTCTCTGACTTTGGATTTTACTATAAAGCTACAGTTACAGTATGGTACTGGCACAAAAACAGACATATATTAGATCAGTGGAACAGAATGGAGAGCCCAGAAATTAACCCATGCACCTATGGTCAATTAATCTATGACAAAGGAGGCAAAAATATAGAATGAGGAAAAGATAGTATCTTCAACAAGCAGTTTTGGGAAAACTGGACAGCTATGTAAAAGAATGAAATTAGAACATTTTCTCACACCATATACAAAAATAAATTCAAAATTGATTAAAAACCAAATATAAGAATGGAAACAGGGCTTCTCTGGTGGTGCAGTGGTTGAGAGTCCACCTGCCGTTGCAGGGGACACGGGTTCATGCCCCGGTCCGGGAAGATCCCACATGCCGTGGAGCGGCTGGGCCCGTGAGCCATGGCCGCTGAGCCTGCGTGTCTGGAGCCTATGCTCTGCAACGGGAGAGGCCACAACAGTGAGAGGCCCACCTACCGCAAAAAAAAAAAAAAAAAAAAGAACACATAGGTATCACACTGTTTGACATATGTCTTAGTAATATTTTTCTGGATCTTACTCCTCAGGTAAGGGAAACAAAACCAAAACTAAACAAATGAGACCTAATTAAACTTAAAAGATTTTGCACAGTGAAGGAGATCGCTGACAAAATGAAAAGACAAATAAATGAATGGGAGAAAATATTTGCAAAAGATATATCTGATAAGAGGGTAATAACCAAAATATATAAACAGCTCATAAAATTCAATATTAAAAAAACAGATTAAAAAATGGACAGAAGATCTGAATAGACATTTGTCCAAAGAAGACATACATATGGCCAACAGGCACATGAAAAAATGCTCGACATCACTAATCATCAGAGAAGTGCAAATCAAAACCACAATGAGACATCACCTCACATCTGTCAGAATAGCTATTGTTAAAAAGACAACATATAATAATAAATGTTGGTGAGGATGTGGAGAAAAGGGAACCCTAGTAAACTGTTGGTGGGAATGTAAATTGGTGCAGCCACTGCGGAAAACAGTATGGAGGTTCCTCAAAAAACTAAAAATAGAACTACCATATGATCCAGCAATTCCACTTCTGGGCATATATGCAAAGAAACTGAAAACACTAATTCCAGAAGATATATTCACTCCAATGTTCATAGCAGCATTATTTACAGTGACCAAGATATGGAAGCTACCTAGTGTCCATCAACAGATCAATGGATAAAGAAGATGTGATATAAATATGCAATGAAATATTACTCAGCTATAAAAAAGAAGAAATTCTGCCCACATCCCTCCAACCTTGAGAGCAGAGGCCCTGGGAGAGGGATCCACACCTGTGTAGAGAAGGTGAACCATGGTCCACATTCCAGGGAGGAAAAGTGGGGGTGTGCACCACCTCAAGGTCAACTTTTACGTCTGTCTCTTCCAGACCTCCCCATGATGACCCATTTCAGCCTGATCCCATCATCCCAAACTCAGTGCCATCCACACAGTAGGTGCTAAGTGAGATCTGAAGCAGCTCTGCAAGGCTGTAAAGTTCAGCTTGGCCAGTTTAGGAACCCCAAATCAACTTCAAAACCAAGCACGTCATTGACAATCGTTGACTCAGACATCACTGTTTCTTGCTTACACCCCGTTCAGGGTAGAGAGGTGCAATTAGAGGTGGAAAATGGCAGGAAAAGTGGATTCTGGGATTTTGCTGGCTACAGCCTGGAGAAGTGAGACTCATCCTAGGTTTTCTCCCCCAACCCCAGGCCTTTTCCATTGATCTCTGCGTTTCTAAGTGTCAGACACCTCTTCCTGGGTGTACCATCAGCACCTTCAAACTCAACATGTCTAAAAATGAGGTCATCTCCTCTCCACTCCAACCCGCCCCTCACTTGTATTCTCAGTCTCCAAGATAGGAACAACTCTCCCATCACCGACACTTGGGACATCAGTGTCACCCTGTTGCATTTTAACAAAGACTTTACTTAAGAAAACAGCACAGAAGAATTTTCTATGGGATACCTTAAAATGCTGGAGGGATGAGAAAGTCTGGATCACATCAGACGAGGCACTCAAAAGACCTAGTTTATGAGCAAACAGTATATGTTTAATGAATGGATTTTTTTAAAATAAATGAATGAACAAATTCATGGTGAATGAATGAAGTCATGCATGAAAGAGAAATTCATAAGCAAATGAATGAATGAACCAATTAAAGAAGGAATGAATAAATAAGTGATTGAATGAGTGGCTGAATACACAAATGATCAACTGAGGGAAAAAATGTATGGACAAAGTACAAGCAAATGGAAGGAGAAATGAGTGAACTAATGATGGAAGGAAGAAACAAATTCACACATGAATGAATGTGAGAAACGGTTCTTTCAATGGATTTTAAGACTGGCTGAAGAGGCGAGAAATGAATGAATAAGTGAATGAATGGACATAAAAGTACAAGGATTAACCAGTGAATGAGCAAACTTATAAATGGAAAAGTAGTGGAAGAGTTCCAGCTGGATCCAAGGAGATGGTAGAGTTAGGGCAGGACTCTGCTCAACTCCATGGGAATCCATTCAGACACCCTGGAGCTGAGGTCTTGGCAAATTGACCACACTCCTCTCAGGAAAGACTTTTAATGTGACTTCCATTTGGATTTGATAACTACATTATTATATAATTTTATGAAATAATATTAACTGAAGCTGGATGCTCCCCAGAATTAACTCTGGATTTGGTAGGAAGAGCTAAATAGAATCGACTTCATTGTTTTCCCAGTTGTGTTGCAAATAATTACCCATTATGTAGCAACCCCTCAGCATGATTTTAATAATCACCATTAAATAACTGCTTCCACCATCTCATTACAAATTAACCTCCAAGAGGTTTAATTAATGTCAGCATGGTAGGTTTGCTCCATGGCCTGGTAATGAGGAACAGGGTTGAAGCTGTCACCGTGATCCTTCCGTGAGTCTCGGCAAGGAGGCCCTGTGGCACAGGAAGGAGTCAGGGTACTGTCTGGGGACTCAGATCCTAGGTTCCAGGTCCTGTCCACTGTCATGTGACATTAAACAACTCACTTGCCCATCTGGACCTCGGTTCCCTTCCCTATAAAATGAGGTCGGTTCCCCAAATTCCCAACCTCTCTGGGGGAATCGGGGGAATTTTGTTCTAATAAAATTCCTCACTGTCCCCTGTGCCCTCACAGCTCGAGCATATCCTCATCACAGGGTAACAGCGTCTCCATTTCTCCCCGACCTGACTGAGGGCGGGACCCATCTGGTCCTCAGCACGTGCTCAGCTCCCAGCACAGGGCCTGCACACAGTAGGTGCTCAGCGAACGCTGGGGGAGGAACACATGGATCTTGCTGTGCAGTGTGGGCTTGAGAAGCCACTTCAGTCCCTTTTAGAACTATGATGTTTCATGAGCAGGCGGCCACTCACCACGTGCTCACGGAGCTTCTCACGGTGGCCCCATCGCTGATGCTCTCCCAGGTTTCAGTCCTTCCCTGGACTCCGCCTGCGTCTGCCCGTCTCGGCCATTCCCCCACTCCCTGTGGCTGCCTCTAGTACCTGGAGGGCCTGAAAGTATGGAAACTGGTGTAATTGTGCACAGAGTGAGTATCAATGTGTTTTGATGCGGGGCCGGGGCTCTGCCCTGATCAAAGTGCATGAGGGTTAACATGTCTCCCCACACTGACCCTGACCTGGCGCCAGCATTGATGAGAGGTCAGCATGGGGTCTGACCCCCCACAGGGATGGGGGAGACCTGCCAAGTCTCCCATGAGTGCCTGGAGGAAGGGGTGTCAGGGAGAAGCCAGGTCCCTTGACAATGGACTTGGATGTCCCCCCAGTTCCATCACATAACACTGGATGCTGGCTATCCACTCTATTGTCTGTCACTCTGGAATTTCTTTCTGCTTCCAGAAGCCTGATTGCCCAAGTATTTTGCTCATTCTAAACTGTCTTCTCTGTCTCTAAGATTGGCACAGGTAGGCACCCACCTGTGGGCTTAATGAAACTTTTCTCTTGAGTTGAGCCTTTTCCCTGACTCAGCTCATTTCTCTGCTCAGTGCCCCTCTAGGTGACAGGCATCTTCTTCTAATTGGACCTGATGAAATAGGTCTTCTGTGTGTTGGGGGGCACTGGGGAGTAGGTAAGATGAGAGCTAGAAAGGACCAGTCTAACTTAAAGAAGACTCAGAATGTTATTACAGGGCTACTCAATGATTCTGATTGTATCCTTACTAGCTAAGCCTGGTCTGGAATGGGCAGTTTTGTATAATCTGTTGATTCATTCAACAAACACTTACTGAGCATCCTTTATGTGTCAGGGCCTGGACTGAGGCCAATGTGGACACTCCCATCCCCTCACTAATAGAGGAAGACCAGTGAGACTGTGTCACCACATTCACCTCGATCTTTCAGCAAATGTGTGTTCCGTGCCTACTCTGTGCCCTCAAGCAGCCTACTGTCTGGCAAAAAAAAAAAAAAAAAAACAATCTTTAAACACACCTCACTAGATGGTGGGTGCTCTGATGGGGTAAACACATGATGCTCTAGAGACACAGAGAAAGGCATCTGAGTTCAGAGGCACAGTGGAAACAAGAGCCAAGTCATGCAGGATGAGGATGGGGTGCTTACCTGGCAAACAGGGGGTGAAGGAGGGCATTCTGGGAAGAAGGCAGGATTTGTGAGAAAGTGGAGAGTTGGATGAGAGATGGGGGTGTTTATAGAATCATAAGCAGCAGATGGATGTAGCTGGTGTGTGTGTGCGTGTGTGTGTGTGTGTGTGTGTGCGTGCGTGTGTGTGTGTGTGTGTGTGTGTGTGTGTGTGTGTGTGTGTGTGTTAAGACAGAGGAAGACAAAGCAGAGAGGGAGTCCCAGTCAGTCATAAAGGGCCTTGGTGCCCACACTGAGGAGTGTGGTTTTTATCCCACGTGAGAAGCAGGTGGGTTTCTGAGGCGGAGAGTGCATGATTAGTTCTGCAGAGCCAGGCAATCCCTCCACTGAGCAGGGCCCTTTCTCCATGCTCAGGAAGGTCAAGGACCTGGAGTTGGCCTCTTGGTAGGCCCCAGGGAGTACGGTCCCAGGTTGACTTGGGGCATCTTGTCTGTAGGACCCTCTACCAGTTCCATAACCTACCTGTCTCCCATCTCAGCCAATGATATTGGGCACAGAGAGACCAAGTGAACTTCACAGCTGGTCACCTCCACAGGCTCTGCCCAGCAGGCCCATTCCAGCTGGACCCCTCCATGCTCTCTGCTCTCCCACAGCAAGTTCAGACTCACAGGGGCAGCCCTAGTAGGTGACCCTGAAACTAGATCAAGTGATTCCTGCTCACATTAGACACGAGATGGTCAAGGACACCTCCAAAGACACAGGCAGCCAGACAAGTAGCCAGGGCTCCTCTTCTTAAGTTTGCTACATTCTCCAAATTGTCCTTGATTATTACAAATTACTCTTAGAGATGGAGGAAGAAGTTCTAAGAAGAGAAGAAAACTAGAGTTGGCTCTATGAAAAAGATCAATCATTAAACATGAACATTTTTAAATGTCCTCTTCATGTGGTGCGCTAACTCCTGGTTAGGATAAATTCTTTAATAATTGACTGGGGGGTTCTTGATATTTAAAAAGCAAGAGAGCTGGGGGCCTCAGAGTCAGACAGACCTGGATGGTCTCAGCTCAGCCATGTCCTTGGGCAATTTTACTTCACCTTCCAACCTCCATCTCCTCTCTTCTAAAGTGGATGATTGCACCTCTCTCACGAGTTTGCTAGGCAAATTTACATGAAAGAACATGGGTAAGACAGCAGCACCTGGGACACTGCAAACATTCAAACCGTGATTGCCGCTGTTATCGACTAAGTGCAGAATAAAGCCGAGGTTGTCTTGGGAGATATGCTTCCTGCCTCTTCGTCTCTTTGGAAATCTCCCTGATGAGTTGTTTAGCTAGTTTGATAATCTCTTATTCTTCTGATAAAGCTTGACTGCAGAAAGCTTTATCATCAAAGGAAAAAAAGAAGATGCTCACATTGCGATGTCCATAAAATCCATTTCTTACACTGGGTCCTTGGTTGCAAAGAGGCAAAGGGCAGCCCCTCACCCCTGCCTGTGTGGCCAGCACTGAGGACAAGACAGGCAGAGTCTCACTGTGTCCCTGCAACAGCTGCAAAGGGGCATCATCCTCCCATCGTGCAGATGAGGAAACAGGCTCAGAGAGGGTGATGGCATTAAATCCTTTGCCCAGAGTCCCAATCAGATGTGAACGGCAAAGTCCAGATTCTGCCGCCTTCTTTGTACTTTCAACTTACAAGTACTTCCTCTGCTGCTTTTTTTTTTTTCCCCATTTTGGCTCATTTCCTGCCATCATATCAATAAAGTTTTTACTCCATTTTTTTCACTCTACTGGTTTGGAAATTGTTCATTCCATTTATCTTGTTTATTGGTACATCTTTACATTTTAATAAGCACACTTGACTTAACACTGTCTAAAGTAAATCAATACCTCTCCCCTCCCTCTGAACAATACACAGAGCTTAGAATACATCAATTCTAATCAGCCCTCTCATCTTGGCGTTATGGTTCCACCCTCCTTTACACACCAAATTAGTTCCATCACTTTTATTTGTTATTGCTTTTGTGTTACACGATCAATGCAAGCTCACGGGTTTCTCTGTTCAGCACTGTACCTGTGATCTTCCTTGTTATAACAGTGTCCTCCCTGAAGTGTGTCATTTATCTGTCCTCTCAGCAAGACCCTGTGAGTGATATCTCTCATACTTTGTCTAAAAATATCTTTCTTTCTCCCTCAATTTTTTTTTGTATTTCAGATATTTTTTTTATTTCTTCAAATTTGCTGTTTACCAGGAGAGACTGAAATTTTTAAAATATAATTGAGTCCCACTGAGGCAGGAGACAGATGGGCCCTCAGAGCAAAAGTTTTGAGTTCGCTCCTTGTGGACCCATACTCCAAGATGGGAATAACAGGACAATCGAGAGAGGAGGCTAGGCCTTGCCCAGATAGAAGATGAAAGAACACATATTCTTCAGTCTCGAAGTCAGGAGACCTCCCCGACTACACATGCACAGAAAGGCTCCGTGGAGGTCAAAAGGGGAGTGAGGCCAAGTGGCCAAACCTACCCATGGGCCCCTTTGTAGAATCCATCTTGGCTGTGAGATGTGTGCAAACACATGGGAAAATCCTGAGATACACCAAATATGGACTCTGAACCAGGCAAATCAAAATGATTGGCCAAAGCAAACCCGGAAGAAATGCCCCATAAAAGTGATTCAAACTGCCACGAGGGCACAACTCTCTCTGAGCCCACTTGTGTGTCTATCCACATGTACTGTACTCTTGTTTTCTCCCAATAAAACTTTACTTGTTTTTTCTCCTCATAATACTTAACTTGTTTCACTACTTTCCATCTTTGTGGGAATTCTTTTTCTGCAAAGCTGTAGGACCAGGACCTTGTCACTGACCACTTGTCTAGCGGCTAGGATTCGGTGCTCTCACCACGGCAACCAGACCTCAATCACTGGCTGAGAACCGACACCCTGCTTCAAGCTGCTGCAAGCTGAGGCCACCCTAGATCACCACCACCATCATCAACACGGAAATGGCTTTAAGAGAAAACAGGTCAGATGAGTATCATTTTTTCCAGTATCAACCAGTATCCCCCTCAATTTTAAATGATAGTTTAGGTGCTTTTTTAGATACAATTTTAGATATTTCAGAATTCTACTTTGATAGTTATTTCTCTTGGCATTGAAAATACCATTCCATTGTTCCCTGGTCTCAATCGTTGCTGCTGAGAAGTCTGTTATCAGTCTAATTGTCTTTCCTTGGTGTAACCAGGTCTTTCTCTTATTGCTTTTATTTTTAATGTGAATGTTTTATTGGTGCATAATATGAATATAGAAAAATGTTCAAATCATAAGTGTTCAGCTGATGAATTTTCACAAAGTAAACATAAACTATTACTAACAAACTGAGAAGCCCCCTAATAATCCCTTCCAGTTACTATACCTCCACCACACATAACCACTGTCCTGACTTCTAACAGCCTGATTTTGAACTTTATATAATAATGTACTATGTACCCTTTTTTCTCTGAACATTATAATTGTGATTCTCATCCACAGCGCATGTGGTTTTAGTTTGTTTGATATTGTATTTTATTTATCCATTCTGCCATTAACTGACATTTGGTTAGTTTCCAGTTTGAGGCTATTAAGAATAGGGCTGCTCTGAACAATCTTGTCCATTTCTTTTGGTAAACATACAGTATGTAGATGAGAAGAGAATTTACTGGGTCATAGCTCTTTTAATTCAGGCCTGTGTCATGTCTGACTGAGGTTCTGATGTTTGCTTTGTCTTTTCAGACCGTTGTCTCGCCTTTTGGCCTGCCTTGTGATTTTTTTGTTGGAAGCTGGACACGTTGTATTGAGTGACAGAAACTGAAGTAAATAGACCTCTAGTGTGAGGATTTATGTTAGTCTGGCAAGGGTTGTGTTTAGTGCTGGCTGTAGCTGTAGGTGTCAAAGGCTTCAAATTCCTGTAATGTCCTTGTCTTGATCTCCTGATCTCCCCTCTTGATTTCAGGCTTCCCTAAGTCCTCTCCCTCACAGAGAGTCTGCATGGCAACCCTTTCAAACCCAACCCATTATTATTGTACTGAAACCTTGTTTGTGTGGTGATAAGGGAAGGGGGGTGTCTATAATCTTCCAATTAAATCTCAGTTTGAGTGGACCTGTGTCTCTGGCCTGTGACACTCTTGTATAGCTTCCCCCAATGCCAGTTAGGTGAAACAGGAAGGCTAATGGAAGCTGCAGTGAGAAGAAGGCCCTCCCTTCATGCTGCTGGAGAAAGGCTCTGGTTAAGTCTTTCCCCTTGGTAAGCCTTGGTTGTGGAGAATACTCTGTGTATTTCACAAAGATTACTCTTCCTTTCTTTCTGCCAGAACCAAGAGGGGATCTTCTTGGAGTTTCATCATGAGAATCCGGTGGAGTTCCTGGAGGTAAACCCCATGAAACCTTGTGTGCCCCCAAAACTGTGGCATCCAAGGAGTTTCTCACTTTCACACTCAGCCTCCAGCAATTGTCAGAATTACCATTCACGTGTTCCTACCTGTTTATGACTCTACTGGCTTCTGCTCCAGGCCAGCAGGTCTCATCTGTGACTCTCTGGATTCACCTCTCTCCAGATTTGGGGGTAGCAGTGTGTTCTGCAACCTCAGTTCTCTGATGGAGCCAAGAAAAGTTGGTTTTCCATATGCCCAACTTCTTCTTGTTGTAAAAATGGAAATGACCATTTCCAGGCTCTTTACATGCCAGAGCTGAAGAAGGAAGTCCTGTGGCTTTATCTGTAGTGCAGCTGCTCGATTTCTTCATGAAACTATGAATTCAAGTCTTTCATATTTTCTATAAAAGTCATGGTCCTTATTGATTTGAATATTAATTTTCCTAATTCTATTTTGATGTTCTAGAACTTCTAATAAAGATTTGTTGGACTTTCTCATTCTCTCCTTTATATCTCTGAACCTCTTCTCCATATTTTACTTCTCCATTCCTTTCTGTGTGCATTCAGGGTAGTTTCCTCTTGTCCACCCTCCAGGTAATTGATTCCTTCCCCAGTTCTACCTAATCCATTATCCAGTCCATGTTTTGAGAATTTTTTTAGTTGCAATAATTATCATTTTCATTTTTAGATTCTCTATTTTTCTAGTCAGTTTGTTGTTCTTTAATAGTTCTTATTCTATTTTTTGCTTTTGTATTTTTACTATATTTTTAATCACTTTAAATGTATCTATGTTATCATTTCGATGAGAATTGCTGTATTATTTGAAGTTCTTTGGATTTTTATTGTTCTGGCTTATATGGCTACTGATTCTCACTGATGGTAAACTGTTTCCTCATTTGTTTATAAATTGAGTTTTTTTTAGCTCATCTTCAGTGAGGCTTTATCTGTGGGGATTCTGAGAAGCCTGAGTGGGAGGTTGCCCCTCCTGAACTATCCTGCATTAGCTTCTGCCACAGACCCAAAAAATATCATCAGCCTGGGATCGATGACGTTAATTGCTTCATTTCGGGGTTTACAAACAATGCCTGCAATATAACTTAAAGCCACAAACCCAAGCAAAGCACAGACCTATAGTCACCCAAGGAGTTTCTCATTTTTCTCAGAGTCCAAGCAGAAACTGACAAGCTCCCCTAATGTTTCCCATTTCTAGGGAATGCATTCTTCTTGTAGACTCTATCTCTGAGATTCAGCACTTTGAAGGTCGCAGCTTTATGCAACTTTTACATTGCACTCAAAACATCATTTCCCGTCCCTGGAAGGACTAGATCCAACCCCTTAGCTGGTGACTGTCCACCCCCAAACCGGAGACATGGCAGAAGCTGTACCAGTTCACACACTTACCACGTGGTTGTCAGTTTCTTTCCACCCCCTGGGGATGTCCCTTGCCCTCTTGCTATATTTGATCAATTGTTCCTCAGGTTTGTAGAGGGAAGGTTTTCAGGGGCAGAATTCAGAGCCCAATCTCTGTGTTAGGTCCATCCCCCACCCCACTGCCTTGCTTACCCAAAGCCCACCTGTGTTCACTGTGTCTGAGGATCCCATGGGTTCTCCAGGTCCAGGAGTTCAGGAGACAGATATACGGGTCAGGACTCAGCACATGGGGTTGGGGGATAGACAGATTTGGAATACAGTGGATGTGCTTACTAACTTCCTTGGGAAAGTGCAAACATCCACTTAGATGTGTTTGGGATTTTGTTTCTTTGTCTGTGTGTGCCTGGGCTTGTGTGGGTAGAAGTATGTACTTTTGTGTCTGAGGCCGGGATCAGTGACAAATATGAGTGTGAATTTCGGAAACACCACATCCTGCTGCCTTTAGGAAAGGAACTAAGCGGATTCACATGAGCTAAAGTGGAAAGGATGCAGCTCGGGGCTGTGTCAATAGCCCAGGCTGCGGCATTTATTAGGTATGTAACTTTGAGCAAGTCATTTCTCATCTCTGAGCCTCAGTTTCTTCATCTGTAAAACGGGAGTAATACAAATCACCTTACAGTGTTGCTGTTAAGATTAACTGAAAAGACAGGCATACAAATGTACCAAGCCAAGCACATAGTAGGGGCCTAATAAGTGCATAAAGAGCCCCTACTCTGTGTTCAGAGTCAGGTCAAATAGATCCGGGCTCAAGGTGTGATCTAGAAGATGATATTTGAATTGGGCCTTCAAAGATAAAATTCCACTAGGTGGGAGGTAGAGGGAGAGGCTTCCCAAGCAAAGAACACAACATGTGCAAAGGTTGGAGATGTTAAAGGGTATAAAATGTTCCAGGAGCAGTGAGTTGTGACAACAGCTACCAGGGAACTGAGAGATCTGTGCTCAGAGGAGTCATACCTCGAGGCCAGGCAGCAAACCCTGGCTCTGCACCTGGTGTTACTCATGCTCATGAGAGTGTAGGGACCTGCTGGATTCTTCCCTTCAGATGGTTGCAGAAAGTCTGGACAGAGTCTAGAGTGGAATGCAGATGATTGCAGAGGTAGAGCCAGGTGATCTTAAGGAGGGAGGGAGGAAGGTGAAGGTGCACAGTGTTATTATTTATTATCTGAATTAATGAATACATATCATAGCTACTAGCAACCATTAAGAGATTTCTTCATACCAGGCACAGTTCCGTGTATTAACTTATTTAAGCCTCACGGTAAACTCATGAGGTAAATATCATTATTATCCCCATTTTACAGATGAGAAAACTGAGGCACAGTGGAGTTGAGTTGACTAGAGGAAAGGAAGGGGTCAGCATTCAACCCCTGTCAGGCAGCTACAAGCACATTTGGGATCAGAGATGCCCAAAGGGTCACTGAATTCCCAAAGGATGCTGGATCCTTAGTGACAGGGGCTGACTGAGCTGCCTTCTGGAAGCTGTCCTGGAGACCTATAATCCGTGTCACTTTGGAGGTCCATGGCCACCTGGCCAGGGACAGTGGGCACTCAATGCCAGTCCCAAAAACCTTTCAGCAGAAGAGCTAAGCTCCCACTGTTGGAGGCTGGACTCCCAGATGCAAGTACCTCTTTGATTACTTTCTAATGAAAAACACATTTGCATCCAAACTGAAATTATATTGTCAGCAGTTAATTATCGCTTGTCAAACAAGTGTGTGCCCAGTTTGTGGGTTTAATTTCCATATAGGTTTGCAAAAGCCTCATTCCTCTTATTTGATGAGGCCTCTCTGAGTGAGAGACACTCATTGTTGGAATTGTTGCTTTCTTTTTCTTCTAAGCAAGTTTTTTTTTTGATAAGCAGGTTTCCTTGCTGTCTGAGTTGGGGTTCTTTGCAAATAACAGAAAAGCACTCAGTGGAATTTAAGCAAAGAAAAGTGGCAGGGAGGGGGGTGTTCCAGGCTCTAGGGATGTCTCTGGGAACTGAGGGGCGCCTGGACCTGAACTGGGAGCTGAAACCACCGCCAGTGGGACCCCAGGCAGCTGCCCTGCCCGCCTGCTCTCAGGGGCTCACAATCTCCCGTTATGGTCTGTTTCTTTCTTCCCCTGTTTCCTGGTTTCTGTTCTCACAGTGCCGGAATGGCCATCCCTCCTCTGTTTGAATCAGTGGCACACCTCCTAGGTCAAGGACCCGGCAGATCTGGGTTCAAGCCTTGACTCACAGGTGCGTTTGGGCTGGTCCCTCATTCCCACAGAGCTGTTACTTTGCCTGTGAAGTGGGGCCAGTACCTGTCTTGCCCATTTCTTGTAATTTGCACATTGACAGTCACATGGTAGACTCTGCAAGGAAGGGTAACTGTGCTGTTTCTGCTGCTACCATGGTTATTATTGTCATAACAATACAGTGCCCTGAGCAGAGTGGGAACCCCTTCTGATGGAGGTAGAGAAAAGATGTCACTGTCTGGCAGGCCCTCCTTGGATAACCAAGAGACCCAGAGCAGGTGTGGTGCAACCTCTGCCCCAAGCCAGGAGCCCTGGCTTCCTTGCCTGCAAAGTGGAGAAAGCAATGTTCACCTCACCGCACAGCTGTGGGGACAGAACGAGATGAGAAGGAGGTCTCAACTAACCCTCCTTTGCTTTCTGGCACGTGCCCTTGATCTGGGAAGGAACAGTGAGTACCTAAAGGATGGGGGAAGGAACAGTGAGTACCTAACGGATGGAGGAAGGAGGGAGAAAAGATAAATGATATTTTTAATGGGATTATAGATCACATGATTATAGATCACATTATAGATAATGGGATTATAGATCTCAACTTAGAATCCTTTCTGAAGGCCTGGTCCAGAAGCTGGAAACTTTTGTAATTTTTTCCTTTGTTCTTTGTCCAGTGTCTGTTTTCTCCAGGGAAACCGGAAGCTCCAGGAGGAGGAGAGTGAGTTTGTGTTTTTGATTCTCTCCAAAGTCTGTGGCACAGCACGTGGCACATAGAAAACATCACATACATGTCATGTGGATAAATGCAGCATCACTCATAAAGTGCTCAGCTCAGCACCTGGAACATTCTAGGTGACGTCCATGGGTTATGACCACTGACTTTCTGGACTGACTGAAGCCTGAGGGGGGCAGGAGGAGAGGAGGTGAGGCCGGGGCGGATGAGGCTGGAGAGGCTGGCCGGCCACCGTGCCTGAGGGTGAGGGAAGCCAGGAGGAGGACTGGGGAGACATGGGGGTGAGCCTCCAGTTTTAACTCACAGAGTGAATGGGAAGGAGCCACTGTGTGAAGCAGAAAACTGGGCTTGAGAACAAGGATTTGGAGCCTAGCTCCATGAAGAGAGAGTGGGGAGCTGCTCAGGCCTCAGTTTCCCTGTGCATGATCTCTGCATCACCCCCCAACCCTGACACCCCAATAAGCCTAGCAGGTACATTTCAGGGCAAAGCACAGAGCTACGGGGGACCTGGACTCTTCTTGTCCAGTGAGAAGCCAGAGAGGGTGGTGTCTGTGTTCATCACACGGGCTGTCAATGGGAGGGCAGGGGCAGGAGCTCAGGGTAGGGGCTCCTCTGACCCGAGAGCAGAATCCATTCTCAGCTCCTGAGAAGACAGGGTGGCGGCACCAGCTTGGCTTTGCGTGTCTCACGGGCTCCTGTCCAGTCAACTCCACTGTCGCCATCTCCCTCCGAAGAAGGAGTGCTGATCGAGGCAGGGGCATCCTGGGGGGTGTGACCCCCACGCCCCCCACACACTTCTCCCTCACACAGCCTCCCAGGCTCACCCTCCCCCCAGACCCAGGGTCTAGAGCCACCTCTGCCTCTCACCTTGGCCAGGTGGCTTCTGCTCCCTGGGAAGAGGGGCACCGAGACTGTCCCTCTGGCATCCACTCTGGGCCTCTCCCCTTGGGTAGTAGCCTTGACCTCACCTCTACCTCCAGGACCGGTCCCTGATTCAGCCACGCCATAGCCCAGACCAGGGGTGATCAGCGTAGGACTAGTTTGATGGTATGTTACTTGACATGAGCCAGCCAGAGAGAAGCCCGGGACTTTTGTGTTCTGTCTGGAAGAGGCATGTCTTCCAGTAAATGGCAAACAGAAAATATGTGACCCATGCTGATGCTGCAACCACCTGAGAAGCCAGACTGAAGGTGAAGTTGAGGCCCTGGAAGGCAGAGAAGAGGACTGGAAAGCAGTGGGTCCTTGCACGCAACTGAGATGCTAGATCAGTCCTTACCCGAGACCCAATCCACCGCTAGTTTGATAGTTTAAGCAAGTGCACACTGAGTTTTCTGCCACCAACACTGGGCCGCGGCTCATCCTTCTGTTAACAGGAAGGAGTTCTTCCCTGAAAGCTCAAATGTCCACTTGCTCCATTGGGATGAAGTGGCATTGGGATCCCAGGAGTTAGCAAGGGCCCCTGGCCCCCGAACTGAAAACCTCCAGAAATGAAGCTCAGAGAGTAGTTCTGGTTTCAGTGCTAAATTCACTTATTCATCCGTCCGTTCAACCAGAATAGGTTAAGCACCTACTATGTTCCAGGCCCTGTGCAAAGTTCAGCGTTAACCTCCAAGCGAAACGAGACGGGGAAAAGGAAAACAAATAATGAGGAAGGAAATCAGTAAATAAACAAGACAATTTCGGAGGGTGGTAAGTGCTTGAAGAAAATAAAACGGGGCAACTCAGGTACCTTTGTCTTGGTGGCCAGGGAGGGCTTCTTGGAGCAGGTGGCATTTGGGCCGAGACATGAATGATGAGAAGGAGAAGCCATGCTAAGATGTGGAACAGAACATTTCTGAAAGAAAAAACAGCAAGTGCAAAGGCCCTGAGGCAAAACAGGCTTCTTCCATCCAGAAAAAGATAAGAAGACGGGAGTTGACTCAAGTTAGCCTCAGTAAGACCTGAGGGCTGTTTGTTATGGGCCAGTTACTAGTCCAAGCACTTTGTGTTAACTAAGTTAATCTTCTGAACAAGCCCACAGGATATGTACCATTATCCCTATTTTACAGATGTTTATTCATGAGTCCCTAGAAAGGTTTATTAATGAGTTTAAGATCCAAGAACTAGTGAATGTCAGAGGGTGGATGTGAACTCGGGTTTTCAGATGCCAGAGCCCGCATCCTTAGCACCACTCTCTACCTCATCTGGGGAATGACAGTAACAGTCTTTCCCATGGTTTCCCGTGAACTCACCGTGGCCTTCCCTCACTCCTCAATCAGACAGGGCCTCCTCACCCACCTTCAGCCACGTGGTCAGCTTAGTGTGCCGGCCCCTGGTGGGGAAGTCTGCTGATTGGGTGAATATATTCAATTCAGTGGAGTGTTAGCACCTCATTGTCACTGCTCCCCTGTGCTGTGTTCTCCAACCAATTTTACCAGTATTTAAGGGTTGTATTTTTTAAATCAGCCTGGCTCCTGTGTCTTTATCTCAATTTCTTCCAAGCTCAAGTGGGGAACAGAAATGCCATTTATTGGCCCCTCAAACCCCAAGAGTGATCATCGAAGTTGGCAGGGGTTGGATCAGGTAGGGGCTCAGAGGTTAAATTTTATTCTAAGTGCAACTGGATAGACTTCCAGTTTCAGTCTGAAAGTTGCTTCTCCTGTCCTTATAATAAGAAAAACTGGAAAACTGAAAACCAGTGACTTTTCTTGGATTCATCAGAGAACTGAGATGGCAGGGCAAACTGCCACTCCAAGAACAGGAGAGATGGGGGCATACAGAGCGCCACCAAGATCCACTGGAGCCATTGTTAAAGAAAAAAATGATTCATGACACTTGTTATAAAATAGTAAAGCAAGGCTTCCCTCGTGGCGCAGTGGTTGAGAGTCCGCCTGCCAATGCAGGGGACACGGGTTCGTGCCCCGGTCCGGGAAGATACCACATGCCACGGAGCGGCTGGGCCCGTGAGCCATGGCCGCTGAGCCTGCGCGTCCGGAGCCTGTGCTCTGCAACGGGAGAGGCCACAGCAGTGAGAGGCCCGCATACCGCAAAAAAAAATAAATAATAGTAAAGCAGACTTTATTCCGGAGGTGAGAGTGCTGCAACAGTGGGGTTTTGTAGTAGGGGGGAGAGAGAGATTGGGCTCAACCCCAAATCCAACAAGAAAAAGTGGGAATTTGTAGGCAAGGAGCAGGGTGAGGGTCATAGGATGGAAAATTCCTAAGAGGAAACATCAGGGGCTTAGAGGGGATTCCGGCTAAATTGATCTAACAGGATTCTTGCTGAAGGCAACCTGGGTGATCAGACATCACATGGGGGCTAGTGGAGGGTGAGAAACCCGCGCAGATAAGCAGGGTGATCAGATGTCGAGGGCGGAGGATTCTGGTTAAACTGACTCGGCAGGAGTCTTGTTAAATTGGACAATGCAGGGGTAAAAACGGAACCCTCCATTGAAGGCCCAGTTGAGAAGAGAGCTCAGAGGAGCCCGAGTAGAGTTTCGTCAAGGAGAGACTCTCTGTCACCATAATCTGGCAGGAACACTTTAACGCAACTTAAATTGCTGGAGGCTGAGTGTGAACTAGTGTGAGGGGTAGAAACTCCTGGGGCCCCCATGGTCTTTCATGGGCTTTATCCCTGGAACCCCAGCAAATGCACCTGGAAGCCACTGGAGTTTTGAGCAGGGGAGTCACCACATTGGGATTATCTTTGCCCCCAGCAAGCTCCGAGGAAGGCAGAGCAGCAGACTCCCCACATGGTGATCTAAAAGAAACTGGAAAGAGCTTCCTCCCGTACCAAAAATGTTGTTCTGACTTCTTACCCTGCCCGGAACTCCACCGTTGAATTCCTCTTTCTGGGTCCAAAAGACCCACATGCAGGGACCCCCGCTGACCAACACCTTGGCTGCCTTCAGAACGCTGAGCTTAAGGGGGGTGGGGGTCAGAGTGAGCTGAGCACAGGGGTCTGGGGAGGACTTCCAGGGTGAAAGCTTGGGGGGAGGGGAGGAGTAGAGCAGGAGGCAGGCAACAGGGAAGGGACACACTTGGCAACCACCTTCTTCCTGATTTATGCCCTGAAGATGAACAAGATCCAGCCCTGCCCTCCAGGAGTTTACAGTCTGAGGGAAGAGGCGGCTATGTGTTCAGACATTGAGAATAGAGGCCCAGAGACTCAGACGGTGTGAGAGCTGGACAATGGAAAAGCACAGAGAAGAGGAAGTGACCAGCCTGGGACAAGGGGTAGTCAGAGATGCTCTCCTGAAACAGGGACACTGGAGCAGGCTGGGCAAGTTGACATGGAACTGGAACAGTGTTCCAAGCAGCAGGAACAGCATGTGCAAAGGCCCAGAGGAATGAGAGCACACAGAGTGGCCGGAACCCGGATGGTGGGGAGGGAAGTGGTGGGAGATGAGCCTGAGCGTCGGTTGCGGGCTGTGGGAGGACCAGGGGCTTGAGGGCAGCAGGCTGTGGTGGAATGTGACCTCCGTGAAGCACTCCCGTCTCCCAAGGGCCCTGACAGCTCCTGGCACATAGGAAGGGCTCCACAAACATAGAATGAATGAATGAATGATTGTGGCAGGGTAATAGGAAGACAAGGAGGGTATTGCAAGAGTCCAGGTGAGCTTGATGGAGGTCACACAAGGTCATGGCAGTGGGCACAAACTAAACAGGTGACTTGAGAGGAATCTAAGAGGAATGGACTGGATCGGGTGGGGTGTGTACCTGTGTATATGTGTGCAGGGGAGTTGTTTGTATGTCTGTGTCGATGCGTGTCTGTATGTGTGTCTGGGTGTGTGCTATGTGTATCTGCACACCTGTCTGCACATACAGAGGTTCTGGGTGGAGCCCACAGGGCCTGCTAAAGTCCAGGGTCGGGTTAGGACCCCCATCCAGTGCCACCTCCGCTGCCCATTACCAAAGAGCGGTGTCCGCCCCAGCCCTGACACCCCAGACCATTTTTCTGTCCATCTCCAGCTGTGATTGATGTAAATACTATCCTAATTTCTAATCATTTCCTGCAATTTGCAAAATGATTTCTTCGGTTCCTGCAAAAGGGGCGACACAGTCAGCTTTGCTCCTTCCTTTCTTGTTCTGTTGTCTTGTAGTCAAGCAAAGAGACGAATAAGAAAAGTGATAAAGCATCGTGAGGGGGAGGAAAGACAGGGAGAAGAAAGGCAGCCGCGAGGCCAGAGGGTGATCGTAGGAAAATGATGTGAGCAAGTCATTTAACCAAATTGTATTTTAACTAAGGATGAGTTCTGTTCACTTCCTAATGCACCAGCCTCACGGTCGCCTGTGACATGCGCCGCAGTAGGAGGGTACGTGACCTGACTACTCATGACTGCCAGCCTACCAGCACCCACGGGGTTTGTTCCACACTGGCCCACATCCCCTCTCCTGTCACTGTCTCCCTCTCCCCACAGGGGTCTGTTGCCTCTCAGTGCCAAGTACAGAGCTAAGTGCTGGGGTATGGGGTGACTAGGGCAGACACAGTCTGTGCCCTCCAGAGTTTCCAATTGAAATTGAAATTAAAGCAATCACTACATTAAAAATCCGCTATAACATGATGAAGGCCACAGGGGACCTACCCTATCAGGGGGAGGTCAGGTGGGCTTCCCGGAGGAAGCGGCAGTTCTATGCTAAGACCTGACTGGCAAGTAAGAGTCAGCCAGGTAAGATGCCCTGGAGGATGCTCCAGGCAGAGGGAACAACATGTGCAAAGGCTCAGAGGTTCGAGTGTCAGAAGAGAGGCCTGTGTGACTAGACTCAAGGAATGGGGGGAATATGGCAAGCGTTGAGGCTGCAGAGGTGGGCAGAGTCAGACTGCCCTGGGCTTCAAGGCCTGTCAGAGCAGGTGACAATGGGGCAAAGACCTGAGGAAGGGAGAGAGGGAGGGAGCCAGGCAGACATGGGAAGAGGCTCCAGCTGGAGGGAAGGGCAGGGGCCTTGAGGCAGGAACAGGCTGAGGGCTCCTGGTCCAGGAAGGATGGAGGGTTGGGAGTGACTGGTGGCGGATGGGCTGGGGAGTTGGGGGTATATGCAGGGCCCGGGGCCACTGTCAGCGGGCCACTGTCACTTGGACTGTGCCCAAGTGAGGCAGGAGCTGCGAGGCTTCCAGCACATCAGGGGTGGCCCTGGTTCCAAACCTGGAAACCTGGTTTGGCCAAAGCCTGTGGTCAGAACCGTTAATAGGGACTGAGCCTCCTCCATCAGGGTTTGGAATCAGATGCAGCAACACCCCCAGGAGAAGCCCCAGAGATCAAAGGTGAGATGCTGTCCTGAGAGCAAGAGGGGAGAGAGCAGGGGGCACAGGGTAGGGAAGGGGGGAGGCTGGAACCCAAAGGGCCAACATACCCTGTGCCTGGGCCTGGGTAGGCTCCCTGCAGGGGCCCGGGTGCTGCAGGCCCCACTATTAGAGAGGGGTAGTGTCACTTTGTGGCTGTGACTGAGCTGTCCACGGGGTGGAGACTGTCAGGCACCGCGGGGTGGCTGGCAGCCGTCTCAGCTCCAGAGGCGTGACTCACTGCAGGTCCTAAATCTAGCAGGAGTTTCTCGCCCAACAGAATTGTTCTAATTGTCATTGTTGTGGCAGATAACATTTTGTGACAGCCATAAACTCAGAAAGTCTGGAGTGGGTCCCGGAGGAGGGAGAGGCCTGGGATGGTTTGGACAGAATTTAAAACTTGAAGCCCTGGGGGGGACTCAGGTTGGGGGCTGGCTTCCTGTCCCGCAGGTGGGGCGTCTCCCAGTCTCAGAGGCTGCACTTGACGAATATTAGAATCAGACTAGTAAAGTGAAATTATCATAGTCATCATACATGAAAATGCCTAACACTGGGGGGACAAAGGGGACAGGCCTGGATTTAAGTCTTGTCTGTGCCACGTATCTCTGGGAGCAGCAACCAGTTCTTAAGCTCTTTCCAGAGCCTGGGAGCTGGGTGGGGATCCGCTCCCTCAGCTCCACTGTGAGGGTGCAGGGACAGAGAGAAGCAGCTCCTTGCCCCCTTTCATGCAGCTCATCTTCCCGGGTCGCCCACACACTGCCCCAGCCACAGTTTGTCACAGGTCCTCCAAGTCAGTGACCGCCCCCCCGGAGCCCTCACCAGTACTGCTCCCTCTGCCAGGGTGCCCCACACAGCCCAGACCATCTCTCTGGGAAGCTGGGAGGACCAGGAAGGCTGGAGACCGTGGGGATGGTGCAGGTCTGAGTAGGGGGCCGGCAGGGGTGACGGCCAAGGTCCCCCCCACAGGGCTGAGCAGTTTCATTTCACACTTGGTGCCCAAACTTGCATCACGGTGCTGGCCAGGAGCCTCGTGTGCAGTTATTAAATGTGATGTGCTGTAGGTGTATAATTGTCAGAATAGTTTTGCATATTTTGATAAATCTATAAATATGGATTGTAATTATCCAGCATTAGCATATGCTTATGTTCTGCATAAGTACATTGTTTCTCAGAGAATGCAAGTTGCCAATTCACCACCATGACACAGGGACAGCAGCCTGATGGTCATGTCCCCGTCACCCAGGACACTGAATGTGTCCATTCATCCTCCTGGGGAGGAGGGGCAGCGGGGATGGTGGGCAAATCTCCCCACACCACAGGCAGGTCCTGGGGTCCTAGAGCTCCAGGAGGGACAGAGAGCAGGGTCAGGAGAGAGGTCAGCCCCAGCCACCAGCCTGGACCAGGTGACAGTCGAGTGGAGGGGTTACCTGAGCACCTGCCTGTGGCTCCACCCAGAGCCTTGCAGGGGGTCAAAGCACAGAGCATGGCAGCTGAGGATACTGGAGCCCCATCTGCCTTCACTCACCTGGGGTCACCCTGAGCCTCAGTTTCCTCAGCTGTAAAATGGGTATAAAAGCAGCTCCCTCCTCCCAGGGTGGCTGTGAGGATTAAGGGAGTGTGTGCAAATGAAGGGCACCCAGCAGACGCAGGAAGGGTTCACTTGTGTGAAATGATGCTCCTGCTGTTGTCGCCCCAGGACTGTGACAAAGGAGGCACATGGGCCCATTTCACAGATGCGGCTAATCGCTATGATGCTCTCGGCTGCTGAATGCCCTTGGGTCAGGCAGCTGCACACCCGACCCCACATCCCCTTCACAAGCACCCTACTCGGCAGGTGTTCCAGCCGCCTCTCCACTGGGGGAAGGCTGTGCCCCAGGCGGGTCAAGCGTTTCCCAGATCACACGGCCCTCAAGGGCAGAGGCTCAGAGCAGGGCACTCTGCCCACAGCGCCCAGGCTGGGCCATCACCCCAGACCCCACGTTGCCTGGGACACTCAGTCACAGCACTGATGAGAAGGCGGCAGACACTCATGGCTGCCCGCCCAGCAGCCCACCCCTCCTTCCTCACTCACAGAGCCCTGGGTCTGTTCTGCAGCAACAGGCTCAGGCCTGGTGGGCCTCCACAGCCCAGGGGTGAAGCCGTACCTGGTTCCCAACCCCTCTTCTCCAGAGATTGTTTTAGGGGTGAGAGTGTGACCCAGATCTGGCTATTGAGGTGTGAGAGAAAATCTGCGGCTAGAGGGACTGCTTCTGGGAAATATTTTTTCTGCCTCACCCCACTCCCTTCCTCTCAACTTGAATACTGTAATGTGAGACATGATGTTTGGAGCTGTGGCAGCCATCTTGTAACAGTGAAGCCAAAAGCTAAGAACGTAAATTCAACGCAGCCAAGGACGGTAAAAAGGAAAAAGGTCTTTGTTGACATCCCTAAGCATCTGGCCAAGCTGGGACCACCTCGCTTGAGAACAATCAGCAAATATTTTCTGTAGAGGGAACGACAGTAAAGAGTTTAGGCTTAGCCAAAATCAGGGGCAAAATCAACGATATTATGTAAGTATTTACTTAAAAAGAGAGAAAATAAATGTCCACAAATATTTTCTTGATGAAATTCAAAATATAATAATCAAGTGCAATTTTTATAACATAGATTTATTAATGAGAATAATGGCGTTCTTTTTCACAGGGGGGATAACATTTTACTTACTTGGAGATCAAAGTTAGTTTTCCGTGTCATCAAATTGATTGCAAATGTTCTCCTGTAAAAATCACCCTTAGCTTGAGGGCCATGCGAAAACAGACAGTGGGCCACATTGGCCCATGGGCCATAGATGCCATTAACCCCTGCTCTAAAAGATCTGGTTATTCATGTCTTAATTGCTTCAGCCATTGTTGTTGGGTTCCTGTTACATGCTGCCCAAAACATTCCAACTGACAGAAGCACCTACTACGTGCTGGCACACATCTCTCACAAGAGTCATGAGCATTTGATTACACCCTTCTCCCCCAACAAACCGGGGAATACTGGAGGCAGAGGTTGTGTCTTGCAGGTCTCTGTAACCCCAGACCTTCACACAGATCACGACCCACGTTGAGCTCCGATTACCATGGTATGACTCATATGAATGAATGTATGAACAAATGAAAAATTAAATACTTGGTAAATTGAAAAGTGGTGGGCCCGAATGCAGGGTTAGGTTCTGGGAGGGGCACAGATGGGGGATGGGAGATGTGCAGGGTGCAGAGCAGGGATTAGAGGAAAAGTAGCAGCCCCTTTGCTCCAGCAGGAATGAGGCACCGCTGTCTTCCCAGGTGTCTCCCTGCCTCTCCATCCTGCTGGCACAGACATCAGGTCTAAAATCCCTACCCCGCGTGCAGCCACTCCCCTGGGCTGCGGGAGCCTTTGACAGCCAGCGCCCGCTTCCCCAAGCCGGAGAGACAGGCTTTGTGGTCTGCCATTTTCCCTCTAAAAATTGTTGTGAGAAACCAAATGGTTATCTTTACTTCAGTGGCAATTCTTTGCTGCGTTATTTTGTAAGAGATGGAGGACGGGGCATGGGGAGAAGAGGCGGCGGGAGAAGTAAGGAAAACCATTTAAGGTGAACAGGCTCTAAAATTTCAGCTCCGGGTTTTGCCAGGAGACTGGGTTGGAGGATGATTTCAAACGAATTTTGCCATCACATAAAGAAACTGTCTCCTCCAAAATGCTTTATTTTGACAGTTGGCTTCAAGAGATTTGACAGAATTCATTTTTCTAGCAGACAAGAGATCAACGTATTAAACAAAATACATTCCACCGTGAGAGCGCTGTTAACCATTTGACACGTTATATTCATCCAGAGTCTGAGTGTCTCGGCCTCTTTCTTCCCTTTCCTTCTTGCTTTCATACACCAGAGAGAGGCGAGGCCAGTAAAGGCACCGGCTCTCTCTGCCCCCAAAGCCCCTGCTCCCCAAGACAGCTCTGTGACAGGCGGGGACTGGAAGGGGCGACCCTGGAGGCAAGGGGTCCCTGGGGAGCTGCTAGGTGTCCACGGGGACAAAAGCAAGCAAGGCAGAGACCGGGGGAGGGGAGGTGGGGAAAGAGCTGGAGGGCAAATGGGGGTCTGGGAGCCTGAGGGCCCAGGGGATGCACAGGAGCAGAGCTGAGGACCTAACAGACATCGGGGAAGGGTCGGGGAGGGGGGGAACATGGGGACGGCTGGGCCACATCGGTCACCAGAGTGAGCCTCTGATGGACAGGCTGGGAGTCCTGGTCTCCTTCTGCTGAGGCCCCGCCAGGTCCCAGGGAAAAGCCAAGGAGGAAACCCAAGCTGCGCTTGGCAAACTCTGCTCCTGATCAATTGCTGACCCTCAGGAGGGCTAATTAGCTGTTGCATAAGCTATCACTACAGGTAATGACCATCTAGATAAACACTCAGGGGCGCTGAGGGGACCCTGGAACCATCCTGAGATGCAAGGAGGACAGGGACTTCGGAGTCAGGCAGACCTGGGTCCCTGTCCTAGTTTCAGCCAGTTACCAGCTCTGGGACTTTGCTCTTAACCTGGCTGAGCCCGTTTCCTCATCTGGTAAATAGGCCAACACTGGCCTCTCCCTCTGAGCTGTGATGAGGAGTGAATGAGAGCCCATCCTGACCTGTGAGCAGCGACCAGTCCCCCTCTAGCCCTGCCTCATCCCTCTGCCTGCTGCCCACCCCACCTGCCCTGACTCCAGCACACAGGTCAATGTAACAACAATAACCAACTCTCCTGGGTCCCCCCTTGCCAGGCCCTGTGCTGAGCTCTCCCTGTGCTTTTTCTCATTTATCCTATTGGTTCTGCTATAGGTTCTGCTATTGGCCCCATTTTACAGATGAAGACACTGAGGTTCAGAGAGTAAAGTAATGTGAAAAGTCAGCCAGCTAGAAGAGGGCAGATCAGGGCACAAACCCAGTCTGACTGATGGTTTTTCCCACATGCCTTTCCCAGGCATCCCACCTGGCCCATGCTTTACTTTTCTTTCCAAGTTGGGGCTGGCAGACCCTGCAGTAGCTGACCCTGAGCAGAAGGATGGCTTCAGAGCTGGACAGTGACCCCTCACAACCATCCTGGCTGCCCAGGGTCAGTCCCCTCCCCTTCCCTGGAAAATTCAGCTTCAGTGTCACTCCAGCCTATGGTGGTGCCAGGTGGGGCCCCACCTCCCCATCTCGGCATCTCCAGGCCTATTAAACAGGAGAGTCACAGGCTGACATGTAGGCTTGTATGAGCTGCACCAAGATCAATTTAATACCTCCCGTCACCCCACCACCGCTAAGATGTCCTTGAACAGCTCCTTCCCCTCGGAGACCTAGCGTTCTGTTCTTGTCAATTACCCACCCGGGGGCCGTGTCAGCCACTGCCCCAGGCCTGTCCCCTCATACCTGGGGCCTGGAGGAGGCGGGACAGTGGACTGTGCCAGGCTGGCCAAGGACTCCCTCACCCACATTCTCCCTCCTCAAGTTCATGATTGGGAGCTGGACTACGGAGCCAGGACTCCTGGGTCCAAACCTCAGCTGTGTGACCTTGGACAGAGTACTTAACCTCTCTGTGCCCAGTATCCTCATCTGAAAATGGAAGTCTATTAACTATTGCTATTGTTACCAATGTCCCGTCCCTCCTCCCCCACCCAGCTGTCCCCCGCCCTCACCGCATCCCACCTCCGAGACACACACCTTGCTCCTGGAACCCTGCCCCCAGTCCTCACGGGACACTGGCTCACAGGGCTCTTGGGGCAAGACCCCAGGGATGGTTGCACTTCTCAGGGGCCTCTGGAAACCTGAGTAGTCTTCGAGACCCAAAGGGCTGTGTTCCTCAGAATGAGTGACTTTCTCACCATCTCCTTTAGGGAAAAACTGACCGTTTTGACACTAAGGAGACACCTCATCATGGTGCTTGGAGAGCAAGGACACAACAGTCACCAGGTATCCAGAGTGAGCCAGGTGCTCAGGCAGGGCAGCTCTGGGAGGTGGGGTGATGGGGCCAATTTCCCTATGAGAGCAAAGGCTCCAGGGAGCAAAGTGCCTACCCAAGACGACACAGTGTGCAGCTGAGCCAGGATTCAACTGCCCTGGTCTGTCTGCCTCTAAATTCTAAAATCTTTCCACTGCGCCACATTGAGGGTTCCTGGGTGACTTTTATGTGTCCAGCACCAGGCTGGAGGCCAGCTGCAAAGATGACGCAACCATGGGAACATGAGCATCATGAAGCCAGGACCACCCCTTCCTCATCCAGGGAAGTTCTGGGCTCCTGCCCAAGCCAACCTAAGCCTTTCCCTTGGGCAGCCGTGAGGTCCAGGATTCCCTGGACAGCCTGCCATCTCCTGCCACCTCTCACCAGGTGACGCACCTCTGACAGTCTGCAGAGTGACTGAGCATTCTTTCACTGAGAAACTATGATGAAACATACATAAAATAAATGTCCATGGAGGCAACAGGATCACTCTCTCTCCAATTCCGCCGCCTCTTCCTACCCCATCATCTCCCGTCTGAACCTTTCTGCAGCTTCCTTCCGACATCCCACCCCACCATCCTTTCCTGACCAGCACCCAAGAGACTGGTTCACCGCAGAAGACTTCTTGGGCCTCCCTTGCTTAGAACATTCAAGGACACCCTGGGGCTCTCAGGATGGAAACAAAACTGCTCCCCACAGCTTACAGGAGCCTACAGGACCTGGCCTTGCACGTCCTCCACCTTAGGGTTTTGCCATTTCGCCACGTCTGCTCTGAGACTGTGGGACCCAGTCCGATGCCTCTCGCTCTCCTCCTCACAGCCACGTCCAGGGCGTCCCTGCACATCCTGTACTCAATGAGCCCCCACAACGGCTTCCCCGAGACTGGGTCTGTCCAGGAGGGTCCCTGCGTCCTCGGGAAACCCTTCCAGTCCCTCTCGTTGACCTCCACACCTCCCGTCATCAATGAAGACCCCTCCCAGGCCACCCAGATGCTGGCAGTTCCCTCTCCTCAGGAGCGCTGTCATCCATCATGGGGACACAGTCTACAAAGTCGGGATCTTTCTCAGATCTCCAATGAGCAGGTGCCACAAAGCTATTGGAATCCCAGAGATATTGGGGAGGGAAGGGAGAACTCAGATAAAAAGTGGTGGGAGTGAAGAGAAAACAGAGATGTGTCAGGGAGATTAATCTGCTGCTCAGACATGAAAGAAATACTCTCAGTTATTTTACATTGCGTTTCATTAGAATGTACACGTCGTACTCAGCTGCCTGCAAGCCTCGGATTACCCAAAGAGAAAGCACAATGAAAGACAAGGGAGAATAAAAATACCGACAAAAATATTCCTGAAATTGGAATTATTTTGAGAGAAATAAAAGCTGGGCTGGAGACAGTAGAGACCACTTGGCCTCGAGGCCCTTGGCACTGATGCCTGGTCCCCTGGCCAGATCAGCCAGAGTCAGGGGATCGAGCTGTCATCTTGGACCTGCCGCCTATGTGCTGTGTGACTTTGGTCGAGTCACTGCCCCTCGATGACCCTCATTCTCCATAAGTCCTGGGGCTTCTCAACAGCAGCACTGTTGGCATTTGGGGCTGGATGCTCTTTGTTGTGGGGACTGTCCTGCGCACTCAGCAGGACCTCTGACCTCTGACCTCTACCCACTAGACGGGTACCCACCACCAGCACTCCAGCTGCGACAATCAAAAATGTCTCCAGACTTTGCCAAATATCTCCTGGGGAGCAAAATCATCCCTGGCATCTGAACCAGGTACTTTCTGAGTTCATGTGGGAGAGAGCAGAGCAAGAAGGGTCACAATAGACCCCAGCCCAGGGCCAAGGACACCCCAGTGTGGCGAGCTGGGGATAGAGGTGAGGCCTGGAGGGAGAAGCTGGCTCATGGAGGGCCCCACTGCTGAGCTGGAGTGTGTGGACCACCCCCCCCCATCGTCACTGCCCTGGGCCAGAGGACAAGGGACAAAGGTTTGCACACAGCACACTGGATTGGTGACTCTTCTGCATGTCTGACCCATCCCCCCGGGGACTGTGTCACTGTTGTCTCTGGGTCTCCCGCTCCTGGTGCAGGGCGAAGCGCAAAGCATTTGCTGAAATGAACTGAACTGAAGGGCTTTTGTTTTCACCTCCGAGCTCAGTCTTAGGAGGGCACCAAGGGGCCATGACATGGACCCTCACCCTGGGGGCTCTCGGCCCAGCAGGGGAAAAGCATGGGAGTCCTCAGCCCTATTCCCCAACGTCCCCAGCTCCCTCATTCCTGATTCAAGGTGGGGTTACCCTTCCCACCACTTTGAAGGCAGAAGGCCTGTGACTTGCTCTGGCCAATGAGATGTGAGAGGCGGTGGCGTCTGTCACTCCCAGGAGGGAGCTTTAAGAGCAGCACCCAGTTTGCACAGTGATCTCGGAAAGCCCACGTGGAGGTGAAGCCACATCAGCCCAGATCGGCTGCAGGGAGCAGAGCCGGCCGCCTGCCCTGGGCAGGTCAGCACAGAGAGGGGGCCTCCTCTCAAGTGGGGATGTTGCGGCCACTGGTTACAGCAGTAAACTGGGCCCCCCAGAGTGATGCCACCGCTGAAACCAGGTCACCTGAGAAGTCTGCCCCCAGCCTCCAGGCCCCCATGGATGCTGGTCTCTGTGGGACAGGTCACTCCACACCACCCAATCACATGTCTGGAGGGTCCTGCCAGTATCTGGGAGGCCGGCTCCCCAGGGTCTGACTTACCCAGACCTGGGCCAGACACACACATCCCATAATGATGTGCACATCACCCGAGAGCATGTGGGCTCCTTGCTCCTCTCTGTTAACTCGTCCCTTCAACAAAGAAGCCCCCTGGGCTTCCCTGGTGGCACAGTGGTTGAGAGTCCGATGCAGGGGACACGGGTTTGTGTCCCGGTCCGGGAAGATCCCACGTTCCGCAGAGCGGCTGGGCCCGTGAGCCATGGCCACTGAGCCTGTGCGTCTGGAGCCTGTGCTCTGCAATGGGCGAGACCACAACAGTGAGAGGCCCGTGTACCGCAAAAAAAAAAAAAAAGCATCAAGAAATATTTCTATATGTAAGTCAAGGAAAGTTCATGAAAAAATATCACTTGTTCAATAATGAAGTAGGACAAGTCTGCAGAACTGAGTAATGGCAGAGAAGAAAAGTCTCAGCTCTTCCCCCAATTACAGGGTCTAAGTCATCAAGTTGACAAAAGAATAATATTGAAATACGAGGAAGCGTGCAACTGCCTAACAAAAGAGACAAAAACTAGCTAATGTGACAATAAATGATACCCGGGAATCATCTGAGCCTGAGGCTGGGTCTGAGCATTTTCTAACCACATGCATCAGCCCCAAAGCCCCCTCTGGTGTCCGCAGGAATGAAACCTGCCCCTGGACTCACGGTCTGGCCCTGCACGGCCTCTGCTCAGGGGCATGGAGCTCCACATTCCCATCACTGTCTGTGCAGCCTATGCCCCTAGTCCAGCCAGTCTTTTTAGCCCCGAGCACAGTGCACTACCTCCAAGCGTTCCCCTGGACCACCCAGGTCCCTGCCATCACCCCAGCTCTGAGCTCATCCCCTCCAACTCGTTGAACCAGCTGTTCAGGGCCTCCCATCCCAATCGTTGTACTATTTGGTGACAATATGGGGGCAGCACATTGCCGCAGGGTATGCCTGGACCTTGGAATCAGACACCTGGCTTCACATGCCCACTTGTGTGTGACCTTGGCCAAGCTGCTGTACTAGTCTAAGCCTCAGTTTCCTCACCTGTAAAATGGGAAGATAACAAAAATACTGACCTCATAGGATCAATGTGAGGGTTAAATGACTTAATATATGTAAACTATTCATAGTCTGCCCAGCATATGATAGTTATTCAGTAACATCTGCCACCTTTATCATCCTCCCCATTTTACAGATGAGGAAACCGAGGTGCAGAGAGGGGACATGGCCTCCTGTGTCCTCACAGCCAGTGACCTGGCCAGGCCAGGATTCAGACTCAGTGTTGTGACTCCTTCTCCAGGCACCAGTGTAGGTAGGGGTTGTACTACCTCCAGTTTCATCAACTTGGACATGAGGAGAGGAGCCTGGAATCCTCGCTCTTGTCCATGCTGGCACAGGGCCAGGCCTGCAGCTTCTGCCCGGGCAATACCAGGCACCCAGGAGAGGGGAGGTCAATAAAAGCATCCATGATGACAGACCACATGCCCGATAGGGGACTAAATGTTGACCTGCTTTGGCCCTTTTAATCACAACCACAACTCTACTCCTTCTTCACAGAGGGGCAAACTGAGTTTCAGAGAGGCTAAGGCATGTGTCCAGGACCACACAGACGACGGCTGTCAGAGCCAGCTCTTTAACTCAGATCCATAGTGTCTGGACCCGCATCCCATCTACCATGTGTCAAGGGCTGTGCTGCTCCCTTTACGCCTCATCTCATCCCACAGCTGTCCTCGGAGCAAAGTCTCCTCATCTCCCATTTCACAGGTGAAGAAACTGAGGGCCAGGGTGCACATGGAACTGGCCCAAGGTCCCACAGCCAGTAAGGGAAGAATCCTCCAGAATTCAGACCCAGGGCTCCCTGTTCCCAAACCCGCAGGGGAGTCGGTTTCCTCCTCTCTTCCTTGTTCCCAGGCTGCAGGGCGACCATCAGGCCCCAGCTGAGGGGAGGGGGCTGCAGGGACAGGGGACCAGCTGGGGCCTATAGGGAGGGCAGGCTGGGCAGCCACCCCCAGGGCTCCGGAGATCGCCGGAGTTCCGAACTTTGTCTGCCGGAAACTGTGCAGACTTCAATCCCTTTGCAAAGCCAGAGCCTCCTCCAAACCCGGAAGGAAAGGGGAGAAGGACTCTCACCTTGGCATCTGCAGAGCTGTGCACATGCATCAGAATAAGAAGGTACATCTTCAAGGGTCCCGGCATGAACCCCACAGAGATAGATTTTTCTGAGCCTCATTATCTTTCCCTCCCAGGATCCCAGGTCACATTAGCTACTTCCTGCCCACTGCCTGGCGCAGATCTGCAGCGAGGCTGCCCACCTACTTTAGGAGCTGTAAATCCATTCTCCCTCTCCTTGGAAATCAACTGGAATCCGAATTGCTAAATCCACCTAAATCCAGTGGTTCATGAGCCAAAGGCCTCTTCTGGGCTTGTGCTCAGCTGTTGAGGCTCCATCTCCCCAGACCAGGTCCTATCCAGGGTCAGGGGAGCTGCAGGACCCACCGAGGCCAGGCCCAGAGAAAACCCCCCAAACCAGGTGGCAGGCCTGCATTGGCCCTCACCAGTCACCCTGGGGTGGGTGCTTTCACCAACCAGGCCAAGGAAAATTCCCAACGAGTCTGCAGGAAGAGAAGCTGCCTGGTCCCAGAGCTTCACCCTCAGGCCCGTCTCTTCTCTCAGCA
Organism: Delphinus delphis; assembly: GCF_949987515.2. Taxonomy (NCBI): domain Eukaryota; kingdom Metazoa; phylum Chordata; class Mammalia; order Artiodactyla; family Delphinidae; genus Delphinus; species Delphinus delphis. The sequence goes on from NC_082683.1 coordinate 23,902,479, forward strand.
ACACTTGTCAAGCACCTTCTCCAGAGAATGAAACCAAGCAGGATCCTGTGGGGTTTTCCCGAGGGCAGACTCCCATGTTCCCTGCCTCTTGCGTGTAGAAAAGCTTTAGCCTTCTAGGTTTTTCCCCAGTTCCAAAAAGCAAATTTAATCAGAGAAGTGAAAAAATGCAGAAACAAAGAAAAACAGTCAAGCAAGACAAAATAGTAATAGTTTAGCCATAAAACAAAGTCAAGGACCCTTAGTTCCTCCTCAAGGGCTACAGATAATATCCTGAGCCATATCCTTGAGTCATTTTGCAGATACTAAAACCCCCACCAGGGACGTCCCTGGTGGTCCAGTGGTAAAGAATCCACCTTCCAATGCAGGGGACGTGGGTTTGACCCATGGTAGGGGAACTGAGATCCCACATGCCGTGAGGCAACTAAGCCCACACACCACAACTACTGAGCTCACGTGCCTCAATGAGAGAGCCCACGTGCCGCAAACTACAGAGCCCACGCACTCTGGAGCTTGTGTGTCACAACTAGAGAGAGAAAATCAGCACACCACAACTAGAGAGAAGCCCACACGCTGCAATGAAAGATCCCACATGCCACAACTAAGACCTGACGCAGCCAAAAAAAAAAAAAAAACTTAAAACCCCCACCAGGTGGAGGAAGTTAACTGTATGCTGCCCACCAGCATGTAGACCCCAGATCGGTTGGAACCCTGAGGGTTGATGATTGAGCTTCCCAAAACATCACCCAGTTACCTCACCATCAACCAAGCAGAGAATTGTACATGAGCTGATCACACACCCTGCGGATCCCACCCTCACACTGTCTTTAAAAGCCCTTCCCTGAACACCATCAGGGAGTTTGGGTCTTTTAAACAAGAGCTGCCCATTCTCCTTGCTTGGAGCCCTGTGATAAACGCTGTACTTTCCTGCACCACAGCCCAGCATCAATAGATTGGCTCTGCTGTGTGAGCAGACCCAAGTTTGATTTGGTAACAGGAACACTGTGGTTCTGAAGTGGCCTGAGAGTTTGCCTCAAAGTCCCATTGCTTTACAAATCCAGAGGGCTTAAGGCAGCAAATCCTCCGAGAGGAAGTCGGAAGTGGAGTTCACTTCCAGCCCCTCTTCCCAGTGGATGGGAGAGCTGTGTGGTGCGAGCGGGCAGCAGGCACCAGGGGCTGGAGAGGAGAAGCTCTCCTGTGTACAGGGCATGTGCACACCCCCATCTCCTGGCATCTTGGACCTCTGTAGAAGCAGCAAAACTCTTTCCTAATATACCAACTCATCCATCCAAGCTGATCCCCTGGCATAATCCTCTCCAGCCTCACAGACTACATGCTTCCTGGAGCACAGGTCTCTGTTCCCTCTGTAGGAATTCCCTTCCCACCCATCCCTGAGCCCAGGAGAGCCAGAACCTATGACCAGGTTTGCCCAGAGCTGGAACTGGTAGGTGCTCAACGTGTGTCTGTGAACACATGAATGAGGGAGGGATCCAGTGATCAAAGGAGTGCAGAGGCCACATCTGCCCTGGGTCACATCCTGTGAAGAAACTTGGCCCCAAACAACTGCCCTCGTAATGCTGACGACTGCCCCTCACGTGTGTCCAGGCTAGAATTAAGGCCTTTTCCCTCGTTTCCTCGTTGGATCTGTACAATACAAAAGGCAGGTGCTGCTATCATCCCTATTTGGGAGCTGGGAACACAGAGGCCGAGAAAGACTGAGTAAGTATAGCATGTCAGGACCAGATCTTAAACCCACACCTGCCCACCCAAATCCTTGCCCTTTCCATGGCTCCTGCCTCCCCAGGCCCCAGTCAGGTAGTACTGTGGTGTCAAGAGCTTGGTGTTAGAACCTCCCACTCCCCAGAAATTGAGGCCTCTGCTGGGTTCCTTTAATAAAGATTTAGCATCCAGATTGAAGGAGGTGAAGGTCCTAATCAGACCCAGAGAATGCTGTCTGCTGTAGGCTTGAGAGAGACCCAGACTAATGGGGCTACGTACTAAGGAGTAGACCATGGGGTACCTGGAACCACCCCTGTACCTCACTCCACCTTCCCCAAGCCCAGAGTAGTGTCCCACGGCTGGCACACAGCCTGTGGGAAGCAGCTACTGTTAATCCTGGATTTTCAGGATTGGTTTGGTTGAAGTGACAAAAATCCAGACCAAAGGGGGCTTTCTCAGGAAGAACGGAATGAGGGGCAGCAGGGCCCACAGGAGGCTGGAACCAGGCATCAGAGGTCTCCACGGCTCTGCCTCTCATCTCTGCATTGGCTCCTTTCACAGGCTGAAAACTCAGGGCCCAGTAGTTTTTGGAAATCACATCTTCAGCCACCAGAGTGGGACTAACTTTTTCACTGCAGTGTCAGTGACGGATCAGGTGTCCATCGCTGCGGCCAAAGGCACAGGGGGCCCAGATTGGCCCAGCTCTGGTTAGTGCCCAACCTTGTCCACCAATGAGTGGCCAAGAGTGGCTGTAAGGTCAAGTAAGACCATGGGAGCCCCTGCTATTGTCACGTGGAAAGGGATGAGATGCCAGGAAGAGGGAGGGTAGCTGGGCAGAGAGCAATCCCCATTTTACAGAAGAGGAAACTGAGGCTCCCAGAGCAGAAGGAACTTTCCTAAGGTCACACAGTGAATAAGTGGCAGAGCTGAGACCTGAACCCAGGCCCACGGGGCTCCAGAGTCTGTGCCATAACCACTTGGAAGCACTGCCCGTTCTGCAGCCTGAGATCCAGAGAAGACAGAGGTAGGGCTGAGCCTGAGAGTCCCCAGTCCCAGGACACCAGGGAGGGCAGGCACTCTGCCCTCGGCTCCCTGAACCCCTCTCGGAGGTCAGGCTGTGTGTGGAGGCTGAGGTGGGGACATCACGGCCCCTCCATGCCTCACAGCCCAAGCCAGTGCTGGCAAATTCCTCCCGGTAATGGGGATATTTGCAGAGGGAATTAAAGAGGCAATAAACAGATAACAGAGTAACTAGACATAAACAGTGCCAGGCTTCTCAACACCGCCAAGCCACCACCTCCATGCACTCTCCCTTCTGCAGGGCAAGATGAAGCCACTGGGTTGTTCTGTTGAGTTGAGCGGTTGAGAGCTGGAGAATCAAAGAAGAGACTGGAAGGGAAGGGGTTACCTTGGAAATCTCAGTGTCCAGACAGCGAGGCTGAAGCCCAGGGAGAGAGGAGGAACGTGCCCAAGGACACAGAGCAGCCTAGAGGGACAGGTGGGCCTGGAGCCCAGGTTTCCCGGGAGGCAAGTCAGGACAGTTCCTAGCACAACTGGTTTAATGCAGGTCAAGGTCAAGGGGAAGTGTTGCAGCTGACAGGCAACAGGGGCACAACAGATGACAGTGGGGCAGACAATCATTGGTTCATTTGTGTGCCATTTCTTTAGTGCCTCCTGTGTTCCAGGCCCTGTGCCAGGCTCTGGGGATAGGACAGCCAGCAAGACAGGCTGTGAGTTCAGTCCAGGGACACTGAACCCAGAGCCCAACCCCAGCCCTGCTTCGTGTTTATAATCTGCACTGGGAACCCAAATGGCAGCAGGCGAGCCTCAGGGCACTGAGGGCGGGGCTGATCCTGCCCAAACTAACTGCCAGGATTGGCAAAGGGGAAACTCTCCAGAGCAAAGTCAGAGCAGAGGACAGCCAGTCTGGCCACCCTGGGGAGCAGGGCCTTTGTCTCTTGGCAACGGAGGGTGGTACAGCAGAAGCAGCACAGGAGAAGAGCTGTGCTTTAGAATGTTCTCTCTGGGCCAATATGCCACGTGGAATACTGGGATAGGGAGGACTTGGGCAGGGGGGATGGGGAGTTAGGAGACTGTTGTAATGTTCCCAGTGAGCGCTGATGGGGACCTAGGACAAGGAGGCACAGGGACAGGGAGGGGGTGGGGTTCAGGGAGGAATGCACACAGGAACACCCTCTCGCTTCCCCATGAGCTGGGAAAGGGACCAGGATACCAGAGGAGGCATCTGACCCCCATGTGGTTCAGGACTTGCCTCTTGGGCCTTCCAGACCAAGGAGGTAGATAAACAGCAGCTGTGGGGAGTGGGAACTCAGTGCCAGGGCCCAGAAGCACACCCACATCTTCATTCCAGCCAGGAGGACGGGGCCACGGGGAGCCCAAGCCACAGGTGGAGTGAAATGAACCACTGCGGGTCGTCCTGAGGCAGGGCAGCAGGCCATGTGGGGCAGTAGGGGGATTTGCAGAGAGACAGCAGGGCAGGGGAGGCCCTCGGCATCTCAGGGACCTGGGTGTAAATCCCAGCCCTGCGACTCACTTGCTCTGCGGCCCTGGGCAAGTTATTAATCTCTCCGAGCCTCAGGTTTCCCATCTGCAGAGAGGTTAGAGTTGATGGTCTGTAAGCTCTGCCCATGATCCTTCAAGCAGTAGACAGTGAGCAGGGCATGAAAGCGAGAGCCATAGCAAGGCCCGCGTGCTTCCCACGAAGCAGGCCAGACAATGTGACGGGCACTTTCCGTATATCACACATTCCACTATCAAAACGGCCCCCTGAGGCTGGAGTGTCCTCAGTGCATGCGGTACCTCGGCCCCCTTTTCCCTCTGTCCCCGTAAACCCCACCCATTCCTCAAGGTTCTGCTTGGAATAGGCAGCTGGTCATGGGTCAGGAGGCTGAGGTTCTAGGCCAGCCTCTGACTCTTCCTTATTATGTGACCAAGGCGAATTGTCTTGGTTTCCCTATCTGTGCAATAGGTGCTCATCTTGGAGATCTGTAAACAGCCTGTGTGACTTTGGAGAAGCTACTTGAAGTCTCTGGGCTGGACTGATCTGCTCACTCAGCAGCCCTGCCCCTTGGAGCCAGATGCCCTCTCTTAGTCACTTTGACTGGCCTCCAGTGCCCCAGCTTGGACAGAGACTCCAGCTCTACTCCAGGGCTCCTCAAGGTAACAAGGAAGCTCATGTGCCCCCCCCCCCCCAAGACTGCCCTCCAGGACGGGAGACAGGGACACATCTGTACTCCAAAACTGATAAGTCCAGAAATAGTAGTCAGAGCAGTGGCAGGAGAGCAGAACGCCAGGGCCACATGAGCACTGTGGAGGATGAGGAGAAATGCATCTCCCCAAACTGTCCAAACTTCCACCCTGGATACGAGTCCCGGGGGCAGGGAAGTTGAGCCAGGATAACAGATGGGCCAAAAAGCCAGGCCCTGAGCACCCATTGCACAGATAGTGAAATTGAGGCAGGTTGGCTCAGGAGATGACAGAGGCTGGCCTGGAACCTGGGCCTCCTGATTCATGGCCAATTGTTTACTCTGAGCAGAACTTTGAGGAATGGGTGGAGTTTTGTGGGGGGGGGGGGGTTCTGATTTAAAATATTTTGAATCACTTGCCACTTAGTTGTCATATAGCAATGAAAAACTGAACTGTATTATTCTGATGTTCATGGTATAAATCTGTGAAATGCCAAAAATTATTTTAGAGAAAGAAAAAGTAGAATATTTCAGACTATATGTACATGATATCCAAAAAGAAAATGATCAATTCTGTTATACTGGCCCATGTTTAAAATATGCATTAAAATGTACATCATCTCCCTATAAGTAGGTGTCTTAAGCTAAATTGTTGAGTGCACTGCTCAGCATCAGAACAGAGATCTGATGGCCTGGGGCATCCCTGCAGCTCAGGCATACAGAGCCCAAGAGATGGAAGCAAGGGAGCTTAGGGGCAATCATTTAAATTTTTAAAAAATAATACTCAAGGGCTTCCCTGGTGGCGCAGTGGTTGAGAGTCCGCCTGCCAATGCAGTGGACGTGGGTTCGTGCCCCAGTCCGGGAAGATCCCACATGCCGCGGAGCGGCTGGGCCCGTGAGCCATGGCCGCTGAACCTGCGCATCCGTAGCCTGTGCTCCGCAGCAGGAGAGGCCACAACAGTGAGAGGCCCGCGTACCACAAAAAAAATAAATAAATAAATAAAATAAATAATAATAATACTCAAGTTTATTTTATTATTCTTGTCTCCATTATAAAAACAATACCCAGGACCCCTCAGACAGAGCTGGTGGGAGTATAAATGGGTACAGTATTTTGGAAGGCAATTGAACGACGCTGATCAATGTTTAAATGCTTATACCCTTTGGCCCAGGAAACCCACATCCAGGAATTTATCCTATAGAAGTATACACAAGAATACTGGAAAATGTACGTACTAGGGTGTTCCTAGCAGCACTGTTTGTACAGAAAGAAACTGGAAACCTTAAATATCCACCAATGGGGAGACTGGCTAATAAATCATGGGTCGTCCACACAATGGAATGAAAAACAGTGGTTGTTTTTTTTTTAATGAAGTAAATGTGTAATGCTGTCAGAGAGACATTTCCAAGACAAATTAGAAGGGAAAAAGAAAAGTTGAGAAACTGTGTGTAAAGTATGATCTCATTCTTATAAGAAGAAAAGTCTCCAGAGGCCTGAAAAAACAACTGCCGGCTCCTGAAGTTGGAGAGAGGAGGTGAGGGTTTTCACTGTCTATGAGGGGCAGAAGGAAACGTGTGAAAGCTTCTATCAACTGTTTAGTCAGAAACACAATAACAGTAACAATATTCATTTTTAAATTAAATCAGTGTACGCTGGTAATAAAAAAAAAATAAGTGTTTTGTTTTTTTCTTTTTAATGTGTATTCTCAACACCCGAAGGTGTATTTTTAACATTTTGCTGTATTTCTTTCCGTATTTTTTAATCAGTTTTTCAGGCATAGTTATTATGGATCTGTATGTATAACTTAACATCCTAGGGTCTTTTGAACATTTAATGTTATACCATTAAGCATTTCCCATCCCATATGAGTGTAAACAATATTTCCATCACTTGAGAAGTATCCCAGAGGGGCCACAATTTAGTTAACTAAACTCCTCTTGTTGAGTTTAGATTGCTCCCATTTTTTTTTTTTTTTTTTTTTTGCTATTATAAGTTGCCCTGCAGTAAATATAGTTATGCCTGAAGGCTTGTGGGGAGAGGCATATAAGAGTCCCTATACGTCATTAAAAAATGCAAAATATATATGTAACCAGAGTATTGACTGGGCTGAATTTGATGGAGGTACAAACAAATGATGCAATCCTCTAACTCCGCTTCCAGTGTGCTCCGCCCTCAGTGACATCTCAGGTGGATCCCACAGCTCTGCAAACCCTACGGACAGCCCAGCACCCGTGGAGTTGATCCTGTCCTCTAGCCAGCACGGAGAGGTCCAATCCGATCCAGCCACACGCCTGATCCTGCTGCCACTCAGGCCTGACCAGAGTTCAAGGGCCCCTGCTGGGAAGATGGTGGGAAGATGGGGCTCGAGTCTGCTCATTCCTTCTTCTTCCCTCCTGCCCTCCCTACTTCCAGCCCCTTCTGGTCATGCAGCCCAGAATGTGAATGCAACCTGTCAGCTTCCAGAGTCAGTGAGTTCAGTCACTGCACTTCATTGGGTGGAAGGGCAGAAAGAAGGGAGCAGCAAAAAATGAAGGAACCCTTCCTCTCCAGTCTCTGCCGGAAAGAATGATGCAGTCCTCGTTCACACCTGTCAAGTTTTCCACTTTACAGGACAGGCTCTGCCTACTTCTGCATGCTTGGATGCTAATTTCTCTGCCCACTGAGGTCTTTATCATGAACCTTTTATTTCTGCAGGAGCAATAGCTTTGAAATACTAACCAATGCTTTGTCGATTACTTTCAGTCACCTCTTGACCCTTTTCAGGCCTTGGTTGGTCACTCTGGCCTCTTTGTTGACTCTAAAAAAGGACTTTTAGCAGGAAGCTGAGTATAAATTGGACCTCTTCTGACTTTTTGAGTAGCAAAGTCCTAGGCCCCCAGGGTGTCAAATGGATGTGAAAAGACACACAAAGATGGTGAGCTGGGCTCTCCATGGGGGCAAGAAAAGGATGCGCCTGGTTAGGGGAGTGGGGGGATGGGAGGGGACCCGACAAGAGCTCAGATGCGACCCCACTGCTGCCACCCTGGTCGGCTAAGCCTCATCGTCTCTACCCTAGGTTATTATTGTAGCCACGTCACTGTCCTCCCTGCTTCCACCCTTGCCCCCTACAATCTCCTGTAGACACAGCAGCCAGAGTGACCCTGAAAACACGAGCTACATCATGTCAGCCCTCCTCAAACCCTCCACTGACTCACTCAGAGTCAAGGCTAAGTTCTTAGAGGGACCTAGGAGACCACCCGCACTCTGGATACCTTTGCCTCTCAGCCCCCATGTCAGCAGAGACTTTCCAGCTTCTCATTACACCTGAGCCTCATAGCCCTTCACCATGCCTTGAACCATTAGATGTGCACCTGCCCCAGGCTCTTTGCACTGGCTATTCCCTCTACCTGGAACACTCTTTTCTTAGATTTCTACATAGCTCACTCCTTTACCTACTTACAGCCTTTGCTTAAATGTCCCCTTCCCAAAGAGTCCTTTCTCAGACAATCCTTTAAAATTACACTTCTATTCCCCCTCAATCAAGCAATTTCAGCCCTCCTTACCCCACACTAATGTCTCATGCACTCACTTCCAATATAATATGCACTTTTACTTTTTATTATATTTATGGTCTGTCTCCTCCTTAACTAGACTGTAAAGTGTGCAAGGACAGGGATTTTTTGTTTTCTTTTGTTTTCCATGAGGTAGGTGCTCAATAAATACTTGTTGAATACAGAATGGATTCCTAAGCAGAAGGCTTCTCTCAGCCTGCCCCTGGAGTTGTGTCCCAGGAAGGAGAGCACACACACATCCCTGGACAGTACGTGAGAGCTGAGAGCAAAGGGGTCCTGAGCATCTTTCCATGGAAAAGCCCCAGGAAAGGAGAAAAGACCCCAGAGAAGAAAGGGATGATGGGAGTATCCAGTGGCTGGGGCTATTGATGGTTTCACAAGATTTTCAATTCCCAGCCAGGCACAAGAGAAGTCAGAAGAGAGCTAGCTCAGAGCAGTCCTGCAGACAGACAAGGTCCAGCTGCATGTCTCTGGAGCTGAAAGGAGGGCAGAGGATGTTTCCACAGATACCAAGATGGAGAACAGGCCCTGGAATTAGACACACCCCTGGGGGAGGGTGGAAGCCCGACTGAAATCAAATTTCCACCACCCTGAAGAATGGAGCTCCAGATATGTTAGACAAGTTGTGATAAAAGGAAACTAGCTGTATCTCTTGTACCTCTGAATTTGTATCTGTTACATGCCGAGTTTTTCCATCCCCTCCAGGGCTCAACCTCAGCACAGGGGGAAGCCCTCTGAGTCCCTTCTCAGGGGCATGAACAATGCTTTTCACACTTTTTCTCCCAAGACCCTTAGAGGAAAAAGAGAGAGGCCCACACAAGGCACAGGGGTTGTAATCCAAAGCTGATGCACTGTGATAGTTAATTTTATGTCTACTTGGCTAAGCCACAGTGCCCAGATATTTGATCAAATATTATTCTGGATGTTTCTGAGATAGTATTTTTGGATGAGATTAAAAGTTAAATCCATGGGGCTTCCCTGGTGGCGCAGTGGTTGAGAGTCCACCTGCCGATGCAGGGGACACGGGTTCGTGCCCCGGTCTGGGAAGATCCCACATGGCACGGAGCGGCTAGGCCCGTGAGCCATGACCACTGAGCCTGCGCGTCTGGAGCCTGTGCTCTGCAACAGGAGAGGCCACAACAGTGAGATGCCCGTGTACCACAAAAAAAAAAAAGTTAAATCAATGGACTTTGAGTTAAAGCAGATTGCTCTCTATAATGTGGTAGGGTCTTGTCCAATCAGTTGAAGGCCTGAATAGAATAGACTGACTTCCCTCGAGCAAGAAAGAATTCTGCCAGCAGAGTGCCTTTGGACTTAAACAGAAACTCTTCCCTGAGTCTCCAGCCTGCCATCCTACCCTGCAGACTTTGGATTTGCCAGGCCTCCATGATCTCATCAGCCAATTGCCTTTAAAAAAGGATTATAACTCCCAGTGGTTCTATTTCCCTGAAAAACCCTGACTAATACAAGCACTGAGTGTTATGTTATTTCTAATACTATGAAATATTTGTGCTCCATTCCATAAAATATTCCTATTTGTTTTAATATGAAGTGTGTTCAATGTCCTCAGTCAGCAGATAATCAACAAATGCTTATTGAGCACCTACTATGGACTGAGTCCTGTCACATTTGCCTTTTCCAGAAGATACTATATGGCTTCTAGCTCCCATGCAACATTGCCGCACAACCCCGGAGTTCACTTTCTCCCCACTCCTTTACTTGGTAAATTCCCATTCATCTTTCAAAGCCCAGCTCAGCTGTTCCATTTGAACTGCTATTCCTGGCAGAGTGGTGGACCAGGTACCATAAAGAACTGTTCCCATGCAAATAACCTTGATTCTTTTTAAACTCGTTAAAGGCGTAAATGCACTGACATAAAATTATGAAACTCTCAGAAGCAAAAAACAAAGAAATAGCAGGATTCCTAGGAGGTAAGAAGCACCCTAACTAGCTTTTCCCCAAAAAGTTTTACAAAACCTTGGAGACCTTGATAAGAGACGAAGCCTAGAGTTATCCAAGGTGATGTGGCTAATAGGAAATTCTTGCATAAAGATGAGCCCACCAAAGGGCTACACCCCTAATGAATGGCTGAATAATGAATAAACACAATGAAAATAAACGAGCAGCAAAAATACATATCTGACTCAAACTCAGTGCCAGGCAAAGGGGTAAACACTGTACAAAGGGTTGTAACTACAAGCCCGTTCTCGTGTGCATGTGGAGTCAGATTTGTGATATGTATCATTCAAACAACTTCAAATGAAATATTTAGTGAAAAGTGGTTTTAGGTTAGTAGTGACCCCACGTTGATGGGCAACAGCAAATGCAATCTGAAAGAGTGCAACCTCTAAGGACCATAAATTCACAGAACACACAAGGAAACAAAGCATTATGAGTGAGAGCCCACAGAAACCCCAGACTACAGAATCAGACCCACAAAGACTCCAGATATCAGCATTATTGGCCATGAGCTAGAAGTTTTGTCTAATACGTGTAATGCAATAAAAGAGAAGCTTGAAAATATAAGCAAGCAGCAAGAGACTATAAAAAATTGACCAAGCAGATTTTAGAAGGAACTAAGGAAAAGAGCCGTTTAGAAATAGTTGAAGAGAATATTAGTGAGCTGAGCAATACTGTTGAAGAATGCAGTACAAAAAGACAACAAGATGGAAAATATATAAAAAGAGATTAAGAGGCAATGGGAATGAAGAACTATTTGAAGATAATTATCCAGAATTATTGGAAGACAACAATTTTCATCTCCTAAACATTAAATGAGATGAATTAAAGGTTAGTCACACCACACTGAAATACATATAATAAAACAACAGAAAAGAAAGAGAATTAATATTAAAAACAGCCAGGGACAACATCTCTCCCATTCCATTCCCTCACTCCCCCCAGGGAGAGATGTTTAAGGGTACATGCTTGCAACTAGGAGATAAGTCCTGGAAACCTCACACACAGTACAGTGATTATAGACAATAAAAAATAAAATTGTAAAAAAAAAAACCAGCCAGAGGGGGAAAAAAAGATGCCTACAAAACAAGGATAGCTAACTTCTCAGCAGCAGCAATGATAAAAGCTAGAAAAAGACAGTGAAATAATATTTTCATTGTGCTGAGAAAAAGTAGCTGTCAACATAGAAGGCTAGCAAACCTATATTTAAGGAGGGAAAAATAAAGATATTTTCATACAAACAGAAACATACAGTCCACCACCAGCAGAAGATAAATTCTAAAACATGCTTTTCTCAGGCAAGAGGAAAATTATTCCACTCTACAGGATGTGGTTTAGGCAGAAGGAAAATGAGTCTCAATATAAGGACTGAGAGACAAAATGAAATGGTGACATGCTGGTTATCACGTGGGAAACCTAAACTAACATTAAATGTATGAAACAATAATAATAATCTCTAATATCAATAATGATAATGTAATAACAATAATATCTCATTTCAGAGGTTAGAAATAAACAAGAGAGAGCAAAAACACCAACACCAAATAAGAACCCCGGGTAAGTTGGAAGAAGGTAAACAGAGCATTCCAGTGTTCCTGTATTGTTTGGGATCAATGAAAAAATACCAATTAACATTAAGCCTTGCTAATTGAAGTAGGCATCTTGAAGCAGCTAGAGTAACTTCTAGAAGAATAGATCAAGTAGACCAAAGGCTGGACTATGTGTCAGGACCAAATGCAAGCTCTACAAATTTCAAAGAATTAGTACAAAGCCTCAAATCATGAAGCAATTAGGTTAGAAATTAATAGCAAAAGTGATAATGGGAAAAAGTGCCCTAGTATTTAGAAATTAACCATATTTCTAAACAATTCAAAACTAAAAGAGAAATAATGGAAATGTTTCAATACACAGAAAAATAATAATAACACTATATTAAAACTTGTGGGTACAGTGAAAGTGATATTTAGAGGATCAGAGCCTTAAATACTTAAATGTGAAAAGAAAAGAGCTCAAAATGAATGAGATATGTATTCCAATTAAGAAGTTACAAAAAGAACAGAATAAACCTAAAGAAATACAAGGAAGGAGTCGGAGGAACCAAGATGGCGGAGTAGAAGGATGTGCTCTCACTCCCTCTTATGAGAACACCAGAATCATAACTACCTGCTGGACAATCATCGACAGGAAGACACTGGAACTCACCAAAAAAAGATATCCCAAAGACAAAGGAGAAGCCACAATGAGATGGTAGGAGGGGCACAATCACAGTAATACCAAATCCCATAACTGCTGGGCGGGCGATTCACAGAATTGAGAACTCTTATACCACAGAAGTCCACCCACTGGAGTGAAGGTTCTGAGCCCCACGTCAGGATTCCCAACCTGGGGGTCCAACAACTGGAGGAGGAATTCCTAGAGAATCAAACTTGAAGGCTAGTGGGATTTGATTGCAGGACTTTGACAGGACTAAGGGAAACAGAGACTCCACTCTTGGAGGGCACACACAAAATAGTGTGTGCATCGGGAGCCAGGGGAAGGAGCACTGACCCCAGCGGAGACTAAACCAGACCTACCTGCTAGTGTTGGAGGGTCTCCTGCTGAGGCAGGGGGTGGCTGTGGCTCATCGTGGGGATAAGGACACTGGGAAGTTCTGGGAAGTACTGCTTGGTGTGAGCCTTCCCAGAGTCTGACATTAGCCCCACCAAAGAGCCCAGGTAGGCTCCAGTGTTGGGTTGCCTCAGGGCAAACAACTAACAGGGAGGGAACCCAGCCCCACCCATCAACAGTCAAGTGGATTAAAGTTTTACTGAGCTCTTCTCACAAGAGCAACAGTCAGCTCTACCCACCACCAGTCCCTCCCATCAGGAAACTACACAAGCCTCTTAGATAGCCTCATCCACCAGAGGGGAGACAGCAGAAGCAAGAAGAACTACAATCCTGCAGCCTGTGGAACAAAAACCACATTCACAGAAAGAGAGACAAGATGAAAAGAGAGGGCTATGTACCAGATGAAGGAACAAGATAAAACCCCAGAAAAACAACTAAATGAAGTGGAGATAGGCAACCTTCCAGAAAAAGAATTCAGAATAATGATAGTGAAGATGATCCAGGACCTCGGAAAAAGAATGGAGGCAAAGATCGAGAATATGCAAGAAATATTTAACAAATACCTAGAAGAATTAAAGAACAAACAGAGATGAACAATACAACAACTGAAATGAAAACTACACTATAAGGAATCAATAGCAGATTGACTGAGGCAGAAGAACGGAAAAGTGACCTGGAAGACAGAATGGTGGAATCACTGCTGCGGAACAGAATAAAGAAAAAAGAATGAAAAAAAAAAAAGAAGATAGCCTAAGAGACCTCTGGGACAACATTAAACGCAACAACATTTGCATTATAGGGGTCCCAGAGGGAGAAGAGAGAGAGAAAGGACCAAGAAAATATTTGAAGAGATTATAGTTAAAAACTTCCCTAACATGGGAAAGGAAATAGCCACCCAAGTCCAGGAAGCACAGCGAGTCCCATACAGGATAAACAAAAGGAGAAACACTCCGAGACACGTAGTAATCAAATTGGCAAAAATTAAAAACAAAGAAAAATTATTGAAAGCAGCAAGGGAAAATGACAAATAACATACAAGGGAACTCCCATAAGCTTAACAGCTGATTTCTCAGCAGAAACTCTACAAGCCGGAAGGGAGTGGCATGATATACTTAAACTGATGAAAGGGAAGAACCTACAATCAAGATTACTCTACCGGGCAAGGTTCTCATTCAGATTTGATGGAGAAATCAAAAGCTTTACAGACAAGCAAAAGCTAGGAGAATTCAGCACCACCAGACCAGCTCTACAACAAATGCTAAAGGAACTTCTCTAAGTGGGAAACACAAGAGAAGAAAAGGACCTACAAAAACAAACCCAAAACAATTAAGAAAATGGTCATAGGAACAAACATACCAATAATTACCTTAAACATGAATGGATTAAATGCTCCAACCAAAAGACACAGGCTTGCTGAAAGGATACAAAAACAAGACCCATATATATGCTGTCTATAAGAGATCCACTTCAGACCTAGGGACACATTCAGACTGAAAGTGAGGGGATGGAAAAAGATATTCCATACAAATGGAAATCAAAAAAAGCTGGAGTAGCAATACTCATATCAGATCAAATAGACTTTAAAATAAAGAATGTTACAAGAGACAAGGAAGGACACTACATAATGATCAAGGGATCAATCTAAGAAAAAGATATAACAATTATAAATATATATGCACCCAACATAGGAGCACCTCAATACATAAGGCAACTGCTAACAGATGTAAAAGAGGAAATCGACAGTAGCCCAATAATAGTGGGGGACTTCAACACCTCACTTACACCAATGGACAGATCAACCAAAATGAAAATAAATAAGGAAACAGAAGATTTAAATGACAAAATAGACCAGATAGATTTAATTGACATTTGTAGGACATTCCATCCAAAAACAGCAGATTACACTTTCTTCTCATGTGCGCATGGAACATTCTCCAGGATAGATCACACCTTGAGTCACAAATCAAGCCTCAGTAAATTTAAGAAAATTGAAATCATATCAAGCATCTTTTCTGACCACAACGCTATGAGATTAGAAATGAATTACAGGGAAAAAACGTAAAAAACACAAACACATGGAGGCTAAACAATATGTTACTAAATAACCAAGAGATCACTGAAGAAATCAAAAAGGAAATCAAAAAATACTTAGAGACAAATGACAATGAAAACACGACTATCCAATACCTATGGGATGCAGCAAAAGCAGTTCTAAAAGGGAAGTTCATAGCTATACAAGCCTACCTCAAGAAACAAGAAAAACTCAAATAAACAATCTAACCTTACACCTAAAGGAACTAGAGAGAGAAGAACAAACCAAACCCAAAGTTAGCAGAAGGAAAGAAATCATAAAGATCTGAGCAGAAATAAATGAAATAGAAATATAGAAAACAATAACAAAGATCAGTAAAACTAAAAGCTGGTTCTTTGAGAAGATAAACAAAATTGATAAACAATTAGCCAAACTCATCAAGAAAAAGAGGGAGATGACTCAAATCAATAAAATTAAAAATGAAAAAGGAGAAGTTACAACAGACACCGCACAAATACAAAACATCCTAAGAGACTACTACAAGCAACCCTATGCCAAAAAATGGACAACCTGGAAGAAATGGACAAATTCTTAGAAAGGTATAACCTTCCAAGACTGAACCAGGAAGAAATAGAAAATATGAACAGACCAATCACAAGTAATGAAATTGAAACTGTGATTAAAAATCTTCCAACAAACAAAAGTCCAGTACCCGATGGCTTCACAGGTGAATTCTATCAAACATTTAGAGAAGAAAAACACCCATCCTTCTCAAACTCTTCCAAAAAATTGTGGAGGAAGGAACACTCCCAAATTCATTCTATGAGGCCATCATCACCCTGATACCAAAACCAGACAAAGATATTACAAAAAAAGAAAATTACAGACCAATATCACTGATGAATATAGATGCAAAAATCCTCAACAAAATCCTAGCAAACAGAATCCAACAACATATTAAAAGGATCATACACCATGATCAAGTGGGATTTATCCCAGGGATGCAAGGATTCTTCAATATACACAAATCAATCAGTGTGATACACCACATTAACAAATTGAAGAATAAAAACCATATGATCGGGGTGGGATAGGGAGGGTGGGAAGGAAGGAGATGCAAGAGGGAAGAGGTATGGGGACATACGTATATGTATAACTGATTCATTTTGTTATAAAGCAGAAACTAACACACTGTTGTAAAGCAATTATACTCCAACAAAGATGTTTAAAAAAAAAGAGGGCATGAAATAAGCAATCAGTTACCTCAAAATTAAAGACACCCAAAATTACAATGTGTTAAAATATATATATATATATGATCATCTCAATAGATGCAGAAAAAGCTTTTGACAAAATTCAACACCAATTTATGATAAAAACTCTCCAGAAAGTGGGCATAGAGGGAACCTACCTCAACATAATAAAGGCTGTATACAACAAACCCACAGCAAACATCATTCTCAATGGTGAAAAACTGAAAGCATTTCCTCGAAGATCAGGAACAAGACAAGGATGTCCACTCTCACCACTATTATTCAACATAGTTTTGGAAGTCCTAGCCACAGCAATCAGAGAAGAAAAAGAAATAAAAGGAATACAAATTGGAAAAGAAGTAAAACTGTCATTGTTTGCAGATTACATGATACTATACACAGAGAATCCTAAAAATACCACCAGAAAACTACTAGAGCTAATCAATGAATTTGGTAAAGTTGCAGGATACAAAATTAATGCACAGAAATCTCTTGCATTCCTATACATAATGATGAAAAATCTGAAAGAGAAATTAAGGAAACACTTCCATTTACCACTGCAACAAAAAGAATAAAATACCTAGGAATAAACCTACCTAGGGAGACAAAAGACCTGTATGCAGAAAACTACAAGACACTGATGAAAGAAATTAAAGATGATACCAAGAGATGGAGAGATACACCATGTTCTTGGATTGGAAGAATCAATATTGTGAAAATGACTATACTACCCAAAGCAATCTACAGATTCAATGCAATCCCTATCAAATTACCAATGGCATTTTTTATGGAACTAGAACAAAAAATCTGAAAATTTGTATGGAGACACAAAAGACCTCGAATAGCCAAAGCAGTCTTGAGGGAAAAAAAAAAAAAATGGAGCTGGAGGAATCAGAATCCCTGACTTCAGGCTATACTATGAAGCTACAGTAATCAAGACAATATGGTACTGGCACAAAAAAACAGAAACATAGATCAATGGAACAAGATAGAAAGCCCAGAGATAAACCACACACCTATGGTCAACTAATCTATGACAAAGGACACAAGGATATACAGTGGAGAAAAGACAGTCTCTTCAATAAGTGGTGCTGGGAAAACTGGATAGCTACATGTAAAAGAATGAAATTACAACACTCCCTAACACCATACACAAAAATAAACTCAAAATGGCTTCGAGACCTAAATGTAAGACTGGACACTATAAAACTCTTAGAGGAAAACATAGGAAGAACACTCTTTGACATAAATCACAGCAAGATCTCTTTTGATCCACCTCCTAGAGTAATGGAAATAAAAACAAAAATAAACAAATGGGACCTAATGAAACTTCAAAGCTTTTGCACAGCAAAGGAAACCATAAATAAGACAAAATGACAGCCCTCAGAATGGGAGAAAATATTTGCAAATGAAGCAACTGACAAAGGATTAATCTCCAAAATTTACAAGCAGCTCAGGCAGCTCAATATCAAAAGAACAAAGAACCCAATCCAAAAATGGGCAGAAGACCTAAATAGACATTTCTCCAAAGAAGATATACAGATTGCCAACAAACACATGAAAGAATGCTCAACATCATCAATCATTAGAGAAATGCAAATCAAAACTACAATGAGATATCATCTCACACCAGTCAGAATGGCCATGATCAAAAAATCTACAAATAATAAATGCTGGAGAGGATGTGGAGAAAAGGGAACCCTCTTGCTCTGTTGGTGGGAATGTAAAATGATACAGCCACTCTGGAGAACAGTATGGAGGTTCCTTAAAAAACTAAAAGTAGAACTACCATACAACCCAGCAATCCCACTACTAGGCATATACCCTGAGAAAATCATAATTCAAAAAGAGTCATGTACCACAATGTTCATTGCAGCTCTATTTACAATAGCCAGGACATGGCAGCAACCTAAGTGTCCATCAACAGACAAATGGATAAAGAAGATGTGGCACATACATACAATGGAATATTACTCAGCCATAAAAAGAAACGAAATTGAGTCATTTGTTGAGACGTGGATGGATCTAGAGACTGTCATACAGAGTGAAGTTAAGTCAGAAAGAGAAAAACAAATATCGTATATTAACGCGTATAGGTGGAACCTAGAAGAATGGTACAGATGAACTGGTTTGCAGGGCAGAAGTTGAGACACAGTTGTAGAGAACAAACATATGGACACCAAGAGGGGAAAGCTGCAGTGGGGTGGGGATGGTGGTGTGCTGAATTGGGCAGTTGGGATTGTCATGTATACACTGATGTGTATAAAATTGATGACTAATAAGAACCTGCTGTATAAAAAAAATAAATAAAATAAAATTCAAAAAAAAACTAATACTAAACTTTCTTTGGGTTATTTGTATGGAAATATGTTAATGTAAATGTTTCAGACATTACATGAAATTCCTAAAAATCTTATATGATCTGGTATAGTGTTATAAGTCATAATTCTAGTTATTACTTTAAAATGTATGTCTCAGAAATAACTAAATTTCCTTGCCAATTGCATTATTATGAACTTTCATCAAATCTTTAGCCATGGTCATTTTTAAGTCTTTTGTCATTTACAGACAGTTCTGGGTGTATTCTGATGCTTTTGCAAAAAAGTTCCTATAAAAGGGTTTCATCTTCAAGGAATTCATGGAAAAGACTCTGACGAGTACAGGTTTCTGGTAACTGACTATACTGCTGAACTGAATGAAAAAGCATTTTCAGAACTCTAATGGAAAACTGACGAATTTATAAACGTGCTAACAAAAGATCAAGATGAAAAAAAATTAATTACATGGGAGTGAGTGAACTGATGAGGACCATTATAATTTTTGTGACTTTCTGTTTGAATAAAAAAACTGTGATGTAAATTTTTGTAAAAAGAACTTATTGTAAAACAATGCCACTCTTCTCACGTATTTTCTCTTGTTTGGGAAAATATAGATATTTTTGTTAATAAAAAAGAAATACAAGGAAGGAAATAAGAGAGAGAGCAAAAATTATTAACAAAAATGGAAATGAGAGCAAATTAACAATAATAAATATTTATTGAGCACCTACTATGTGTCAAACACAATTATAATATGTATTAGCTCAATCTTCACAAGCATATAAGAGATGTACTGTCACTGTCCCTCTTTTTGTAGATGGGGAAACAGAGGCACAGAATGGGTAAGGCAAACATAAAATAAAGAGGATTGGCAATGCCAAAAATTGGTTCTTTGAAATGTCTAAAAGAGCAGCCTTTGGCATGATTGAAATAAGAAAAATAACAGTAAACAGAGAGAAGACAAAAATAAACAGCAGCATTAACGATGGGAAAGAGACCATACCTTAGAAGCTACAGGAATTAAATAGATAGGAGAATACCAGGAATAACTTTATGACAATAAATGTGAAAACAGATGACATTGAGACCTTCCTGTAAAAAATACAACTTACGAAATCTGACTCAAAAAGACTTTTTTTTTTTTTTTTTTTGGCGGTACGCGGGCCTCTCACTGTTGTGGCCTCTCCCGTTGCGGAGCACAGACTCCGGACGCGCAGGCTCAGCGGCCATGGCTCACGGGCCCAGCCGTTCTGCGGCATGTGGTATTTTCCCGGACTGGGGCACGAACCCGTGTCCCCTGCATCGGCAAGCGGACTCTCAACCACTGCGCCACCAGGGAAGCCCTCAAAAAGACATTTTTAAAACTGCATAATTGTATAACATTATGAAAGAATTAAAGAATCTGGATTAGAAGTAGAAACCTTTCAACAAAGACACTGGCCCAGATGGTTTATAACATGCTTTCTCAGACATTCCAGACAGAGCTCAATCTAACCTTTCAGAAACATGTCCAGTTTATGAAGCTAATAAAACCTTGACACCAAACCCAGACAAGAGCAATATGAGAACAGAAAGTCACAGACCAAATTCACTCAAGAACAAAATGCAAAATTCTTAAACATAATATTAGCATATGAAATCCAGCAATATATAAATAATAAACATATCATGATCAATTGGGGTTATTCCAGGAATGCAATCCAGGTTGGTTCAATATTAGAAAATTATTAATGTAAATCATCAGATAAAAAGGTTAAAAGAGAAAAAAACATAAAATCTCAATAGATGCAAATAAAATTCAGTATCCTTTCAAGAGTAAACTCCCAGCAAACTAAGAGTAAACTAGACTTTCTTAGCAGGATAAAGAGCATCTTTGAAAAATCTAGTGCAAATATCATACATTACAGTGCAGTGGAAACAGCTTTCCCTTTGAAATCAGCAAGGAGACAAGAGTACCCTCCCTCACCACTTTTAGGAAGGTTAGAAAGAAAAGAAATGAAAGGTGAAAGGAAAAAACAAAACTATCATTATTTGCAGATGATGTGTTTGTCTATGGGAAAAATCTAAAAGAATCTACCGATAAACAGAATTAATAAAGCAGTTATATGTATATGAATTCATCATGTACACTTTAAATATCTTACCAATTGTGTCAATTATGCCTCAAGAAAAAAATAAAATTAAAAATAAAGAAGTTTAAAAAATTTACTGGATATAAAATCAATATATAATGCTGAATTACACCTCCATGCCTCAGTAAAAGAAAAAAGATAACCATTAACAGCAGAAAAAAAAAAGTATAAAATACCTAGTAATAAATCTAATGAACGTCACTGAGGCCCTTTCTGGAGAAAATTAATATGCTCAACTTGTTTATACAGCACTTGACACGTTATAGCCCTTGGCATGTGTCTCTCTTTCCCCTCCCCTCTCTTTCCCCTCCCCTACAGCTCAGGTATTTGTTATTTTCAACCTGGGGTGGGGAAGAAGACCAACATATTTATCAGAACTTTTTCTGTTTATTGATGATCATTGACCTGTAGCTTTAAAACTTTGAGTTCTCCGACACCATGACCTTCACCATCTTTCTCACAATAGCCAACAAGTGGGCAAAAATATTGCCATCAGCATCTCAAGAATGAGGCTCAGAAAGGTGAAGTAATTTGCCAAAGGAGAATAAGGTGTGTAGGCAGCAGCAGAAACCAGGTCTGTCTTGTTCCAAAGTCGAGTTTTTTCCACCCCATCCTTTGCCTCTTGAACAAGGGCTCATTTGTTGATTCATTCCCCATGTATTTATTAACAGTATGCTGGAAGCTGGTATCAATGTGTGCAGTAATGAGCAAAATGGACATGAACTTGCTTTCATAGAGTCCAGAGTCCTTTGAAGAAAACAGATCATTAAATAATTACCACAGAGCTGAATAATGCCTTGCTATGGGGGCTCAGAGCAGGGGAACAGGAAGGCTTCTTGGAGGAAGAGGTATTTACTTACAAACCAAAAGAGGAGTATAGTCATCCTGGCAAAGAACAGGGAAGAGGGTATAAGGTAGAAAAGTAATGGAAAGGTATATCAGGTCAAGGGAACAGCATGTGTGAAGGCTTGGAGAAGAGAGAACGGCCTGTGCCTGGAACAGAAAGCTGGCTGGAACCTAAGCTGTGGCCAGTGATGGGTGACAGGTAAGGGCCAATCCACGCAGGGCCCACCACAGCAGGTAAAGAGTTTGGGTTTGATCCTAAGGAAAATGGGGAGCCACTGAAGAGTTTGAAGAAACAGAGTGCCATGTTTGGTTTTAAACATGTTTTAAAAGACAGAGTGAATAGAGAAAGGAAGAGATACTGAAGTCAGGAAGCTGGGTCAGTGGAGACCCTCGTCCCCAGCCAACCTGCTTTCTGTCCATCCACAACCCTCACGACCTCATGATCCCACCCCCAATATTGGTCAGGACTCTGGGCCACAGCAGCAGAGCCCAGTCCAGCAGCTGAGGCCTTTAGAAGGAGGATGGTTAGCCCCCAGGGCTGGGAAAGAGGCTAAGAAGCCTTGGGGTCAGTAAAAAGAATAGGCAGAATCAAGATCTTAGTGCCCCCAGGACACTCTGTCCACCATCTCTCATCTCTGTTTCTACTTCTTTCTGAAAAATGGCCTCAGTTTCTCCCACTGCACCTGGGCATGCCCCACAAGGCCAGGGAAAGTGACCCCAAGAGTCTCTTTTGAGCTCTTATTCCAAAAGCAAGAGGGAGTTTCTCCCACAGACTCCAGCAGAAAATCCCAGGGGAGGGCTTGATTGGTGGGTCCTGAACCAGTTACTGTGGCTTAGGGATGCAGTACTCTGATTGGCCAGCCTGGGTCACATGTCCATCCCCATGATCTTAGCTGGGAAGCATGGGGGCTAAAGAACTGTAATTGATGGGAGAACAAAAATGGAAAGGCGGTACCATAACCTGGTGATGGGGGAGGCTAGTGAGCAGGTTAAAAACAAAGCAACCACAAGTACATAACCAACAAGCAAACATGTAGATGTATAGACCTACGTGCAGGTAATGGTTGGTAACTGAACAGCTTAGTGCACTTTCCCCCCCTCAACCTCTCCTAGAGCTAACTAGTAGAAACAGACTAAAACCCACCAAAATGGACTTCCCTGGTGGCACAGTAGTTGGGAATCCGCCTGCCAATGCAGGGGACTCAGGTTCGAGCCCTGGTCCGGGAAGATCCCACATGCCACAGAGCAACTGGGCCCGTGTGCCACAACTACTGAGCCTGTGCTCTAAAGCCCGTGAGCCACAACTACTGAGCCCGCAAGCCACAGCTACTGAAGCCCGTGTGCCTGGAGCCCGTGCTCCACAACGGGAGAGGCCACCGCAATGAGAAGCCCGCGCACCACAACGAAGAGTAGCCCCCGCTCACCACAACTAGAGAAAGCCTGCGCACAGCAACGAAGACCCAATGCAGCCAAAAATAAATAAATTAAATGTAATAAATTTTTAAAAAAACACCAAGGTAACTAGTCAGTCTGGATCAGTCAGTCCAACCTCCAGACAGTACAAGGAGGAAGAGAGAGAGTCAGACAGTGCTTGGGACTGGCCTCACAGGCAACCCACAGGGCTGTTCTGACAATTCTGTCCCAAGAACTGCCAGACAAAGATCTTATAGAGTCGGCAGCGTCACCAGGACCTGTCCAAAATCAAGGCCACCGTGAGTGGACTATTAGGCAAAGGCCAGATCCCCCCCATCTTGCCTCAAGCTGCCACCTGGAAGAGCCACCTGGAACCCACGACCCACCCGCATCTTCCCCAGTCTCCTGTGGCCTCAGACAAGACCTGGCTTAACCCTTGAGCCCAGCAATTCCACTTCTGGGTTCCGATTCCAGAGAACTGCTCCCACGTGCACACAATGAGACATTCGCAAGAATGTTTATTGCAGTACTTTTCAATAGAGAAAAAAGTGGAAGGAACTTAAGTATCTATCAATAGGGAAATGGTTTTTAAAAAAGATGATGCATCCGTGCTGTGGAACATGACACATGACCTCATTAAAAAGAATGAGGTAGCTCTCTATGAGCCGACATAGAAAGATGTCTGGGATGGTACTAATGGAAAAAAAAAAAAAAAAAGCCAGATGCACAGAAATGCATATTGCATGATACCTTTTATGTTTTTGAAAAGACCCATAGCGAAAACACATGCATATGTATGTATATAAATGCACAGAAATGAGTCTATAAGGATTATATGCCACTCTGATAAGAGCAGTTACTATGGAGAAGGGATTGAAGTATAGGAGTGAGCTGTGGAGGAAGGTAGCCCAAGGAAGTTTCTCTTTATCTAAGTTGTTCAACTATCTGACAAAGAAAATAAATGCAGATAGTACTTGCATAGTCAAAGTGAATATTTAGGGAGAAAGTCAGGGGGTTATGTGCATTGTAGCACTGCCAGTAATAGCAGGAAACCCAAAAACAACCGAAACATTCACCTGAAAAGGACCAGCTAAGCCAATACGGGTGCCTCTGACAGAAGGACACTGGGCAACTGCTGAAAAAAATGGCCCAGAGCCACATAGGAAAATATTCTCTGAAAATGAAGAAGCAAGCTGTAAAAATGATGCTCAGAGTACAACCTCATGTTTGTAAAAGAAAGACAAGTGATTATACACTCAGGGAAAAAAAGACATGTGCCGAAGCACTCACAGTGAGGGGAGGTCGAGTGGGAGGATGCCCTTACAGTCACACAGATGTGGGTTCAATCCCTGCCCTGAAACCAGCTGAGTGGTCTTTGGGGGAAGGGTCACTCTGCTACTCTGAGCCCCTTTGCCTGTCCTTAAAAAGAGAGAGGGGGCTTCCCTGGTGGCGCAGTGGTTGAGAGTCCGCCTGCCGATGCAGGGGACGCGGGTTCGTGCCCCGGTCCAGGAAGATCCCACATGCCGCGGAGCAGCTGGGCCCGTGAGCCATGGCCGCTGAGCCTGCGCTTCCGGAGCCTGTGCTCCGCAACAAGAGAGGCCACAACAGTGAGAGACACGCGTACTGCAAAAAAAAAAAAAAAAAAAAAAAAAAAAAAAGAGAGAGAGGATCAGAATCGACCCTTCGGGGCTGATTTCAGGGTTGAGGAACAGCGAATTTAGAAGTCTGCAGGCACATTTCAGCAAGGTTGTTGTCATTGATGACTGCAGTGTTTCATCTGGAAGTGGGTTTTGAGCTGGGGGAACAGGACACTCAAAACACACACTTCTGCAGTGCTTGGAGTTTTACAGTGAGCTTGCATCACTTCCATGTTTTAAAAAACTAATAAAAACTAGAAGGAGAAAACAACTCAGCCCAGCAGCTGCCTGTGATGTGTCCGTTCAGCTGGATGCTCCACCCCAGTGCTGTCCGGACATGAAGCTCCTGGGCCCAGCGTGCAGGCCATCGCTGGCTACAGGCTGTGAACGCACAAGCTCAGCCAGCACCAGCTCTCACCTCAAGAAAATTGCTTCCAGTCCCAAGACTGTGATTACGGAGAAATGCAGGTAAAATGCGCCAGGCCCTCAGAGCATGACAATCTGTCCCAGCCACGGGCTCGGGACCAGGGGGACGGGCAAGAGGTGGGTGACAAGTGTTTTGTCACCTGCCTGCGTCCTGTGATTTAATACAGTTTGGACATTTTTCCAGCTGAGTGGCAGCCGGGGCTCCAGCCGCGTGAAATCAGGCAGATAAAAGCCGGAGCAAAGGGCACCGAGACCCTGGCTCCCTGTCATTCTGCCGCCATCTCTGTCAGAGCCCAGCTGGCATTTTAAGTTGCTGAATCAATAAGGAAATGGATCGGGGCTGAAGGGAAAAGAGAGGCTGAGAATTCCATAAAATTGCTCCTCCTTTAAGAGTCCCTTGGTTCTGCTGTTGTCCCTTCAGGTGTCAGGGAGGCCCATCCAGCGACACAGAGGAGACCCCCGGCCACTGGCCACACCTACTGTGGCCCCCTGGCCACACCTACTGTGCGCCAGGCCAGTGCCGGCCCCAGGGACGCAGCAGCAACAGAACAGGCGAGGCCCCACCCACGGACACCATCACAATGAACAACAGCAACTGCTAAATAATAAAGGTACTATTACCGTTCCTTGGTCGCCTACTACCTGCCCAGCTCTATGCTAAGGTCTCCACAAGCATCTTTTTTCATTCAACCGTCGCAAACACCCTCTGAAGTAGAATCTTACAGAAAAGGAAGCTGAGATTCAGAGCAGTTGAGACGTCGCCCCCTCTGACACACTTTGTAAAAGGAGCTTCTGGGATTGAACCCAGATCTCCTCCGTCCCCAGAGCCCATGCCCGACCACTGCAGAGGCGGCATCTCTCATTCTCTAGAACTGCTCTGGGGGCCCAGGGACCTGAAGGCCGGTCCCAGTTGGGTGCTGTGTGGCACTGGGTGAGCCGTGAAACCTTGTATGACTGGCCAAGTCACCCCTGCCCTGGGAACGCACTGGAGTGAATGTGGGTGAGGGCAAATGGCCTGACGTTTGCTCCTTCATCCACTACGTGCTTCGCCCCATGCAGAGCGTGGGCATGAGCTGGGAACAACCCGGACAGGCCCTGCTCTCAGGGGGATACGTTCTGCAGGGTTCAGGGACCTTGGGAAGTGAGGCCATTATCCCAGGCAGCCGAGGGAAGCCCGAGGGGCCTTTGCTGCCACCCAGCCCCTCCCTGCTCTGTAAGGTGATCAGCCGCAGAGACCTCTGTCAGCCCTTCCCAGGGTTGGAGGGTGGGAGGATTCCCAGGGAGGCCAGGGACCCAGCTGCCTCCATCCCTGCAGTGACTTTATGCCCGGCACTGGGCCCTCCACCCTCCCTCTGTCCCTACAAAGTGGCAACCTCACAACCCTTCACTTTTAGAAAGTTCTAGGTCTCCAAAACAAACCAAATATCATGTTGACAGATAGTTTGCCAAGTCAGGGCTGTGGTTTCTGTGATTTTCTGTCATCTTTTTTCTTTTCCACCACCTGCCTCCACATCACGTCAACATGACCTAAATCCATGCCGCCTCTCCCCTCCATCCACCTCCACGTGGCTGCCCTGTTAATCCCCCTGGAGCCCCCCATAGATGACTGGGCAGTTGCCCAAGCCTGTGCTATGCCCTGGACAGCAGCCTGGGGCCCAAGCCTGTGCTATGCCCTGGACAGCAGCCTGGGGTCCAAGCCTCTTACCCCAGCATCCTCGGTGAACAAATACCACCCAACTCACCCAGAGCTTCTGACCTTCCCCCCTTCACCTCACTTCTTCCTCCTGGAGAACCCAGAGGCTCTGTCACAATGGGCAAGTCCCTGCCCCAATCTGGGCCTCGGTTTCCCCACCTACGGAGTGAGATCCAGACAGGAGAACCGTTAAAGACAACATTATTCATTCTCATGTACAGCTCCATCTCCCTGACTCATGGTGGGATCTTCATGGGGCAGGACGGTGTGTCCTTCATCTCCAGGCCCCAGCGCAGGGCCTGCACACAGTAGGGCAGAGGGTGTGCGGTTCTGAGAAGGACCTGGAGTCCCACAGTGTGTGTGGGGGGTTGGGCGCAGGGACAGGGCCTCAGGTCCCATCTTTGCTCTTCACCAGCCACAGCTCTGGGGTACTTTGCACCCAAGGGTCTCCTGTCCTCCTCTGTAAGACCCGAGAGCACCCTCACCTCCTCCAAGCCTGTGGCTGGAGATCAAATGAGAAAACAGGTGTAAAGCTCTCAGCACAGGCCCAGCACTTACCAAGTGTGTGACAGAGACTCGTTGTTATTATAAAGGATGATGATACTTAAAACAAGTGCTTGAAACATAAAACCAGGGGTTGTCATTTCCTTCTCTTTTGAGACTTCTGCTCCCTGTTAGCACTTATTCATTCATTCATTCATTCATTCATTCCACTTACATGAACTGGGGACCAGCAGGGCTCCCCGGGGACTACAGGGGTGAAGGGGACAGGTGGGGCTGCCCTCCTGGGACAGATATTCCCATGTGGAAGAGCAACCGTCATCAAGTAAAGAAATAAACTGAACAACTGCGGACAGTAAAGGATCTTTCCGAAAATGATCTTTCTTCTTAGTCTGAGAACAGAAACAAAATGAAACAGCACTCCCTCCAAATGGCTCACCCTCCCGTCTTCCCTTTCTCTGCCAAACAAGCTCCCATTTATTTCCCAACCCCCGCCTCACCCTCACCGGTGAGTTGGCAGTTGCGATGCTTCCCCACGCCCACCCAGCTCACAGCAACCCCTCTTCTCCTCCAGAAAACATCCTCCCTCCCCACTGGGCCTCTGGGCTCCACAGAGTCTGCAGTGTGTAACCACACCTCTGGCCGGAGCTGCTTGGACCAGGAAGGGATGCTTGACCCAAGCCGGAGCAGATGAGGTCTAGGCCTGGGAGCCTTGGGAGCTGGTGTTCTGGGTCTACCGGAGGGGGAGGTGTGGACAGAGCTGGGAAGAGCAAGGACAGGGAGGTGGATAGTTTCCCCTCCTCTGGGTGCGTGTGTCCCCCACTCTCACCCATGTCTCCCATCCATGTGGTGGTGCCTAGTTGCTCATTTAAACACACTCCAGGGTACTTTACATCCTCCCCACCTGAGAACCCAGCCAACGCCTCAGAATCCTCCTAATAATTTCCTTACTGCCTGGGCAATAAGGGGTCTGCTCAGTCACTGGAGGAGAATCTTTGGTTGGCCATCAATGTGGACCTAACTACCCAGGGTGGGAGAGGACGTCCCAGACTGGAGCCCCTGGGGCCCGCCCCACACACACACACTGTCAGGAGGTGGGAGAGGAGGGGAGAGCTTTGGCATCGGCCCCAGGAGCTGCTCAGCCACTGGCTTGACAGGTGAGGAAAGCGAGAGCCACAGAGGAGGGACTCAGCACCCGCTGAGGGACAGGCGTGGCCTCAGCTCTCTGCCCGCACTGGAACCTCACTGGTTACAGCTGGGTGGGGGGAGGAATGAGAGAGAGAGGAGGAGGTGGGACTTCTCTCGGAGGACATGAAGAAGACACAGAGAGGATAACCGTCTTCTAGAAGCAGAGAGAAAGCACAACCCTTTAATTTAAGGGTTGGTTTTTTCAAGATTTCTAGCAGCTCATCAACTTGAGAGGTTTTTGGTTTGGGGTTTTGGGTTTTTTTTTTTTTGCAGTATGCAGGCCTCTCACTGTTGTGGCCTCTCCCGTTGTGGAGAGCAGGCTCTGGACGCACAGGCTCAGCGGCCATGGCTCACGGGCCCAGCCGCTCCGCAGCATGTGGGATCTTCCTGGACCGGGGCACGAACCCGTGTCTCCTGCATCGGCAGGCGGACTCAACCACTGCGCCACCAGGGAAGCCCTTGAGAGTTTTTTTAACTACTGTTTTTCAAAATCCTTTGTGTCTACATCTGGGCTTGTCCATTCAAACCCACACTGTGTACCTTCCCCCTGAGCCCCCACCTCATCCACCTGGCTCGGAGGTTCTGCCTGACTGGCTCCCAGGCAGGTCTGAGACTGGTCCAGGGGCTTCCCGGGAAGAAGGGAGGCCTCCTTTGCCCCTTCCTCCTCAGCACTTCGTCCTCTCCTTGTGGAGATGCTGGGTGCTCATACCTCTTCTCTCCACTATTTGCTCTCCTTCCCTAGATGGACCAGGCCAGTTTCAAGGCTTAAATAGGGCCCCACCATTGACAATTCCCAAGCACTTCCCTGCAGCCTGGAATTCCAGGTTGTTAGACTCAACTGCCTTCTCGACATCTCCTTCCAGCCATCAAATGAGCATCCCAAACTTAACAGCCACAACTGAACTCCTGTCACCGTCCCCAGCAGTGCCCAAACCTGCCCCTCCCACAGCCGTCCCATCTCTGTGAACGGGAACTCCACCCTTCTCATCACTCAGGATAAAACCTGGGCTCGACCTTGACCCCTCACCGTCTCTCATGCTCCACACCCAATCCCCCGGCACATCACGATGGCTCTACCTTCAACGTTCCAAAACTGACCGCTTCCTGCCACGACTGCTGCCCTGGTCCAGCCACGCGCCTCTCTCTTGGCTGCCCAGAGGGGTTCCCTGCTCCCTGGCCGCCCCACCCCTGAAGGCTCCGCTCAATCCCAACCCAGCAGCCAGGCACGTCGGAACACAAATCAGCACGTCACTCCTCTGCTCAAAGCCCCCGGGCCTCCCATCCTCCCTGCACTCAGGGTAACCTTGAGGTCCTCACAAGGCCCTGCGGTGACCGTCCTGCCCCTGCCCCTCTGCTCCCCTCATCTGGGGCGCTGGAGGCAGATCAGAGGAAAAACGAGGGAAAGAGGGCAGGAGTCCGACCGGCCAGCGTGAGCAGGCGGGAGACCAGAGTGTGCATCTGTGCACGGATGT
The DNA here is from genome assembly GCF_949987515.2 of Delphinus delphis. Lineage (NCBI taxonomy): Eukaryota > Metazoa > Chordata > Mammalia > Artiodactyla > Delphinidae > Delphinus > Delphinus delphis. The sequence goes on from NC_082683.1 coordinate 23,932,430, forward strand.
TTGTGCACTAGTGTGGCCACGTCCAAGTGAGGAGTGAGGAGGAGAGAGCCAAAGGGAAAGAGAGGCAGAGAGCATCATCTCACTTAACCCACCCGACCTGCACATCCAATAAGGAGTGTGTGTGTGTGTCTGTGTGTGTGTATCTGTGTGTGTCTGTCTGTGTCACACATAAGGGACTCACTCTCAGGCAGCCATCCAACCCAGCTGATGGCTCCATGGGTGAACCTGGGCCTCAGGGACACAATGAAGATTGTGCCCCTTGCAAGTTCAAAGGGAACAGACAACCAGGTAGGGAGTGGCCGGATATAAACACCATGGAAGGGGCGGGGGAGGGGGAGGGGTGGCAAAGGGAAGGGATTTCACAGCTGCCGTACCACGGCGGCAGGAAACCATCCTTGGTGCTCTGGAACACACAGAGGCAGGGGAGGCACGGCTACGTGTTGAGCAGCTACTATGTGCCCGGCACTGCGCTTCGTGCTAAGCATAGCTCAATGGGCCGTGAAGAGGATTGTAGGAGGTAAGCATGTTAAGTGCGTACAGGGCTGCCGGTACCTAGCAAGCTCTTGGTGAAAGGCAGCTCTTGGTATTACCTTGTCATCTTTTCCTCCTCATGACAACCTCCTGGCGGCAGGATTAAGACCCCCTTGTCACAAGGGAAGCTTAAAGAAGTGACTCAGTGATGGAACTGGGACTTGAACCCAGGTCTCTGTAGCTCCAGAGCCCGGGCTCTTGACACGGCCTACCTGCTCTACCTCAGTCCTCCAGAGCCCGGAGCCTCCACTGGTGTTGTTGGGTCAGGACTAACCTGTAGGCAACAGAGCTTGCGGCCAACCTGGAAAAGAGTGTCCAGGGTGATGGGGTTGGATCTAGCCTGGCAGACAGCACATTGCTGGTGTCAATATGCAGCAGACAGGTAGGGGCAAAAACAGGCCCAAGCACGAGGGTAAGCAGAAACCCCCTTAGCCTGGCATTCAAGGCCTTTCTTGACTTGACCCACCCTCTCCCCTGGTGGACCTACTACCCAGAACCGTACCCGTTCCTGTTTCCACTATGCATTCTATTCTCAAGATGCCTTCTTCCTCCTCATCCACCTGGCAAACTCCTGTTGATCCAGCAAAACCCAGATTAGAGACCTTCTCTTCTTGAAAGCCTCCCTGCCTTCTCTCTATCCCTGGAAGGCAAATCTCCTCTCTTCTGCTTCTGAAGTATGTAGCTTCCTCCTTTTCAACTACATCGTGATCTGTTTAGCTCTGTGTGCCTCCCCTATCCAATGCCACAGAGCTACTCAAATACTGTGGGAGGCCGACAGGTATCCTCTAGGGTTTGAATGATCAGCACACAGTGGGACACTGTACCTTCTACCCCTGGGAAGCTGGCGGGTGGGGGTGGGGTGCCGGGCAGCGGCCAAGCCTGGGAGATGCAGGACTCAAAGCAGGTCTTATTTATCTCTGAGCCTCGCCGTCAGCATATGGGAAGCTCTAGGATCTTAAGGACACGGCCTTCTTGGCACGGACCCTGGCATCCCCATGCCCACTGGGGCACCTTGAGGCGCCCCTAGAGGCTTCCCCAGTAGAGGAGGGAGAAGTGAATTGACTCATTAATTAGCAGTCACTGAGCACCTACTGTGTGCCAGGCTCTGCCCTGGGCATTTCACACCCACTCCTCATCAGACCTTCCCAGCCCCCAGATGATAAGTCAGGGCATCTCCAGTGAGGAATCTCGGGCTTAGTGAGGTTGAGGATGTGTCCACAGTCTTCCCCACTAAGCAGCAGAGCCCACGTCCAAACCCAAAATGGTTCAAGGGATTTTCTGAGGCAGAATGCACTGGCCTCAGTGACTGTCCGGGAGTGAGGTGAGCACCCTCCTCCACCCGTCAATCCCAGCCTGGGGCCTTCCTGCCCTCACACTGCCCTCACTGCCCTGTGACTTGGCCCACTCCTAACAGCTGACCCCTTCTCCAGCTTCTTGGAAAGTGCCCTTGACTGGGAGCCCAGTGACCAAGGGCCAGGTCCTCCCTCAACACTTTCCAGGTTGCCTTCAAGTCCCTTCACCCCTCCCAGGTCCAGTGTCATCCTTAGTCATACAGGGATGACGCTGTGCTCTTGCCCACGTGGCCGTGAGAGTGAACGTAATCCACGCGGGAAGGAAGCCAGCCCAGAGCCCAGTGCCCGGCGCTGCTCCGCGCACAGGTGTTACGTTGGTCCGTTCAAAGCCCTTAGATAACGGCGGATTTTACTAAATCGGGGGCATTCCACGCTGTGGCACACAGTTGGACTTTGAGACATGTTTTTTCCCTGAGTTAATTAATGGGCTTGAATACTGGCTCTGACAGTTTCTGCTCTGTGACTCCCACCAGGGCCCCCCCCCTCCGGGCCTCACTTCCCTTGTCTGTGACTCGTTATAAAGCATTGTCATTCGCTCCTGGAGTTCCAACTGCACATGGCAGCAAAAGCACCTCAGATTCAGGGAGACAAAAAGCCAGGCGGGTAGAAAGAGAGAAACACTGCCAGGGAGAAGCCAGGTGTCACAGCGCCTCACACCCGCCAGGGCTGGGAGGCTGCGTTCAGAACCCCTGTGTGAACAGGACCCGCTAATTAAGCACAGAACTTAAGGGATGTGAGTCCTGGAGGAAGTTTCTAATTACCTTTGCTCTGAAGGTAGGGAGAAGGTAGGCGGTGGGGAGCCGTGCAGGGGAGAGGAGCCCTGGGTCCCATCAGAGGCCGAGGTGAGACTGGAAGGAAGTGAGGCGGGAGGGAGGGAGGGGGCTGGCGTCTGGGGAGCACGCACTGCCGTGTGCACCCGGCACCGTGCTTTCCGCACGCGGCTCGTTTCATACCACAGCCATCCTGGGGGATGTGAGTTCACCCCCTTTACAGATGAGGACACCGAGGCTCTGAGCTGTCAGGAGATGGAGGTTTGTCCAAATGACGGAGGCTGGCCCTGTGTCAGCCATGGGCAGTCAATGCTCTCCAGGCCCCCAGTCCCATGGGAGACAATGATGAGGATACAGTGGGATCTGATGGGGAAGCACAGGTGGTGTGGGAGCCAGAAGGGACCCCTAACCAGCCTGGAGTGTCGGGGCTCCCCGAGGAGAGACTGTCAGCTCTGGACCCTGGAGGTGTAAGAGGGGTTGATCCTGCCAGGAGGAAGAGGAGGGGGAGGAAGAACTGTTGAGCTGGAAAGAACAATCAGTACAAAGGCCCTGGGGCAGGAGGTGCAAGGCTGTTCAGGAAACTGAGGGCCAGGCTGCTCCAGCTGAGGGAGGGCAACCCGTGGGTGGGTAGTGGGAGGGGGCAGGTGAGCACAGCTACATGCGAAGAGCCCAGACTCTGGACCCAAACCTGGGCCCTCGTGCTCCCCAGCTGGGAGGCCCTGCACAGGTCACTAACCCTCTCTGGGCTGTTCCGTCATTGACTGGGGACATATTAACAGCCACCTCCTCCCAGGGCAGTTTGAGGATTAAAGGAGCTGAAGACGGTGCGGGGGGCCACAATAGGGCTGTCTGAGTGTGAGCCTTTCCTGCAGCCTGGCCGCCTGGGCACTTTGGGGGTTTTTTTGTTTGTTTCACATCTTTATTGGAGTATAATTGCTTTACAATGGTGTGTTAGTTTCTGCTTTGTAACAAAGTGAATCAGTTATACATACCCTGGAGAGAGCGGACCCCAGCAGCCCTGACCTTCTCCCGGAGACAGAGGCCTGGGCTTTCAGAGGGTGACTGAGCCCCCTCCCCATTCCCTCCTCACTCCTCCCTGGGCTGAGGTAGCAGAACAGAATTTCCCTCCACCTTCCTCTGCTGAGTCACTTTCCTTCCCTCCCTGGGGAGGAACCACTTTAAATTCATTGTCATGTTGACACAGACACCCCAAAGGCCCCCAGACCCATGCCCCCTCCCTGGACTTCCCCTCCCCCTTTTCCCTCTCTACCCCCTCCCCAAGGGGAAGGCAGCCCCTGGGGTCCCAGAACAAGACCTGCTGTGTGTCCCTGGGGAAGTCACTTGCCCTTTCTGAGCTTCAGTTTCCCCATCGGTGAAGTGAGGGGCTTGGACAGGGGAAGAGAATTCACCTTGATGAGCCCTCATGTGCGCTGGGCGCGCTGGGCTCTGACCTTCCACCTTCCCCAGAACCCTGGGCACCAGAACAACTGGTTCAGTCATGAGCCCTGATTCAGAGACTCCACTCTCGCTCCACCTCTCCCCCTGCCTGACATGAGGAGTCACCGAGCAGAACAGCCATCCTCCACATCACCTGCATGGCTGCTCTAGGACCTGCTGTGGCTCCCACTGTCGGCTGCCTCAGGCCATCATGCCTCCGTACTCTTTACCACCCACCATCCCTTCCATCCTTGCCCCGCCCAGAAACTCCAAGCAAAGCAGGTCTTCACTGTGCACCCAACATCCTAACATCATCCCCACCCTACCAAGGCTTTTCTCCAGCTGTATCCCCATTCCCCCCCCCTCCTTCTGAGAAACTCCTATGCATCCTTCAAAGCCCAGACTTCATCTCTTTGGTGAAGCCCTTCCCAGGCAGACTAATCGCTCCTTCAACTCTGCCCCAGAGCAGCTGGTAGAGAAAATAACACGTGCTCACCCGTCACCCCCACCCTGTGAGGCAGAATCATTATTATCGCTGCTGTACACATGAGGAAACTGAGCTCAGAGAAGTGTGCAACTTGCCTGAGGCCACACAGCCAAGAAGGGGTGGCTTCCCCACCTCTCTGCTTTGGGTGATTAACGGTGTCCCAGGTCGTCTCCCCAACTAGGTGGTGAGCGACTCAAGCGAGAGTCATCCTGAGTCCTCCCTCTGTCCCCAGAACCTGAGAAAGCGGGGCCTGGCTGGGTCGATGGAGGTTTGTCCAGTGAACACATCTGCCCCTGGATTCCCGCCTCCCAGCTGTGCCCTGCAGCGCCCCTCCCCCAACACCCTTCCCAGTCCGTATGTGGCCAGTGCTCTGCGGTCCCCAGAGGCAGCTCTTCAGGGAGGCCTGGGGTTCCCCAAGAAACCCCTGAGCCTCTCTCCCCAGCTGCTTGTTTGGAGGTTGGCCCCCGATGAGGTTCACGTTCCCAGGGGCCCAGGACCTGCCTCTCTCGGACCCTCCTCAGAGCCCGGGCATCACAGGAAATGCTCAACACTCAGCGAACGGAACATGGGTCAGTGACAAGTCCCACCACTCATGTCTGGGTCCCAGTTTCCCCAGTGCACACGTCACCGTGTCCCTCCTCCACGGGGCCAGGGAAAGAGCCGGGACCCCGGGGTCATCCAGGCCTGGGCTCTCATCCCCTGCTGCCACTGGTGAGCCAAGTGACCTGGGACCAGTCAGCTCACCCCTCAGAGTCCAGATTCCCCTGCAGAAAAGTGGGAGCAGCAGTGCCCATGGGGCGTGGGGGGGCAGTGCAAGGCTGATGGGGTTCAGCATGTGCCCCGCACCGCACACAGTAGGCCCCACCCCCGTCCCCTGCAAAGGCAGCAAACTGTAGTTTGCATCCAGTTCAGAGCTTCCGAATGAATCCTTTATCCAGCAGCCTCCAAACACCCCCAGCCACGCCCCTCCCTCCCAGGCCCCAGCCCAGCTTCCAGCCCACCTCAGCCCTGCTGCTCTGAACATAATTTGTGTGGTATTTGTTCCATCCATTACAGACAATAAATCTTTCAGGATGTTTAAATGCCAATCTTTTAAAAAAAATCCTTCCCACACCCAAAGAGGAATGGCTGTGTTTGGCAAAGGTCACTCATAAAGCACAGGATACAGGACAGGAAGAGGAGGTCAGGACTCGATCAGGGAGCAGGTGGCATTCGTTAGGGAAATCGCAGCTCTCCTTCCAAGGAGCACGCGCTCTTCCAGGGCTGCAAACCCAGAGAGAAGGCACTTTTCTCCCGAAGCCTCAGAAATGCGCGATGTGGGAGCTCTGAGCTGGGCGGCTGCTACAGCAATACCGTGAGCTCTGGGTGTTGAGCGCCTGCTTCCTTGGGCCCCGAGCCCCGCACAGCCCGGAGTGTTATCCCCCCTGCACGGTGGGGGCCACGCGACACTGAGCGGAAGAGACTTGCCCAGGATGGCGCAGGGCACTAAGAGTGGGGCTGGGATTGGAACCCAGGTCTGCTGGCTCTCGGGTCCCTGCTCCTGTCCGGATTCTCTGCTCCCTGGGAACGCGGGAGGATCGCAATGGGTAAGGTGAGCAGAGAAGTCAGCCCTGTCTAGGCGGACGCCCACCAGGCTTTAGATTCAACCCACTCCTCTGGTCATTTGAATATACTGGCATGCAGGGCTCAGAGGGCTCAAATGTGGGCAATAAAATCGATTCGTGCAACCAGCCAGTGGGCACTTAGCTGAAGGACACCCTTAACCAAGGTAAAAAGTGGAATTGGTTTTGGAAATGATCCATCTCATCGCCTCCTGGGTCAACAGAGCCGACCCTGAACTGGGCTCTGCCCCCAACCATCAGCCCCCAAGTCTGGGAGGGGGATCCTCGAGGGAAAAGGACTCTTTAATTTACTGGAATAAAGAGTCTGCTAGGTTGTGTTCTTACACCAAAATGCACCTCAACAAAACGAGTAACAGGATGGATGACAGGCCTCTGTTCTCTGCAAACACATTACAGGCAGAACTGTCTCCTGGCCTAGAGCTTCGGGTGCTCAGGCAACCCTCACCAGTGGTGAAGGGACTCCTGGGACAGAGGGTCTGGTCCACGTCACACAGAAACCCTCCAGACAGGCTGCTCTGACCAACCCTCCAGGGTCCGCCATTAATGGGTCACTGTATCCCCAAGTGACAGGATGGAGGAGGAAACAGGGTGGGGATCTGAGGCCACGAGAACCAGCTGGAGTCATGCCCTAGATCCTTACAATTCTCAGCACCTTTAAGTGACATGGAAGTGATCACAGCTTTTCTACCAGCCCCAAGGCCAGAGTCCCTTGTTGGGCCCCAACTGTCCACCCACCAGCTGGAGAAAGCCTGGACAGCGGGGTTCAGCATGCCAGGATGCACGAATGAATCAATGCACTGAGGAGTGGAAGAACAAGTGAACTGATGCCTGAATGAATGAGTGACTGAGTGAATGGATGAATGGGGTGAGTGGGTGAGAGCCAGAAGGAATGCATGCATTGAACATACGAGTGCGGATTATTGGATGGCAGGAAGTAAGCTTGCCTGAGTGACCAAGGCTGGGATCGTACTGGATATATTCCCATTACTCTTTCCTCAGAGGACAGAAAGCTGAGGCACAGAGAGGTTAGGAGCTTGCCCCAGGTCACACAGCTAGTGTGGGGCAGAGCTGGGGCTCCAACTAGGCAGTCTAGCCACACTTCCAGCTCTGCTTTGGGCCCGTATCATGGCCAAGGCTCATCAGCAGGACTGGACCTTCCCATCACAACCCACCCCACCCCACCCCCACCCCCAGTCAACATTCAGAACAACCTAATGATATCCAGCTCCCACACTCGGAATGATATTTGGTTTTACCACCAAATCGCTCTTCTTGCTGTTGCCTGGGATTTGGCTGGAAGCAGATCTTGCCTTTTCGATGATTGTTTCCAGTGGCTTTTAGCTTGCTCAACTTTCCACCTCTGCAGAGCTGGAGGGCTAGGATAAGGACGTGCAGGTGGCAATGGCTTGCTCTCACCCGGGCAGAACACCATAGGAAGGGGTGAGTGTCATTGCCAGTTTTCATGGCCTATGCCTTCCAGAGCCCCAATGCCCTCAAAAGTCATTATTTTTAGCCAGGAGATAGTTCCATTTCTGTCTTAGCGTCTATGTTACTGGTTCAGCCCACTCAGTGTTTTGAGGGGAATGGAGGAAGGCCAGGAGTAGGGCCATGGAGAGGGGGGTGAGTGACTCACACGGGGACAGATGTAGGCTCAGCATCAGCAGCAAATCTGCTCAACAGTGAGACAGTTTGCCCTGTCAGATGATGAGCTCCCTGTCCCTAGAACTGTTCACGTTATTACAGCAAAGACAGAGCTTCCTATATTGCAAGAGGGAGTTGGACTAAAGTTATTCCCTGTGCTAATATCCTGGTTCCAAAATTTCTATTTCAACTCTGTTTCTCTGAATGCTTTTATGTTATTCCAAGTCTTCTGTAGAGATTCCTAAATCCTCAGGTTCTGTGGGCCTACGAGTCTGTGAATGCGCCTGTGCTTCTATAATTCTAGGATTCTATACAAAGACAAGATGCTCAGATCTTGCAGTTTAAAGCTTCTATAAAATGCATCCTTCTGAAAGACGTTCTAATCCCAAGATTCTGTGCATCTCAGATGCTCTGAATGGTACAGGCATATTCCAGAATGTTCCAGCTACATGAGGGAAGTGTAGGTTCGAAGACCCTGGGCTTCTCACATTCCAGTGTCTTTAGGAGATTATTCAGTGGTTTCTCTCCAGGGACCTCTCAGCATTGAAAAGTGGAGTCACTGGGTGTTCCCATTCCATTCGCTTCCTTCTCTCATCCTCACCTGGCTCACCCCGTTCTCTCTCTTCAAGGATCCAGAGCCCTCAGAGTGGAATGAAATATTCCAGAAGTCCTCACCCTCACGTCCTCCCCACCTCCACCTGAGCCTGGGTAACCTGCCAGCAGAGACAGACCTCTCCCTTGGTCCTCGATACTAATCCATAAACTGCTTCTTTGTTTGTTTGTTTGGGTTTTAAAGGCCCACACATATATAGGAGTAGTTTTTTTTTTTTTTTTAATGGGGACCATTTTAAAGCCTTTATTGAATTTGCTACAATGTTGCTTCTGCTTTACATTTTGGTTTTTTGGCCTGGAGGCATGTGGGATCTTAGCTCCCCGACCAGGAATCGAACCCGCACCCCCTGCATTAGAAGGTGAAGTCTTAACCACTGGACCACCAGGGAAGTCCCATCACAAACTGCTTCTTTGGATTCTCCCACATACACTTCCCCTGGGGACCCCCCCAGCTTGGAGCACCACGGCTGGGATACCCCTCGCCCCACCCCAGCTCCCAAACCTGGGCGCAAGTGTGTGCTGCACCCCTGCTGCCCTGTGGTTGGGACCTTCTCGGTGAGGGTTGTCACCTGTGATAACCCAGGTAAAGTAACCACAGGGATCCTGCACACACCCCCACATCGTGGGTGGGTTTAATAGATAACAAAAACCATTAGAAAAATCTTTGGGCAAATGTGGTCCCAGACGAACACCTCAGAGATTTTTTCTTCTAGTGTTAATTGTGACAATAGTAGGGAAGCAGCCGTTGGAGGCCAAGCAGAATTTTTCCGGTGAGTTTCACTCAAAATAAACACCTTAGGGAGCAAGAAGCCAGGGACCACTTTCATTTCTGTTCTGTTTGTGTTTCCTGGTCCTCTCGGCCTGCTCCATGGAGCTCTTCTCCTATGTTCACTGTTTAACCTGGGAGCTCTCAGTGGGCTCTGAGCACCGGCTGTCCTGCCAGGTTCACTCTGGCTCCTCTGGAAGGAACTGGATCCCAGGGAGGGAGACATGGGAGACAGGCAGGGAGGAGCCGGAATTCTGGAGGCTGGGTCCACAGTCGGTCCTCCAGGACGTCCCAGGGCGGCCCCCTCCCACCCACCCCGACCTCAGCGGGCAGGTGGGTGTCCTGGGCACCTGCGGCAGAGAGGGAACCCGGAGCCCAGAGCCCAGCAGCTTGGCCGTGGAAGAGAGAACCAGGGGCGGCTGGGGTTAAATCGACCGCAGCCTGGGTGCAGAGGCCTGCGCGTGAGGGAGGCGGAGTCCCTCGGGGCCAGGCGGCGAGGGCCCCCACCCACCTGCTCTCTGTGGTCCAGACGGCAGGAGCATCTCTGGCAGCTGCTGCCCGGGCCCCTCTGGTCAGATGTGAACAGAGGGGAGCCCGCACCCCAGGCCAAGGCAGGACAGGCCTTTGGGTCAAGGACCAGAGACCGGGCTGCCTCCCTGTGGAGAGATGCTGTGAGGCCAGAGCATCATGGGACAGATCAGAACCGCGCAGCCTCATTACCCTCTGGCCTGTTTCCCACCTCACGGGGCTGAGGTGGCGGCTACAGTAACCGCACAGACAGCCGGGGTGACACAGGCAGCTGGCGTCAGGGCCGAGGGGAGAGAACCCAGGTCCTGGGGGCCTGAGGGAGGGGCTGGCCTGGGAGAGAAGGGGGAGGGGGGCGGAGGGGGGTTGTGTTCGGAGCCCCCACCCCTCACCTGTGACGGGCACTTCACACTCTCCGTCTTCTGTAATCCTCACTCACAACAGCCCTGGGAGCCTCTGTTATTAGCCCCATTTTTCAGGTGAGAAAACTGAGTGTCCACAATGATATGACATGTCCAATTCACCAGCCATTCAGTGACAGGGCCAGAATTCCCACCCAGGCCTGTCTGGCTCCACAGCAGGTGGTTTTCCTTGTGCCTCATTCAAAGCAGACATGGAATACCCAACACTGACAGGTTCCATCAGGCACAGGCGTCAGGTCCGCAGGTGTAAGCTCCAGGAAGGGCCCTGGACTGAGAGTGGGGAAACTGAAGCTCAAACCGTGGTCTGCTCACTTCTTAGATGTGTGTGTGTTTGCCTTTGGCCTCTGTCAGCCTCAGTCTCCTCATCTGTAAAATGGGAGTGACGACCCTACCTATGGTGATAGCAGGAGGATTAGAATGAGATCTGTGTGCCTGGCACACAGTGGGCCGTCAATAAACATCAGCTGAGGCAGAATCTGAGGCTGGGCTCTGAGCTCTCTGCTGGCTCCTTTCCGGGAGCTCTCTGGTTCCTAACTCTTTGTGAATCCATTCATCTGTCCATCCATCTACCCATCCACCCACCCATCCACCCACCCATCCATCTACCCATCCACCCATCCATCCATCCACCCATCCATCTATCCACTCATCCATCCACCCACCCATCCACCCACCCATCCATCTACCCATCCACCCATCCATCCACCCACCCACCCATCCATCCAGTTGTTCTCTTGCTGACTTACAGCATGAACCTAGAACTGCTTTGTGCAGGAGGGAGACACTATGAGGGATAAGACTGTCACTGATGCCCGAAGGCCCTTCCAGACCCGTAAGAATGACCACAGGTAGAGGTCTGGTGGAGTCCCGAGGGAGCACCGCAGGAGGGAGGGGCGAAGTCACCACCAGCCTCAGCAGAGGAGGAAGGGCATTCTGGGCAGAGGCACGGCACGCGTAGAGGAAAGGAGGAACAGAAGAGCCTGGCTTATGTGAGGAAGAGCTCACTGCGGCTGGATCCCAGGTCCAGCACCCGGTGGGTGTGTCATGGGGGAGCAGGGAGAAGACACAGCCTGAAAGGAGGCAGAGCCAGACTCAGAGAAGCCTTGAATTCCAGGCCAAGAAGGTTGAACTTGAGCCCACAGGCAGTCAGGAGCCACTGAAGGTTCTTGAGCTGGGGCGTGGCAGGAAAATTCACATATTAGAAAGCACCTTCCAGCAGCAGGACAGGAGTGAGGGGACCAGCTGGGAGGCTGGTGCGTCTCCTGGGCCCAGTACTTTAGGGCCTTCCTCTCACAGAGGGTTTCCTGGCACACAGGGACCACAGGTTGGATGACTCGGGTGCAAATAGCAGGGCAGATGGGCTGAGCAGTGGTTCAGGGTCAGTTCAACCCAGAGCCCAGCGCGTGACCCAACCCACAAACGCACAGCTCACACAGCCCCACAAGGTCCAAGGGACTCCTGGAGTCCGCGCCTCTCCCAGTTCCCACCCCCCACCCCCCGCCACCCCCTGCAACAGCCTCATCACCATCCAGCCCCTCCCCCTCCCCCGTCCTTCTCAGCAGGTGCGCTCACTCCTCTGCCCAGAGAAACCCCAAGCCTCAAAACAGAAACTCCCTAGATTTCCTGACACCAAACATACAAAGCCCCTGGCACCCACACCGCCCTCCTCCTCCTTCTCCTGGAGATGGAGATGGTCCCCTCCCTCTGCCTGGGCTCAGACGTGCTGTCAGGCCCCTCCCACCCACCTCCTCAATCTGTCCAGGGGAAGAGGGAGGGGCAGCTTTAATCTCTTTGTCTATCTGTCTGTCTGTCTGTCTATCTATCTATATTTATGTCTCTCTAGCTCTATCGGCTCCTTCCCTCACACCTGATTCCTATTTGGTTATATTCAAGTCTCTCTCTCCTTATAACAAACAGCAAACAAACCTGAACCCCATGTCCCTGCCAGCTGTGTCCCTCTCTTTCCCCTCACAACCTAAATTCCTGAACCAGTCGTCCACACTGGTTGTCTCCCTGCCACACTCCTGTGCCCACCACAGACCCCACGCGGCCCCTGTGACACTGCTCTTGTTGAGGCCACTCTGATCTCCATGCTGGTTCAGCCAGTAGCCACCTCCAGCCTGCAGCCACCACCACGTGACTGGCTTCTTCCCACCCTCAGCCCTGTCCATAACCACACAGAGGCCAGAGGGACCTTCGGACTCAAATCTGCTTGGGTCCCTCCCCTGCTCACACCCTGCATAGCAATGCCATGCTCAGGATAACATCCCAACTCCCTGGCATAGCTCTGCTGCCCCCACCACCATTTACTGGATGGATGGATAGATGGATGACGGATGAGTGTGGTGGACAGATGACTGGGTGGTTGGATGGATAGATGGATGGGAATGGCTGGATAGGGGGATGATAAATGGATGGATGGATGGAGGATGAATAGAGGCTGGGTGGATGATGGATGGTGGCTACATGAGCGTGTCAAGGACAACACATCCAACACTCAGAGCTGGTTCAGAACCCCCCAGATTGCACCAAACTATCCTGCATGACCAGCAGATCCTCACCCGATGGGAAGACAAAATGTCACGCAGGATGAAGCCATGCTGCTCCGGGAACTCCACCTGCCTTTTTCGCTGCTCCTCGCAGCCACACCCCTGTGAGGTGGGCCTCTTGAGCTCAGTCTACAATCAAAGATATGGTGGCTCCCAGGGGCTCCATCACTTCCCCGGTGGGCGGCCGAGCTACCCAGGCGGCCTGGCCCAGAGCTGTGAATGCGAGGAGGGCCCCCCTGGGGCTGCGCCCATGGGGTTGTGCTGAAGATTGGGTGACAGCTCTCTTCCTGGCTGAAAGCCACCGGGTCACCTCACCCAGAATAAGCTCTGATGCTCACGGTGACACCAATACTAATAATAATACCACCATCCGTTGCTGCCGCATCTCCGGGCCAGCCCTCCACCTGCTTCACCTGCTTCAACCCCCGCCACTGACCCACGAGCCGCTTACTACTGCTCATCCCACGTTACAGAGGAGGAAACTGAGGCTCACGCGGTGCAGTGAGCTGCCCAAGGTCCCCCGTCCCACCACCGGCAGAGCCAGGCTGGACCCCAGGGATCTCGCTCAGGCCCGTGGGCCTCCTCAGTGCCTCCCGAGCTCCAGTAGCTTCTCTGACCCTCCCGTGCATTCGCCGCCTCCACCCTCCACCTGCCCGATATTGATTTTGATTCAATCAGTCCCTTTAAACTGACTTGAAATGACCTCCCTTTTTCAAGTTGCCTCACCCTGAGCAGTAACGTCCATGAAATCAAGGGTTTAATGCATTAATTACGTGTGAGTATTTTTTCTGATACCCATTAAAATAAATACATGACTGGTAAGATATAAAATACTAATGTTTGTCCATGCAGCACCCGCAGTCACCTCTCAGACCCCCACTCCCTGGGAGACCCCGGGGCTGCTGCTGGAGAGGCCGGGAGGAGGGGGAGATGGTGGCATCTGGGCAGTGGATGTGGCCTGGCCGCTCCCGGCCCAGCCCGGCCCAGGGCAGCGGCCGTTTCTTTCTCCTGGGGAGGCCCCACCCTCATCTGCCGCCCCAGGCTGGGTCTTGGAAAGGGAAACACCGTGGCAGCTGGATGGGGCCCACTGACCACAGGCCCCATGAGGGAGGGCCCTGGGGGAAGGGACCAAAAGGCCGTGATAGCTCCAGTGGGATGTCTATGCGGGTGCTCACCACATCCGCTCCCCCCAGGCTTGGGACAGAATTCCTGGCTCTGCACCAAACACAGGAGACAGGCTGGGAGGGATTGCTGTCCATGGGCCAAGGGCTCCTGCCAGGAATGAAAGCAGGAAACTGCAAGGGAAAATTTGATACCAATCCTTTCCCAGTGTGGCCACATGCCCAAGAAGCAGCTGTGCCAACCAGGGGGGGCGGGAGAAGGGAGGCGGCAGGCAGAGAGGCCTCCAGGTGGGAGTGGAGGCTGCAAGACCAGGCAAGGAGTCTGTTCCAGTCCAAACTGAAGAGGGGATGTGGCCAAAATGGTTGGGGTCCAGAGGCAGAAACACTGGGGCCAGGACCCCAACCTACGCAGGGGTTTTCTCCTGGAGGAAGGAAGACTCAGGGATCATGGGAGGCAGACAGGCCTGGGTTCAAGTCCCGAGCCTCTAGTTGCTTCTGCAAGTCCCTTCTGCTCCCTGAGCCTCATGTACCCAACCTGTACAATGGCGATAATCTCATCGCCCGAAGTGGTTGTGAGGAATAAACGAGGTTAGCACTCTTAGGACAAGGCTTAGCCCACAGTAAGGACAGATACATGTTAGCTATTCATAGAGTTATATTTATAATTACTATTTACAGTTATACTGTAAGTATATTATTGTATAATAATATATTTACTTATATGTTATATCTATATTACTTGCATGGTCCTATTATTTATTTTAATTTAAATGTCATGATGTGTTCTATGTAAGTATTAAGTATATGTAAGTATCATATAAGTATAGAGATATACTATATACACTGTAATATACCATAAATCGCTGTTTATAAATTATTTTCTGTTACCACTACAAGGCAAGGGGGACCAAGGGAGCAGATATGTTCTGAGTGGCTCGGATACCTTCCTTCCTTCCCACATTCATTCAATACACATACTTATCAAGGCCCTGGGAAGCAGAGAAGAGCTCATGCTGGGGCTTGACTGAGCAGAGTCACACCTGCTCCGGTGGGTACCTTGGAAGCCGTTAGGGCGCTGGGGTTCTAAGTTCAGGTCCCAGGGATGATGTCCCTCCTGCGGGCCTGGTGTGGTCCCCGGTGTCATCCATGAAATGAGGCTCAGGGCGGCGGAGGACGTGCCACAGTCACGCAGGGCCTCAGTGTGGAGCCTCACACCCAGGTCCGGGCACAGGCAGAGTGGCCACCCTCTAGGCCGTCCCCTGCAGACCCCACGGGCCCCGTCACTGAGTAGGGCAGCCGCTCACACTTTACAAGGAGAGGGGGGCAGACAGAAAGGAGCCACTTCAGGCCCCGGGACCTGAGGGGTACATGGGAGGGGACGTGTCCTGACCTGTTAGCAGGTTTTCTATGAGGAAGGAAAGGACCATTCTTGATGTGAGGAGACGCAGCTCCTCCGTGAAGCCCTGGGGGAGACCTGTGACTGAGACGGGGCTCCTGGACCCAAACCCTGATGAAGATGCAGCTTCTGTCTTGAGCCCCTCAGGCCCCTCGCCCTGTGTTCGGCACCCACACACTGTCTCCTTTCGGTCTCCACGCCCCAGCCAGGTGGGAATTGTTCTCCCCATTTCCTAGGTGAGCAAACTGAGACCCAGAGGGACAGTCACGTGCCCGAAGCAACACAGCACATTGGGGACGGTGCTGCGACTCACACCAACTCCTTGGACTGTGAGATGTCTCGGGGCCCCCAGTCACCTCTACTCCAGGGTCTCTAATACGCACCCCCTTGCCCCCAGGCTGCAGTTATTTTTGTCCTGAAGACACTTATACCCTGATTTGGGGACAGAAGGCTTGACCGTTGCCCAAAGGAACAAGAGAGAGTAGGGGAACAGGAAGATGCCTGCTGGGGGCGCTCCTACTTAGCCCCTACCCTTCCCCAACATTCACGTCTGAGCTGCCACCCGTAGTCCAGCAAAGGCCCTGGACAGGCCCTGGGACACCAGAGGAGCCTCCAGCCCAGGCCCTTCTCAGGGCACCTCAGAGCAAGTGATAGGAGTGGGAAGGCAACAACCACCTCTGAGCAGACTTACACCCACAGTCTGCCCTGGAGAGTGGCCGCTAACCTCCTTGGGAGTCTCTGTGTACAGGAGGGAGGGGCAGTTTAAAGGGATTAGATTAGGTGCTACTGAGTGTGACAAGTGATGGAACTAGCCCAGCTCACAGTAAGGATTGCTGAACCCCAGGCCCCAGCCAGTCTGGCTACCCCATTCCTGGGCTGATGTTGCCATCTTGCGGCCAGATACTGCCATAGCAGCCCCAGGTCTGCGATTTCAGCCCCACTACAATCACTTCACTCCAAGGTCCAAGACAATTCTTGAGATCTTCTTGCCCAGTGTCAGGGGTCCATTTCACAAGTGGGGAGACAAGGTCACCCACGTAGCAGCAAAGGGTGAGTGGGAATAGTAGGAAATTTGTTGTCCAACAAGTCTGAGCAACAAGCAGACCATACAGCACCTAGAATGTTCAACTACTTTGAATTTTATCTTGGAGATAATAGGGAGCCAGAGAAGGTTCTTGAGTGGGAGTGTAACCTGATTAGATGTGCACTGTAGGACCATCACTCTGGTATCAGGATGCAGAATGGACTGAAGACAAGGCAGGAAAGACAGTTAACCTGCAGTGTGGAGAAAGGACTAGAACCCCCTTTCATCCTAGTGAGCCTGGACCTCAGAGAGGGAAGGTCCTGGAAAAAGCCCTAACTTTGGAGCTGGAGATTCCAGAGTTCAAATCCCAGCCCTGCCACTTACCGGCTGGGTGATGCTTTATATCTGGCAACCTTGATTTCCCCATTCGTGAAAAAAAAAAAAAAGTATTGATATTAAAAAGATCACTAAGAAGTTTGAATTAGGAATCGTGTGTATATTATCATACCGAGCACCTAATGGATGATCAAAAAAAGGTAACTCAGTAGGTGAACTAAATGTGATTCTGACCCCAAACATGCAAAGGCTGCCATGCCCCCGTGGGCAGAGCTGTGCCCTCCCCAGGTCAACATACCCTGATGGTGGCCAAGCCCCCTCCCCTCCCCCTCTCCCCCACCCCACCACGCAGCAGCTCTGAGAGGAGGGAGCCACGCTCCAGTAGCAGGAGGCCTCTGAGCATCTCCTGCCTCCTCCTGTATTAACTGCAATTACATCTGGAACAGATGGGGTGCTGGGACTTCCCCACCCCCTGCCATATTTCACAGTGCATTGGTTCAGGAGAAAATCATGTAATTAAAAGAGGAGAAATGCAAAACAAACCCCTGAGCGGACTTTGCCATCTTCCCTCCCTTGTAAATCCATTAATAAACTGTAATTACAAAGACAAACCCCTTTATTGAAACCTGGTAACCAATTCACTTAGGGGCCAAGAGACTCCATTGTCCTCCAAGACCTGAGGAAAGAAAGAAAGAAAGAAAAAATCCTGATTAGTTTAGTCCTGTTTATCTATACAAAAATTAAAAAAACAAAAATCTCGGTTACACAGTAACTTGCCGTCTGCCAAAAGACTGCAGCTGCCCTGGGGAGATGCAGTTTTCCTTCTTTCAGGGACTTGTTTATAACCTTCTGTTAATCAAACTTAAAGCAGAGAGAGCCGGGGAAATCACATGGAAGGGGGGAATGGCACGGGGACCTGGAGTAGCTGTGGGCAGAATTGAGATGAGCTAGCAGTAGGAGTTTGGGTTTGAAAGATCCCAGGATGCCAACCCCTGCCTTCCTTGGAGACTGACGGCGTGGTCCCTTAAGAGCTCATCTAACAACCCCTCCCCCTAAAGCAACACTGACCAGTCTTCTCAGACCTAGAGAATCCCGTGCAGCTGGCTCCACCCATCACCCAGGGATAGGCAGAGCCCCCAAGCCTGGCCAGTCTCAGCCTTTCATCGCCCTGGCCACAGTGATTGTTCAAGGATGAGCACAGGACCCAATCAGAGCCAAGGGGACTGAATTACGGGGATGTCCACACCCTTAGAGTTGACGGGGTGTCAGCGTGGGGCTGTGGGGCCTTCTGGAGGAGAGGACCAGCCTGGGCCTGAGGCCGTCATGGTGGAAACCAGAGTCAAGAGTGGAGAGAGACGGAGGCCTGAGCCCAGTGCCGTCCCCCCAGCACCTTCAGTCACCAGATCCCATCAACTCCCTTCTCAGGCTTACGCTGCTTGGTGTGGAGTTTCTGTCACTTGCAACCGGGAGCCCTAACTCACCCGATTCTGACCCACGGTGCCTGTGGTCCGGTCTTCGGGTGGTTGATCACGCTGTTTCTCCCACCAGCTGCGTCTTACTCTCCCTCCTGGCATGGAATCCCTCAGGCAGGAGTGCTAGAAACAGGAAGCAGCCCTCCCCACCCACCACCCCCTGCAGAAATGCCTGTGTCCTGGGCCCACTCACCGCTCAGTTTGTTGCTTTCATGGAAAACCCTAAGGTTCAGCCCCAGAGACCCCGGATCACCAACCCACCTCAGCTCCACCTGGACTGGGGCCTGACCAGACAGGAGGCCCAACTGCAGCCTCAGGCCCACCTGTTCTAGCCTGTGAGCTGTGGCCTCCCCCAGCCTTCACTCTGTGGCCCTTCCCTGGCACTGGGCTCTGTGCATTCTCCGTGGTCACCACCTTCTCCAGCCCTAGGCCCTTACTCCCTACCTGGCCCCCACCAGTCCCCACCTTTGGGGTCCAACCCTGCCCCCTCTGCTCTCCGAGGTCCAGCCTCAGGCTCTTCCAAGACCAGGTCCACCCTCTGCCAGAATGAGAGGCTGCAGACTGCCTGGGGGTGGGGGAGGGGAGAGAGAGGCCACTAGGGTCTGCTGAGCACCTACTGCGTGCCCCCGGCTTGACATCCATAATCACGGCAGCAGAGCTAAGTACGGGCTGTCATTGAGAAAGCCCTCAGCATCAGATAAACTGAGGAATCAGCTCTTCCACTGACTTGGACAAGTCTCGTCACATGGAACATGCATCACACTAATGCTGCCTCCTAGGGTCATTGGACGGCTTCATCGGGGCCCTCAGTGTCACCCTCGGGAGTAGTTTCTCAACTCTCCCTGCAAGTAAGGGTTTGAACCAGCCCGGGGCTCACTGCCTCACCCTGACAGGCGGGTCAGCTGCCCGCACCTGACCCAACAGGGCCAGCCTCAAGGTCACATCCCCTGCTCGGGGGTGTGACATGGATGTCTGGTCCCTGCCCATCCCAGCTGAGGCCTCTTCACAGCCTGCCTTACACTCCATCCAAGGGTTTATGGAAGAAACATGCGTCTTATCGCTAATTGGGAATTCTGGTCCTTTCACCTCCTTACTTAAAACCCTTCCACAGCTTCACATCACACGGCAGACGAAGCCCCTGCCCAGTCTGGTCTTGGACCTCCTTGCTGCTCCTGGCTGCTCCCTGCCACGTAGAGCTGCATGCAGACCCTCGGAGGACCACATGCATTCCTGCCTCAGGGCCCTTGCACGTGCTGCTCCCTCCACGTGACATGCTCTTCTCCACCACCCCCTCCCTTCACCTTCCTCTTAAACCAGCTTCAGATCCACGCTTAGGTCCACCTTCCAGGATGCCTCTCTACCTCTGCATGGCTTGATTACTGTCTGTTACAAGCCCCCTGCGGCACACCCTTGATCAAACAAACTTTCACGTATTGGGGTTTGGGGAAGTCATTCTGGCTTATCAAATATTGTACACCTGCTTTAATTATTAAAGAAAAGGGCGTGTTGACCAGAAGTAAAGGATGTCCATGTGAAAAGTAAAGATCAAATGCCTCTCTTCCTGGGACGCCAGTGCCGGTCCTCCTTCGATGTTAAGACTCCTTTCCCGGATGCCAAGGCCACGCCGACTCGCTGTGGACGTGCAGGTCTGTTTTTCTGAAACCTTGAAGGAATGTATCCGCAACTTGTTTAATGTTCTTTGTTCTAATAAGACATAAAACTGTGCTGAAAACCATGTTTCTCCAGAGCAGGTCCACAGAGTAACCTGAGAGGCTGGCTTCCGGGCTATAGTCCTCAGTTTGGCTCAAATAAAACTCTTTTCTATTCTATTATGGATTGTTTATTGATTTTTTTTGTCGACACCCAAATTCCTCCGTCCTGTTATCACAGCCGAGCTCTCACTGCAACCTTCTGTCCAATGTCTGTCTGCCCCACCAGACTGTAAGCATTTTGTCCCTAGTGCCTGGTGTATGTTTTGGCCTTTGGTGATGCTTAATAGACGTGGAAGGAAGGAAAGAAGGTAGGGAAGGAGGGAGGAATCAGACCAGAACTGTCCCTGGAGCCTCACAGCCTGACTCATGGCTCCCTTCCCGCCCCCAGCCACGTGCCCCTTTGCAGCTCCCTCCCCACACACCTCACTTTCCAGATTTCCCCTGCAGATCCAGCCCTCCAGCTCCCTGCAAATCCCCCTCCGCTGTCTCCTCCAGGGAGCCCTGTGGGGCGGGCCACACTCATGCCACGCCCTCTGTCTGTCTAGGTGATCACCACTGCGAGGAGGGTGCTGTTGTCCCTTTACTGCTGAGGAAGCTGAGGTCAGAGAGCGAAGGAGTTTGTTCAAGGCAAGGGGGCCGTAGGGGACCCATACCAGGGCTGTGTGGCTCCAAAGACAAGGCTGCTCACCCCTCTGCTCTCACCTCCCCGTGGGAAATTTCCTGGAAACTCGAGGCCGATGCTTGGTCTCTGCCAGGCCAGACAGGCGCCCCCGGGCACTTGGCTACCTTTGTTTCTTTGAGTTCATCAAAGAAGTGTCGACAGCTTTTGATCTTTGAGGGCACACCACACACTTATTTGGAGATTTCTCCTCATTTACTCCTTGTTTCTGGATCATCTCTCCATCTAACAGATGAAGAACTAAGGCCAGCAGCGAGGTGGGATGACTTTCCCAGGCTCACAGAGAAAGAAATACGTGAGGCTGGAATGTGAGCCCATGAGCACAGGGACCTCGGTCTATTTTGTTCTCTCCTCCATCTCTAGTCCCCAGAAGAGGGCCTGGCATTGGTGCGGTACAAACGTTTGCCATGTGACCATGTGGTGGAGCTGGCTACTGTCCCCAGGAGTCTGCAGGCTTGTATACCCTTCCCGCCTTGCCTCCTGAGCCCTGGCACTCGGGCCGGCGCTGCTCGAAGCAGAGGGAAGGCTGTCCTCATCTTGGTCTCCTGGAGGGGCCAGGGGATGGGCACCTGTTACCATGACACAGGGCGGCCGAGCTCCCTGCTGAGGAGCAGAAGGCTTACAGGGGTCTGTGGTACACCCTCTGGGGTGGCCTCCCAGCAGGTAACAGGTGTCCCAGGTGGTACAGTCACTGGACGCCAGGTGGCTGCAGTATCTCGAGGGACACCAGTACCAGATGGGAGCAAAGGAGGTGCTGAGGAACTGACAGGTGTGGGTGCCTCCCTGAGGCCAGGAAACCATCCCCCAGACGGCACCAGTGATGCCAGCTCCACTCTGGACACAAAGTGTGGGTGAGCGTTGTGCTGAGTGCTTCCCATTCGCTCCTCAGTCACCCCCTGCAACCCCCCTTGGGGCGGGGCCAGTAGTTTTTTTCCAGGCACGCAGCCTGCGGGACTCAGGTGAAAGGCCCTGCCAAGTCGCCAGGCAGCTGAGGAGTTAGAAGCCAGGATGTTCCAGCCACTTCCCAGAATTGAAAGCTGAGAACCAGAACACCAAGCCCACACGTGGTGGGGGAAAATACAGGTAAGGGGACAGCCAACTCAGTGCTTTTTTTTTTTTTTTTTTTTTTTTTTTTTTGCGGTATGCGGGCCTCTCACCACTGCTGCCTCTCCCGTTGCAGAGCACAGGCTCCGGACGCGCAGGCCCAGCGGACATGGCTCACGGGCCCAGCCGCTCCACGGCATGTGGGATCTTCCTGGACCGGGGCATGAACCCGTGTCCCCTGCATCGGCAGGCGGACTCTCAACCACTGCGCCACCAGGGAAGCCCCAAGTCAGTGCTTTTGCATTGCCTGAAACAGAAACTGACTTGACCGTGTTTGACGTTGCTGAGGTTTCCTGGGTGTCTCATGCATGGCCAGGCAGGGAGTGTAGCCAGGCCCAGGGGGACCAGGGAGTGACCCCAGGTGGTAGATTAAAGATGGCCACAAATTCCTTGTCACTCTCCCCTCAAGGAGGAGAGGTGAAGTTTATCTCCCACCCCTTGAATCTGAGCTGGGCTATAACTGCTTTGACCAACAAAATATGGTGAAAGACATGCAGCGCCAATTTGGGGCCTCAGAAGCTTCTGGAAGCCCTGAGCTGCCATGTAGGAAGTCCAGTTCCCTTGCTGGAGACCCCCGCATGGAGAAAGTAAGGTCCTGAGACTACACGGAGAGAGAGAGACAGAGACAAAGTCAGGGACCCAGTCTGGCTAGTGTGTTCACCAAGGCAGCAGTCATGTGAGCAGGACACACTCCAGCCTGGTTGGGACCCAGACCACTGCAGCCCCAGCCAACACCAGGCAGAGCAGAAGAACCACCTGACTGAGCCTGGTCAACCATAGAATCGCACAATAACAGGTGGTTGTTTCAAGCCACTAAGTTCGGGGGTGGTTTGTTACACAGCAATGTCACTGAAACAGCCTTGGATTGGAAAACTATCAGCACATCTGGAAGATGAGAGAGACCTCCCAGCTCCAGCACCAGCAGCCAGGTACCTAGGGTCCTCAGGTCCAAATTCCCAGAAGAGAGACACTGATTGGCCCAACTTGGGTCATGTGACCTCCTTTAACCCATCAGCTGAGTCCAAGAGGCAGGGTTACCCTGCACCCACATGGCCCTGATACCCCTCCGCCATGGAGGGGTAGGGTGGGGTAGGGGGCCAGTAGTGGGGATAATCTCAGAAGACAGGAAGTGTGGGCTGAGCAATTACCACAGGGGCTGTGACAAGGTGCCTCTTTGGACAGCAGAAAAACCCCTCATCCAGGGCCTGGCACAGAGAAAGGGCCGGATGAAAGCTGTGCGTGGTTGTGTGACTTTTACGTTGCTCTTATGAGGTTGTGCTGTCTTACCAACTCCCAGGTTGGCTCCTGGGTGTTGCTGGTGGTGTTATTCCACCTCCTTGAACTGCCTCCAAGGAAGATCTTTCAGGACGGTCTGAGCTTCTTATAAAAGCCTTTTACGTGCTCTCAAGTGGGAATCTAGTTCTTATGCTAAAAATGCTCCATTAAACCAGAATGGGTTCCAAAAAGCAGCCAAGCTCCCCCTCTGGGAGGCGCGGGATTGAGACTCCAGAGGGGCCTGGGACAGGGTCAGCGGGACATGGGGGTCAAAGACTTTCTTTGCGCTGTCCCTGAGGCAGGGGCTGCAGCTGTCTGTGTTGGGGGTGGGACCGAGGCTGCTGACGCACCCGGAAGCAACAGAGGAGACGCCAAGGGGGTGAGGGGCCGGGCAGGGGGCGGTGGGCCAGCCGAGGCTCCTCACCAACCCCACCGTGAACGCACACACGCACTCACCCCAGGGCTCCTGGCGCAATCCAAACCGTCTCTCTTTTCCTCCAGCTGGGTTGAGGGTGACAGGGCGCCCTACTCAACTGAAGTCCCTTAAGAAATGGGAGAGTAGGGCTTCCCTGGTGGCGCAGTGGTTAAGAGTCCACCTGCCGGGTTCGTGCCCCAGTCCGGGAAGATCCCACATGCCGCTTGGCCCGTGAGCCATGGCCGCTGAGCCTGCGCGTCCAGAGCCTGTGCTCCGCAACGGGAGAGGCCACAACAGTGAGAGGCCCGAGTACCGCAAAAAAAAAAAAAAAAAAGAAATGGGAGAGTATCTGTCCCATAGGCCACCATCTCCCCACCGCCTGACACAGGGCACGTGCTCTGTGTTTGCTGTCTGCATGAATAAACGAATGAATGAATGGTGGATGGCCCTATCCGGTGCCTTTTTCTTTTGATGTCTCACAGTCCTGGATTCAAGCCCTGTCTCTCCAACTGACTCACTGCCGAGCAAGTCATCTTATCACTCAGGAACTCAGCTTTCCCATCTGTAAAATGGGGACAACTCAAGTCTGTTCTGGGTAAGGTTGCTGGGAGGATGAAATGAGACCTCATCAAGGAATTTGTAACTGAAAAGGCAGAACAAACGTGAGCCAGGTTGGGAGCAGTGGCCCTCATCCCCGTTACCACCACTATTGCCATCCTGCGACCATCCCCATCACCCAACACCCTCACGGTCCTTCTTCCTGCTCCCCAAATAACCACACTGCCACTGGCCCCATTCAGTGCTTAAGTTAAGTCACATTTAATGGTTTTTTGAAGGGGAATAGAGAAATCAGAAAAGAGATTACAGCGCTCTCAGTCAAGAAAGGGTGAACTAAAAAATATGGGAATATATTAAGCTTTTGATTGAAAAAATGCAAACGCAGTTCCTCCCACACTCACCCCTGTGTTCTCACTCATGCTTTCAGACACACACCCAGCCTCAGGCGCGCGCACACACACACACTCACACACACACTCCCAAACATGCACACGCTCCCTGCACACACACTCAAACACGCACTCCCCCCAGGCTCGCAGGGTGGGAGAGGGAGAGACCTGGTGCCGCCCCAGGGCCCCACCCTTCCCAAGCCCGCCTCGCTGAAATGGCAAAGCTAGACTAAACTCAGGCTCTAGGGGACACACACTGGGCTCTGTGAGCTGCACTGGGGGCAGGGAGATGGAGAGGTCGTGGGGGACAGGTAGCCTTAGACGATTCTGTTCTCCAGGATGGCCAGCCGCTTACTCACAGCTTCCAGTGGACTGGGAGTTAAGGAGATGTGTAGGTTGGCCAGAGCAGGGCAGTGACGGAGTGGCACCTGCACTCAGGGCCCCCCTTCCAGGACTTTCTCTCACTTCCCCCTCATAGCGTGTGCTCCCCCCAATGTCAAAACTTATCCATCCACAGCCCTCAGAATGGTGCTTTCCAAAAACAAGCAAGCAGTTACAGTGAGCCCGGAAAGCCCAGCGCTGTCCAGTTGCAGGTGTAGGCCTGCTGGGTCCCCACCTAGTTCTGCCTGAGCCAGGGGAGCTGTGAGGGCTCCAGCCCCATCTGAGTGGAGACTGGTGGGTAGTCATGTCACCGAGAGCTTGAGCAATGGAAGTCCGTGGGCACCATGTTTTCCTGAGCGTGTCCAGGACTCTGTGTGTGTCCAGTCTACAGCTTGGTTCCTGCCTTTGCTTTGGCAGGGTCAGTATCAAAGCCGGGGCCAGCCTACCTGGCCAGGATCCAGCCCGTCTTCAGCAGGAGGCAGGCAAGGAGGAGCCTGCCCCATCACACCACACAAGGGGCACGGCTTTCTCCTCTCCCGACAGGGACCTCCCCTCGCCTCCCCCTCCCCTCCCCCTCCCTCTCCCTGCAGCAGCCTCTGGAAAAGGATATGCTTCCTGGTCAGGGCCTGCAGCAGCCCCTCCACTTTGGTCCGGAATTTCACGATGGACTCGCAGGCACACAGGTCTTCCTCTGGGGTGGACAGAAAGTAGGGAAAGAGAAAGAGGATGGTGAGTGGTTGCCTGCCAGAAAGGCGGGTGGTCACTGCCCAAGGCCAGGACTAGGGTGTCTTGGGGGAGTGTGGGGCCTAGGAGATGCGAGAAGGCAGAGAGACACGTGAAATTCTTAAGACAGAGTTCCTAGGAATGATGGAGGGGGGACGATCCCTGAATGTCTTCCTGCTCCCTCAAAGCCCTGATAAAGAACTCCAATATTAGCTTCCCCACGCTGGTCACCTACTATGCAAAGGACACTGTCATCAGGGGCCTCTAGGTCATCATGGTGACTCCTCACCCCGATTCTTTGGGGTTGAAGTCATTAACCCCATTTTACAAATGAAGAACTTGAGAAGGAAAACAACTTGCCCTATGGCCAACAGCTAGTTAGTGTCAACAAACATGCAAACCCAGGCGTGTCTGGCTCTGGAATCCATACTCTTTACCACTGGGAACCAGCTGGCAAGGTCACCGGGGAGGATCAGGGGAGGAAGCACGGTTCAAATCCTGGTTCCTCCAGTTATTAAGTGGTTCCACCCCTCTGACCTTGGCTTTCCTGTCTGTAAAATGGACATAACAATATTCCTACCAAATAGGATTAAATGATTCATATTTGGAGTGCACTGAGAAGAGTGCCACATGTGTAAGAGCATTCAATATACAGTTGCTGGTTGTTAAAGTCTGACTGGCCAGGCTTCCTCCTGATTCTGCCAACTCATGATGCCACCCCAGCTCCCGTTTTCCCCACCCACATCCAGTCCAGGATGGTTACACACACACACACACACACACACACACACACACCCCTCCCAGAGCCCCACCTGCTCCTCCCATCAACACAATTTCTGGCCTCACTCACCCACGCAGATCTTCTTCTGCAACTTCTTGCCAATCTGGTTGATGGTCTTGAAGTCAGCCGTGTAGAAATAGTGCTCTGCCACGGGCTCCGAGGCAATTTCCCTCAGCTCATCCTCCACAGCGTTGCCCACACCCACAGCAAACATCTTAAAGCCTGCCAAGAGGAACAAGATGATTAGCAGTGGCAATAGGGACAGGCAGCCATAACTGAGCCTCCCAGGGAATCCCCAGGCAATCAACAGCAGACACCTCCTGGTGGCAGATGCTGGAATTGCAGGTACAATGATTGAGGAAATCAACATCTGTTGAGCTTCTACCATATATCAGACTCGTACTGACTGTACTGGGAACTTTGCAATCTCATGTAACCCTAATAACCATCCATCTGGTGGTTATTATTATTCTCACTTAATAGGTGATAAAACTCAGGCTTGTCCCAAAGTGGGGTTGCCTGCCAACAGTTGGTATGTTCTTGGGAACATTCAACTATAAAAGTTCCAAGCCTCACCTACCAAAGGACCATCAAGCCAGCCACTTACTTTTCTGGGACCTCAGTTTTCTCATTAGTATAAAAAACAGCTGGACAAACCAATCCCTCCTCATTCACACTGAATCTGGGTTTAGGGCACTCATCAGAACAGACATAAGATAAACTATAGTTGAGCTGTTCCATGTGTACCCCTGGCCACTGGTGGTGTTCAGGGTTCAGACAGCACCTACCAAGGTCCTTGGCTTTCTTGGCAGCATCATTAATGTAGTCCTGGCTCCGGCCATCAGTGAAGACAATGCCCACCTTCTGGGCACCAGGCCTGGCCCCGCTGGACACACTGAAGGAATTGTCGATGAGGTACTTGAGGGCAGCCCCGGTCATGGTGCCCTTCTCCATGTAGGACATGTTCCGCACAGCTGCCTTGATGTCCTTCTTGGTGTGGAAGCGGCCCAGCGGGAACTCCTGGCGCACAGAGCTTGAGTACTGTACCAGCCCCACTTGGGCCAGCTTGTCCGACACATCCAGCGTGTCCACAATCTGGTTGATGAACTTCTTCACCAGCTCAAAGTTCTCTGGCCGCACACTCTTGGATCCATCAATTAGGAAAACCAGGTCAGTAGCCGAACTGCCACTTCCACCGCTGCAGCCTGGTGGGGGGGGGCAGGATAGGAAGGCAGGGGAGTGATGCTCAAGTTCATAGTCATTCATCACAGCCACTGGCTGGGTACGCACCACACCCAAGATCTGTACGGAGGATCATCCCATTTGGTCCTCAAAACTTCCTCTGTGAAGCCTAGGTTCCTGGCCCCCGTGTTACAGCATTGAAACCCGAAGCTCTAAAAGCTGTTAAATCAGACAGCTCAGAAGTAGTGGCACCAAGATGTGAACTCAAGACTATGTAACTCCTTCCACCATATTAAACCTACCACCCACTGTGACGGAAGGAGGGACAGTAGTGAGAAGAGAACTGCTGACGCCAAACTCTAGAAGGCATCTATTGCAGATTGGTCCAGAGGCCAAGTACAGAGAGGCTCAGGTGGGCTTCCTGGGGAGGGGCCAAGGCCCCGTCCCCTGCCCGCCACCTTCCCCAGGCTTGCCTGTGTCCGGCCCACTGACCATTGCAGGTCTTGCCATCACTGTTCAGGGTGAAGCCCTCACGGCAGGCGCAAGTGTAGGAGCCCGGGGAGCTGAGGCACATCTGCTCGCAGTCATGGTCGCCTGTGGCGCACAGGTCTGACACCACTGTGGGGACAAGAGGAGACTCAGAATCTCATGGTCACGGGGCCTCGGACATCTTGGCAAGGTTGGCCCCTCAACACGCTCAGGGAAACTGAGGCCCCCGACTGGATGGGGTCCCAGACCCTCAGCCCAGGGCCAGAATCACTGCAGCAGTGCTGACATCCCCAGAGAAGGTGATATTGCGGATAATAAGCTAAAACTTCCCGCTAAAAATGTAGAGGCCAAAGAGGCGGGGCCTTTAATCCCCTTTGTTCACTTTTGTATTCCAAGTGTCGAGAACAACACGTGCAGCAGTGAACACAGCACAAAGAAGATGCTCAACAAACACTTGTTAGATACCACGTACTGAGCATTGTACTGTGCATGGAATTCTCACAGTCAGACTCATACTCTTCCTAGGCCCGCCCCGTGCCAGAGACCCACCTCTCCTCTGCAAAAGACTCTGAACTTTCTCCTGCCCAATGCCCAGGCCCCTCAGACCCTTCCACATCACAGAAGACTCTGGCACCCCAATACCCCACACCCCCCACACACCCCCACCCCCTCTACCCCCCCGCTCCCCACACACACACACACTCCCCCCCACCCCCACCCCTGTCCAAATAGCACAGGTGTTTTTAGGCCCTCCCCTTACTGGCTTCTGGCCCCTCCTTGGTCCCTGCCAGTACTCTACCACGAAAAGGACTTCTTTTTGGTATCGCCTTTCCCCAACTCCCTTAACCCCAGGCAGGGGACAGCCCCCAGATCAGGCGGCTCTGAGCCCTGGCCCCGGCCCCGAGGTTGGCTCTGTCTCAGTCCCTGCCCCCATATAGGGCACCTCCAGCCCAGGCCCCGCCCCCACGCTGCCGCTCTAAGCCACGCCCATTTTCTGGCCCCGCCCAGACACCGGTATACACCCCCACACACACCTCACTCCCCCAGCACCCCTCCCAGCCTGGTCCATCCCCCGCCCCACGCACAGCAGAAGGCCTCCTGGAACTTCTTGGACAGCTTCTCGATGACGCTGTAGCTCTCCACGTAGTCCACGTGCTCGTCCTGAGGCTCGCTGGCGATCTGCTGCAGCGTGGCCTTGTCCACACGGCCTACGCCGATGGCGAACAGCTCGATGCCACTGGCCCGGGCCCGCGCAGACACGTCCCGCACGCTGTCCTGGGGCCTCCCGTCCGTCACCACGATGACCACCTGCGATACACACGCGGGGCGTGTGTGAGGACCCGACCTCCCTCCCCGCGCTGGGTGGGCCGCTTGGCCCTCCAGTAAACCCTTAGGATGGTTGGCATAAGAGGAGGTTGACCCAGAAGGGCGGAGTGGCTAGCCCAGGTCACACAGCTAGTCGGCAGCAGGTGGATCTGGCCCCTCACCAACACCAGGGTTTGGGCCTAGGGAAAAGAACCTGGATAGCGGAGGAGGCAACAGGTTTTCTCTGACTGAGAGACGTGGCTGAGCTGTTCTCTAATCTGACTATGGGCTCTGGGTGTCTCCTCCCTCGGACATGACCGCCTGAGGGCAGAGCCTCGTCTGCCCTGTCAAACGAGGGCCTCTGACAGCCAGGCCCAACCTGCGCTCAACACCGTACAGTTCTACCCTTTGGCCACCAGAGGGAGGCAGAGGCTACGGAATGGCAGTTTTTCCTCCGGTCTGGACATTTTCTCCCGTATACCCTGGGAAGGTTGTTCCCACATTGATGCCCAAGGAATGAAGGAAGATGCTGCCTTTTCTCCCTCCATTCCCCAAGATACTACCTGCCCTTTCCTAAGAGGAAAACACTCTTCCCCTCCCACAAGGCACCTGTGTGCCGTACCCCAGAAAGGGTAACAGGAGGGGACCCTGGTGCTGAGCCGGCCCTCATCACCCCCTGCCGGAGCCTGCCCTGAAGTTGGGTCCTCACAGCTCTGCTGGAGTCTGAGACTCGGCATCCAGCCCCCTTAGCTGCTTTTCTCCTTCTGACCTGGGTCTGCTTCTGATTCCTGAGTCCCCACCCCTGGCCCAGATGCCCAACCCCTTGGATTGGGTCTTGGTGAGCTGACAGGCCTGGGTTAGAAATGCAGCTCCATGAGGCACAGCTCACCTTCCTGAGCCCCTGTTCTTTCATCTGGATAAAGGGGGTGTAGTGAGGCCCACCTGAGAAGGTTCATGGTAAGAAGCCCGGAAGGGGCAGCATTATTTTTAATATCATTACTCTGGGGCCCCTGGGGAGCAGCCTTGCACAATCTCTTCCCCTCCAGAGGCCTAGGCTCCTGGCACTGAAAACCTAGCTCTTCACTGTCACCTGCTGCCACGTTCCCGTGAGTCCCCACCTTGCTGATGTCCGGTGAGCTGGGGCGACCGCCCTCAGCATCGCTTAAGGCCTTGGTGATGGCGAACTGGATGGCCAGGCCCGTCATGGTGCCTGTGGACAGCGGCTGGATGCGGCGCACGGCCTGCAGCAGCATGGCCTTGGAACCGTGGGCCCGCAGCGGGAACTCCTGCTTCACGGAGCTGGCGTAGTTGACCACGCCCACGCGGGTGGCATTGGGCCCCACGTCCAGTGACTCGATGACCTGGGACAGGAACACCTTCACCTTCTCAAACTCCACCGGCCGCACGCTGCGCGAGCTGTCGATGACGAACACCAGGTCTATGGGCCGGGTCCGGCAGAGGTGCCCTGGGAGGCGGCAGAGGTCAGGAGGATGGACCAGAGACACTCAAGACAAAGGAGCAGCGCACCAGCAGCTACTTAGGTCTGGACGTGAGGCCCCAGGCAGAGTAGACCAGACCCGAACCAGGCTGGCTGGGTCCTATCATCAGGTGGGGACGCTGGAGCAAGCAACTTGCCAGAGGTTGCTCAGCCCGTGGGAAAGACAGAGGCTCGAATGGTGCCCTCACCTCTCTGAGCCTCAGTTTCCTTTCTGTACAATGAGCAGGTGGTCCCTTCCTTACAGGATCCTTTGAGGACAAGCAAAAAGGCACGTAGGGTGCCAGCACAGGGCTGGGCATGCAGGGTGTTCAGGGGGCAGCAAAGGAGAAGACAGCTTTCATGTCTCAGGTTTCAGCCCAGAGTGGCTACCGCCAACAAGGGGCAGCTCTTTCCCCTGGCTGGGCAGGAGGGCCCTGAGGGTGGGCCCTCGGGCGGGCGTGGCCTTGAAGGCCAACGCAGCACCTGTCAACATGGCCTCTTTCATCTGAGCATTAAAGCAAATCAGCAAAGCGGACCCAGTTTGCGTCGATCTGCCAGCTGGTGTCCAAGAGCAGGAGAACAGGCAGGAGTTCCTACCGGCCACCTTGGCAGCCTGACCAAATGGGCCCCCAAGACACACTCCCAAGGAGCGATGTCTTCCCAGACAGCCTGGGAGGCAGCACCATGTGCTAGGTGGTACACAGAGCCCGAGTGAGGTAGACAGGGGTCCGAAGCCCAGCTCAGCCACTCTGTGGCCCTGGGCAGATCATTGCACCTTTGAAGCTTCACTTTTCTCATCTGTCTGGGGGGAAGAATAGGCCTAATGCCTGGTGGTATCACCGGCCTGGACCTGCAGCCTGGTGGGACTTAGTACAAAGGCCA
This sequence comes from Delphinus delphis, assembly GCF_949987515.2. NCBI lineage: Eukaryota > Metazoa > Chordata > Mammalia > Artiodactyla > Delphinidae > Delphinus > Delphinus delphis. The sequence continues at coordinate 23,963,845 of NC_082683.1, forward strand.
GCCCCCTCCGTCCCACATTGAGTCTGAGCTGCTCCCAAACAGGGATGCAGGAAGAAGAATCAGGAAAGGCAAGGTGTACGGGACTGTCCCAGCCCCCAGCCACAGTGCCCTAGGCCCGGGTGTCAGAGGTCCTCAAGGAACCTCAGAAATCACCTTGCCGCTGGCTCCCCAGTCTCTACTAGCTGAGGCTACAAATGGGTAAACTGAGGCCCAGAGAGGGTGAGGGAACTGGCAGTGGATCAGGAGCCCAGGGGCTGAGGCTTTCTCGCTCTGTGGTCTTAGACGGGTCCTCTCCTCTCTGGCCTCTTTTTCCCCATCTGTACAGGAGGAGTTGGGCATTCTAGGATTCTGTGTCCAAGGCTGAAACTCAGTGGGGTACAGCCCATGGGGAGGCCAATCGGGAATCTGCTGGAAGGGCTGGTGGAAGGGGGAACCCCTTCTTGGCCACCCCCACGTCTGCACTTATTGGAGAGCCGTGAGCTCAGCCCTGGGCCTGGTGCAGCCCCAGATGTCAGCAGGCTCTCTGGGTAGCGTCTGCCCTTGGTGACCCAGAAGACCGAGGGCCCTGCAGTTTGCGTGGTCCCTGAGGACAGCCTGGGAGCTGCAAAGCCCAGAGAGAGGCTCAGAGAACCCCACTCATGTCCCTGGAAAGAACAGACAGGGTCACCCTGCCCTAGCCCTTGTGACTGTCACCATCTCTGTCTGCTCCTGGGTCAGCCTGCAGGCCACCCCTGCCTCCCTGCCCCCCTATCCCCATCCTGGATCCCACTTAGGCTCTGTCTGTCTCTGTGCCCGGTGTCCCCCGCCTCACATGGGCCCCCTCACCTCTGGACAGGGGCGCAAGGCCAGGTACGCGTGGGGCCTGCAGCAGCAGCAGGCCGCAGAGCACGAGGCAGGGGCCACAGAGTGCCCTCATGGTTCTGGCAGCGCGGGCAGTATCGGCGCAGTGGTGGGGACCAGTGGGGGCCAGGTCTTATCAAGCTCGCTGCCTGCCCAGACGGCCCCCCACTGACGTGGGGCGGCCCCCTTCGGGGGGCGGGGCCGGGCTGAATGGAGGTATGTGTGCCAGGGAGGGAGGGAGCCGCCCGGCCTGGGCTCCGGAGGCCCCTCTGACCACAAGGGCTCCTTTGCCTGCAGGAGCTGCAGCTGGAATCCAGGAAATCTCAGGTGGGTGGAGGGTGGCTCCTCCAGGGCGCAGAGCCTGCGCTGGCCCGAAGTTGCCACTCCCAGCCCAGGGAGACCTGAGTGCAGCGGCCTCGCTCCCCTGCACTGCCCGCACCCTCATCCCGCAGCCACGCTTTTCTCGCCCCTACCGTTCCAACCCCAGTCTCCCCGTTGGCCTCCGCTGCCTCTCCACACACGCCCTGCTCTCCAGCCGCGCCTGGATTCTGAGCTCTCCTCAAGCCTTTGTATACGCAGGACCATCTACCCATAATGCCCTTTCCTCCCGATCACTCTCTGCCTAACCATCTTGCAAGGTCGTATCGGGGTGAACGTGTACCCGAGCCCCTAGTATGTGGGGGGCAGTAGGGAAAGTGGTTGAAAGCTCAGACTTAGGAGCCAGGTGGCCTGGGTTGGCTTTGTACTGCCTGTGTGACTGTAGGCAGGTTACTTCACCTCTCTGTGCCTCAGATTCCTCATCTGGAAACACCGGGAGGGGTTGATTGGAAGAGCAGACTTATATGAACCATCTCACTGAATTCTCTTGACAGCCCTGTGAGGCAACCGGTATTATTACTCTCACTTCCCAGGTGAGGAACTGAAAAACAGTTTTGAAGTAACTTGTCTAAAGTGCAGCTCAGTGTCAGTGCCAGGAAAGGTCCCCAAACCAGTATTCTCAGCCACCCTGCTTGCACGGGTAAAGCTTGCACGGGAGGGGCCTTCTCCATGCCCACCTCTCCCGTGGCTCCCCTGGGGTTAGGACCCCCTCCCTGTGCTTCCGTGCCTTGACCATTTCATCCATGAGTGGGTAAGTGTCTGACTGATTCATCTCTGCGTCTGGGACCAGCCCAGGGTCTGCACAGAGGAGGCAAAAATAAGGCTTGTAAGTAAAGGAGTATAATCAGGAAGGGTCCCCACCATTGCATCTGGGTCCAGTAGTTGATGGGATAGAGCAGAGAGAGCATGGGCTTGGCCATCTGAGAGAACCACGTTCAAATGCACTTCTGCTGCTCACCAGCTGGGTGACCTGGAGCTGGTGACTTAGCCTCTCTGAGCCTCAGCTTGTTGCCGCACAAGATGATAAGGGAATGGTAGCTCTTGTCTTGCCTGCCTCACTGGAACCCTGTGAGGAGTCGATGAGAGGACGGAAGCGGAGATTGGGGACTGAAAGTTTATCATCTTTTGGGAGGTATAATCGCTAATACTTAAGGCCTGTGACTTCACTCTGTATAAATTATACCTCAATAAAAGGAAGTGTACAGATGCTTTTTAAAAAGTGATTGCCGGGCACAGCTGATCCAACAAACATTGTCACAATCTTCAGCGGTGATGATGATAACAGTCCCTTCCATGTGTGACATGGCACAGTCACTCGCTCTATCACCCTGTCTCCTTTGTTCCCCCAACAAACCGCTGCGGTCAGCAGATCCAACTGTATTAGCCCATTTGTCAGATGAGGAAACTGAGGCCCAGAGGGGTTCGTGACTTGCCTGAAGCCACCCAGCCTGTTTAGGGGCAGAGCCAAGCTTAGAAATCAGGTCTCATTCCCCTTTGCCCCTATTTAGAGAGCAAGGAAGTTAAAAGCATTTCCCTCTGAGTTTTCCCATTTTCATTTCATTTTTTCACAATTCACAGGCCTCCCCAGTTCCAAAAACCAGTTGAAATGGATTTCTTTTCTTCTCTGCAACTTGAAAGTCTAATTCTCTTCTCCAGAGATGCCACAGGGTGTGGTCATTGTGGCCCTTATCACTTCCCCAAATTGTGTTATGAATGTGGTATCTGGCCCCCACCCCCACCCTTGCCCCAGAGGATGTCAGCTCCCTCCCAGCAGGGGGCTTGTCTGTCTCATCACCAGTAAACCCCCCAGACCCAGCTTGGTGCCTATCACAGGGTATCTGGTGAGCAAATGAAGAAATGAATTAAAAGAAGGAAGTAATGATGAACTGGGTCCATTTCCATGTTAACCATCAAAGGTCAGGCTGGGGTCGGTGATGGTGACCAATGGCGAGAGAGGCACGGTGCCCGCCCCCCACTCCCCTGCTGAAGGTAGACGAGCAGAACGTGAGCTGGAGTCTCCTAGCCCACCACCCCTCTCCCCAGTGGACAGAACTGTGTCCGGAGCTCAGGGTACAAAGCCCTCTTGGCCAGGGCAGCAGCTGGGCCCATGAAACAGCTCTTTCAGCTCTGTCTCTGAATGGCAGGTCTATGGGCTCCTCAGAGGAACAGAAGCGCCTTTTCTGTGTCACTTTGCTTATTAACAGAGCCACAGAAACTGCTACAGGTAAGTTTTCAGGAACAGAGATGGGTTCCCCCCAAAGGGGCAGTTTTAACATTCCATAGTGGGAGTGGGGGCTTGGTGGGGAGGAGACCTGGAAGTTGAGTATATACATTGAGGAAAGAAAATAAATATTTGTGTTTTGAAAATGTGAAACATTTTACCCCAGGAATCAAAATCGGGAACAGTGTGGCCGGTATTAGCCAAGGAGAAAAACCGCGCTGAGGGGCCTCCATTAAGGCAGCTCACAGGCGGCCGCCAGCTACACAGGCGGCCGTGAAGCGCTCCCCCTGTTCCCTCCTTGTTTTCACACACCTCGGGTTTCCAGAAACTTAAAGACTTTAGTGTTTTATCCAAGAGAGAGGTTTTGTGATCCATTGAGAGGCCCCTGGGCACAGTGTGGGTCAGGAGAAAGCACACAGGACTCCCCCTCCTGTGCCCCAAGCTCAGCTCTTTTCCTGAAGAGCAAACCTGGGTATCTCTCGATGCAGGGCAGTCCAGGGCTGCCTGTCCCCTAGACCTTCCAAACCATCATCACCGTTTGCTAGATCCACATATACCTTTACTATTTTTTGAATTAATCTTTCTAACATTAAACCAACTCACTTTTGGACAAAAATTTCTCCTCTTTCTTATTTGAAACAACAGCCGTGAAATCGCTGGTTTGATGTACCGATGACATACTTATTCCAAAATGCCTTCAGATAAATTCAAAACTAATTAAACTTAACTTTTTCTTCCACGTATCACCGAAATTATCTTGCTTTCTGTCAGTGGTGCTCATGCCAGACATTGAGGAATCCTATGAAGTGAAAAAGTTTTGGAATCAGACAGAGCTGCGTTTGAGCCCCCGTTCTGTCACCTGCCAGCTCTGTTGACATCAGATGAATCCCCTCACTTTTCTGCTCTTTAGTTCTATGTCTATAAAGTGGGGGTCTCAATGCCGATGTCAGAGGATGGTGGAGAACGCAAGGTACTGAGTGCCGCATCCACGCTTACTGCTTTCGCAATGCCTTCTTGTATTAATCAGCGTAGAAGAGGCCAAGTTACTGCAGCAAGCAAGCCCTTGGATCACAATGGCTCAACACAAGGGTCTGTTTCTCTCCTGTGACACAGCCCAGCGCTAGACAGGACCTCCCCAAAGCTGCCTCTCTCTTGGTAGCCCATCATTTCCACATCCTTTGTCTCCAGACACATGGACAAGAGAGAGAAAAGGAGCACACATCACCTGACTCCACCTGGGGATGGAATGACTCCAAGGGGTGGGATGTGGGTGTTTAGCGAGAAGGACGTGCTCCATCACGCTTCCCAAGGAAAAACAGCTTCTGTTGGCCTTATATCACCTCTAGATGAAACTTCAAATTTAGCTGGGCATTTAAGGTCCTTCAAAATCTGTTTCTTGACACCTTTTCCAGGCCGTTGCCAGTCTCTCTCCCTCCCCCCACCATCCCCCTCTCTTCTCTGCCACAGAATGAGTCACTCCCTCCTCCTCTTCTCTCACTGAACATTTTTATTGGCTTTTATCCCTTCTCTGCCTCACTTCCCCACTCACTCTACTTCCTGGGACCACCTCCCAAATAAACAACCTGTACCCAAGTTCATGTCTCAGGATCTGCTTTGGGGGGAACTTAAGCTAAGCGAAGGTAAAGCTTTGGGGTCCAAGATGAGGATGCCTTTGGGGCCGTCCTGGGGGTCGGGAAGAACAGGACCCCAACAGGTGGGGAAGGGGAGGGCCAGGAAGGGAGGTGCCCCTACAGGACCCCAAGGGCAGCTAGGATCTGCGGGGCATGAAGCAGAATCCTCATTCACTGCATCTGCAAGTCACTCTCTGTTTTATACTTCCTTCCGTTACCCGCAAACTGTCGATAGTTTGGTTAAGGTGGTTCAAAAGAAAATGCAGATTCCCAGGATCCTTCCCAGACCCAGTGAGTCTGTATTTCTGAGGTGCTTCTGATGTAACTAAACCACCAATCTCACCCAACCTCCCATACGAAACATAAAGTCTCTCTCTGGAAAGCTGTCGTCCAGCCTATGGTGTTCAGCCTCTTGGATGGGGAGCTTGGTGCTTCCCAGAGTATTTTCCATCCGGCTCTGAGAGCGAGCCAGTCTCCCGGTATACCATGTTCAACGACCTGAAGATCATGGCCACACCCCCACTAAGCTGATTCTTCCCGAATGAAAACGTCCTCACATCCTACAACCATCCTTTACAACACATGGATTTCAGCCCATGACCAGTGGCATTTCAATTTGTCTCTCCCCCTCCTAAAAATGTGAGCTCTGAATTTAATATAACGCTCTGGCTCACAGAACAGAATATATTTTCTCTCCCAATTTCTAAGGTACCTAACTTCCCTTTGTGTTGCCTGAAATCCCTGCTGTTGTCCCCTCAGCCTCAACACAGAGCCTCTGGAGACCTGAGAAGACCACTTGAGGTTGTGTAAACAATGGTTGGCTTACCTGTTTCATCTTTCAGAACTCTGGACGTACACTGACCAAGACTTCAGACGTACAGGATTGTCGGTGCTGCCGTCACTTAGATGTTGAAGGACGAACAATAAAACTTCCTCCAAATCGGGAAGGGGCGCTACATTCTTTTTCCATTGCTATGTAACAAATGACCACAAACGTAGCAGCTTAAACACAGCACAAATATAGCCCCTCATGGCTCCCGAAGGTCAGAAGTCTGGGTTCTCTGCTCAGTGCCTCGCAAGGCTGAAATCAAGCTGTAATCAAGGCTGGGCCTTGTTCTTTTCTGGAGCTGAGGATCCTCATTCAAGCTAACACGGTGGTTGGAAGAATTCATTGCCTTGCGGTTGTCAGACTGAACTCCCTCCCCACCTCTGCTTGCAGGCTGTTACCCAGGGGCCACTCAGCACCCAGGGGTCACCCGACAGTCCTTGTCATGTGCTCTCCCCCAAGGCCTCTCACGCGTCACATCTCTCCCATGCCAAACCTCCTCTTTCTGAAGAGCCCAGTCCCTTTTAAGGGATCAACGGATCAGGTCAGTTTCACCCAGAATAATCTCCCTTTCTCAAAGTCAACTTACCAGCTAACATAACCCAATCCCAGGAGTGACTGTCCCATCAGAGTCCCAGGCTCCGTCCACACTCGAGGGGAGAGAACTAGACAAGGTCATAGGTCATTGGAGGCTTCTTAGAATTCTGCCCACCCGGTGGTATATATAGGCATAGAACAAGGGGAGGGAGGGAAGAGGACAGGGGATTGACAAGGAAATACAACATTTTTATAATACAAGTGAATCTACAAAGACAGAAACAGACTCACAATCATAGAAAACAAACTTGTGACTACCAAAGAGGAAAGGGAGGGGGCGGGGGGAGGGATTATGCGATTAAAAGATACACACGACCATATATAAAATAGATAAACAACAACGATTTACCGTATAACACAGGGAATATTAGCACAATATTGTAAATCAGATCTACTTCAAAAAAAATCTGATTCAAAAATGGACAGAGGCAGTAAATACACATTTTTTCAAAGAAGACACACAAATGGCCAACAGATACCTGAAAAGATGCTCAACATCACTATCAGAGAAATGCAAATCAAACCACAAGACGTCTCCTCACACTCGTTAAAATGACCATCATTAAAAAGACAAGGTAAAGCAAGCATGGGTGAGAACGTGGAGAAAAGGGGATCCTTGTTCCCTGTTTGCCTGTTGGGGGAAATGTAGATCATTTCAGCCACTACGTAAAACAGGATGACGATTTCTCAAAAAATTAAAAATCGATTTGGAACTTTATGCTACAACAAGGCCACTTCTAGACATATATCTAAAAAGATAAAAACTGTATCTCGGGGGCTTCCCTGGTGGCGCAGTGGTTGAGAGTCCGCCTGCCGATGCGGGGGACACGGGTTCGTGCCCCGGTCCGGGAAGATCCCACATGCCGCGGAGCGGCTGGGCCCGTGAGCCATGGCCGCTGAGCCTGCGCGTCCGGAGCCTGTGCTCTGCAGCGGGAGAGGCCACAACAGTGAGAGGCCCGCGTACCGCAAAAAAAAAAACTGGATCTCAGAAAGGAAGAAAGAAAGAAATACAGCATTTTTTAGTTCAGGAAAAGTTGCTTCAGGGTCAGTAGGGGGGGGACTAGGTGATAATTACACCAAAACTACGCCTGGTGGTTACTGAGTCTGTAGGTCCTTCCGCCTCCGGTGCCTTCAGCGACGGAGGCTGCTGGGGCAGCACCCTGTGGAGTCTGACCACCTGAGAGCAAGGTCTGGCCCTGTTCTCACTCGCAGAGTGACCATGGGCAACCGAGAGATGTTACAGTGTCAAGGTTGTTCCACCTACAGCCTCCATAAGGACACCCATCGCCAGGAACATCTAGATCTTTCCTTCCCACACTCTCCCTACGACAACTGCCGTCACCTCTCAGGGCAGAGGAGCTGGGAAGGTGCACGGTGATGTCCCTGGCAGGTTCCTGTTCCTTCCACTGTCCCACCTGAAGCCCCTTAGAACACCTTGGCTTTTCCCCAAACCCTCTGACAGGAGCTCAGCTCCACCTACATGTAAAATTTCAGCAGCTTGGCCCTGGCAAGGTCAAGGCTGAAAGAATTATGGTGTTGTAAGCTGTGAGTTATCAGAGGGGAGACTCCCAGGCTGGACTCACCCTCTGACCTGTGGTCGCGTCTCCAGGCCTTTGCCAAGGTTGCCTCCCTGCCTGGACTGTCCCCCCAGCACGTGGAACAGAGGAAGCTGCAAGGTCAGTGTCCTGCTTAACCACCTGGGCCGGGGAGACGGCAGCAAAACTGTTTACCAGATGGACTCTATTTGTTTAAGGCTGCGGCTCCCTCGTGCTGGCCGCTCCCTGCCAAGCCCACTGCCTATTGAAACGCCCTTGTGGCTAATGAGGCCCGCTTCCTCCGGGAGTCCCAGGGGAGAGGCTGGAATATGAGCGCCAGCTCCCAGACAGCCCATCCAGGTGGGCAGTGGGAGCCCATCCAGGTGGGCAGTGGGAGGGGCCTGTGGCCTCAGAGACCCACAGGAGCAGCTTCTCACACCAAGCGTAGGTGTTCTCACACCCCCCGGGCCCAGCTTCCTTTAACCTGGGACTTAAAACTTGAGTCTTTAAGACTTAAAACTATTTCATTGCAAATTGGAGATTTCATTGCCTGATTGGACGTGAATCCCTGGTCTCCCCAAAGTCAGCAGAGACCTCACAAAATGGAGAATTTGCCCATAAATCCAGGACAAGGCTTCTTCATCCGCCATGCGGGTATCATCCCCACCGCCCGCGGGGCTGTTGCAGTGTAGCTGTGCTGTCCAGATTTATGGCCCCTTCAGGCCACAGCCTCTGTGTATGTGAACCACTCTCTCTCATGGGCCGTCAGACCTCACACATGCTGTCTTGGTCTCAGTCCCTACAAGCAGTCAGGCGGGCTGGAAGCCAGAGGCTGGACAGGGCAAGGAGACGTGTGCTTTCACGTGAGGGCATGCCCTGGGAGGCCATGGGCCAGTATCACGTCCTGCTGACGGGTTAACGCCTCCGTGAACCCAACCGCTTGGTGACACGCCATCCACATGACATCCCACCCACGTGTCCACAGATGGCACTCACATCTCAACCTCCCTCCTTCCTCACTCTCCTGACTCCAGACCTATAGACACAGCTGCCTCCTGAGTAACTCCCATCATGTGGTCCCCAGGGTAGCTCAAATGCAAGCTTAGTGCATCTTCTTTTGTCCCCCGTCCTATACCCTCAGCTCAGAGCTAGGCACCACCATCCCAAAGACTCTCCAAACCTGGGCACCAGTCTTGTGAACCTCCTCTTCCTCACTTCTGCCCTGCAGGTCCTGCTTCCCTAATGCCTCATGGATCTACCCAGCCCCATGTCCACTGCCTGAGTTTGTGCCCCCAACATACCTCACCTGGACCACTTCCCCTGTCAGCTTCTGTCTGGGTCCTGCACCCACAACGGATGCCTCCTCTACCGCAAGCAGCGTAGGGCTCTAGAGCCAGGCCTAGAACGTCCTCGGTGCTGGGACGTTCAATGATAATTATGCCTCAGTCCCCATCTTCAAGGGGCTCTTCAAGTTTCGGAATCATGTCATCACTCTGCTCACCCTGCAAGGTGCCTGAGGTGGGCCAGGAAGGACCAGAGGGAGAAGCTCGGGTTCCATCAGGCCTGTCGGAGTCAAAGCCCAGCTCTGCCCCTTAACCAATGGTGACTCTGGGCAAGTGGCTTGCCCACCCTGAGCCCCAGGAAGCATCCTTGCATGGCACCTGCACGTGGGGCAAGTGAGAGAGTCACACAGACGACACACTGAAGTGCCCACTCAGTGACCGTTCCTGCTGCCATCACAGCCTTGAGAAACTGGGGTGCGCCCTCCCGCTCCGCCACAAGGGCTTGACTTTGTCGACTCTCCTTCCCTCCAAGAGACAGCCCGTCCGGATGGCGCTCACCTGCCTGGCCTGCACGAATTCCCTTTTTCCTGGGGCCAGCCCCTTTCCAGGCATCTGGTTCAAACAGGCCCTCTCAGTGGGTCCAACCTGCCCCGTCAAAGGACCCCGGCATGAGCCTCAAATGGGGCGTTGATAGGGCCGTGGTGAGGGCTGTCCAGCAATGGTGGGCTGTCTGGGCTTGGCCCGGGCCACGTGACTTCCCCAAACACAGCTATTTCCTGTTCCTCAGGCCAGCCCCCTCCCAGCCGCCTGGCCACAGGGCACAATTCCACTATACACCTCTGCCCGTTCTTTGGCTTCGAGCCAGGGTTGGGGTGGGAATGAGGATGGGGGTATCACCTCAGCTGGTCCTCAGGACACACGGCCATGGCCCCTCGGCATCTTCTTGATGAGGATGCAAGGCTGGAGGAAAGGCTAGTCCCCTCCTCCTGTGACCTCTGCCCCCAATCCCCATTTGATGGGGGCTTCTGGGGTGCCTCTTCATATGGATCTTCACGAGAAGCAAGAACTCACACAGACTGTGGCCCCAGCCCTTTTAGCCTCCACTTAAAGTAGAATGAAAAGGCACTTAGTCTAACCCCTGACTGCTGTGTGGCCTCAGGAAAGTCACTTGATGTCTCTGGGCCTCAATTACCTCATGTGTGAAAGGGAGGTCGCTGTCCGTCTCTATTAGAGCCTCACTTTATCAGTTGTTTGGGGATCTGATAAAGAGCAGATAAAACCTATGAAGAAATCTGCTGTCCCCAAGAAAAGCTGACAACTCCAGAAGGTTGACAATTCCTCTCAAATCCCCTTCTCTCCTTCTCCACAGGAGGACTTCACCAGCCTTCTTATGGGTCCCTGACTTTGGTCTCTTCCTTTCTAAAGCCCAAGCCCGATCCTGTAACTCCCCTGCCCCCAAACCCTCAAAGACTCCCCCTGTCCCAGGATGAGCCCATGCTCCTGGGCACAGCATTCAAGGCTCTGTTAGGTCTCATTTGGTACTGGGGGTGGAGCCCAACTCAGACTGCCTCGTGCTCTCTGCCAGCTTCACTCTCAGGCAGCTCAGCCCGAGAGGAAGAAGGCAAGAGGTGGAGAAAGAGAGAAAGAGGTGACTGAAGAATTTGATTCCTGGGTCCAGCCACGCCTGACCAGATTCCCTGGATTTTCATTTATGTGAGCCAAGAAACATCACGACCACCCTTCAGTTGTTGTTGTCATTGTTTTCAATAAACTTGGTTCACTAAGATTCCTGTTACTTGCAAGCATCTCCTTCCTGTAAAGGCCCTTCTTGGCTGAAGTTAGCCAGGGTGGGCCCGCAGCCAAAGAACCCTGATGTTCACAAAGGCTCTTTGTGATCCAGGCCCCCAGCCCCTGGCAGCCTCCTCTCCCTCCCCTCCCCACTTGCAGCCACACTAGGCTACCTCTCCAGCTCCTCTCCCCACTTCCACATCCTGCCACTTCAGCCCAAAACATCCTCCCCCAGTTTGCTCCCTGCTGCCCCTTCATCCTTCAAACTCAGCTCGGTGAAACCTCCAAGAAGCCTCCTCTGGCTGTCCTAGGTCCCTCAGACTTTCCCCGTGACGGGGTTGTCATCATCACAGGCCATGATAATCATTTACATGTCTGTCTTCCCCTTCCCCAGATGGGGGGTAACTGGAGGCTAGTCTGACCTATTGTGGTCACCCCAGTGCCCAGTGCAGGACCTGGCTCCAGGTGGGTGCTGTCCAAGTGAGTGGGGTCCATGCCTTATCAGGGAGACATCAGGGTGCTTAGAGGGGCCACGATTTGCGATCAGAAACAGTGCCAGGTCATGACACTCCCTAGCTGGACATGGCCTCTGAGAGTTTCTGGACGGAATCAACTGTCGTGTGTGTGTGTGTGTGTGTGTGTGTGTGTGTGTGTGTGTGTGTGTGTGTGTTGAGGTAATGGAGGCTCTGTTCCCAGGCCTGGCCATACACCATATTTTAGGAACCACATCAACCAGAGAGAAGCGTGTTGCTGCTTTATTGAAACTTCTTCCCCGTCACACAAAGCAATGACACAGGGGTGTGGTGGGGAGCCCCTTGCACAGCCCTCGCCCTCTGCACCCCCCTCGCAGACCCCAGAGAACCCGCCTCTGTGGCCTTATCTCCGCCTTTGGGTCAGCGACCTCGGGAATCCCAACCCCCAGGGAAGCAGGCAAAAGAGGGGGTGCAGGGACCAAAACCTCCCCTATGGCCCCACCAACACGAACCCCCCGGGCGGGGACTGTGCCCACAAAGGGTTTGCCTGTTTTGACTGAACTAACCTGTGGATTTAGTCCAACAAATGGGTTTGCCTGATTTCAGCGCTGAATTTCTGCTCGACCACAAGTGTCGGGCAGAATTGGGTGGCCTACAACCTATCTGGCAACGGATGGGCTGTGGGTCAGGACTCACAAGTACTGAATTGACCACAGGGGGCAGCCGGTTATTGGACTAGATTGAATTGAATGGTTTGGGGGGCTAAGTTGATTTTTTTATTATTGGATTTTATCACTATTCTAAATTAACTGAGGGTTGGCTGACTTAATAATTGCTTAAGGAACTGTTGGAAGAAAATGGATGGATGTATTCGGTGGGGAGGACTAACTGATGATTACTTGACTAAATTGCTCTGCGAATTGACAACTATTGACAAACTGACACAATGGACTCTTTTGTTTGACCACATTGTTTTCACTGAAATGACAAGTGTGTTTTTGATTTGTCAGCCACTTGGTAAAACTGGTCAAGTTGAGAGGTATTTAACCAAACTCACTGACTTTAGAAAGACCAATCGTTTAAACCAACGTCAGAGCTGATCAAAAGAAGCTGAGTGCTGTTGGACTGAATTTTTGAGACCCAATCATTCAGCCTAAAGGGGTTGACCCAGTTGTGAGCATCTCCCAGGCCCCGCAGGAAAAGCAGGCCAGCGAGCGGGACACAAGCGGATTGTCCTGAAGTCAGCCAGGTGGTTCACCCAGGCCACAGGGGCCACCTAAGCAAAGAAGCGGATTGCGAGGTAGCTCCGCCCCTCCCAGCACCAGGGCTGGGGCCTGGTGGACGTCACGCCTCTGAGTATGGGGGTGGTGCTGGGCCCCCCTCCGGAATCTTGTACGGCAGAGACACCGCTTCCTCATAGGATGGCAGGACCACCTGAGAGAAACAGAGAGATAAGGGCCGAGAACTGACCAGATGCGACTCTACCCCAACCTGGGGTTAAGGGGCTCCAACCCCCACCCCTGGCAAAATGATGTTGATGATGATGATGACTAGCATGCCTCGGGCACTTACTATGTGCTAGGCACGGCATGCATGAGACAGGTACGGTTTCTGTTCCTGTAATGGACAGACTTGCCTCTGCCTGTTCCGCATCAAGCCCCCTTGTTTTGATACCAACACACTGTTTTCCCTGGGAAAACATCCTCAGTCCATGTGCTTTCAGAAGAATTGATCTGGGGGAGTGGACATGAGACCTCATGTCTGATGGGGTGGTCGCTCAAAGTAGAATCTCATCCCCCTGGCAATCGTCACTGGTTTGGCGATAGGCTTGTAACCCAAGCTGGACCAATCAGACATGCTTCTGGGATGTCTTTCTTACCGCTGGGGCTGCTGAGAGGGTGGGATGACAGCCTAGGGATTTGGGCAACCATTTTGCTACCATGAGGAAAGGGCTGCCTTTCATCCTGAAAATAAGATCATGTCTGGACATCAGGCTTCAGCCATGCCTGAGCCAGACCTACATTGGACTTTCAAGTTCTATAAGCTAATAAATTCATTTTATTTTTTACATAAGTGAGAGAGTGTTGGGTTTCTGACACTTGCAACCCAAAAAGTTCTTGACTAATACAATCCCCATTTTACAGTTGAGGAAAGTGAGCCTCCAGTAATTTAAACCAGCTGCACTTTTCCCATCACTTTTCCAATCAGCTGCTTCTAAGCACACTTAATCCCTCTGCCTGGAAGGCCCCTTCCCCTTTCCCAGCTAACTTGTACCCGCTGACAGTCTAAGACTTGATCAAGTGTCACCTCCTGCAGGAAGCCTTCCCTGACACCCCAGGTGAAACCAGGTGCCTCCTCCATGCTCCCATTGCCCCTGTGCTTCACACCAAGTTGTAATTGGATCTCTGTGTCTAGATTCACTCTGGACTATACTCTCCTCCAGGACAGGGTGGCATCTTAGTTTTCTCTGCATCCAAAGGGTTGGATATGAGTCCAGGAAAGAGTAAGAAGCATAAAATGTTTAACGCATGAATGAATGAATAGAATCCTAGACAATCAGAGTGGAAAGAGATCTTCCCATTTCTTCTGGTCCAACCCTCATCTTACGAGTGGAGAAACTGAGGCCGAGCAAGGCAGAGAGACCTGCCCTAAATGATACAGTGAGTGGCAGAGCTAGGACTTGACCCCCCCAGCAGGCTCACCTTCTGCAGCATCTTGGAGCTGCTCCTCTCCTCGGCCGAGTTCATGTACTTCATGAATCTGTAACATCTCCACACACACTTGAACATGTAGACCTAGAAAAGAGACCCAGGTCAGGCTGTGCTTTGTGACCCTCCTTCTCACCACCCCAGCAGACCCAGGACAGATGCTGGGCGCTTCCTGGAGACCCCCAGCTTACCCTGAAAGGTCAGACCCCTCTTCTGGTTGGAGGGGGCCTCACCTGCCCGTCTCAGATGTTCCAGGTGTTTCCCTTTTCACTGCCCCACAGACTCATCACAGAAAGGAGCTTTTTAGAGGCCCCTGCACCACCCTCCAGCCTCCCAGGCAATAATCCTGCAGATTCTGCTTCTCCGCCCCTGAGGACTGAAGCTTACCATCTCCTGAGGTGGCCCCGCCCATCCTGAGACAGAGCTGACAGTGGGAAATGTTGTCTTCAAAACTGCTTACGATATGTTGTTGTTGTTGTTTTCGCGGTACGCGGGCCTCTCACTGTTGTGGCCTCTCCCGCTGCTGAGCACAGGCTCCGGATGCGCAGGCTCAGCAGCCATGGCTCACGGGCCCAGCCGCTCCGCGGCATGTGGGATCTTCCCGGACCGGGGCACGAACCCGTGTCCCCTGCATCGGCAGGCGGACTCTCAACCACTGCACCACCAGGGAAGCCCGATATGTTGTTTTTTTAAAGCAGATTGTCCAACAGTGTATGCAGTAGTATCCCACGTTTATAAATGCAGAAAAATTATATGTATGGATGTATATATCTGTCAGATAATGTGAGCAACGGCTTTCTCTTAGCAATTGATGTAAAATTGGGGAGAAGGGTTCCAGGGTGGGGAGTGAAGTCCCCAGGGGTGTGTTCAAGGAACAATAGCCAATAAGTCTCTCTCTGCCCCCAAAGGAAGGAGAGCAGGTCTTGGCATCTAGAAGGTCCCTTGTTTTATGGAGCCCCATGATGGGGACTTAAAAGGAGCAGAAATAAATAAAATGAATTATGAAAGAATGAAGTACGAAGGGCCAGGGCAAAGCAAGTAGGTGAAGGGTAGCCAGTGAGGCAGAGTTGGGAGTCGGGGTACAGAGAGAACTCCCACTGGATGAAGATAAAGAACAGGAGAGGGGTGGGGAGGGATGGAGGTGTGTGGTGGGGTTTGGGCAGTTTCTCTCTAGCAGAGTCTATGACGTAAACCTCCACGTTGGTCCCCCCAAGCCTTCAGGAATGTTCTCACTGTGCAGCACTAATGCGCTTGTGCTAGGTCAGTCCTCTGAGGAAAGGTTAAAAGGAGCGAAGTTGTTTCCAGTTTGGCACTGGGTGAGAGCAGAGACTGCTCAGGGCCTGGGATGTAAGGAGCCAGTGATGTCTGGCTACACCACCCACATAAAAAGAGGGGGCGGAAATGCACCCAGATATCAGAGGTGCTGCTCTCCGAGTGGCGGTGGTTGGTGGGCTGATCGTCTTCTTTCTGCTCATCTGTAGTTTCTAAATTTCTACAGTGATCATATGTTACTTTCACAATCAGAAAAGAACACTTTTAAAAGCCCTTCCTTTTCTTGAGTCGACATCAGCCTCCCTGTGGCTTCCGGCCACAGGGCCCCATTGTGGCCTCTAGAATCCCCATGAGAGTCCTTTGGGTACTTGGAGGCTGCGATCAGGTCCCCCTTGAGTCATTTCTTTCCCAAGCTGAACTGCCCTGGTTTCCTTGACTCCCGAAGACGGCAGCGTTTTCTTGCCTCTTCACCCTCCTGTTGTGCTGCTATTTTTTTTTAATATAAATTTTTTTATTTATTTTTGGCTGCGTTGGGTCTTCATTGCTGCACACGGACTTTTCTCTAGTTACTTCGAGAGGGGGCTACTCTTCGTTGCGGTGCGCGGGCTTCTCATTGTGGTGGCTTCTCTTGTTGCGGAGCACAGGCTCTAGGCACGTGGGCTTCAGTAGCTGTGGGACGTGGGCTCAGTAGTTGTGGTTCGTGGGCTCTAGAGCACAGGCTCAGTAGTTGTGGCACACAGGCTTAGTTGTGGCACACAGGCTCCGCGGCATGTGGGATCTTCCTGGACCAGGGCTTGAACCCGTGTCCCCTGCATTGGCAGGCGGATTCTTAACCACTGCGCCACCAGGGAAGTCCTGTGGTGCTGCTATTAGTGCACTCCTGTCTGTCACCATTTCTCCAAGAACTGGGACCTGAAACAGGACTCTATCCTCTGGGCCTGACTACCCGTGAGAAGAATAAAACCAATCCCCTCCACCCTTCTCATCACCAAACCTCTAGTAATATGACCTCAGGGCTCATCTACATTTTGGTGCCTGAATCACATAAAGCTGTTAACGTGGGCAAAGCAAGACTTAGGTTGTCCCTTTCACAGGTGAGACCCAAGACCCAGAGAGAAGTGACTTGAAAACCAACCACACAGCTAGTGAGGGGAGAGCTGGGATTCAGACCCAGGACTTCCTGAATCTAATTCCAGACAAAATAGCTCCTCCTCCCCCTGGATCAGGTCTCTCTGAGTCACACATTAAGTCCCCGACCCTTGAACACAGGTGGGTCTTCACAGATCCACTTGCTCTAAAGGAGGCGTCCCCGAGGATCCCACGTGTGGGCACAGGGGCTGGTGTGGGGAGGGCTAGAGTTAGGAGCCAAAAGCAGCGGGGGCAGGGGTGGAAGACACACTTCCCTGCCTCCTAACAGTCTGGCATGGGTGGGCCCGGGGCAGCTCAGCCTCTCCACCCCTCCCTGAGCCGTGGGGCAGGGGCCGCTCACCTTCAGGATGAGGACAGTGATGAAGGCGATGGAGAAGATGAACATCATCTTGATGAACTGGTTGTGAGCCATACCTTCCTGGCTGGGGAGGTAATTCTGCAACAGATGTGGGGGCCACGTCAGTGTCTCTGGCCATAAGGAACTCTAACAGTACCCACACATCGAGGAATAAAAGCCAGCTCTCCACGCACACAGGAACGTGCAGTGGCACCACCATTATCCTGGCCCAACCCTTCAAGGGCCCTAGGAGGCCACCTACCATCAGCCTCATCTGACAGGTGGGCAAACCCAGGGAGACAGATGCAGCTGATGCCTGTCCAGGTGACCATTATCTGGCTGCTGCCCCATCCCCCAGCTGGTGGGCCACACCCGTGTCCTTCTCTGGAGGATAGTCTTGGTTGACGGAACCACCTAATCCTGAAATACCTGGGAGGTATGCCTCATCCCCCAGGGGCACCTCACAAGCAGGACTTGTTGATGGAAGGTTCCTGCTCTGGTGGGACAACTGCTGTGGCATTTGCAAACATGTGCACACATCCTCTGACATCCTTCCCTCGAGTGTGGGCTAGATCTAGAGACTCACTTCTCACAAATAATAGGATGTGGCAGAGGCGAGTGTGATCTCCAAGACCACAGGGCCACTTCCTCCTTGCTCTCTCTCGGATACTCACCTGGCGGGGGGGGGGGGGGGGGGGGGGGGGCGGGACCGGCAGCATGAAGATGTTCAATCAGCCTCATCAAAGGCGCACACGGTGGGGAATCGAGCCAAAGATCCCACAGCCACGCCAGTAAGCCAGCTTGGGAGTGGATCCTTCAGACCTAGTCAAGCCCTTGGCGTCCACAGCCCCATCCTCATCTCAGGTGCAACCTCAAGAGAGACCCTGAGTCTGAACAACCCAGCTAAGCCACTCCCACATTCCTGATCCTCAGAAACTATGTGAGGTAACAACTGTTTATTGTTTTAAATCACTGTGTTTGGGGATCATTTGTTAGACAGCAATGAAAACACCAATACTATTTCTGCGCTGCAGTTCATACTCCAGGGCACCCTCTGGGATCTAGCAGCACTACTTCTAAAGCCACATGTCTGCCTGGCTTCTTCCTTTTGTCTAACTTGCTTCCCTCATTCCTTTCAAGTTTCTTCCTGAGAGCTCTCCTTCAGGAAATCACTCGCACAAGAACCCCTCTCCAAGCTCCACTTTTAGAGAACCCAGCCTAAGCACTGAGGCACAGAGAGGGAAAGCAACTTGCTCAAGGCCACAGAGCCAGTGATAGGAGCAGACCCTCAGCCCAGACTCACCATGTGGTTCATGGACTTGAAGTTGAGATAGGTGGGCACTTCCATGTAGGAGCTGCAGAGAGTCAGGATGCTCAGGCAGAAATCCAAGAGCTGCAGGGTCATCAGTGGGACCTTGGAGGGGCCCTTTGGAGGAAGAAGACAGACAAGCAAGTCAGCCCCAACCCAGCGGCCTGGGTACCACGGGGCACACAGTGGCCCCTCAGCTTGAGAGACTGTCAGCCAGAGACATCGACGACTCCTGGTCCATGGTACCCAGAAAGAAATGGAGGTCCATTTCTCAGACGTTCACACCATGGGCTGGTGCAAACCCAGGACTAGGACCAGGGTCTCCTGACTCCCAGCCCAGGGCCTTATAATGTAGCTTCTCAGCCTCCTCAAGGACCACAGTCAGGGGAAGTGTGAAAAGCAACTTTGGGGAACTGCGTCTGTGATTGGCACCAGGCGTCGCGGGCATTCCCACCAAGGATGTTCACCATCCTTACCTTCCTTTCTTTAATGCGGTTACAAAGGAGAGACAAAACAGGGGCTGGGGAGGGAAACGGGGCACGTCCCGGTTCTTATGGTGTAAATTCACACGTGGTTGGCATTTTTTCTGTTCTTACCACGTGCTAAGCACCCTGTGCACGCTTTCCTCATGTACTGCTCATAAGACATATTGATGAGACATGATCTCAAGACACATTTTACAGGGAGAAACCTGGGGTGAGGGACTTCCCTGGTGGCGCAGTGGTTAAGAACCCATCCGCCAATGCAGGGGACACGGGTTCGAGCCCTGGGCCGGGAAGATCCCACATGCCACGGAGCAGCTAAACCCGTGCACCACAACTACTGAGCCTGTGCTCTAGAGCCCACGAGCCACAACTACTGAGCCTGCATGCCTGGAGCCCATGCTCCGCAACAAGAGAAGCCGCCACAATGAGAAGCCCACGCCAACACAATGAAGAGCAGCGCCCCACCCCCCGCCGCAACTAGAGAGAGCCCACGCGCAGCAACAAAGACCCAACGCAGCCAAAAATAAATTTAAAAAAAATAAGAAGAAATGTGGGGTGACTTGGAGGAGCTCAGGGACTTGCTCAAGCTCACCGACTAGAAAGGACCCTGGGGGCTCCCACGCTCACTGGCCTGGGCTCCTGCACCTCCCCCGCTGGCCGGCTATGGGACATGGGACATACTCACCGCCCGGCTGCTGCTCCGGGAGACAAACTTGAGGTAGGCGGGCAGCTCGATGTAAGAGCCCAGCAGGGTGAGCACGCACAGGAGGAAGTCCATGATTTGCAGGGACAGGAAGGGCAGCAGGTACTTCTCCCGGTTCTGAAAGGCAGGCCCAGCATGGTCAGGGGCCCCCTGCACAAGGCGCTTCCATGCAGCCTGATGGCTCCACGGGCCCCCTGGCCCACAGGTCCCTTCCGTCCCGGGGAACTCGGTGCTCTCCTGAATCACCTGTGGATCTTGGCCGAGGTCACCCCATGGGGATCCACGTGCCTTCCTCTGAGTGAGGCTCTGGGCGCGGGGAGAAGGTAAGGCCCAGGTCCTGAGGGTGAGCAGTCTCGGTGTCCCAGGAGGAACCGGGAATAGTTCCCATCTACAGAGATAAGCGCCTGGGGGCTCCAGGACCAGGGTCTGCCTCAACTCGCTCTTAAGAACCCAGTGACCAAAGACTTTGTGTCCATTTGACAAATGAGGAGGGATCAGAGAAGACTTCCTGGAAGTGGGGGCACCAGGGCGAGAGCTGGAAAGAAGCAGGAGGGAAGGGGAGGGTATTGGTGGCAGAAGGGCTGTCCTGAGCCAAGGCCCGGAGGTGAAGAAACTTGTGCTGCTTTAACAGTGGGTCTTGACTCTGTGTGGGCCACCCCCGGGGATGTTCAGTCATAGTGAGGGACCCTGGGAGGCTGAGGCTGAAATCCCTCTCCTTCAACTGAAAGCAAGTGACCACTATGACCAGTATAAATGGGTAGGAACCCACAGCTGGGGACAAAAATCACAGAAAAGGTGGTTTCGTGGTTTCTCACGTGGTTGTCTAAAATCACTCAGGAGGCAGCCGAAACAGCCCAGACTGAAGCTCAGGGGCTTCAGGGATGACCTGACCCATTTTCCTAGCTGGGCCATTTGTGTTTCTGCGTGGACCACCGGGAACCAAGGTGAAATCACTCCCTGCGGTGTAGGGCTCCCGAGAGAGCAGCGTTAGCTAGGGAGTGAACAATGGCATTTCAGGCAAGGTGGAGACATTCCAAACCAGCACCAAACCTCCAGCCCATCCTGCTGGCCCTGGGAGTGCCAGTCCACCACTGTCTGTCCAGGAAGTATTCTCTTTCCGAGGTCTGCTCTCATGGCTATGTGGCGGGGCCCTGGCTTCCTGCCCTGCTGAGGGCCAAGGGACAGACGGGTTCCTTTCTGCAGGAGGCTGAGTCACAGCCCGCCTCTCCCTCTCAATCGCCAGCTGGATGGCACTGAGCTGGACGCATCTACACCCTCCCCTCTGCTCCTCTCACTGATCTCAAAACCCACTGCTTTCTCCCCTCTACCTAGGCCTCAAAATGACCCTTCTTTT
Source organism: Delphinus delphis (assembly GCF_949987515.2). Taxonomy (NCBI): domain Eukaryota; kingdom Metazoa; phylum Chordata; class Mammalia; order Artiodactyla; family Delphinidae; genus Delphinus; species Delphinus delphis. The sequence continues at coordinate 23,984,734 of NC_082683.1, forward strand.
CTTCTCTACCAAATTCCCTGCCACCATTTGCAGTTCAAAAGGATGTGGGTTGCCAGCTAGTTCAGCCGAAGTGTCAATGATCGGCAGTGGCCGCAGCCGGCTGTGCACACCCCCGTGCATGGAGGGTGTATTTTCACAGGGAACCGAGGCCTCCAACCTGACGGATCTGGTGTGAAAAAGGGGGTTTCCAAAAAGTAAGTGTGAAGATTTCTAGGGTGCAGATCGGATCTCCTCCAAATACCCACCTCCCACCTCCCAGCATCCAGTGCTGTCCACATAGTGGGTATGAATAGGAGGGACCCGGGAGGGCAGCTGGGCCTCCTTGCCAGCCCGCAGATCCTGTCTCCCCTTCCCCTCCCCGACCGGCACTCACCTTGACCACGCCCACCAGCAGGCTCAGGCTGATGATGAAAAGCATGGTGATGAGCAGGAAGCTGGAGATCAGTTCCGCTGAAAGGCGAAGAGAGCGGTGAGGGGCCCGGAAGTGCCCCCAGGAACCCACACCTGGGGTTCCAAGGACCACACTTTGGGAACCACTGGTGTGGGCACTATGCCCGTGAACCAGAAAGCCCAGGCCCTGCCCTCCTGCCGTTCTCAGTCTTGAGGGGCACACAGAACATTTCAGGTGACACAGGACAGTATAACACAGGGTGCAGGGTGGGAAGGGGGCCTGGGGTCTGCCTTTACCGGGATGAGGTGGGGGAAGGCCTCTGAGGAGGTGGCCTGTGGGCCGAGTGGCCAGGAGTCCAGATAGGGACCCCAAGACAGGGCCCAGCTTGGTGGGGTCAGCGCAGCTGGAGCGCGGGGAGTGAGGGGGAGCGTGGACGGAGCCACGAGGTGTGGGAATGTGGCCAGGGAGGGCAGCAGGGGCTGGAGCCCCCACGAGGAGCTGCGATTTTATTCTGGGTGACGGGCTGCTATCGAGCAGGAGAGTCCCGCTGTCACCGTTCTAAGCTGATTTGGTTTGCAAAGCGCCATCCTATCTGCTCTCACACCTGGAGACTTCAGTGTGAACAAGTGGAATTTCTCCATTTGCAGACGTCAAAAAGGACAAGTGGCAGAGCCTCAACTCCACCCCTAGCCGGTGCCCATCCCCCTGCTACCCCACCCCACTTTGGCTTCCCCTGGACCTACCGATCCTGAGGTAGCCTGTCTTCGAGAACTTGCAGGAGGCCTTGCCGTGGGCCACCTCCACTGAGTGCTCAATGAACAGCAATACGCTCATGATCTGGGGACAGAACAGAGCATCAGTGAGCCGGGGCCTGCACAGCTCCGCCACCAACCCCTCCCACCCCGAAGGCGTGCAGTCAGGGCCTGTGAGGAGGGGTCCTGGAAGAGATGGAATGAGGGTCAGTGGGGCACCCCAGGTAAAGTGTGGCCTGTACAGGTAGACAGCTCAAGCTCGTAGTTCCTCCTTCTTCCTCTTCCTAGCTGTGTGAGCTTGGGCAAGTCACTTGACCTCTCTGTGCCTCAGTTTCCCCATCTGTACAATGAGAATAATACTGATAGCTTCCTAAGGAGGCAGATGGGAGGAGTAAATGAGAACATCCCAAGAGGGCACTTAGAACCACACCCAGTTATCCATAAAGTGATAACTGTGACCTCTGAAGGTCAGGCTTGAGGAAGTGGGGGAGACTGAGGGCTCTCACCAGTGACTGGGCCCCTGCTCTGCACCTTGTTTTATAATGACAAACTCTGAGCATTATGGGATCTTAGTCACAGCATCTGAGCATCACAGAACTTCAAGTTCTTGGGATCATCAACACAGGCCTGGGAGCATCTGACCTGTGAATCCCAGCCCCCATGGCCCCTCAATTCCCATAGGCAAAATGGAGATAATAATAACACCTGTCTCATAAGGTTGTAGTGGGGCCAGATGGGATAATTCACTTAGAGTACCTGCCAAATAGTAAGCGCTCAATCTGTGCTATTATTATTGTTATTATTCCCTCTAGACTATAGGTTCTAGGTAGGGAAGGACTGTGTCTCTCTTGTTCACTGCTCTAGCTGTTGTAGATGAATGAACAGAAGGATGGATGGAGGGATGGATGCATGAACGAATAAACCCTATTCCCTCAGGGGAACCTTGTTAAGAATGACAGAGAAGGGGCAAATCTAATGGGCATGAGTGTTGCCATGGCCCTGGCAATAACTGAAGTCCAGCCACGAAACTGCAGATTGAAAGAACCTTGGAGGTCACCTTACCCCTGCCCTCCATCTTCTAATGCAAGAATACTGTGCCATGCAGCCTCTACTTAAATGCTTCCAACCACGGGGAACCCACAACCTTCTGTGTGTCCATGTTCTCACAGCAAGGCTTTCCCCCCGCCATACACACACACTTCTCCAGATGCCATCTGCCCACTCTGCCAACAAGATGTCTCCTCCCTTGTAGCGGATGTCCTACCTCTATTAATATGGCCTAAGTTTACACTGGCTTTCTAGGCGGCCCTCCACTAGTAACTGACGCTCGGCTGACAAGCAAATAGACACCCACCATCTGTTTCCCCCTAGCTGATTGTGTGGGTTTTTTTAGCTCAGACATAGGTTTCGATTTGTCTTCGTACCATATCACATCTTGTTCAGGGGACAGAAAGGGACAACAGAGAAGACTGATGAGGAACTGGGCTCCAGAGCCAGTCAGAGGTGGATTTGTATCCAGGTCATTATGTGACCTTGGGCAAGTCACTTTACCTCTCTGAATTCCCTCATCTGGAAACTGGCAATCACTGGATTTAATAAGGAACAAATTGCATTGTATTTGCGAAGCACTGAGCTTGGAGGCTGGCAGCGGGTGCTCAGCAAGTATAATCTGCTTTTGGCTGGTGTGAGCTTACGTGGGGCAGTCTAGCAGTACCGTGAGGAGAGTGCCAGGGGGCTGACAGTGAGCTTGTTCTAGCTGCCCCCTCTACGTGGTGTGGGGTGAACCAGAAAGGCTTTGTTTCACCAGGAGAGTGCAAAACAGCTCAGAGCGGAAAGCAGACATGGCGGGGGCTGTGGCTGGTACCCACAGGAAACAGCTCGGAGAGAGAAATGTGGCTTCCTCATCCCCTAAAGCCTGGAGCTCCAGCCCCTCTTCTCCCAGTTTCCCCTGTAATGAGGAAGAGAGAAAAGGAGGCAGATGACGGTTCAGTCCAGGACAGAACAGGGCACCCTGAAAGACTGGGAGCTCTGGGGCTCCTGCGGTGTGCCAGCAGAGCACAAATGAGTCACCACAGCTGGGCTTAGAAGGGCGCTAGCATTCATCGGCCGTGGCACAAGAAGGCTTTTGAAGTCCCAAGAGTCCAGGATTGTCTGAGATCTAGATAGAAGCTCAGAATCAGACAACCCCAACGTCCAATCACTGGAAAGAGCCTCTGCCCACTTATTTTATAAGTTCCTTCTGCTTGTTTTCTAAGCTCAGAGAGGTTAGGTGGCTCGCCCAAGGACACACAGCAAGTTGGGGACAAAGTGGAGACCGGAGTCCCAGTGTCCCAGTGCTGTCCTGATGCCTTCCCACACACCCCACTCCCCGAGTCACCTCAGAGCCCTGCTAGCCCCGACCCCAGAGGGCTCAGATATTTTGATCATGTGCCTATGTCAACAAAACCTTTTGCACACACTACTCTCTATTTCTTGATTTCCAAATTATATGCATGTGCTCCTGTCTTGATTTATAATGAACATCATAAAACACACATACCAAAAAAAATCCAGAAATGAACAAAGAACATGATTGACAAATTTAGAAATGCTAATATTGCCACTCCGAGGCCCCAGGGGTCACCTTGGGTATCACCCCACTTTGGAGACCAGTGCTAACCCACAAACCACTCCCCAGATCCTCAGTTCTGGCCCCAACATCTCCCACAGCCCTGCCACCATGTCTGCAATCCTGCCATTAGCGTCCCAGCTGCCCCTCTCCAACCACGCCTCCTGAATATCCTGGGACCCCAGGAAGGGGAGGGAAGAGGAGGGACACTTGTACAGCCCGACTCCATGCCAGCTTTGCCACCCACACCATCCCAGCGATCCTCCCAAACCCAGCCAAGAGACTGTTCTTAATGCTCCCACCCCCATATCACAGATGAGGAAAGCGAGGCTCAGAAAAGTCCAGTAATTTGTCCAAAGCCCCCCAGCTGATCATCTGTAGGGCCGCGATTCAAACCCAGGCCAGTGGGCCCTGGATCTGATTCTCTTCCCCCCTCCACTGTCCTCCCAGCATCTCCCAGCCTCCTAGCTCTGCCTGGGGCCTGCCCTCCTCGCCCACTCCCATGTGGGTGCCCAGCAGAGTCAGCAGGGCACCCACCTCCTCTTCCCTCTGCCGTCTCCTCCACCTCCCACAGCTTGTGCAAGCAGCAGCAGCAGACACCAGAAGCATTTCTACTTTTGTAAAAACCACCTGTGTTTAAAACCAACCTCATCCTTTACTCCGTTTCACCTTCTCAACCATCCTGTAGAGAGAGGGAGATAATTCTGTCCCCATTTGCCAGACGAGAACCCTGAGTCTCACCGAAGGCAAGAACTAGCCCCAGGTCACAGAGCAGGGCAACCTCAGAGTCTGACTCAGACCTTCTGCTGGCCCCTAACCTTCAATGGAAGACACCAGTCCCTGATCCAGGAGAAAGATAGGCGTCTCAGCTCCCTAGGAGATGGGGTGGAGAGGAATTGACATTTCTTGTGCACCTACCGTGTGCTTGGACCTGTACACACAGGCTTGCACCACCATCTCCCAAAACCCTGCAAGAGAGGCAACATTTTCCCCATGGTATAGATGAGGAATAAAGGCTCAGCAAGGAAAATTCACACGCCCTGTGTCACGTGGCCAGGCTGGGATGTGATCCCTGTTGCCTGGGTTCCCAGGGTCCAGGCTCCACTCAAGGCTGAGTGGTTGCTCTGGGGCCCAGCCCTGGTCTCACCAACCATCTGGCAGCTGACCCCCATCCTTGGACACCCGCAGCTCAGAGGACAGCAGCTGGAACTTGAGACCGCTCCCACTGCCTCACGGCTGTGTAACCCTGGCCAGGTCCTGGCTCCTCCGTGGTCTCAGTTTACCTCCTCCAGTCAACGTGGAGAGTCACCCCTATTCGCACTGGAATGATTGAACTCCTGCCAACTGCAGCACGTCACACCTAGGCTGCCCAGGGTCTCCCACCCCAGAGCTGCACCCCACTCATCAGAAGGCCCTCACTGCTCCACCCAAGTCCCCAACCAAGAGCTGTTTGTAATTCCAGAAAGTGCCTGGCTTACCTGTAGCATAAGCTGGGAGAGGCCAGGAAACTCCAAGAGTCAAGATTTCCCAGGCCACCTGGCTCTCCCCTTCCCCTCACGCCCCTGGTTTCCCCTCAGGGAGAGGACACAGAGCTGCCCTCTCCCTGATCTCTGAGGACCTGCCTGGGCCATGACTCATGCCCTCCTGCTACAAGAACGGGTCTTCTCTCCTCCCACAGTGCCCAGGCAGATGGCATTCACTCGCCCAACTTTTCCTCCATAATAGCATCTCCTCACTCACTGTACCTTAATTCCACATGGTGAGATCACGTGGTTAAGAGCCAGGTGCTGGAATCAAGTGACCAGGGCCCCAGCCCCAGCTCTGTGGCCTTGAGCAAGCCACTAACCTCTATGATCCTCAGTCTCCTCATCTGGGAAATGGGGCTAATAACTGGACCTGCCTCGTAGGGTTGCTCTCAGGTCAGATGACGCGCCCGCGCCAACCCTGGCATACAGCAAGTGCTCCATCAGTGCACACTGCTGGACAGGCACACGCTTGCTCCCTCGTTTCTTCATCCAGTAAACACTCTCTGAGCACATGCTGCCTCCAGGCCCTGTCTGGGAAAACCACGGACCCTGGCCTGCAAGTGTCACAGTCCCCAGGGGAACCCAACAGGTGACCAGTGTGTTTAGAATCACGACATGGGACATGCAGGGGACTCAGAGTCCCCTGATGAGGGAGTGATGACAGCTGTTTGGAAGGCACAGGGAGGGTTTCACAAACAGGAAAAGCTTGACCGTGGCAGAGAGGAGAGAAAAGCATTCCAGCCAGAGTGATCATCGTGTGTAAAGGCCCAGAGCCAGCAGTACAGACCCAGCGAAACTCGGGGGCAGGGAAGAGGCAGGGAAGGCCTCTTGCCTGAAAGAGGGGATGTCACTTGTGGGAAAGTGAAGCCCAGAGAGAGGCAGTAGCCAGCCCAAGGCCACACAGCAAGCGTGTTGCAGAGTCAGAATCAGCCTCAGTCCTCCTGACACCACACCAGGGCTCGGGCTGCATGACCGAATCAGTCCTGGCCACGCTCAGCACGCCCACTGCCACCTCCACTCTCCATTCCCCTTTCTCACCTCTTCCCTCGGCTTCTCCCTGGTTTCAGTTCTCATTTTCATCCCCTCCCCGACTCTTCTTTCTCAGTAACAAACACAACTTCCCTAAGCTGAGCAATGGAGGAAGTGGCTGGGAGGCCAGGAGAATTTCTACTTGTTTTCCTGGTGGCTCTGAGAAGCAACCAGCAGCCTGAGCTGAAATGAAGGGGGCAGCAGTTGTAGGAGGAGAGGAAGAATCAGGTAGGGTGGAGGGATGAGAGCACTACTGAAAATGGCCGTGGCCATAACGATGGCGATGCCGCAGCTGAATGGAAGAGAGATGAGGGTCAGGCGGGACTGACAATGGTGACACGCTGGGAGGCGGAACTGGCCGTCCCATGGCTGCATTTGGCAGGCCGGTGACAGTTATGACCCTCTGGGCAGTGATAATAGAGGTGGCGGTGGATGCTGCAGGGGTGCTGGTGATAGAGGTAACCACAGGGCTGCTGGGAAGTGGTAATTAACTGCAATGACAGTCAGGCCATGCTGTGCTGCTGCTGTTGATGGCAGAGGTGAGGGCATGTTCTGATGGTGGTGACACCAGATCCCCTGGCTCTGGGGATCAAACACCAGTTCCTGGTCCGAGAACATGGGCCCACCCTCTCGGACCTCCTGGGGGGCTTAAGACACACCCTCTCATAAGCAGGCAGGCAGGAACCCATCCTCTGAGCTTCCGGGGGATAAAATTTACAGGGACACCCAATGCTCAGTGAGCATTTACTGTGTGCCAGCCAGTGCGTGGACACTTTCCTGTCTGTTAACTCCACTTCTCCTCACAAGTCTGTGAGGTCAGGACTGTTTACCCACTTACGTCCAAGGAGAACAGGGACTGTGGGTGCCGCGGCCGAAGCGGCACAAGGAGTCCGGCCTGGGCTTGTCCTCAACCCTTCCCAACAGAGATAACGCCGTTTGCACAATGGGAAACCGGTCCCAAGTGCACAGCCCTTCCTGCCCCTCTCCCCTTCCAGGGCTGCTCCACCCTGACCCTACATCCTCCGGCTCTGGCGGCCTAAGAACTCAGGGGCTCTGACACTCAGACTGTTATTATTATCACTGTCGTCCTCTTCGTCTTCAGCAGCAGCAGCATCGCCCCCACCCTGAAGCTCAGTCCCCTCTACCTCACCCACCCACCCTGTTTTCCCTGGGGGTCCCCTGGGGCTGTCTGGCGAGAGGATGGGAGCAAAGAACCAGATGTGTCAGCGTCAAGAGGAAGCTCCCCTCCCCTAACCCCACCCCATACTTCCTGTCACAGCTTATCGGGGGCGACTGCGTGGGGATCATTCCCCCGCCGCTGCAGCACTATCTCCCCAGCCGCCTCCCCAGCTGGCCCAGATAAACATCACGATGTGCCCCCCCACCCCCACCCCCCCCGCCAAAGCCAAGGCTCAGCTGTTGCCCCAGCCGGGCAGCCTTCACCTCCCTGGGAGCCTGGCTCCTCTGGAGGCTGCGGCTCTGCTGTCCACCCTCCCATCCCCGCCCCCTCCTACTATTAATTGTCCCCCCACAACCCCGCCTGGCCCCTTTACTCCTCTGTGCCTCAGTTTCCTCATCTGTAGAACAGAGAGAAGGCTCCACCCACTAGCAAAGCTGTAGTGAGGAAGGAGCGCATGAGGTGACATATGTCTGCTACCAAAGATGATGATTCAGAAAGATCGAGTGACCAGCAGAAGCATTTGGTGTGGACTCCAAGCCACAGGTCCCCGTGGCCGTTGTAATAGCCCACCCTGGAAACAACCCCAATGTCCTCCCCCAGTACAACAGGCCAAATACGTTGTGATATATTCATGCAGTGAAATACTAGACAGCAAGGGGGAAATGAGCTGGATACACACGGCCACACGGAGGAAGGTCGCAAATGCAATGTTGAGAGAAAGAAAGAGCCCAGGTTGTGTAATCTCATCCCTGGGTACTTCTAGAACTACGTGTGTTGGAAGAAGTCAGTGGGGCCCACGTAGTGATGAGGTGGGGACACCAGGGGCCCTTGGGGGCTGGTCCCATCCTATTTCTCAATCTGGGTAGAGGTTACCTGGCTGTTCACTTTGAAAAAGGTCACCAAGATATGCACTTATATAAATTATGCATCAATAAAAGGTTTGCAAAAGTAAAATAAAATCGAGATTGGTTGCCACCGGGTCAGACCCTGGGGATTTCACAGATGGATCAGGCTGGGCCAAGCCCTGGCTGAGCCTCCGGGCCTCCAGGGCGGACCACATGACCCCCAGGACCCCAGCAGGTGGGGGTGGGAGCTGCCCTGGGATGGAGGGAAACGCTGGGAGCTCAGGGTCCAGGAGTGGGGGCTCCAGGAAGGCTTCTGAGAGACAGTGAGTCTTAAAAGAAGATTTCTCCCAAAGGGCAGTGGGAAGGGTGTTCCAGGCAGAGGGAACAGCAGGGGCGAAAGCAAAAGAGAGTGAGACGCATTTAGGAAACTGCAAGAAGCTTCTCTTGGGGAACTGTGACTTGGGCTTACCATGTGCCAGGTACAGAGGAGGCCCCCAGGAAATGGCAGCTTCTGGGTGGCTGGGCCAGTGGAGGGATGCAGGAGATGCTAGGGGGACATGTGGTTTTACAGGGATGTGACTTTGGGGTCAGCAGGGGTGGGAGAAGGAGCACCCCGGGCAGGGGACAGCTTGTACAAAGGCCGGGAGCTGGCAGAGATCACAGTCCGGATGGCGTGTGCCAAGGTTCATCACCCTGCAGGGTGGGAAGGGCCAGGACGGGAGCAGCTCGCTCTGGCACCACGTCCAGGAAAGCCAGCATGTCATCCTCTGAGCCCTGTCCCTTGCCTGTGCCCTGCGTGTGACAGCCCAGCAAGGCCTGTCCTCTGCTCTCTGCCCTTTGACCTTTCAGACCTGCCCCCATGAAAGAAGACAGGATGGCAAGCCTTCCCCTGAAGGAGCAGGCACTAAGGGCAAAATTTCTGGCCCAGTGAACCCCAGTGGCTTCTGCCATTCTTGGTAGCGGGGGCAGTGGTCATCCTTTATGGGCACCCATTTGGGAGCTCAGAGTCAGCCTCCAGGCTGGGTCCACACCCCCATCCTCCTCCACTTCTTGAGTATCTAGAGAAGTACCCTGCACCCACCAAGCAAGCCCCATAAAACATCAATTCCTTATGTACCTTCAGGGCAAAGGTCCCCACGTGACAGTAAATGTTACTATGACTGGAGCATTTAGGAGAGGCCAGGTCCCCTGAACACTGACACACACTCGTTCATTCCTCCTCGCCTCAGCCTTTTGAGGCAACTTCAATTATTATTCCCATTTTCCCCCCGTTTTGCAGGTGCCATTGAGACTGCATCTTTGCATGTGGGCCCTGTGTTTCTAAGAACGAGGCCCCCCGGATATTACGGTTGAACCCCACCCCATTGCTGCCAAGAAGCCTGCCCCTCTCCCACCGCGGTCTGGAGCAGCAGCAGGGGAGCCTGGGCCCCCGAGCAGGACACCCGGGCTCTTGTTCTTTACCTACCCCGGGCTGCAAAGTCGCTTGGCCTGTCCAAGCCTCGGTTTCCTCTTCTGTCAAATGGGGGCTCCAGGGGTAGCTACAATGTGTGAGGCACTCGCTGGGCGCTAGGTGTGTCTCCCACCTGGTTTCCTTTGAGTCTCTGACCTTGCAGGTCATAGTTATTGGCCCCCAGTTGACAGGGGAGGAAACTGAGGCTCGGGGAGGGGGAGGGACACGCCGGGCCTGCAGCAGGGCTGCGGGGTGGAAGGCGGGAGCCGGCGCCTCACTCTGTACAGCTCCCTGCTCAGCTTCCTGCCTCATTAGAGGTTCTGTGCACCCTCCCCTTCCCCTGGTGGGGTGCGGGTCCCCTGGGAGACCAATGCAGGCCTCATAGTGAGCTCAGAGCGAAGCCCTGGTTCCAGGCCACTGCCCTGGGCTCAAAATAAAAGCCTCACTTCCTGGGAGGCTCTGGACTAGGGTGGTGACCAAGAACCTCGGCCCACCCAGGCTCTGCCTTCCAGCCACGGGGCCGGGTCTGAGTGGGGCCCCAGCCCCTGCACCAGCCCCCGGACCCTCCCCCAGGTTGGTGCCTCTCCCAGCTATGGCCCTCTGACAGCAGTGGGTCCCTCTGACCAAGGTGATGCCCGATGTCTGGAACCACCATTCCCTACCCCCCATTCCCAGAAGCCCCTTATTTCCCTTCCCTTCCCTTCCCTTGGGCCTGAGAACCAGGAAGTGGGGAGGGGATAAGGCCCAGCCTGGGGTCTGGCCTGTCCTGGCCCACCTCACACAGATGACTGGTCACCATCACTCAGCCCACCAGGCCTGGTGCAGGAAGAGACCAACTTTGCCCCCAGAAGGCCCTGCGTGTCACCCCGTTTTGGCCCAGGGGGTCCAGTGGTCCTCTCGATGGCTCCAACATTTTATAAGCTAGAAGGCAGAGTGCACACCCCAGAGATGGGGAGCACAACTGAGTTCCCACCAGGGCCCCTTGGTCAGGGCACTGGGGAGGGGCCACGGCTCCCACTCTACCCCACATGGGAGCATCAGGCGTGAAGGCAGAGGTTCTAACAGACGACCTAACAGTTGGGACCTATTTTTAGGCCCCAAACAGATGAGCTCTCGAAAGGGGAGTGGCCTCTGGTCACGTCCCACAGCCCACACTGGGCACTCGCCTGCCAGCCCTCCTCTCCAGTGGGGTCACATCAGCTCAATACCTCAAAACAGTCACCCTGAGACAGGGACCACTGGCCCCATTTAACAGAAGAGAAAATTGAGGCTCAGACAGCAAAGGCACCTGCCTGCTCAAAGTCACCTCATGAGTGAGTAATAGAGACAGGTCTGTGATCTTTTCCATCCCAAAGTGGAGCAGAGAGAGAAGAGCCACTGGAATTCTGAGGAGGACAAGCAGGAGGGCTTCCTGGAGGAGGAGACTTCCCATGAGCTGGACCATAAAGAAGAAATGAAGACTGGGTGACGGAAGGGTCTCTCAGAGAGACAGACCACCCCTGGGCCGTGGGCCAGGTAAAGAATTCATTTGTTCACTTGCTGGCTCATCCCACACACCAGGGTGCTGGTAGCTGGGGCCTGGAGCAAGACCTTCCCCCACCTCCCTGTGTGACCTGGAGCAAGTCAGGGACCCTCCTGGGCCTCTGTTCACCCATCTGTTAAATGAGAGAACTGGGTCAAACAGAGATCCATCCTTCTACCATGAAGCCTGAAAGAAGTCAGGCATTTGGTCCAGTCTTAACCCTGCTGACCTCTGTAGCCTCCCCCACCACACCTCACGACCATCCTGCCCTTGACCCCAGCTCTATGAGCTTCTCCGTGCTTCCAGAGCATCACCTGACCTTTCCTACCTCCCCGCCTTTGCTCTCTGCTCCCTCCACAAGCATATGCCCTTTTCTCCCCCAACATTCCCAAGCAAAGTCCCACTCATCCTTATCACTCCGGCCTCCTCCCAAAAGCCCTCGCTGAATCCCCAGCGTCCACCCCAGGGCTGGGCTAAGGCCTCTCATCTGTGCCCCCATAAGAGCCAGCACTGTCATCCATCAACGCCATCATCACAGTTTTTCCTTGGCGGGTTGGAATCCCTAGAGGGCAGAGGCCAGGAGTGAGTCAGGCCCATGTGCTGGCCTGGGGCTGGGCACCAAAAAGAAAGACACGTTTGAGAACAAATCTGCCTTCACTGGAGGCTCCTTTAAATAATGGAGGTTAAGTGCTCTATTATTAGCCGTGCCTCAGACACGGAGCCTGTTGTCAGCACAACCGTAAGTCAAGTGGTCAGACCCCAGAGCACCGGTAGAGCAAGTCACTTCACAGTAGAGAAACCTGACAAACGCGACCTCAGCCAGGTGATCAAGGTCAACATCAAGTGATAAGACACGCGGAAGTACACCCCCTTGATATGAAGTGCGGAGAAGGGCACTTTACCTCTGTGGTCATCCTCCCCAAACACATTGCCCAAGTCTAACCATGAGAAAGCACCAGGCAAGTCCCATTTGATGAATATTTGACAGAATACGTGACTAGTACTCTTCAAAACTGTCAAGGTCTTCAAAAACAAGGAAAATCTGAAAACTCTCACAGCCAAGAGAAATCTAAGGAGGTGTCATGACTATATATAACATGGGATCCTGGAAGAGAAAAAGGACGTTAGAGAAAAGCTGAAGAAATCGGAATAAAGTATGGACGGTAGTTAATAATAGTATATCAATATTGACTCATCAGTTGTGACAAATGTACCATATTAATATAAGATGCTAACAGTCATGGAGCCCAGACGTGGGGTATACAGGAACTCTGTGCTATACAATTTTTCTGTAAATCCAAAACTGTTCTAAAATAAAACGTTTATTTTAAAACGTAATACATGTTCATTGTACCAAATACAAAGAATACAGAAAAGTAGCAAAAAATGAGAGCTTTCACAATCTATAACCCAGAGACAAGCCATGGCCAGCATCAGTCTCATTTCCTCCCGGCCCTGTTTTGGTGTATCCTGTTGCTACAGGGTTGAAATCGCCACAGCTTTAAGCTTTTGATCAGACAACAAATTTCTAATGGAATTCCAGGTGCCTTGGACAGGAGAGGTTAGGGAGGGAGATATTTCTAGGCAAAAAGGTCTTCTGGGTCCCTATCTCCCGCCATTAACTTGGGACAGACATGCTTTGGCTTGCCAGGCAAACCAGAACCAAAGAGGCCAATTTACAAAAGTTCTCTGACTCCTCTGTGTGTGCAAGTTGGAGTCAGAAAATGTTCATGAACCAGGGAATCCTCTACACAAACCCAGTGAAATGCTGAGGAAGGTCCTCCAGCCATTGGACACGGATGTCCTCCAGTAATAACGGCCCGATGACTCAGTAAAGTGGGGCATTGTCTCAGGATGCCAAGAGCCCGATTTAACCCTCCCCAGAGGGGTCCGGTCCACGAATAGCTCTCCGTGCGCAGGGCCGTCGCCCATGACTGGCTCCAGACGACGACCAATCTGGGTGATCAACACATCTGGATGGCAGCTTCTCTTTTTCCATCCAGATGTTCGAGGCCCTGACAGCACACCTGCCGCCCAACTGCCAGGCCACAGAGAAAGCCCCCAGGCCCTGCCCTTTCTGGGAAGGAGCAGAGGCCTCTTACAGAGGAAGCAGGAGGATGACCCTCCACTGGAATCACTCAAGGACCCCAGCCCAGAGAAGACCTCCCGGGGCCAGTTGTACAGCTTCCAGACTTTTCTTCTGTTCTCCTGCCTTCGGGTCTAGAACATCCCATGGCTCCCCATGACCCACATTAAAGACAGTGGTTCTCAACTGGGAGTGATTTCAGCCCCAGGAGACATTTGCAATATCTGTAGATATTTGGGGTTATCACAGCTGGCGGTGTGCTACGGGCATCTTGTAGATAAAGGCCAGGGATGCCGCTAAACATCTTACAATGTACTGTTCAGTCCCCACAACAAAGAATTCTCCAGTCCCAAATATCAATAGTGCCCTATAGTGAAGGCCCAGCCTCCAGCCTGTCCCTCCAAATCCCTCCCACCTCTCGCTGCCCAACCTAAAGCCCCCGGGTTAGTCTATGTAGGGTCCCCTGCACAAGCCACTGTCCTCAGCCTCCACACCTCTGCACACCTATCCCTCCCCCATCCATACTCCCCACAACCAAACTCTACACCTCTGCCAGTGACACCTCCTCCAAGAAGCCTTCCTTGATCACTTGCCCACACATCCTCCAGCTCTTTGGGCAGGAACTGATGTCACTTAACTGTGTACAGGTGAGGACCTCGGACGGCATGATCAAAAAGAAACCGCAAGGGTTACAAAACCCAGGGTTTGCAAGTCAGACCCAGCAGCCTGCAAATGGATTTGACTTGGTCTGCACAGGGATTTCTTTTTTACCTCAAATCAGTCATCAACATGGAAACAGCAGAAATTGTGACATAAAAGCCTCTGTTTCCTGTTTCTCCAAATGTCAAAAGAGCAGCTGCTGGGGCCCACATTCCTCCATGGCAACAATCAGCGGAAACAGAGAGCGGCCGCCAGAATAGACCCAGAGCAGGCTCCCCAGGTCACTGCAAGGTCCATCTGCCCCACTACGCTCACTTACAGGAGCTGCCTGGCCCCTGGAGGCACTGGAGTTTGAGACCTCTGAGCTGGTCCATACCCTCTTGTCCATCATCTTATAAAGGAAAAACTGAGGCCCAAGGGAGCAGCTTGTCCAAGGTCACATAGCCAGTTAGTGGCAGAGCAGGGGTAGGGACCCAGGGGCCTGCTTCCCACGGCGACACCCCTGCTTACTACACTGTGTTTCCAAGAATGTTGCACAATCTGAGAGCTTGAAGAGGCCCTAAGGACTTGGTCTGGGGACAGTCAAGAGCCATTCACTCCTCTCAGGAGCACTCTTGCGTTGGAGAAGCTAGGCAGAGCAACCTCTGGGCCCCGCCCAAAATCAGTGTTCTGAGGTCTGACTGCTTGACTTACAGGTGTGCTGGCAGCAGGCTCCGTGTCTGAGGCACTGCTAATAATAAAGCAGTCAAACACCTGTCAAGCACTGCTCTGTGCCTTGTAGGTATTTACTCCCTTGATCCTGAGAACAACCCTAACAGAGAAGTATTATTATTCTCATGCCCATTTTTTAGACGAGGAAATGGACATTCAGAGAGGTTAAGGAAGTGGCCTGAGGCTGCACAGCTAGGAAGTGATGAGGCCAGGATTTGCACACAGGAGTCTGGATCCAGAGGCTGTGCACCAAACACTGAAGAGCACCAGCCCTCCGAAGGCTGGGCTCTTGCCAGCAGCCCTGCCTGCTCTGCGTGCGGCAGGAAGCAGATGCAGCCAGGTCTGAGCAGTTTCCAGCGGCCCACCACAGTGTGCCAGATTTAGGCTAATTTTGAGGAAGACCTTCCAGGCTCATAAAAGAACTGTTAACCACAGGCCCTGAGTCACCCTGGGAGGAAGGCCCCCGGGTCTGGGGGAGCTGAGTGTGGCTTGGAGCTGTGGGCTGGGGGGATAGTTCTGGACGGGGCAGAACAGAGACCCCAACCTCCAGCCACCAAGACAGAGGGGGAGCCTCTGGCCCCAGGGGCTGTGACTCACGCAGAGTCACTCTGAGTTAATAAGAGACAAGACTCCGTACCCGGCTGTGCACACCAGCCTCCAAAGGGGAACCTCTGGGCCCGTTCCTCCTCGGCTGGGCCCACAGGCGCTCAGGCCAGGCCAGGCACCCTGCTCGTATGTAAGCTAAGAGGATACAGCCCCCTCCCTCGCCTCTGGAAGCACAAAGGGGAGGTTCGCACTTCTCATCCCCTCCAGTGGCCCAGGCCCCATGCCTGTGACCTGACCCCATTTCCTGACAATGATCCCAGCTCACATGTCTCTCAAGATTCCTGGCTTCCAAAGCACTTTCACATCTGCTGCTCCGTTTGTACCCGGATGAACTTGTGGCTGCTAAAGGTCCCATTTCACAGAGGCAGAAACTGAGCCTCAGAGAGAATGTGAGGTACGTTTGCTTAGAACAAGGACCCCGCCTCCCACTCCTGCCACTGCTGCAGGGTCCCCTCCCCCGCTTTGGACAGAGAAGGAGCCCAAGGCCCGGAGCAGGGCAGGGACTTGTCCAGGGTTCCAAGAGGAGGTGGTGAGCAACGGTCCTCCCGTTCGAGGGGTCTCTATAGATCGGGGCCGCCCTCACACACACACACGCACACAGTGTCCCGGGCCGCCTGCACACTCACCACATGGTAGACGGCCAGGGCAGTGGTGGCGATGCGAACGTTAAAGCAGCAGCAGGTTTGGCGGATGGCGGCCGCGCGGGGGGCCATGGTGTTGCCTCCCCTCCTCCGAGGCACTGACAGGGAAGGAGCCAGGAGCCTGGAGCAGAGAAGGAGCCAGGAGCCTGAAACAGGGCAGAAAAGGGAAAGCTGCGGGCGCCCTCCTCACTTCCTTCCTGCCCCTCAGACAGGCAGGGGTAAGGGCGTCACAACTGGGGCGGGGCAGCTGGGAAGGGCCCCAGCTTTCCTCAGAGCACGGCAGCAGGCCCCTGCCACTCCCAGGAGGGGCTTCCCTTACACCGTCGGTACCTACCACTTGCCAGTCCTGGGGTTTAAGCAGTTTCACCCATGCCTTGCTTAGAGGATGCTCACCACCACCCTTGGAAGCAAGGACTGTTAGCAATCCCATTTCCAGATACAGACACAGAGGTCCGGAGAAGTCAAGGCATTCAGCCAAATCACACAGTAGTCAGTGCTGGTGGCAGGATTCAAACCCAGGTCTGTCCGGCTACAAAAATAGCTATTGTCTAGTATTTCCTACATGTTCTAAGCATGGTCCTGGATCCTCACCTTGAATCCTCTAACCATCCCTTTAATCCTCTCCTCAACCCTTTGAGAGAGATACTATTATTATCCCTACTTTGCAAATGAAGAAACTGGGGCGCAGAGAGGGGAAGTGATTTGTCCGAGGTTACACAGTTAGCCCGTGGAGGAGTGGGAATTTGAACTAAGGCTTGACTGGTTCTAGAAGCTGTCCCCTCGGAGCTGGTGTTCTCTTCACTCTACCCCAAGCCTCAGAGAGAAGCATGTCTTCCTGAACTCTGTCCAAACCAGGACAAGAATAATTACTAAACAAGTCCATCAACGTGCGTCAGGCCCTGGGCTAGGCTCTTCCCACAGCTGGGTCATTAATGCGTCACAGCAATCTGGGAGACCTGCCGTCAAGCCCCCCTTTGTGAGCCTCAAGGCCCCCTGATGCTCCCAGGCAATCAGGGATCCCCCCCCACCTCATTCCTGGGAAAAGTTGGAATTAATCTACCGTGACTATTAAGCAAGCTACACTGGGATCTATACTCCCTTCTCAGATGATAAATTATCCATCCATAGGGCAATAAAGGAAGGGAATATGAGGCATTTGCAGAATTCCTGTAAGAAGTCTGCTCTGCCCAGACACTGAGCTCACTATGTGAATCTTCCAATGGAGAACACAGCAGGACCTGCCGTGAAGTCCCACCCTCTTATGAGATCTCAGATTTAGGATTGGTCACTACAGCTGCCCATCATTTTTACACCAGGAGAGGTTATAAAAGGTCTCTTAGCTCCTCCCCCTTGGCAGGAGTTGCTCTATTGGACCTACAAAACTTGGCTGGAGGACTTGATCAAGCCTTTCTCTTTGCCAATGAGACCAAGGGGGGCTCTACAAGCTTGGGGCTCCTGGGTGACCCAGCCAATCCCTTCACTACTTCATTTTCAGGCCTGTCTTTCCTTTGTTATAGGCGTTGCTGAGACCAGGCATCATAGAAACGTGGTACAGTGTAGTGATTATCAGCTTGGCTCCAAGGCTCGTGCCTGGGTTCAAACCCTGGCACCTCCTAGCTGGGTAGCCAATGAAGCAAGAAAAGCCCCGTTTTGCCCAAGAGCAGCAAGGCCAGACTGGCTAGAGATGAGGACAGCAGAGGCCAGTAGAGCCCTGAGGCCAGCCTAAGGAGTCTGGATTTAATGGTGCTGGGAAGACATTTGAAAATTTAATACTGTAATAAACGATAGCCATGAATAGTATTATGATTTGGTGAAACCAGAGCAGGTGTGTGAAACCAGAGCCAGTTCCCAGAGGGCCAAGTGTACTAATGGAGAAGAGATCATTTTACATGGTAAAAGGATGAATACTTTTCATTTTTATGATGATAAATTCATTTTAATGTGCATTATAAAAATATATATAACTAGCCCATGAAGTCTGTGATTTTCCATTTGGGGAGTAATATAAAGTCTCATTTTAAAACAGGTGCATTTGGGCTTCCCTGGTGGCGCAGTGGTTGAGAGTCCGCCTGCTGATGTAGGGAACGCGGGTTCGGGCCCCGGTCCGGGAGGATCCCACATGCCGCGGAGCGGCTGGGCCCGTGGGCCATGGCCTCTGGGCCTCCGCGTCCGGGGCCTGTGCTCTGCAACGGGAGAGGCCACAGCGGTGAGAGGCCCGCGTACCGCAAAAAAAAAAAAAAAAAAGGTAAAACAGGTGCATTTAACTAAAAAAGCAGTAAGTCGATTTAAAGAAAACTATCAAGGCAGCCACAGCCCAGGAGGCAGGCAGATGTGGCAGACAGCCATGGAGGCGGTGTGGGCGTCACCGGTTTGGGAATGCTGGCGCATGGGAAATCCCACCGTGGTGTGTGGCCTCAGGCTCGGCACTTGATCTCTCTGAGCTGTTCTTTCCACATCCGCAAAATGGAGGCAGAAGCTCCACCTCAGTGAAGATGAAATGAGGTCATGTGCACACGCATCTTGTTTGTTTCCTCCCTTTCCGGCCCACCCTGCTCCCCCATCTCAACCACATCCAGGCTTCTGGGAGGAGGCAGAGCTGGGATTTGAACTCTGATCTGTCTGATGCTGAGTCCTGGGGCACGCCTCTAGGAGGGGAGGGGCCCGTGACTGCAAGGGGCAGCCGCTTTGTGGGCAGGTGACATCCCCCAAGCACTGTCTCCCTCCCAGAAGCACCAGGGTTCTGAGGGATCTTCTGTTCCTCACTGGGTGGCCAGCCTCCAGCGCACGCTGGTCCCTGCGGGCTGGAGCCTGACCCTCTTTATTTTCACCCCCTCTAACTTCCTAGGGAAAGGATAGCTGTTATCCCAGATGCGAGGTCCCTTGGCCGAGATCGCCGTGGTAGGCAGAATAAAGGCCGTCCCGGGAACTCCCTGGCGGTCCAGTAGTTAGGACTCTGAGCTTCCACTGCAGGGGGCACGGGTTCGATCCCTGGTCAGGGAACTAAGATCCCGCATGCCACATGGCGCTGCAAAAAAAAAAAAAAAAGGCCCTCCAAGTGTCACATCCTAATCCCCAGAATCGGCAAATATATGTTACCCTACAGGGCAAAGGGAACTGGCAGATATGATTAAGTTAGGGATCTTGAGATTATCTTGGATTATCCACATGGGCCCAATGTAATCAAAAGAGACCCCATTAGTGAAAGAGGGAGGTAGAAATGTCAGAGTCAGACAGAGACTGCAAGATGCTACACTGCTGGCTCTGAAGATGGAAGAAGGGGCCACAAGCCAAGGAATGCAGGCAGTTTCTAGGAGCTGGAAGAGGCAAGGGAACAGATTGCCCCTATCCAGAAGGAATGTAACCCTTGATCTTAGCCCAGTGACATCCGTTTCGGACTTCTGACCTCCAGAACTGTAAGATAATAAATGTGTGTTGTTTTAAGCCACTGCATTTATGCTAATTTGTTACAGCAGCAACAGGTAGCTCATACGGCTACTCAGCAGAGTCCACAGTAGAACCTGGGAGACTCTGACCTTGGAGTCTCAGCACACTCCATGGAAGCCCCAGTCCCCATCTTCACAAGTGCAGCCCTTGACCTCCTGCTGTGTGATCTTGGACAAGTCACGGACTTCTCTGAGCCTCAGTTTCCTCCTGCACAGCGTGGGGATAATGATAACGCCCATCTCATCGTCTGTGAGGACTAAATAAGAAAATGCACATGCAGGTGGCAATGCTGTATATGCCCCTGGCTCCTATTCTGCCCTTTTCCGTTACAAATGACAAGTTTTGGGCTCCTCCAGACTAGTCTTTAAACGATCTTTGTTCACCGGTGGAAGCTTTGAAAACTTCAGACCTTCCAAACTACTCAAAATAAGGAGGATGAAATGTTCCACATCTCCGCAGAGATGAAACTGCTTAGGAAACTGTCCTCCTAAATTCCACTTCTTTCAAAAGAGTCTTCTAAGACTCCCTGACTTCAGGGATGATTCCCATAACCTAGAAAGTCTTAATCCAGAAAAAGTCTATAATTCTGGCTGGTTGTCTTGCTTAATAATTTGCTGCCATGGTATATTCATGTTTAACAGACACCTCTGTTTCCTCAAAGGCAGAATTACTTGTGAGTTTTCTTTGTGAAGCCAGAAGAACATCTTTGGAACTTCCCTCTTCACCCACGTGCCTGGACATAAAAATAAAACCCATGACTCTATCAGGTTTCATATTTAAACAGAGTTGGGGAGGGACTTCCCTGGTGGTGCAATGGTTATGAATCCACCTGCCAATGCAGGG
Organism: Delphinus delphis; assembly: GCF_949987515.2. Lineage (NCBI taxonomy): Eukaryota > Metazoa > Chordata > Mammalia > Artiodactyla > Delphinidae > Delphinus > Delphinus delphis. Next base: position 24,005,028 of record NC_082683.1, read on the forward strand.
GACACGGGTTCGAGCCCTGGTCCGGGAGGATCTCACATGCCATGGAGCAACTAAGCCCACGAGCCACAACTACTGAGCCTGCACTCTAGAGCCCGCGAGCCACAACTGCTGAGGCCGTGTGCCACAATTACTGAAGCTCACAGGCCTAGAGCCCGTGCTACACAAGTCAAGCCACCGCAATGAGAAGCCCGTGCACCACAACGAAGACCCAACGCAGCCAAAAATAAATATAAATAAATAATAAAATAAATTAAAAAAAAAAAAAGAGTTGGGGAGTCTTGTGTCCTTTCAATGAACCAGGCAAAGCACTTTGGAGGATCTGGATCACAGCAAAGACCCAGCACAGGGAGCTCTTTTGATTATGATTGCTGTTATGATTATTTCTGTTATTAGCTAAGCGCTTTCCCAGCTCATAGCTCAGCTGAGCTTCCCCCAGACCCAGCCTGGAGAGGAAGGCTGCATAAAGGTGTTGATGTGGACCTGGCAGGCCCAAGGGGACAGTGGCCTGCCACAGGACACACAGCTGGACCACAGCAGAACCGGAAATCGGGTCCTGCTCAGGGACAGCTGCTTGGGAAGCATGTGAGTGATGTAGCCAAGGGTAACTCCAGGGCTCTCTTCCCCGGGGGGGTCTTGGGTACCCTCTGTGGCTCGCCCAGGCCGAGGCTCAAGCTTCCTGCCAGACCACTGGCCTATAATTTCCTCCTGGTAGCCCTCACCACCTCACTTCTGCCTGTGAGATTTGGAGCTGGGACCTGCAGGGCCAAGGCCAGAGGCCTGGAAAATATGAGAAACCACATAGGCCTCCTTCCCCTTCTCCTGCCCCCCCAACTCAGCAGGCTCACCAGGGGCTGGGGCCTGCACGTGCAACCTGAGGGCCCCTCCTTACTCGTGTGGAAGGGAGCTAGGCCTTGACCTCAGAGGGTCAGCCTGGGCAGGACAGCCAAGGCTCCGGAGTAGGAGGCTCTAGGGTGACGGCACTGCAGTTGTAAAGGGTGCTAGCTAGAAATAGCATGAAGAGCCGTGCCAGCGCCCTCTGGCGGAACATCAGCTCTGGGCATTCACCAAAGATTCACCAGCACCTTGGACCATGGGTGCCACCGGTGCTGTCTATGGGGAAAAGAACGCTGATCCCGGAGCTGGGAACCCAGCTCCCCTCCTGGCTCTAGTCTCCACCCAGCCTCTTTCTTGCTCTGAGGCTTTAGAGCGGGAACTGTCGTACTGTGTCCAGGGCTGCTATGAGGACTGGAGGGTAATCCCTGTGAAGCATCTGTATCCGGCAGCACTTCCCTTCTCCCAGCTGTCAACCCCACCCTCGGAAAGAGCCTCAAAGCTCCAGGTCCCTGCAAAGCCGCACACCTGCCATTAACCCCACATTAAGAATGACCTCATTAGGGCATTTCCCCCAGATAGGGGATTTTTACTTAATCAAATAAAAACAACAACAACCAAACAACAAAAGTGATAGGCCCTGCAAAGAGCCAAGTCCCTGGAAGAGATTTCTTTAAAAAGAAAGACTGAGAACTAATATTTATGGTTCTGACCAAAGCACTACTAAGGGACTTCTAGGAAAACTATGGTTATTCTGATTAAAAAGGGACAGACTCTATAAGTACATGCTGTCTACCCGCTGTCCTAACTCTCCTATTCCTGCCAGGAATGTAGGCACAATGGCTGGAGGAGCAGCAGGCATTTTGGAAGCATGAGGACAAAAGACTAAGAATACTTGAGGAGAAAGATGGAAAGAGCCTGGGGCCCTGATGGCATCATGAAGCCTCTGTAACAGGCCTGAACCCCCTTTCTCTGGTCATCCTGTACTGTGAGAAAAAGAAACCCTACCCAGGAATTCTGACTTCATTCATCCTTTCAACAGCAGGCTTGTGTTAGGTGCCTGGGACACAACAGTGGACAAGACAGACAAGGTCCCTGCTCTCATGGGGTGAACAGTGTAGTAGGGGAGATAGTAAGTAAACAAGAACCCACGTAAACAAGTTCACTTCAATAAGTGATCATTCTCAATCACTTTGTTCTGCTGCCTCTGCCACCCTGGCTTCTGGTCTCTACTAGAGAACAGACTTGCTGTGGGACTTTGGGATAATCACTTGCCCACTCTAACCTCTGTGTCCCTGTCTGTAACATCAGGGAGTGGTCCAAAGCCACCCTCCTGAGGCCTGGCCCTCCTCGGCCAGGCCCCAGTGCCAGGCAGGTTACTTACCCTGAGAAGCTGCACGCAGAGCCTGGACACCCTCCAGGCTGTCTGGGCTGTTGCTGCCCTTGAACTTCTCGGCATTGGGTAAACAGCTGTGAGGCCCCTGGTCAGTCAGCCCAGGCCTCCTGACTGCAGCACTTTCAGAGTCTCCAGTAAATCTCAAGCAACTGCTGAAAGGTCGGCTCCCGGCCGGCTGCAACTGAACAGCCCCATTGTGGTCAAGGCCTCTCCCTGCCAGCAGTGCAAGACCCTGGTCATGTCGGAAAGCCAGGCCAGAGGGGGCCAGGCTGTACTCTGCAGCCACCACTGCTGCTGTCCCAGGCCACCATCCCTGCTCTGGGGAACCCCTGCCCAGGTGTGCCTCTGAGCCTCAGCCCCACCCACCCGTACCCCTGCATCCACCTTGTACTCAGGACGTCCCAAACCAAGCCCTCTGCGTGTGGACCCTCCAGCCTCCCCATCGCCCAGCACCCCTCTCACCTTACCCTCACCTTCACTTCCTCCCAGTCACCAAGCCCTGTGGATTCAGCCTCCCTCTCACCTCCCAAATCCTCTGCCTTTCTCCATCCCCACCTCCAGGGCCCCAGTACCACCACCTCCCACTGGACTTAGCTGTGGAGAGAGGCTGGGGCAGAAGGAGAAGCGGCCCCCGGGCTGAGCCGGCTCCGGGGGCTGCTGCCCAGTCCCAGACCACACACTCTCCCAGGAGGGAAGGTGTTTCTTTGGTCCGAGGGCTTTTGGAGGGCTGGATCTGCTGTCAGACCTGGACCTCAGGGCCCTCTGCCCCCCTACAAGTGTCTGAAGAGGAGGTGGTCTGGGCCACCAATTCAGAATCAATGAATAGATGGATAGATGATATATAGAGAGAGAGAGAGTGAGAGAGAGATGGCATCACAGGGATGGGTAACAATACCACCTCCTAGCAAAAGGCGTAATTGACATGAATATATATATATACTTTAACCATTAAAAGCACTGGACAAACTACAAGAAGCCCACGTAGGACACATGCCTGACTCGAAGGCCGCATCTCCTCGTACAGAATCTGCCCAGGTGCCTGAAGTCCAGCTCTGTGCTTGTGAGGATGCCCTGTTCAGACCCTGCAGCCCCATCCACGCTGGCCTTACGGTCCAGGGAACCTGGGTCTGTTCCGGCGCCTCCTCTGGGGAGACAGTGCAGAGATGCTAATCTGACAGGTGACAGCCTCATCCCTGTATTCATTTGACAAGCTTTTACTGCCTGCCTACTGTGTGCCAGGTACAGTGCTAGGCCTCGGGGATGGAGCAGTGGGCAAGACAGAGGCCCCGCCTGCAAGGGTCTGCCGTTTGAAAGAGTTCCAGCTAGATCCCAGCCACCACTCTTAGAAGTCGAAGTGAGGGCCTCCTGCCAGTCAGGGCTGCCTCAAGCCTGGGGCCACAGGTGGCAGCCCCAGGGATTCCAGCCAAAACTCAACTGGGGAAGGCAGAGGGCAGTAATAGTCACAACATTATTAATAGCATCACAGGGACAGGTGACAATACCACCTCTTAGTAAAAGGCATAATCAAGATGACTTTGGTGGTCTAAAAATAGCTGGACCCTCAGTTCGAGAGGCATCAGGTTTAGGGGAAATCCGCAGACCTTGGAGGGGGACAAACTTGGGTTCATACCCCACCTTCGCCCCTGGTAAGCTGTGTGACCTAGGGCTAGTCTCACTGCCTCTCTCAGTTTTCTCATCTGTAAAATAGGTATAACAATAGGCCGGCTTTTCTGGCAGAATCACTATGAAAATTAAGATAACGATAAGGACGTTGGACTAGACAGGTGGCATCTGAGGCATCTATCCCTGGCCCAGCCTATCACCTTTCCCCTTGCCAATCACACTTCTTAAAGGCTGATTCTGAGAAAGCCCTGTCTGGCTCAAGAATTTTCAGTGGCTCCCTAGGGCCTACAGGGTCTATTCTTTGGCAGCCACTAATCAGGGGCTCTGTTTGCAGCTCCCCAGGGAAGCCAAGACTTTCTCTGGGGCAGAGCTCTTCCGGATCCCAGAGAGCAGGGCAGCCATGAGGCTGGAGCCCCTGCAGATGCATGCTCCACCCCCGCACAAGGATACCTTGGCAAGAGGCCTTGGGTGTACAAGGCCTGAAGGTGTCACTGGTATCACCCACCTCAGCCCCACCCCATTCCCCCAAAACCCCCTTACACTGGAGGGAAATGTGGGGGTGTTTGTGGTTGGAGAAGCGTGCTATTTCCCATCAGGGCTAATCTGATGTTGACATTTTCCACCCCACCCCCCAGGTGCTTTGCTAAGCAACACGGCCCTGTGCTCCGGCCTGAGGAGGGCAGGGGGCTGAGCCCTGCCTCCTGGGGGGTTCCCAGGACGACAGAGGGTAGTGATAAGGTCCGGGGAAACTGAAGGGGCAGCATCACAGGGCATCTCTGGAGGGCTGGCCTTTCACACGCATAGTCTCATTTTCACTCTGGGAAGGTGCTGTTCTTGTCCCCATTTTACAGACTAAGAAACTGAGGATTCCAGGGGAGAATGGGTTTGTTGGGAGTACATTCTCCCTATGGGTAAAGTCATACCCTTACCATTCACTTTTTTAAATTTATTTTTGAATAGATAACATGCACATGGTATAAAATTTTATTTTTTATTTATTTATTTAGCTGCACCGGGTCTTAGTTGCTGTGTGCGGGATCTTCGTTGAGGCATACAGGATCTTTAGTTGTGGCATGAGGAATCTTTAGTTGCGGAACGCAGAATCTTTTTTAGTTGCCGCATGCAAACTCTTAGTTGTGGTATGTGGGATCTAGTTCCTTGACCAGGGATCGAACCCAGGCCCCCTGCATTGGGAGGGTGGAGTCTTAGCCACTGGACCACCAGGGAAGTCCAAAAAGATATACAGTGAAAAATAAGTATCCATCCCACCCCTGTCCAAAAGCTGCCCCATTAACCTCCCCTGGGGCAACACTATGACCTGGTTTCTAGTGTTTCCTTCCAGAGATTTCTACACATGTACAAGCAAATTCATATACATCTCATTATCAAAAATAGTAGCTTACCTTACGTTCTGCACCAGGTGTTCCCTGAAGGATAACTTTGGAGCCTGTGGCATTTACGTGCATAAAGAGAGTTCCCATTCTTTATTACAGCTGCATAGTATTCCTTTGAGTGACTGTCTCATAACTAAATAACCTTTAACCAGTGGATATTAGATTGTTTCCAAACTTTTGCAATTACAAACACTACAGCAGTAGGTATCATTCTATATGCATCACTTTCACATGTTTGAGTAAGTACACATGTAAGATAAATTCTGAAAGGTGGAATTATTAGGTTCACGGGTACAAACATGCCAGTTTTGATCAATACTGACAAATCATTCTTCATAAAGTTTGTACCAGTATATACTCCCACCAGCAATGTAAAAGAGTGCCTGTTTCCCACATTCTCACCAACACAGTGAGTTATCAAACTTTTTGATCTTTATCAACATGATAGATGAAAAATGGCTTGCATTGCAGTTCAATTCATTTTATAAGTAAGGTTAACAATATTTTCATATGTTTAGGAGCCATTTGTATTTCCCCCTCTAATAAAACTGTCCAGATCCTTTACCCATTTTTTCTATTGGTTGGTGATTTATTTCTTATTGATTTGGAGGTGCTCTTTATATATTACATAAGTTAATCTTTTGTTAGTAATATAAGTTGTAAGTATTTTCACACAGTTTATCTTTTGATTTGCTTGTGGATTTTTTTTTACCATTTTTAAAGGCTACTTGAATTCATTGCTATTTTAAGTTATAGTTATTTGTTTAAGTGTCTGATTATAAAAATATTCAATTTTTTTCTAGTATTTTTATGCTGTTGTTTCTACATCATTCCCTCTTCTGAATTACTTGTGTATCCTGATTTGTACCATTTTTCAGGCCCTAATTATACAGTCTGTTCATCCTGTTTTTGTGTTAGTCTAGAGTGGAGGCTCAACCAGGCAGGGGTGAGGATGGACACAGAATGGGTGTCATAAACGTTTGTCCACCGCTTCCCCCCGCCCCGTGGGTGACTGGAAGGGAAGGGATGCAGAGCACAGGAGGCCAGCATTGTGCTGGGAAGAGCACCATACTGGAAGCCGGTCTTACTTGCTTTGTGCAGACAGAGTCTTCTGTGCCTCGGTTTACCCATTCACCAAATAAGAGAGACATCCCTCGTGGATATTCGGTGGTTATATCACTTGGAAGGACATTAAACGGGAAGAGCAGGGGGATTACAGAAGGAGGAACAGTGGGGACTTCTAGATCCAGCTCTGTCCCTCGGTCACTGTGCAACCTTAGCTCAAGTCCCGTCTCTTCCCTGAGATTCAGAACAAGGAGGTTGTCCTCAGTGCTCATGAAGAAGGTCCCTTCCTGCTTCCCATCTCTCTCCAACTGTTGATCTATTTATTCTTTGAGGCTGGAGTTTGGAATTCAGCCTGGGCTGTGGAAATCAGGGAAGGCTTCCAGGAGAAGGCAGGCCTCCAGCCAGGCCTGATGTGCTGAGACCTGAGTCTCAGATCCAGTCTTGGAGCCGAGGATGACAGAAGCGTCTGCTTTGTACCAAACTCTCTTACCTTATCTGCTTCAGTCCTCAAAACAACCCAGTGAGCCAGTGAGACCTCACTCTTTCCATTTCACAAATGAGAAAACCAAGGCTTTGAGAAGTTGAGTAACTTGCCCAGGATCCTACAGCCAGTCCATGGTAGAGCTGGAACTCAGATGCCGGCCTAGGATGAGCAGAAGCTGGTTCTCAGCTTCTCTGAGAGCCGGAGTTGGCGGTGGTGGGGGGAGGTTGTCTCAGGGTGTGGACGGTGGTTGGCGGTCAGTGATGCTCCTTCGTGGTAGGAGGCTGGATGGGGAAGCAGCTGGAGTTGGGCGATAGGAGGCCAAGAGCCCACAGATAAGGCAGGAGGTGGGCGGTCAATGTGCACATCCCGGCAGCTGGAGTTTAGATGAAATCTCGACTAGCCCAACGCAAAGGCTAGAATAGGGATCACATTGCTCCCAGGCCCCAGTAAGCCCACTCCCTGCTTCTCGCGGCCGCGTCTCACGGCTGAGCTTTGCAGCACCTCCTGGGATGTTCCCCTGCGCTTTGCATGCTGCAGCCCCAGCCAGGCCTCCCTCTCCACTGGGTCCTGGGAGACAACAGGACAAGGAGAGGAAGCATGTAGTCTGTCTGTCTGCCTCCCGGCACCTACACATGAAAACAGTCAACAGGACCTGCAAACTCTCAGTGCCTCCTGTGACTGGCTGGTGTGTTCATCTCGTTGTACCGTGAGCGCTGTCATGCAGGGCCCGTGTTTTCCAGCTCGCCCTGCCACCTCACAACTGCTCGCATCACACAGCTACCTTCTCTACCTGGCCCCCAGTGACTTTTCAGTTTGAGGACCTGAATTCGTGGAGCAGAAGCACAGAAGGGCAGAGATGACGGTTTGCAGGGAAAGGGGGTCTTTGAGATAAAGGGAGGGAGAGAGTAACATCCTGGAGTCCCACCGTGGACCCGGGCAGCACCGGGAATAGAATCCAGGATCCCTGACCCCCAGTCCAGTGCTCGCCGACCTGCCTTCCGCTGCCTCTCAGAAGCCACAGAGGAGAAATCGGAAGCACCTAAAGGAAAAGAATGGAAAACACAAATGAATGTTCCACTGATGGCCAGTCCCACCACTCACACTGTGACGCAAGGCAAGTCCCTGCCACCTCCAGGCCTCAGTGTTCCCATCCACGCAGAAGGAGGCTGGACCTATGACATCTAGGGCTCCCATGAGCTCCTGAGCCTCCGCCCCCCCCCCCCCCAGAGGCCACATGGAACATACCGCGCGTTCCTCGGACCCGTTCCGCACGAGCTAATATTGACCTAGGGCTCTTTCCTTTGGCCTGTGCAGGGGCTGTGTTTGCTCTGGCGGGACCCCCAGCCTCGCCTGTGCCCCTCTGAGCTCCAGCTATGCCGACCAAGACAGGAGGGGCCCAGACGTGCACCTCATAGGCCAGGGGGCCAAGCAGAATCCACAAGAAGCCCAGAGCACCTTCCCATGACCTCCACCCCGCCGCCCAGCTTTTAAAGCTTCTAGTGTATTTTTTAAAAATAAGAACTTGGGGCTTCCCTGGTGGCGCAGTGATTGAGAGTCCGCCTGCCGATGCAGGGGACACGGGTTCGTGCCCCGGTCTGGGAAGATCCCACATGCCGCGGAGGGGCTGGGCCCGTGAGCCATGGCCGCTGAGCCTGCGCGTCCGGAGCCTGTGCTCCGCAATGGGAGAGGCCACAACAGTGAGAGGCCCGCGTACCGCAAAAAAAATAAAAATAAAAAATAAGAACTTGCCCAAACACAGTCAAATGTCTGGGTTTTTCTTTTTTTTAATGTATCTTATAAATATACTCTCAACACACATCTAACACTCACCCATACACACACATATGATACAATAACTGTTGGTTCTCCCTCACTTGGGAATCACATGGAAAGCTTAAAATGAGGCCCTTCCTTGGAGAAATGGCTGATTCCAGGGTCAGGCCAGGGACAGAACGAGATAAGCCCGGGACAGCTTTCTGTGCCAGGAAGTAAGGAGGAACTCAAAGAGCAATGAGGCCGTCATTGGAGCCACAGAGCCAGCAAGAAGGGCCCCCTCCAGCTTCCCTTGAGCATCAGAAGAAAACGGACAGTCACACATTATCACCCACTGAATAAAACAGGAATTATCACTTATCGCCTTGAATAAATGAACAAATGAATTAGAAGTGTGATGAGTAACGGCGATTTGCACTATCTCAAAGTACCAGCCTGAAAATGCTTTTCCGATACAAAGAGGAAAGTGTAGCTTGACTCTGGAGAGGCCTGAAGGTCGAGCCCAGCCGAGGGTCCGGAGCGGCTTCATCAGTAACGGGGCAAATCCCAAGTGCGGGCCACCTGCAGGAAGTAGCGGGAATCCCAGCATCACTTCTGTGACAGCTCAGCTGAAGAGGCCCAGCTTGAACCTAACCACGAGGAAACAAACCCCAAGTGAGGCGCACTCTGCCAAGCAGCTGGCCCCCCATCTTCAGCAGCATCAAGGCCAAGAAAGTGAAGAATAGATGAGGAAATGAAGGACTAGCTGTTCCAGGCCCAAGGCGACTGGAGAGACGAGACAACTCAGCGTGAGGACAACTCCACGCGAGGTCATTCCTGGGACCACAGGCAACCTCGTATGGGGCTCAAGAATGTCCTTTGAGATGTGTCAGCATCAGTGTCCTGATTTCCAGGTCGAATCGTGTTTGTGGGGATAAGGTCCCTGTTGGTGGGAAACAGACACTAAAATATTCAGGGGGATGGGTCACCACGGCAGCAACTTACTCTCAAAGGGTCGGGGGGAAATGATTTTTCATACTTGACCTGCAACTTTTCTATAATGTTCAAGATCATTAGAAAATTAGAGAGGGGAGGAGGACTTCATGAATCTACAGCTTTGAGTCCCGAGCTAAGATGCCCGGGAGAGACCAGGAGGAGAAAAGTGTTGCCTCGAAGGAGGCCAGCGCCTCTACCTCCTTCATAGCACTTCCAGCAAATGAAATAAGAAATGGACATCAGAGAGGGCACAGCCCTGCCTGAGGTCACACAGCGAGTGGGGCAGCAGGCACTAGCAGCTCCTTTCTTCTTGTGTTTCTCTCTCCCTCCCTCAGGCCTTCTGAGGCCTCCCAGGATTCTGGGCAGCACCTGGTCCCATGGGGCCAGCACCAGACAGAGACCAGAGCCCTGAGTTCCGTCCTCGCTCTGCCTCACTCACCCATGGCTTTCTGTGGGTCTGGGAGTTGCGGGGACTTGGGTTCAGCGGGTTCGGTCTCTGACCCGCTGGATGACCTGGGGCAGGTCACTGAACCTTTCTGCATTTGTTTCCTTATCAGCACGTGGTAGGATAACATGTGGAAATATCCACCAGTGCCTCCTTCCCTAGAATTTTCTGTGTCCTGTCCCACTCCTGCCCCCCTGCTCCCCGGTGCCCACCTTGGGGCAGCCTGGCACACTGCTATCCTCAGGGATAACCCAGAAGAGTGCAGGTAACAAAGAGTCGAATTCACTGGCTTTTGAGTTTCAAAAGTCCAGACTCTGCCATAGTGTAGAAACTGTGGAAGCCCTGGTGATGAACCGGAGACGTCCGCTCTTGAGACCAGGTAGATTTGGGGGCTGCAGGGGAACAGATGCAAGAAGCAGTGGGGGGAGCTGAGGGGCTAGGGGTCCCCGAGCCCCCACTAGAGTGGGAGTTCTCCGGATGCCCTGGAGACCCAAGACAGTGGGAGAGAGCTGGGATGTGGTGAGATCGGAGTTCCCACCTGGCACAAGAGCTGGGGACATGGCCTTTCCTGGGGGCGGACAGGGCAGCCAGAGCCCCACCCCATGGCCGGTGAGCAGAAAGCTCTCCCCTCAGAGGGGCAGGTGCAATGAACATCCTCCCCTGCACCCACAGAGGCACAGGCATGGCATCCACGTGGCCCCAGGGAGCTGGTGGCTTCAAAGGGACGTGGTGATGAGGAATGAGGGAGGACTCAGCAGTGCCCTCGAGGACTAGACAAGAACAGGGACAAGCCAGCAGATAACAACACTAGGGTCTAATGTGCTCCTCCCAACAGCGTCCCAGTGCTACTTAGACCCTCAGACCTTCAACAACCCTGGGGCAGGGGCCAGGGGGACCAGGAATGAGCGATGTTTCCATAACTTGATGCGGTGAAGGCATCACGTAGAAATTAAGTTCAGTTCAGAATTTATCAATAGAAAGAAAGCTGCTCTCCTCACACCCGAGTTTGCAAATTGCGCTTGCTAATTACAGTGTGTTAAACGAGAATAGACCAGGGGCACGCTTGGGGCAGGCTCCCACCGGCTTGTGTGGCTAACTGCGCACACGTGTTCCTAACTCTGCGGTCAGCGACCTTATCAGCGACAGTGGAAGCATTTACACCATGGAAATTGGCAGGTACTACCAGGCGGCACGAACTGTAATTTGTTTTATTTTTCAGAGGGCCTGTTTGCCAGTGTGTCTCTGAATAGACTCTCCTGCACAGGGTTGCCGTGGGCATTAAGTGAGATTGTTCAGAGTGCTTGGCACCGTGACTGCCACGCAGTAGATGCTCAGTAAGTGGTCGCTGCTGAAGCTGCTGTTGCCCTCACGGAAAGACAAGGAGGTCAGGCTCTGCCTTGGAGCTCGTCCCCTCCCTGTCTCACTGCTGGTGGTGGAGTCAAGGGATTTTTTTAGCCCTGCTAGTCACCAAAGCTGTCTGATACGATGGCCCACGCCTGAGAAAGCCTTGTCTTGAGGATGCTGTGCTAGAAGGTTTGCAAAGACCCAGGCCTGCTCAGTGGAGGACAGCAAGGCCTTCCCTGGCCCTCCCAGGTGAGATGGGAACACCAGTCTCTGGGCAGGACCGCATAGAAAGCTAGCAGCAGGGTACAAGCCCCTAGGTGGGGGGACAAGGTGGATGGGAAAGAGGAAGACAGACCCCTGGACACCTGCACAGTCAACCGTAGCCAACTCTGTAAGGGTTGAAAGCACCAGTGGAAAAATTACACAGTTGTTTTGCCCCATCCTGTGGGCTGCATATGTTTTCGTGATCAGCTGACAGGAAAATGGTTTTCTTCCTGGTGTCAGGCCGTACTGCATGTCCCGTCACACTCGGGAAGCCTCGCAGAGGCGTGATGCTGGGATTGTTTATGTTCGTTTTATTTTTCTTTTTCTTCATTTCTGGATGCCCTTGTTCGGCCCAGAGACCACATTGCCATTAAGAGGTCAGGATATTTTAGGATCCTGGGCCCACTCCACCCAGCCTGGGCCGAGAGAATCCAGGGTATACGCCGATTCCGGCCACTGACCAGCCACGAAGGCTGGCAGGGCCGTAAACAAGAGAGGGCGGGGCCTTCCAGGCCTCTCTGGTTGCGGCCAGTTTATTTGGACAAGAGCAGAGAGCACCAGCCGGGGTGTCCCAAAATAACTCACGTGGCCGGGGCTGGGATTTTCTCCCCATGGAAAACTTAAGGTAATTTTTCATGGCTGCAAGGTCCAGGCCCCCAGATAGACCACCCAGAATCACCTGATCACTGTGGCCCTGATGGTTCTGGAAGCCCAAGGAAGCCATCTCCTTGTCTCTGGGCTCCCTCACGTTGCCAGGGGTTGCGGTATAGCCAGAGAAGGATGACCCAACTGCCAAGCCCTCGGACGCTCAGGGTGTCACTCCTTCCAGCATTGGACAGATGGGGAAACTGAGGCCAGAGAAAGAAAACTAAAACTGTAAGAGCGGGAGTATGCTTTGTCCATTCCTTGTAGGTGTTGGGCACAGTGCTGAGAGCAAATTAACACCGAAGGGAGCAACTGAGCGAGCAGTGGAGGGGCAGGAGGATAGGTGAGGAGAATGGGGGCAGCAGCAGCAGATCAAGGGCGTGGAATCTCAGTCAGGGATCTTGATAAAGGAGATGGGCCTCGAGGGGGCCTTGCAGATGCAGTCTGTGCCCAGGAGAGAGGAGGGGAGGGAGAAAGGCACTTCTGGTGGTAGAAGCAGCACAGGCAAAGGTAAAGAGGCGAGATGACCATGCCCCGCACACTCAGAGCTCATCCACGGCCAGAGGCCACGATGCGACCACCCAGAGGGAAAGAGGCAGACCTGGGCTCGAGGCCACACCCCTGATCCTGAATCCCGTGCCCTTCCCATGACCCAGGGCTGCCCACCAAGGGCCTGGAGGAGCCAAGAGCGAGCTCCAGGGACTCCCTGCCCTTGGGCATACAGCACGAGGTAGGAGCCTTGGATGGAAAGGGTCTGGGCCTTGGGAATGTCCTTGTCCTCAGAATCCTCATCGAGGAAGGAGCCTGAGGCCTCTGGAAGAGGCCAGGTTCCAGAGTCGGACACTGGAGCCGCCCCCAGCTCCACTGCAGGGTTTGCTGATGGTCGTGGACGAAGAAGCTGAGTGCCTACCCACCTGTGCAGCCTCTCATCTGATCCCTCCACACCCCTGAAGGAAGAACTGGTATCATCCCCATTTTGCAGATGAGGGGACTGAGGCGCAAAAGTTACGCAGCTTGCTCAAGGTCGTACAGTGTTAAGTGGCCAATCCAGGAGCTCAGCCCCCGGTTGCCTGACACCAGAGTTGTCACCAACTGCTCCCATTTCCAGGCAAGTCTCTAAACCCCTCTCGGCCTCTGTATCCTCAAGGCCACTGTGACTCCTATGGGGGCATCGGGAGAGGAGTCAATGAGATAATGCCTGTCAGGGACCTGGCCTTTCCCCAGGCACACAGCCTATGTGTCTGGAAGCCCCATCCCCCTGACCTTCCCCAGGGACCCTGCCTCCCCTCCCAGGACAAGACGGGGCCCCTCTGGCTCAGCAGGGCAGGGGTTAAGGAGAACCGGGGCCGCTCTGGGGGCCCAGGTAAGGGACCAGGCAGCCAGGGAAGCACAGGTCCACTTCATCCCCTGCTCAGCCAGTTGGATCCTCCCTGTCACCCTGGACCCACTGGGGACTTGGGGTTTTCATGCATCTGATTAGCATAAATTAGCAGCCGCCAGCAGGAGGGAGGAACACATTCCAGGAGGCCCAGTCTTGTTTTTGGAAACCTTATCTAGTTCTGCTGAGGGCTCCCCTTGTTCATTGGTCACTGGATGGCCGACCGTTGTTTGTGTACCCAGCGGAGGCCCACCCCAGCCCCCGGTGAGCCCATGACCCACGGCTCCAAGGATAACACAGAGGGAAGGATCGTGACACCCAGGAGGAGACACGATGCCCCAGCAGCAAGACGCCCTCAGACTCCAGACCTGACCCCAACCCCAGACCCTCGCCCGGGCTCTGTCTGCACTGAGAGAAGGACCTCTGTGGGGGGCAGTGGGGGGGCTGCAGGAGGAGGGCCGGAATGGTTTCCTCCAGTGCTCCCATCAGGGGAGGGAGCAGTGGTCCTCCTGAGCTGCTCAGGCTGGATTACAACCATAGAGCCCTTTCAACTGTGCACACCAACCCAGTTCCCTGGGGAAGAAGCTGGTGCCCTGACTTCCCAAGGAAAGGGGAGGGAACTTCCATCCCCAAAAGCCCACTGTGTGCCAAGCCCAGGTTTGAGTGCCTTCCATGTCATCAAAAGATCCCATGGGTGGTAGAAGGGAAATGGGCAGCTTTTGTCTGCTAACCAGCCCTCCCCTCTGCTTCTGGTAACTCTGCAACCATTAGAGTTGATCTTTAGGGGAAGCACGAGCAGGAACTCTGGAACCAGATGAAGTTCAGATCCCAGCCGCACTACTCACCAACTGTGTGCCTCTCTGCCTCAGTTCCTTTCCTGAAAAATGGGATCATTGTTCCGAGAGTGAAATGAATGAGTGCATTTAAGGTGCTTCTTAGAACAGTGCTGGCACGTGGTAAGCGTGATGAGTTAGTTGTGGCTAATCATCTTAGTCCCAATCCAAGTGATTCTAGTGAGACTGCTAATCACAGCACCTCTCTCTCCAGCCAGAAGGGTGGACATGTGACCTAGATCTGGCCAATAGGAGCATCTCATCTCCAACTGGCCACAGCGATTGGCCCAGGAATAGACAAGCTCAGCCAATCAGACTCTTGCCCTGGTATTTTATATTTGGATGTTGGTAGAGACACTCTCTGTTTCCCTGGTGTGGCTGAGCTGGAAAGACATAGCCCCATGCTGCCCATGGCCCTGTCCTCCTGTCCTCACTCACCACATCAAGGAAGCCCGTGTGCAGTAGGAGAAAGTGAGGCCATCGGACAAGAGACAAGCAGAGCCAAGAGAGATGTAGAGGCAGACTGAGAAACCAAGAGACACATGGAGATTGACAGAGTGACTGGCTGACAGAGAAGGCCACCCCAATATTTCCATCCCTACACTTCCCATCCTGTGAGCCAGTTAAAATCTTGAATAATTCAAGGTTTATTATTTCTACTGTACAAACAAGCAAACTGAGGCTCAGGACGAAGAGTGTCTTAGTCTGTTCAGACTGCTCCAACAAAAGACCATAGACTACAAACAATGGTGGTTTACAAACAATGGTGGTTTACAAACAGTGGAAAATTATTTCTTACAGTTCTGGAGGCTGGGAAGTCCAAGATTAAGACAGCAGCAGATTCAGTGTCTGGTGAGGGACCATTTCTTGGTTCACAGACAGCAGTCTTCCACATGTCCTCACACGTGTAAGGGGTGAGGGGACTCTTGGGGGTCCCTTTAACAAGGTCACTAATCTCACTTAGGAGCGCTCCATCCTCATGGCCTAGTCACCTCCCAAAGTCCCCACCTTCTAACACCATCACCTTAGGGGTTAGGTTTCAACATATGAGTTTGCGGGAGACACAAACATTTAGCCCAGAGCAGGAGTGATCTGCCTATGGGGAGCGCAGCTATAGGTGATGGAGACAAAGGCAGGTGGCCTAGTCCCAGAGTCCAAGAAAGGGGGAGGGATGGAGACAACTTGGCCTCCTTGTCTCCCCATCCCTCCTTGGAGTAGACATTAGCCCTCTGTTTGGACGGCTGCCTGGAAGAAGAGAGAACCTGAGTTGGAACTCCAGCTCTGCCGTTTTCTGGCCATGGGAACCTTAGGCAACTCACGTCTCTTCTCTGAGCCCAGTTTCCTCATCTGTAAAATGGGTATAATATTCCTTATTTCATTATGTTGGCATAAACTCATGTCACATTGAGAGTGCCCAGCACATACTCAGCACCCAGTAAATGTTCTTTTTTCCATTCCCCCCAGAGAACATCAGTCATCTCAACCCTCCAGGAAGCCAAAACGCCTCAGACCTGAAGGGCCCTTCATGTTCTCAATGGATCACCAAGTCAGGATGGTAACCTCCACTTTAGAGATGGGGAAACTGAGGCTCAGGATGGTTCAGCAGCATACCCAAGGTCACAGAGCTTGTTAATGGGACCTCTCAAACTTCAACCAAGTTGCCCTGAGTCCCTGCCCCAGCGTTCTTTGCAGTCAGAGGCTGAGAGTCCAAGCAGGAGAGATGAGGGTAGGGTAAGTGGTGAGGACTGAAGCGGGTAGGGGTGAGCCCTGAGGGTCCTGCCCAGCTTCCGAGGGCTCAGCCCTCCCCACTCTCTCCAAGCCTGGACTCTGGGCCCTGGGTAAAGGACTCCCCCTGCTGGCCAGCTAGGGAGCCCCAGCCCAGGCTCCTGGTAAATCCCGTGGAACGCACCTCACAGACAGCTTTGGAGTTTGGAGCGTGTACTCTGGGTGACTTTAGGCAAGGGACTTCACCTCTCTGAGCTTTGGTTTTCTCATATGCCAAATGGGAATAATAACAGTGTAATAAATGAAGTAACACTGCAAAGTGCCTGGCACAGTGCCCAGACCAGTGGTTTTCACACTTGAGTGTGCATCAGAATTACCTAGTGTTGAATAAAACCCAGATTCCTGGGGCCCAGGTGCAGAGTTTCCAATTCAGTCTATCCTTCATGGGGTCTGAGAATTTGCATTTCTAGCTAGTTCTCAGATGATGGTCAAGCTCTCTGATCTGCGGAAAATAGTTTTAAAAAGTAAAAGAGTAATAAGTACATGAAAAGAGGCTTAACATCACTAATCATTAGGAAAATGCAAATCAAAACCACAATGAGATACCACTTCATACCCATTAGGATAACTAGTATTAAAAAAAAATTTTTAAAGAACAAGTGTTGGCAAGGATACGGAGAAATTAGAACTTTTGTGCATTGCTGGTAGAAACGTAAAATGGTGCAGCCACTGTAGAAAATGATATGGAAATTCCTCAAAAAATCAAACTTGGAATTACCATATGACCCAGCAATTCCACTTCTGAGTATATACCCAAAAGAATTGAAAGTAGGGACTCAAATAAATACTTGTATACCTATGTTCATAGCTGCATTATTCACAATAGCCAAAAGGTAGAAGCAGCCCGATTGTCCCAACGGATGAAAGGATGAACAAAGCATAGTATATACACACAGTGGAATATTATTCAGCTCTAAAAAGGAAGGAAATTCTGACATATGCTACAACACGGATTAACCTTGAAGACATTATGCTAAGTGAAATAAGACAAATATTGTATGATTCTGCTTATATAAGTTACCTCAAATAGTCAAATTCACAGAGACAGAAAGTAAAATAGTGGTGGCCGAGGGCTGGGGAGAGGAGGGAATGGGGAGTTATTGTTTTATAGGTACAGAGTTTGAGTTTGGGAAGATGGAAAGTTCCAGAGCTGGATGGTGGTGACGGTTGCATAACAGTATGAATATATTTAATGCCACTGAACTATGGTTAAACACGTGTTTAACCAAACACCAAACCAACAGTGTTTAAGTATATTTAAACACTTAAACACGGTTAAAACGGTGAATTGTATGATAGGCATGTTTTACCCCCCAAAATAATAAACATAAATAAAATAGCACTTGATATGACATCTGAAGGATGAGCATTCCTCCGAGGAAGGGGACAGTGTCCAAGCAGAGGGAACCACGTGAGTCCGGCCTGGGAGCACAGAGTCCCCAGGGTGTCCCGGAGCAGGGGGAAGGGTTTCAACATATGAATTTGGAGACACAAACATTCAGCAGGGTGAGGCTGAGACTATGAACCTAATCTCTGAGGTCCGTGAGACTCAGTGTCCTCGTCGGCAACATGGGGATGATCCACTCATTTCAGAAAGGACCCACAACAGCTCCCCAGAAACAAGAGGGAAAACTCCCAGCCAGGAGGCTGATTTCTCTGAGATGGGGATGCTGGTGGCGGGATTATATTTTGGGGTCAAAAAGCTTCCCGGGAACTATAGCAACCCCATCTCCACCCATCTCCCTTAAAAGGAGAGAAAACTGCTTCTCCTACACCTGGGCCCTGCCCAACCCTCACCCAGCACAGAGGCCTTGGGGACTGGGGCCCGGACGAGCAGTGTTCCGGAGCAGCCACCAGGGGGCGCACTGCACCCACAAACCCAGCTCGTGTCCCGCTCTGGACTGAGGGAGGGAAGACTGTCCTGGGGCCCCTTCTTAGGAAGGAGGCTCCAAGGTCTGCTGCAAGCTGCCCCTGGGCAGGGGACACCCTGAGTCATGGATTCACAGTCACGGAGATGTCCAAGTTGGAAGAGGCTTAGAAAGAGAATCTTTTTACAGAGGTGAGGAACCCAGAGAGTAGAAGGCACCCGCCATGGTCACAGGACAGGGCAGGGCAGAACAGGACTGGAACCCCACGACTGTCAGCCCCCAGCACATGCACCTACTCCTTCTCTCCAAGCCCTCTGAGAGTCTGGCCCAGACAGAGGCCAGGAACCAAGACAAAATGGAACTGTGGGGAAGGGGCTACCACATCCCCACCATCCCCTGTTTTCCCAGGATGCAGAGGCACAGAGAGGTAAAGCTTGTCTGCATCCCTCCTAAGCAGGTCAGGAACCTATGCGGGGAGGGGGGTCCCAGTGAGCCGCCTCTGCTCCTCCAAGGGGCTTATTTTGGGACAGGGCTGTGACTGGCCAGGCAGACCAGGCCACTGCAGTAGATCGCTCAAAGCCCAGCAGAGAGCCGTTGATTGGGGCTGTGGTGGGGAGGACACTGGGGTCAGCCCATTACAGGCCCGCAGAGGACAGACCATCTGATGGGTCCCCTGGGCCCTCTTTGGAGGCGGCAGGACTGGGGAGGTGTCGGGGAGTCCCCCCAGTCTCTGCAGGGCCTCCAACCCCTCCACCAGCTCTTGACCTCATTTCCCTCCTCAAATTCCTGCTGGAAACAGCACCTCCTCCCTGTGGAACGAGAACTTCCAAAAAGGTCTCACCCCTCTAGGAACCTGTCCCAAAGACACGGTCAGAAACAGTCACTGAAGCACTTTGGTGCTTAAGTTCATGTAACCCTCAGAACAACCCTACAGCATAGATAAAATGAGTTCATTCCCGTTCTCCAGCTGGGGGAGCTGCAGCCTGAACGAGGATGGTGAGTGGCTCAGCCGGCCTCTACGAATGCCATCCCCTGCCTTCCGTGGCGCTGCCACTACGGCCAGACTCCTGGTGCCCGCCGTCTCCTGTAGTCCTGCGGCCACCCCGCCAGGCAGGTCGCATTTGACAGATGAGGAAATGAGACCCAGAAAACAAACTGTCCTGATAGTCAGGCTCTCCAGGCTTCCCATCACTGCCCAGACCTTGGACAGCAGAAGCACCTAAAAGGTCCCTCAACTCCCCAGGCTGGAATCCAGCATCTATGGGGGGACATTGAACAGGTGAAGAGACCTACTTGGAGAGACCACAATAGAAGGCCAGGCAAGAACACGAGCTGGCCCCACATCACCTTTCCCAGCCACCTCCTTCATTGCTTTCTGCAACTCTAGAGGCTGGAAGGCTAATGTCTCATGTTTTCAAACTACCTTCCAGCCAAGCGTAGCCAGGGACACATTCTGGCCAAGGAGATCTAGGTGGGAGTCTGCTAGGAAGGGCTTCACTTCCGAAATAAAAAGACAAAGCCTTCCAAATTAGAGACCTTTGGCCTTTCCGCTGCCTTTCTGCCTGGAATGCAAATGTGAGTGCTGGAAGTGTGGCAGCCACTTTGGAACTATGAGGGCAAAAAACCCACAAGTTAGGGACAACAGAGTAGAGCCTGTTCTCTGACACTGTCACTGAGCTGCTGCTGTACCAGCCCTAGATTTCTCATCATGTGAGAATGCTAAACCCCTAGTTCTTTCAGCACTGGTAACTAAGTTTTCTGTTGGCTGCAGCCTACCTGGGTTTTCATTTCCATCAGATACAGAGCAGCAATGAGTAAGGGTTAAGACCAAAGTCTTAAAATATTAGCCTATAGACACATTCACAGAAAGATAGACAAGACGAAAAGGCAGAGGGCTATGTACCACATGAAGGAACAAGATAAAACCCCAGAAAAACAACTCAATGAAGTGGAGATAGGCAACCTTTCAGAAAAAGAATTCAGAATAATGATAGTGAAGATGATCCAGGACCTCGGAAAAAGAATGGAGGCAAAGATCGAGAAGATGCAAGAAATGTTTAACAAAGACCTAGAAGAATTAAAGAACAAACAAACATAGATGAACAATACAATAACTGAAATGAAAACAACACTAGAAGGAATCAATAGCAGAATAACTGAGGCAGAAGAATGGATAAGTGACCTGGAAGACAGAATGGTGGAATTCACTGCTGCGGAACAGAATAAAGAAAAAAGAATGAAAAGAAATGAAGACAGCCTAAGAGACCTCTGGGACAACATTAAACGCAACAAAATTCACATTATACGGGTCCCAGAAGGAGAAGAGAGAGAGAAAGGACCAGAGAAAATATTTGAAGAGATTATAGTCATAAACTTCCCTAACATGGTAAAGGAAATAGCCACCCAAGTCCAGGAAACGCAGAAAGTCCCATAAAGGATGAACCCAAGCAGAAACATGCCGAGACACATAGTAATCAAATTGGCAAAACTTAAAGACAAAGAAAAATTATTAAAAGCAGCAAGTGAGGGGCTTCCTTGGTGGCGCAGTGGTTTGGAATCCGCTTGCCAATGAGGGGGACACGGGTTCGAGCCCTGGTCTGGTGGGATCCCGCATGCCGCGGAGCAACTGGGCCCGCGAGCCACAACTACTGAGGCCCGCGTGCCTACAGCCCGTGCTCCGCAGCAAGAGAGGCCACCGCAGTGAGAGGCCCACACTCCGCAACGAAGAGTGGCCTCTGCTCACAGCAGCTGGAGGAAGCCCGCGCGCAGCAACGAAGACCCAGCGCAGCCAAACATAAATAAATAAAATTAATTAATTAAAAAAAAAAGAAAGAAAAGCAGCAAGTGAAAAACGATAAATAATATACAAGGGAACTCCCATAAGGTTAACAGCTGATTTCTTAGCAGAAACTCTTCAAGCCAGAAGGGAGTGGCATGATATACTTAAAGTGATGAAAGGGAAGCACCTACAACCAAGATTACTCTATCCGGCAAGGATCTCATTCAGATTCAATGGAGAAATCAAAAGTTTTACAGACAAGCAAAATCTAAGAGAATTCAGCACCACCAAGCCACCTCTACAACAAATGCTAAAGGAACTTCTCTAAGTGGGGAACACAAGAGAAGAAAAAGACCTACAAAAACAAACCCAAAACAATTAAGAAAATGGTCATAGGAACATACGTATCGATAATTACCCTAAACATGAATGGATTAAATGCTCCAACCGAAAGACACAGGCTTGCTGAATGGATACAAAAACAAGACCCATATATATGCTGTCTACAAGGGACCCACTTCAGACCTAGGGACACATACAGACTGAAAGTGAGGGGATGGAAAAAGATATTCCATGCAAATGGAAATCAAAAGAAAGCTGGAGTAGCAATACTCATATCAGATAAAATAGACTTTAAAATAAAGAATGTTACAAGAGACAAGGAAGGACACTACATAATGATCACGGGATCAATCCAAGAAGAAGATAAAACAATTATAAATATATATGCACCCAACACAGAGCACCTCAATACGAAAGGCAACTGCTAACAGCCATAAAAGAGGAAATCGACAATAACACAGTAATAGTGGGGGACTTTAACACCTCACTTACACCAATGGACAGATCATCCAAAATGAAAATAAATAAGGAAACAGAAGCTTTAAATGACAAAATAGGCCAGATAGATTTAATTGATATTTATAGGACATTCCATCCAAAAACAGCAGATTACACTTTCTTCTCAAGTGCTCACGGAACATTCTCCAGGATAGATCACACCTTGGGTCACAAATCAAGCCTCAGTAAATTTAAGAAAATTGAAATCATATCAAGCATCTTTTCTGACCACAGCGCTATGAGATTAGAAATGAATTACAGCGGAAAAAACGTAGAAAACACAAACACATGGAGGCTAAACAATACGTGACTAAATAACCAAGAGATCACTGAAGAAATCAAAGAGGAAATCAAAAATACCTAGAGACAAATGACAATGAAAACACGACGATCCAAAACCTATGGGATGTGGCAAAAGCAGTTCTAAGAGGGAAGTTTATAGCTACACAAGCCTACCTCAAGAAACAAGAAAAATCTCAAATAAACAATCTAACCTTACACCTAAGGGAACAAGAGAAAAAAGAATAAACAAAACCCGAAGTTAGCAGAAAGAAAGAAATCATAAAGATCAGAGCAGAAATAAATGAAATAGAAAACAATAGCAAAGATCAATAAAACTAAAAGCTGGTTCTTTGAGAAGATTAAAAAAAAATTAGCCTATAGATTAGCAGCTGTATATCCTTGAGCAAGTGGTTTTGTGGTCTAAGAGCCTCCATTTGCTCATCTATTAAATGGGCATAAGTGTACCTACTGCATAGGGTTGTTGGAAGGGTTAAACAGGACACTGAGTGCCCTCAGCCCAGGACAGAGCACACACACACAAAGGCCAGCTGTTATTAGAACAGGAGCAAAGGGCAGTGAGGAGAAACAGATCCTCTCCCCTCAAGAAAGGACATTTGGAAATGAGGTTTGATCAGGGGAAATTGAACATCAGCTCCTGACAGATCAGTAGCTCCATGAACCCCCAGACTATTGACTTCCCTCCACTTTAATTAAAGGCAAAGCTTAGCAGACTCAATTAGCTGACCCACTAGGCAAGGAGGTTGCTTCTCAGTCAGGGCTGGCTGAATACACTGGGGATATGGGAAGGAAACGCCCCCCCCCCCCCACACACACACACCCAACTCCAGCCTTCCAAGTCTCTCCTATATCACTCTTCAGAGTCGGACATTCCACTGTTAGGGGTTCACTCCTTTGGATCTAAAGGCTTGAAGGAGCTTGGGTCAGAATCTCCAGGGTGGGACTCAGGGCATGGATCTTTGTACAGTTCCCTGGTGATTCGGGCCAGCACCTTGCTGAAAAGCCATGGCTTTAGAGGTGTGAATGCCATGGAACATGTCACCCCCTAAGCTGTGGTCAGCGCTGGCACCTGGGAGCGGGGAAGGGGAAGGAAAGGAACTCACCCCCGGGAGGCCACGCCCCACACCAGACACTGCTGAGCACACGCGGTCCTCACCTCATTTAGTCAGCACAGCAATCCTGTGAAAGGGGGTTATTGTCTCCAAGGGTCGAGGGGAAAAGCCTCAGAAAAAGTAAGGGACTTGTCCAAGGTCACACAAGTAATATTGAGGAGATGGGATGCAAATCCAGGCCTCGGCCCTCCGTGGGCTCTGGTCCCAGCCTTCCCATAACTGGCTCTGTGCCCTGGACACACCTTCCCCCTCTCAGGCCTTCTATAAAATTCAGGTGTTGAGAGTCGTGATCTTGCACGACCCCAGCAAGTCAGACGCTGCCTGGGACCAAACCCCAGCCCCGCCCCTTACAGGTGACCTTGGGCCAGTTTCTTAACCCCGTCGTGCCTCCGTTTGTTCATCTGTAAAATGGGGGCAATACCGGTCTCCCCTTCATAGAGTCATGGTGAGAATCAACTGAGCTGATACCTGGAAAGTGCTTGGAGGGGGTGTGTCCCACACAGAGTGAGAGCCGTCCTGCTTTGACTCGCACCTCAGCCACTCTCTTGGGTGGTGAGACCCCAGACAGGTCCCTTGGAGGGGGTGAGGTAGGCAGCAGGGTTGGGGGTGGCTCAGAGGGGAGGGAGAAGTCACCTTCAAAACAATAATAACAGTAAAAGGTCTGCCTGAGCCTCAGGCTCCCAGCTCTTTGGCCCCCAGCTGGTCCCTCGAATCCCTGGGCGGATAAATCCCAGCTCCTCACTTCCTGGCCTCTCAAAGAGGCCCTTTGTCTGGTGGGTATCAGAGGCCAGTTCTGGCCCCACTAAGGTCCGATCAAACTGTACTGCAGACCCGGGACAAAGGGCCCTCACATGGCCAGAGAGACCCGGCTCTGCTCAGGACACGCCTGCTGTCCCCCAACTTCCGCGACCCGGGTGGCCCAGGGGGGCCCACGCAAGCAGCCTGCCTCAGATCAGAGGCAGCGGGGACAGAGGCCAAGCCCCGCGGGCGGGCAGGGGAGGGCCCTAGATAAGAGGACAGGAGCAAGCAACCCCTCAGCGGGGCTTCTCCTAATCAAAGCCTCCTAAAGCTCCCCATTTGGGAGCCAGAGGGCAGTTTTTTTAAATAAACAAATAAAACGTTCAAAGTCCTCTTGCAGCTTCTCCTCACCCCCCAGACTAAATGCCCGCTGCTCCCCAGCCCCATGAAGTCGCGCTGCTGCTGCTTCCCCCTCTGCGTCCTCCTCTTCTCCAAACCCACTGGGGCCCTCCTCCCCGGGGACTTGGCCCCGGCAGTTCCCTCTGCCTGTGGACCTTTCCTCCACCATGTCCCCAACCGCTTTTCAGTCAGACTTTGCTCAAAGATACATTCCCTGACCCCTGACCCCTGGCCCCCAGCCCTTCTCTGGCACTGTGTCCAGTCCTCCATCCTTTCCCTCTGGAGCTGCTGGTCCCCACCTCTCTTGTCAAGGTCACCAACGACTGCCGGTTACTGGGCCCAACGGCCAAGCCCCAGCCCCGTTGTAAGTGACCGGCCAGCAGCCTGGACACAGTCTGGACAACACGCTGCCTGCTCTTACTTCTGGGCACCTCGGTCAGTCTTCCTCCTGCTTCGGGGGGCTCGTCCAAAGATGGGAGGTGGTCTCCTTCTCCCTCACTCCCTCACGCAGCCCCTGCTTTTAAGCATCTTTCTGCGGATGACACCCAAACTCATACCTCCGGCCCCAACCCGTCCCCAGACCTCCAGGTTCCCACACCCACCCTCGCTGCCAGGAGCCCTCGAGGCTGAGCAATAGGCATTTCACAGTCAGCAGGCCGGACGCCCACCCCAGGCCGCGCTGCCCCCAGCCTGCCAGCTCCTGCACGAGCACCCCCTCGCTCACCCTCACCCCCTCACATGGGATGATCCTGCCCCCCCCACCCTCAAAACAGATGCAGAATCAGACCACTTCTGCCGCTCCCAAGGCCATCACCCTGGATTTTTGCCAGAGCCTCCAAACCGGTCTGTCTGCTCTGCCCCGTCCCCTTGAAAACCCTGCCATGGCTCCCTTCTCGCTCAGGATAAAAGGCCAGTGAGGGCCTACGTGGCCCTGCACAGCTGCCGTCCCTGTCTTCCGCTGTTACCCTCTGACCCCCGCCCCTGCCCGCCCCCACTCTGCACTCCAGCACAGGGGTCTCCTCCCCACTCGGGGTCTTTGCATCTGCTGTTCCCTCCTCCTGGACCACCCTTCTCGCAGGTCAGTCCCTCCCTCCTATGGGTCTCAGCTTGCATGTCACTGGATCCAAGAAATCTTCCCTGGCCAGCCCCTATTAACAACAAAGCAACCGTGCCGCCCATCAGCACCGCACCTCCACCCTTGCTCCATAGCATTTATCACCCGCTGGCCTCCTCTGTGGTTGCTGCGCCCCTCACCATAATTAGGCTCCATGTTAACAGGGACTTCACTGTTTGGGTCAATGCCAGCACCCAGAAGAGTGCCCAGAACATCTTAGGGGCTCCAGAAACTCTCGCTGGGTCAGTGAATGAGCTGTGTATGGAAGGAAAAGTGCAATTTGCCTGTAGAGGGGGGATGGCGGGGCGGGGCGGGGGGGGCGGGGCAGGAAGAGATGCTGGCAGAGGAACCGCACAGATGAGACTGAGGCATGAGAGAACACAGCGTGTTCAAGCCGGTGGGGAGTGGAGTGTGCAGGGTAGAAGGTGGAGGGTCTGAGTCTAGGGCTGGGGAGTTGGGCAAGAGCCTGATCATGAAGGGCATTTGTTCATTTATCCATTCATTTAATATTTATTAAGCCCTATGTGGAGGCTGGCCTTCCGCCCATCTAAGGGGAGTGGACTTAACCCTGAAGGTACTTGGGAGCCATTGAGAGACAGAAGGCTCAGCGCATCTCACTGCTGGTCACAATGCTCCACGCTAGGGAGCTCAGTGAGCCACTGGGTCTTCCCCCAGGGGGCCTGCTCTGCCAGCGTCTTTGCTCCGGGGCAGCCTTTTGGAGGTCTGGGGAGAGGACGCCCACTGAGCTTTCCCCTGGCGAAGCTGCACAGCGACAGTCTCCACATGAGCCGGCCCATCCATCTGTGACCCTTCCAGTGTGTGGGTTCCCACAACCCAGATGGGGGACTTGGACCTCCCAGTCTGAGGGAACCTCTTCCAGCGAAGCCAGCTCTTTCATTCCCTGGTGGGGCAACTGAGGCTACCAAAAAGAAAGGATTTATTCAAGGTCATACTGCGTGTCAGTCACAACTCTTTTGTTTACAAGTAACAAGCACCCAATTCAGATGGACTTCTTAAAAAAAGAAGAGGAGGGCTTCCCTGGTGGCACAGTGGTTGAGAGTCCGCCTGCCGATGCAGGGGACACGGGTTCGTGCCCTGGTCCGGGAAGATCCCACATGCCACGGAGCAGCTGGGCCCATGAGCCGTGGCCGCTGAGCCTGCGCGTCCGGAGCCTGTGCTCCGCAACGGGAGAGGCCACAACAGTGAAAGGCCCGCATACAGCAAAAAAAAAAAAAAAAAGGAGAAGAGGAAAAAGACGAAGCAGAGAAGGAGGAGGAGGAGGAAGAGGAAGAAGGAGGAGGAGACTTGACTCACATAACCAGGATGTTGAAAGGTGAACTTCAGGTACAGTTGGATCCAGGCCTCAAACAATGGCTGTCTCAGCTTGGGACACATGCCACCTCCCCTATGAACCAATCATTGGGCCAGAGGTCTGCAGAACCCTCAATGGCCAAGCCTAGGTATAATATGCCTCCCATTAGAGTGGAGGTGAGGTGGGGGGGAGCAGTGTCAGCCCCATGTGACACCCCAAAGAAAAATCAGAGTGCTGATCCAAGAAAGGGGGGAACAGAAGCAGGTGTCCACCACACCCAGGAACTCAGGGACCGAACCCAGGCCTGAACCCTGGCCACCTGACTCCAAGCCTCCCACCATCCCACTCCCCTGAATCCTATCAGCAAGATTATCCAGACATCAGCAAGGGGGGCAGAGGGGGCCAGGGTGGGAGGTGCAGGAGCTGGAGGAAGGGGGCCAGTCGGGAGATCATCTGGCCGAGAGGTAATGAGCCCCTTGACAGAAACGAATCAATCTCCTAACTCCCTAACCCACTTTCTCACTTTGGCATTTTGCTGAGGGAAACATCTGTCACTTGTTTAAGATGAATGATACACCAACACCATTATTAATGTATTTTTAAGTGGTGTTTAGAATTCATTTCATTTTAAATAAAAGAAAACGACATATATCTTTCCCTACTTGTTTAGACCCTCAAGATGCCAGCACGACGTGGCTGCTGCCTAAACGGTGTGACATCTGGGCATGGCCCCCAGCACAGTGCACAGAGCCCAGCCCGCCTCGGCCCCATACGTGGCAGGAGAATGCAACCTTCAGTGAGAGAAACCTAAGGCTGGTGAGGGCGGGTGAGTTGAGTGATTTCCTCTACAGCTGGCGGGAGTATCAGTGTCATTTTTCTGGAAAGTCATTTAATAGGACGTTTCAGCTCACTCATCTCACTTCTGGGAAGCCCTCTTGAAGATATCACTGGAGATGCGAAACAAAGCTTTGACTGCTGAGGATGTTCATTGTGGCATTGTTTACAACAGAGAGAAATTGGAAATAACCTAAATGTCCAACCAGAGGAGAACGGTTGTGCAAACTTAAACAGGTCCACTCAATGGAATGGTTTATGTCTATTCAAAAAAAAAAAATGTTGCCTGCAAAGATGATTGACTTCAGATGATTTGATTGGAAACAGCAGAAACTTAAGGAAACTCAGGTAAAAGGAGGATTACTTTAAGCATCAGAGGAGTTTCCCAGAATACAACTGCCAGCAGCAAAACTGGACACACCAAACCTGCCAGGTCCACAAGCAGCATACATCTCCCCAACTAGGTCTCTCATCCCTGTTTCTCTCTCACTTCAATGTTCTCTCTCTGCAGACCAGCTTGGTGGTTCCAGCCCCAGACTTTACCAGCTCAGTCACATAGCTATTTGATTCAATCTTCCCCTCTTCCTATTGAAAGAAAAATAGACAAGAAGGGAGGGAGGAGAAAGGGTAAAAAGAGAAAAGAGAAAGAAAAAAGAATTCCTAGAAAGTCTCAGCCTGGTCCAATCAGCTGTGCTGGACCAGGAGGACTACCCACATGACCCAGTCTTCTATCTTTGTTGTTTGGATAGGGTAAGGCAGGGGAAATGATTGCTATCTCAAATAGGAGTACATAATCCAGGGTGTATTCGTTATCCGTTGCTGCATAACAAATTATCCTCTTTAAACATTTAGTGATTTAAAGCAACGTTTATCTCACACACTTTCTGAGCATCAGGAGTTGAGGGGCATCTTAGGTGGGTGCCTCTGACTCAGGGTCTCCCATGAGGTTGACGTCAAGTCTTCCGAAGGCTTGATGGGACTGGAGGACCCACTTTCAAGCCCACCCTTGTGGCCATTGACAGGAGGCTTCAGTTTCTTGTTGGCTATTGGCTAGAGGCCACAGTTCCACCCCCACACAACCGTCTCCATCAGGCTGTTTACAACGGGACAGCTGGCCTTCCCCAGAGCAAATGATCTGCGAGAGAGAGAGAATTACCAGGACTGAAGCTGCAGGGTCTTTTCTAACCTAATCTCAGAAATGACCCCATCAATTCTTCCATAACTTATTGGTCACACAGAGCAACCCTGGCACAGTGTTGTGGGGGGGGGGAGGAACTACACAAGAGTGTGAGCCCCAGGAGGACAGATCAGTGGGGACCACCTAGGAGTCTGGCTAATACACACAGAAAAACTCATTCTATAGCAATGGTTTCAGAAGTGGATGTATGATTTTTAATATATGAATCAAGTTGGGTGGACGTAGTCCAAAAGAAAACCTTCTTTGTAAAATAACTTGCCTTTGGTTATTCCTACTGGGTAAAGAGGACCTGACCAGGCCAGAGCTGAGACTGGACCAGCTCATAGGGCTGAGCCATCCAGTTACCCACCTGAGAACTGGGTCACAGGATGGCGGCAGGACCAAGGGTGGTGCTTGGGTCCTGCCCTAGCTGGGGTTCAGGCACATATAAGATGGGTCTGGCGGACTAGAGGCAGGCAACTAAGGGAAGCCAGGAAGCACCGTCAGGTGCCAAAGGAGAAACTCTTCCTAAACTCTTCATAAGAGGAAGCAGAGGGTGGGTAGCAAGCCAGACCCAGCAGCAGGGGTCTCAGGATGGAGGGAGGCGGTTCTGAATTCCTCCTGCCAACTGGTTTCTGGAGCTGCTGCAGCCCAGTCACCAAGACCAGGAGGAGAAGGCTGAGGGTGAGCAGACAGAGCTGTTGTAGAAGATGGGGGACCCCCCCGCCTTAAGAAGCACCCTTCCCCTCATTTACCAGCAAAGAGTGAGCTCCTGCAGTGATGGTGGAACTGAGAACCTGTGGGCCAGGGAGGCAGGACCTGGCAGGCCGGGGCCCTGATGGAGCCCTGATGGAGGAGTTGATGGTAGCCGTGGCCATGGTGACTGATGGGGACAGAGGACAACGCGGGTGGCTGCCTACTCCCATTCATAAGCACAGAGGATTCACCCACACACTTCAGAGGGGACAGGAACTCCCCTAAGATGTGGAGTTCCTGCAGGAGAAGGTGGGGGCTGGAGCCAGCAAGATGCAGATGTTCACGCTAATGCTGCTAGTGAAGTTTTCACCATTTATCATCCTTAGAACCCCAGGGCTGGGGAAAGTGCGGTGGAAATCTAGGCCAAACCCCACCCGAGGCTGGAATCCCTGTCCACACATCTCCACCAGGCTTGACCACTCCCAGCAGCGGTGGGTTCACGACTCCATCAGGACATTCATTCCGTAATCAGACAGCTGTGACACATCGAAAGTTCATTCTGAAATTTGAGACAACATCTCTCTCCCTGTGGGTCCCTCTGATTGTCCCTAGTTCTGCCTTCTGGTGCCTCAGAAAACCAATCAGCACCCACTCCCCCTGATGGTCCCATGGTCGGTCATCCTCTTCATTGTTCAGGTCTGCCCTCCCAAGCACATCGTAGGCCATCAAGACTGCAGCAGGAGGGGGCTTCCCTGGTGGTCCAGTGGTTAAGACTTCGCCTTCCAATGCAGGGGGTGCGGGTTCGAGCCCTGGTCAGGGAGCTAAGATCCCACGTGCCTCGTGGCCAAAAAACCAAAACATAAAACAGAAGCAATATTGTAACAAATTCAGTAAAGACTTTAAAAAATGGTCCACATCAAAAAAAATCAAGAAGACTGCAGCAGAAGCCAAACTGAATCCCACCACACACCCATTAGAATGGCTACTATTAAAAAGACCGACCATGCCAAGTGTCGGTGAGGATGTGAAGCAACGGGAACTCTCGTACACTGCTGGTGCGAATGTAAAACAGTACAACCACTTTGGAAAACAGTCCACCCTTCCAAGTCCCCCAGACCTTCCACTGCTAGGTATTTACCCAGGAGAAATGAAATATATGTCCACACAAAGACTGGTGCATAAGTATCCCTAGCAGCTTTATTTGTAATAGTCTAAAACTAGAAACAACCCCTATGTCCATCCAAAGGTGAATGGGAACACAAACTGTGGTGTAGCCAATACGATAGAATACGACTCAGCAGTAAAAGGAACGCAGGATCCTCTGGGTGAATCTCGAAAAGATTACACTGACTGAAGGAAGCTAGACACAGAAGTCCGCATACTGTATGATTTCATTGATGCGAACTTCTAGAAAAGGCAAAGTGATCTATAATCAGAAAACAGATCAGGGCTTGCCTGAGAATGGGAGTGGAGGGAGGGGAGGGTGGCTAAGGGGAAGGAGGAAACTTTCCGAGGTGATGGGGATGTCAGGGGTGATTGTGGTGGTGCCCTCGCCAGTGTATGCACCTGTCAGAACTCTCCGAAGTGTAGGCTTTCAATACAGCAAGTTGTACACATGAAATAGGCACCGTGTGTTTTAAGTTGTTTCTTAAAAACTCGAGCACACGATCCCTTAATTGGATGATTTACCAAACTGAGGCCAAGCTGAAGGCCTCCTGGGTCTGCTTTGACGAGCCCTTTGTAAGTAGCTCATGGCTGCGCCTGAGCAATGCTAACTGGGCACCATCTCCTTGGCAGGTTTAGACCTTGTTAATCCATGACTCTGGAAACTGGCTTCCCATACCCACCAACGGTCATTCGGTAAGTTCACGGCAGAGCCAGGAGTTAAGCGCAGCTCTCCTGATTCCCAGGTCCTTCTCTTCCCCACGGCGTAAAGAGAAATAGAAGCACGTGGACTGCTTCATGGTTCTCCAAGCTGCTTGACATCTGTAATCTCATTTCCTGGATTAATCCCATTTAACACAGTCAAGTGTGTAATGGATAAGATGGTGCTGGGAGGACAGACAGCTGGTTTATTTATGGCAGGCGTCTATTCTGATGGCTCAGGGCCCAGGCCAGGCCAATTGTTAGATATCTTGAATAACCCTCCTGGGTTAAGCATCCTGGCCTTTGGAGTCAGACAGAACTGGGCTGGAATCCAGGCACTACCACTTACTAGTGGAAGACCTCGAGCAAACCATTTAAGCCCTCTGAGCCTCAGTTTCCTCCTCTGTAAAATGGGAATAATAGCAATAAGGGCCTCATAATGCTGCAGGGAGGATTAAATGGGGCAGCAGCAACCAGCTCATAGTAAACACTCAAAGTCTGGCAGCTGTCATTACAGCTATTACTACTATTAACCCTCACCATACTCTTATGAAGTAGGTCCCATTATTATCCCCATCTTACAGATAAAGAAACTGAGGCTCAGAGATGTAAAGCTATTCACCCAAATGTCCCAGCAAATAAGTGGCAGAGCCAGGATTTGACCTCAAGTCCCCCGTAGGGCTCCAAAGCCGACTCTGGACCCTCAGCATCCACACGGCCACCTCTCAGGTGCAGCGGGGATTCTAAGACAGGAAGGTGTAATCAGAGTCCCCTCAAAGCCCACTGGTTACAGTTAGAGCTGAAGGAAGCCGAGGACTGGCCAAACTGGTGTGACCGAGGTCAGACCAAGAGTCCCCTCTCTGGACTCTGGGCTCTGCACTTAGAAAAGCAGGATGGGGGACTTCCCTGGTGGTCCAATGGCTAAGACTCCATGCACCCAATACAGGGGGCCCGGGTTCGATCCCTGGTCAGGGAACTAGATCCCGCATGCATGCCACAACTAAGTGTTTGCATATCGCAACTGAAGATCCCGCACGTGGCAGCAAAGATCCTGCGTGCCACAACTAAGACCCGGTGCAGCCAAAATAAATAAATAAATACATAGAAAAGGAGGACGGCACAGAGAACGCACACCATGAGGAAGGGCACGCCCCCAACTCCAACACATCCCTGAGAGCGACCAGGCCTGCTCTGTTCATCAACGTCCAGAGTCATCAGAGTCTGAACCCCAAACTGTAATAGGGTCAGTGTGTGACCCTGTGCAGGTCCCCAAGCAACTGAGAGCCCTATACCCAGCCATAAGCCAAGAACACTGGACAAGATGACAGCTCAGACCATCTTAGTTTCCAAAGTGCCGGGAATGCCTGGGATGCAGAGGATACTCACCCAATTCCAGGTGGGCTGGGGACTTTGAAGGTACAAAAGAGGTGTCCCAAGGAGAGCCCACTGGAGCAGGGTTTTGGCCCCAGCATGGGGTCACCGTTGATGCAAACAGGCAGCCTGGGGAAGGGGGCGGAACAATGGCTTTGGAGACAGCAGACCTGGATCCAAATTCCATTCTGCTATTTGCCCACAGCCTGGCCATTTCACTGCCTGTCTCTAAGCCTCAGTATCTTCATCCACAAAATGGAGACAATCACACCAGCTTTATAGGGTTGTGTGGCATTTAAAGAAAATCATTTATCTGAAGCACCGGTTAATAATAAATGGTGGCTGCCTTAATCACTGTTTCCCACCTTCACCAGCAGAAGTGACATTCACGCAGCTCCCAAAGGTTGCAGGGAGCAACCCTGCATGCTCAGCCAGTGCCCGCCCAGATGACAGTGACCCCGGACAGGCACCCCCACAACGGACACCGCTGCCCACCACGCTCAGTCACAGAACTGAGTACAAACTCACCCTCGTACACAGCGACCCAACCTGAGCACGTGCGCACAGTCTCTACCAGGATTTCCCAACGGGAGGAGACATTTCCTCACGTCTGTGACTGCGCTGATGGAGGAGGCCATGACCTTGGTGCTGCTTCTGTAGGTTTCTCAGCAAGCCAGCGGGTCCCTAGCACAGCCTGCAGCACCAGAGGATCTGCAGGGAGGAGAACCCAGGGTCCCGGGGAAGAGGAAAAAGCTTCCTGCCCGGCTCACCCTCCTTCTGGGCTGAGATTGTGTCTGACCAGCCCTGGAGTTGACCAGTGAGTGTGTGAGTCCCCAGGAGGCCAGGATGGGGGTGCCCTAGCAGGAAGAAGCCTAGATAGATAGTCTCGGGGTGGGGGGTGGGAGTTGGTCATTGTGGCAGGATGGTACAGTGGTTACACCAGGGAGTTTTGGAGCAGGAGGGCCCTGCTTTGTCCCCCAGCTGTGCCATGTATTAGCTGTGTGACCCTGGACAAGTTACTTAACCTCTCTGGACCTTAGCTGTCCACCTATCAAATGAACATGATAATATTAGTGGGATAATATTACATGGTAGAAATACTGGGAGTGGGGATGTGGGGAAGAGTTAAATGACATCACACACGCCCCTAGACATAGTAAGCACTCAGAGGTGTGAGTCATTTTTATCAAGGGTCCAGGAGCAGGAAACTGCCTCTAGATATTGGGTATCCCATGGATTGCAAAGTGACAGCTCACAAGCCCAGATGAAGCTCACACATGGCCTTTGTTTGGCCCACATGGTGTCTTTCTTTTTAAATTTTTGCCAACACTTAATAATCAGATTTCACATCAAAATCTGAATTTCCTGCTTCTCTTGAACAGTTCAAACATTGGCAATCCTAGGCCCGCTTTCCCGCCTGGCAAGTACCAGCCAGAGCCGATCAGACACTGCCCAGCTCGCTCCAGCGCTTCCCAGGTCCAGCGCCTCCCCTGCTCCGTGTCCTGCCCTGTGGGCCCTGGAGGTTGTACCCCTTGACCTGGCCCTGCACCTTCACAGTGCCACACAGGGAAACAGGACTCTAGAGAGGGCAGAAACCCAGCCGGGGTCACACAGCAAGTCAGTGGCAGAGGTGGAATTAGGACTCAGGGGGTCCGATTCCCAAACCCCCCGAGCACTGGTGAGATGCTAACAAGAGAAACTGGCCGTGCCCCAAAGCTCCTGCCTCTACAGCCCTTACTGGAGAGATAGGATCATCACTGGGCATGGTTACTTTGCTAAGCCTTAATTTCTTCATCTGTAAAATGGGATAATCGTCCCTTCCTCAGGGGGATTGTGAGGACAAAATGAATTTTTAAAAGTAGGGATCTTAGAGCAGCACCCAGGACACAGTGACTGGCGGATAAGTAGCAGCAATCAGCACTGTTATCAGTAAATCCTGGCCTGCGTGATGCAGGCACACCATCTCATTGCTTCCTCTAACCAGCTGTGACATCACTCTGCTTAGCCCCATCTGACAGATGAGAAAACTGAGGCCCAGAGGAGGGGCGTGAGACTCACACAGCCCGTGAATGATGGAGCCAGCATCTGGAATTCCAACCCAAGTTCAAGCCAGGACAGTCTGGCTCCAAACTACCAGCTCTCCCCATGCGTCAGAAGCCTCTACAGAGTCCACATATAATGATTGAGGGCCTACTATGTGCCAGGCCCTATTGCAGACACCAGGGATAAAGCGGGCAATACAACAGATGAGCAGGGGTGGGGCCATAAACAATAAACATATCACTCAGGCTCTGGCAGTGGTAGATGCCAGGAAGAAAAAATAGGAGAATATTAGAGAGTGCCTGGATGGGCACAGTGGGTGCCTTAGCCAGAGCAGTCAGGGCAGGCTGCCCAGGGAGGTGACATTAAATAGGGACCTGAAGGCTGAGCAGGAGCCAACCAGGCAACAACTGGGCAGAAGGCTCCAGACTGGGCCAAGGCTTGCGTTCTCCAGACACGGGAGGAAGGCCAGTATGGCTGGAGCAGGAGGAAGAAGGCTTAGAGTCAGACAAGCAGGTGGTGGCCAGAGTACTGAGCAATAGAGCATCTGGTTTAAACATAACAACCCCCTCCACCGTTCATCCAGGGCACGCCATGTGCCAGGCACTGTGCTGAGACCTCTGCCTGCGATACGTCATTCCATCCTCCCCAGTCACCTGTGAGCTACAACTCATTGTCCTATTTGCCAGGTGATGACACTGAGGTTCAGAGAGAGGCAGTGACTTGCCTGGGGCCACCCCGTTGAGGAGATGGGTGCAGGCCTGGAATTCCCATCTGAACTCTAAGCCAGGCTGTCTCCACGTACCACCTGCTGGGAGCAGGCTCAGACGCCTGGCCTTGATGTGATCAGAACAGGGATCAAAGGGTCACCTCCCAGGGACTTCCCTGGTGGTGCAGTGGTTGAGAATCCGCCTGCTAATGCAGGGGACACGGGTTCGAGCCCTAGTCTGGAAGATCCCACATGCCGCAGAGCAGCTAGGCCCGTGAGTCACAACTATTGAGCCTGCGCGTCTGGAGCTTGTGCTCCGCAACAAGAGAGGCCACAACGGTGAGAAGCCCGCGCACCGTGATGAAGTGTGGCCCCTGCTCGCCACAACTAGAGAAAGCCCTCGCACAGAAATGAAGACCCAACACAGCCAAAAATTAATTAATTAATTAATTAATTAATTTAAAAAAAAAAAAAAGGTCACCTCCCAGCCTAGCAGGGCTCTTCCTGGAGCAAGAAGGCTTTTATGGTTCCCATCCCTGGTAACACCAAGCTTCCAGCCCACGGGCAGGGACACACATAGCACACACACTCACGTGCCTATGCGTGTGCACACAGACACAGCAGCCCAGACAGGAAGAAGGTCTGGGGAGGGGGCAAGAGATGGTCAGGAGGAAACAGTGCGCTCCACACGTAATGAGCTTCCAAGCACCCGGTGGCTGTGGGCAGGTCCCCCCAAGCTCCTCATCTCATTGAGGGGTGCAAGTCATCACTCAGGCCGGAAGCCTGGGCAGCATCCCAAATTCTCATCTTTCCTACACTCCCCGCTTCTAGCCTGCTACAAAGCCCATCCTAGTTCCCGCATCCATCCTTGTCTCCTACCTGGGCTCGAAAGGCAAGCATCTCTCCTGTTTTCACATCCTCTCATTCCACTGCCACCCCCCCTTAAGCTGGAGAACCAAGGGCAAGACAGCAGTGGCCGCTCCTGAGGACTTGGGGCTGGGCAAACCTGTTTAAAGGAAGACCAGAGCATTAGTGCAGTGATGTCACCAGCCCTGGCCTGCTGAGGGACACCAGCGTCAGCCTTTGAGACACACATACACACACACACACACACACAGACCTTGAGTTCTCATCTCATGGCTATCAGGTTGCAGTGACACTGTTCCAAGACAAAACAGGAAATCCCACGACGGAGCCAGCCAAATGGGGCGAGGGCCGAGAATCTGAAACCCCCTCTGCTCTCCACGATCACCCCCTCCCCACCCACCCCCACTCCTTGGGGAGGAGCTCACCCCCACCCCCGACACCCCAGGCAGGGACAGAGCCCAGTCTTGAACTTAGGGCCCCAAATTCCTGCGCTCTGCAAGCTCCCTGCCCCGCATGGGGCCTCCTGTCTCCATCGGTAAGGCCCGGGTGGATGACCCCAAGAGCCCTCCCGGTTGAGGAAGTCCACCTTTTATGGGCATTTGGTTCCCAGACCCAGTGGCTGGGAGTCTCCCGAAGCCCAGTGTGCAGTCAGCAGGCGAGCCAGCAGGGAGTGCACACACCTCGTTAACGGGAGATGGGGGAGCCCGGCCTGGAAGGACCCTGGAAACAGTGAGTCCCGACTTGTACCCCCTCCCATTCTGGTTTTCAAAGGGCTCCCCACAGTCTTGGGACCAGGCCTCTGCGCTTCTGCACATGTAGTCCCCGCTGCCGGCCTGTTCTGACCTCCTTGCCTACGAAACTGAGGGAAGCACCTCACCTCTCAGAGGGGGAAGCCTATCCCTGCTCCTCTGAGCGACCACCTCTCCCTGAGTTGATTTAACTGGATCCTCAGGGCCCGTTGCAGGTCTGGCCCTAAACAGGGGTTGATGCATTAGTGGATGGAGGGATGGATGGAAGAAAACCAGCTACAAGCAGTCCACGTAGTTCTCCAAAATCAAATAGCATGACATGGGAAAGCCCTGGGGAGGAAATCATTTTAGGAAATAAAACACTTACTGAGGTCTAAGGAACTGACACTTGGATGGACACGTGTGCCTGGTGTAATGATCTTATTAAATCCTTACAAAACTCCTTTGGAGCAGGTAATAATACCCCCATTTTACAGAGCGGGAACTGAAGCTTAAAGGGAACAAGTACATTGTCCAAGATAACCCAGAACATACGCGGAAGAAGCAGGATTTGAACTCAAATCTGTTTCACTCTTCATCCTGCTATTACCCTAATGTCAGCTTTGGGCTCACGCCCTCCTGACTCCCCAGCAGGGTCCTCTGGGTGATTCCAAGAAGCAGACAAACATAGACAGGCCTCGAATGGACTGGCAGCCCTTGTCCTAGTTGTCACTAATTCTATCCTGACTCTCAACCTACCCCAAGTTCTAGAGAGCCTAATTCTGACCCCACCAGTAAAAGCTAACATCTACAAACAGATTGCTATGTGCCAAGCACTTTGGATGCAACATTTGTGATCCTCACCAAAACCTGACATGAGGCATATTATCCCCATTTTATAGATGAGGAAACTGAGATTCCAAGAGGTGAAATGATTATCCAAGGTCACACAGCTAATAGGTGGCAGAGGCAGGATTCAAACCCAGGGTGTCTATTTCCATGGCCCAAGCTCTTAACCATTACTTAAACTTACTCGTTCTCCCATCCTCCAGTAGATACTCCAAAGGTCCTCTCTTGGCCAGGCCTCCACTGGACTCATCCTGAAAAGGTATGACCTTCCTCAGCACCCCCCGCAACAATCAGAATCCAGTCCACAGCCCCAAACCCTGGCTTCAGTTTGGCTTTCTGGGATTGTCATCCAAAGAGGAGGAGTTTTGATGAAACTAAAATGAACACCTCTTCCCCCTCCAGATGCATTGGGGCCCCCAGACACTTGTCCTAAACTGGGCCCTGAATCACACGTGTCCTGGCTCTGCCACTGAATCTCTCTGGGCTTGGGAGGGTCCTCTAATAGCTCTAAGCCTCCGTTTTCTCATCGGTAAAATGAGATAGTAGGATCAGGATCTCAGCGCTACAGCGGGGGCTCCTGGCACATTCAGGGGCTCACCCTAGGCTAGTTCCCTTCTCTTGAAGCTCCTAAGGCTGATCTAAAGGCCCAGCCATGCGAGACCTCCCATCTATTCACGCATTCATTCAGCCAACCTCTGGGCACGGCTGATTTGAGCTGGGCTCTATGCTCTGTGACCTTGGGCAAGTCACTTCACCTGTCTGTGCTTCCACTGATCATCTGTAAAGTGGGGATGAATGTGGCACCTGCCTCCAGGGCTGTCGGGAGAACTAGAAATCATGCAGGTAGAGTCTTAGCACAGTACCTGGCACATAGGAAGAGCTCAGTGGTGGCAGCTATTTGGATATTATTGAGGAGTTTTCAAAGTCTGATTGAGGGGAGGAACAGCTAATCAAATAACTGTCATACAACTGGATCACTGCTAATACCAGGCCAAGCTGGGTGCTGTGGGGACACAGGGGATGAAGCAACCAGCCCTGACTGACTGGGGAAATCAGGGAAGGCTGCGCAGAGGAGGTGCTATTTGGAGGATAAGGAGAATTTCACCACGAGAATGGGGGAGGCATTTCTGGCAGGGGAACAGCAGTTACAGAAGCTCAGAGGCTCTTGGAGGGATAAGCAGATGTCCAATGAAGAGGCGGTTGTGTCTGGGGAAGTTTGAGGACACGGAGCTGGGAGGTGATGGTGAACCACATCATTGACCTGTCTAGGGGATTGGGACCCTCTTCTGGGGCAAGGAGCCAGAGAGAGACAAGATCCAGTCATCCTTGAGAAAGATGTTCCAGGTGGTGGCACGGTCCAGGAGGATGGTCCAGGGCAGGGCAGAAGGCAGAGACTGGTAAGGATGCTCCTGAGGAGGGAGGGGGAGGATGAAGGAGAGGAGGAGGGGCTAGAGGCTGGAGAAACTATTCAGACTCCAAGCTCCCAAGACCGCTGCCAGGAAGGAGGGGCTGAAGCAAGGTGAGGGCCGGGGGCGACCACCTCCCCAGTCAGCCAGGACCAGAGCTGAGGCCGGGGTCGGGAGGGGGGCTGCGGGCACACTGAGTCACTCACTCCACTTATTGGATTTCTGAGAAATTGTTCCCTCCCCCAGGCCCCAGCAGCCAAGGCCGCTCCATTAAAGTGGCTTTGTCAGTCAGCCCAGGAGCAAGAACCAGGTACTGACCAGGAATGGGCCGGGCACCAAGGGGAGAGATACATGACCCTGGGAATTCTCAGAATGGCCATGGAAGGTCTGGTGCTCGGGGCTGATCATACAGGAGGCAGGAGGGGACGTGGCAGCCTTCTTCAAATCCCTGCTCAGCCTTTAAAGGCTGTGTGACCTGGGACCACTTCCTTAGCCTCTCTGTGCCTCAAATGGGATACCCAAGCGTCTACTCAAGACAGAGGGTTGTTCTGAGGATTACTAAATAAAATCTGACAGCGACCGGCCATGCTGCGGTCTCCGGGTGAGGGTTGGGTGCTACTGTTACTGTGGAGAGTGGGCTTATCTCATGCCCCCCAACTGTCTCAACCCTCAGCTTTCAAAGATTCCCCAAGGTAAAATCCAAGCTCCTTGGATGTACCCTGTTCCCTCACCAGCCCATCCCCGCTCCTCCCGTGCTAAACCTCCACACCCTTGTCTATAGCGGTGCTCGTGCCAGGATGCCCTCACTTCGTCCCCTTGTCTCTCTGATAGGCTCCTCTTGTTTCCACAGCAGGTCTCCACTGAGAGATGCTGTCCTCTGGTTTGGGACGCCTCTCCCGGCCCTCTCCATCCCCCGCCATCAGAGTGGCTCTCTCCTCTGGACTCGCACTCAGGGCACTGGCTAATAGCTGCTATTTATGGATTACAGGTCTGCTCCCTTCAAGGAGAGGGGAGATTGCGTCCGCATGCCAGGGCCCAGCACACCTGGGCCTCAGCTAATAGCGGGTGACTGAATGAGCGTATGAGCACCAGCCAGCGCCGACGTCAGCTACCGTGTATGAAGCAGCTCCTCTGAGACTCCATCCTCACAAGTGTCTTGTGAAGTGGGAGCGTTACGATGCCCACCTCACAGGTGAGGAAACCGAGGCTCAAGGCTGAGGGACTGTCCAAGGCCGCCCAGGAAAGAAGGGACAAAGCAAAGATGAGAATTTGGGCCTGTCCCGCCCCGCCTCAATCCACAGGTTGACCTCAGGCTCTCTCTCCTCCGTCTCCCTTAAACCCTCCTCTCTGTAGCTGACAAAACACACTGACAGGCATTACCTCCTTTTTGGGAGAAGCCGCATAGAACCAAAGACTGCACTTCCAACTCTGACTGCCGGGTTTCCTGGCTGTGGACCCTGAGCACGTTCTAAGTGAGGAAGTGAGAGGAAAGGTCTGCTTGCCCAGGGTCATGGTGAGAATCAAGTCCGGCACACAGAGCAGGTGGCACCACGCTAGGCTCCCCGGGTGGGAGCTCGTGTTTTATTACTGATCTGCATAATAGTCAGCTCAGATGGACATTCCTCCCATTTTACAGATAAAGAAACTGAGTTTCCAAATGCTGAAATGACCAGCCCAACTCACAGATATAGTAAATGACTCAACAGAGTCAGAGGCTCAAAGCACTGCTTTCAGCACCAGACCTAGCACCTTCCCCTAGACCACTCGCAAAGCAGTTCTCACCCCTCGGTAACCTAAAGGTGTCAAGGGCCCAGTCCAACTGGCAAGAGCCAACATTTACTGGGCACTTAGCCTGTCCCCGTTCTAAGCCCTTTACTTGTATTAAGTCACGTAATCTCACAACAACCCTAACGTGGACGTTATAATTATCCACAGTTTACAGACGTGAAACTGAGGCACGGGTGGCTTGAGCGACCTCCCCAAGGTCACAATGCCACTAAGAGGCTGGAACAGGAATTAGAAGGCAGGCAGCCTGACCCCAGGTCCAGCTGCAGGTTGGGTGTGAGGTCAGGTAAATGCGAGATTATAGGTAAGTCATCCAGAGACCAGACCCAAAGTCAGTGCTGGAGGGTGCAGACCCGGAATCCAAACCTGAGGGCCTCCCCTGCACCACCGCCCTCCGCTTACCTGTGGATCCGGGGACTCTGTAGTGGGCGGGGCAGGGCGGCGTACCTCCCATCCCCGTTTGCAACCTGGGGGCTGCCCCCATCCCCACCCCGGCTAAGGTTAAGCTGCACCCGACGGGTCCCAAGTGCTCCCCCCGGCAGCGCCCCGGAAGCGACGGCAGCCGTTTCATTAGCTACTTGGTCGCCGGCCCGCAGCGCCCGGGGAGCGAGGAGGGGGCCAGAGCCTGGGGCCCTTCCCGGCCTGGCTGCTCCTCCCGGCTCCAGTATCCCCTCCCCGGAGACACGTCCCAATCCATCCCCTCAGCGCAGCCGGGCTCCGCGCCAGGCCCTGCGTTGGTCCTGAAGACTCAGCCCTGACCCAGCGGCTCAGCCCACACTGTTACCACCGCGCGGAGGATGCCCTTCAACCAGGAGATTAATGAAAAGAATAGCTCACGTTGGGGCCACGCTTCCAGTACTCAGTGTTGAGAATGCTTCACACACGTTAACTCCTGCGATCTTCTCCCACAACTCTCAGAGGAAATGCTACAATTTCTCCATTTGACCGTCGAGGAAATTGAGGCCCAAGGACATGCACTATTAAAAGGTGGACACCCATTTTCTGGAAGTTGCCACGCTGAAGAAGGAGAGCAGCCTTCTCATTTACTGAGCACCGACTTCATTTTAAACCTCACCACTCTCACTGTATATCAAAGAAAGTCCATGAGCTATCCTGTTTTTTTGCCTGTTAAATTAGGGAGGTGGATACAACCAGGGTGTTACCACACCATCTTCTCAGGAGAGGGTGGGCGTGGGGTAAATCTGGGTTTTGAATTTGGAGCCAGAGTTGATACCAAAGCGGCATTTTTGCATCCAGACCACATGCCCCGCTGTGCTGAGGCCTGTGCACGAGGCCATGTGAGCACTGGCAGAGAGATATTAGGAGAGGGTCCCTAGAAGAGATGATAATTGGACTGGGTCTTGACGAATGAGTAGGAGTTCCCAAGAGAGCAGCATGCTGCAAAGGTCAGAATCCCAAAGTCAGTGCTGGAGGGTGCAGACCCGGAAAGCCCTGACTTTCCCTCTTAATTGCCAGGTGACTTTCACAAAATCTGTTCACCTCTCTGAGCCTCAGTTTCTTCATCGGCAAAATGGGAATAATAGTCCTGAGGTTGTGAGGATTGAGTGAGATCATGGAAGTATAAGTGCTTGGTCAGCTGTCACTAGGGGAGTAGGAGGGTATGCTGGACAGCTGACCACCCGCTGGGTCTTGTATGCTGCCCAGAGGGCTTATCAGTTCCTCGTGGAAATGATTCTCTGCTCATGAAAAAAAAAAGGAGCTAAATGATATCCCTGTTCCACCAATGAGTAAACTGAGGCTCAGTGAGGTTAAAGAACTGACCCAAGAAAACACAGCTGTGACTGGAAGAGTCGGGATTTGAACCCAGATTCACCTGACCACAAAGACCATCACCATTTCACTGGATCAGCACGAGTGGCTGCCCTGCATCCCATGGGTCCATCTGTCACAATTAAGCTTTTTCTCACGGTTTCACACTAAGGCAGTTTTCAGTTTTGCATTCTTATAAATAACGTTCAGCTGAACGTGTTTGTGCACAAACATTTGCCGTAGTTTACATTATTTCCCAAGACTGATCCTCAAATAAGATTATTGGAGGTAGGAACATTACAATAGCTTTTGATAAATATTTTCAAGTTACTTTCAAAAGGGTCACCATTTTGCAATCCCACCTGCAACCGAAGAGACAGGCTGTCACTGGATTCTCCCCAGTTTGTTTTTTAATCTCCCAAATGTCCAAGATGAAATAGGGTATCACATAGATGTGTTGCCTTTATTATTATTATTATTATTACCAATAAAGTGGAGTGTTTTTAAGGGCTGTGAATTTAACAGGATGTGTATCAGAAGTCAGGGGCCCTGGGGAGGGACTGGAGTCAGGCGTGAAGGCACCCAAAGCAGACAGTGCTAGTTTCTGGTTGAAGGATTGTGAAAAGGAACGCATGGCCAGGGCGACCAGGGGTTTCTGGAGCCTGGGAACAGGCTTTAGCGCTTGCTGTTTCCTCTTTCTGGAGCGCTCCTTCCTGGCTCCTCACGAGCTGGGCTCTCAGCTCCACGGGCAGCTCCTCAGAGAGCTCCCCTCGACCCCCTCCATCACAAGGTGCTGTCCTCCCAGCGTCTCTCTGGTTTGTTCTCTTCACAGCCCTCAGCATACCTGAAATGCTTATTCATTTATTTCCCAGGCTGTTTTCTGCCTCTGCCTCTAGAATGTGAGCCCCTTGAGAAGAAGGTTTGTGCTTCACCCAGTGCTTGTATCCCGTGCCTGAAGCGATGTTTTTAATGAATTA
Organism: Delphinus delphis; assembly: GCF_949987515.2. Lineage (NCBI taxonomy): Eukaryota > Metazoa > Chordata > Mammalia > Artiodactyla > Delphinidae > Delphinus > Delphinus delphis. Next base: position 24,048,800 of record NC_082683.1, read on the forward strand.
CTTAAATGTTTCTATTTCTGGGTCATCTTACCATCCAGCAGTGCTATTCCTGTCGGCATCACTTTGCCCAGAAGTGAACCGACCCATTTTCTTGCATCCTGCACCCCCCATCTGCCTCGAACACCACTCGCACCCAACCCCACCCCATCTGCCCCCAACACCACTACACCCCAACCCCACCTGCCCCAACACCACCACACCCCCACCTCATCCCATCTGCCCCCAACACTACTACACCCCCACCCCACCCCACCTGCCCCCAACACCACTACACCCCCACCCCATCCCATCTTCCCCCCAAACCACTACATCCCCACCCCACCCCATCTGCCCCCAATACTACTACACCCCCACTCCATCTGCCCCAACACCACCACACCCCCACCTCATCCCATCTGCCCCCAACACCACTACACACCCACCCCATCTGCCCCCAACACCACTACACCCCCACCCCATCCCATCTGCCCCCAACACCACTACACACCCACCCCATCTGCCCCCAACACCACTACACCCCCACCCCATCCCATCTGCCCCCAACACCACTACACACCCACCCCATCTGCCCCCAACACCACTACACACCCACCCCACCCCACCTGCCCCCAACACCACTACACCCCCACCCCACCCCACCTGCCCCCAACACCACTACACCCCCACCCCACCCCACCTGCCCCCAACACCACTGCACACCCACCCCACCCCATCTGCCCCCAACACCACTACACCCCCACCCCACCCCACCTGCCCCCAACACCACTACACCCCCACCCCACCCCACCTGCCCCCAACACCACTACACCCCCACCCCACCCCATCTGCCCCCAACACCACTACACCCCCACCCCGCCGCCATCTGTCGCCTCACCACTTACATGAGGCATTGTGTCCATAGCAGCCTTTCCTGAAGTCCTTACACCACCGTGTTCTCACACTCTTCCCTCTCTAGGACTCTTCTTCCTGGGTGTCAGGGGTCCTGTTCCTTAGGACTGCACCTCAGAATTCCATTCCCCTCACTGTGTCAGACAGGACAAGTTCACTCTCTCCTGTGGCCAGCCTCTGATGACCCACTAACATCCCTGCTCCCAGAAGGGCCACCCACTCCAGGTCCCCTGTGGAGCAGCAGGCTAGGAAGGCTGACAGAGGTGTTCCAGGGTCCACTGTCCCCTTCTCCCTCCCCCCACTGGGCTCTGTACAGTGACGGAAGTTATCTAGAATGTTAACTCCCCATGAGATGAAGTATGCCATGACCACCCCACACCCATCCTCAGAACCAGAGCCAGAACTGGTATAGACTGCATGGGTTTTAATATTATTTTTTTCTCTGTGTTCTCAAACCATATCAGTCTACCATAACCTTCACATAATAGTATTTCTCCTTTGGAGTCTCTAAGGAACCCCCTGTGTGTGCAGGATTCTAAGTGGCCGGTGCCATTTCCCTCTCGCCAGTTCCCCTGTGGGCAAGGCCCCAGTGACCCGCTTGTATGCCAGAAGCCACCGTGGCCACTCTGCTGCCAACTCCACAGAGATCGCCAGCCAGTGCTTTTTGGCTGAGCCCGAGTTAAGATGACGGCCTCAGGGGCCCAGGGTGAGGGGATCTGTGGGGTTCAAATGAGTTTCCATATTCAGAGGGAGGAAAAGACTGTCACCTTTAAGAAACAAGTTGACCTGAATGAGTGGTTTTAACTGTAAGGCAAAGCATAGGAATGATTTGGTGCTAATGAGTATTGATTACAGAGACGAAGCAGGTTAATTGAGTGAGTTGGGAAGTTGGTTGCTAGGGTAACATCTCACTTGGAATAAAATCATCACAGTGAGTGCAAACTGTATCTGGATAAGGACCAGAGGTGCAGCTGAATCCTTCCTGGTTTTGGACCAAGAATATGAGCATCGAAACATTGGAAAGTACTGGAGGAGGGAATTTTAACCAAGGCTAATTCCTTTCTACCAAGAAGATATATGCAAATGAGCTGGAGAACAGAAGCCCTTGTCTTCTCTGGATCTCTTTGTCCACAAGATGCAGGAGAGAAACCGGGGGCACCTCTCTATGTCGAGTGGGCAGGACATCAACTTTCCACTGGAAACAGTGGAAGTGAGAAAAAGGACCTATTTTCCTGAGATTTAAAAGTCAAAGTTTATTTGCATAGAAGTTGATCACAGTTGAGCTTAAGAGAAAGGTGACAGTTTATGCCTAAGGTTTATATTTCTTTACATTTTGCTCTATATTCGATCCTTTTAAATGCTGAAAAACAGCCACTGGAAAGATCAGAGCAAACCTGACGTCCCAATCTAGCAAATATTCAATAACTGGAGGCATGTGTTTTGTTTATTAACTTTACTCTTTATGTCTTATTTTCATATCATTAGCTTTCCTTCACCCTGATCTCCTCAATTGTTTTTACCCTATTATCTGCATATATAATTTGGTAAGCCACTTCAAATTCTTTTTGAAATGAGTCTAAAGAAATAAAATCTGTCATTTCTGTAAGGTGTTGTAACAATAACATGTACATTTTGAATAGAAAAACCAAAGAAACCTAATCTCAAGCTTTATATCCCACTTCTTAGTTACCCCACCTGGAGAAGTCCTTCCTGACACGCCTGTTATGGTGCTCACGTGATGGCAATGAACAGAACCCCCGAGTTAATATCTAAAAAGAGATGATAGACCTCCATTTGCAACTAGCAAGGGAATGAAACTGTCACAGCCTGTAAAAATGAAGAAAATGATTATTCTTTTGAATGGGCCATGTCTCGCTCTAGCCTCTGCAGAAAAGTTAACAAAAAAATAACTGGTATAAATCTGTGTGAATTGATATGGATGAGGCGCAATTCAATTATGACCATCAAAGTCCTGCTGGATTATCACACTCTAGACTGTGAGCACCTGTTCTCCTTTCCTCTGAGGATAGAGCAAAAGGTAGGAGGGTGACCTCCTTGTGTAAGAATTCTTAATGCATAGACAAGATTTGAAATAACTTTGTTTTTATTGTCACACACCACACTTATTACCTTGGTGATAAAAATTCCAGCTATTTCTCCATGCACACATGCAAACATATCTTTTTCTAACAAATTGGAGGTATATATTGTACCTTTTTGAAACTTGCTTTTTATTTACATAATAATATCTCGTGAATATCCACACCAATGAGTTACAAGCTACAACATCATTTTAAAGGCTACATAGAAATCCATTCTGTGAATGGAACATCTTTTATTTAGGTATTCACCTGTTTTGTGCATTTAAGGTTAGAAGTGTTTTTTGTTTGTTTGGGGGGTTTTGTTTTGGGTTTTCTTGTTTGCTGTTAAAAACAGCACTTGAAAATCATCCTTGTAATTAAATCACCAGTGCTTCCATGAGTTTCTCCTTTGAAAACGTTTTAAGAAGTGAAAATTCTGGGTCAGTTTGTCTTCAAATTATAAAGCTTCTCATAGGTAGTTCCAAATTGTAGAAAGTTTGAAAAATCCAGTTTACATCTGGAAACCATGTCTTTATTTTTTTTATTTATTTTATTTATTGTTTGTGGCTACATTGGGTCTTCATTGCTGCACGCGAGCTTTCTCTAGTTGTGGCGAGTGGGGGCTACTCTTTGTTGTGGTACACGGGCTTCTCATTGCAGTGGCTTCTCTTGTTGAGGAGCACGGGCTCTAGGCGCATGGGCTTCAGTAGTTGTGGCACACGGGCTTAGTTGCTCCGCGGCATGTGGGATCTTCCCGGACCAGGGTTGAACCCATGTCCCCCCTGCATTTGCAGGCGGATTCTTAACCACTGTGCCACAAGAGAAGCCCCTGGAAACCATGTCTTTAAAAAGATAATTATTTAAGTAATCATAGAGAAAAATCCAAAAATAATATGACCAAAATATGGAAGTCAAAATCATTCATAGTTTTGCTGTCCCTACATAATGTGTGTTATTGCCTTGGAATCCTCCACCTCTCTGTCTCTGTCTCTTTTTGTCTCTGACTCTTTCTCTGTCTCCCCGGTATCTCTGCCTCTGTCTCTTTCCCTCTCTTGCCCCCAAATCTATCTGTCTACCTACCTACCTATCTCTTGCCCTCTCTCTCCTCCCCCTGTCTCTCTCTCTTTCTTGCCCTCTGTCTCACTGTCTCTGTCTCCTGTGTCTCTCTACCTCTCTGTCTTACTCTTTTCTGTGTCTCTCTGTCTCATTCTGTCTCTGTTTCTCTCTCCCCCGTTCTCAACAAAGCCAGGGTCACATCTCACACAGGGCTTTGTGGTCTGGGCGGCACTAATAGTTGCCCACACGCAGGCAGAACCTGCGAGCTGGCACAGCACTTTCTCATGTTGTTGTCACCTTTTTCCAGGCAAGACCCCGAGGCTCAGGGCACTCGCTCCTTGCCCGAGGCCCACAGCTCCTAAATGTCTCCAAGTCAGGATTTTCAAGACTCCATGACGTCCCAGCCATTTGCTGAGCCCACACATGTGTCAGGCAGCTAAACCCGAACCTTACCCAGCCCCAGGCTGTCCCCAGGGAGCCAGGGGTCCCACCAGGACAGGGACTGGGGGCAGCGGAGGAAGCTGCGGACACTAGCCGTCTGCTTCTCCCCTCCACCCTCCACCCTCCTCTCCTCCCTGGACACCAGGCTAACTCATGCATCAGGTCCCAGCCTCTGTGCTGCCTCTCCAGGAGCCCTCCCCTCCCCACACCCGAGTCCAGTTTGGCCGCCCTCCTCGGGCCTCTCACAGGAGCCGCTTCTCACCCCTGGCCTCACATGCTCACACACATGCTCTCATAGCCGGTTTCCCTGCTGTCCAAGGCTGAGTGTCCCTGGACTCAGGGCGGGAGCTGGACCCACCATCTCCCCTCCAGTGCCTGACACACAACACACACCAGGGAAGGTTTGGCAAAGGAATGCACAGGGTCATTCTGGGCCCCAGCAGCCCTCCCCTCCCTTCCCCCTTCCCATCTCTTCTCTTCTCCTTTCTCTCATCTCCGCTTGTCTCCTCTGCCCATCTCTGTCTACACTTTCTTCTTCTTTGATCGCATCAAATCCCATGACTTTAAATACCACGTCTACACTCTCAGCTCCCAAATGTCTCTTCCCTGAATTCCAAACCCAGTATCTGTACTCACATGGCCCCCACGCATCTCAAACACAACACGTCGAAAAACAAGCTCTGGGTGTTCTCCTCGAAAAGCCAGTTGTCCAGCATCCCACCCCCAGCACCATCCCGGGTCTGTGCCCTCTCAGTAAACAACATCAGCCATCCACCCAGTCGCTCAAGACAGAAATCAGGAGTCATCCTTTATTCTTTCCTGTTTCTCATCCCCTACGCACAGTCCGCCAGCTAGTTCTGTCTACTCCACGCGCAAACTATGTCACACTCAGTACCTCCCTCCCTCTCCATTGCCAGCACTGCAGCCCAGGCACCACCATCTCCATCCTGGATGACTACGATGACCTTCCTCCTGGCCTCCTTTCCTGCCCCTCTCCTACCACTCCCCACGCAGCAGCCAGAGGGAGCTGCTTCTTACCGAAATCAGGTCAACGCACTCTCCTGCTTAGAACCTTCCAGTGGATTCCACTGCCCTTAGAATAAACCACATTTCACATCCCAGCCTAAGAGGCTCTGCAGGGTCTGGCCCCTGTCTGCGTCGCCAGCTCATCCTGGGCCTCCCTCCCCCTGGCTCACCACCTCCAAGCTCCTCTGACCCCTTCCAGCCTCGAGGACACAGCAAACCCATTCCCACCTCCAGGCCTTTGCCCATGCTGTGCCCCCTGCCGGGGTCTCTGGTCCCTCTCCTGGCTAACTTTTCCCACCATTCAGGTCTCTCATCCTTATATGTCACCTGTGCAGAGAAATCTTCCCTGACCACGCACCCTCTCTAAAGAATGTTCCCTCGTTATCCTCTATCTCAATGTACGACTTACCACAATGTGTATTATACTGATTTCCCTTTTTCTCCATCTCTCCAGCAGATTCTCCATAGGGCAGAAACTAGGTCATCACATAGCAGGTGCTCAATAAAAATTAACTGACCAAATAATGAAATGGTTAAGTGTGCAAATCTGCCACGTGACAGCTGCGTGACCTTGGACAGGGTCCTGCACCCTCTTTGCCTCAGTGTCTTCAGTTATAAATTGGAAAGAAGAATCTGCCTCGTAGGGTTATCATATGGAGTAAATGAGATGAGGTTAAGTGCAGCTTTTCGCACAATAAATGCATTAAAAGCACAGTAAGTAAATAAGCGCTCAATAGATACAAGTATTTTTCAACACATTTGTTGGTTGAATAGCAGTCCTATAAAGCACGTATTCAGAGATGGGATCCAAGGCTCACAAAGAGGGAGTGACTTTTTCAGGGTCACGTGACTAATGAGTGTGGCGTTAGGGTCCCCTCCCAGGTCTGTCCAATGGCAAATGTGTCGATGATGTATCGATTCTCCGAAACAGGGTGTACGTGGGGGCCATGGTGTATAGACGGTGGTTGAATAGACCTGGAGTTCAGAGACCAGCAGGGCCAGGGGAGAAACAGAATGAAGAGAATGCAGCCCTGGTAGAGGAATAGCCCAGGGTGCGCGGACAGAATGGGAGGGACATCAAGTGATGGCCACATAAAGACTTACTTACACCCAATTTGCCTAAGTAGAAGGGAATTTGGATCTCCATGTCCTGAGTTTAATGTGGGGTCCTGGAGCAACCGGCAGACTCTACATGCTGGAATTACCTCCTCTCTGACCCTGGGGACTCTCCTATCCCTGCCAAGGTGGAAGGGCGGTGGGGTGGGGGGACTCAGGCAGCAGAGTGTCTCCCTTGGGCATCTCCTCAGGATGCTGAGGCCAAGGGAGACAACGCATCAGCAGGTGGGCTAGGGTCCAGGCCCATCCTGGAAAAGGCTGACTGTGAGTTTCCATGGAGCCCGTTGCCATGGTAACCAAACCTCAGCGGCAGGACTCCAGCAGAGCCAGGAAAGACAAGCTCCTTTCTTGTCCATATCCCAGGAGCCTAACAGGAGCGGGGTGCGGAGGGAGGTGGGCACAATCAGGCTTTCTGAGCCAGGATGGAGGTGGGGGCAGGGAGAAGTGGAGGTTGTCTTCCTGCTCAACGGGTCAGCCATAAAGCACAGGAATGTGGCACCCTATTTCACGCCTCGGTGCCTTTGCTCACCATTCCTTCCCACGGGCTGCCCTCCCCCAACCTCTGGCTCCCCGAGTACTCCCCTCAGTCACCCGTGCCTCACTTTCTACCTGCTGACCCTGCAGGCAGAATCAGCCCCTCCCACATCTGGCCACCCAGAGTCCTTCTTTCTCATACATTCCCAGTATGTCTGGCTCCCCCAAGAGCTTGGGGAGGGGGGGTGGTGGTTAAGAGCACAGGCTCTGGAGTCAGAGAGACCTGAGTTCAAATCCCAGCCCTGCCAATAACATGTGGGGTGAGTCACAGTGAGCCAGGTACCCCTCTGAGCCTCAGCTTCCTCCCCTGCCGCTGTCCAGCTGTGTGAGCTTGGGCAAGTTTCTTTTCCTTTTTTAATAAATTTATTTATTTGTGGCTGTGTTGGGTCTTCATTGCCGTGCGCGGGCTTCTCACTGTGGTGGCCTCTCTCGTTGCAGAGCACGGGCTCTAGGCGCGCAGGCTCTAGAGCGCAGGCTCAGCAGTTGTGGTGCACGAGCTTGGTTGCTCCACGGCATGTGGGATCTTCCCGGAAGACCAGGGCTCAAGCCCGTGTCCCCTGCATCGGCAGGCGGATTCCTAACCACTGTGCCACCAGGGAAGTCCCATCTTGGACAAGTTTCTGAACCTCTCTGAGGCTCAGTGTCTTCTGAGAAATGAAGTGATGCCCGTGTCTGAGGCACAGTCAGTATGTAATAAATGTCAGTGATTATTCTCGGCTCTGCCTCTCTGTCCCATTGGGAGTGGAGTTCCAGCCCCCACCAGGCCCAGTTTTTCCCCGGGCTCACACCCAGATCCCCAGCCCTGTACTGAGCCCCTCTTCTGCCAGGACTCAGGCCTGGCATTGCCCATGATTTTCAGGGCAGTGTCTTTGAGGCACGAAGTCTCCCTGGCACTCAGAACAGAGCTGACATTTCCAGTCCAACGCCTGTGAGGAAGCCTTGTTATGGAGGATAGATCCCCTTGGGCATGCTGACAGCAGGGCCAGCCTTTCGGCTGTGTGTGTGTGAGTGTGTGTGAACGGCTGGTGGCAGATGTTCTGATACACACTCAGACACACACACAATCTCGTCGTGTACCCACATTCTCACAAATTCTCTCACACATGCACCCCACACAAACCTGACAAAGGAAGGTGCAAGGGCATCCCTGGTCACTTTGGTCAGTATCCCAGAGGCCACCCTGTGACCCTATTTCTCCCCAAACTTCCCCCTCTGGAGCCCAATCCCAAGGCTTTCTGTTTTTATGGAGCAGGTGAGGGGCAAAACAGCGACCCTTCTCAGTCTCCTGAACCTATGACTCAGGCTATGGAAGTGAAAAGGCCAGGTCAGCGGCCAGACAACGGGTCTATCTGGACACTGTTCTCTACCTTTGGAAGCACCCAGATACCTGGGATCAGGCAGATAGCACTCCTGCTCCCAGCCCTGCTGAAGTGGGCCCAGCTAGGGACTGTCACACTGTCCCCCATCCTGCTGCCACCTCCCTTTGAGTTCCCTAGCTGAGGCTTGGGTCTCCAATCCCCAGCCCTTCTGTTCCATCCTGGGCATCCGAGTCCACAAGGAGGAGGCAAAGCCACACCCCCTGCCTTCCTGGTGTCCCTCCATAGCCATCCTGAGCAGGAGGCAGGGAGGTGGTCACCTCCCCCAAGCCACAAGCTGATAAACACTGAATGACACTGATGGAGCCCTTACTCTGTGCCTAGGTACTTTACTGGTACTGTCCCTTGATCCTCATGATAACTCCATAAGGGAGGACAGCTTATAGTCCCCATTTTATAGATGGGGGCACTGAGGCTCGGAGAGGTAAAGAAATACGGCTAAGAGGGTATTCCCCAATGCAGGGTTCGATCCCTGGTCCGGGAAGCTCCCACATGCCGCGGAGCAGCTGAGCCCGTGCACCCCAACTACTGAGCCTGCGCTCTAGGACCCATGTGCTGCAACTACTGGGCCTGTGTCCTGCATCTACTGAAGCCAGTCTGCCTAGAGCCTGTGCTCGGCAACAAGAGAAGCCACTGCAATGAGAAGCCAGTGCACCTCAACGAAGAGTAGCCCCCGCTCACCACAATTAGAGAAAGCCAGCACGTAGCAACGAAGACCCAACACAGCCAAAAATAAATTAAAAAAAAAAAAAAAGAGGGTATCTCCATTGGAATTTAAATTCAGTCTGGGTGCAGAGCTCAGGCTCTTGAGTATTCGATACATTACGTCTCCTCAGCCACACTGCACTGAGCGCTGGGGGCCCAGTTCCCCTCCCAAAGGACTGTGAGATCCATGCAAGTAAGGGACAGAGGCGAGCAGAATGCCGGATCCATTCATTCATTCAACGTATGTTTACTGAGCCCCTGCCACGTGCGAGGCCTGCACAAGGCTCTGAGAAGCTGCAGTGAAAAGAGCAAACAAAAATCCTTGGGGAAAAAAAAAAAAAAATCCTTGGTCACATGGAGCAGTCATTTTAGTAGGGGAGACACAATAAACAAGGTAAATAAATAAAATAATACTTTGTTAGGAGTAAGTGCTAAAAAGAAAAGTAAAGCAGGGAAAGGGGATTATGAAGTGCTGAGGGGTGTGGGAGACATTCTGATTCTAAAAAGCCAAGAAGGTGATACTTGTGTTAAGACCTGACGTGAGCAACGCCATGCACTATGTACACGCATCTGGGGGAAGAGGACTGCAGCTTGCAGGAATAGCAGGTGCAAGGGCCCTGAGGCAGGAGCGCGGCTGGGTAGCCCAGAGTCAGCCTGGCCAGTGTAACTGGAGTGAAGTGAGAGGAAGGGGGAAAGTCGGAGTAAGGTTGGACGAGGCTGGGGGGCACCCAGACCTGGACGGTGAGACTCGTGTGGTTGATCATGGGGAATCTGGCCTGTACTCAGGTGAGATGGGAGGCCATGCAGCGAGGTGACATGACAGAGCTGCCTGGAGGAGGGGGCTTCAGACCTACAGCCAAGTGGGCTTTCAAACACCCAACCTCTGCATTAGACAGATGTCACCTCGGGTAGCACCTTGGCAGCACTGGGCAACCAAAGGCCTCCCAGAGAGGCAAGGCCAGCCCGCCGAGACCACCTGGTATCAGAGAACCAACCAGAACACAGCTCTTGCGCAGGCCCAGAGGGAGCAGGGCTGAGTTCACTCAGTGCCTTCCCCCAGACTAGCTCTTGAGCAACAACAGGGGTCAGGGACAGGCAGAGAGAGGCCTGGTAGATGCCCCTCCCTATCACAAGCAGTTTGGTTATAAAAAGGCAGGGAATGAATCCGGCTCAGGTGTCCAGTGGTGGGGAGCCTGGCCCAGGCTGGAAAGGCTCTGATTATTCAGGGCCACCAGCTCCCTTTGACAGGGCCTTATTCAGGGCCACAGGTGGCCTTATTCAGGGCCACCAGCTCCCTTTGACAGGAAGAATAACCCCTCAGGTCTGTAGAGAAGTGTACATTCTGTAATGTGCTTCCCATTCAAAGGAGGGGAAAACTGAGGTCCAGAGAGAGGAAGGGTTTGCCCGCAGCCCCACAGATAAGTGACAGAGCTGAGACTTGAGCCCACGTCAGCCTCACTCCGCACCTACTGGCTCTTCCGCATGCCCTAGCTGGTGACTGGGTTACCATTTAGGGTTAGCATTTCAGCCGAGGCAGCAGCACCGTCTATACTTGGAAGTTGTATGGGAAAAGTTCCAAGAGGGAGCACGTTTAGTATTAAAAAGAATAAGGCATGTGTAGTTTACCACAATAAAAATATAAATAAAACAGTAGATATAAAATGGCGCACTATTATCTGTACTTACCAGCAAGCGTGAGACTCGTAGTGATGGTGCCTGGCGGTTGTGAGCACTGCCTGTGTGCTAGGGCCACGCCAAGCGCCTTACAGGCTCCGCCTCTCAGGAGACCACCACCCTCGCACTCCAGCCTTTGCACGTGCCACTCTCAGCTATTTCTTCGGATAATTTTGAGGGCCAGTGACCTCAAAGAGCTTTGCCTTCTCTGTGCCTTATGACAGGCTCTTGAACAGTCCCTTTCCTTGTGAAGCCAACACTCGGAAAAATCCTGCCCTGGGGGTCCTCACGCCGTCCCTTAACTAGCTGTGAGGCCCTGGACATGATTTCCTCAAGGTGAGATGAGCCTCAGGTTCCTCATCTAGACGATGGAGGAGAGGTTATTGGTGTTGCGTTGCTCTGAGGTCTAGATATGAGAACCCATATAAAGCAGCTGGGAGTCCATGACACAGGGCATGGTGGTTGCCAGTGGGTGGGAATTGGTCCCTATTCCTGCCAGACTGGGAATAACAGAACGCTGCTTACAGCAGTGGCTTTGAAAATCATATATTGCACTTTTCAGCCTCTAGATCTGTGGTTGCCATTCTTTAGCTGCCTCTGAATCTTCTGGAGGGTTTGTTAAAACAGACTGCTGGGCTTCTCTACCAAGAGGTTTTAATTCTCCAGGAGAGCTGGGGTGGGGTCTGAGAATCTGCATTCTAATGAGTTCCCAAGTGTTGCTGGCCCTGCCGGTCCAGTGTCGACTGTGAGGACCACTGTTCCGGCTCTCAACGTTGGCTGCACACTTGCCATTGACCTGGGAGGGCACTAAAAAGCTAATGTTTCTGGGCACTCACACATGCCAGTCACTGTCCTAAATACTTTACATCTAATAATTCATTTAATCCCCATAACAAGCCCATGAGTGGGGTAATAGCAATATTCCCAGTTTACACTTGTGTCTAACTGATACACAAGGAAGTTGGGTCATTTGTCGAGGGTCAAACAGCCAGAAAGTGATGGGGTGGGATTTGAAACACTGGTGGGTCCTCACTTTGACCACTGGGCCACAGAGAATTAACTTTTGTGAAATAAAGATGTCTTCAGTTGGGGCAGGAAATCCCACTTTGCATCTACTTTTTGCTCTGGAAGCCTTTCAGGGACTTTGGGCCAAACGCGATGCGATGCAGACTCGTAAGTATGTCTTTGGCTTACGTTTTCCAAAGCACATTTGCAGGCTTCCTCGTATTTTGATGGCAACGCTCACTACCACCCTTCCCCCAATCCATACTCCAGCCAAATAAATTACTTTGTAATTTAATCCAATTAAACCAACATTTATTAAATGCATACCTTGTGCCAGTCACCAGGCTACAGCCCGAGGACACAGAGATGCTGAGACTCTGAGACGCTGGAAGGAAGCAACGTGCCCAAGGGTGATTTCAAGGCAGCGCCCAGCAACTCCATCCAGTGCCCTGGCCCCGAGGAGCAAGGAGCAGGGAGAGGAAGGTAGCGGTGCGGGCCCTGCAATGCTGGGCTTTCCTCCCACGGAAACCCACAGGCCTGGGATCAACACAGCCTCTGAGGGCTCTGGGAGAAGGGACTCCATGTTGGCGGCTAGCAGGAACCAGGGGAGGGGCATGAACATCCAGGCTTAGAACAAGAAGCAGCTGCGGCTCAGACCTGCACCCTGGCTCTGTCCCTCCCCGCCCCCAGCCAGGCGCCTTTCCTACCAAAAGGGGCAATTACTCCAGGCAACCTGGAAGGCCCTACCGGGGATCTAATTTCCCAACATGACTGATCTGGGCTTTTATCTCCAGATGAGATCATACATGAAATCCCCGTATCTTTGTTCATAACATTAATTTGTAAATGTGACTAAGGTAAATAACCATCATTTTTGTCACCCCATTTTGGGCACATCTTCATTTTTTTTTTTTTTTTTTGCGGTACGCGGGCCTCTCACTGTTGTGGCCTCTCCCATTGCGGAGCACAGGCTCCGGACGCGCAGGCCCAGCGGCCATGGCTCACGGGCCCAGCCGCTCCGCCGCACGCGGGAGGGATCCTCCTGGACCGGGGCGCGAACCTGCGTTCCCCGCATCGGCAGGCGGACCCTCAACCACTGCGCCACCAGGGAAGCCCCCCTTCATACTTGTTTTAAACCATATCCAGAAGCCTTAAAAAGAGAAGTAGTCCAAGCCTCTCTCCATCTCTGAGAGGCTCTGCTGACAGACAGGGGGACAGCAGACCGGAGAGGACCTTGCCTAAGGTCACACAGCGAGCCAGCGTAAGAGTCCAGACCAGAACCCAGGACTCCCGAACCCTAGCCAGGTCTCCCTGAGGTTCTAAAGGACACCCTTACCTGACAAACCTGCTCTTATGTGTCCCAGTCCTTAAGTGGCTTCCGTAGCCACCATTATGCTGGTCACCCTAGCCCAGACCTCCCCACAGACAGCCCCACCTGGACATCTCACAAGCACCTCAGGCTCTGTGGGTCCAACTCTAAATTAACCACCTTTCCCTTGAAATCGTTCCCCCCTCCCCATGTTCCCTCTCCTCCCATCCTCAGAGGCTCAAGCCAGAACCATGGGTGTTACCCTGGGCACCTGTCTCTCCATCACCCCCACAGCCTCTAACGAACCAGCAAGCCCCGTCCCTTCTACCCGTCTTTTCCATCTCTTGAACGCATCCACTCTTCCCATCCCCTCCAGCACCACACAAATGCCGGCCTCTTCATTTCACCCCTCATCTATCAGAACAACCTCTCCCCTCCAGTTCATGCTTTCCTTCAACAAAAGCTGGAGCCCTTACTGTGGACTGGCACTGTGCTCTGTGCTGGGACTCAGGGTAGAGCAAGACACATGAGATCCCAGCTGCCAGCAAGATTGCAGGATACCCACATCTGACCGTGCCTCTCCCCTGCTCAGATCCCTTGGGTGGCTTCCCATCAGCCCTGGGATCACATGCAAACTCCCAGGTATTCACATTCCTGGACCCTCTACCCACAAGGATCCATCCACACTGCTATCCTGCTATCCTGCCCCACCCAAGCTGATCCGAACAAGCTAACATCCATTCGCCCAAACACATCAGCTCAAAGGATACCTTCTCCAGGAAGCTGCCCTGGCTGAGCCCTCACACCTGACAGGTGAGCTTTGCCCTCCTCTGGAACCCCAAAAAAATGAGCTTTGCCCTCCTCTGGAACCCCAAAAAAATGAGCTTTACCCTCCTCTGGAATCCCAAAAAAGCCCAAGGTTTGTATGTCTCCCTCCCTGACTGAGCTGTAACTCCTGGAGCCCAGGAGACTGAGCCAATGCCAGCACAGAGCAGCCTCGCCCCGAGACGCACCCATATGTTGTGTTGATGGATGGACGGGTGGAAGGGTAGAGAAGTGCAACTACCTTTTTCGGTCACTCGTTCCAGTGCCTACGCACTTGTCGTTTTCTGGAAGTTCCCCCAGTTGTGTTACCTAATCCTCTCTGCTCTAATTACTGAAGTTTATGCCTGTTCCTTCTCTAAGTCTGTCCTCTCCTCCCTTCCTTGCTCCAAAGCACAGAACATCCGGCCTTCCCCTTGACTGGGTGACAAGTCAACAAGAACAAATACCTGTGAGGCACATCAGAGCAAGGCCTAGCCCGGGCCCTCACCAGGGTCTCAAGAGCTGGGCCCGGGGCCCAGATCTTTCCAACAGACTCGGGAAGAAGGTGCCTCGGAGGCTGACGAGGCAGGCCTTGCGGTTTGAAGCAGTGAGTCACCTTCTGGCTGCAAGTCAAGGAGCTCTCACTGCGCCCTTGTTTGGAGAAGGCACCCGCCAGCAAGACAGGAGGGAGAGACGGCCGGAGAGGCAGAGCTGCCAGGAGAGACAGGGAGATGCACTCAGAGTCAGAGGGACCCTAGGGCAGAGACAGAGGGTGGGGAAGAAGGGGCCACCCAGCCCTAAGGGAGACAGATACAGACAGAAGGACCCAGACAACCCGAGACAGGAACGACGCGCAGAGAAAGAGAGAGGAGAAATTCAGGCGCAGGGCAGAGGGAGAGGGAGAGGAAGAGGGAGCGAAGGCAGAGCGAAGCATGCAGCAGAGGGCCTAATCACACGACTGAATCGGAGATGGTCCCAGGGCTCCCAGCTCTCTTTCCTCCCCACCGCATCTCCCACCCACAGCCCCGCCCCGACATGGACAAAAGAGGAGCCAATGAGCTGCAAGATCTGGGCATTACGTCACCAGAGCCAGCTGCCATTGGTTGACCCAACCGCCCGGGCGGGCTGTTGCTATGACAGCGCAGGCTGGCGCTGGGCAGGAATGAGAGGAGGCGGCTCCGAGTGGGAGAGCCCAGTTTCCAGGTCTTTCGAACCTATGGCGGGGCCCGGGGACTCCCCCGCCCCCCACTCAGCCCAGGGACCTAAACTCCTCCAGAGGCGGTCATTCACACACACACACACACACCCCATTACTGCCTAGCCCCCAGTCCCGGAACCGAGCACCCATCCATTCACCCTGCAAACAGCAGTGAGCACCATCCACCGTCCAGGTGCCGCCTGGGTTCTGCAGATACAGACACGAGCACACCTCATCCCCCCCTCGCGGAGCCCCCAGTCTGAGCAAGCCAACAGTCCAGCAGAAAATCGCAAGGCAGTGTGTTGAGGACTCAAAGGATGGCGGGCACCCGGCCTGTGGGAACACAGAGGAGGGGGTCCCTACTCAACCTGGCAGGCCAGGATGTCTTCCAGGAGAAAGGGATGCCGAGCTGGGACCTGAAGGAGTTAGCCAGATGAAGAAGGGTGGCGAAGGGAATTCCGGGCAGAGAGAATGGCCTGTGCAAAGACTGGGAGGCAAGAGAAAACAAGGAGCACTTGGGGCCCTTTGGCAGGAAAGTAGATGGTGGGGGAGGGGAGGATTGAAAAGGGAGAGGAGTTAGGGTAAAGCTGAAAGGGGAAGCAGGAACAACATCCCAAAGGGCTTGAGAGGCATGCCGGGGGATCTTGGACCATATTCCCAGAGGGGTTTGAGGGCAAAGGTTAGGTTAAGTTAGCTTTGCATCGTAGAAAGGTCTTCACTCTTGCTGCTATGCGGAGGATGGGCTTGAGGGAGCTATTGCAAGGACTGGTGGGATGACTAGGACCCCTACAGTGGAGATGGGAAGAACCAAATTCAGGAGGTGGCGCCACAGGTTCAGTGACTGAGTGGATGTCACCACCACACCTGGGAAGCTGGGAGGGCTTTCCAGGCATCCAGACAAGACCATCACTCCCCCTTCCAAACAACATTGATGTCCTGTGTACGCAACTTTTTGAGTCATGCTGCATTGAAAAGATGTCTATCTGTCTCCACGTCTGTCCCACCACACACACACACACACACAGACTGTCATTCACCTCTGTGTTCCCAGCACTGGGCACAGAGCCTCGTCCCAAGTACAAGTTCACAAAACTGATCTGAACCGCCATCATCCTTCACCCCGTGACCTTCCCCTGGCCCCAGCCCCCATCCGTCCTTCCCATCCTCTGTGTACTTCTTTCCCCTCTCAGAGTCAAGCTGTAGCCACCACCTATGCGTGGGGCTAGTGCCCTCCTCTATCATGTCTCTCACCCCCCAGCACAAAGGAAGAGTTTCTTCTCTGTTAGGTCAGATTTCAAAGACAGATGGGGCCTGTTTTCTGGTTAGCCGGGTCATTATAGTACCATCATAAGGTTGTTACTGGGAATTAAATAAGGTTTGTTGCCGGGCACTTAGTAGCTATCCAATCCATCAGCTAGCGATGACACTATTATTACTGAGTGTTAGAGGAGGAGGGAAAGGCTGGGAGTCTCATACAGTACAGCTCTGCACTGGAACATGGGGCGTTTGCTTAGCTCATCACAAAGTGGTGTTTTGACTCCTCATTGGTCACATGTACTTGTTATACACTCTCTTGGGGAAAACACAAGACAAAGTGTGATGGTGAGACAAGAATCATGGATTTTTGTCATAATGCCACGTTAATACCATCACACCTCTCCTACAACCTTAATACGATGGTTGCAGATATCCTCTCCAAAGGAACAAAGGTAAGACAACCCGGAAGCTTCTTAAATGTCAAGAGAATCAATCCAGATCTTATAATCAAGGACTCTTCATGATGTCAGAGCTCGTAGTGCCCTTAGTTGGAATTCTCTTGTTCAACTTTTGGGGTTTTTTGTTTGTTTTTTTGTTTTGTTTTGTTTTGTTTTGGGCCGCGCCGCACGGCTTGCAGGATCTTAGTTCCCCGACCAGGGATTGAACCCAGACCCACGGCAGTGAAAGCGTGGAGTCCTAACCACTAGACCAGCAGGGAATTCCCAAACCTTTGGTTTTAGAGATGAGGAATTGAGGGCCAGAGAAGGGAAGTGACCGCCCAGAGTGACACAGTTGAGTTGTGTGGCAGAACCAGGAGATGCTGTAGGTTCCCAACTTCTAATTCACTGCACTTTTCCAATTCTGGTCTATCTTGCAATTGAACAGCCCAGGGCACATTTGGGGTCTTCACATACATTACTACTTTAGACATTAATGAAAACCCTGAAAGGTGGGTATTATTTGAAAGTTTCAGAGAGATAAAGTGACTCACCCAAGACTACACAGCCTACTGGATCGAACCCAGGTCTGTCAGATTCCAAAGCCCACATTCTTGGCATGACAGTATGTTGACTCTAAGACCACTCGATATGGTTTGTTTGGGGCCTGTGGGCATCAGAGAGTGTGGCCGGTACAATCACTGGAAGGAGAAGAGGTGAACCCCTCTATGTGACAAAAACAAAAGAGGTCCTAGAACCTCCTGCATGTTTGTGTTTTGCACACCCACCCTGTTTTGCAGAAGCACTTCTTAAAGTAATCATAGGACTCATAGAGTTACATCCCAGCCTGAGGATTTAGCAGGGGACCACCTGGGAAGCTGATTTAAAGACTTGGGCACGTTTACATCTGTGAATGAGAGAAGGTTGCCATGCAGGGCCACACAGAGGTTTGCACCTGGGGAAATGGCACCAGCAAGCTGGAAGGTAGGCGGCAAGCAGGGTGGGGTTAGTAGGTTCTGGGTTTCCATGGATTGAGTATTTTGAGTTTTTCTTACAGCCCAAGGAAAAGGGGGTCCTCCCTCAATGCCCGGCTTCAGGGTCTCTGTTAGTTGGGAGTGTTGTTGTAACCCAAGAGCATCAGAATCTGGTAACAGAAGAGGCTGGGATGTTGGCTTAGCAAAGTGCCCACAAAGAGGATTGAGAGTTTTTAGTCAGGATCTCAAAACCGAGTCAAGACAGCAATTATGAAATATTCTATTGCAGGATGATAGCTAGGAGTTGCGGGTGGGGCTGGGGTCTGTTTTAGGAGCAGAGCTGATGGGACTTATTGGTGGACAGTCTGCATGTTGGACCTGAGGAAAAGAGAGGAATCTTGAATGATCATGAACTTCCAGAAACAGAGGGGCTGGTTTTCAAGACTAGCTCTCCCATCAAAAACAAATAAAGATGCTTGATAAACACGTAAAAGCTGCTTCAGAGCAATGAAGAATAGACAAGATCACAAGAAATGAGCAGGGCAAGTTGGATGGAAATATAAAAACCCAGAGACGAAGGTGCTCACGGAAGCCACTTTTGCCCTGAGGACATTGACCAAAAATAATACAGAGCGGGCTTCCCTGGTGGCACAGTGGTTGAGAGTCCGCCTGCCGATGCAGGGGACGTGGGTTCGTGCCCCGGTTCAGAAGGATCCCACATGCCACGGAGCGGCTGGGCCCGTGAGCCATGGCCGCTGAGCCTGCGCGTCCGGAGCCTGCGTGTCCGGAGCCTGTGCTCCGCAACGGGAGAGGCCACAACAGTGAGAGGCCCGCGTACCACAAAAAAAAAAAAGAAAAAGAAAAAGAATAATACAGAGCAGACACAAATAAACAATGTCAAAAATAAAAGGGGGAGGGGCATCAGTGCGGATGCTACAGACATCAAAAAGAAGAGGACATGGTTAGAATGTTCATGCCCAATAAATTTGAAGTGCTAGGTGAAGTGGACAAATCCCTAGAGAAGTAGAGCTTCCTCATACTGACTCAAGAAAAAAAAATGTTACAACCACTTTGGAAAAGAGTTTGGCTTTTTCTGGGAAAGTTGAAAATAGATACACCCTGTGACCAGCAATTATAGTTCTAGGTACATACCTTAACCAAATTTATGCATTTATGTATCATAAAAATGTATAAGAATATTTTTAGAGTCGCAGAAGCACATTCATACTAGCTAAAAATTGAAAACAACCCAAATATCCATCAAGAGTAAACTGTGGGGGCTTCCCTGGTGGCGCAGTGGTTGAGAGTCCGCCTGCCGATGCAGGGGACACAGGTTCGTGCCCCGGTCCGGGAAGATCCCACATGCCGCGGAGCGGCTGGGCCCGTGAGCCATGGCCGCTGAGCCTGCGCGTCCGGAGCCTGTTGCTCCGCAGCGGGAGAGGCCACAACAGTGAGAGGCCCGCGTACCGCAAAAAAGAAAAAAAAAAAAAAAGAGTAAACTGTGGCATATACATTATAGTGGAATAATATGCAACAATAAAAATGCATGAACTAGAGTTACACACAACGACAGGATGGGTATTAGCAATGTAAGTTTGAAAGGAAGAAAGAAGACATGAAAAAGATGTATTCAGGGTGACTCCATCAAAATAAAGTTCAAATACAGGAAAAACTAAAATATAATATAAATACTTTTTTTTTCGAGATTTACAAGAAACTTTTGGCCTAGATGGTAGTTACATGGGTGTTTATTTGTTAAGTTAGCATTTATTTTTTTACATACTTTCTGTTGAAAAGAATGCAACTAGGCAACTGGATGAATAATGGTGCCAACTTCTGATCTGGAAATAGTTTCAGGAGAGGGGATGAAGTGGGAAGACGGAAAATCCAGAAACAAAAGTTCCATTTTTACCATATAAAGGTTGACTTGTCCATTGGACATTCATGAGGTGATCTTGAGTATGCAATTGATTATAGAATTTCAGAAAGAGACCCAGACTCTCCATTTCAACTGAGTGGAAGAAGATATTTACAACAGATGTATCTGGCAGAGAACTCACATCCAGAACACATATAGAACTCCATCAGGGACTTCCCTGGTGGTCCAGTGGTTAAGAACCCATCTTGCAATGCAGGGGGCACCGGTTCGATCCCTGGTCGGCAAACTAAGATCCCACATGCCAGGGCAACTAAGCCAGTGTGCCGCAACTACAGAGCCCACGTGCTCTGGAGCCCGCACGCCACGACATGACTAGAGAGAAACCCACGCATTGCAATGAAAGACCCTGCCTGCCGCAACTAAGACCCGACGCAGCCAATAAATAAATAAATATTTTTTTAAAAAAAAGAACTCCAACAAATGAAGAAAAAGATAGACAACCTTCTAGAAAAATAGGCAAGAGACTTGAGCACACTAGGTATTAATGTAAGAAATTATACAGTGGGTAGTTTTATGGGAAGGTAGTGAAATGCAGTGGCATGGAATCCCCCTTGTTTATTTAAGAGACTGGCCATTTCCAAGAGAGGACCTGAGATGTAAGAAATTGAAACCTATATTATTGGTTACGTTCCAGCCAAAAGGCAAGGGTTCAGAAAGTGCTGAACACATGGCCAACAGAATCTTACCTTGAGATGGAGGCCAACCCATCTGATGCCTGGAAAGTCTACCTATGCTTGGACCTCTGCTGGTCTTGAGCATTTTTGACTGGTGTCCCATGGCCCAATCTTCAAGATTCAACCAAATAAAGTCATCCCACCTATGTCATGGACCTGAGTCTTCTACTGAGTAACCTTAGCTTTAATGCAAGATAGTAATGTAGTTCATCTTAATTGGGGTGAGAAATTTATAAATTAACTCATATGTTTCTTTTAACAAAGTAAGACAATAAAGAAATGAATCATAACATTGCTACTTTTATACAAGCTATGTTTACAGTTGCAGTAAATTTTATAATCATTGTTTTGTTTTATGGATGTTCTACTTGGGTTTTTTTAATGATGTATGAAACGAAATCTAAGCAACTAATTTTATGTCTGATTAGATGTATAGAAGTTGTTTAAGTGCTTAGGAATAATTCGTTCGTCATATTTGTAAGTGTCCCTTGTCAGGTGTTTGGAGTGTTTGAATCAAATTGAATTTGTAACTGTAGTTTGAAATATCTAAAGGAATTTGCTTAATTAAATGTGTAAATGGCGTTAAAAGTCTATGGGAATTTAATCTATGAGATGTATGAGTTAATTGAATATGAATCAATGAACAAGGAAATGTGATCTTGCTTTTATATAAAAATTACTAAGTTCATAAGTAAAATATCAAGGTATATAAGTTGAAAGTGAAAGCTAAAGAAAGAGCTAGGGTCTGTCTATAACTTTAATAAATTGAATAGTGATGGAAATGTAATTGTAATTATTTGACACTAGCTGAATCCTAATATCTGAATGGCTTACAAAAAGAATAGAAAATATGTGGTAATTAACAGACATGTGTTCCTCACTGCCAGAGCATTTACACTGGACACAGGTCCAAGTGGGAGAATGCACTGTGCACTCCAGGGGAGTCTCCACTGTACTCCCATAGGGATCAGGCTTTTGCTTGATTCTTTTCCATACACTTTCCTTGCTTCTGCCAGACACCTGGGGGCACTCCCAGCCCAGGTCCAATTCAGATGGACTCTAGCATCTTAACCTATTCCTGTACTTGTTATTTACCCTGTAGCACGTGTTCATTGTGGTACAGAAGGAAAACCTCCTTCACACCCTACACTGTATACGTCAATATACACAAACCTACTCCCCGATTATTCATGCAGTGTTAAATAATTGGGTAATATTTTAATGATAAAATGTAAGAAATAATAATTTCTTATTGATTTCAATTTTTCAATGCTTTATTGGAGGCAGAAATCCTTGAAATGTTGTCATTTAGGTGTTTAACAGTGTTTTTGAGATATTTGGGTTAATTGGTTGGGAGTTTGGGAAACCAGCTGGGAAACCAGCTCCAAAGTGTCACTTTCCTACACATCTTCAGGAACAGATTCCGTTCGTGTGAGGAGAAATGCCATACTTCCCTTCTGGGCAGATAGTCCTTCTTGAAGAGAGGATTCAGCCTTCACTTCTCTGTTGTCCCTGGAACACTTTAATTTCCATTTTTGTTTTCCATCTTTACACGTAGAGACACCTGGGGAATCTCGAGGGAGGAGGATTGATGAGCCAGGAGGTGTCTTCCATTCCTGGGTCCTTGGCCGAGTCACCATGTTTATACCATGAGAACCTCCCCTACTGCTCCGACGAGATGTCAATGGATGTCATTACAGACACTGAGAAATGATTCAGCTCTCCCTGCACAAAGGATAGGCTTTGGGGCAGCTTTCTAAAGGCCAAGGTTCAGTTCCTAGAATGTAAATATGTGTCAGAGCCCGGTGTGGGCATGTGTTGTCATCATCTCTTTTAACCCTTGAGTTTTACAGTTTACAGTTTTACCCCTTGAGGGTCGGAGGAGGAAGTGAGGTCTCCCAGGGCACCCCATCAAAGAGTGTCGGCCCCCAGACAGGCCAGTGCTTGTTTTTCCTCACTGCCTGCATTGTTTCTTACATTGATTAGAAGGCTTCTGCTCCCGTAGGCACCATTCTGGGGAGCTTCACACACAGAATGGGCGGTACGGTTGCCATTTGTCAAATGAGAAAACTGAACACGGACTTGGTAAGTAACTCGCCCAAGGATCCTCACCTGGTTCTGATGATGCCAAAGCCCCTATTTTTTCCAAAGTCCAGGTCTACTCACAACTATTTATTTAGGGCACGTGGTTAAATTACCAAGAAGTGACCAACATAATAAGGAATGGAGAAGGGCTCAACACTCCAGTTGACAAAAGAGGCTCTGAGGTCCTTCATATCCAGAGGGTTAATGCAGGGAACGTGATTTTAGACTTTTCTCCACTGTAGTAAAATGACTCAGTGAGTTTTCACTCAGACCTTGGGTGAACTGTGCCGAGAACTCGTTCTTCTGGGGGGTATGAACCATTTTCAAGTTTATTTACGAGGCTGAGATGCTGACAAGATTTGCCACCCTCTATCTGGGAGCCGTAACCAAGGACAGTGGGTTTGATAGGGTCTCCGTGTGAATGTGGAGACCCTGAACATTGAGCAGCCCAGACGCCAGCCTCCTTTGCCTCTGAGGAGATGCCGTTCTCTACCCTGAACTGAGACACAGTGGTCCATTTTGAACATTTTCCTTGCCTACCTCTGGAAAAGTCTGCAACTATGAACTGGGGGAAATTGTTTCTGGCTCAAGAAAACTCTCAAACCCCAGCTCTGGAAAATTCAATTCCTAGGCCTGAGAAAAGTTCCATCCATGGCTCTGGAAAACCCTCCATCCTTGGATCTGGAAAACACTGGTCCTGACCCTAGAAATCACTCCACTGCTGGCTCTGGAAAGCACTCCATCCTAAGCTGTAGGGAACACTCCCTTCATGACTGAAAACTACTCTGCCCAGAGCTCTGGAAAACATAATATCCAAAAATCTAGAAAATCTTTTCATCACAAGATCTGGAGAACCAGCTGCCCTTGGCAGTGGAGAATCCTCCACCCCTAAATCTGGAGGGCTTTCAGCTCTAAGTCTGGAGGTCTCTGAGTGGGATGCTGGTGAATTTAACAGTGGGCTCTTGCTGGGGGAGGGGAACTACTGATCGGTAGCGTTTGCCGATTTCCGTGGCACTTGGAATACTCCCATCATGGCTGATTTTGAGCTATCAATCTGACATCGCTGAAAGGGGATTTGGGAAGGGATGCTACAGTCACCTCTTACAATCACCGGTAAGAACCGGCTACCTCATCCTATACCATTCTAACTCCCGTGGGTGGGGGACCGTAACCGTAGGGTGTGGACTCTAAGTCCCAAAGTGATGACTCAGTCTGGAGTGATCAGAGCTCAGGGGTCTGAAGGACTCCCAGGCACTGGGTATGGAGGATTGCAAGGCATGAATGTAGCTAGCCCCTTGTCACTTATTTATGGCGTCCCTCTGTTAGGGAACCATTGATCTAAACAGCCCGCCTTGGCCAGGAAGGAGGATAACCACTTGCCCGAGTTGTCTCACAACAGGGGGTCCTGATAAAGAACGCAGTGCGTTGACAACGAACTGGGAGAATGCGGGAGGGGCCGAAAGGAGGAGGGAGGAGACATATGTCCTGCCCTAACCTCCCAGAAGCCCTCTCGCTGGAATCCCCATCTTGGCTGAGAGATGCATGCACCCAGGAAGGACCCTGAGTCAGACCAAATATGGGCCAAGCAAGATGACTGGCCAGGGCCAACCCGGAAACTAACCCCATTACCATAAAACCTGAGACAGTGGGCCACGTGGCAGAGCAGTTCTCCTGGGTTCCCTCGCCCTACTGCTCTCTGCCCAGGCGCCCCTTTCCAATAAAGCCTTTTATTTTGTCAGTACATGCGTCTCCTTGGACAGTTCATTTCCGAGTGTTAGACAAGAGCCCACTCTCAGACCCTGGAAGTGGTTCCCCTTCCAGCAACACCTCTCTAAACCAATAATTTCAACCCAAAGATTTAAGGGGACATGACAAGCAAGAATGTTCTGAAAAGCTGACATTCCTAATGTCCTGATATGTCCTGCCGGCCATTAATGTACCTATTGGAGGCATTTCCTCCCATCTGCGAGGCCTGGAAGGTGAGACCCATTTCAGGCTGCCGCATGGATGGAAATGGTGTTTAGTACAGGTACACGGCCCCATCTGTGTGAGCAAAGAGGCCCAGGTGGAAGAACATGGGATGGTGAGCTTGGGTGGGCTACCAGGGTGAATTTGGAGGTCCTGAGACGTTGCACAGACGGGTAGCAGGCTCAGTGTATATCGGGCTTGAAAGGTGGGGGAGTGGTGGACCTGACTAAAATGGAGGCATCTGTATCAAAGACAAATTCACATCTACCAATCGCACAGCGCCTGGAGGGCTGGCCGGAGACATTGCCCAGTTCAGCGGAGCAAAGACCTGCCCTTGGGTCTAGTGGAGATGCCCGCTTCGTGCTGAGCACAGTGCAATCCCATCATACCTGGCCCAGAAGACACCCTGCCTGGGGACTGTGAAACCCCACCCTAGCTCTGAACGGCACCCATCATGAGCTCTAGAAAATGCTCAGTCTGTGGTTCTAGAAAGGCCCTGCCCTGTCTCCAGAAAACACTACCTTACTTCAGAAGGAGCTCTTCACCAGCCCTGACCCCAGAGGACTCCCCACCCCTGGCTCTGAGGAAGGCCCGAGGGGTGCTTCATCCCTGCCTCCAGAGAACATTTGGTTTCTGACTCTGGAGGGCTCATTCTGACAAATGCAGGAAAAAGCGCTTTGTAAAACTGAAAAGCTCTGCCTGGCATGCGGCAGATGCTGAATAAACGTGTGTGGAATGAAGGAGTGGTCCTTGGAGATCTCTGCAAACTGCAGCGCACAGCACGATCTTCAGATATTATTCTTAATGTGACTAAATAAAGCAGTTATCGGAGGTATTATGGGAAACTCCATATTTCTCCCTAGAGAGCTCTTTTTCTTGTGAGTTCCCACCAGACGGGGAGCGTAGGGCCCGGCTCACAGTGGGCATCAATAAACATTTGAGAGATGAATGGATACATGGATGGGTAAATGAGGGATGTATGGGTGGGTGAATCGCTGTGTGGATAATGAGTGAATGGAAAGATGGATGGAGTGGCTGACACATTTGCTTACTCAACAGCCACCTTCCTCTCCCCCTTCCTTCTTCCTTGCTTAATGAATCCCAACTTTATTCCAGTCTCTAGCAGCTTAGGAGGACACTGGGGCCCCAGGCAGCACATCTTGTTTAGTTCAAGGCCATCATGATGATACTTGTTCCCTTGCCAAAGAGTTGTTTAGAAACAGCCATGTGATGCAATCCTGACCCAGGAGATGCAAGGGGAAGTCTACTGGGGATCCCACAGGAGAGCTTTCCTCATTAAAGGGACACGATGAGGAGATGTTCTCTCTCTGGCCTTTGAACACTGATGTGTGAGAACAAGATGCTGAGAGATGATGCAGCCATGAGATCTGGCAGCCTGAGGTGATAAGATGGAGGACAAAAGCCTGACCTTCTGAATACCGCAGAGCAAAATATAGACAAAGCCTGGGTCCTTGAAGCTTCTCGCTGGAGCACTGAATTAACCCATGAGTGTGTGGTGGTAGACGGATGGATGGGTGGGTGGATGGATGAACTGAGAGTGGATGGACATGTAGATGGATGGATGGATAGGTGTATTGGTTGACGAATCAGCAAGTGGATGCAAAATGTTCATGGGAATGGGGATACACGAGCGGATGGATAGATGGATGGTTGGATAGACGGATGGATGGATGGATGGATGGATGGATGGATGGACATTTATGTATATTAAAATATAAAGGACCATCAGTAGTATCCTTGTCTCCCTCTAAAGAGCACTCATTCCAAGGCGTCAAGGTCAGAACTGGCTGAAAAGAACCAAGCTTTTCCAACCTCTCCTCCAGGCCCTCGTGACTTCTCCTTACTTCATGCGCCCTGGGCCCACCTGTCAGGGCCAACACTCACCTTCAGTATCAGTCACTTGGCTGGACGGGCTTTTCCCCACCTGGCCCTTTTGTGCAAGGCCTTACCCTGCTGGAGAAATGTTTGGTCTGTTAAGAACTTCAGGTGAGTTTGGAAGGCAGCCTGGCACAGTGGACTCAGACACTCCTGGGTCCAAATGCTGGCCCCATGGTTTATGAGCTATATGTCCACAGACCAGCCTCCTAATCCCCCACCCCTCAAGCGTCAGCCTTCTCATCCATGAAATGGGAATAACGGTGCCACCTCAAGGCTGCAATGCTGAGCTGAGATAATGTATGAAAGCGCCCAGCACCAGGCATAGCCCCCAACAAATCCTCAACAAATGCTGAGCCTTCCTGGTTCTTCTAGCCAGCTCAGCTTCAGCTGGACGCACACGGATCGTGCATGCAAAGGAGCCCCAGACAGGAAGAGCAGCCTCTGCCCCTCCATCCGTCCTGCTGTGCAAAGCTATTTTGAGGCATTGCTCCTTAGAGCCAGCACAGGGATTACGGAAGGACCAGAGGAAACTGAACAAACCAAGATTGCTTCCTCCTTTCTCGTGCCACAGGATCTGGCCGGGTGTGTCAGTGGCCGGGAGCCACTGGAGCGTGCAGGTTCAGAGATGCAGAGTGATCGGCTGGCTCAGCAGACTGGGACGAGGCCAGTGCTGGGCCGCAACCTCCCATCTTGCCGCTTCTGGTGCCCTCCTGGACAGACAGGTCAACCCAGCAGAGCCCATGTTCCCTCACCCCTGTACCTTTGCACAGGCTGTTCTCTCTGGTTAATGTCAAGTACTCCAGGAAACCTTTCCCGGTTCCGCCCCGGGTCAAAACACATGCAGGACCCTGAAGTTCTGCATTTACTGAAGGTGTTGCACTGTCTTTCCCCATCTGTCTCCCCCACTAGACTAGGGGTTCCTTGAATTTAGAGATGATAGCTCATGGATAGCTGCATCACACCAGTGTGTGAAACAGTGCCTGACATGTCATCAGCTCGTCCGTTCTTCCATTTCTTTCTCTTTTTTTTTTAATAATTAATTAATTTATTTTTGGCTGCATTGGGTCTTTGTTGCTGCGCACGGGTTTTCTCTAGTTGCGGCAAGCGGGAGCTACTCTTCGTTGCAGTGCACGAGCTTCTCATTGCGGTGGCTTCTCTTGTTGCGGAGCACAGGCTCTAGGCACACGGGCTTCAGTAGTTGCAGCACGCAGGCTCAGTAGTTGTGGCACACGGGCTTAGTTGCTTCGCGGCATGTGGGATCTTCCCAGACCAGGGCTCAAACCCGTGTCCCCTGCATTGGCAGGCGGATTCTTAACCACTGCGCCACCAGGGAAGCCCTCTTCTTCCATTTCTGAATGTTTATTCTCAGGCATCCAAGTGGTCCTCTTGCAGGCATGTGACCATGCAGTGATAATGCCAGTACCTCAGCTTATCCTTGGTCCTGTACACTTTTCAAAGCACTTGAACTCTCTCCTCTCACTAGTACAAAGTACTCAGTCAAACAGGTTGATTCCTGGTTCTGAGAATTATTAACTCTGTATCCTCGGGCAAGTTACTGAACCCCCATGAGCCTTAGTTTCCTTATCTGTCATTCATTGATTCAACAAACATTTATAGGGAATCTACTAGAGGCCTGTCCTAGGTGCTGGGAATGCCAACATGAGTCCAAAATTATCTTGGCCTTTGCAGAGCTCACAGTCCAGGCAAAGAGATGACAGTTCAACCCCCAGGACCGTAAAGACCCCACCAATGTCCGGGAATGGAGATATAGAGTCATCTGGCCCAAACTGAGGGCTCCGGGAAGGCTTCCTGGAGGACGTGGCATCTTGGTCAAGTCCTGTTTGGAGGATTAAATGATATCTCATCAGTGATATATGAAAGGGGTTTCACTGCATGTGTGAAAGGCTGAGCACAGCGCCAATCACTTGCTGAGTCTCGGCTTCCCTTCCTTCCCTGTGAAATGAGCAGGACCGAGAGCTTGCCTCATCTTCCACAGAAAGAGGCTGGAAGGGGAAGAGAAAGACTCAAAGCCCCCTGCAAACCAGCAGCTGGGCAGGAGCCAGACCTTACCCTGCTCATCCACGAGGCCTGGGAGGCCCTCCCCAGATGCCCACGCAGGTTGGCCTTCCCTCCTGTGGTGACTGGGATGCCAGTTAGATCCTGGACCATCCCCAACTCCATGCAGCTCTCCTGAGACACTTCACAATCACACTTCATTCTGAGTTTGATAAATAAAGGTAATTGTGGGACAATTACACTCTCTTCTCTTCCAACATCTTAATTGGGAGAAGATGCATGATTCTTTCTTGCCCATGATTTTTCCAGCATGTTTGAGGCTTTCATCTGGGCCTCCTCCTGCACTATAGGAAGAGTGATGGCCCAGAAGCTAGGAGGCAGTTCCCCGTGGCCCCTGACTAATCATCATGGATGTCTCCTGTCACATGCTGGTAGGATCCCCAAGCAGATCATGGTCTTGTAACCACCACCATCTGTCACATGGTCGTGGTGCTCCCTACAGGGCCCATGCAAGTCAGAAGCACAAGTCTTTAAGAAACTAAAGATACAAGTTCAAATCCCAGTTCCATTACCACTTTGCTGTATGACCTTGGACAAATTGCTTATCCTCTCTGAGCTTCAGTTTGCCCCAAAGAGGGGTGATTATCCTTAACACTATCAAATGAAGCAACACATGTGACAACGCTTCCTAAGGGACTGGGCAGGTATCACCTGTATGCTGCACTCCCTCCCCTGCCCATGCCAGCCTCCATCCACATAACCGGCAAAGCAAAACCTGACCAAAGAAAGGGAAGGACAAACATAAAGATGGACAAGCCCTACCCTTGGGATCAGCAGCTCAAAACTGCACACTGGAAATCAGATGCACGAAGGAAAAGTAAATGTAACTTTCTTAGACTTCTCACAAACGACCTCATCTCATGCTCAAACACCCATCCCAGTGATGATGGGGGTCGGGGGAGGAGAGAGGGACTCTTAATTGGCAAGTTCATCACCAATTAAATATGACCCCCTCCAGTGTAACAGGGTCTCTCTGGGGTTATTGGTTGCCTTGGGGTGAAGGCTCAGTGTTTTCCCCTTCCCATCTTTCCTTCCAAATATGACAGCCAGGGTAAAGACAAGTGGGGGAAGTTGACAGAGCTTCTTGGAGGCAGTGGGGTGAGGTCTCCCGCCTGTGTGTTGCCCACCTGGTCCACACTGGCACCCATTTGAGGCCCCGTCTTCCTGCTCCTCTCAGTACTGGCTGCAGTCCACACTGTCGCTGCTGGTGATAGCGCTGGTCCAGCAGACCTGGACCTGAGCCAGCCTCCACTGCAGTGGCCCAGAGAGGCTCCCCACCCGTTGCCCCTGGTCACAAGGGGCCTCTCTTTGCTGGTCTCATGATCCTGGGGGCATGCTGGAATTCTTGATCTCCTGGTCACCCTACTCAGGTCATGGGGACCCAGTACTGCTCAGTCGACCGCATCAAACCAGACATCCTCTCCCACCAACGTCATGTTCTCAGCTCCACGATCCCACCCCCTTCCCCACACTGGATAAGTGGCATAAAGAACTGTCAGCACTGATGTTGTAGGACCCTGTGTAGGGTTCCCGGTGTCTGTGGTCACATCCTTTCCATAGGCTGATGCCCGGAAGAGTGGGTCCCTGGGTGTTTCCTTGGGACCCAGGCTCTGTCCCCAAACTAGTCCTCCCTCACCAGAATTTGTCTTTCCCACTCCTATAATAGCAGCCCCTCACTTCCTCTCCTTGCCTGGTGGGAGTCTCCCTCTTCATCTCCTCCATCCTCTCCACACTCTTCTTGTGATCTCAGAGGCAGCCAGACTGGGCTCTTGATATGCAAAGAGGACTTTGGGGACTTAGAAAGACTTTCCTCTCTCTCAACAAAGCCTGGCTTTCAAGACCATTATCTGGCTAAGGGCTGCAGGATCCTATTCAGTCAAAAGCTGAGCATCAATCCTTCCCCATTGTGCTTCTGTTCCCCAATCCTATTCCTCTCTAAGACCCTGGACGCCTCTGGCTGAAAAGGAAGAGAGTCACATAAAAGCAGTGAAGAAACACAGAGGTACATTCAAAAGCGATATCATTCTAGTTACACCAGACTCTCCGGATGTCAGAGTGAAACGAGTCCATTGGGAGAGCTTCTCCCACCCACTCTAGAGACCCAGAGAGGGCAAAGAGTCACTTCAGGCCACACAGCAAAGCCATGGCAGGACAGGAACTAGAAACCGTGTCCCAACACTCAAAGGCTCTTCCCAACATGCCTCCTTTAGGGATGGGGTGCTGGGGTCCTTCCTCTATCGGACCTCTGTGTCTGAGCACCGTTCAGCAGCTCTCTGGAGCAGGGATGCTGTCTGTCTTGCTCACAATACATCGCCATCCCCCAGCCCAGGCTCTAGAAGATAGCGACTGGCCCTTCATCTCCCGTGTCGTGCTGCTGCCCAGACTTAATCACTGCCCCAGTTTCCATCTCTGTCACCGTGGATTCCTCCATCCAAGTGCATCTGAGGCTCAGCTGTGCTCTCACTGTCTGCACCTGCATTCATGGGCTGCTTGCTGTCTGACACGGAATCATCCCTCCCTGCCCACCCCTTGCTCCCTGCAAGGTGCAGTGAGGCCTCTTCATCCCTCCTCCTGCTACTCTCAGCTTGAGTCAAGCATTGTCTCACTGAGTCTCAGATTCCTCACATTTCAGTGTCAGAGTTTGGAGGCTTCCCTGGTGGCCCAGTGGTTAAGACTTCACCTTCCAATGCAGGGGGTGTGGGCTCGATCCCTGGTCAGGGAACTAAGATCTCACATGCCTCGTGGCCAAAAAACCAAAGCATAAAACAGAAGCAATAATGGAACAAATTCAATAAAGACTTTTTTAAAAAAAATTTTTAAATAAATAAATATAAGAGTTTGATGAGATGGCAGCCTTCAGACATATTTTTAGCAGTGGAAAAACAGACCTTCCCTCTTTTAAGCAAAGAGATGGGGTCCTCCCACAGTGTCTGGAAATTGAGTTGGATGGATAGATAGTAGATAGAGGACATAGATGGATAATAGAGAGATAAATAGATAGATAGATAGACAGATAGATGATAGATTTCAAATCAGTGGTTTTGCAGGTCCTGTAAAGCACATATGCAGCACAAAATTTGAAAATCACTGAACCGGGGACTTCCCTGGTGGCGCAGTGGTTAAGAATCCGCCTGCCAATGTAGGGGACATGGGTTCGATCCCTGGTCTGGGAAGATCCCACATGGTGCAGAGCAACTAAGCCCGTACGCCACAACAACTGAGCCTGCGCACCGCAACTACTGAAGACCGCACGCCTAGAGCCCGTGCTCCGCAACGAGAGAAGCCACTGCAGTGAGAAGCCCACGCACTGCAACGAAGAGTAGCCCCTGCTCGCTGCAACTAGAGAAGGCGCGTGCAGCAATGAAGACCCAACACAGCCAAAAGAAAAAGAAAAGAAAATCACTGAACTGGGTAGTCTGTGACCTTCTGACACCAACTTGATTAGAATTCAAGATTCAGAATCTAAACCCAATAAGTCAGAATTACACTTAGCAGTAAGTAATAAAATTAAAAAGAAAAAACTGAACTGGGGTTTAAATCACAGAAGGTGTTCCTGTTCTCATGTAATAGGAAGTCCAGAAGAAGGCAGCCCCGGGCTGAGAGACACACCCCTTGGCTCCTATCCTCTCTCTGCTCAGCTTTCCTCAGCCTGTGGCATCATCCTCTGACACGTAGCCTCAGGATCACACAATGGCTGCTCCTGCTCCAGCATCTTGTCTGTGTTCTGGACAGGAAGAAAGGGATTGGCAAAGAGGTAAAAGCCCATACCCGTTGGGTGGCCTCCCTTTAAAGACTCTTCTGGAAGCCCTGCTCAGTGAATCTGCTCAGATTTCATGGGCTAGAATGTGTCACGTGACAACCCAATATGCTAGGGAGAATAGGAAAAACTGTTTGGGTTTTTTTAATCTGGGCACACTGCCACCATGAAGAAAGCCTGGGTCCTGTGAGTAAAGATGGAGAGGTCGATGGTAGGCAACTAACTGTGTCAGCCTCAGGAGGCCTGGGGCCAGTCCCCGCCTGCCATTTACATGTGTGATTTGGGGCATGTCGCTTCACCACTTCAGGCCTCAATTTCCCCATTTCAAAAACGGGAATTGGGCCAGATGCTATAGGACTTTATCCAGCTCCAATTGCCTGGGTATAAATCCTGACTCTGCTACCTATTAGCAGTGTGTCCTGGGGTGAGGTATTTGACAATGTCGTACCACAGTTTCCTCATCTGTAAGATAGGGGTCCTCATGGTATCTACCCTGTGAGGTTGTGAGGACTGGATGGGCTGTTAGGTGTAATGTATGCAGTTGAGTCTGACAGAGAGTCAGAGACCAAGATCCATTATTGCCACTGTAGCTGCTGAGAGTCACAGGTCCTGAGTTCTACTCCTGCCTGCCCCTGGGTGCTGTGTGACCTGGGCCAAGTCCCTTCCCCTCTCTGGGCCTCGGCAGCCCGTCCTATAAAATGAGGGAACTGGATGCTATCTTGGACCCTAGCAGCTCTGAGTGTGGCTCTCAGAAGCTATGCTGGGCTGTTGACAGGACAGCAAGTCCCTTCCTGGGCAGGGACAGGAGAGGAGGGTGTCAGCTGGTTTCCTGTGGCTGGGGTGGTGACCTGGGCAGCCTGGACCTCCTGTTTCCCAGAGGGAATCCAAGGCTGCCCCCTCCAGTCGCTGGGGCAACGGTCCCTACATCACCTCCTGGTGGGGAGCCGTGTGGGTGAGGGAAGCGCCAGCCACAGTGGTTCTTTGTCTCCTGCCGCCCCAGCCCCGAAAGCCTCATGCCCATCTTCCAGATGAGGAAACTGTGGCACGGGGAGGTGAGATCATTTGCCCAAGGTCATGAGGCTGGAGAGGAGCAAGGCTGGGATTAGAACCTGAGTCTCCTGAAAACATGGGCTGGCCTCACCCAGGACCCTCAGTACCAGCTGGACTCTCCTCCAGCCCCGCCCACCCCCCCACACACACCCTGACACAGAAAGCCTGGAGCTGAAGCCCTCAGCGGCCTGGTGACCTACAGTGTGACTTGCAGGCCGGCTCCCTGAGGTACAAGGCCCCTGCTGGACCCCCTTTTCTGCCTTTATCCTGCTCACACTGAGCAGCCCCTTGACCCCTCCCTGGGCATGCAGGGACCCATGCCGCGGGCCCTATGCACAAATAACCACAGAACAACACAGTGGCCAAGCTGCCACTGAGCAGGAGCAAGGGCTCTGGAGCAAGGCAGCCCCGGGTTCAAACCCTGACCTTGGCGCTCGGCAGCTGTGTGCCTTGGGCTGGTGACTCAACCTCTCTGAGCT
Source organism: Delphinus delphis (assembly GCF_949987515.2). NCBI lineage: Eukaryota > Metazoa > Chordata > Mammalia > Artiodactyla > Delphinidae > Delphinus > Delphinus delphis. Next base: position 24,082,608 of record NC_082683.1, read on the forward strand.
CCGGTTTCCTCATCTGTGACATGCGGCTCTGTTTGTTTCCTAGGGCTGCTGTAAACAAGTCGCCACAAACTCGGTGGCTTAAAACAACAGACGTTCATCATCTCACAGTTCCAGAGGTTGAAAGTCTAATGGCAGGATGTCGGCGGGGTTGGCTCCTCCTTGAGGACTCTGAGAGAGAATCGCGTCCACACCTCTCTCCCCGTTTCTCATGGCTGCAGCCCTGCTTGGCCTTCCTTGGCCTGTGGCAACATAACTCCAGTGACTGCCTCCATCGTCACATGGTCCGTTTTCCCTCTGTGTGTGTATCCAAATTTCCTTCTCTTATGAGGATGCCAGTCATTGGATGAAGGCCCACCTTAATCTAGTATGACCTCATGTTAACTTGATTACATCTGCAAAGACCCTCTATTCAGATAAGGTCACAACCACAGGTAGCAGGGGTTAGGACTTGACCATGGTTTTTGCGGGGACATGATTCAATCCACAACAGGCACCATGAGAAGATGCTTGTGTTAGTGGATGTGATGCACATTTTATGAGTAATTCCTATAAAATGTCCACCCCTGAGTCAAACCCATAGAAAGCCCTCAAACAGTACATGCTGTTATTCTTACTTTGGTTCTCTCATCCCAGCAACAAGCTGCAGATTTGACTGTTTGCCTGGAGCCCAGAGCCTGTGGGTCTGAAATCCTGACTTGTGCCGTCAAACACCCAGAGGCTGCACTAATAAAAGCCAGCATCTATTGAGCACTTACTGTATGCCAGGCACTGCCTATACACAAAACAAATATATCACTCTGTCTTCACAATAATCCTATGAAATAGCAACTACTGTAATCCCCGTTGAAAGATGCAGAAACAGGTTCAGAGAGGTTAAGTAACCTGCCTGAGGTCACCAGCTAGAAAGAAGCTAGCCTCAAACCAAGTGAGTCCAGTCAGCCTGCCAGGGTGAGGACTCCCAGCCATCCTTCCAGAGGGTAGCCCCATGCAGAGCCAGCCCTGGGCAGGGCCACAGGGGCCTCCAGAAGGGCATGTGTGTGTGTGTGTGTGTGTGTGTGTGTGTGTGTGTGTGTGTGTGTGTGACTACTGTCTGTTTCTGTATATCTGTGTCTCTGTGCATCTGTTTGTGTGTGTCTATATCTCTGTGTTGGTCTTTATGTGTATTTGTGTGTGTGTACCACAAGGTTACCAAGCCCCAGAGGAGAGCGGTGCCCCAGACCATCCTATATACATGGTCACACTGAAGCAGACACACAAAATCCCCATATAAAATCCCACAGAGACACACTACACATGTAGTGTGTAGACACACACACTACACAGTCTTATATGCGCGTAGGTGTACATATGTACATAGACACGCACTCATGACCACAGACACACACAAACAAACATCTTCACAGGGGGACACATGCAGACACCCAGGAGCTAGCGGGACCTGCGGTGTGTGTGTTGGGGGGCGGCGGGGAGCAATCTGCTAACTAAGAAAAGTCAGAGATGGGCTTCAAAAGGCCTTCGTACAGCACAGATACGGGAGTCCCGCACTGGAGCACAGGGGGAGCTGTGCCCAGATCGAGGGCAATAGTAGGAGCATAGGACCCAGAGGAGGGAGTCACCAGCTCTGCCAGACTGGGGAGAGGCCAGGGAGGGCTTCCCAGAGGAAGCGGCAGAGTGTGCTTTAGAAAGAAGAGCCTGACGTTTCTCAGTCCATCACGCTCATAGGAAGACGCTAAGAGTCCAGAGACAGGAAGAGCGGGTGGGAGTGCATTTTGGAGTGTGCTCACTGCTGGGAAAGAGGCGCAGGAAAAAAACGTATCTCCAACAGCCATTAGCCTCTCCCCGGCAGGCCTTCCTACCCCCAACCTCTCCCCGTCCCGTCATAGTTTGACATCCTCCCATAAGTCCCCTCTCCATGTCTGCAGTCACTATTGATTGCTGTTGTCCACCCAGAAACCCTGTCCCTCGTCTCCAGGTAAAAGAAAAATGCTTCCTTCCTTAGGGGAATTTCCTCTCCCTCACTCCATGTGGCTGCCACAATGCCAGGACCCCAGGCCCTCGGCCCCAGGCTAAACAAGAGATCCGGGCCTGGCCATCATTCCATCCCATCTCCCTGACCACAGCGATCGGCCATGGATGGACAGGTGACCCCAGCCTGGCCGTCGGTCTCCTTTCCTAGGATTTACTGTGGCTTCTGGAAGGAAGAATCTCAGTCTCCTGCCTCAGGAGCTAAGACGGTGTGACCCCTATGCTGCCTGTGGCCACGTCCACCTCTTGCCCCAGCGTGGAGAAAGGCTGTCTGCAATGGAAAGAGGATAGGTCCAAAAGAGGAAGGCTGAGCAGAGAGATGAGAGCCCTGACAACTCAGTCCGAGTCTCTGATCCAGGTGCCTCTTTCCCAGGCTTGAGAGCCAGTTAAGTCCCCTTTTTGCCAGTTCTGGCTGGGTTTCTGCCACCTGCCACTAAAGGAGACGTGAATAGCACAGTCCCCTTCTCATTATTCCTCTCGTCTGTCCTTCCCCCACCACCATCTCCCACTCAAACCCCCTCTCCACCAGAGGCACTGCCCGCCTACCTCTCACTCCTCCCAAATCCATCCTCCCAATCTCCCTGACTCCCACCCTCAGCCCCGCATTACCTACCCTCCCCAGAAGGAGCTGTCCTAGGGCTCCCATGGCAGCTGAGGCCAGGACAGATTCCCAGGCCTGAGTGAGGAACCTGGTCCTCCCTCTGTTAGCAGGGACATATAGAGCAGGCCTGCTCTGGGACAGGCCTGGGTATCTCTGCCCTATTCTTAGGCATCAACCCTTTCTCTGGTCTCCCTGCCTCCTGTCTCTCTCCCCTCCAACCCATCCTGCACTCTGCAGTCAGACAGATCTTCCAAAAGTGCAAATCTGACAGCGTCAAACCCACTCCCCCAGCCCCCAACCCCGCAGAACTCTGACCAGTCTCTGTGCCCTAGGGGATAATAGCCTTTAGCCTGGCTATTAGCTAGGGTATAGGTTTAGCATCTCTTCTAAGGCAGAGTTGCCAAATGACACTGGCTTAAACAAGAGAGAAGTTTATTTGTCCCTTAGATAATAATTCACACATAAACCATCCAGTGGCTGGTTCCCTCTGTCTCGTTGCTCCGTTGTTCCCGGGCTGTTTGTTGCCTTCGTTCACATGGTCCAACGTGGGACAAGTTCACCTTCCAGCCAAGTTGTGACAAGGATAAAAGGTAGAGGAGAGGGCAGACCACTACCCTTTAAGGGAACAACCCTGAAACTGCCTACTGTACTTTTGCTCTACTGTATTGGCTACATTGGTCACATGGGAGGCTGGGAAATGTAGTCTTTCTTTCAAGCAACCATGTCTCATCACTGTGGAAGGAAAGGAGAATGGATATTAGGGGACAGCCAGTCTCTGCCACAGCCTGGCATTCAGTGTCTTTCTCAGCAGCTTTACTCTGGGACTCTGTATCTTTAAGCATGTTGTGAACCTTTGCCTACCTTCCCTTTCCTGCCTCCAAATTCAGGAAGCCTTCCCTGACCACCATCACCCCAGCCTGGATTAAGGGTCTCAGTGTCCATTGATCACATGGTGTTGTGTGTAAGGGCCCATCTCCTACCCTAGTTGGGAGCAACTCCAGGGTAGGGACCATAACTGATTTAATTCTGTGTCCCCCTGCCCAACGCCAAGCCTGAAAGGGAATGGGCATCAGGGAATACAGAAAAAAGGAATGAATGAGAAAGTGAACCATCTAAATTAGAAATTGATAAATGATTATTGAGGGCTTCCCTGGTGGTGCAGTGGTTGAGAGTCCGCCTGCTGATGCGGGGGACACAGATTCGTGCCCTGGTCTGGGAAGATCCCACATGCCGCGGAGCGGCTGGGCCCGTGAGCCATGGCCGCTGAGCCTGCGCGTCCGGAGCCTGTGCTCTGCAACGGGAGAGGCCGCAGCAGTGAGAAGCCCGTGTACCGCAAAAAAAAAAAAAAAAAAATCGTATAATTAAAAACAAGATTATTGATTGAATGAATGAATGAGCCCGGGAAGGCGCCTGTGCGTTGACGCGGGGCTGATCAGGCAGGCGAGGCTTCCCTGGGATCTCACCTCCACAAACACGGTTCCCTCTGCCCAGAGTGCTCTCTGCCTCCTCTGTGACTGCCCAGCTCATGCTCAGCCTGTATGTCTCATCTTAAATGTCACCTCTCGAGAGGGGTCTTCCCTGACTCACCTCCACTCCAGTGCAGAGCAGCCCCTCCAGAGGCAGGCCCATTCACCAGCCCCCACTCCACAGGCCCCTGTCCTGCCCTTCGGAGGCTCAGCCCAACTGTAATTAAATAACGTGCCCACACTGATTTGTCCACAAAACTGAAAATTCCATAGGGTGAGTCTGTCTCTCTCATTGTGTCCCCAGGGCCTAGCTCAGTGTTGGACACACAGCAGCTGGCCAGTGAAAGTTAAATGAGCGAAACTCAGCTCTACAAGTATCTTTAAAGGGGTTGACATCTTGATCCAAAGGAGGGTCAGGATAATGCTTGTCGCGTAAGTCGGTAGGTGGCAGCTTCAGCGCTGCATGGTAGGCGGCACCAAGAATCTGTGTGCCGGGCTAGGCCTGCCTGAGGGGCCAGCGAGGGACAAGGAGAAAACTGCCCGCCAGCCCCTAGTCACAGAGCCCTGCACTCAGCCTGCCACATAGAGAAAACAAAGTATTCGGGAGCCCCACCTTCACCTCGACCGCTGGGAGGAGAGGGGCCCACTGCGGGCAGAAGACACTGCGACACGGATGGCAAGTTATTCAGCTGCTCCGTGCCTCGATTCCCCACTGTGGAGGGCGATCGATCACAATAGTACCTTCTTCATGTGGTCTTTGTGAAGATTAAAGGGTTAATCCATGGACAGTGCCAATCCAGGGCCTGCTTCATTGTAAATGTTTGTGAATAATATAAAGGGACAATGAAAATACGTGTGCTCTGGGCTCTGGCCTGAGAGGCTCCCAATCCACTGTCACTGAGCCTCAGTTTTCTCATCTGTAAAGTGGGGGTGCCAATACCCGCCCTCAGGGGCTCAGAGAGATGCAGTGAGACGAGGACGCCACGGGCTCAGCGCCAGGCATGGCACCAGGGAATCCTCTCCTCTTCTCCCAAGACAGAGAGGGACGGGGCAGAGGATGTCTGTCAGCCTCACCTGCCTGAGGCAGGAGGCCTGGGGAAGGAGGAGGCCGCCTGATGAATAATCTCATTAATGGTAATCATCACCCTGATGCTTGTTAATATAATAACACTGGGCTCCCAGCCACCGCTTGGCTCTGAGCTGGCTCCTCTGCGCCTCTCATCTCTGCCTGGCGGGGGCTCCGTAAACACTCATTACACTCCCGTCCCCTGGGAGGCCGCCAGGAGAAGCTGCTATTCCCGGCACACAGCTCAACTCTGGGTCGTAGGCTCTGCTTTTAATAAGCATCATCGGGCTTCCCTGGTGGTGCAGGGGTTGAGAGTCCGCCTGCCGATGCAGGGGACGCGGGTTCGTGCCCCGGTCCGGGAAGATCCCACAGGCCGCGGAGTGGCTGGGCCCGTGAGCCATGGCCGCTGAGTCTGCACGTCCGGAGCCTGTGCTCCGCAACGGGAGAGGCCACAACAGTGAGAGGCCCGCGTACCGCAAAATAAATAAATAAATAAATAAGCATCATCACACACACGTGCTTGCACACACGCAAACACACACAGTTTTGCAGCACTCTCCAAGCTCCTCGCTGACCACCAGTAATTGCTCACCATGGCTGAGCCTCACATCGCATCCATAACAAGGATAGTGGCTACTCATCAAACACTCCCTGCTTGCCAGGCCCTGGTTCTAGGTGCTCCACTTGTTTTAACCCACTTAATTTAAACGAGCATTCCTGTCATGTCCGTTTTGCAGCCGAGGAAACTGAGGCACCTGAAGTAACTTTCAGCCTTGGCTGAATCACTGACCCACGAGCAGCAGAGCTGGGACCTGATGCTGCCTTCCAGAGCATGAGCTCATTCAACCCTCATGGCAATTGGAATCCTCGTCCCCACTGCGCTCATGAGGAAATGGGCTTAGAGAAGTGATGTCATTTGCCCAGGAACACACAGCTAGGACCTGCGGGCCATGGGCTGTCCAACTTGAGAGCCTGTCATACTGCTCCCCCGGGATGGAAGCGGGGAAGGAAATCATATTCCTCTTTTAAAGACGGAGAAACTGGGGCTTCCCTGGTGGCGCAGTGGTTGAGAGTCCGCCTACCGATGCAGGGGACGCGGGTTCGTGCCCCGGTCTGGGAGGATCCCACATGCCGCGGAGCGGCTGGGCCCATGAGCCATGGCCGCTGGGCCTGCGCATCCGGAGCCTGTGCTCCACAACGGGAGAGGCCACAACAGTGAGAGGCTTGCGTGCAGCAAGAAAGAAAGGAAGGAAGGAAGGAAGGAAGGAAGGAAGGAAGGAAGGAAGAAAGAAAGAAAGAAAGAAAGAAAGAAAGAAAGAAAGAAAGAAAGAAAGAAAGAAAGAAAGAAAGAAAGAAAGACGGAGAGACTGGGACCCAAAGAGATTAAGAGACTTGCCCCACATCACACAGGCATCGATGCGGAGAGCGAGGGCTAGCTCAAAGCCTGGATTTCTGGCCATCTCTTCCCCACCTCCCACCCTCCCCCCCAGCAAGGAGCCTCTTGCTCGGAGACCCTAATTCAGACCCAGAATCAGCTGGCTCCGACATGGGGGCGTTCAGCATCAGAGGGCCCCAGACCACCTGGGGTTCCCTCCAGGCCATGGCCATTCTGTGCCACCACTGACTTCCTAGCTGCGTGCCCCTGGGGAAGTCACATCACCTCTCTGGGCCTGAGTTTCCTCAAAATGGAAACAAGAGCTGACACTTAGGGAGCATTTACATCATTCCAGGACTGGTCTATGTGTTGGCCATGTAATATCTCATTTTATGCCCACCGCAACCCTAAAAGGAAGATATTAAAAGAGTCTATGATTTTAAAGATTCTGTTATCCTACAGGAGTCTATGATTCCCACAGGGTCTGTTATGAAAGGCCCTGATCTTAAAAAGAGTCTAAAAAGATTCTATTACTCTAGAATTCTCAGGTGCTGGAAGGTTCCATCCATCTGTCTGTGAATCGTAATGATAAAGGATTTCATGAATTGGTGATTCATTGAACCTCAAGGGTAAGAGACAATTTGTCAGCCTTCAGTCAGCCATGAAGGCCACCAGTGTCCACCCCCTGCCCCCGCCCCCTCCCTCCGCTATGACATCAGGGCCAGCCGAGGCGGAACATCTGCCTCTATGACAGGCCTTGGGTCCAAAACCAGCAAGGACCGTGGAGGCCGCCGGAGTGCTTGGGGGTGGCTCCCAGACAAAGGGCTCCATGGACCCGCCTCCGCTGCCCTGGCCCCGTCTTTCACACAATGGAAGGACCTTTCGAGGCTGCATCCAGCTCGCCCCCTCCCTCAGCCAGAGACACCCAGAAATACAGCTGAGTGCAGTCTCAGAGCAGCCCCCTCCCTGCTCAGAAGGGCCCCAGCAAGGAGGTGGGGAGCAGAGAGAAAGGCAGGTGTCTCTTCATTCTCTTAGCCAGTCTGACCTCTCTGCTTTTGCTCATGCCCTGCTTGGCATACCCCTCTTCCTCTTTCTCTAAGAATCCTTCAAGGGCCAGCTCAAGCCCCACCTCCTCCAGGAAGACCTGCCTGGTTACTCTAAACTTCACTGATTCCCCCTGTCTCTGAAGTTCTTTCGCATGACATTGAGTACTAATGTGGGACTCAGATTCCAGAGCCTCTTTTCCTCTCTAGTCTATCCCCCCTGCTACCACCAGAGTGATCTTTCGGGAACACACATGTGACCTTGTCACTCTCTTTCTACAGATCTTGACCCCCAAGCATGGCATTCAAGACCATCCCTACCTCTGGTCCCACCTTTTCTGTCTGGCTTCATTTCCTGCCTCAGATCTATGCGCTAAGGCTTGACCAGGTGAAGCGGGGATCTGCCTCCCAGATTATGTGGGCACCGAGGCGGCCCTTCTGAGGCTGGAGCAGCTGGGACCCTGCCTTGATCCCAAGAGACAGATGTTGAAGGTCTCCTCTACCACCTCATTACACAAGCACACACACACGCACACACATACGCACACGCACACACACACCAAGCTGCCACCAGGGAGCCCACTGGGGTTTGCAGCCTTAGAGAGCATGTTAGTACCATGGACAGCGCCACAGGCAGGCTCTGGGTGCTACTAAAATCCATCTGCATGCATGCGCGTCCCGGGACGTGCATGGATTTCACACAGCAGGCATTTGCTGAGCACCAGCTGCACGCCCCACACCTGCTAGGTGATATGGAAAATGCCAGAAGGAGAGATATTGACCTTTGCTGCACCAAAGAAACTTACAGTCTTGTTGGGGAATTGATTGCCCTGGTACCAACTTCTCACCTCTCTCCCTGCAGGCTGCCAGAGCCATGCTTACAAACCGTAAATCTGATCATATCACTCTCTAGAAAGCTCCATGCACGCGCGCACACACACACCAATGTTTATAGAGTAAAATCCAAGCCATTGAATGTGGCATTCAAGGCCCTGTCTGACCCAGGCCCAGCTAGTCTCTTGCCCTTGCCAACCCCTTTAAATGCAACACTCAGTCTCACTTGATTTCCATACATTCCCAAATATCCTGGGGTGTTTTTCTCACTTGAGGAGTAGTTCCCCTCTTCTTTTCACAGAGAACTCCTATATAGCCTTCAAAACTCAAACCAAGGGACTTCCTGGGTGGCACAGTGGTTAAGAATCTGCCTGACAATGCAGGGCACACGGGTTTGATACCTGGTCCGGGAAGATCTCACATGCCGCAGAGCAACTAAGCCGGTGCGCCACAACTACTGAGCCTGCGCTCTAGAACCCACGAGCCACAACTACTGAGCCCACGTGCTGCAGCTACTGAAGCCCGCGTGCCTGGAGCCTGTGCTCCACAGCAGGAGAAGTCACTGCAATGAGAAGCCCACGCACCGCAACGAAGAGTAGCCCCCGCTCGCCGCAACTAGAGAAAGCCCACGCACAGAAACGAAGACCCAATGCAACCATAAATTAATGAAAAAAATGAATTAATTAATGAGAAAACCCTCAAGCCAAATATTTCCTCTTCCTGGAAGCCCCAAAGTTCATTGTTCCCTCCTCTGTACTCCCAGAAGTTAATTGTTCCCTCCTCTGTACCTGCATCACCTGGTATCATTGAATTCTGACTTACCGTGCATCCCTCAGGTCAGACAGAAGTTAGCTAAATTTGCCCGGGCCCATTAGAAAACACTGGTGGTTACCAGAGTGCAGGGGCTTTCTAAGAACTGTAGTTGATTAACCACAATGCCAGCAATACTCATATCCAACAATGTCAGATTTACTTGGAAGTCTAAAAATAATGTCAAAGCTGTGCTTTTTATATCATTTTTTTCACTCTAGAAATCTGTCTGCCTTGTCTTTGGGAAGAGCATTATTTATTATATAGCTCAAATGCCCAATAATTGTTAGCAAATAAAACATAGCCTCTAGTGAATCTAATGCAGATGTGAGGCTCAGCCCTGTTCCTTCCATATCATGAGTATTCTCAAGTATCTGATTCCAGGTCTGTCTTCTCCACCCCAGCCTGTGAGTTCCCTGAGGGCCAGGACTGTGTGTCTTTTAATTCCATATCCCTAGTACCTAGCACTGTGGCAGGCACAAAGTAGGCTTCTATCAATATTGGATGAATGATTAACAAACTAGAATGAATCACATGGACTTGTTAAGATTGCCTACGTTCAAATCCTCATTCTGCCACGTGTTAGCTATGTAACTTCAGGCACATTTTAAAGAGATCTGTTTTCCAATCTGTAAAATGGGCATATTAATAGTATCGACCTCATGAGGTTATTACAACATCTAAATGGAACACCGTATATAAAGGCCCAGGCATAGAACCTGGCCAAAGTGCGTGCCCTATAATGGTTCACTGTTATTATCAATGCTGTTGGGTTGACTTGCATGGTTTATACTTAAGCTCATTTGAATTCACAGGAAAGAGAGCACCACGAAGTAGAGCCATCCAAGATGATGTCATGAGCTAATATTTACCAAGCATCTTCTATGTGCCATGTATTAACTTAATTAAACCTCAGGACCATTCTATGAGATGGGTACAATGATTCTCCTCCATTTCATCCCATAGGATACTAAGGTATGGGAGGGTAAATAAATTGCTGGAGATTACATAACCGATAACTAGAAGAGCCAGGATTCAAACCAGAACAGTGTGGCCCCAGTCCATTTCTTAACCTGTATGCCACAAAGCTAACCTCGAGAAAGCTAGAGGCTGAGCGGGCCTTGAAGAACAAGCCACAAGACAGAGGCACCCATGATAGGAAGGAGGACTAAGAACTTCCCCCTTCATACCTTCCCAACAGCCAACCCAGGGACTGACTCTCTCGCAAGCCTGCCTCCCTCCCTGCAGTTCTCTTGTTCCCACTTCACTCATCCGACCGCCTCCATCAGGCCCTGCCTTCTCTCGATCCTCCACTTTTCCAGGTCTAAGTATTGCCTCCTGGCCTCTCTTCCTCCCCTTTCCAGCCACAAGGACTAATGCTGCCTGGGAGTTCCCAGAGGGGGTGATGTTGGAGTAGGGCTTTGAAGGACCCATAGGAGTTTGCCAGGAGAAGGGTGGAGAGGGGTCAAGGTTTTCTTGACCAAAGATTTTCTTGGTCAAAGGTTTTACCATTTTCTTATCTACACCCTTAGTCTTCTCAGAATCTCCATGCATCAGTCTCCCCATCTGTAAACATGAGAGTAATAAGAGTACCTACCGCCTCTCAGAGTTTTTGTAAAGATTAAATGCGTTAGTCTGCTTGGGTTGCCATCACCAAATACCAAAGACTGGGTTTACTGACTTAAACAAGAGACATTTATTTTCTCACAGTTCTGGAGCCTGGAAGTCCAAGATCAAGCTGCCAACATGGCTGGTTTCTAGTGAAGGCTCTCTTCCTGCCTTGCAGATGGCCACCTTCTCACTGTGCCCTCATGTGGGCCTTTCCTATGTGCTCACAGAGAGGGGGGCACACAGTCTCTCTAGGGTCTCTTCTTATCAGGTAAGGACACCAATCTTATTGGACCAGGGCCCCACTCTTATGACTCCATTTAATCTTAATTACTTCCTTAGAGGCCCCATCTCCAAATACTGTCGCCTTGGGGGTCAGGGCTTCAACATATGAATTATGCCAGGGGAAAACAATTCAGTCCATAGCATTAAATATGGTAATAATGCAAACTTATTTTATTTAATAAATACCTATATAGCACTTGCCAGGCACTTTTCTAAATGCCACACATTATTTTATTTTATTTTATTTTAATTTTGTGGTACGCGGGCCTCTCACCGCTGTGGCCTCTCCCGTTGCGGAGCACAGGCTCCGGACGCGCAGGCTCAGCGGCCATGGCTCATGGGCTCAGCCGCTCCCCGGCATGTGGGATCTTCCTGGACCGGGGCACGAACCCTTGTCCCCTGCATCGGCGGGTGGACTCTCAACCACTGTGCCACCAGGGAGGCCCTGCCACACGTTATTTTAAATGCTTAGATCATGCCCAGCATGTGGTAAGTACAATCCACGTGTTCTCTGGTTGTCATTATTGGACGCTTAGATCTGCCTGCTCTTTGGATCCCCACAAATTCTTCAGTGGTCTTCACTGTGTCCATTAGACAGAGGAGGAAGCCAGACTCAGGAGCAAAGTGGCTTCTCCAGGACGATCCAGGAAGAATTTGCTGAGGCTGGTGGAGAGCCCACATCTCTCCACTCTCTTTCAGTATTTCCAGCGAGACATAATAAATGTCTAGACTTGGCCAGAGCCATGAAAATGGGGAGAAATGACCAAGTTCAATGTCCTTCAAAGTGGGAGGAGTCATCCTCCCCAACCAGTCCACCTTCCGGGACTGATGTGGACTTTAAGCAAGGCCAAGGATTCCCTGGAAAGTGCTCTGTGAGCTGTGACACCCACTCTGGAAGGGCCATTTCTCTTACTCTCTTTGGCAGAAGGCAAATACCTCTGGAGGAGGCAATAGCTGAAACCACGTCACTCATCACAGTTTCATGTGAATTTCTTCATCAGAGCTATTCACGAGAGCCAGTTTCCATAAAAGGGAAGGGAGCGGTGCCCTTGAAGGTGCTGGCCATCTGGAAGTGGACGACATCAAGCCAGGGAAAATATATGACATTCCAGGAGTCCACAGCAGGGATAGGGTGAGGGCCAGGGGGCCTGGGCTTGGGGTCAGAAGACCCAGCTCTGCATTTCCCGGGGCGGGGCGGTGGCAGGGGAATTCCTCATGCTCCCTGGGAATCAATTTCTTTTTGTTAACATTTTATTATGAAGAATTTAACAGTTAAACTTAGAGTTGACAGAATAATATAATGAGCCCCCTATGTGCCTACTACTCAACTTGTATAATTATCAACTCAAGTCCCATCTTATGTCCTCCGTTCGCCCACCCACTCCTCCCCATGTTTTTTAAGCCAATCCCAGACATCCCACCACTTCATCTGCCAAAATTTCAGTCTGTATGAAGATAAAGACCCTTTAAAACAAAAACATAACTACAGGGCCATTATCACATCTAAGAACACTGACAATGATTCCTTTATGACAAATATTCACTCAATGTTCAAATTTCCACTTGCCCCATAATTAGCTCTTTTTTTTAGAATTTGTTTGAATCAGCGTTCAAACCAAGTTCCCACGTGGATCGGTTAACACGCCTTTTAAGCTTATCTATAAAATCCCTCTCCATCTCTTTTCCTTTCCCCTTCCTTACAATTTATTAGTTGAAGAAGCTGGGTGGTTTGTCCCAAACAAGTGTCCCACAATGTGGATTTTGGTCACAGGGTCAGTGTCTTTATCTGTAAAGCAGGGGAATCATTCTCTCCAAGAATTAAGTGAGATAATGTCTTGTGAATGGGCTCTGACAATTGGAAGGCACCCACAATTGTCATGTGTTAATGTAACTTTCAAGCCTTTCAATACCCTGTGCATCTGTTTTTCTGATGATATAATTGAGGTTCAGAGAAGCTTAGTAACCTGCCCACGCTCACACAACTAACTAACAGTAGAGGGAGGAAAGGGTGGTGGAACTGAAAGAACATTGACTCCATGTGGAAACTCACACTCGAATCCCACTACACCTTTTAATAGCATTATGGCCTCAGGTTTCTGCTTTTTTTTTTTTTTTTTTGGCTGCATCGGGTCTTCGTTGCTGCACGCGGGCTTTTTCTAGTTGCGGAGAGCGGGGGCTACTCTTCGTTGCGGTACACGGGGCTTCTCATTGTAGTGGCTTCTCTTGTTGAGGAGCACGGGCTCTAGGCACACAGCCTTCAGTAGTTGTGGTTCCTGGGTTCTAGAGCGCAGGCTCAGTAGTTGTGGCGCACGGGCTTTGTTGCTCCGCGGCATGTGGGATCTTCCCGGCCCAGGGCTCAAATCCATGTCCCCTGCATTAGCAGGCAGATTCTTAACCACTGCGCCACCAGGGAAGCCCTCTGCTTTCTTCATTTGCAAAAACCAGTCAGGAGGGCAGACCTGCACGAGGCTAAAATGAGCTAATGTGAGACGAGCCCGTCTCACGGTGCCTGGCAGTCAGTGCCTCACCCATCCCTTCTGCTGTCTGCTCTCTGGCCCAGCCTCCTTCTTCCCTGAGTGTGGATAAGGCTTGCAGCTCTGGCAGTAATAAACCTGGACCTTCGGTCTGTCCCGAGCCCACCCTCAGGCCAGCAGAGACGGGGTGGGCGGCCCTCCGAAGCTGAGCACACTCTGTTCTTGGGGCAGCTTGGCAGGAGTCTGCAACCTCATGGGCCTCGGGAAACAATCAGCTATTCTTCCTCCTTCCCCCTCTGTTTGTTGCTCATCCCTGGGCCAAGGGGCCCAGAGAGAAATGCTCCAGCTCCCAGCAGCTTCCAGCCCATCTGTACAACCTACATGGATGATTTCCAGGCATCAGCCTCAGCTCTGAGAAGCTTCAGCCTAAGTCACAGTTCACTCCAGAGCTGACACCGATATTTTGATTTCTACCCAGATTCCTTGTCATTTACTCATTCAACAGGCAGCAGCCTGGACCCTGCAGATGATGACAGCAACAACAAGAAGAACAACACGAATAATATATAGCACCTACTGTATGCCAGGCATGGTTCTGAACACCATGCACATGACGCAGGCACTGTTAGCCCATTTTACAGGTGAGGAGACTGAGCACTAGGAGTTTGAATAACCCGCCCAAGGTCCCATAGCTAGTCAGTGGTGGAGTTGGGATTTGAGTAAAGTTTGCCTGTTAAAGACTGATTGTACAAAGAGGGATTGAAGTCCAGCAGCTGGGTGCCACATATGCCAAGGTCCATGCTAGTTGCTTTCAATATGTTATCTCATTTAATCTTCACAAGAGTCTCCAAATATTGACCTTATTGTCCACATTCGCACATGAGGAAACAGGCTCAGAGAGGTACAGCATTGTGCCCAAGTGCACACAGCTGAGTCCACTCGACTCCAGGATCAGACTTTTTTTACTCTTCCAGGCTGAGAACACAATATGATGCAGGTCACTTGAATTCAGATGAGAAGGTGGTGGGGGCCCTGCAGGTGGGAAGATAACTCCAGGCTATAGGAACTCAGAGAGGATGGAATCAACTTCCAAAACTCCCTGGAGGAGGGACCATGTCAGGAGCTGGGACTTGAATGGCGGCAAAACCACCCCTCATGGCATAGCAGGCTTCTAACTGGGGCCCAGGCCTCTGTGAGAACCTCAACACGGCGAGGCTGGCCCCTTCACCCCATTCTATAGCCGTGCAGCCTGAGACCGTCAGGGCACACACAGTCTGAGGTCCCACAGTGAGGACCCAGGCCTTGGGGCTCTGTCCCTGAATTGTCTGGCAGTGAGGGGAATGCTTGGTGGGGGGTGGTTGGAGGTGGTGGCTGAGGAAACACACCCCCACAGACCAGTGTCATTACATAGTCATGAGACCCTGGCTTTTAGCTCTCTCCCGAGTAGATCTAAGTGCTCACCAGGAGGGCACCTGGGGGCGCTCAAGAAACTTTAGTGAAGGGAGGGCAGGATGGGTAGGATCTTGTACCAAATCCAGGGGCCTCAGCCTCCAACCCACCCCAGAACCATCAAGACCCTGTGTGAGTATCACATTTTAAGATGACTAGATCTCTAGAGGACATGGAGAGGTTTCCTTTGGAGGAGGAAGGGTTTTGACCATGACACTCGTGCCTGGAGCTATCCCACAGCAAGGGGGCAGAGCCCTGTGTGCCTCCAGAGAAGAATGAGGACCAGAGGAAGGAAACACAAGAGAGGCAGATTTGGGCTAAAAATAAAGGACTTCTCAACAGGCAGAGTGACCTGGTCCCCAGGGTGCACCAAGTCCCCGTCATAAGAGGTGTGCTGGGGGGCAGGGAAGTCCCCCAGGAGGCACTGAAGAAGGGATTTCTACCCCAAGGGGCCCAGGGCTGGCTCTGAGGCCCTCCCAGCTCCATGACCCTGTGATCCCAGGAGGCCATCTGGGCTTCCAGGCCACGGAACTCCTCCTGTCCCGGGTTCACTTCTGTCCCAATACCATCATCCAAGACCCCGTGAGCTGAGGCTGACCGTGCCGAGTGGTCCTCCTCACACAGTACTTGGGGATGTTGTTAACGCTCACCTCATTTCTCAGGTAAGAGCACTGAGCCTCACGCCAAGTAGCTTCTCGAGTCAGAGCTCGGAAACGTCCCCTAGGCTTGAAACCAGGCCCTCTAGACGCCAAAGACATCTCGCCTTGGCCAGTCCAGTTCCAATATCCTGCGGTCCCAGATTCTCTCCTGTGGCTGGAAACCACAGTTCTTCTTCCCCTGGGGCTGGACCACAGGGCCCCCGGTGTCACCACAGCCTAACCCCGCCCAACCGCAGCGCCCACTCAGCCTCGCCGCAGTCAGCTCCACGGCTTCCCAAACGCTCTCAACCAAGAGCAGCTTTCACCATAACGGTTCCCGCGAGGGGCTGTCGCTCAAATTTCTTTGCTTGCTTCTCAATTTCTTTTAAAGGGGGATGTGGCTGAGGCCCAAATGGGACTGTGGGCTGCCCCTCCCCAAACGACCTCCATGCTTATCTCACACTCTGACCACAGGACATCATTTCGGTTTAATTTTATTTCCTCTTATAAATGGGCACAGCACAGGAAGTGTTAAAAAAAAAAACAAAACAGAAAAACCACAGTTCCTTCACAAGGCTGGGACAGGTGAGCACCCACAGTGGGGCAGGTGCCTTGGTTTCTTTTTCCACCGCTTTTTCGTATTTAAAGTTTTGGCCATGAACTCAGGACAGGTATGGTTAATAAACAGGTTATGAGGGAGAGAAGGGGCAGGGAAGGCCTGGGGGAGGGAAGGACAAACTCCCCCCACCCCAGGCCGGGTTCTTGGAGGGATCGTATAGGAGAAGGGACGCACAGGAGGGACACTGTCTTCAGGGGGCTCTCCGGAGCCACACTGCTGCCTACGAAAAATATTTACATGCATTCGCCACGCTGGGGCTGGTGCGCTGAGTTGCCTGGTGGGTACCCGGGGGATGCTGGGGCCATCAGCCCTTAGATGGCAACTCTGGGGCCCAGCCTCGGCGTCTCTGTAAATCTGTACACAGTCTGTGGGCTTCTATTTACAGGCAGGAGGCCTGGGGAAGCAAGTCCAGGGTGGTGGCTGTCAGGAGAAGAAATTCAGGAGCGCCAAGTAGGCAGTGCCCACTCCTGTCCCATGAGGCAGAGGTGTGTCTGCTCCCCGTGCCCAGGGCCCCAGCTTGGAAGCCTGGACAGATGGCTTCGCCAACCCCAGGAGGGGCTGACCTGCCCAGCCCGGCCCCGGTGACCACCCATCTGCTTCCGAACAAGGGGACCAACCCTTCAGGGGAGACATCCCTCTGGCCCCCTGGGGAGACAGAGCTTGGGCTCTAGGAGTCACAGCTGAGGGTGGCCCCAGCCCGCCTTGCACTCTCTGGCAGCTGAGGCCCCAGGGAGGCTGTCAAGCACACACGCTCCCTCTTCCTTTGGAACTGGCCACGTTTCCCGGCAATGCCAGGGCCCTGCAGGACGCCCTCCCCAGGAGCACCGGGGTGGCTGGGGACATGTTTGGGCAGGGCCTGCACGCATCACACCATGTATCCAAGCAGGGTGAGGCCTGCACTCACACTGCACGTAGGAGAGCTCCAGCTCGTCCTTTGTACCGCCCACTCTGCGATCGCCCACTCTGGGATCGCCCACTCTGGGATCGCTGCGCTGGACTTGGGCTGGCTGGGATGGATTTGGGCTGATCGGATGGTGTGAAACTTCATGAAGGTAAAGCCTGGACATTTTTCTTGGTTCCAGGGCTCCATGAACGAGGCCCTCGGCCTCTTCTCACAAATGCTAAGGACACAGAGAAAAGGCCGGTGCCAGGAGGCCCCAAGTTAGAAGCCAGCCCACAGAGCATGAGGAGTTAGGCCTGCTGGGGCCAGGCTGGACCCATGCAGCCCCTCTGAGCCCACTCCAGCCAGCCTACGCCCTGCTCAGCCGTCCTGTGCTCCACCCTGCACCCACCACGGGCCCCAGCCCCATGCCGAGGCTGTGCCCACTGCTGGGTCTCTTACCCCAGACGCAGCAACCCAGAGCTCCCCTGGGTGGTCCAGATCCCCTCTCCTCGCTCCCTGGCTTCTCAGCCTTGGCCTGCCCAGGCCTTCTCACCAGAGCTGCTGCCCCAAGACAGCAGCCCGCCAGGAAGCAGGGTAGAGGGAGGCTGGGACTTTGGTCTCTCCTGTCCCCCAGCCCTTACACTCCAGGGATGACTGAGGCCAGGTCACCTCCAACAGATCGTGGGCCCAGGAGGCCTCCCCCTACTCCTGCCCCTCAAAGAGTGGGACCAGCTAGGTTCCTCACCAGCCTCCAGGCCCTGCCCAGGGGGCCTGCGAGTCTGAAAGATGGAGCCCCAGCCTGGGAGTAGGACAGTGGAAAAGACAGGCTGCAAAGCTCCCCGGGACCTCACCCTCACCGCCTCAGGCACCCCCAGCCCGCACCCTGCACAAGTCTATTGCCAGCGAGTCTTGAAAAGGGAACAGAAATAAAACCCGGTCTCCTGACTTGAATCTGGGTTGTGGGCAAGGGGTGGGGGTGTGAGGCCCAGACCGTCACAACTCAGACCACATCCCTCGGCTCCAAGAGGCCCCACCAAGCACAGCCCCCATAGGAGATTCGTGGCCCCACATTTAAAGTATCTACATAAGAGGCCCCATCTGCCAGGGTAACAGAGACGGGGGAGGCGGGCTGCGGCCCGTGACACCCCCGCTCCAGCCTGGCCGCAGCCCTCGGCCTGGGGCAGTGCGTCTGGATGGGCTGCTTCCAGCTGCAGCCAGGACAACCGCCAGGTTGTCTGGCCAAATGAATGGGCAGGTGTCCACGGGAGGCCCCCAGGGGCCCAGGGGTGGGGCTGAGGTGGACCCGGCAAGGCCAAAGGGAGAGGGCGCAGAGGGCCCAGGCGCAGGGCCCACCCTCACAGGCACTTTGGAGACTTGTGTCCTGGGAGGCAGAGTTGGACCCCAGCTCAGAGCAGGAGGGGGATGTAGGGAGCCCAGGAGCCCCACCACATGCTCCCTCCCGACCCGGGGCCTTCGGTCCTGGGGGACCCAAGCCCCCTCCCCAGCCCAAGGCTGAATTCCGGGAACCAGTCTGCCTTCCTCAGCAAGTGGGGGACTTGCCCCCGAGCAAGCCCTTTGCAGGCTACAGAGGGGAGGGAAGCAGGCAGGGTGAAGCCAGGCTCAGCAGGTGTGCAACATCCTGAGGGGGCTTGTGGCAATGGCCCCCACACCGCACTTCATTCCAGGAAAGGCAAGTGTCCAAGTGTGAGAGCGGGGCTGTGTGGGTGAGACTGCCTCCACGTGGGATTGCATCAGACCTGCCAGGGTCGGTGGCAATGTGGTTGGTGAGGGTGTCGTGAGGGCTGAGTGTGACAGGGCACCTCAGGGGACCCAATATGGGCTGATTGTTCTGGCCTAATGGCACCCTCCCCAGTGAGCCTGAAAGCTGGAGGCAACGTGTGTGGTGTCAGGTGTATGGGTGGGTGGGGGGTGGGAGGAGTGTGGCAGAGAGGGAGGCAGGCCACACCGTCACCACTGGGTAACGATGATTAGTGACTTGCATTGTCATAAGCATTTGGGGGCACGTAAGAAATGAATAAACCTCTTTGGAAGAACGTGTGTGTCTCTGACATGTCTGGATTGGCTGGGTGCTCAAGACTGCATATGATTTTGTCACTGCGTGCTTTGTGTGTGACAATACGTGTGACCATGTGGGAGACAGTGTCTGTGCAGAGTCCACTCGGAAGGAGGTCCAAGCAGCCCAGCCCCTCCTCACCAGTGGCTGCCAGAGCCCTCTCGGGAAGCCGATTCCTCAGGGGCAGACCGGGAAGGAGGTGAAGCCTGTGGGTGCATGTGCAACGGGCAAGGGTGAGGGAAAACGACCCCACAAGCCCAGAGAGGCCAGGACAATACAGGTTGGTGGTGAGGGGTACTGTCTCACCCAGGCAGGGAGGGGGCCTGGGAGAGAAGCAAGAGGTTGCAGTGTCTCAATGATTTCAAGGGCTGAGCTTGCCAAATGCTTGTCCTGGAAACCAGCCTGAGTGCCTCTCTGCCCCCAGAAGGAAACCTCAGTCAGCCCCACGGGGCGAGGCTGGGGCTTAAGCCCCACCCCTTCTTCCACCAGCCAATCAGGAGTTTCCTTCCTCCTGTCCACCTGACATGAGGTCCTAAAGCCCCAGGCTGGTGGGGGCGAACAAGTGATGAGCTCATAAGGGCACAGTCTGGAGCAGATGGCAATGCCCCCTGTCCCTTGGGGAAGAGCTGTGTGAAGCTGGCAGTCTGGGCAGACCTTGGGAGGGTGGCAGAGATGAACTGGGGCCAGGCTGTCTCCCAGGCCCAGTCCCAGGGTGGGACTGGTGGCTCTGGGCCAGGGAGTGGGCGCAGGGGTGGCGCTGAGGCTACAGGGAGGCACTCTGGCTCCGCTAGGCGTAGAACTCCTCTTGCTTGTCGGGCTTCTGGTATGTGACGCTCGCCTGTTTGGGCTCCTCCAGCGTGTAGCTGCCCTCGTCCTTCTTCTTCATGCGGTAGATGAGCAGTGTGACCAGGAAGGCGGCAAAGAGGGCGCCCACCACCCCGCCCACAATCACAGCTGTGGAGGAAGAGGGCAGAGGTCAAGAGCCAGAGGCAGGGTGGGACGAGCTTAGAGCCTGAGGAGAGGGCAGAGGGCCCTGGGGGATGGGGGCAAGAGTTGGGAGAGGGCTGGGAATCTCGAACCTGAGACCAGAGTTGGAGTGAAGTTTGGAGTCAATGCTAAAACACCAGCACTGGCTGCCCTTTACAGCCCTCACTGCAGCCTGGCACTGTTCTAATCACCTGTTCTCATCGCACGAATGCATGGAGTCTTCACACAGTGCTATGAGGGAGGTGCTGTGCTACGGTCCTCATCAAATGTAAGATGCCATCGATCAGAAGACGCTCCAGTGTTTTATATACCCTTAGGATGGAAAAATCTCTGCCATCTAAACTAGGACACATCCCAACTGCAGAAGGGTTAACATATGAATAGATGTGCACTTAGAATTGATTAAGTGCAAAATGATTATCCCCATTCCACAGATGCGGAAAAGGGAGCCTGGAAAGGTGAAGCACCTGGCTGAGGCCACACCGCTCCTAAGTGGGGAGCAGGGTTTGGACCATGAATCCAGAGACTCTTCAGGAGACAAGGCCAAGGGCAGGTCCTCAGGGCTGGCATCAAGGGTGGGAGCAGATCAAACCAAGGATGGGACCAGGGATTAGGATCCAGAGGTTGCAGTCCAGGAGGGGTGAATCAGCATGGTCCAGGGAAGCAGGGGTCAAGGGCAGAGTCTGAGGAGGGGTCGGAGGGTGCTGAGGAAAGTGCTGGAGGTAGGATGGAGGTCTGACCCTGGGATAAAGAAGGTCAGAAGAGGAACCAGAGGGTACATCCTGGGGTCCCCGAGTCCCCAGCTTTCCCTTCCTAGGAAACTAGGCTCCTAGGAAACCCACACCCTACCCTCCCTCCTGGGTTCCTAGAGGGCAAACTGAAGCCCCACCAGCTGCCCCCTCTGGGCTCCTCCCAGGCCCCAAGTCTCACCTACGAGCACTTCCTTCCGCTCCAGGATGCTCTTCTGGGGCAGCTGAGCCGCCGAGCTGCCCGAGTCGATAGCATTGTCCAGGAGGCCGGGGCCTGGGCGGGCACCCTTGGGCAGCGTCCCAGGTGGAGGTGACGGCTTGGCCGCGGCCCCACCCACAGCCACCACCTCATTGGCTGTGTCTGGCTGTGTGGTCTCTTCCTCCGGCAGCTCAAAGTCCCCACTGGGTCCCCCACTCACTGGCACCTCTGGCTCATCCCGGATCGTGGTCAGGAAGAACTCTGGAGTTGGGGTCTGTAGGGAGGGTAGCATGAGCCCAGGAGCCAGGCCCCAGCACCCCCTGCCACAGCGCAGCCATACACACATGCACACAAGCCCACTGCCACCACGCCACTTCCCGGGTGGGGCTGACACTCAGTAAGCATGCGCCATGTGCCAGGCCCTGTGCTAAGCACATCATGGGCGTTTTATCCTCACAATATCCTCATAAAGGAGGTATCATTACCCCTAATTTATAGAGCAGGAAATAGGCCCAGAGAGGTTAAATGACTTGCCCAAGGACACTCAGCTAGTAAGTGGTAGAAGCAGAACTAAAATCCAGATCTATCCAACTCCAGAATCTGTGTTCCTAACCACTATACTACACTGCCTCTATTCTCACCCTGGACACATCCCGGTCCCCACCCCATCTCCATTACTTCCTTCTCCAGCTGCCTTTCTAACAATCCTTAGGGGGTTCCTATCAGGGACTGCTGCTTGGGGACAGCTGGGTGCAGCTCTTAAATACGTGGGCCTGATCCTGGATCCATGTGCCTAGGGCAGGTGTGAGTCCCTTAGCCTGAAGGTCAGTCTAAGAGCACCACAGATCTCAATGGCTCCCACCACATGGAGGCAGGACCAGAGTTAGGATCATGCAGGGATGTAGCTGCTTCCCAAGTGGGCATGGAGAGCGTGGGTCTGGTGTCCAGGCCAAGGAAAGGCCGTGAGCAGAGGCTGCACCAGCAACCTGGTCTCAGTGCCCTAGCACTGTCTCCCCTGCCTGCCTGGCCAAGCATCTGTGAAACACCAGCTTGTCCCGACTGCTCAGAGGAGCAAAAAGCAGGGCCTGCGTCCTGCTGCGGCTGGCTGGGGAGTCGGAGGGCCTGACGATGACCCGAAGGCAGCTCCATAGCCTGAGGGCCCTCCTCTTCGAGAGACGGAGGCAAAGGGCTTTAATACCCCAACCAACGTCCCTACATGCCCTCCTTGCCCAGCACACCCAGCAGGGACCAGGCTACTTCTGCCACTTCCTTGATCCCACCCATCCCAGCATTCCTTACATCTTCATCCTCTTCCCTTCAACCTCCCCATCCGAACACACACACACACACACACACACACACACACACACACACACACACACACACGAGGAGCTCTGGAGCTGACTGCCAGGTTCAAATCACACACACACACACACACACACACACACACACACACACACACACACGAGGAGCTCTGGAGCTGACTGCCAGGTTCAAATCACACACACACACACACACACACACACACACACACACACACACACACACACACACACACGAGGAGCTCTGGAGCTGACTGCCAGGTTCAAATCACACACACACACACACACACACACACACACACACACACACACACACACACACACACACACACACACACACACACACACACACACGAGGAGCTCTGGAGCTGACTGCCAGGTTCAAATCCTCAGTCTGCCATTGCTGCCTGTGAAGCCTTGGAAAGGGGCCTCACCATTAAGGGAGGATGACGGCAGTGCCACCCCGTGGGGTGAGTGTGAGGGGGAGAGGAGATGGCACAGGTAACGTGTTCAGCACTCAGCCTGCCACCCAGGCAGCACTCCACGAATGTCAGATGCAGTATTCCTCTCACGCAGCCCCACTCTTAATCCCCCTCAGATGCATAATAACAACGATGACGATAACAAAAGTGAAACTTTTAGCTTACTTAGTATCGCCAGGCACTGTTCTAAGCACTTTGGATATGTTGGGAAACTTAATTCTCACAACCCTATGATTTGCATTCGATGATTTTCTCCTTTTCACAGATAAGGAGACAAAGGTATAAAAAGGATCAGTGACTTCCTGAAGGCACATGGCAGTGGAAGAATTCCAACCCAGGCTGCAAGGCTCCTGAGTCTGTGCTTTTAATCAGAACACACAGGCCCCTGGCCCCTCCCCACATCAACACTCCCATTCACCCAGCTCCTTGCCCATTGATGTCTTGTCCCAACATCTAAAGACCCAGGCCTGGTCCCTCTTCCATCCCCATCCATCTCAATCTCTTTCCTCATCCTGTATCTCACCCCCAGCCTTGGCCCTCCGGCCTCAGGCCTATCTTACCCTCCCCATCCCTGTCTGGCTCATCTTCAGAACCTCCTAGATCTCACCCCTGCCCAGCTCCATCCTCCCTCCCCCAGGCCCTGACCCACCCTTCTCTGCTCTGATTCCCTGTCCTCTCCCCACCCACTCACCTGAGCCACCTCCGTGGGTCCAGGGGCAGTGGTCCCCAGGGGCAGGGTGCTCTTCTCAGGGATGTCAGGCTCCTGGGTGGTAGCTGGCCTGGGAAGGGTCCTTGGTCTGGAGGTAGCTGTGTTGACCAGCCTGGGTGTTGGGGCCTCTGTGTCCAAGACAGCCACTGTGGTGGGAGGTGAGGGTACCGCCGGGGTGGTGGCCCGGGCTGTGGCTGCCGTGGTCAGTGGATGAGGCAGAAGCCTCCGTATGCCGGTGGTCCTTACGATGGAGGTGGTGGCCGTGGAAGGAGGTGCTGCAGGGATGCTGGGGGCGGCGGTGGCCACTGTGGCGGGCACTGTGGCCACAGCTGGGGTCCCTGTGGTTGTGGCAGCCGTGGTTGCCGTAGGAGTGGAGATGGTGGTGGCTCTCTGGCTGGGCTCTTCTGGGACCTCGGTCACCAATGGGGGGCTGGTGGCTGGCCCTGGGGTGGGGCGCTCAGAGGGGAGCTCTTCAAACGGGGTGCCCACAGGCTGGATGTCCACGGTGGGCAGCACCACGGGTGTGGTGGACACTGCCAGGGCCACATCTGGGCTGAACCGCATGGCTGTCTCGATGCCCGACTCCTGCTCGAAGTCTGGGGGGTGAGGGGGAGAGGAGAGAGCTCGGGAGCTGGGTGATTTGAGGGGCATGAGGATCCCAGGTAGCAATGGCCATCGAGATGGGGGCCTCCCAACCCTCACACTTTGCATAATTTTCCCAGGACAGGATGAGGGAAAGGAGGAAGGCACAATGTAGCCAACAGTTATCAGTTGGCTGACAGCCAGTGAATGTTCCCCAACTCTTCTCTGCCTAGCCAAAAGTTCTAAGGGACCAGGTCTTCCAGGAAGCCTTCCCTGACTATTCCAGCCCACCCAGCCTGGAGCTTCCAGCAGGTTGAATCCAGGCAGTGGCAACTCAGGACCTACTGGCTGCAAATCTTGCTGGAGGTTGCAGTGAGGAGGGGAAGAGGGGAGTGGCATTCTGGGAAGAGTCAGACATGGGTACAACCTACATGAACACACATGGTGGGTAAACCAAGGCTCCCTCGGAGGCACAGGCAGAGAGCAAGAGGGAGAACAAGCCTCTCCCACAGGGGATGCTTGAGCACTCCGGACTCCAAGCCAGGACAAGTGAAGGGAGGGCCTCGGGAGAAAATGAGGGGGGAGAGAGAGAGAGAGAGAGAGAGGCCACAGCAGCTCCCAGGGGCCTGAACTAGGCAGAGGAGGGGTGGGGAGGAGGTTTGGCAGTAGAGATGTGACCCATCGGGATGGGTCACAAGAGGCTTACAGGAGTGGGCTAAAGTGGGAAGACTAGAGACAAGGAGCTGTACGTGGCCGGTTCCAAAGCGCACAGACCCCCTACCATCCGTTAGGCTCGTCCTGCCCCCTCAGGGGGCCCGATCTCAACACACACCCCTTTTTACTACCATTTTTAGAGCTCCTTCTCTGTGCCAGACCCTGATGTCTTAAACTGAAGCCTTCCAGAGGCTCTGAGAAGGCATATTTATCACCATTCACAGATAAGAATAGATTGAAAGAGGGAAAACGGCTAAAGGTGGCACAGCTATTTAGTAGCGAAAGTGGGATTCAAACTCAGTGTGCCTCCCTGAACTCACGCTACTCTATTGGCCTTTCTGGACCGGGCCCCGGAACTGGGTTGTCCCAGGCACCACAGGAGGTACCTGCCATTTTCCTTCACTGCCCTAACCCTGCCCTTGGCCACCGCTGATTGGACAGAAGGGGGCCGCCTGTCCTAAGCTGAGCCAATCAAATGGTCTCTGCTGGGGATCGGCCACTGCAACTGAAAAGGGGCTACTGAGTTCCTCCAAGTGGTCACAACAGTACTGAAAACTGCGTTACTGAGGGGCGTCTGTGTTCCCTGTCAGAGGCCGGAGGTCTGCAGGGGACCCAAGCAGTGCACAGAGAGATGCAGAGACAGAAGCAGTGGGGAGCTGGGAATGCTAGGCTCTGAGGCCTCCAGGCCCTGGTTCCACCCCAGGAAGAGTGGCCTGCCCTTCCTCTGCTTGAGGTCCATGAGCTCCCCCTGCCTGACCCCCCCTCCCCTCCCCCACCATTTAACTGAGCCTGCGAGGGTTCCTCTTCCTTGCCGTCGCAGCCTCGGATGGGGCACTGGAGGCAGACTGGCACTGCTGACACAACATGCAGGGAAAGGGAAGGGGGTACTTACAGCCCGAGCCCGACCCGGAGTAGAGGTCATCCAGCTCATCGTCGGGGAAGGAGTCATCGTCCCCAGAGCCCTCGAGGTCCACGGGCCTCTCGAAGTTCTCACTGCGCCAGCGCTGAGCCTGGGGAGGGCAGAGTCGGGCACAGAGCTCAGCACCTGAGGCCAGCAGCCTGGACACGCCCAGAGGAACCACAGACACTCTCACGGGCCAAGTGACAGTGGAGGGACAGCATCAGATGTGGCCTCCACGGGGGTAAACAGAGAGCCGGAGCAAGCCGGTTACCACTTCCTGCCTTGTTGGGTTGCGAGCATGCAGCATGCTAATATGTGCTGAGTGCACCTCAGAGAAGCAGGTTCTCAGCCCAGTTAGCAGCACCCTCGGTGTGGCCAGCACCATCTGACCCCTTCCAGCGTGGAGAGGAGGGAGGCCCCATTGCCCCAGGTCACCAGAGAGCACGTGAATGATAAGGTTCGGACTCCGCTAGGGACCCAAAGTCTCACACCTCAAAATCCCAAAGATAGGGCAATTAGTCCCATTAGATAGACATGGGTGTTGCGGAGGTTTGGGGTTCTGGGAGGGAAGTACCTTGGATAAGTGGGGGAGGGAGAGAAGGGAGTGGGATCCAGCCCTGGGTCCTCCCCAAACCAAAGTCAGCCCCCCTGTCTACACTCCCCCCAAAGTATCTCAATGCCGAGAGTCAGCTCAGGGCACGGATGCCGCTTTCACTTCTGCCAAGGGTCTCCTGAGAGTCTGCAGGCGTGAGAGGGGCTTCTCCCAGGGTCCTGCTCTCCAGACCCAAGACTCCCCCCAAAATCAGAACCTGGGAAGGCCAGGTGCTGTGGCTCCTGGGCCTGGACCATCCCTCCCCACTGCAACCCCGGGCTGAGAGCCAGCCCTAAGGGCATCCAAGACAGGAGCGAAAACCCCCAACCACACTTTTGACCCTGGATCCAGACTGAGCCCAGCCACAGTCCCTGCCCCCTGAGAGCTTACAGACAAAGATGACCTGGTGCTCAGATCTAAAGGATTAGCACTTGGATCTTAAGCAACTGAAATAGAGAGAGAAAGGCATCTCAAGCAGAGATAACAGGATAAGCAAAAGTTCCGAGGTGGGGAAGCACAGCCTATGCCACCACAGCTGGGACTGACAGCCTCATCCAGGGTCCCTCAGAACCCCTGCAATCACTGGATTCCTACCACCGGGCCCCTGTCTGTTCCTGGAACATGGTCTCTCCCGCCTCTTTCACTCATGCTGTTCCCTCCAAGAGAACACCCTACCTTCCCACCCCCTCATCCTCCAGCTTCCCACCAGCTAACTCCGCTCCCCATCGCTTCTTCTGAGAAGCCCTCCTGCTTTGATCCTTCAGAGCATCCTGTGCTTCTGAATTCACAACTACCACTACTTGTGAGCGGTGCTGGCTTTGGGTATATACTTTTTCTGTGACTGTTCCCACCCCCACTAAACTACACCTCGATGGAGGCAAGACCGCGTCAGACACACAGTAGGTATCAGGAAGTATCCGTTAGGGAACAGGCTTGGAGTTGGGGGATGTAATTCCCGGGACAGGGGTGGGGCAGAGACAGGCTGGAGTTGAGTTTGGGGAAGCCCCGTCCATCACAGGCTCTCAGTGCTCGGCTGGTGACTTTTATCTTGGAAACTGGTCATGTTTTATCCTGACTGCACATCAGAATATTGTGAAAACAGAACTTGGCGGCTCAGCGGGTGTGAGGTGGAGTCTGAATGTCACTACTGTTGGACTGACATGGGGAGCCATAGAAGGTGTGTGAGCAGGAGAGGGGCTGGACTGGCGCTGTGATCTCTGCTCAGACTCTCACACTCCCACCCCTGACAGGCCCCCTTCTGGAGTTCCTATGGAGCTAGAGAGAGGATCCCAATTCTGGCTTCCAGCCCCGAGCCTCGACCACCTGCTCCAAAGCCCTACACAGGCCACGCAGGGCAGGAGGCCAGGGCAGGGAGCCAGGAGATTCCCCCCACCATACCCGTTACCACACACACACGCACACACAGTCTCAAAATAATGAATTAATCAGTATTTACTTGCTACCAGTGAGTCATGGAGTGGAACAATTAGAGTAATTGCTCTGTGACTAATTGCTGGGTCTTCCTCCATTTTAGACATTTCAGGAGCTCAGAACAGCTACCATCCAACCTTCCCCAGCTCCCATCTCTGCTCCCACTTCCCAGAAGAACAAAGCCCCAGGACCTGAGGTGAGGGGGCTAGAAGCTCCCACACTACCAGCCTCTACCACCTGGGCCAGCTAAGCTGGGGTCCCTTGGAGACTTTCTGCTGCATTCTTAGGCAAGTAGCCTGAAGCCAGAGACATGCAGCAGGATGGGGACTGAGCAGGGACGGGGCTCAGACTGCCTCTCCTGAGCAGGTCCATCTTCACTGTCTCTCCATCCTTCCAGGCAGCCAGGGAAGGCTGGAAGCCCTTTAGCTGGGAGGAGGGGTTCTAAGAAGTCTGTGGTCCCAGGGGAACCCCAAAGTGGGGTAAATGCGGGGGCCAAAACAGGGTGTCCTCATGATTCCACAGTGACCAGCACCACACACCAGCCCCTAATACCCTGCAAAGCCACACAGGCCCTTGAAATGACACACCCAGAGACATAGAAAGAACACATACAGACACACCCTGACACACACTCACCTAAAGGCAGAGAGAGGCCCCGCGTGTTGGCGTGCCTTTGGGTGCAAACAGGCACATGCATGGGGGCGGGCACTAGATGGGGGCACACACTGTGCAGCTCTGAGGCTCAGAGACGAGTATGGAACCTCCTGTGAACCCATCAGCCTCCACTCAGGTAGCTCTCACCTAGATACTATTCATCCCTAGCGCAGTAGCCATCGGCATGACAACCGTTACCATGACAACCATCTCCTCCATGCTAAGGACCAGGAGCTCCAGATCCCCACAGAGATTGGGGGGGAACAGGAAAGGGAGAGATCATGGAAGAACAGAGAGAATGATGGGGGTGGGGGCAGACACTGGATGGAGACAGAGATGCAAGGACAGAGGGAAGCCAGGGGGTCAGAGGGGCGGTGTGGGGGGACAGGGAGGAGGGAGTGGAGGGAGGACTGGGTGTGCGAGAGAAAGGGAAGGCAAGAGTGGGAGGCTGAGGGAGAGAATTCTCTCACATCTTAATTTAGCCTCACGCTCATCAGACAAAGCTGGGGAAGGGGCCACCTCAGTGATTTTCCAAGCCTACATCCAAGAGAACATTCTTTCCAAATAATAAGCAGCCCCCAGATGGGGTAGAAGGGGTGATGGCCAACAACAACCCAGTCACCCCTGAGCTCACCCTGGGAAACTTAACACCGGGACACCTGAGACCTGGCGGGTGGGGGTGGGGTGCATGATGCCATCTTGCCCAGCCCCCTCCCCGAGTCTACTCAGTGCCAGCTGTACCCCTCCCTGGGGGACCAGGGCTCACGGGGACCTCCCAGGAACACTACAGGGGTGCTGGAAGCTGCAGCTACTAGGGCTACAGAGAGGAGACAGGAGACAGGAGAGAGGAGGGGGGGGTGGGGAACTGAGCCTGGGAGGCAGCAGGGAAAGCCTCAGAAGTCACAAATGCCAGAGGAGGATGGTGAAAACAGCCTCTGACCCCCAAACGACCTCTCTATTTGCATAATTCCATGCATAATTAGCATAATTATCCACGCCATTCCCTTAAAGGAGAACTGAAACTCAAATGCCGGCCTCCCCCTGACCCTCAACTGTGCCCCCTCCAGGTAAACCACACACCCTCCCATGCCTGATAAGCACATCTGCACACCCAACCCAAGTGTGCGCGCGCACACGCGCACACACACCAGCACAGACGCATACACAGTCGTGATCCACATTTACTGACCCTAACCTGTGTACCCACCACAACTCACAGACAACAGCCTGGCACATACCACCGTGGGCTCACCCGTTTGCCACCTCTCTAGATGAACACACACACAGCTGCACCCCTCTCCTCACCTAACACACCCCACACAACGTCCGTGGGTTGTGGCACACACCAACCCTCCCCACGTCCAAGCATGCCCCCTGAGTCACATATCACAGCCCACATTCCCCATGGCAGCGACACCCTCGGACTCTGACAAAAACCTCACGACCTGTAAACAATCTTTTCTCACCCTTACATCCCCACACGCCCCACACAGCCCACTGCAGAGGCCCCTGCACCTTCTGCTTTCTGCCACCACCAGTCCCGGCCACGACACCCAGCCGGAGGCTCCCCCAGCAGTGGGTAAAGGTCTGAGCTCCCCTGGGGAGCTACTGAGGGTCCTCAGGGGGTTCCAGAGGCCTCTGCCCACCACTACGGAGGCCCTGTCCCAGGTCAGGCGCTGGAAGAACTCTACCTGCACCACCGCCTTCAACCATCCCAGCCTCCCAGGATTTTATTATCCCCACTTCACAGATGCAGGCACTGAGGCTGGGGTTTAGAGCTGAGACATGAGCACGGGTCCTTAGCCCCTGGAACCCTTGCCCTGAACACTCCTGGGTAGCCCCCAATCTGCTGCTCATCTGGGGTTCCTACACCTGTGACCCACAGCCCCTGGACAATCTCAGCTCAAAACTACCACCCCTCCACCCCCGCACACCATACACACCGCCGCACACCATACGCACGCCCGCACATGGCAAACACCCCAAATGCTCCCAAATACCCACTCCTGCTCCCCACATGCTCCACCCATGCATCCCTGAAAAAGCACCCACTGCACCATACATGTACCCCATCTCAATCACCCACCAACAGGCCCCTAACACCTGCATCCCACTCCCCTCCACACATGCACACCGTGCACACACGCC
Organism: Delphinus delphis; assembly: GCF_949987515.2. Classification (NCBI taxonomy): domain Eukaryota; kingdom Metazoa; phylum Chordata; class Mammalia; order Artiodactyla; family Delphinidae; genus Delphinus; species Delphinus delphis. The sequence continues at coordinate 24,113,328 of NC_082683.1, forward strand.
ATGCACACTTTCCCTCTGGGGTATGTACAAGCACACCTACAATGCCGGCGTGAGACATGGAACCTTGCCCAATGGACTGGCACACCCCCTGCCATTTTTCCTCACTGCCCCCTTGCCACCATCCTACCTTGAGCTGACCCACAGCCTTGACCCAAAGAAGTACCTCAGGCTCTCTGACCTGATGGGACCAGCAGTGACCAGAGCTGCCTGTCACTCACCCGCCCCCACGCCTACCTGATCCTCTCCATAGTTTTAGAACTGCTGGGATGGGTGGGTAACTTCCACTGCCATCCCTCTCCAGTGGGGCTGGGTGGGGGGGACATGTTCAGGTAGAAAGGCAGGGCATCTCCCTCCTCCGGCCCCCAGCCTCCTTCCAAGCCCTCCTTGGAGACCAGAAGTCTGGGTCTTTCATGCCCAGCTCCCTCCACCTGCCCCTGCCCCCATCATGAGCCTTCCCAGAGAAACAGGATAACACAGAGGTTAAAGCCAGAATAAATCAGCTCCTTCCCTCACTACCCATTGGACATCAGGCAAGCCACCGAGTCTCCTGGCACCTCAGTTTTCTCATCTGTAAAATGGGGATGCTAATAACAGTATGTTACTCATAGGGGTGCCGTGAGGATCAAATAAGATCATGCAGGTAACGGGCTGAGCACAGAACCCAACACTGCGAGCTGAATAAATAAATGTAGCTGTGATTATTGTTAGGCACATGTTAATACTTCCATTATGAATTCTGAAGCTTTTATCTCATTTAAGCCTCACCAGCCTCCTGCGGGGAGTAGAATCGGGATGATTACACCCATGCTGCAGATGAGGCTATTCCATGCTGCAGATGAGGCTATTCCTGAGAGCCTAAGTGGCATCGCCAAAGCCACAAAGCAGGGGAGAATGCAGAGAAAGAAAAAAGGAGAGGCTGGATGCGGGGAGAGGAAGGGCGAGCTACAGAAACAGGCGCGGACACACAAATTAGGTCAGCTGTAGGTGGGCCAGGAGCCCGGCACCCTGTGCAGTGCTAATCATGCCGCAAAAACTAAGAATAAAATCAAGTATAACGAATTCTGCCCGAGCTTCCTTCCCCACATTAGCCAGTCTCAGGCTCCACTCTCCCGGTGACTGGAGGCGATGTGAGCAGGGGTTGGGAGCCCAGCTTCAGGTTCAAGTGTTGGGTTCAAGTCCAGCTCTGCTTACTTGCTGGGTGACTCTGGGCAACTTACTCAACCTCTCTGAGCCTCTCTTTGGTTAAATAATGAGATACTCTTCATGGAGCTGTCGTGAGAATCAAGTAAGATGATGCGCCAGAAGCCCTCCTGCTGCCCAGCACACAGCCGGCACTCAGTAACCATTCGGGGGTCTTACCGTGGTACCTTCTTCTCACCTTCAGGCCTGAGTGATGACTGAGTTCAGTTCTCCCTTCTTACAGATGTAGAAATTGAGGCTCAGAGAGGGGGATAAGAGGGGCAGGTGGTGGGGAATTAGCCTGCCAAGCAGCACTCAGAGAGGTAAAGTGATTTGTCCAACGACACACAGTGACTTAACACTAGATCCCAGAAGCACGGTGGTCTCAGCAGAGCCCTCTGGATCCCCACAGGCTCCATCCCCACCAGCCCCCGTCCCCAAAAGGCCCTCAGTCCTGTGAGAACTCAGTGCCCCTCACGCTCACCAGCTCCAACCCGGAGACCCAGAGCGTCACCACAGGAATGTGGGCCGGGGCCAGGCTCTGGGCAGCAGGACAGCCAGGGGGCTACACAATGGAGAGCCTGGACCAGGAAGGGGGACGCTTCAGTCTCCACCCCCTACCCATCCACAGCTGCCCTGGCTGGGAACCGAGCCCCCACCACATTCACTGGCTGCCGGAGGGGTGAGGGGCGCGAAGGCTGCATCGGCCAGGAAGGGGCCACGGAGCCCAAGTCCCAGAGAGCAGAGGGGTCTGGAGGAGAAGCAGGGGGAGGAAGGGCTGAGGAGGCCCACTTGACAGACCCCCCCACCCAAAACAATCAGCAAAGCCCAGACACACACACTGTCACCCACTCACCCTCCCACCACCCTTCTTCCAAATACCCACCCCCAGACCGCCCACAAGGGCAACTGAGAGGGCAGGAAACACCCCTCTGGGTCCATCCCACCTGAGCCAACTGCTCTGCAAGAGACCTCCCGACAGCAGAGCCCTCCCTACCCCACACCCGTACTCCATCAGCTCCAGCCCACCACCCCCATCACCTTCGCCACTACCCACCCCTGTGCTCCCACCACCCTCTCCAGAACCCCCTTCCCCATGGTGGCACTGCTCTCATCAACACTGGACGAGAGAGCTAGCAGCATCCTGGCTCAGGAGGCCGCAGCCTCCCAGACCCAGACAAGCCCCCTCCCCCTTTCTCTGCACTTCCGTTGCCCCATTGGGAAATGAACCCGTTGTCAGCTTGGTGCTCTAAGTGCCTTTCTGATTTGGACACTCTGGGTGTCCAAGAATTCAGCCCTCAGGTCAAAGAGAGCCAGGGCAGTGTTATTTATAAGAGAGAGAAAGGGGAAATAACCTACATTCCCAATATCAGACGACTAGTTAAATAACTTAGGGCACAACCACGACATGGAATATTATGCAGCTATCAAGAACTGTGTTTTCACAAATCCACACTGTCTAAGTCATTAAAAGGCATAAATGCATAACGAAAGGCTTTTTTTTTTTTTTTTTTTACTTGTTTCAAAGAATATGCAAGGACAGGAGAATGTACACTCTGGTTGTCAAGAGGCAATGCAGCACAGCTGTTGATAGGATCATACGAACAGTTCTGTCTCTCAATACCTGGGTGACCTTGGACAGGTACTTAACTCTCGGCCTGGTTTTCCTGGTAAACAAAGATAACAATAGCCACCTCCTGGGGTTCACTGTAGGAGACTCCGGGTGCCCACACGTTAAGGAACTGCTCCATAAATGCTGGCTATTAATACTATTATCATTAAATTTAAAAATAGGTTATAAAAAAAATACGTAGAACTTGATCCTGTTTTAATGAACTCAGTACCAAAGTGTATTTCTAAACACTGAATTCCAAGACTAAAGGCTCCCAGAGGCTCTCTCTGGGTGGTGGGATTACAGGTAGTTTTTCATTTTTTACTCGGGACCTGTTTGTATCTTCCAAACTTTCTACAATAAACTCAAGAGTACTTTTGTTATGAGAACTAGCACGCTCTTTCTGAGTCACCATGCCCGCAGTGCCCTGGTCTCTGAAACTCCTTGGCCCCTTCCTTCTGCTGAGACCCCACTGAGGCTGGTCGTGAGTTAGGAGCAAACAGAGGAACCAGCAGGAAGGAAGTGAACACAAAAGCCTCCAAGGGAGCTGGCAGGCCCAGTGGCCCGGAGCTCCGTAGCTGCACCTCACTGCAGACTGGCTGGCTTAGCAGAGCCCGGTTCCCTCCCCCGGCATTCACCGGCTGGCCGCCACGGTTGGCTTACAGCGCTCAGACACCTCGCCCACGGGCCACCCGCCAGCTTCCTCCATCAGCCTAGCTCCCGGCCCACCAGCCCCGCCGGCCCCAGCCAGGGTGCAGGCTGGCCACCCTACAGCTGCTCACCCTTGCCACCTATACCTGGACAGAGGACGGCAGCACAACCCTGGGAACACCAGCCCTCTCCTCAACTCAGGGCTGGGGCATTCCCCGCCCCCCCCGCCCCCCACTGTCACTGCTCCATCCATCCCAGCCACCTGCCCTCTAGCATCACCTTCTCGGCCACCCTGACTCACACCGCTCATTTATTCCTGTCCCCAAGGCTGTGTCTGAGAGCAGGACCACCCACTGAGGCCCCCAGCTGCCCAGCTCCCATGCTCCTCCCACACTGAATCCTTTATGGATTCCTTCCAGGCCTTGCACATGCTGTTCCTGCTTCCTGAACACCCTTCCACATCTCTGCCTGACCAGCACCTACTCCACCAGAAAGTCAGTACAAGCGATATCTATTAAGCACCTACTGTGTACCAGGCACTATTCTAGACACCCGGTGACCCACAGTCAACAAGACAGGGATGTGCTCAGGAAGCTCAAACATTGCTTCCCCTGTGAGGCTGCCGCATGCCAACCACCTGCCTGTTCTGAAGTCCCTTCCTGGGGACTCTGCCTCCACTGTGTTGTCATTTACTGGGGAAGGAGGGGCCACCAACCATCTCCCATCACTCCAGTGGGCCCCTTCTACCAGATTCTCATGGAATGCACTTGGCCACCCTGGGAAGCGGGTACTACTGTCCCCATCTACAGATGAGGAGACTGAGGAGGCTGTTAAACCACCAGTGGGGACACAGCAGGATGTTTTTTTGTAGAAGGCCTGGGGCCGTTATTCCCTGACCATGAACAACCGTTACAGCTCCCACAGAGGAGCACTCACTGTATGCACATGGCCCCATTTCTCTTCACAAACATCTTACTGGTGAGAGATTACTGTCCCCATTTCACAGATGGGCAAACCAAAGTTCAGAGAGGTGAAGCAACTGGCCCAAAGTCACACAGCAATGGACCCAGATTTGAACCCCTGGATTAGCTGAACCCTAAGGACCCTGCTCTGCACACTGTAGCACACACCCAGTCCTCACCAGTCTCCCCCACCAGGAATTTCTTCGGGGTGGGTGGCTGGCAGCTTCAGAGTCTACACACTACCACCCCACCCTCCCCAACCCCCTGCACAGAGACAGACAGAGAGATGGACTGTCTGGGAATGAGAAGAAATGGAAGACAAGCCCTGTTCCCATGACAGGTGGCCCGGTTCCACTGAGCAGCCCCACCCACCACCCCATGACTCACCAGCAGGTGCCCCTGGGATTGAGTCTCCAGGCTCTGCAACCATCCCTGCCAACAGACTCGGCAAGGGCCCACGTTTCCCAGAACAACCCAGTGTGGGGTTAGATGTTCTGGTCCTGGCTTCCAGAGAGCTCTGGTCAAGTTCCTTCACCTCACTGGGCCTCAGTTTACCCACCTATGAAATGGGAATGATGATTCCCAACACACCAAGACACCATCTGTGACATGATGAGCAGTTATTAGGCAATTAGTAAGTGCTGGGGCGTGACTTGGTGTCCCTACTCAAAGCTCACCTCCTCAGAGAGGCCCTCCCTGACCACCAAATGCATCCACGTGACCTCCCCACACACCCCATCACTGTCAACACCAGGCTTACTCCTCATAGCTCACCACTGCCTGAAATTAGCTTGTTTACTTACCTCCTTGTCTAATGCCTATCTCCCCCTCCAACAGCTCCTGGTGGCAGTGAGTGGGACACAGTTGGCCTCCATCAATATTTGTTCAGTGAATACCGTGAATGGGATCACCCTTACAGACCCACATTACCTACTTTTCTAATCACTATGTGATCCTGGGCAGGACCCTGTCCTCTGGCCTCAGTCTCCCCATCCAAAGTTCTCTCTGGTCCCTCCAAAATCCAACCAGGGCTCCAACTGCCCTGGGAGGAGGGAAGAGAGGCTGAGACTGATCCCAGCAGTTTTTTCATAAAACAACTATGCAAATTATGTACAAAAACATGCAAGACAGCAGGTTCCCAGCAGAGCCTACAGTTCTGGCCACTTTACAACCAGGCCTGGGCTGGAAGGACAGTAGCATTTACTGAGCACCTACTTAACGCCAGGCCCCTTACTGATAGGACCAGGTGAAATGGGCCTCCTTACTCCATAGTCTCAGGCCAGGCAACTTGCTGGAGGTTACAGAGAACTCAGCTGGTGAGTCAAGATGGAGTTAAGGGGAGCAAGGCATTACCAGGGGGGGACTGGTAACGGGGAAGGGCCTGGGAGAGCAGAGAGAGACCCAATGCTGTGTGTCTGGTTCTCATCCCACAGGATAGGACCTAAGGAAAGGCAAGCTCAAAGGGCACAGGACACCTCTCCCAGATCTTAGGGGCCACCTGAAGCCAGGGGCAGAGGCCCCAGAGATCTCACCAGCCCTGGGGTTCTGCTGGGCCTCCAGGAAACCAGACAGACCCTGCGGAGTCAGCCCGAGGCAGGCCCAGTCCTTCTAGCTGTGCTGGGACACCACACAGCTCTTCCGTCCTCCCCAAAGCCTCCCCAGGCACATGCTAGGCACACACCCTGAGAACACACAACACACACACACACACGAAATGTGCCCGTCTGTGTGTGATGTATCCAGGCTCAGCCTCCTGAGGAGTCCGGCTGTGGTCTCCCTCACCCGCCCGTTTGCTAGGTTATTTATAACCAGCACAAACTCACAACAGTGGAGATACAGCTCCTCACCCCAGGCCTATTCTGCTGGCTTCTGAGCTGCTCCATTTCAAGGGACAGAACAAGCCAGACTCAGCATGAGTCATGGGGGCCTCCAGGGCCACCACCACCATCACCTAGATGGGAAACTGAGGCACAGAGCAAGGAGTCAGAAAAAAAACTGGAGGAGGCCCCAGAGGCTTGTCTAGGGTCACATTCACCTCCAAGGCCACCTCCAGCCCCAGATAACACTCTCTGAGATATAGGGGCAGACGGATGCCCCAGCCCTCACCCTCATGTCCTGCATCCTGGGAGACAGGTGGGACCTCGCAGTAAGCAGGAGCTCTGAAGCCAGATTGCCTGGGTCCAAATCCCAGCACTGGCCCTCAGCGGCTGTGTGACCCTGGGCAAGAAAGTCCACCTCTCTGAGCCTCATTTTCTTCTCCTATGAAATGAACATAATAATAGTACCAACCTCAAAGGGTTGGGAGGATTAAATGAGATTATCCAAACAGGATCTCAGCCCAAAGCCTAGCTACCTCTTGGCCGAGCGACCTTGGGGCAAGCAAACGGACAACAGTACAGCCCAGAAGGTCATGAGAACTGAAGCAAAGGTTCTGACACAGAGAAGGTGGTCAAAACACACAGACTCCTTTCTCTCTTCCTCTGCTCTCACGGGGTCCCGTGATTCCCTGACCACCCTCAGCTTCTCCCCTTGATAATCTTTATCTCCTGTCACTAAGTGCATGGAGGTTTTTACAGCTATGGTGCCACTGAATCTTCTAAACAACTCCTTAATGGATAAATTCTCTCCCCAATTTTGCAGTGAGCACCCTGCCTTGTCAAATACAGGTGTTCTATAAATACCTGAGGGATGAATGGATGCAAGAATGAATGTGATCAGAAAGTCAGAAAATAACAAGTAGCGGAGAGAATGTGGAGAAGTTGGAAACCTCATGCACCACTGGTAGGAATGCAAAATGGTTCAGCCACCCTGGATAACAGTCTGGCAGTTCCTCAGAAGGTTAAACATAGAGTCATATGGTCCAATAATTCTACTCCTAGGGTATATACATCCAAGGGAAGTGAAAACATATGTCCACATATTTAAAAAAAAAAAAAAGCAACATTATTCATAACAGCCAAAAAGTAGAAATAACCCAAATATCTATCAACTGATAGATGGATAAATAAAAGGTGATGTGTCCATACAATGGAATATTATTAAACAAAAATAGAAATGAGGTCTTGATACACGCTACCACATGGATGAACCTTGAAAATATTATGCTGAGTGAAAGAAGCCGGTCACAAAAGACCACATCCTATTTGATTCCACTAATATGAAATGTCCAAGATAAGCAAACCCATAGAGACAGAAAGTAGATTAGTGACTCCTAGGGCTGAGTGATTGGGAAGAAAAGAGGAGTGACCCTTTTCTAACCCTAATAGGTATAGGGTTTCTTCTGGGGGTGATAAAAATGAGTAATATTGGTGATGGTTGCACAGCTGTAAAAATACTAAAAACCATTTAATTACATGCTTTAAATGGGTGGATTGTGGGGTATTTGAGTTAAATCTCAATAAAGCTGTTGTTTAGAAAAAAAGAAAAGAATGAATGTGTGATTGAGGATCAGAGAGGGTGAGGTACTTGCCCAAGGTCACACAGCAGAACCTGGACTCAAATGCTCGGACGGGAGGGAGGTGACATCTCTCTGAGTAACGCCTAACCAAGCCCCAGGTGAACCCTCTCCAGCCCCCACCTCCGAAGGGCAAACACTGACTCTGCGGACCCCAAGTGGGAGGGGCCAGTGCGGCAACTGCTTCCCCTGTGCTCGCCAAAGGCTACTTTGTCAGGTGGGACCAATGGAAGCAGCAGGCTTTGCCCAGCGGGACCCAAGAGAAGGGAGGCAACTCCAAACTCAGGCTGGCTGCCATCTGCACCGCTAGACCCCAGTGTCCCCAGCTCCAGCCACCAGTGGTTCCAGGATGTTCCCACTCAGACCCTCTGTCCATGTGGCTGGCCCCTGGCCGCCCTCAGCAAGAGACATGAGGATACGTCCCTGCCAGGGAAGGGGTCAGGAGGATGGCGAGGCCCTAGCGGTGAGGCGCATCTGAGTGTGAAGTCAAGTCCGCCTGCCCCTCCCCCCGTGGCTGTCTAGGGCAGCCTTGAGAACAGACACCTCACCGGGCCCAGCCCCTCACCCTGCCCTGCCTCCACCCAGCCCAGCTGGCAGCCGCTGAGCCCCAGGCTGGTTTCCACTCCCTACTCTCTGCGCGGAGGCCCGTCTGTCCTGAGGGCTGGGCTGAGGCACAAGCTCAGGCTTCTGACAAGTGTTTGGTGTCCCCCAAACCTCTACCAGGCTGAACCCAGGTTTGAAGCCTGCACCACCTTAGTTCCCTGCTCCACCCCACAACCTCAGCAAGCTTCGCCACCCCTGCCCCCCAAGCTGGTCACTACGGGGGGAAGCGGTCTCCCCGCAGCTCAGACTGCAGGGCAGGAGCCCCAATGAGCCCCGAAGAGGGGGGAGCCAAGAACACCACGAGGACCCCCCAGCCCTCAGTCCCAGCTATGGGTGGAGGGAACCAGAGAAAACCCCGGCACCCCATGTCCTCTCCCCGACACCCTCACCAGCCTCCTGCAGGTCCAGCGCATCCTTGTGTCCAGCCAATCCATCCTCAGCCCCCTGCCATAGGTTCTACCCTCCACACCGAGCTCAGACGGAGTCCAAACGCCCCCAGGGCTTTAGGGACACTGATAGCCCGGCCCCCATGTGCCCTGAAGTCCAGGGATGAGACACACCCTCCCCTCCTCATACGTCACTTGAACATGACTCCCTGACCAAAAACTCCTCAACTGACCCATCACCTGACCCTCTGCAGGCAGGGTCAGAGGCCCTGGTCCTGGGATCCTGCCACCAGAGCCCCAATCACACCAGCTTGGCCTCCCTCCCCACAGGGGGACTGCACCACAGCCAGCCCCATACCAGAGCAGGATGCCAGGGACATCCAGATGAATGAGCCCAAGTGGTCCAGCCCCAGAACTAGAGCGCAGACAGTGTTTGTGGGAAAAGGGCCTGGCCTGGAAAAGCCGGGCTCGAAGATGGACATGTGGCAAAGGGCTATTCCTGGGACCCAGCTTGCTCCCCAAACCCCAGGACAAGGACAGTGTGGTGGCTGCCACCTTTGCAGGGATAGAGGCCTCTCATGACCACTGCCCCCACTACAAACACTACTGGTCACCAGCCCTGGGCAACATGCTGGACTCTGAGCCAAGTAAACCCGAATTCTTGAAGCTACCCCGCGGTGCAGTGGTTACCATCCGGCTTACAGAGGACACGGGCGAGCTGCCCAAGGTCACCCAACTGACGAGCAGAGGTCAAAGACAGACCCCAGCGGGGCTGCTGCCCAAACACCATTATCCCAGCCACCCCTCAGAGACTCACACACATGCATCCAGGGAGGGGAGGCCGGGTTGGGAGGACTCAGCCCGCGCAACCTCGGCGCACCTCTACGGCACCCTGGGTAGCGGGCGTGGCCTTGCCTCCCACAGCGTGCTGGGGACAGTCTCACCTCTGAGCCGAGGCCCACGCTGACCCGCCACGCCGCAGGACCTGACAGCTTTTCTCAACAGAAGCACTGCAGACCCCTGGGCGGGACAGTTCTCCAGGCCCTGCAGCATTTAGCAGCCGTGACCTCCACCCCGGGAAATGCCAGCAGCGCCCCCATTACGATGACAACAAAAAGTATCCCGTGCATTTCCAAACGCCCCCGGCGCTGATACCTTCAATGCCCAGCTCAGGCCCCACTTCCTCCCGGAAGCTTCCCCACCCCCCTCCCTGCTCAGGACCCCAGATTCAGCATCTCCTGGTTGGGCCTCATTTTCCCACTTAGTCCAGCAACCCTCTGACCATTAACAGTGTTCCCAGAGACCAGAATCCCTGGACCGCCTCATACTGCGGATTCTGACTCAGGGCCCACAGCAGGCAGGTAGTTAAACGAAGGGACTGCCTCCCCTGGCCTCTCTGACCCAGCTGTCACTTTCCTTGGGGACACACAGCCACACCCCTCTCCCTCCTCCCCAGCTTGTCTGTACCAGGGTTTGGTAAATCACACATAAATCTCCGAAAGAACCCAAGTTCTGAGCTTGCAGCATCACTGGAGGTCATGCAGAAGACAAGCTCTGAGGCCCTCTGCACCCCACCCCCGAGCCCCACCTTAATCACCTCTAAGGAGGCCAGATGAGCAGCTGCCCCTTTGACCTGCGCTCCCTGGACTCTGGGATTAAGCGCTGGGATTAAGGACGGACACACTCCTGGTCGCTTAGAGCTCCCGCAACATGCATGTGTGCATGTGTGCATGTGTGTGTACATGCAGGTGCACACACGTGAGCACACTGAGGGGCATTTCTGGGCATGTGTACAGGTACACGCGTGTGTGTATACCTTCAGGTTGTCTTAGGTGGGCTCAGATGCCTGTGCAGGCCTGGGTGTGTTGGTGTGAGTACAAGGGCTGCATCTCTGCGAGTGGTCCGTGTGCACCTGGCAGAGTGTGTGTCCCTGTCTCTGGGTGCCTGTGTGTGTTCAGGTATGTTTGTGGGTCTGTGTCGCCACGCGTGTGCACAGGACAGGGTGTGGGCTCAGGTCTACCTGTTCTTTCACGTACACAGATGGGTCTGCACGTGCACGTACTTCTATCTGTGCACCAACCCCCCCACCCCGAGGTAGGAGAGCGTCTCCCAGCTTCATGCACTGTTCTCCCAGGAGCTGTTAGTACTGCGGCCACCCCAGGTTGTTGGCAGCAAGCCCCCTAGAGCTGAGAAAGTGGAGAGACAGCAACTTGGGGGCTCCTGACTCCCCTGGCCTCACACCTGGGTCACTAAAATAGCTGGTGGCAAAGGAACAGGCCACAAATGCCCCTCCCTTCCCAGACCCCAGGGCCCCCATGCATCAGCACAGACACACAGTAACACACCACAACACACGCAGGCACCCATAGACCCAGCCCCTCGCCCGAACCTAAACAGAAACATGGCCTTAGCTCCGCATGGATAAAGGATCACCCTGGGTGCCACCACAGACTTGCAGACGGTCCCCGGAACTCAAGAGCCGGAACCGCCTCTTCTGGAGCTGAGATTGTCCCAAACCAGCCTCCTGGCTCCCCCGCCTCACGGGAGAACAGGATTCACCCATCCAGGGCTCAGCTCCCAGGGGCCACCCAGGGACCTGCCCTGGGGGAGCTGTTCTGCCTCTCAGTGCTGGGGACCCTGAACATCCAAGCTCCGTCTTTGGGCTTGGCATCCTCAGCTGAACAGCAAGGTGAGGGGCTGACTTCCTGTGGCCCTTTGCCCTTGAAACTACACTTCTGGAGGGGCGGATGAAGGGAATGGGGGTTCCAGGCCCAGAGGGCAAGGAGTAGAGTCGTCCCTCTAGCCCTGACCATAAACACCCCCTCAGCCCTCAAGACCCCTGTCCCCCAGGGGACTCTTCGGTTCCGGGCCCCTGAGTCACAGCCGGGACCCGAGAGGTTCCCATCAGCCCTGAGGAGTGAGTACGGCAGAGGCCTCGGGGGAACCAGAGAAGGAGAGGGAGAGTGAAAAGGATGGGAGGGAAGGGGATGAACAGCGGGCCGCAGAGGAGGAGGTGTGCAGGAGGATGGCCGGTGGAGGGAGATGGAGGGCAGAGGGGGACGATTTCTCATAACCAAGCCTGAACCTCCCGTAAGGAGGCAGGAAGTACCCTCTTGCCACAGTGCTCCCCGCTGCCAGCCTCCACTCTCCTCTTCTCCAAGCTCGGGGATCACAGGAGGAGGGGGCTGGGGAGAAAGGAGGAGATGGGACAACAGGGGAGAACCAGAAGTGAAACAGACTGAGGAGGTTCGAAAACATGAAGAAGGAACAATGTAGCAATGTCTGAATTGGGGAAATGAAACAAAGTAATATGTGTGAAGCTGACCAGGGAGATGATATAATGGGGGGAGTAGCTGCTGCAACAATGTATCCAGGTGAGGGCTCCACGGAGGTAAGGATGTAACCCTGTGGGGAGCCACACACTATGAAGGAAGTAACAGAATTGGGGCTTAGCAAAGAATCCTACAGCTTGTAGAAGAAGAGCAGTGCCTGGGAATCTAGAACAGGGAGACAGGAGAGAAGGGTCTGAAAAAGGGCTCACTGTACCTGGGAGCTGGGAGAAGAGGCTGGTAAATGATTCCCAGAGGAGGGGACATGTGTGCTGGGTTTTGGAGGATGAGCAGGAGTTTGCTGGAGAAGAACAGTCCACAGAGAGTGAACACCATGTGGCAGACATGAAAGCAAGAGAAACAATGTTGTGCTCTATACCCAGCAAATAGCCAGGAGTCTTGGGTGGTAGAAGGGGGTCAAAGGGATGAGGCTGGAGAAGCACACTGAGTGCACTGAGGGGAATCAATTCGGTATAGAGTCTTGGGCATGAGGGCAGCCGGTTGGGTCAGGAAAGGCTTCCTGGGAGAGGTCAGTGGGAGCTGGGCCTGCAGTCTAGGCAGAAAGAGACAAGTAAAGAGAAGAAACGTGGTACAGGGGATGGTGCCCTGCCTAGGAGTCAGGAGACATAGTTCTTAGTCCCAGCTCAGCCACCAACTTGCTGTGTTACTTTGGGGAAGCCATTGTACCTCGCTGAGCCTCGATTTCCCCATGGGCAAAACAAAAAGGCTGAACTAACAGCTCTCAGAAGACCTCACTATGACTCGAGAGCATTCCTTCGGCCTCGGTTTCCCCTTCAGGACAATGACAAGTTGGACAACAGTGTTTCCAAAGGCCTTCCAGCTGAAATCATCTTCAGTCCTCTGATCTTTCCCCAGCCTGGGCTGGCCTCAGCCCATGGCCCAACCTGAACAGGAAACATGCAGCAAAGAAGCCCCATGTGGAAGCCAAGAGTCCCAGTCCCAGCTCGGGGCTCCCCCAGAGCGGGCACACAGGCTCACCCAGCAAGACCTGACTGGCCTTAAATTCATCGTCTCGGGGCACCACACTTTACAGTTTGCAGCACACATGGTAGCATGGAGCAGAGCTTGTGCATCAGATAGTACTCTGAGGCTAGACCGTTTGGGTTCAAATCCTAGTAAGTGTGCCACTTATTAGCTCTGTGACCTTGGACATGTTTCTTAACCTCTCTGTGCCTCAATTCCCTTTTCTGTAAAACCAAGATAATAATGGTAGCTCCTTCATAAGGTTGTAAAGATTAAGTGAGCTTTAACTTTTTTTTTTTTTTTGTGGTACGCGGGCCTCTCACTGTTGTGGCCTCTCCCGTTGCGGAGCACAGGCTCCAGATGCGCAGGCTCAGCGGCCACGGCTCACGGGCCCAGCCACTCCGTGGCATGTGGGATCTTCCCAGACCGGGGCACGAACCCGTGTCCCCTGCATCGGCAGGCGGACTCTCAACCACTGCGCCACCAGGGAAGCCCTTAAGTGAGCTTTTCTACATAAGACATTTGGCAGAGTAACTTGCACATGGCAGGCACTCAACAGGCATAATTCAATATTAACATCACCACATCCATGCTCTTGCTGTCATCCCATGCCAGCCCCTCAGCGTGGGGCTGCACCCATTTTACAGACCAACATCCTCTACCTTGAGGATGGAACCCAATGCCTTGGTTTGGACTCAAAGCCCACCTTGTGAGCCACTGGAGAATTCTCCCATGCTGAGGCCCTCTGGCGTTCAATTGTTCAGCCCCAAAACACCCCGTGGCACAGGGCCAGGCACCCAGGAGGTGACCAGTGAATGTCTGTTAAGTGTAAGAAGCAATACACTCTCATTAGAAACAGCACCGCCTACAGCAATGGCTCTTCCATCCCAAAGGGAGGTATGTTCCCATCTCCACACATGTCTCTCCCCGAGCTGGGACTTACTACCTTTAACCACACTTCGGTTCCCTAATATACCATGACTTTTCCCACCTCTGAGCCTTTGTCCACCTTGATCCCTCTGCCTATCAATGTGCTGCCATCCTTCAAGGCCTGGAACAAAGGACACCTCCTCCATGGAGCCCTCCCTGATTCACCAGAGCCAAAACCAACTTCTCTTTCCCCTGACTCACTTCCTCAGCCCCTTATCTAACTGGGAGCTTCCTGAGGTCAGGGAGCAGGTTGAGCCCCCTCAGTGTTCCTAGAGCTCAGCACAGGCCAGACACAGAGCGGACAGCAGTAAACAGTGCCTACAGTGACTGGCAGGTCAGCAGCAGAACTGGGACAAGAACCTAGGCACTGGACTCCCTGCCCAGTTGCTCCTCTCTGCCCAGGAAACCAGACTCACAGCCCAGCCTCCAATTGGCCTGGATCATGTCCCAGAGGCTGGGAAGGAACGTGGTGCTCAGCGCGATGGGCAAGGAAAGGGCCCCTCCTACCCTGGCCCAGGAGGAACCATAGACAGGCCACTTGAAGGAAGCAGGCCTCCTATCCTCCCCACAACTGAGCAGGTCTGCCCTCCCTTCCCAACTGGGCTACCCCAGGTCAGGCCCTGCCCTCTCTGGCCTCTGGTCTTCCTGTTAGTTCCTCAAATGTGAAGACTGGAAAGGCCCCTGGGTCACCCAATCCAATTTCCCCACTTTGCAGATGTGGAAGTAGAGGCTGGGGGGCAGGGGGGGTAGCTGCCCATGGTCACATGACCAGCCACCTCTCAGATTCACCTCTGAGACCTAACAATCTTAGGGAAAACATAATCATTAAAATAAGTAAAATAAAAGTAACTATTCAGGGCTTCCCTGGTGGTGCAGTGGTTGAGAGTCCGCCTGCTGATGCAGGGGACACAGGTTCGTGCCCCGGTCTGGGAAGATCCCACATGCCGCGGAGCGGCTGGGCCCGTGAGCCATGGCCGCTGAGCCTGCGCGTCCGGAGCCTGTGCTCCGCAATGGGAGAGGCCACAACAGTGAGAGGCCCGCGTACCGCAAAAAATAAATAAATAAATAAAAAGTAACTATTCAGGAGCAGCTTCCTTTTAACTAGCTGCCAGCTCATTAACTAGCTGCACCTCCCCCCAGCACTGCTCCTAACCCCAGCCTAGTGAATGAGGCATTATTGGCCCATTTGACAGAGGAGGAGAGTAAGGCTGAGTCAAGGAGTCGCTTGCCCAGGTTCACGATGCTTCTGTGGCAGAGCTGGGATTCGAACCTGTCTGGGGGAGGGAGGCAGGGCCTCCTCCCTGCTTCTCTTCAATGCCTGCCCTCACAGCACAACACGCCTGCCGCAAACCCACCAAGCAAGGCTCACCGACAAGAGGCAGGACACACGCAAGATACACCTGCACACCCACAGCCCCCAGCACAGGGCCAGGTAGAGAGCAGGTGCTTGATCAATGTCTGCAGAATGAACAAACTAGTCCATCAAAAGACAGGCCCGGTGCCCAAGCCCACGCAGCCCTGAGCCTCCTTGGCCTGCCCGATGTCCCCAAACAACATGGCATCTCAGGAAGCGGACTCCAGCTGCTTGCTAACTGCCTCACCTGGGGCACACTGCTTAACCTCTTGGGCCTCTGTGTCGCCATCTGTAAAATGGGGTAACAATACCTATCTCATAGGGTTGTGGTAAGAACTGAGATAAAGCACGTTAAGCACTTGGAACTGTGCCTGGTACGCAGCACGCACTAAGTACCGGCCACTATCACTGTCACCATCACCATCGTGCCTGGCTCCCTGACAAGGGAGCAACTTCAGGGCAGGAGCCAGGTAGAATTCAGCTGCAGACACCCTCACCCCACCCTCAATGGCAGCCTAGCCGTGAGGAGGCGGCAGGAAACATGTGGTAGGTGAGCGAAGGGCTGAGACAGACATGGGCACCCACCCCGGCTGTGGGCCCTGGAGAGGGTGTCAGTACATGGGTGCTGCCAGGCACCCCGAGAAGCAAGAATATCCTTCCCCTGCTCCCACTGTAACAGTCCCCCCGCCTCTCCAGGAGCTCTGCCTGCTCAGTCCCCACACAGCCCCCCAAATCCCACCCCAGGAAGGGAAGACAGGCCTAATGAGCCGCCCACAGTGCCCTGGTGCCCGCAATCGAATTGGCAATCAGTTTGCTGCAATTAGATTCCCCAGATCCTGCTCGCGATTGATTCTAAATTACCCTTATTAAAGTCTGGGCCGGTGAGCAGGGCTTCGGGGGTGGGGGCAGGACAGGTGGGGCCTGGCTGGCAGCTCAGGACGTGCAGAGTTCTAGGAGGGCTTGGGCTAAGGCTGATCCCAGGGTAAAGCAAGCCCATGGCCCAGAAGCGGGGTCTAGGCCCTAACTAGCATCATCCCCCACCCCACACCCACGCCTCAGATTCCCCCCCAGCCCCCCAAGCCCCCACCACTCATCGCTCATCTCAGAAGACCCCAGTCCTGAAGGGGTGCGATAACACGGTCAGCAACAGCGCAGCCAGAACCCAGAGTAGTTGAAAAGCAACAGAACACCCAGCTCCACCCACGCCCAGCCGCGTGAGCTCTGACAGGTGGCCTGACATCTCCAAGCCTCACCAGCGTCAGAAGGCTCAATGAGACCACCTCCCCAGTCCTTGGTCAAGGCCCCAGGCCATCTCTGGGCTTCGGGACTCCCATCTGTGAGACAGCAGGCTACAGGCTGCAGGGCTGCGGGGCCGATGGTCTCTTTAGGGCTCTCTCACCCCTGAGGTCCTATGCAAACAACAACAGTCACCTACTCTGGGCCAGGACCTGTGTGATGAACGGAACACAGCCGAGGTACTCCCCAGCTGGGAGGAAAATGGGGAGAGCCCAGTGTCACCATGTCCATGGCTATATCTCAAACAGCAAGGTCTCTCTGGGGTTCCAGGACTGGAAGGGCGGGCCTGAAGAGTCATCAAGTCCCATCTTCTGCCTCCAGACTTACCCACAGGCTGCCAACAGCTCCAAAGAACCGAATTCCTCATGAACTCAGTACCACGAGGCACTGGAAAGTGCTTCCTCTCATCTGGCCCAAATCCTGCCTGCTGCAACTGGGAGTCCAGGCCCACGTTCTCCCTCTTAGGGTAGCCCGGCGGCGATTCTGCTTTGGGTCATCCACGATCGTTCAAACTTGGTTCCCAAATTCTCCACCCCCAAAAAGCAATTCCTCGGTGAGATCAAGAAAGGGACAGGAAAAGAGCAAAACCAAAGCAGGTATACGGAAGAGATGGCTATTTGCAGGAGCAGAGCCCACTTCTCACCAGGCACTTTATTATTTTGTGTTGTTCATTCTCAAGGAACTCGGAGGCAGAGGTATTCTTAGCTCATTTTAAAGAGGCAACTGAGGCTCAGAGAGGTTAAGTGAACTTGCCAAGATCACATAGCCAGAAATTGGCAGAACCAGGACTTCAACCCTGGTCCAGTTGGCTCTGGGGCCCCTCAAGCTGCACCCTCAGGTTTGGTGACCCCAAAACAGACATAGCACCAAGGCCCAGGTGGGGACCCAGGGGTGGGAAGAAGGCAGACCTCAGCCGGCTGGGGCACGCAGAACCCTCTCCACCTGGTATGAAAGGCCAGCACAGGCATTCCCTGCCCTCCACCCTCAGCAGCCAGGTAGGGAAGGGGCCAGATCACTTGTCAGGGGCCACCCTCACCCCATCCCCCTGCTGGGCCCTCAGCCATTGCCGCTCAGACTCCCCCTGTAATCACGGCTTCCTGTTTGGCGCTGAGACTGGGCCTGGTCAGTGGGGGAGGGGAGCAGACACCCCTCTGGCCAGGGCCTGCTCTGGAGGGAGGGGGGCCGGAAGTGAGGCCTACCCGGCCTCCTGGAATCTTGGGAGGCTGGGAGCCAAGGCAAGGGGAGTGGGTGTCAGCCAACAAATATTTACCAGGCATCGGCCTGATGTTCCCAGGATGTGGTGGAACATTAGGGGGGACAGCAAGACAAGCCAGGTGGTCTGGGACCAGCACAGACCCTGCTCGCTGCTTCAGGGGGCAGTTGGGGGGTGAGCAAGGGGCTGGACCCTGGGGCAGCCTCGGGCTCCAGTCACCCTGCCCCCCACCGTGGACACAAAATCACAGGGCTCCAGCAGCTGGGCTGGAGCCCAGAGCCACAGGGCCTGCGTCCCACACAGAAGCGATGACCGCACCTTGGCGCTCAGACCGCAGGCCCACCCCATACGGCCCCCTGGCGCCTCCGAAGCCACGGGCACACACCTTGGACCCAGCAGGACTCTGCCAGCCTCACTGTCACCCCAACTCACCTCCAAAGTAGACAACACAAAGCCCCAGCCCGGGCTCCAAAGTTCACAGTCCTGGCTTCCTGCCTTCCTTCCTTCATTCATTCACTCATTCATTCATTCAAACCATTCAATTCTGGGCCAGGCAAAGAGTTGGACTTGGGGGTTCAGCAAAGAACAAGGCAAACACAGAGCCTCCCTAAGGCACTCATGGTCTATCAAGAAAGTATTCTGATACTTCTCCTGACTGCTGTGTGACCTCCAAGTCACTCCCCCGCTCTGAGGCTCAGACACTCAGGCCAGAGAAAATCTTAGGTGCAAGGGGGCCAGGACTCAGGGATGGGGTGGTAAGGATGTACATTTGGGTTCCACACAACTTTCTCAGGGCCAGAGGGGATTAAAGGCAGGCCTGGTCGCCTATGCAGAGAGTGAGCCACACACTGGGGGCATCCAGTGTGTGTACAGGGGGAACGGTGGCTTTTTTAGACCCCTCTCATTCTGAGGTTCTAAACATTTCCCCTGTCCTGTGCCATGATCACATGATCCAGACACAAGCCCCCGCACCCCCCCAATCTTGTTGACTCCCGGCACAGTTTATAAAGTTCTCCCTTGACCCGTCGCCCATGACCTTCAGAATAGCTCGTTTACAGATCACAGAGCCTTATGAGGCAGTGGAGGAGCAAGGGCTCCAGGGCCAGACCCGTCCCCCGCCCCATGCAACATGCCTCCAAGGCTACAGTGAGAATTAAATGAAAAAAGATAGGAGACACGCCCGGCCCAGAGCCTGGCAATGAGCAGGCATTCATGATACAGCTAATGTGGGCATAATTTGCGGGTAAGGAGGGCCCAGAGAGGTAAGTACCTTGCCCAAGATCACACAGCAAGAGAGGGTAAAATTAGGCCTGCGGCCCAGTTCTATTAGCCTGCCAGGCCCTGGCTCAATCCAGCTCTGCCACTTGCCAACTGTGTGACGCTGAGCAAATCACTTAACCTCTCTGTGCCTCAGTTTTCTTCATCTGTAAAATGGGAGTTCTAACAATTCCTACCTCCAAAGATTATCATGAGGATTAAATGAGCCAATGCATATAAAGTGCTCAGTGGGCAGGGCTCTCAGTCTGCTTTAGCTGCTCTTTGTATTATTAAGCCCTCAGAGGTGTGGAAGCTGCCTCCCAAATCATGGCCTCAGCCACTGCCAGGCTCACCACCTCCCATCCCCAGCTGTCTCAGTTTGCTCCAGCCTTCAGGAATCCTATTACAGCCCCTTCTAGAACAACCCATCCCTCTCCCCGCAAGCAGCTCTGGGGCATGGTCCCAGCTCCAATGGGAGGGGCAGGAGGGAGGCCTGCAGCAAGACCTGGCTTCTAGGGGAAGCTCTGTCTTGACTCTCTCCTCTCCACGATGCCCCTCTCATCCACCCCACTTCTGCCCCAGCATTTTCCAGATGTCAAGCCCAAAGCTGTCCCTGCCCCAGCGCTGCCCTGGGGCCTCCCAGGGCCCCATGCCCCAATCCATGGGGTAGGAGCAGCCATTTGCTTTCAAAAGGCCACACTGCTTTTTCTCCAGCAGAGGTCAACCCCACACCAATCCCCAATATGAGGGAACGAGAAACACACTGAATTTGTAGCTGGGGGCACTGTGCTGCTCCCCAGGGAGCAGAAAGCACCAGGTTCCAATCCCAACTCAGGCATGAGAATGGTGTGACCCCCCCCCGACCAATAACATCCCTAATAATAATTGTATACATCAAGTATTTGTCCCCAGTTGACAGGTAAGAAAGCTGAGGGTCAGGGCAGGCTACAGCTTACTCAGTGTCACATGGCAACCATTTTTATAGCTTAGCTTAAAACCTCCTCCTCCAGGAAGCCCTCCCTTGCCCTCCGGGCTCCCTTCTGGAAAGGCCCCATCTCCTGAGAGCTCACTGGCAAGCTGTGCTCAGTCTCCCCAAGGAGATTATTTTCTCATCACAACACCCCTGTGAGGCTGGCACTGTTATTGTCCCCATTTTACAATGAGGACGTTGAAACAGAAATCCCTTACCCAAAGTTTCTGTCCCTGGAGCCCCTGCCACCTTGGGTGCTAACAGCAACAGATCCCTATGGTATCCCTGTGTCAGGGCCTGGCCTGGAACAGTCTAGGGGTCCCCAACGTTTAATTTTTAAAGTGAGAACAATCTTGCCCTGGCAACCCAATGTTCACAGTCAACCAGAGGAGCTGGAGGGAAGAGGAGTAGGGAGCTCCTGGATACCTGAAATTGTGGGGGTGGGGAGGGAGCAGGAACCACCAGGCATGGGGCTGGGGATTCAAAAGAATTCCTGATTGATTTCCCCTTCCCATGGTCCCTCACCCTACCACCCCCCATCCCTACCACATTCCCAAACACAGAATGGCAACCTTGTAAAAGAACAAGTGAACACTTGCTGACTGTTACTATGCGCCAGGCACTGTGCTAAGAGCTTTATATGTTAACCCCGCTCATTCTCCTCTTCTCCCCATTTTACAGAGGTGGAAATGAAAGCACAGAGAGGTTAAGTAACTTTCTCAAGGTCACATAGCCACAAAACAGTGAACTCCCAACATTGGGAATTCAAACAAGGCTAAGTGACACCTAAATCCCTTTCAGCCCTGAGCATCTAAAGAACAGTTTTCAAGCTGAAATTTCCAGGATCCCCAAACTCTGGGTCTTTCTGGGCAGTGACTTAAGTACAGCAACTGAAGTGGCCCTGAAGGCAGATGTCTCTCAGAGTCATAATTAGCTGGTCTCTCAGGAGAGGACTCCCAGAGCAGATGCCAGAACACACATGCACACACCCCAACTCACCATCTGCAGCGCGAGTGAGCCCCACTACTCCTACTGAGGCCATCCTGGAAGCTGCTCCCCCCCCCACACACATACACTCCTTTTCAAGCTGGTGGGCACCTAGGTGTCATCCTGCCCTTCCCCTACCCTGAGCCAGCCACTGCCCATCCCAGTGATGTCCTGGGAGGCCCCCGCCACGGAGGCCACTCCTGGAGTCATCCTGGTTGGGGCTCTTCTGGTCTAATCTCAGTCGCTCCTGCTGCAGGCATCATGGTGTGCCTCCCTGGCCACTGGTCACCACCCATTAACCCTCTGCCTCCCAGGCCAGATGAGGTGACGTCCCTGCTCGGCAGCCGGGCCCCTGGAAAGGTGTGAAGCCTGGAGAGGGATGCCCCCCTGCCTCATCCGGAGCCCCACCCCTCCTCTCCTCCAAGTCAAGCCCACCATCTGAGCCTCCAGGCCCAGACCCCGGGGGTGTGATTTACCTGCCACCCAGCACTGGGTCTGAGCCACACCCACTCTACCTCGGCCTCAGACCCAGGGGCACCCTGCCTTATCGGGACCTTTCACCTCCGTACGCTCATTTAATTCTTTCCACCACCTCACGGGGCACGGATTACGAGCCTTGTTCTATGGATGAGGAAAAGTTGTTCGGCGAGGGACGTGACTTGCCCAGGGGTCACCCAGCTCGGGATCCTGCTGGGCGGCCAGGTCTAAAGCATGCTGTCCGGTGTCCCTTTCATTCATCACACACCAAACACTGACTGAGCTCTTCCTGTGGGTGAGCACACACATCCTCTCACTTAATCTCTCAGGAGGGTGTTATTAGCCCCGTTCCACAGAGCGGGAAATGGAGGCTCAGAGAGGTGAGATAACTTGTCCAAGGTCACACCACGAATCAGGGGAGGGATCAGGATTTGAACCCAAGGCTGTGTGATTTCCACATCTTTGATTTCAAAGATGGTCTTCCAGAAGTGTAGCTGAGAAAGTAACCCAGCTGCTAGGATGGGCTGGGTCCCTGTCCCTCCCAGGGACCTCTTTTCCTCACCCCACCTGGGGAATAACTGGGGATGAGGCACCCAGCCCACCGGGCCCCTTACTCAGCCTGGCATTCAACACTCCCCCCCACCCCAGCTCATAGTCCCCAGATGGGAAAGGCTGAGGAGTAGCCTGCCTGTCCAAGATGCAACCTCTGAGTCCCTGCCTGACCTCCTCCCATTTCACAGACTGGCCAACTGAGGCCCAAAGAGACTTGCAGTAGAGGAGTAGACACCCGGGGCGGGGGGTTTGCCTGAGAGGCCTGGGTCCCTCTCAGCCTGGGGAACGGGGGACAGGCATAGCTCCTAGAACCAACCAAGGGGATCAGGCCTAGAAACCCCCCAGTTCATGCCCAGGCCAGGCTCCAGACACGTGCCCATAGGGAACTCACTTGGGACCTGGGTCCCTCAAAGGGGAGGAGGTGGCCTTTCCTCCTGCTCCCCCTGATGGAGCTGGGACTGAGCTCAACCCCACGGCTGCTGCGGTCACTCAAAGGAACACCCAGGGGTCACCTCATACATACTCACCGCTACCTGCACACTCGGCCCCACTCAGGGGCGCATGCTCCACGCACGGGGTAACCCATGCACCTGCCAACACACGCCTGCACACACACGCACACACACTCCCATGGGCTGGAGCACACACCCACCACAGAGATCTCCCCCTCAACACACTCGCCTCTTGTAGGCACACACAGCATGGCCAACAGTCCCCAGCCCGTCTCCGGCACACACCGTGCACAATGGGTCACCCTGACACGACCACACGCAGGTAGGGCACGACGGCCCCCATCCATGGGGAGGGACTGGTCCTCACGCCTCATCCTTCACCCGTGCACACCCCACAGGTCCCAGCACCCTCCACGGAGGTGGCCACACACGCGGTCACACTCACCCACTCCCTCAGGTCACCTTCACACAGGTCCCCTTCACCCCTCCCCCTCCCCGGGCCCCCCTGCCCTCCCGCCGCGACCCTCGGAGGGAGGAACCTAACGCACACCCTCCCCCAGCAGGGGGAGGCGACCCGATTCCCTAAAAGTGGCCGCGGTCCGGGCACACCCACGAAGCAAAGCCACGTCTGCTCAGCCCCGAGACACGCCCAGCGCGGCCCCGCGCCCGGACCCCAGCCCGGACCCCAGGCCGCCCACGGGGAAGGGTCCCGCCCCCGGGGAAACGAGCCCCCGGGGAAACGAGCCCCCGGGAGGCGCGGGCGGCCAGGCACTGGACCCCCGCCCCCCCCCAGGCCGGCGCGGCGCGCAAGCCGGGGCGCGGGAGCGGGAAGCACTCACCCCCGCGGCGCGCCCCGCCAGCAGCAGCAGCAGCAGTGGCGGCAGGAGCAGCCCGCGGGCCCCTGGCCCGGCCGCGGCCCCGGCCCCAGCGCCAGCCCCGTGGGCGGCCCCGGCGCGGTGCGGCGGACCGGGCTTCATGGCGGCGGCGGCAGCGGCGGCGGCGGGCGGGCGCCTTTGTTCCCGAGGCGGCGGCAACGGCGGCGCGGCCCGGCGGCTGGCCCGGCGCGCTCTCGGTCGGCGCTCCGGCTCGGCGGCCCGGCTCCGCCCGGCAGCTCCGCGCCCACGGCCGCCGCGCCTGCAGGAAGCGTGCGCCGCCGCCAGGCCGCCCCCAGCGCGGGAGGCGGGGCGGGGAGGGGCGGGGCTGGACGCTGAGCTCCCCCCGCAGCCCGGGCCGCCCGGGTGCCCCCGCGCCCCACACGCGCCCGCCCGCCCGCCGCGGGATGAGGCGGGGGGGGGGGGTACGTGCGACCCGAGACGGGTGGCCGGCCTCGCGGAGGCTTGCTCTGGGGACGGGGCCGTCGCAGGGCTTGGAGGGGAAGGACCCCGCGTGGGGATGCGGGGTACGACCCGGCTTGTCGGAGGGTCTGGGTAGATGGGTCGCATCTGCGTGACCATTAATACCCTCCCCGCTAACGACTCGGTTCACTGGCTCTCCCAGGACCCATCACCCCCGCCCTCAAGCCGGTCCACAGAGGGGGACAGAGGTCATCCGAGTCCATTGGGCTTTGATGTCTCCACGGGTGGGCAACGGGAACTCAGATCAGGCGTGGCCCCCTTTGGGCCCTGTCACTGGGGTGGGCAGACCTGGCCTAGTGCTGCTTCCCCACCAGCTGTGTGACCTCAGGCAGGTGTCCCCAGCTCTCTGAGACTCAGATTCCTCACTGTAGGATGCAGACCCCCCTACCCCTGCCCCACATTCCTTTTCCCAAACGTGGTCATTGTGCGTTTCTCTGGTGCCTTTATCCCCACCTGACATACGATGCACTGCACTTACCCACTGGGGTCTCCCACCACTAGTACATGAGCCCCAGGAGGGCAACGGTTTGTGTCGTCTTGTTCACTGCTGTGTCCCCAGCACTAGCCCAGGGCCTGGTGCGTAGCAGTGGCTCAATACAAATTTGTTGAATCAATGAATGTGTTTCCCACTCACCTCCCAGTCACCCCCACCCACCTGTTTTGGGAGAAGAAGGGGGTAAATATTTATTTAGCCCTTACCCATGCCAAGTGCTTTACAGGGGTTATCTCATCTCACCCTCTCAGTGACCCCATGAAGTAGGTGCTGTCAGTAGTTCCACTTCCTAGATGGGAAACCGAGGCCCAGAGAGGGGAGGTTATTTGCTAGCACTGGCAGGCGGAAAGTCTTTGCCCTCAGCCCCCATGTCCCCACACCCAGTGCAGGGCCTGCCCTCAGGAGATGGGAAATCATTGAGCTGAAACTGGAACAATTCCCCCAAGGAAAAGGGAACTGAAACCAGGACTCACGGAGCCAGTAAGGGTGAGTGCCGGGTGGGCCGGTGGAACAGACTCGGGCACCAGCCATGATTTGGGGGTGTCAGAGGAACCTGGACTGGTCCTTCAGGGGCCTTGAGAGGAGGTCCAGAGGTCAAAGTTCAGCTCATTAGGCGGAGCTGCATTGGGTGTTCCCGGAAAGGGAGTGAGAGCCCCATCCCTAAAGGGTATGTAAGGCCAGGCCAGCTGCCCTTTGGCAGAGATTTGGAGAGGGAGGGAAACTTTCCAACTCTCTGAGATTCAAAAATTCCTAGGAATTCTGAGGTCCCAGCCTCTGGGAATCCCAGTGCCAAACCTTGAGGAATTCTGACCCTTGGGCACCTTGGGAAGATGGATGGAGAGGGGCTGATGGGACCCAGTAGGTGGGGAGCTGGTTCCAGTTGGGGCAGCACAGCTTGGAGTTGAAGAGTTCTGGCTCTGGGTTTGGCAGAGCCTGGGTTCAGATCTCAATTCTGCCAGTTGTGAGCTGGGTGACTCTAGATGAGTGAGTTTACCTCTCTGAGCCTCAGTTTCCCAACTGTAATATGGGAATAGTGACCACATGGGGTTCATTTATTCGTTCATTCGTTTATCATCCAAAGGTAAAGTGAGTGCCTGTGTGTGCCACACACAACACCGGCCCAGGGCCAGGTGCCAGGTTGTGAAGATTAAATGAGCTCTTCCTGACTTGGTACTGGGGGTTCAATAAAGGTGGCTGGGATGATGTTTATAAAGTAAGGGACCAGATGTAGGGACAGTCACCTCCCAGAGGGGCTGCTACAGGCCCAGGGAACAGGCTGGTTCTGAGGAGCCCCCAAAGGGCAGAGTTGGGGCCAACAGGGTGAGGGTAGGGGGTATGAGACGCCAGTTAGCTCTGTGCAAGGAAGGACTTTGGAACAGTTGGAACTGGCCGCAGATGGCAGTGGCTACTCTGAGAGGTAGTGAGTACTCTGTCTTGGCAGGTATACAAGGCTCCAAAAACTAGCGATCAGGAAGGCCATTAGAACAGTCTCCATGCACAGGATGGGCCGTGAGCATGGCCCACCTTCAGAAGTTCCTGCCGGTTCTAAGACTTCTGGGGACATTCCCGGTGGCACAGTGGTTAAGAATCTGCCTGCCAATGCAGGGGACACGGGTTTGAGCCCTAGTCCAGGAGGGTCCCATATGCTGCGGAGCAATTAAGCCCGAGCGCCACAATTACTGAGCCTGCGCTCTAGAGACCGCGTGCCACAACTGCTGATCCCACGAGCCACAACTACTGAAGCCTGTGCACCTAGACACCGTGCTCTGCAACAAGAGAAGCCACCGCAATGAGAAGCCCACGCACCACAACGAAGAGTAGTCCCCGTTCACCGCAACTAGAGAAAGCCCACGTGCAGCAACGATGACCCGATGCAGCCAAAAATAAATAAATAAAATAAATTTATTTTTTAAAAAAAAGACTTCTGGCAGCAGCAGCCCTCTTCCCTGACGTCCTGAGGAGGGGGAGGGGGAAGATCTTTGGGCTGGGCAGGCCAGGAACGCCATCTGCTGCTCCTCAGAGATACCGGTCACAGCCCGAACCGAGCCAGGTCTGGGCCCCGCCGCTCTCATGCCACTCCTCACCAACCCCACCCCCCACCCCTCCATCCCCCCCATCCCCCGCTCTGTTCCTCTGGGGTTCACAGCTGCCCACATTCACCGCATTCCAGCACCCGATGCTCCGTGTAGTTCCCCTCCCCCACGCCTACCTGTGCATTGGAGCCAAGTCCCCGCATCTCAAGGTCTCCCTCACCTGCCCTCCCCATCCACACAGGCACCTGCTGCTGCCCCCCTCCCAGCTCAACTCCCACGGCCCACTTGGCCCCTCGGGAGAGCCTGCCTGACTTCCTTGGGCAGGGCTGGTCCTGCCCTGGCCAGTGCCCATCCTTGCCCTCCCCCCCTTTCAGTCTCTACTGTCTGTCACCACCCCCCACTGAAGTGGGAGCACCTCAGTATCCCCAACAGACAATAATCACGGAACCCAAACAGAGCTGACTATATGCCAGGCATGGCTTTACAAAGTGCACACTGACATTATCCCCACTTTAGATGATGAGTCGAGACACAGAGAAGTTAGGAGATGTGTCCAAGGTCACACAGCTGGCGAGTGAGAGCTAAGCTCTTGACCCAGGGTCTTAATGGTCACACTGTAATGCCAGGGGCAGAGGTCTGTTGGGGAGTATTTGATGAGTGAGTTAAAGAGTCAGTGAGGGGATTCACACTGTCACATGGACACAACCAATTGGTGGACGCACTCAGATGAGCCTGGAAACCAGATAACCCGCCACAGGCATGCCTGACAGCCAGGCCTCACCACCCTTCCCAATGAGACCTTTCTCTGCCCTTGGCCAGGGCTCCTGGCTCCAACAAGGCAGCAAAAGGGAAGTGGAGGCCTCAGCCGGCATCTCTGAGCTCCAGGCCCGAGCTGCCTTATTTGGAGTTGCATTTCTGGGCCTGGCACACAGTAGGTGCTCAGTAGTGGTTGCCTGACGCCACCTGCCCCCGGAGGTTTGGCTAAACAGACTGGCTCTTTGGAACTCACACTGCCATGGAATAATGAGAGCCAGGACCTCCTGAGGGCTTGCGCTTCGCCAGGCACTGTTCAGGGCACCAGCCAGGAGCGCTGTCCCTCACTCCTCCCCACAGCCGTGTGATCTGTGTACAACAAACACACTTGCCTCCCAGCTTTGTGGCCGAGAGGAGCCCTTCCAGCGGAGCCTGGCACACAGGGAGCACGATGCATTCGTTCGCTCCTTACTGGTTCCCCATTTTACAGTTGGGGAAACTGGGGCCCTGAGGGGCTGGGTGACTGGCCCCGGGTTACACAGCCAGGAAGTGAGAGTGCTGACAGACCACTGCTGTGCCCTCCCCTGTGACCACAGGGGACTTGGCGATCCTAACTGACCCTCCAGCTCAAGACAGTCACAAGCCTGGGAAAACCAGTCTTTGCCTCTCCTGGGCTGCCCCTACCTCCCCCCTGCCCCCTCTGCACCCTCCTTCTCCTATCGTAACTTCCAGCCTTGCCCAGGACTCAAGATGGAGGCCAGAACCCGGGTTTGCTTCTGAGAAAAGTCTGAATGAAATCAGTCCTGACGTTATTGACCCCGAAATCAGGAACCAAAGCAGGATTCTGGCAAGAAGGCTCTGATCTAGGGCCCACAGAGGGCACGCGGGGAGACTCTGGCTGTCTGTCTGCTGCCCCAGCAAGTATCACGGGATAAGCTGAGCAGCTGCTGAGGGAGTCCACAGGGCCCGGGCGAGAGTGGGAAGGCTTGGCCTCCATCTGTGGGGGGCCCCCTACCTGCCCAGGGACCTACCTGTGTGAGGGTCTCAAAGGGCCATGCCTCGAGCCTTTCCTGAGCACCTCACCCCGTGTTCTGGGCAAGTCCTTTCAAGATGAAGGGTGGGTGATGCCCCCCTGGTACACAGCTGCCAGGCATGGGGCCAGGATTTGAACCCAGGCCTCTGCTAGGTCTGTGAGCTGGGGGTTTGCAAACTAAGGACCCAGAGGGTTCCCGGGAGGCCCCTTGAGTCAGGTGTGGGGATGGGGGAGGAAGTCTGATTTTGTTTGAGATGAGTGCGCCGGGGGCCTCACAGCAGGGCTGGCCATGCAGGAGGGGCAGGTGGATGCAGAAACCCTGTCTCCAGGTCAGTCTGGCCCAGGTGCCAGGCCAGCCAGGGCAGGGTGGTAGCGGCATGTGGGGGAGGAATCGCCGAAACAGCAACTGTTCCAAGAGAGAGGTGGACTCTGCCCTCAGGCTGGGCAGGGATGAAAACAGGTGTAGGTCTGACTCTGTGGGGCCTGAAGCTTATACAATTTGAGGGGGTCACGAATACAAAATTAGGAACAAGGCTTTGGAAGGGGGTTGTGCCAGTGAGGGGCCCTGAAGCTTAAGCTTAATTAATTTTACATTAATTGTGAACAGAAGCCCACGGCCCCGCCAGATGCCATCCACAGTCTAGCAGAGCCAGCAGGGAGACTGGGCAGGGAGGGGCTAACCTCACTCTGAGGTTTTGGGTGTCGTGGAGGGAATACAGGAAGGCTTCATGGTGGTGGTGACGTCTCCGCTGAGCCATGGCGGGCCAGCCTTGGAGAGCGGGTGCTCTGAAGTGGTCACACTGAGGCTGCACCCGCCCGGGAGGGAGGAGAGCTTCTGAAGTCTTGAGCTCGAGCTGGAGGCTTCAGAGGTCCTGTGTGTGGATGAGGCTGAGAAGATTCTGCAGGTTTGCTCCCTGTAACCTAGAATGACAGTACGTAGGGCCTGGAGCTGCTCTCCTCACTCCACCCCTTCATCTGCCCATCTCACAAGTAAGAAAACTGAGGCCTGAAAGGTAGAAGTGACTGACCGCAGGTCACGCAGTCAGTCTGCGGCAGAACCTAGGCTGCTTTGCTAACTGCCCTGGGGTTCGCTCTACCCACCCCCTTCTCCTTGACTGATTGCCCTGTTGTTTGCAAAGACTCTTGAGGTAGGACCCATCCCACCACCAAGACCTCATTCAAATCCAAGACCCTGACTCCTTGTGGCCCCCTTTAGCCAGTGTAAGGCCACAGGGCTCAGAAGTGACTGTCGGGTTGGGGGAGGGGGGAGAGCCCAGGCCCAGGAGCTGTGTTCACACACCTGCCCTCTTCCCTTGGATGGGGGAGAGGAAGGAGAGAGGGGAAGGGTCAGCAGAGATGCTGAGGAAGAGGAGACAGCAGGAGGTGATGAGGGCACTGCCATTCCAGAAGCCATTTCACTCACACACCCCCGTTCCTGGGAATAAATTGCACATTTGAAGTCATTTCCCTGGAAGAAAAAAAAGCCTCTCTAAAAATATATTTTCTTTCTCACCTCATCCTGGGGCTAGAGCAGCCCAGCTGGGTGACAACCAAAAAAGCCAGTGGAGGAGAGTGACCTGGAATTGGGGAAGGTGGGGCGAGGGGAGAGTGAGAAGGCTTGGGGGGGGTGGGAGACCCTCCTGCCCCAACACCATGGAATCTGAGTGAGTACGACTGTCACCGAGATATTTCATGTGTCTTGTGGGGCTTTTATCTTTGAGACTCACAGAGGCTAGCAAAGCTCACCCTCATGTTCCTGAGCCCCTGCTGTGGGCCAGTCACAGATCCAGGTGCTAAGGGAGTTGCCGTCCCAGGGCAGGGGGTGGGCAAGGAGCAAGGCCAGTTGGCCCTCCGCATCCTCGGGTTCTACATCCATGGACTCAACCAACCTTGGATGGAAAATACTTGGAAAAAAATTCCAAAAAGTTTCAGAAAGCAAAACATGAGTTTGCCACACGCCAGCAACTATTTACATAGTGTTGACATTGCATTAGGTAGTATAAGGAATTTAGAGATGATTTAAAGTGTACGGGAGGATGCGCGTAGGTTATATGCAGATATTATGTCATTTTATATGAGGGACTTGAGCACCGGTGGATTTTGGTATCCACAGGGGTCCTGGAACCCATCTCCCATGGATACTGAGGGGGCGACTGTAACTGCATTCACGTGGCACAGACAGGTCCCTGCTTCGTCCCTCACCCTCTGTGTGGCCCTGAGCAGGTCACTCTCCTTGCTCTGGGCCTCAGTCTTCTCATCTGCAAATGGATCAGACCTGGGGACACCAAACTTAATTCCCAGCTTCCTGCAAGGGGCCCTGGGAAGGGGCATGGCAGAGGGCAAGAGTGGGGGGGACTCTGGCCCCTGGGCTCTGAGGAGAGGCCTGGGGGATTCTGGGGTCAAATTCTGGCTCTGCCACTTCCTGGCCAGTGACCTGGGGCCACTTTTCTTCCCATGGAGGTTAAAGCAACTGCTCCCCTCTCCCAGAGTTTGAGGCAGGTGAACAACGTAACACAGGGCAGCACCCAGCTCAGGGCAAGACCCACAGTCACAACTCAATTATCCACTATTTTCAGTCATTCTCAGCTTGGTCCACTCCTGGCCTAAGGAGCATGGGCCGGGGAACTCTCCACTGGGTCTGAGAGACAGAGGCTGAGGCAGCTCTGGCACGGGACAGCTGTGGCTTCCTGGGAGTCCCTGGTGCAGCCCCACCCAAAGACATGTCTCTACCCTGGGCTCTGAGGAGCACCAGGAAGTTTCCCGGAATCCTGGTGAGGGGCAGCTGGTGGGGGTGGGGTAGCCAGGGGCAGAAACAGGCTCTCCAAGGCCAGGACAGAGCAGGGCGGCATGTGCCTCACTGGAGAAATGAGAAATGGGCCTTCCTGGGCTACACCAGTTCTCGTGCTGTGTATTAGTTATCTATTGCTGTGTAACAAATGACCCCCCAACCCAGCAGCTTAAAACAGCAATAAACATTGACTATCTCACCCAGTTTCTGTGGGTCAGGAGTTCAGCGGCAGCTGAGAGGGGTGGTTCTGGTTTGGGGTCTCTTATGAGCCTGCAGTCAGGATGTCAGCCAGGCTTACAGTCATCGAAGGCCTGAAGGGGCTCCAGGCTCTGCTTGCAAGATGGCAAGTGTGACTGGCGAGTTAACCCCAGTCAACAGCAGGGGCCCTCAAGTCCTCATCATGGGCCTTGCCACAGTGTCCTACAAAGTGTCCCAGAGGAGCAAGCTGGAGCTACAGTGTCCTGTGTGGCCCAGCCTCAGAAGTCATACCCCACCCTTTTCATAATGTCCTGTTGCTTCCAGGCAGCCCTATTCCACGCAGAACACACAAGGGTAAGAACATCAGGAAGCCGGGCCACCTGGGAGGCTGTCTCCACATGAGGTAATAATTCAGTGCAATGACTTTCATGCTTAAAATTGTCCGAGTTTGGAGGATAAACAAATAGTCACCCTTAGTGAAAATTCCAAGGGCCCCAAACATAGCAGGGAAAAATTGGAGGCAATAATAATCATAACAGTAACAGCTTTTATGTATGACTTGCCATGTGCCCTGCTATGTGCCAAATGCTTCCAGTGGGCCCTATGACGTAGGACTATTATTATCCCACAATAAGAGGTTAAATGACTCGCAAAGGTCACAGAGGGCTGGTCAAGCTGGGATTTGAAGCTAGGCAGCTCTGGGTCATGAAAAGACTTGGACATTTTCATTGTTTGAAAGCTTGACGCATAAGCCAGAGACGTAGCCCCCAAAGAGACACGAGGGCCTCGGATCACGTTAACAGAGGCATGGGGCCACCCTCCTCAGCCCCAACAATCTGACCTCATACCATCCCTGTGAGGGTGGCAGGGCTGGGCTACCATGCCAGGTGACAGTTGGGGAAACTGATTTGCCAGGGTTTACACAGTGAGGCAAAGGCAAAGCTGGGGTCTGTGAGCCAGATCCGTGACCATACCCTGCCATCCCAAGCCAGAGGGAGGGAAGGAAGTGGGGAAGCTTAGTCTTAGAGCAGATGCCAGACCTGAGGTCTCTGGATGAGATGGGATCTTCACTCCGGAGCCCCTCAAGCCAGGGGAAAAACATCCCAAGCCCTGACCTTGGAGCCTTGAGCCCTTACGCCTCTATAATGCTTTCCTTAGGCAGCAGCACCCTCGTGTGGCTACAGCTGGCAACTACATGAAGTCACAGTTTTCCTCCCCACAAAATGCCTAACTATCCAGTGCACCACACTTCTCTGGAAACGCAACTAGAGAGACGAGACCAGCTATCCCTGGAGCTGATGGAAGGTGGCAAGAGCAAGAAGGCATGGACAGAGCACTGAACTTGGAGTCAGGAAACTTCAGATAAAATCCTTACTTGGTTATTAACTCATTGTGCGTCTTGGGTCCCAAACACCTCATCTGAATAATGGGCTGATAACATCTACCTTACCTTACTCCCTCAGGCTTTCAAGAGGATCAAAGCCATCACAAATATGAACGTGCTCTGTACCCTGTAAAGTCCTGTGACTGGGCAAAGGATTATTATACAGAGTTTGAGGAATCCATGTTGGAGGGTCTCTGGAAGAGATCGAGAATGCGGGTATCTACGCGGCGGCAGCCCAGGACCTCACATCCTTGGGCAGACTCGTTAGCAGCTGGTAAAATGAGGAGGTTCAGCCTGCTCCCTGAAACCCAACCCTGCAGAGGGAGGGGTCCACCCCAGCCCCAATCCCTCCCATGAGGCACCAAGGGAAGAAGCCTCAGGCCGAGCACTGGCCTGACCCAAAGACTTGCATCCGAACCCAGAACCCGTCTCCGTGTCTACACGATCAGGACCACCACACTTCCTGCAGGACTGTTGTGAGGAATTAGAGAACGTGTAAAAACCATCTCTTGGGTGCCTGGCACAGAGATGGTTCGTGACAAACGACTTTACGTAAACTTCTGTACATAATGGACAAGCATTGTTTTGTTCCCCAAAACCTGTGCACAGCCATTGGATGATTTTTTTTTTTTTTTTTTTTTGCGGTATGCGGGCCTCTCACTGTTGTGGCCTCTCCCGTTGTGGAGCACAGGCTCCGGACGCGCAGGCTCAGCGGCCATGGCTCACAGGCCCAGCCGCTCCGCGGCATGTGGGATCTTCCCGGACCGGGGCACGAACCCATGTCCCCCGCATCGGCAGGCGGACTCTCAACCACTGCGCCACCAGGGAAGCCCTGGATGAGTGATTTTAAAGGTAAAAAAACAATAAATACCATTCATTTATTATGCCAATGTGCCAGGCATTCTGCTAAGCCTTGTTATTTCATCCTCACAACCAACCTTGGACATAAAGTACTATTTTTCCCACATTTCACAGAGAAGAAAACTGGGCCTCAGAGAGATGACCCAGGTAATAAAAGGCAATTGGGATTAAACCCTGTATTTGTCTGACTGCAAAGCCTCCCCAGGCCTCAAAGAGACAGAATGGAAGTAAGGCGCGGGAGGTATCACGTATCTAAACTAGCACCTTGCTTTGTTACCACTAAAAACACAAACACAAAACATTACACTAAACGCTAAAGGGAGAGAAAAAACACCCAAATTACAAAGTCCAAGTATAAATAGTCCAGGTGGAAAAGAAACAAACCTGAACAAGCGCCTCACACAAGTGCCAGGCACTTGACACGTTTATTAACAATTCCATCTTACTTCAGCTCCGTGAGGTATTACTCCAATCTTATGGAAGAGGAAACTGAGGCTCAGACAGGCAAAATTACCATCTCAAGGACACAAAGACAGTAGGCCCATGGAAGGGAAAGAAATCCAAGCCTCCTGCTTTGCCTAATTTGTACATGGCCTCTGCAAGGGTCCAGTAAAACCATAACCAGCTAATGGCTATAACTTTCCATGACGTGATGTGAGAACCACTTCACATACACGATATTGCCTTCCATCAATTTCCAGCAAGGGATTCGGTTAAACATTGGGTGAAGTAACACCAGCCCACACAATGAGTAGTGGGAGCCGTATGTGAACCCTGGTCTGATTCCAGAGCCACCTCCATCCAGCACGCTGTCTCTGGCAGGCCCACCAACTACGGCCTGGGAAGGTTGGGGAATGACCCGATTACAGTCACTAAGGCAAAATCAGGTCCTGGACTGGAAACCTCCATTAGCTCAGCTACCTTTCTGTCCCTTTCTTCCCGGGACCCACGGGGCCTGCTAGTGACCGTCCCTCACCCTTAGGAGGGGACCATGCAAAGTCCCTTCTGCAAGCTCCACTTTCAGCACCAACATTGGTCTAAGTTTCAGTGGTGGCTTTTTGCCAAAGCTGCTTCTGAAGCAAAGGTGGAAGAAGGGAAGGTGGGCATCTTAAGGCACAGGTGACAGGTACCTCAGTGAGCTAGAGCCTCCTGAACTCAAAGCTGGAAGAGGTCCCTTATGTGAGGCTAAGATGAGCAACCTAGGATAATGGGCCAGGCTGGGCCGGCCCTGGTGTGTGGGCCCGGAAGGGCAGGGTGTGGAGAAAAGCAGCCTAGACAGAGGAGAGGAAAGGGGACCTCAGGGCAGGGAGGCCTCGACAGATGCCTTACCTACTGCCCTGCCTCAGAAAATGAGGAGCCAACACTTGGCCAGGAGACATTTGTAATCTGTTGAATTCTAATCTAGACCCTGGGCAGGGTCTGCACAAACGGTGCAGAGGCCAGAGGGAGTGACTGAAGAGCACCGCAGAAAACCAGGCAGATCGTGAGGCTCAAGCTTTTTGAGAACGCGCCCCATGATGTGTGTACAGACTCTGGGCCCAGGAAGGCGAATATTCTGATTTTTCAATAGCAGTTGGACATCCTGATTAATGTGGTTATGTCTTTTTTTTTTTTTTTTTTCGGTACGCGGGCCTCTCACTGCCATGGCCTCTCCCATTGTGGAGCACAGGCTCCAGACGCGCAGGCCCAGCGGCCACGGCCCACGGGCCCAGCCGCTCCACGGCATGTGGGATCCTCCCGGACCGGGGCACGAACCCGCGTCCCCTGCATCAGCAGGCGGACTCTCAACCACTGCGCCACCAGGGAAGCCCTATGTCTTTGATTTTGAAACGAAACAAGCAGAAACAAAAAGGGACAAACAAGGAAAGGGCTGTCTGTCCTGGGGCACTATATTGGAAAAAAATAATAATAAAGCACAAACTCAGATTCCAAAGTTCTGTATTTTTCAAAATAAAGATCACACATTGTTTAGAGACAATCTACACAAGAGTTACAAAAAATAGTTGCCCAGGCATAAGCATACACAGGTTTGTTAATTATACACATATGGTTACAAGTGTGCTTGCAAAAAAGTTCATTGGAAATATACACAAGGCTCTGGAAATGTACACCGTGTAGTGTTACAATTCTATATTCAAACAAGGAAAATTGACAGTATGTTACATTCACTTACAAGTAGACAAAATGCAAAATACAGTTCATCTTCTGTACAAAAAGGAAGGGCAATTCACACTTTACAAGGTGAGAGGGGCTCTGATTGTAAGGAAAGTTAGGGCGGGGCTGAACTTTGCACGTCCTTTTGACTGTCACAAAATAAGCAAAACATTACTTTTTTAGGATTAAAAAAAACCCAAAACCACTAGTATGAACTGAATCATCTTGAATAACATTTAGAAAGGATCTTGCTACTATCTGACTAGGTGACAAATAAAACCAAGCTATTTTTTTCTTTTTAAAAGTTAACTAGGCTGTATAAAGAACATTTATTCCTTCAAAAGAAAAAAAAATTTACTTCTGGTTGAAATTACAATTTACAATATACAACACTATATGCTACGACCATAAAAGGTGTGAATATACACTGAATGCACAGGGCTGGCTAATTTTCTTTTCTTACCAAAAAACGTGTTTATGTTGATTCAAACTTCTCCACATTTACATTACAGGTATACAAATGTACAATTGTACAATCAAAAGTATGTTCGACTACTAGGGTACATTATAGATACAGATTAGACATCAAAACAAGAAAATACTACAAATTTGTATATATGCAAAGTCTACACCAAGTATACACTATATATTTATAGAAGCAAGACCAAAAGCAGAGTTGGATTTTCTTTTTTTCTCATGCTAAGTAATCAGATTTTGCCTTTCAATGTTAACAGAAAAAAATCCAGTAGGCAGTAAACAATTATACCCGCCTGGCCTTGAAAGACATTCTGGGTGCTCACATCTCCTCCTCACAAAACAGACTACACTATTTTCTTCAGCATAGTAGTCTCCAAAAAAGGCAATTTTTAGAAGTTCCATAAACTTAATGTCATAAACTGAAGCTTTAGCAACTCTGAAAATGATTTTCATTTTATATATATATATTTATATATATATATTTTTTATAAACATTGTTAAATGCCAGTTTGGGGTCATTTAACTAAAATTCAAACTTCTCAGGTTTTTTTGTTTGTTTTTCTTTTTTACTAAAATGAGGAGTTGGGGAAGAGCTATTTGCAAAACTTGCCAGCGAGGCAAATGAGTTAAAAACCTTTTTTTTTTTTTTTAAACTTTTTTGTTAAACCAACCACCCTGAAAGTTTCCACATGTGGAATATAGATACAACGTTGAACAAAATATGTGGCCTCCCATGTACATTGGTTACCTATGTACAAGTATCCTATACACCAGTAAAACAACAGGGCCATTAGCCAATTAAAAAAAATAATTAGTACATGTTATGCATAATAAAATTAAACAAATTTACAAAGGCTTTTCCACTTGTGGATTTGATTCCTTTTTTGGGAGGAGAGGGTAATCCTGGAGCAACCATTTACCCATTTCAGATTCTACACTAGAATATTTCTGGTTGCTGGTTGGATTCACCAGTGGGCCAGTGAGGTCAGTGGGAACAAGGGGACAGGGGAGACACTGCCTCAGATAATACCATTAGGGGGGCCACAGATGGGCCCTAAGTCAACGCCATTCTTCATGTAGTATTTCTCCAGCTTGGCCAGAATGTGCTTGCCGTAAGTGTACTTGCGAAGAGTCGCGATGTGAGGCCGGATCTGGGGAGAAAGCAGAGTCCGTGTCACTCTGGCCTGAGGCAGGTTCAGGCAGGCTCCTGGGTAACCTGCTCCCAGGCACCACAGGGCGCCCGCCAGCACGCACGCCTCACAAGCAACACCTTTCACTGGCTCAACCCGAGCCCCTGAATTCTCAGGCTGCACTGACCGAACAGACGAGGGGAGCAGCTCCTAGCCTAAGCGCTGAGGCAGGACCTGAGAGCTCTGGAGGTCAGACGGCCACAGACCACTTCCGGAACAGTATGTGGAGAAAGTGCATCCCAAGACTGACAATCACACTGTCCGCCACCGCCTGCACTGCATCGCCCTCAAGGAGGCTTTTGGCCCCTCTGGTCCCTCGCAAGGCACCTCAGCTCTCCTGAGCAGCGGGGGTTTCTTTCTGGGCACCATGAATCCTGTGCTCTCCAGTCCATAGAGAATCACAAAAAGCTACTAATGACGACAATAAAAATGACTAACATAAGCCAAGCACAGTTCATTTTGAAGCTTCCTAAGAGAGGTGTGATTATCCCCATTTCACTGACGAAAAAATGGAGGCACAGTGGGTAAGTCACTCATCTAAAGTCAAATGGCTAATAAGGGACAGCAGAGGTATTGGGAACCCCACTGTCTAGCTACACCAGAAATTTTTTTTTCCTCCAGAAATTATTCTTCTCCCCACTGTCTCTCATGGCTCTGTTCCAGTCTCACCCTTCACCCTCTCCAAGCACGCTGAGATCAGCCTTACGAGTATCTCTTCTGTTCTCTGGGCAGACCCACGTCCGCAAGTCCTGTGCATCCCAGACAACTCGGGAGGCGCTTCCTCTCTGGAACCCCCTTTCCTCTTCTGTGAGTTCATGGAGCCTTCTACATACCTCAGCTACAGCACGTAGCACACTGTGTTCACAATCATTTGCATAACCACCAACCGTCCACACAGACGGTGAAGACCCACAACATTAACCTGCTTCCCCATCGCAGCTTGCGCTTATACTCGAAACACAGGACAGTGTACCAGGGAAGATGGATGCTCTCAAGCCCGAGCACTCTAGGCAGACTATTTTGTCTGTTTCGTTGTGCCCTCAAAGCAAAGACGGATCAAGCGGCGCTAGAAACCATTTCTGTACCCCTCACAGGACACAGACCTGTATCAGCTATTATATTCTCACCTAGGAGCTGTCTGGAAAACTATTCAGTCCTTGGCTCAAATTCTGAGCTGTGTGACCCAGACCATTTGCCTAACCTTCCTAAACGCATCTATAGAAAGGATGCCACACTTGCATTTGGGTTGCAATCTGGACTCTATACACAACTGATGTTTTGGTCACTAGAACTGGAGGCTCCAACCCCCCCCTTGCTTTTGGTAGCTCTTCTTTTAGAAACTAAGTGAGATTCAATTCATTCACCTGTCTCTCCCCAGGAATGGCTCACTGGTAAGACCACTTAACCTTTACACCTGTCCTCTTCCAGTCAAAAAACTAACAACCCATGTGCGTGTACGACATTGCTGAGCTCCATTTTTCACTTGATTTAAAGGAAATGCTGAACTATTCTAACAGTCCCCCGTCCAAGTCCTCACTGCTCATCTCCCGCTGCCTCCCCTCCTCCAAGTTACTCATCAGCCAGGACCATTATTGGAAACGCAAATGTGATTCTGGCACCACAGCCCTGTCCCACTGGACTTGCTGTACTTCTTCAAATACACCGTCTTGTCTCCTGCTTCCAAACCTTCAAGCTCTAGGTTCCCTCTGCCTGGAAAAGGTTCAGGGCTTTATTCCAATGTCACTCTCTTGGGGAGCCTTCTCTGCACCCCACAATAGAAGAGGCACCCTCCATATTCTCCCACAGCTCTCCCCAGCATCAGTGTAACCATCTGTGACACTGCTGTGTCTACCAACACGGTGCCCTGATAAAGGAGCGCTTGCTGTAGAGCATATGTGCTTGTTAACTATTTGTTGAATGAATGAATGAATGAACTCCCAACCTGCCATGTGTCTCCAACATTCCCTCTGCCTTCACCAGCGTCCCGACATGCCTATCTGAGTCTCACGGCTTAAGGACTTTGGACTCCCCAGCCTTCAATTGCCATTGCTGACACCAGCGCAGCGTTCTGTTGTGTTTTGTTTTGAACTGGAAGTGGTGGGTGCCTCGTCTGGCTCAGAACTTGAGTCCATAACAAAGATTCTCATTACTGAACTTTGTTCTCAGAGAGGGCAAGTGGCTCATCATTGCCAGACCACGGCCATCCCCTCCATCGAGAAGGGCTGAGTGAGTTCGGAGCCCAAAGGCTGAGGGTTCAGATCAGCAGCACCTGAAGGCTCACGGCACTGCCTAGCGCAGACACAGCGCGGCACACCTGCCTGTGGGCTGGTCAGGCTTCCCGGGCCTCGTGGTCTGTGTGGGGCCCATTGGACCTGCTCTGAGGCCATCGGCCTCTTCACGTGCTTTCTGTGCCAGCTCCCACTCACAGCACCCAAAGAGTTCAGATTTCTGTCCCTTTTTTCCTAACTCCTCTGCAGCCCAGACTTCCCCTCCTGCAAAGCCTCCCCTCAAAGCCTCGGGCACGTGCTCTCACGTCTCACCGCTGCTTCCCGCCACCCTTCTCCACGCGTGCTCCGTGGGCAGGGCTCAGTCTCGGCCATCTCTGTGCTGATGTCTGGCACACAGTGGGCACCAGGTCAACGCGCCAGGCCAGGTGCTGCCCTGGGCAGGCGCTCATTCAGTAAATAGTGGTGGAATGAATGATGAAAGGGAAGAGGGAGGAAAGGAAATAAGGCAAGCAGGTTGATTTGCTGAACTGAGAAGCTGGTCTCCTAGGAGCCAAGGGGTAGAAACATGGGCTTAAGATCGGGGAGGGGACTCCCTCACAAAGACTGAGTTTAACACTCACACCAGTGAGTTACTGACAGAGGGCCGGCAAACACAGGGATAATGGCCATTCCAGATAAAAGGAAAAAGAAGCACAGCATGAGACGCAATCCAGTGACAAACTGCAGAAAGAAGCAAGATGCCCACCCTCCTTTACATGTCAGAAATGAGAAGAACCAAGGGCCCTGCACTTTCTCTCTGGTTGAGATCTGCACAAACTGGCCTACCTTATGCATGACGATCTTCCTCTGGGCTGGCTCTGCCACATCAATCATCTTCTGGACCACATAGTTGGCGTACTGGTCCTTCATCATGGTGTATAAGGCACTGTGGGGACCATCGTTCATGGTGCACACCTCGTCGATGAGCACAGCGCGCTCCGTACGGGAGGCATGAGTGACACACTTCTCCACAACATTGCTGTAATGAGAGAAATCCAGGGACAACTCTTAGAGGGACCCTGTTAGGCTGTGCTTGTCTGGCCTCTGCCCTGACCTCAGGATCAGCAGCAAAAGAGCTCTTAATATTTTTGGCAGATTAATTCCTCTTCTGTTTGGCTCTATGAGACTCCACCTTTGCCATCTGTGACTTCCAATGTGAACCATGGCCGAGACCAGGTCTTGGAGGATACCAGAACCCAACCCTCTAACAGGTGAGGGTAACAAGCCCAGGTAAGTGAAGGTTCACAAGACTCGTTAACAGCTGAATTGGTTAATGAGCATAATTTCAACAGGTATCAGAATCTATCAATTCTTTGCTCACCTCTGTGAGCTTAATGAGGCCAGGAACAAGTCTCACTTAAATCTAGATCTCTAGTGCCAAGCACAGAGCCTGGCACTACAGACTTGGTCTACAGACTTATTGGGTGAAGGAAGATACAAGTAGGAACCACAGCCCTCATTCAACTACTTCATGCTGCCTCTGAAGAACAAGAAGAACCCCCAGGTATGTCTGCATTTCTAAACACTTCACAGATGTATCATCTTGGGAAAGGAAAAAAAGAAATGTGGTTACATTAAATCAGAGTTCTTCTACAATCCAGAGGGGCTGCAGCAGCTGATGAAATTACACCCGGCCATGCTCAAGGGCGCTCACCATCCAGGAGTGACTGACTACTCGTGAATGTTTGGTTTTGTTAAGTCAGCACTACTCTGCACCTGTGGCTCTGTGGGTATGACGAAGTTGTGTGATGTCAAAGAACAAGAACAATACTTATTCTTTGTATTTGTATTACTGGAGCCAATACTTCGCAGAGAGAGCATTTGGTAGGTGGGCCTCGCAAAGAGTTCATGACTGGGGGAAGAGCTGCTCTGGGTCACAGGACACTCGGGTAGAAAAGGAACGTTCAAACCTAGCTAATGCACAAAGCTCTTTTCTGACAATCCTGAAAGACGGCCATTTAGTCTCTGCTTGGGAATTTCCAGTGATGTGGAAGTGATTCTAGGGCATCCTACCATATGAGTGAATGGCTTTGTTAAACATTCTTTACATACTGAAATAAAATATGCTTCCCTGAAATTTCACCCATTTGTCTTCATTTTGCCTTCAAGGGCTGAAAAAAGGATGTGTATACCCACTCCAGAAGCACCAAAAAAGCAGAGATAGTGTCTTACTCCTTCTTTCAAAGGCCAGCCCCGTCAATAACTGAACAGTCATCACAAATAACCATCACCAGAACAAGTCCCTATTCCAGAGGTTTTTAAACCATAAGAAGGTGTTGCTTCCATGGAGCTCTGACAGGACCCCCTCCATGTTACCTGGTTTAGCGTACTGAGTATTTATTATTCACATGCTTTTATTTAGAAAACAAAATTCTCAAGCTGAATGTCCAAGAACTACCATCCTACCAGATATTTTTTCGATCTTCCTTCTTAAGATACACAGAGTAAATCAACTGATAATCAATCAGGTTTAATTAAGACAACAGCCTCTCCCTTCTGATACAGGAGCAATATGGGAAAACCTTCACCCCCACCTTCCTTCCACAGTACTATGCAATTCTAGCACAAGCTGAAGGTGTGGCATGTGGAAGTGAATCTCCTAATAGCCACCGCCTTCTCCCTTAGCAGAAAAGGGAGTTAAGACATTACTGAGCTGGTTCAGTAGCACAAAGCCAGTCACGATCTCCAAATGTTCAGGCAAAGAACTCATCACTTTTTAGAACTGCCTGGCTGGGTTGTACCTTCATCCACCCGAGGACTGCTTCCCCTACAAAGTGGTCAGGATTAGAATAGGATTTTCTACTAAACTAGGTTGCAGACAGGACACACATTCTTCTGGGTGGAGGACTGAATCCTCAGCAGTGACCTGTCTTCCAAGAAAGTAAGCAGGTAGATCAGCTACCACCACTTGGTAGGATCACTGATCAGGATCCCACTTGGCCAAAGGCTTCCTTCCACCTTAACACACAATCCATATTGTTCCAGTCTTTAAAGTCTATTCTAGCGTTTCTGAAACTGTGGTTCCCAACCCATTTATGGCTGAGGAAATCAACTTAGTGATTTGAGACTCGTTTTTTTTTTTTTAATGAAACAGAATAGTAAGTGTCAGAATTAATTATGAGCAATATATCTTCAGTTACCTGTGCACGCACATGCCTATGCACTCAAAGTCAACGAAATATTTACTTTGTATTCCGTATTAACATCCAAAATGTCATAAGGTCACTAATCTGTTTAATTGATTTGTTTCTATTATTTGATTTTCAAATTTACTGGCTCCTTCTTCTGTTATCTCTAATTTACTGTTGAAGCCATACAGTGAATTTTATTTCAGATGTTATATTATTTTTCTACTCTATAATTTCCATGTTATTCTTTCTATAATAAAGCTTCTAATTCTCTACTAACATTTATCTTTTCATTTCATTACAAGCATATTTTCCTTTACATCCTTGAGTATAATTAAAATACTTTATAATACTTTAAAATATAGTATTTTAAATACTAATTACTTCAAAACATAATAACTTTATAAAATGCCTTATAATCCTGCTCTGCTAACTCCAGCATCTGGGTGGTATAAAACTATTCATAGGGTTTTTTCTATTTTGTTCCTTTTTCTTGAGTATAGGCCACATATTCCTGTTATCTAGACACGGCAAATGATGCTCTGTCATATTCCTCCTACGAGTGTTACTCCTTCACCCCCCCCCCCTTTTTGGTACGCAGTTAACTTGGCTGAACAAAAACTGCAAAATTCTCCCATGCAGTAGGCAGCAGATGAAACCTCAGTTCAATTCTTTTAGGCTTAGTTGGGTTGCCTTGAGTTTGTCCTATACAAATGAGGTTCAGGAGTCAACCAGATATTTAGAAAGTTTAAATTTAGGCTTCCTCCTCCTCCCTGGTTCTCTTCCTTTCCAGGATTTCTCCCGTCATTTTGTCACTCCCATGGTCATCATTTTGTAACTTTCCTAATTATAGTCAATACCGTATTATAAATTTCAA
The DNA here is from genome assembly GCF_949987515.2 of Delphinus delphis. NCBI lineage: Eukaryota > Metazoa > Chordata > Mammalia > Artiodactyla > Delphinidae > Delphinus > Delphinus delphis. The sequence continues at coordinate 24,156,967 of NC_082683.1, forward strand.
AGTTGCTAACAGGCTAGATCCTTAATGGTTCTCAACATAAAAATGATAATTATGTAACATAACAGCTAATGCTACTGTAGGAATCATATTACAACATATAAATGTATCAAACCAACACGTTGTACACCTTGAACTTGCAGGATGTTACATGTCAATTATATATCTCCCCCTCCCCAAAAAAAGGAGGGGGAGGAGGACGGGGACATTTTCCCAGTGCAATTAACCTTCTTCCAAGTATCAACAACCTCCCCTACTCCTCTCTGGTTATCTCCCTGCTCTCTAATGTCTTCAGGTAGTTTTGGGCACTTTGTCAACAATTTATTAGTTGTTATCTGTGAGAGGACTGGGCCCAAAGTAGCTACTAGGTCATTATCAGACCACAACTCTATTATAATATTAATACTTAACACTATATCCAAGAGTGAGATATTAAATACACTGAACAAGAAAGTAAATAGGACAGCGACCCCCAAAAAAGAACTAAGAGATTCTGTCCCCTATTTCCCTGATCCCGACAAATGTCCAAAAATAGCAATACAAGGTCTAAGAGATGACCCTGATGTGCTTAGGCTGTTGAGACACTGGCTCTGTGGGTGCTTTTATTTCTTTTCTCTATTTTCCATGCTGTAATGTTATAAGATTTCACAAATTAAAAGTGAACAATTTAAAAACATCAAGGTTGTATGAGTCACACCTGCCTTGCAATTTATTTTAAAAACTAGAGAAGAAAAATATTCCAAAAATACAGAACACTATGTTATGTGTATGATAGGATATACAGACTCTACTCAGAGTATCACACCACTAAGCCACTGGAGGGCCATTCATTCATTCATTCATTCAGCTGCACCTGGTCTTAGTTGCGGCATGCGGGATCTTTACTTGTGGCATGCGAACTCTTAGTTGCAGCATGTGGGATCTAGTTCCCTGAGCAGGGATTGAACCCGGGCCCCCTGCATTGGGAGCGCAAAGTCTTAGCCACTGGACCACCAGGGAAGCAACAATTTCTTCTCCAACCTCTGCCACTTATAAGTTACCTAAGACATCTTTCACAACCTGGGAATAACTAGTACATTTTATTCTTGGGCTGGTATGATATGAAGACTGAAAAGAGATTTTTAAAAATATTAAGGCCTATATATAGATATGGTCACCTGCCCCTTAACTCAGGTATCAAAACGGAAATTGAGTAAAGAACATTTCACAATTCCAAACAAGTAAGTTACTAAAATACCCAGTTTACCAAAGTACAAAATGTATATGCTTTAGAAACATATCCCCCAAATTTCAAAGTGGCGAACTCTGGGGGAATGAGGAGCCCACTAAGAGATGTCTTATCTTTGTAGCAGAACTCTTTGCTTTGTAGCAGAACTTTGTAGCAGAACTCTTTCATACTTTGTAGCAGAACTCTTTGACTTTTTTAGCTATGTATACTTTGAGGAAAATAAACATTAAAACAAAAAAAGTATGAAAATTTCTCTAGAGCTGAAATACTATTTAATCATCTCTTCTGGAAAATAGTCTGAGTAATTCAAAGCACATACCTTGCAAATTTGTGCTGACTCAATACAAGTACATTCCCTCGAATTTCTGCTACAATTTTACTTTTATCCTCAGGACGACCATGCTCCAATACATGCTGGATTACATAATTTCCATATTGATCCTATTTGAGAAACAACAAGAGAAATTTTTAAATTTATATATAAACAGGCTCTGTGTTACTTAAATCCTTATATCTAATCAACACCCATCTTCCTGTAAGACCATGATGGCTTACCTGAACACTAATGAACACATAAGAATTTTTTAAATGGATAGGTAGTGACAATTTTTCCCTGTCATTACAAAACAGGAACACATTATTACTAGACAATGGTTTCTATATATATATATATTTATGCCCAAAGGTCCTAGTCAGGGTCTTCATAAAGTACTATACACAAAAATGTAGGCCTCTTCTCATTTAAAAAAAAAAATAAAAAAGAAGAGAAAGTAGGTGGGAATAAAGAGCTGTTTTTCTCTCTAACAGAAATATACAAATGGGTCTGTGCGCCTGTCTTTAACAAAGAAAAACTGGAAATACTCACAACGCCTAATTAAATAACATTACAAGCACACAATGGAGATACTCAGCTAAAGTGAAAGATGCTTTGAAAGAGTAAGTGTGTGTGAGCAAGGAATTCCAAAGGCAGAAACATTTATTTGTAAGATGTAAAAAATTAAAAGTGCACATATAATGCTTTTTAAGAGCGCCTATGCCAAATGTGCCTGCTTCTGGACAGCAGGGTTATGGGTGGTTTCTTCTGTTCTGCTGCTACTTTCTGTACTTTCAAGCTTTTCTACAATGAATATTTAACACACTTATAATCTCACATCTCTCACCAAAACAAGCAACAAACACTGCCCAAAAATTGCTTCAGGACAACATACTCTATGTAGAAATTGTTCAAACAGTATGATATGGGAGACAATTTTAGTAGAAGCAAGACAAAGTACCAAAACTAGAAAGAAAAAATCAACTAATCCACTTAGTTCATTTGCAAAGATGAAACTGATAGACTAAATGGCCTGCCTAAGCGGCCACAGCTAGCTTAATCCATGACAAGAGTTCTGGCTTTTGACAGTTCTTGGCAGATCTCTTGATGAATCAGAGGCAGATCTCAACTCCCAAAGCCAGGGTTCTACTCATTACCCCTATTCATAAAACACGAACCAGGCTGGTGCAAATGAAAACTTGCCCAGAGCTTCAATGGGCATTTTAAGCACATTAACCTCTTCTGGAACAGATACCTGTGCTAAGAAAACACAAAAGCCCACAGGTGTTTGCAGTTACTCTACTGGCAACTCCACTACCTGTACAAGTTGCTCTGTGTGCTGGTGAAGCTCCTCTAAAATAGGGAGTGTCTGGTCAGGGAGACAGTGCTCCAGGATCCTCTGAATCACTCGGCAGCCATAAGGATGTGTGGACAAAGCAAACACCTAGGGCAGACCAACACAAACAAGAAAGCCAAAAATAACAGTTGCCACTTTCAGTGCTTCAGTATTGTTTACATACATTATCCCATTAATCTTCCCAATGACCCTGAGAGAGAATCATGATTAAAACTGAAGCTCCTAGAAGTTTACATAATGTGCCTACAGTCATATAGGCAGTAAATGACAGAGCCAGGATTTTATTTCCTAGTCTGACTCCAAAGCCCAAATTATAAGTATGGCATTTAAGTTCTCTCTACATACAATAAGGTGAGCATGTATGTGTGAGGATAAACTTATTTCTTAAACCCATTCTAGGAATTCATAGATGTACACAAATTCAGAGCTAAGAAGGACTTTATTGAGAAAAAGCTTATTTAGAAAAGAACAGAGAATTGGTCAAGGTCATAGAAAACACACTTAGTTAAGAGTCCACAGTGTCAAAGGATGGGTTTAAAAACAGAAAAAAGAAGGGCTGGGATCAAAGCCTGAATGCTTTCACATAACTACACTGTAATGTTCTGAATTTCAGCTTTATAAAAACGCTAAACACTCACAGTCTGGAACAACTTGACTTATTTCACTCAACATTATGTTTCAAATATTTACTTATAATACTGTGGGCTTCTATCGTTTATTCTGTATATCTGTATAGTATAATGTTGGGAAAATATGTGGTTTGTTTTTTTGGGGGGGTCCAATCCTCTCCTGATGGACATCTGGTTTATTTAGTCTTTTCCTATTAGGAGAATAATGCTGCTTTAAACATGTCTAAATACGTCTCATGGTATACATGACCAAACATTTCATCAGGCATATACCTAGGCCAGGAGTGCTAGATCACAAGAAATATAAATGTTGAACTTTAAAAGATACTAAATTATTTTCCAAAATGGGTCTATTCCCACCAGCAGTGTATCCAGATCTCACATCCCTGCCAGTACATAGTAACCAATGGTAGAAAATGGTCTACGGGACTTCCCTGGGGGTCCAATGGTTAACACTCCACGCTTCCACTGCAGGGGGGCACAGGTTTCAATCCCTGGTTGGGAAACCGAGATCCCACAAGCCGCGTGGTGCGGCCCAAAAGAAAGAGAGAGAGAGAAAAGAAAGAAAATGGTCTACTATCTGTGGTCTTAGTTTGCATTTTCCTGATTACTTCTTCTGTCTATTCAGGCTTTAAGCCCATTTTTGCATTAATTTGTATTGTTCTCCTTGATTTCAGGAGTTCTTTATATATTCTGGTTATCAATTCGTTGGCATTTTCCATCTTGAAAATATTATCTCCCATTCGGTGGCTTAATCCTTTTACTTTCTTGTATATTTCACACACACACAAAAATGTAAAGATAAACAGATCTACTCTTTTCTTAATTAACTCAGAAAATCCCAATAACCCTCAAGTTAGTGTCTGTAATCTACTTAACCACTGTAGTTTTAAGTGAGCAAAACCTAAACAATTCTAAAATCCCATTTCGATCTAGGCTTTAGCAGTACCCATGACTACACCTGAAAATCTATTTGGTATTTCCAATTTTTCCCTTTTCAAAAACAAAAACAATTTCACACACCCAAAAAGATGTATTTTACCCTCTTGTCCCACCTAGCTTAGGAGACTGGGAGAAGGTTGTTTTTTGGCAAAAGAAATTAATGATAACAGCCAATTGAGGGGCAATTCTGGAAAAACTAGGGTATGACAAAATATCAACTCTGCTTGGAAGCTAGCGCTAAAAGCACACTAGTCCTTACGATATATAAGTAAATAGGAGAAACTGGAAGCTATCTCTGGTTGTGTGCCACTTAACAGAGTTCAAACCAACCTGATCACTGCCCCACCCAACCCCCCCAAATTAAGAAGCACCTTGTTATTTTAAAGACATAGTGACACATAACCTGTAAGATTAGTTCTGTAAATGACCTAAATTTTAAAACATGATAAAAACTTTTAAATATCAAGATAAATAGTACTTAACCAAAGGAAAAAATTTATTCTTCAAGTATCTGATGACAGTACCTCATCCTGACATGAGCGGATATCTGCATTGATGATGGAGAGAACACCCATGGACAATTAAGGGAAGAACCTTGGGTGCACAGAGCTAGGCACCTGACCCCACTGAATAGGACTACTACTTACTGCAGTCTAAAGTACACTAAGCTCTTTAGAACACTCCACAAACCCCATCCTGTTCTCTGTTCACAATGGAAACATCCATCAACTTGCTTCCCTTATTTCTTTCCTAAGGCACTTACCTGTCCCTTAAACGCATCGATGATAAACTGCAAAGATTGGGGTTGCACACATTCAATGCATTTCTGAACCACGTGATTGCCATTCTGGTCTTTCACACACTTCAGGACATGGCCATCTAGCTCCCGAACCATCTCATTCTATTGGAGACAAGGAAAGAAAGCACCACCAGAATCACAGAGAGCAAACACCTGGACGGTCAACGTTCTCCTCACCAAACACAAAAGCACTGATCAGGGAATCTGTGACAATTAAAGTGGGACAACTCAGCTGTGGCACTCTGACAACCTGGTAACAAACGAAGACTGGAGTTTTTTCACGTGTTAACAAACTTCCTATAATAATAACCAGTCTTTTTTTTTTTTGATTCTTTTCTTTTTTTTAAAAAAAATTATTTATTTTTGGCTGCACTGGGTCTTTGTTGTTGCATGGGGGCTTTCTCTAGTTGCAGAGAGGGGGGCTACTCTTCGTTGCGGTGTGTGGGCTTCTCATTGCAGTGGCTTCTTTTGGTGCGAGCACAGGCTCTAGGCGCACGGGCTTCAGTAGTTGTGGCTCGCGGGCTCTAAAGCTCAGGCTCAGTAGTTGTGGCACGTGGGCTTAGTTGCTCCACGGCATGTGGGATCTTCCCAGACCAGGGCTCGAACCCGTGTCTCCTGCATTGGCAGGTGGATTCTTAACCACTGTGCCACTGGGGAAGCCCAATAATAACCAGTCTTAAGAAAGTTCTCTAACTTGCAAAAGACCTGTCTGGGAGTTACCAAAAAAGTGCAGTCATCTTCAAATTATAAACGAGCCGATATCAAATCAACTACACTGTATTAGAGAATTTCACATACAATTCATCATGTTTTCACCATGAGAACCCTGTAAAGTACATATTACTAAAAATGAGAGTAGTTAATCTAGAGCTTACTCTAGGCTAAGTAGACCTCTAAATGCTTAACATGCTTCGACTCACAATCTGCCTCACAATCCTATGCAGTAGACACTATTACAGAGGAGGAAATCAAGGCACAGACAAATTAGCTGACTTGTTAAAAATCACAGACCTAGACTTGCTCCTATTCAAACCCAAGCAATCTGATTCCTGTGTGTGGCAAAACAGACCATGTCAGCAAACCACCTGTCAAATATTACCCTGCACACCTTCCTCCACCCATATATGTGAATATATGAAGATACTGAGTCTGAGAGGGGTTAAGCAATGTATTAAAACTACAGACAGTGACTGAATCAGAATTCTAGCCCAGTCTGTGGCTCCAAAATGATCTTCCCATCAGGCCAGACTGACTGCAATGTCAGCTGGAGCAATACTCTCAGTTCATGAAATGTGTCCAAACTCAGGGAAATACAGAAGGCCAGGGACTTCCCTGGTGGTGCAGTGGTTAAGAATCCGCCTGCCAATGCAGAGGACATGGGTTTGAGCCCTGGTCTGGGAAGATCCCACATGCCGTGGAGCAAATAATCCCGTGCGCCATAACTACTGAGCCTGAGCTCTAGAGCCCGCGAGCCACAACTACCGAAGCCCATGCGCCTAGAGCCCGTGCTCTGAAACGAGAAGCCACTGCAATGAGAAGCCCACACACCGCAAAGAAGAGTAGCCCCCGCTCGCCACAATTAGAGAAAGCCCGTGTGCAGCAGTGAATACCCAATGCAGCCAAAAATAAATAATTTTTTTTAAAAAAAAAAGGCCAGACAATGAGTAAGTGACTCTGTGTGTGTGTGTGTGTGTGTGTGTGTGTAGGTGCGTTGGGATTTTGACTGGACCCCATCCCCAAACTTGCTGCCTCAGGTCTCAGGCATACTTAAGCTGAATACCTGTACCACGGCTGGGCCCTGGTACTTGCAGCCCAATTTCCTTGCTATATACAACCTCTGTATATTAGTTCCGGTGTGCTGACTCCATATTTATGGTAGAAGACTACAAGCCAGTTTATAATGGTGACATTTGTGAATGCAATGTCTTAAATCCCTGAGATGTTAAGCATGTCAAAGCAACTAAACGATTTTCTAATTAAAGAAATTCAAGACTACAAGGCCAGGGACTAAACAAGCAAAACACAAGAGACTCAGGAAAGTTTCCTGAAGCAATTAATCAAATGTCAGAAAAGAATAATTTACTACGGAAATATAATTATAGGAATGATAAATAGAGAAGGACGCCTATATAAAGATAAACACAAGGGACACTTCTAATAATCAAAATGAAGGAGAGGGGGCTTCCCTGAACATTTTCTTGAGCCCAAAGAGGTAAAAACTCCACTGGAGATGAGTTTATTTCAGCTAAAATACACTTACATCTGGAAAAGAGTAAATTATTCATACCAGGAGCAGTAGTTTAGACCCAGAACAAGAATCACAGAGAAACCAGACCAGGAAAAGATATGCAGGAATAGCAGGTAGAAAGAACAATTGCCAGGGGGAAAGGAAAGGGGGGTAAAAACTACTACAATGTAGCCATTGGATCAGAAAAACAAAAAACAAAAAAACAGGAAAATCTGGAGAAAAAAATCAACAATTTATCATAATCCTGGGAGAGGGCAAAGATGGGGAAAATACCTGGGAAACCGTAATTTCCTGCTTGCTTTCAGTAAGCGGGCATTATGGTCAAAAGAGGAAAAAAATTTGCATGTTCAAATCAAACAAGAAAATTAAAGAGGAAAGATTCAGCCATCAAATTTTCATCCCTCAACATCCCAGGGAAAATTAAAACTGACAATGATCTGAACATTAAAAGAAAACAAACTAGTAGCTTCACCCCTGCTTCTAATTACTCACACACAGCACCCCTATTACTGCTGTATCTCCAGTACCGGCACTAAATGAATGAACTCCCAACCTGCCATGTGTCTCCAACATTCCCTCTGCCTTCACCAGCGTCCCGACATGCCTATCTGAGTCTCACGGCTTAAGGACTTTGGACTCCCCAGCCTTCAATTGCCATGGCTGACACCGGCGCAGCATTCTGTTGTGTTTTGTTTTGAACTGGAAGTGGTGGGTGCCTCGTCTGGCTCAGAACTTGAGTCCATAACAAAGATTCTCATTACTGAACTTTGTTCTCAGAGAGGGCAAGTGGCTCATCATTGCCAGACCACGGCCATCCCCTCCATCGAGAAGGGCTGAGTGAGTTCGGAGCCCAAAGGCTGAGGGTTCAGATCAGCAGCACCTGAAGGCTCACGGCACTGCCTAGCGCAGACACAGCGCGGCACACCTGCCTGTGGGCTGGTCAGGCTTCCCGGGCCTCGTGGTCTGCGTGGGGCCCATTGGACCTGCTCTGAGGCCATCGGCCTCTTCACGTGCTTTCTGTGCCAGCTCCCACTCACAGCACCCAAAGAGTTCAGATTTCTGTCCCTTTTTTCCTAACTCCTCTGCAGCCCAGACTTCTCCTCCTGCAAAGCCTCCCCTCAAAGCCTCGGGCACGTGCTCTCACGTCTCACCACTGCTTCCCGTCACCCTTCCCCACGCGTGCTCCGTGGGCAGGGCTCAGTCTCGGCCATCTCTGTGCTGATGTCTGGCACACAGTGGGCACCAGGTCAACGCGCCAGGCCAGGTGCTGCCCTGGGCAGGCGCTCATTCAGTAAACAGTGGTGGAATGAATGAATAAGAGGGTGCAAGTGAAGAAAACTGGAAGGTGGGTTGGAAAAAAGTTTTGTCTGTTGGGTGGTCAGTTCAGGTAGAAGAAAAGGACCACCTTACCTGCTTCAACTCTTGCCAAACAAAACCCCACCTCTAAAATCACACCTACTAAAGACTACGGTCTGGTCAAAGGGAAAAGTGTTTGAAACCACTGGTTTTAACACAAGACACTTGATCCACTATAAACTTACAAAATTAATTGCACAGTCCATGCCTGCCATGCACAGAAGGTAGCCACAAGCACCAAAGAAAAACTGTGAAAGAAAACTAAAGACTGACAAACTTACGAGGTTCACTACATGTACCATGAAGAAACATCAAACACCAAGAGAAAAGTTAAAGGGGAAACTTACAATTACCTGCTGGTCTGAGGGAATAAACTCAAGAGCTTTCTGGATAACACGGCAGCCATACATCTGCAGTGCCAGTGACAGGACATGGCCTCGAATCCGTTCAGCCAAAGCCAGCTTCTGTTCAAGGCTGCCAAACTAGACATAATGTGTGGGTGAACACCATTACTTAGGTAGAAAGAAAGAAACCAGAGAAAGCAAAGCATTCATTATTCTGTATCAACCATTGGCATACCTCTTTTAGCCCTGTATTCTATGATAAACTAAACCTTTTATTTAAAAAGCCTTTGTTTCTTCAAACCAGTGGTTATCAGCCTCTGATTATGAGGAACTCTTTAATGTTAAAAAACTTCTCAGATATCCAACTGGAGTGGTTTCACTACTAGTATCTGCTAAACAAATAGGCAATTCCTCAAAGCTGTCCTTAACTCATCAATACTATTAAATATACCTATATGTCCAAGAGCATTTACATTTATTCTTAAAACAATAGTACATGTGGAAGACATTGTTTATTACGGCTTTAGACAATGTCTGGGGAAGATTCAAGAACTTCTTGCAACAAATCTACATCACTTCAGTTGTCTGAGCCTTATAAGCTGAAAACAAGTTCTTCTTTCATCTCTATGAAGTTTAAGCCAAAGCACACATGCACACTGCTCTGAATATACTGTTCTATATTACTATAAGAATTGATAATGTCTATTTATACAAGTCAACAGAATAGGGGGAAAGTTAGTAAAATCAAGGGGTATGACAGCACAATGTTAAAACTCTTCCTAGAATGTTTCTCCATCCCTGGCTTTTTATTTTCATTTGAATAGCATGTGAGACTGGAAGAGACTTTATGAATAAGGCTGCCCAACCCACTCATTTCCCATACAAGAGAACTGAAGTCCAGGGACATTCTCTAAGTCAGAGAAGTTCTCTAGCTTGTCCCAAAATCATACTGCTATAACCCACTGTTCATTCAGCCACCCCTAGCTGCATTAACCTCTGGAGCTGGAGATCTCTCTATTTTTATATCTGTGACAAAACGGCATTCGAAAGTCAAAATTACAAGAGCCGTGTTTAGGCTGATATCTTAATCCGTAGCTGGAGAATTCAGAGTCAAAGAACTTAGGTCTTAATGAGAAAAGCTGGGAAGATAGAGGCTGTGAGTGAGCCATTTTTTTAATCTTCACACAAACCAAACAAAGTAAGATGTAAGAAGTTTACAAATTTCTTTTGTTGGGGGGCAGGTAATGTGCAGAGTTGCAGCATTTTCCCCCTGTACCAGATGTTTCATCTCAATGCTTCACTCCTTTCTGGATTTATAATGGGGTTGTTGATACCAGTACACCACAGCTACAATGATTAGCAAAAAATCCCTGCGTTTCTGACATTTTAGTTTAGAAGAGGAAATAGACATTAATCCAACCATCTCGTTAATCCTTTCCAAGGAAAATGATAACAAGAGTGGACATTGTCCACATTAATGAAGGAACAATAAGGAACCAAGGCTGAAGGATCACCCAAGAAGCAGCATTTAACAATCCTCATGACTGTGGTTTATGATGAAAAACACCAGAGTTGGTGTTCAAAGATAATTCTCTAGGAATCCATTTTTAAAAATTCATTTTCAGAACTTTACTGTGGTCCTGCTAAAATTATCTTACAAGGATTTTTCCTCCAAAAATGACACTTTTAGTGAAACTATTTTAGCAATCAGAAATATTGTGCGGGATCCTAAATGGGGAGAATGGTCCTACAAACACATTTCTAAAATACACTAGCATCATCTGCTTGGGTATTTAAATGATGCACTACTGCTAATGAATTGGAGAAACATTTAAATGTGCCTCAAAAAGACCACTCACGCTTCATTTTGAGGACTGGAATGAAATTGCAATTCTAAAAACAGCTAATGAAAATCAAAATGCTATGGAGACTGTCTAAAGTCAAAGGACAGAAAGAACAAAGGCTTACTTCAAAGAACTTCTGAATGACGTAATTTCCAAATACATCCACCATAAGCTGGTAAGCGGCCTGAAGGATTTCATTGAAGACAAGCTGGCGCTCAGCTGGTGTGGCACGCTCAAGTTTCAGCTGAATGAATCTGAAGTACATAGTAAAAAGGGCAATCACAGCATTTTAGGAAGACTTGGAAAGTATATAAAGATTAACTCACTTTATATAATGGAAACTAAATATATGTGTGTACATGTGCATATACACAGAGGCACAACAGTGTTATTTAAATAAATCACTTGAGCTCACTTCAAATTGAAGAATTACTGAAAAGGAAAAAAAAGTTATATTGTGAAGTATCCCCTAATTTAACTGAGCTTTTAGAAGTATATTTAAATTTTAGTATACTTCATTACAACAGGACATGTATTTATGTGTGGGACTGAGAGGGAGCTGAAAAGGGGGCGCAGGAAAAGAGAGAAGAGGGTAAAAACAGGCACAACACAGGGAGAACGCTACCGGACTTTTTCTTTTAGGAACCAGTCCAACATCAATAAACTCAAAGCCTATGGTCCTTATTATAGTCTTTAACTCACATTCATATGAAGCAGTACATATTTATTAATGATGTGGAACAGTTGTCATCTATGTGCAGTCTCTTTCTAAAGTAGTAGCTATTCAGTTTGCCTTTTTTAGCTCAGGTGACTATATCAGAAAAACCATGTTCTTCTCCCAACCTGGCCTTTAGGATCTAAATATGAGAAATCCTTGCCCAGTAGTAGCAAGCTGGCAGAACTTAAAGAGGAGGTAGGTTCTTTGGGAGTTGTTTTGGTGGAACTGTCAGAGAGAAAGAAAGAGAAAGGGAGAGAGAAGGATGGATGATGTCACCATAAATCTGCTTTTTTCTGAGGACCAGGGTCCCTTTCTGTGAAGTCCATTGGAACAGGGAGTGGTAACCAAAGCTAAATTCTGTGTTTTATAATAGCATCTTCTAACCTCTGTGCAGACTCTCACTTCTACAGAATATGGAACAACAAAGAAAAGTGGTGGCACCATCTTACTCCTGAGCCGAGATCCAAATTTGCATTTGAATAGTGTCTCTTTGAGAGCAAGATTCTTAATAGCGATTCAAGTAGCAAAAGTGTACACATGTCTTTGTGTTAGTGTTTCTGTATTTCTTAAACTGCAGACATTCTGGGAGGTTCTCATGAACAAAGGAACACCAGACTAATCTTTCAGAAAGGTAAAAAGGTTTGTTTCAGCATGTGATCCAGATTACTAAATGGCTACTCTCCATCACTTGTATATCTGCTGACTCTCATAGCCACATCCCTCTGAAATAAGTAACAGGAAGCGTACTAAAAAGCAAACTTTGTTTCAATTATTATATGGCAATTTACTTAATGTATACCTTATCTGAAGCATGGAATTTAAGGCATTAAGAGTTCAGTTACCTTAAGTGGCAAAGCCAAGTCCTCACCTGGACCCATGCTGGTCTTGGGAAAACTCCATTATATGCCCAGCAATCTCCCGCAGTTGTAAATTGGGATACCGGTTATTTCGAAAATCTTCCAAAAGCCTGCTCCTGCCAGAGGGCATGACATCAGACATTCCATATCGCAAACGGGAAGAGGAAAAAAGGGTGCTGCTGGGGCTGAAGAGGCTGGAGGCACTGCTCGCACTGCGGTACTTGGCTTCAGCGCCTGGAGCAGCAGAGATGTATCTTCCACTGCCATTTGTGAGTCCTCCTGTTGGTTACAGAACAGGAGAACTCAAGACTCATTCTTAACGAACTTTATTCAAGAGAGGAAAAAGCATCCTATAAATGAAATCCTGCATCACCTCTGATTTCTTTTCAATTCTGCTGCTTTCGTGTTAAGATTCAATTCTATTAGTGCCACGACTTTCATAAGCCAAACTCACCAAGCTGGAAGAAAACTTTTGCACAAAAATTGAGAGGGGAATGCTGTTAACCATTGATAGGAGACTGCTAGCAATAATGGAGCAATGGTTAGTATAGCCCTTAGTAAATAAAATGAGGAAAGGTCCTGCTGTGTGAACCAGCACCTGAACACCAGGATCAGAAAAGACAAAATGCACAGAAACTTCAGTGGTTTTCCACTCTGATCTCTGTGGAGAGTCCTGCCATCAGTGGATAATCCCCACTCCCATCTGAAACCCTCCCTTAAAAAAAAAAAAAAATCTGTTTTTTTTTTTTTAGGGTACCCAGATTAGTCTGTTTTATATAGTGGACCTCCCAAAAAAGCTTTGCAGGCATGGTTTTGCCACTAAATAGAAGTCTGAAAATCACTAAGGCAACCAAGGCCAAGGATTAGACATAAGGGATAGAAAAAAAGGACGTGTGCTTTGAAATGGAAGGTTTTCCAGTTCTTCACCAGGAATGGACAGCATCTAACTCCTTCTACTGGAACAGAGCCTGAAGTGACTGCAGTAGCAACAACTTTCAGGCTACCGATATTGCCGTTTTGACTGCTGACAAGGGAATAATCATTGTGAATCCGAGACACATAAAACAGAGATAAGACTGAAATGCCTATCAAAAGATAAAACAGAATTAAAAAATTATGAGTATATATTTTCAATATATTTTTTTTACAACAGAGGGTTTCTTTTTAAACTTTAGATTGTACTATAAAAAGGATGTGAAGCCCTTTTTCTGTTTTTTCCCCCATTCCTACTTTGCAAAGTAGATAAGAAATACCAGTTAAACCACGAAGAGCGTAGGTAAATAACAATTCAGGAGCCATGAGAAAAGTCACCCAACATGAACTGCCTGTTAACTTCTACAGAGCTTTAGTGAATGTCTGGTCTGGAGTTTAATGGTAGCTACAAAAAGATACTCAGCTTGGATTTCTCCACAAAATTCCAGGGCCCAGTTTCAAAGGTCTGGGTCTCAATGAAAACAGTGGAACCAAAAGGAAATGGCTCAACATTAAATTTTGTTTAAATAGATAAATAAAAATAAAAGCTACTTGCTGAGCATTTGTCCTATGCCAGGCTCTATGCTAGAAGTATTTCATATCCACTTTCTATCAAATTCTCACTGGCATTATGGAAAGGGAGTTTTTAATTCCCATTTATGTAACAGAAAATTAAGGCCCAAAGAGGTGAAATGCTTGTCCAAAGATACAAAACCCAAAATTATCATGGCCAGAATCTGTCACTGCCCTTACAACTACACGAGACTCATTTTCAGACTCAGTTATATAATTTTCTTGTTCTAAACCAGCGGTCCCCAACCTTTTTGGCACCAGGGACAGGTTTCGTGGAAGACAATTTTTCCATGGACGGGGCGGCGGGGGGTGGGGGGGGCAGGATGGTTCAGGCGGTGATGCAAGTGACGGAGAGGGACGTGGAGCGGCAGATGCAGCTTCACTCGCTTTGCCCGCCACTCACCTCCTGCTGTGCAGCCCAGTTCCTAACAGGCTGCCAACCCTGTTCTAAAGGACATTGTTTTTCTTGTCAAAATTCCATAATATTTCTTAACCCAAAGGAAAACATTTCTTTAAGGAAAGGAGAGAGGAGGTTTACAAGAAAAGAGAATAGTAGCCATATGGCTGCTCTTTATTCCATTTCAAAAACAATTCTTTCTACCCTGGCTTGAGACAGGGGACAAACAGGCAAAGAGGTGGTAATCAGGTAAGTCAGCAGGTACTGGGAGAGTGTGGTTAAGAAGAAGGAACAGCATGAACATACAAAGTTTTGAAAACAATTTAAAAGGTTAAGAACCTGGTCACTAACAAAGGCACTTAGGGAAAAGCAACATATCAACAGAGAAACAATCAAACTCTTAAAAGGCCTGACAAACATCCAAATTAACATGCAAGGTAGGAGACAACAGCATTCTGCCATGGAATGTGCATCTCTGTAAATAAACTCTCTTTCACTTAAAAAAAATAAACATGGAAGGTGGCCAGGTCCCTGATGACAAGGCTGAATGACAGGAACCAACCCTGAGCACTGCCGTACCCCTAAACTTCCAGTTATACGAGCCAACAAATGAACTTATTGTTTAAGCCACTATTCGATGGATTTTCTGTTACTGTGGCCAAAAGCATACTGACTAATCCATAACATAAATGGCTGGAGTGACTACTGGGTAGATTTATACACCTGCCCTGAAGTTTTGATTTTTGGCTTTGGTGTCTTTGGATGCCAGACAGGATACACAGACACACATATACACACACAGCTTTTATTATTGAGAAAGGAAGTATACAAATCTGAAAAAGAAAATAAATTTCTCCAGGTACTATATTATAAATGGCAAACTAACAGTCAACAGGAGTATTTTGCTCAGGCCAAATAATTTTCTTTAAACATTAAACCAACGGTTAAAGTAAATTTTTGCTTAAAAATGTGGTTTTCTGGTTGTTTTTCAAAAGGTACCTGGCAAATAGTAGACCATCATTATTTGTGGACTGCAGCTCCTTTATATGGGGAATATGCAGAAAGGTGTTTTCCAGTTCACTATAGTTTACACACCTACATGTGCTAATACCCAAATTCCTATCCCCTGGAGATGGCCCCTGAAAGTGTTTGAATTTTAACCTCATTTTTAAAGGAACATTTCACGTAGGCTCTTTAAGCCTCCTAGTGATTTCACAAAGTTTTTCTATAATATTTTGACAGTAGTGGATTTCACAGAGCTCTGTCCTATGACAACATTTCCACAGAAGTCAAAGGCTTAAATGTTTTGTGTATGTGCAGGTTTCCCACTCCACATGTAAAGAGCCTCACCATTCCACCCTAACAACAAGCAAAAGCTGAAAAATCAACAATTCTTCTTAGATCCACAAGAGAGAGGAAGACAGAGCAAACGACTGTCCCCAAGACTGGAGAGACAGACATACAGGTCACCACAGCTAACCAGACCAGGGACTCAAGTGGACACCACTGCCTGAACCAGTACCAGACTAGGAAAACCTGAACTGTAACTGACAAATTAAGAGGCTCAGTGTGGATGACCCTGAAATACACAACTCCAGCCTACTCAAACTATCCTGTTCCACTAAAGGGAGGAGGAAAAAAACTAAGAAACACTTGTGAAGTTGACAGTCCAGAGGCACCGGCTCACTAAAAGACTGAGACCTAATCATAGGTCTATAGAACATTTTCCCTCCCTCCACACCTCACCACCACATCACTAAAAACCTATTTACAGCAGTTCCTTTCACTCGATGTACCAGGCATGGCTATCAAAGATAAACTGCAGGGCATATCAAAAGGCAAAAAATAAAATTTGAAGAGGAACATCAGGAACATACATGGCAGGGATGTTGAAATTATCAGACTGGGAATTTAAAACAATTATGATTAATATGCTAAGGGCTCTAAAGGATAAAGTAGACAGCATGCAAGAATAGACAGGCAATGTAAGCAGAGATGGAAATCCTAAGAAAGAACCAAAAAGAAATATTAGAGACAAAAAACACTATAACCAAAATGAAGAATGCCTCTGACGGGCTTATTAACAAACTGGACACAGATGAAGAAAGAATCTCTGAGCTAGAGGATCTATCAACAGATTCCTCAAAAACCAAAAAGGAAAGAGAACAAAGACTGGCGAAAAACAAAATCCAAGGACTGTGGGGCAACTACTACAAAGTTGTAACATACACATAACTGGAATACCAGAAGGAGAAGGAGGAGAGAAAGGAACAGAGGGAATATCTGCAACAATAATGACTAAGGATTTCTCTAATGCCAGACACCAACCAGCAGATCCAGGAAGTGCAGGGAACACCAAGCAAGATAAAGACCAAAAAAACTACTCCTCCAACTATCATTTTCAAATTATAGAAAATCAAAGATACAGAAAAAATACTAAAAGAAGCCACAGGGGGGAAAACACCCCACCTACGAGGAGCAAAGGTAAGAATTACACCCAACTTCTCCTCAAAAAGTATGCAATCAAGAAGAGAAGACTGTAAGTTTTGAGAGGAAAAAACCCACCAACCTAGAATTCTGTATCCTGCAAAATTATCCTTCACAAATGAAGGAAAAATAAAGACTTTCTCAGGCAAACAAAAATTGATGAAATTTGTTGCCAGTAGATGTGACTTGCAAGAAATGTCAAAAGAAGTTCTTCAGAGAGAAATATAAATAATACAGGCCAGAAACTGATCTATATAATGAAAGGAAGAGCATCAAAAAAGGAATAAGTAAAATAAAAACTTTTATTTACCTTATTCTTCATTGATCTGACAACAGTTTGTTCAAATAATAGCAACAATGTATTCAATTATGTATGCTTATGTTTATATCATATACATATATATACACACATATGCTTTATATAGCTGAAATGAATGACAGCAATGACACAAAGGATGGGAGGAAAAGGTTAAGATTATTTTGTTATTTTAAGGTCCTCACACTACATGTGAAGTCGTATAGTCTTATTTGAAAGTGGACCTGGATTAATTGTAAATGTATAATGATCCTAGGGCAACACTAGAAAAAAAAAAAAGTAGTAGTATAACTGATAGGTTAAGAAAGGAAATAAAATGGAATCATATAAAATGCTCAATTAAAGCCACAAAAGGCAGAAAAAGAGCAGAAGACAGAAACAAAGAAAAAAAATAGAAGACAACAGATATGGTAAATATTAACCCAACTATATCAATAATCACTTTGAATGTCAATGGTCTAAATGAACCAATTAAAGAGATTGTCAGAGTGGATCAAAAAATGTAGTCCAGGGGCTTCCCTGGTGGCACAGTGGTTAAGAATCCACCTGCCAATGCAGGGGACGTGGGTTCGAGCCCTGGTCTGGGAAGATCCCACATGCCGCATAGCAACTAAGCCTGTGAGCCATAACTACTGAGCCTGCGCTCTAGAGCCCGCGAGCCACAACTACTGAGCCCTTGTGTCACAACTACTGAAGCCCGTGTGCCTAGAGCCTGTGCTCCGCAACAAGAGAAGCCACCGCAATGAGAAGCCCACACACCACAAGGAAGAGTAGCCCCCACTCGCCACAACTACAGAAAGCCCGTGAACAGCAACTAACACCCAACACAGCCAAAAATAAATAAATTTATTTTTAAAAATGTAATCCGACTATATGCTGTCTACAAGAAACTCACTTTAAAAATAAAGACACATACAGATTAACAGTAAATGGACGGACAAAAGTATACCACGCTTAAATTAAGATGTGCTTCAGTTACTTTATACAAAGGGTTTTCTAGTATTTCTAGCCATCTAGTATTCCATCCTTTTCCTATGTGGAATGTTTTCATTCATCTTGTTTTGCTTTCTGTACTCAGAGATTTAGTAGATGCCTAATGGGCAAAGTCCTGCGTTCTTTGCCTTTTAAAGAAAAATTCCAAAGGTGCCCAACATCTGGCTCTGTATTTATTACAGGCGGAGGCAATGTTGCTCACCAAAGTGTTTATAAAAAGTTCTCCCCAATCCACTCCCTAATATCACAGCCAGGTAGCCCTAAATGAAAATAAGCCTAAGAGTAACTGTCTTTAGTGCGTAATACTGAATCCTAACTAAGTTGATTTTCACATGGTTTGTTTTACAGATGACAAGTCACCTTCAGAGAACCAGGTGTCACAAAACACTACATTTCCATTTAGAACAGAGAAGTGCCTAAAGGGGCACACATGACTAGTAAACAACCGGAAATTAATACAGGTTGCTGAACAATAAATTAGAAACAGCTACTGCAGTTCAGGCAGGGACAGAGAAAACCATTTTGTTTGATCTTTGCTTTTCTTAAAGGACTAAGGGCACATACAACCTTGAATTTAAAGGACAGGAAGAATTTATTTGAAGAAGATAGGAATTCTACCATGATGATAAAACTAAATGCTTGCAAGCAACAAACAATCCAAAACAAAACTAGAATTCCATTCAAGAAAAATAAAATATACACTAACTAGTTTAACAAAAGACATTTAAGACCTACACACTAAAAATTTCAAAACTTTGCTGGGGAAAACGGTGCATGCAAAAAGATGAACCATCACCTCATGCAATACACAAAATTAATTCAAAATAGATCAAAGACTTTAAGAGCTAAAACAATAAAATTTTTAGAACGAAACACAGGAGAAAATCTTTAAGACCTTGAGTTGGGCAAAGATTTCTATACCAGAAAGCATGATAAACTGGACCTCATCAAAATTAAAACTACTGCACTTCAAAAACATCCATTTAAAAATAAAGGGCCTCCCTGGTGGCGCAGTGGTTGAGAGTCCGCCTGCCGATGCAGGGGACACGGGTTCGTGCCCCGGTCCGGGAGGATCCCACATGCCGCGGAGCGGCTGGGCCCGTGAGCCATGGCCTCTGAGCCTGCGCGTCCGGAGCCTGTGCTCCACAACGGGAGAGGCCACAACAGTGAGAGGCCCGCGTACTGCAAAAAAAAAAAAAAAAAAAAAAAAAGATACATATATTAAAAAAAAAAAAAACAGAAGTTTGGGGACTTCCCTGGTGGTGCAGTGGTTAAGGATCTGCCTGCCAATGCAGGGGACACGGGTTCGAGCCCTGGTCTGGGAAGATCCCTCATACCGCGGAGCAAATAAGCCCATGTGCCACAACTACTGAGCCTGCTCTCTAGAGCCCACGAGCCACAACGAGAAGCCTGCGCACCACAACAAAGAGTAGCCCCCGCTCGCTGCAACTAGAGAAAGGCCGTGTACAGCAACAAAGACCCAACACAGCCAAAAATAAATTAATTAATTTTAAAAAATAGAAGTTTGATCTTTAAACAAGTAATGAAAAAAGCATTGAAGAGTCTATAGTAGGCACTCAACAAGTGATTGTTGAATAAATAATGAGAAAAATAACTCTGCAGGCACTGATGTTTTTTACAGTGCCCTAACACGTGTCTGTCTACTGGGAGGAAGTGTGAAAACGATATCATGGAGAAAAGATCCACACTGGGATAACAGAGATATAGGCTGGAGTGTGCACTCAAACACTTACTAGCTATGGGGTATCACGAAAGTCATTAAACCATGCTGAGTTTAAGTTTCCCTGTGTAGAGCAGAGTTACTTGAGTATTTAACACAATGAATGAACACAATGAATGAATGCTTACTTAGTATGGCTGTTAGTGATCCAAGAACTGATAGCCGGTGGCAGCAGTGTAGTATCAATAGTAGAAGCTATATTAGGAATGGCCCAATATATATTTGGTAAAGAAATGTTACATTTCCTTGGTGAAAAATGGTAAATAGACTTATTGAGGTGATCACTTTGTAATAGTTAAGAATAAAGCATACACGAACCCTTTTCTCAAGGAAACAGACTGAGCTGAGGCAAAGCACTACCAATCAAGACACAAAGTTTCTCAGGAATGGCATGTATGATTAACGTGGTACATGCAGCAATGGAAATCCAATGGAAATACATACATCTAAAGTGCTTAAACAAAGTAAAAAAATTTTTAAGGGAAGGTATGTTAAAAATAAAACCAGGCAGACAGCAAGAGTCATTAAAATAAGAAATAACTCGCACCAATAGTTAGTTCCTTCTCCACAGGGGAAACGTAAATTAAGGAGAAGGAGGTATTTTATTAAATTGTTGATATATTGGAAAGAGGAAAGGCACCATGCATGCAAGTAATGTTTCCAGCTCCATTTTCAAACACCAAGAGCCATAGCATTTGGTTCAGAGGTTGATACAGTCCACAGGACAAATCTGGCCTGCCACCTATTTTTGTAAATAAAGTTTTATTGAAAGATAGCTGCACATTCTTTTACATTTTGCCTGTGGCTGCTTTCACACTTCTACAGCAGAGCTGAACACTGACTACATAGACCATCTGACCTGTAAGCCTAAAATATCTACTATCTGGCTCTTTACAAAAAACTTCTTGCAGATTTAATTTGTTTACTACTCAGTATATGTTAACACAGTTCAAATGTTTAAACCAAGGAATTAAAGGTACGATTTCTGGATCTGATAACGCACTGGTTTAAAAGCTATCCTGGGTACATTATGTGACAGGATATACACTGACACTACATGCTTTGGAGTCAAAAAGGTTTTGACTCTAAATCCGTTCAGATATGAGAAGACCTAGCAAGATATTTAACTCAGTTTCCTCACTTCTGTATCATAGACATAATACCATATCTTCCAGAGTGATATGTACAGCACCCAAAACCGTTAACAGTAGCCACTAATAGCTATTCCATAAATGTTAGTACCTTCCATCTACATACTAGACTGGGACTTTCATCTCCCCCTTATAAGTCTGCATTAACCCTCATTCTTTAAAGCCAGGCATCCTGTCACAAGGAAACACTGTTGTGCAATATACCCTATTCCTTATCTATCCGATATGGACTTACCAATCTGGAACGTCCCTACAACTTTTCTTAAGTAATGTCCATATACAACATGAGACAGTGAGCTTTACAACTACAGTTCTCATCATGTGAAATCTCAGGATACACACATACACTCTCTCTCTCTCACATTTCTATGTACATACATACATACATAGTTCTGCCTTAAAACTCATCTCTCAAACTCAGAGACAGCACTCTTAGTTCTAGAATAATAACTATATTATCCTGTCCCCTTCAAGACTTTTTTTGATTTTTATAATCATTTCCCAGTCTTTGTCTTTCCAAATAGAAGTACACTATTCGTTTTTAGTCAGTCCTCATTTCTGAGTCCAGAAAGCCACTTTTAATCTTGCCAGTTAAAAACAAAAAAAGGTCCATGTAAACTATGAACTTTGGATGATAATGATGTATCAATGTAGGTTCATCAATTGTAACCAAGGTACCACTCTAGTGGGGGATGTTGATAATGGGAGAAGCTATGCATGTGTGGGTCAGAGGGTGCAAGGGAAATCTCTGTACTCTCCCCTCAATTTTGCTATGAGCCTAAAACTGCTCTAAAAAATAAAATTTTAATTTAAAAAAAATAATAATAAATAGAAGATTTTAAAAATCAGAATCTTCCAGCAAAGTGGCCATACATGGTATTTCCCAGGACAGTACTGATTCAGGCCTGTCATCACAGAGTAATTATTAACAGCAACCCCATTAACTCTCAAAAGCATCCTGGGTTGCATGATAAATTATATGGTCACTGTACTTCTATGCCTCAGCTTTCCCCATCTAAGAAATAAATCAGTACTTCAAAATCCAAACTCGATAAATAACTAGAGGAAGGGAGTGCGTACCATCTTCCATCTCTTGAAAGATTTAAACATTTGCCACCCAAATTGTTAATACAAGTTTCTTTTCATTTTTATAACTGTCTGCTTACTATCCTCTTTTCCCTCCTCATTTTCCAGGATCTAAATGGTAACATTCTTTTAAACCCCACACATATAACAAGCTAAACACATAATTGGGAAATATACATCTATACTCATTAGCATACTATGTAGTTTAAGAATGTATATACAAATTTTTTTAAAGAATCTGACAAAATTTTTAAAACAAAATGCTTTATGTGAGAAAGTAAGATATTAAACATATACATGGGGGAGGGGAGGGGAGGGGAGTCTGAAAAACAAGGCTAAGTATTAACTGTGGTGATATTTCAGTGGTGATACGAGGTTAATACACTCTTTGTCTCTATTTTCCAGCTTTACTTAAAATGAATCTGTACTGTGTTTATACTGAAAGATTCTCACATGTAGCCAAAGATGTTCATACTAAAGCTGAAGTGAATATACAGGGGAGGCGCCCAAACTTGAATAAATCCCAAACTGCTGTGCTATCTAGGTACAGCCTAAATAACATGAGGTACCTTCAGGAAGGCACAGAACACCCAGGACACGTCTTAGGATAAAGGGATTGTCCTTTGCTTATGCAAAGTACTTCTAATGTCATCAGTGGCAAGAGATTTCTAGAGTTCAAGGTGGTGTTAGAGTAATGGTTCTTACCCAGGTTTAAGCTTGAAGAGGATCCATGTGAAGAGAGGGAAGGAGGTGGTGTCTGTGAATGTCCTGGTCCCTGACTAGGGAGAGGCATGCCCACGGGTCCAGGAGAGGAGGAAAAGCTAAGGCCGTTATAAAAACTGTGTCCAATGGGGGTCAAGCTGCTCGATGTCCTCTTATAAAGGTCACTGCTGCCAGTCAGGGAGTCACGGCGGGAGCCACTGCCAGTGTTGGAGTTTGCAACTAAAATGGAATTAAAACAATGCAGATAAGAACAGGCCTGTTCTTCGAAGAACAAGCCCAGTGACCTGTTCCTAACACTTTGATCCAGACTCCTTACCACCGCAAATTTGTCAGCAGAGACAGCCTAACTGTTTATGTGGCAGTTCTAGGGGCAGGTAAAGTAATAAAGAGGACATGGCTCAGGTTAACATGAAACTCTTTTTCAAACCATCACACGTATGCTAAATTTTCCTTCCTTTTGTGTCTCATATTATGGGGGTGAGGGTGGGTTAAAATCCTCTGATGGCCACATAAGTTATGGGAAAGGTGAAAGAAAATGGGCTAGAAAGAATGCCTTTCATCAACCCAAAGGTTCTAGTAGAAAAATGGAGTAGAAAAAAGATTTGTGAATGGGGTACTGCCCCACTACCCAAGACTTACATATGAAAGCCTGGTTTCTCAAAGGGCTCAATCAAGAGTTATTGCTAGCCCCCAGCTCCAACTTAAGACACTTTCTCTCAAATAAACCCTTCTGTTTTGAGATCACATTGTTTTACAAACACCGCAATTATCCCATCGTTTACCTTACTACTTTCCTGCTTTTTTCTCCCATCAAAACATTTAAAATATCTCAGTTTAATTCCTTCCTCCCACTTTTCCATAATATCCACCTTAATTCTTCTCAAGAGACTGGAGAAAACTCATGACTCTTTAAGGCCTGCAGATTGTGGAGTACACTACCCTATGATCTTTGGTAAGTCCTCCTCCCTTGGTTCTTAACATCGACATTTGTATAATTCCCTCCACATTCTTCCAATGCCTGCAAAAATCCTCAAGGATTTTCTAATCCTTGAAACAAACGGACTTTGAGAGTATAAATAAGTAGCAACGTGAATGTAAACCTGAAATAGGCCCCAAATGTGTAACTTGAATAGTCCATTATCTCAAACACATGTGGAACAGCTGGGTTCCCACGGGGCTCGGTCCAGATCTGCCTGTGGTATCTGTCCAGGGTTCCATGCATTGTCAGTGTTCCATAAAGATTGTAAAAATAATTAAAATTCAGTTTCAACAGCACATCAGTCTAATTTCTACCTGCTGTTCCAAACCCTCCAAGGGCTGATCCCAGAGTGGCGCCGAGAGAACTGCTACTTCCAAATCCCAAGGATGTGTTGGCAGGCTGGGCAGAGCCCTGGGAGAAGAGGGAGCTGCTCTGTGAATTGCTGCTCAGAGAGTTGTTGCCATAGAAAGAGCTGGATGCCAGGTTGTTACTGGGCTGCTGCTGGGGCTGGGGCTGAGGCTGCTGAGTTCCTAAAGGGCGAAATGGTCCATTTGTTGTTCCAGCAAGACCACCGGCTGCTCCATTTGCTGAAGCTGCAGCCGCTGCAACAGCTATGTAGAAGAAAGCAAACCATTTGGCTATGAAAGAGATTGGCCACATTTCCAAACTACATTGTTATCCTTTTGAAAACCTTTTAATGTTGCCATATTTTTTCAAAGCAGACACAAACCTTGTAAAGAACTATACAAATCTGTCTTTGATCCCTTCATCTGAAGCTTCTATTTTCTATTTCTACTTTCAATTCAAAGTCAAAATACCATTGAAGCCAAGTTCACTGTATTGACAGCTCTAGAGAGGCTATAGTTTAAAATAGAAATGGATATCAAAAAGTTGTATTTCAAATACAACTACTTCCTAAAATCTCAAGTTCTACAAATATCTACATTAAGGACATTTTTTTCCAGAACCAAATACTGAAGTCCCTCAAATTCCTAGGACACTTGAGCATGTTGCTCTCCCCTAGATGTCCCCACTGTTGCTCCCAAATTTATAATATATATGACTTAAAATAAAAACCTATTGCCCCACCCCCTCAAGCAAAAAACAAAAACAAAACAAATACCACATCATCTTAAAATAATGATATGAATTTCACGATATGAAGTGAAATTAGCCTTGGACTTCTGCCAACAGTGCCATTTTGTATGAGTAATCCAACTTCCTATGCTCACAGTAGAGCAGGTCCTTGCTGCTAACCAGCTGGTACATGCTGTCAACAGAATCAGAACCTGATCACTTGCTGCTTCTGATTCTCTCTTTGAAAAATTACAGGGTAGAATTCCTACACTGAGAATGTCAAAGTATATTTCAACACAGTTTAAGAATATCATCCATTGCCCCTTTTAGATCTGAGTGAGTCTACTAAGACGTAAGCTCACCTGCTTGTGCGGCTGAGGAGCTAATGATGACTGGGGCAGGAGCTACAAGTCGAACAGGAGCTCCAAGGCCGTTTCTCGCTCCTGCATTCACCACAAGGGCACCAGTTTGGTCATAGTAAGCAGCAGGAGCCAAGACTGGATAACCTGAGAATATTAAGTTAAGTACACATGAAACAGATAAGTACATATGAATCTAACAAATGTCTCCTGGGCACCAGAATATCTTATTGATAGACAGTTACAAACTCAGCATTGGGATCCTGGCTTCGCCACTTAAGGTAGCTGTACAACCCTGAATCTCTGGGTATCCTCATGAGGATAGTAATAATAACAGCCTCACAAAGTTCTTGTTAAGATTAAAAGATGAGTGTGAAAGATGTAACATGCTACCTGGCACAATAAGGGGTAGTGTTATTTATTATCCACCAAGTGTTAGGGAATTCGGTGGGATAGGGAATACCTGTGCTCTTCAAAGTGCTAACCACAGTTATCACCAGCAACCATACACTGACAATTTTTTTTATGTTTTCTTGCCTACACAAGTTAACAGTAGGTACAAATGATTCCAACAATCAAAGAACTTTCATACCACATAATCTAAGCACAAATATCCTACAAGTTAGCAGGGAAAACCTAGACAGGCTTCAATTAACAGGGTCTTTCAATATTCTATGAGATGGAATCTTCAAATCCTAT
Organism: Delphinus delphis; assembly: GCF_949987515.2. Taxonomy (NCBI): domain Eukaryota; kingdom Metazoa; phylum Chordata; class Mammalia; order Artiodactyla; family Delphinidae; genus Delphinus; species Delphinus delphis. Next base: position 24,183,152 of record NC_082683.1, read on the forward strand.
TGAGCCATAAGAGAAATTATAGGTGACTTCATAATAAAACATAAATGCTTAGTAATTAACAACATGCATGATGCAAGTTCAAGTTACTCAGTGAATTCATAAATAGATCAGTTGATTTAGGGATGTGCCATGGTAAGAACCCATAAACATATACTGAGGTCTCAGAAGGACCTGTTTCAAAGGAATAACCTCAGACTACATGCAATCCATGCAAAGAATAAGACCAGGAGACAGTGAGCTAAGAATAACCTATATTCAGGATATATATCAATCACAGATAGACAGCTACAAAGCACCTCTACTGTTGGTTCGAGAGAAATCCTAAAAATGTAAGGAGGACACTATCAAGGGATACTAGGAATGTCTTCCTAATAATACTATTCAAAGACATCAGCCTTGGAGTGACGCTGATGCAGTCTGGCCACTCTTTCCACTCTTAACACTGAGGGAGAAAACAGATCATCACCAAAGGAAAATAGCATACTCCAAGCTATGTGTGGAGGTTCACATATCTCCAACATTTAAGACTGAGACTGGCTCAGAACACTAGGTGCTCTCAGCAACGAACTATGGTCTAAGTGAGGGCAAGTGTATGTCATCCTCGCCAGTGCCAAGCGATGACAAGCCTAAGCAAGCCAAAAGTACTGCCCATTCTCTTCTGAATCTTCCCCAATAAGCAGACTTTTTCACCCTCAAATGATGAGGAACAACAATGCAGCCTCACCTGGCATGCCTGCAGCCAGTCCTTGTCCAAAAGCAAGGGCAGAATTCACTGCTGCAGCTGCCACTAGTGGATCTGCTTGCTGTCCCTGCTGGTTCTGATTTGGGGTCAAAGGACGCTGGCTGGCTCCTCCACGGAGAACCTGGGAGACAAAAATAAATCAACTACTTTCTTTTCATTGGAAACATCTAAGACCCGCCACATGCTTCAGTTGGATCAACTTTAAAACTGATGGTTGTTAACGATTTTTCTGATAATGGTTTTATGTGGCATGGCTGTTAGGATAAAAAAATCCATTAACAGCATTTCATATAGTGAAATTTCATTCTACCATTCTTAGTTTAAACATATTACCTTTATAAGGAGCCAAGAGCATACAAAAGTGATCATTCATTCATTAATCAAATACTTAATGCCTAACATCTGGCAGGTAATGGGGCTACAGCAATGAACAAGACACACAAAGCTCCTGCCCAACTGGAGCTTTTATTCCAGCGAATGAGAGCTAGACAGTAACTCTACAATAATTAAAAAGTGGGTGAGGGCCTCCCTGGTGGCGCAGTGGTTGAGAGTCCGCCTGCCGATGCAGGGGACACGGGTTCGTGCCCCGGTCCGGGAGGATCCCACATGCCATGGAGTGGCTGGGCCCGTGAGCCATGGCCACTGAGCCTGCGCGTCCGGAGCCTGTGCTCCGCAGTGGGAGAGGCCACAACAGTGAGAGGCCCGCGTAACCACAAAAAAAAAAAATAAGTGGGTGAAAAAAAGAGTATGGTGGAGTGGAGGAGGGGTTTAGATATGATAAACAAGTGTAATTTACCCACATCATTAAGTTATAGTATCTGTATCAAAACACAGACACACAGACACACACACACACACACACACACACACACACACACACACACACACTAAACTTTCTTTATGGAATGTGAGAACATTTTCTCTACCCTATAACACTATTCCCATTTATCAGGGCCCAAATGGCCCCAAATGAAATCAACAGGTTTGATTTAGGAGGCTTCTGACTTGATCGTTTCTATTCTTCCTCTCATAAATAGCACAAACGCACAGTAATCTACATGGATATGAGTATTAGTCAAGAACACTGACATTTCAGCACAGAATACTAGTTCTGTCACCGTGATGAAGGATCTACTTTTCTTTTTATTAATGGAACATAGGTAGTAAGATGCTGATAATCATTCTTATTCTGAATGCTCTGAAGAATCTATTCCAAAAGATCTATCTATGCCAGTAAGTAAAAATGCAAAACCCAATACCAAGGCTAAAATTACCAACGTTTATGCATTTTGCAATGTTTTCAAAGGCAAAGTTCTTATCAGATCATTTTCAGTATCACTCTGCTACTTATAAAAGTTACACATGTAATCAAGAACCCGTGCACAGATTTTTCTTGGTACCATTTGGTAAAAAATGTAAAAGAGAAACACCACAATCAAATATTTATTAAATGAGTATTTTAAATGACCAACACTGTCCATATTGGCAAGAAGAGATGTGTAGACACTTAATTTACCCAAACTTTCTTATTTCTTTATCTGTAAGAATAGTGAGAGTAACAGCTGATCATGCAGATTTGTAGGAAATATTAGAATTAATGTCTGCAAGGCACAGTGCCTAGTACCCAGGAGCTAATCAATAACCAATAGTTAATTCCTATCAAAATATTAGGCAATTCATTTCTGTTTGTGAACCAAAGAATCTAACGGACTTGACAACAGAAGGAGTGCTTCAATCTATATAGGTAGAAGACTCAAGGGAGGCTGCACAGGTGAGAGTCTGTAGAAAATGCCTAACCAATAATCCAGAACAGCTCTCACCCTAGAAGTAAACAGCAGGTACAGAGATATGGCAAATACTAATAGTTCAAGAACTTAAAAAAAAAAAAAAATCAATGAAAACATCCTTTTCATAGGGCAGAATGAATTAGGCTTATGTTTGGTTAGGAGTTGTGTGAAACATCAGAGGACAGGGAAATGGACAAGGTACCTGAAGAAAGGGGTAGTCCAGACTACTGAGTCCTATTTTACAATCAGGAGAGCAATGTGTTTCCTTTTTGTCAACTCTCTAGAAATCTAAGTGGTTCCCTTGACAATAAATCAAAGTTCTTAAGTCAGCTGCCAATATTCATATTTTAATTTCATAAATGTCAAGCCTGAATTTTATGGAAACAAATATGTAAAATTCCACAAGTAAAATTTTATATACTATAAAATCAACAAAAATGACTGAATATCTACTTGTAAAACACTATCCTAGGAGTTAGTTTACTACCTATCTTCATGATGCAAAAGGTGTTAAATTCAAATTTCTTTTCAAAGGTACTGATTTAAACACAGCATTTAAAATGTAATAAGCAAGTAGATGCTCAATGGAGATATTTTCATTAATAATCATTCATCCTTCTACAGTTCACCATGCTTAGTAGAATCATAATCTATACAGTCTCCCCTAATCTAGAAAGTTCAGAAGCCATTCTAAACTTTTCTCTCTCAAAATGCAACATCCAACACCAAGCCACCACCTGTGCCTGGGTTCAACCTAATATCCAGGATTTTTCCTTTAACAAACATTTTGAAATAGAGAATAACAGTTTTTTTTTTAATCAGGTGTCAAAGGAACCTTCAAAAAGAATGAAAAAGAAATCAGAAGGAAGGTGAAGTGGCCAGGATGTCACTGACTCTACTGAAAGTTTCAGCAATTACATTTGGAAGAGTCAGCATGCCTAGAAGAACATAACAAATGCTTTCTGATAAAACGTAAAGGCCAAAAGGCCGAAAGCAAAGTTTAAAAAGAACCTCTCATTTCAATGACTATGACCAAAAAAGTTCACCAAGAATATCGTATTTTCCTGAAACATCTGACGCCAGAAACTGGCAAAAATATCACTGGAACTAAAATATGGCTACTTGTTAAAAGGTAATGTTAATAATAATAACTTTTTCATAGTAAGGTTTGTTATTGTGGATGACAGAAAACTCTGAAATAATGTACATGATTATCATGCCCATTTTATAGCTAAGGATATATTCAGAGAAATCATGCAACTTGCCCTAGTTGCAACCAGTTAGTGGCAGAACAAAGACCAGATCTCAGGCTTTCTATCACCATGGTCAGAAGACGTAACAAGTTGTGAACTTACAGATTTGGGTTCAAATCTTCTTCTTTTTTTAAATTTATTTTTGGCTGCACTGGGTCTTTGTTGCCTTTAGTTGCAGAAAGCGGGAGCTACTCTGTTGCGGTGCGCGGGCTTCTCACTGCGGTGGCTTCTCTTGTTGTGGAGCATGGGCTGTAGGCACACGGGCCTCAGTAGTTGTGCCTCGCAGGCTCTAGAGCACGGGCTCAGTAGTTGTGGCGCATGGGCTTAGTTGCTCTGTGGCATGTGGGATCTTCCTGGACCAGGGCTCGAACCCCTGTCCCCTGCATTGGCAGGCGGATTCTTAACCACTGCACCACCAGGGAAGTCCCAGGTTCAAATCTTACCACCTTAATAGGTGTGTGATCCTGGGCACACAAATTCCATTTCCTTAATCTTATGCTGGGAAGTCATATAATCTACTTATCAGAATAAAAGAAATTATATGTAGAGCACTTAGCTTTAAACAAAAAGCTTTCAATAAGTACTTATTACTATTTTTCTTATTCACTCTATTAGAGCAAATTTTAAACAAAGCAACTACTTCAGTCTTCTAAATCCATGATTTGGCAGCCATTTAAACACAAAGATCATGACTTGATAAATACCAACTATCCACAAAGAGTAGCTAAGAAATTTATTAATAGGGATCACCCATTCTGTCAACAAACTATCTGCTGAATTCCCTATGCATGTGGTACTAGAATTCTATCTATTGCAACAAAAATCATGCATTAACTTACAAAAAAAATCTGACTACAAAAATACTGACTCAGAGGGGCTTCCCTGGTGGCGCAGTGGTTGAGAGTCTGCCTGCCGATGCAGGGGACGTGGGTTCGTGCCCCGGTCCGGGAAGATCCCACATGCCGTGGCGCGTCTGGGCCCGTGGGCCATGGCCACTGAGCCTGCGTGTCCGGAGCCTGTGCTCCGCGATGGGAGAGGCCGCAGTGGTGAGGCCCGCGTACCACAAAAATAAATAAATAAATAAAATGCTGACCCAGAATAAACTAGCTAGAATTTCAAGACCTGTGTTTTTCCTATAAACTTGTAAAATCTAAAAAATTAAACATACACTCTCTTACTAAAACTGATAAAAAGCAAAGGATTCTTGTTTGGATCATTATCATATGTACATATATGAGCTGGTGTTTTTCCTCAAAAGACAGCTTTAATTTGACGATGCTTATCAAAAGCCTAAATGTTCACTTTATTTACTTGGGGAAAAAACTCCATTTCTAGGACTTTATTCCATGGAAATAATCATGTACTTATGCAAAGAATATTAATCTTATTTATAACACCAAAATATGGCTAAGTTATAACTTAGTTATATAAATATAACATAAATAATAATGGACTGGTCAAAATAAATGAGATACTCTTTAATAGATTTAAAAATGTTAAATAACATGGAAGAGTATAACAACAAGATGCAAAGCCATGTGGACAGCATAATCCCAATTTTATAAGAAATTAATTAAATAGTAAGGCTAGAATGACAGATACCCAACATTTATATTGCTTTTTATCTGACAGGAGGATTTAGGGGATTTTTTTTCCTTCAAGTAATCCAATTCACCACAATTTTCAGCAATAAATAGGTGTTATTCTAGTAAGCAAGAGAAAATGGCCTATCTAATATAAAAAGACGCATAGTATTGCAATTAACTATCCTTTCTCATCTTGGTTAAAAAGCTTACTCTAAGTTAAAAGAGATAAAATAGGTATAAGATTTATGTCCAATTCAACAGATGTTACTATATATAAAATAAACAACAAGGATCTACTGAATAATACAAGGAACTATATTCAACATCTTATAATAACCTATAATGGAAAAGAATATGAGAAAGAATATATATACATACACACACACATATACATGTGTATGTATATATGTAGGTATAAATGAATCACTTTGCTGTACACCTGAAACTAATACAACATTGTAAATCAACTTACTTCAATTTTTTTTTTAATTGATGCTATAAATAAGCAATCTGAAGAACTAGTATCTCCCCTTTGGTAGCAAACTACTTAAAGAGAGAGCCAGAAGTGATCAGAGAATGGTGCTTAGAAACTAACTACAGTATCAAAGAAAGAAAACTTCACTATCAGTATGAATACTCAATTTGCCACACTTAACTGGAAAATCCTCTAAGCAGTATCACATGATATGTAATACCATGATCTCAACTAGTCACAATGAACAAGGACCTGATACGTAAAAGACATTCAGTAAAGCACAGTCAAGTCTGAGCATGAACTCAGATACCACACAAGGGAACTCACCCATTCACAATTCAATTTCTCTATCAGGGACGACACTACCTTTTACCTACACACAATAACTAATATTCGCATTCAGGTGGCATAAATTTTGTCTGCACTCACCTGCTGCTGCCCTTGCTGAGCCTGAGGGGTGGTCTGCTGATTAGCAGAGTTTGTTGCTGCGGCAGCGGCAGCAGCTTGCTGCTGGAAGAGGCTGGCAGGGTAGACTCCCCAGGGAGTAACTCCATAATACTGGTGAGGGACCACAGCCGGGCCTAAAAAATAGCAAGAGAAAGGTAAGAAAAGTTTAGACTATTAACAATCATCTCAGTTTCCAAAGACAACCTGACTCAGCAGACACTACTGTAAAATATTAACTTAATATATTGATTCATTCTAGCTACTCATGAATTCTATTTTTAAAAAACAGAAAATATTATACATGATCCCCAAACCAAAGTCTTCTAAAGTCAGTAATATACTCCAGGCCTAGAGGAAGAAGCTAGTGAAGGACCAAGCATTGGAGATACTGAAAGAAAGCATAAGTGATAGAAGCCGGAAGGGGTACGTGTAAGAACAGATGGAGGAATTGGCCTTGCTCAATCAAGAAGGGAAATAAATGTAGAGTTTGTGTGCTTAAAGTGATGGAACACAGCAAAAGATTAAGTTGTACCCTGCTTTCAGTGGTAAGGATGGCACCTGAGGTGACTGACAGGGACAGGGATCTTGGTGCTTCATTAACTCCAGAAGCATGAAAATCCATCAGCTGCCTAACAAAGCCCAAACATGCCACTGAACCTCCACGGCTCAAATCTAAGAGCCTTGGTTTTCCTATTTCTAATGTCACAAAAAGCATTCAGCACAACTACAATCAGACATTGGTATATGAGATTCAAATTTGTCAAAGCTGAAAACAAGCAGAAATAAAAAATGTAACACCTTGACTTCTTACAGACCTGAGTATTCTATACAAAACTAAGCGTTCTGGGCTTCCCTGGTGGCACAGTGGTTAAGAATCTGCCTGCCAATGCAGGGGACACAGGTTCGAGCCCTGGTCCAGGAAGATCCCACGTGCCGCGGAGCAACTAAGCCTGTGTGCCACAACTACTGAGCCTGCGCTCTAGAGCCCATAAGCCACAACTACTGAGCCCAAGTGCCACAACTACTGAAGCCTGCGCGCCTAAAGCCCACGCTCCACAACAAGAGAAGTCACGACAATGAGAAGCCCGCACACAGCAACAAAGACCCGACACAGCCATAAAATAAATAAAATAAATAAATTTATTTTAAAAAAACAACAACAACTAAGCATTCTGCTTTAGCCTAAATAATCTGTTCACCCTCTTTGGAAACAAGCTACAGCTGTAGTCTCTGCCAAACAGAACATGCAACAGAGAAGTAACAGAGCTATGCAGAAAGCAACCTGGGAGGGGCAGAACTCTAAACCACAGAATTCTCTGAAGCTGGTGGCAAGAAACACCAAGGCTTATTTGCCAACTAAGACAAGGACTCAAAGCCAGCTTCTCACATCTGCTGGAACACATCTCTAATAAGAACCTGCTTAGTTAAAGCACAGAGTTTCAAATATTTGCAACCTGATTAAATAATTACTGCACTTTTCAGTGAAGCTCCATAAAGCTGTTTCAAATATATCCATTCTGACATAGTAGCCAACCCTGTAGAAATATGTACTTCATTAAGTCAAAATCAATTTATACATGTTTTTTGTTTCTCCATTAAGTTCTAAAACACAAATAAGTCAAATTATATCACTGTCCAATATTACTCTGACATTTCTAATTCGGTATTTTCTGTGTCTGTGGTCTTAGCCAAGATCAAGAAGCTCTGTTCATAAAGGTGCCCACTGTCAAACACAGGGCAAAATGGTTCAAAATGAAGGTGCTGCTTAGAAAAACTATGCTACAAAATGAGATATTTTTTAATAATAAACAAATGGGCTAAAAAATGTTAAACATGTAGGCATCTGAATAGTCTAAAAACGATACCTCCAAGTAGGAGAGACTGGTGAGCCCCCCAAACTCAGCTGACTATTGTTTATAAAGTGGGGTGGTCTTGGGACAGTTAAAGAAAGAATGAAAAAGAACACAATGAAGACTACCTATGTCTTAGTTTCCTCACCTGCAAAATGGGTGTAATAGATGTTAGGGTGTTGTCACATCTGTTGTTAAAGGTTGGGGTGCAACCTGCAGTGACAGTCCCAAGGCTCCCCCAAAAGTCAACAAAAGCAAACCTCTACTGTGCAGAGAATGATGTTACAATAAACAACTGCACTGTCCTTTAAGTTTTCTCAACTGGCATTTCTACTACTTTCCTTGGTCATGTCTTGGTCATGTCTTTCCTTGGTCTACTACTTTCCTTGGCTCATGACACAGAGTTTAGGAAAATAGCTCAGGGTGCATCATTAATTGGGCTTGGCTCCTCAGGATGCCTGCTTCAATTCCTGTGTGATTAACACTCCACAAGAATATGCAGTTTCACAGTTTGGGCAGTTAACAGTTCTGGCTCTCTGTGAAAGCCCTTAAGTCATTTTCAGTCTGGCTCAGCTGATAAGTACAAAAGCAAGATTCTCATCACCAAACTATGATCTCAGTGAGGACAAGTGTGTCATCCCTAAGACTAGTTCTTTGTTTCAAATAGCATATAGTAAGTTAGTAGAGGAAAGTTTGCAGAGGAAAGAAAGTACAGAGAAGACAATTCAGGATAACACAGACATTGTATACTACAGTGGAGTGCATGCATAGGCTTTGAGCTAGATCTGGCTCAAACCCGAACTCTACAACATTTAAATTGTGTGACCCCTACTGCCCAAAGCAATCTACAGAATTAATGTGATCCCTATCAAATTACCCATGACATTCTTCACAGAACTGGAACAAATAATCCTAAAAATTATATGGAACCACAGAAGACCCAGAATTGCCAAAGCAATCCTCAGAAAAAAGAACCAAGCAGGAGGCATAACCCAGCCAAACTTCAGACAATATTACTAAGACACAACAGTAATTGAAACAGTGTGGTACTGGCACAAAAACAGACATATGGATCAATGGAACACAAGAGAGAACCTAGAAATAAACACACACACCTACAGTCAATTAATCTTCAACAAAGGAGGCAAAAATATACAGTGGAAAGAAGACAGTCTCTTCAGCAAGTGGTGTTGAGAAAGCTGGACAGCCACATGTAAATCAATCAAGTTAGAACACAGTCACACCATACTCAAAAATAAACTCAAGGGCTTCCCTGGTGGCGCAGTGGTTAGGAGTCCGCCTGCCGATGCAGGGGACGCGGGTTCGTGCTCCGGTCCGGGAGGGTCCCACATGCTGCGGAGCAGCTGGGCCCGTGAGCCATGGCCGCTGAGCCTGCGCGTCTGGGGCCTGTGCTCTGCTACGGGAGAGGCCACGGCAGTGAGAAGCCCGCGTGCCGCAAAAAAAAAAAAAAAAAAAAAAAAAAAACAAAAAACCTCAAAATGGCTTAAAGACTTAAATATAAGACATGACACCATAAAACTCCTGGAAGAGAACATAGGCAAAACATTCTCTGATATAAATCATAGCAATCTTTTCTTAGATCAGTCTTCCAAGGCAACAGAAACAAAAATAAACAAATGGGACCTAATCAAACTTACAAGCTTTTGTGGACTTCCCTGGGAGTCCAGTGGCTAAGACTCCATGCTCCCAACGCAGGGGACCCCGGTTCCATCCCTGGTTAGGGAACTAGATTCCACATGCCACAACTAAAGACTCCGCATGCCACAACTAAGACCCAATGCAGCCAAATTATTAAGTAAATATTAACAACAACAACAAAAACTTACAAGCTTTTGTACAGCAAAGAAAACCATAAACTAAACAAAAAGACAACCTACAGCCTAGGAGAAAATATTTGCAAATGACGAGACTGACAAGGGCTTAATTTTCAAAATATACAAACAGCTCATGCAACTCAACAACAGCAACAAAAAACAAACAAACCAATAGAAAAATGGGCAGAAGACCTAAAGAGACATTTCTCCAAAGAAGATATACAGATGGCCAACAGGCACATGCAAAGATGCTCAACATTACTAATTATTAGAGAAGTGCAAATCAAACAACAATGAGGCACCATTTCATACCGATCAGAATGGCCATCATTAAAAAGTCCACAAATAACAAATGCTGGAGAGGCTGTGGAGAAAAGTGAACCCTCCTACATTGTTGGTGGGAATGTAAGTTGGTGCAGGCACTCTGGAAAACAGTATGGAGGTTTCTCAAAAAACTAAAAATAGAGTTGCCATATGATCCAGCGATTCTACTCCTGGGCATATATCCAGACAAAACTATAATTCAAAAAGATACATGCACCCCTATGTTCATAACAGCACTATTCACAATAGCCAAGACATGGAAACAACCTAAATGTCCAGCGACAGATGGATGGATAAAGAAGAAGTGGTACATATATACAATGGAATACTACTCAGCCATAAAAAAGAATGAAACAGGGCTTCCCTGGTGGCACAGTGGTTGAGAGTCCGCCTGCCGATGCAGGGGACATGGGTTCATGCCCCGGTCCGGGAGGATCCCACATGCCGCAGAGCGGCTGGGCCCGTGAGCCGTGGCTGCTGAGCCTGCACGTCCGGAGCCTGTGCTCCGCAACGGGAGGGGCCGCAGCAGTGAGCGGCCCGCGTACAGCAAAAAAAAAAAAAAAAAAAAAAAATGAAATAATGCCATATGCAGCACCATGGATGGACCTAGAGATTATCATACTAAGTGAAATAAGTCAAAAAGAGAAAGACAAATACCATATGATATCACTTATATGTGGAATCTAAAATACGACACAAATGAGCCTATCTATGAAACAGAAACATAGAAAACAGACTTGTGTGTGTGCGTGTGTGTGTGTGTGTGTGCGCGCGCGCGCGCGTTCGGGGGGATGCCAGTGGGGAGGGATGGATTGGCAGTTTGGAATTAGCAGATGCAAACCATTATATATAGAATGAATAAACAACGAGGTCGTACTGTATAGCACAGGGAACTATAGTCAATATCCTGTGATAAACCATACTAGGAAAGAATTTTAGGGACTTCCCTGGCAGTCCAGTGGTTAAGACTTCATCTTCTAATGCAAGGGGTGTGGGTTTGATCCCTGGTCAGGGAGCTAAGATCCCACATGCCTCAAGGCCAAAAAACCAAAACATAAAACAGAAGCAATATTGCAACAAATTCAGTAAAGACTTTAAAAATGGTCCACATCAAAAACACAAAACAAAACAAAAAACAAAAAACTTTAATAAAATTTTTTAAAAGACTGTATATATGTATAACTGAATCACCTTGCTGTATAGCAGAAATTAACACATTGTAAATCAACTGTACTTCAATTTAAAAATATACAAAAATTTTAAAACAAAAATTAAACAATTTTGCACAAATAAAACAAGGTAAATATGGGATATTATAGATATATTAGTTAACTCGATGGAGGGAATCCTTTCACAATGTATACATATATTAATGTTGTGTACTCTCAATACATTACAATTTTGTCTGGCAATTATATCTCAATAAAGCTGGAGGGAAAAGTAGAGACTAAATAAATAAATTGTGTGACCTCAAGCAAGACAGCTCTCTGAGCCGCAAATTCCTAATCTGAAAAGCCATCATCCAACAATTCATATGAATGAAAAGCACTCACTGGCAAACAATTAATAAGGGTTCAATAAATATTAATGGTAATTAGCAAAGATTCTACTTCCCCTAAAGGCAACAGGGGCAGAGAAATTATACTACATATGTTCCCATCACAACCCATGCCAAAATGTGAACAATTCTAAAGAAAACAATATGACATTCTATGCTGCATTTGAGTTCATAATTACAAATCACATGCTATAAAATATGTGAAATCTTACAAATAATATTTAGTCACAATTAACATGACTTGGAGGGATGTCTCCAAAGAATATTTACTTTGGAAGACATTAAGTCTGCCCTAACGTTGAATTCAATCTACCATATATTTATGACCGCACCATGTTGACAGCTACTGTGCCACACAGAGTCAAGTAACAAAAGTGTCTGCCTTTGAAAGAGTTCAGTCTCAAGGGGGAAGAAAACCCAGTCATGTACACGTCCACAAGCAAATAAATACAAAGTGATGATTAGAGAAAGAATAGGGAAAGGTCAGCAAAGGAAGGCTTTCTAGAGGTGACAATAGCAGCTAAGAAGCTTCCCAGGCAAAGAATGGAGAAAGAGTTTACTCTAGAGGACTAAGAAGACCATAATGTCCAAAGACACAGAGGCCTAAACCAGTGTGGTATGTGTAGCAAACTAAAATCAATTTAGTACGGCTAGAATGTACGGTATGAGCCAGTGGGAGCCAATTTGAAGGGGGAGAAAGTGGCGCACATGTAGAGACATCCATATAGTCGTGGAGAGATCCCTATACATAGTGAGTCCAAATCCTCACTAATCCTCACAATGTCATGGCAGTTCCTTAGAAACACTGATTCCAAGGAACAACCCACCACCCACCATCACCACCACCACCCAAGTAGTTTGGAATGACCAGCCATACTGACATTAACTGCAGTATGCTATATTAGAGTGGGTAAGACAGAAATCAATGAAGGGTTTAAGTAGAAGGATAAAAGGGTAAGATTTGTGGTTGAGACAGTTTTCTTGAACAATCTAGGTGGATGAAGAAGGGGAAGGAAGGAAGAAAATTGAAAATATGTAAGAAAGGGGCTTCCCTGGTGGCGCAGTGGTTAAGAATCCGCCTGCCAATGCAGGGGACACGGGTTTGAGCCCTGGTCCAGGAAGATCCCACATGCCGCGGAGCAACTAAGCCCCTGCACCACAACTGCTGAGCGTGCGCTCTAGAGCCCGTGCTCCGCAACAAGAGAAGCCCCCTCAATGAGAAGCCAGTGCACCACGACAAAGAGTAGCCTCTGCTCGCCACAACTAGAGAAAGCCCGTGCACAGCAACAAAGACCCAATGCGGCCAAAAATTAATTAATTAATTAATTAATTAATTAAAAAGAAAGCACATAAGAGAGAACAGCTGTAAAAGTCTACGTAAAGATTAAACAGACCTGGACTAGGGTAGACTAGAGGTAGTAGGAAGACCTGAGCAAGAGGAGAAATTCCCGAAATATATATGAGCAACTGGTGCCTTAGTGGATCAAAAATATCTATACAGTAACACAACACTGTAAATGAACTATACGTCAAATAAAAATTAATTAATTAATTTACAAAGGAAGTGGCCTAAAGGCATTTGCATCACTTTAAAAAAAAAAAAAAAACGCAAAACAAAAACTATACAGGAGGTGGCTGATTAACCTGCCTTTAAATGTGTTCACGTCTGAGGTTACAGCTAAGCAGAGATGTCTAACTGGCCGACAGATGGTCCTGGAAATCAGGAGAGAAATCTCCACTGGAGACGTGGATTTGTGAGAGTATAAAGAATGTGTGCCCATCAAAATGACTTTAGCAGGTGAGAAAATCCCTCGTGTGGCAGAATGTCTCACCTAGTGTCGCTGCTGCAGCCAATCCAGCTGTGTAGGGGTCCGTCCCTGGGGGCGCAGCACTGATGATGTATGGGTTGGGGACAAACGCAGCGGGAGCTAAACCTGCTGAAAACATACCTGTCAGTAAAAACAAACTTGACTAAAACTGCAGCCCTACCAAACACCTACACAGTTTGGCTAATCATTCCAGGCTGTAGGTGAGGAAAAAAAGAAAAAAGAGAAGATAGGATAGGTTGAGACTAAAAAGGATTTTAAGAAGATAAAATAATCCTTGTACTAAAGATTATGGTGACATCTATCTATCGTCTATTTTTTTTAGCCTTTGCTAAAGACGTACAATTAAAACTGCTATGCAGTTTTTAATTCAGCACAATTTCTAAAGGACTATCAAAATTACATTATAACAGGCTAAAATAAAGCAATTTAAAAGACTTTGTAATGGGATAGAAGGATTTATTTCCATTTAAACAATTTTCCAGTTTTCCACAAAGAAGATGCATGCATATTTATAAAGACTACTACCTACAAGTATAAATTAAGTAAGACCCAAGCAAAGGCCTTTATGCCTAGACTTAATACTGTTGACCCTTTAACAAAGCAGGGGTTAGGGGGTGCTGACCCCTACGTGGCCAAAAATTCATGTACAACTTTAAAGTCAGCCCTCCATAGCCACATTTCTGCATCAACGATTCAACCAACCGAGGATCAAGTAGTACTGTAGAACATTTACTGAAAAAAAATCTGAATATAAGTGGACCTGCGCAGTCCAAACCCATGTTGTTCAAGGGTCACCTGTATATCTAGGTTGGAAGCAAGTCTTTTCTTCCACAGCATTCCACAATCCATGATTGGTGATCTTCTATCTATTCAATCGTGTCATTTTAACATATTAAAAAAAAAATTTCTACTTGCATAGCACTTTGTTTCAAAGAGACCTGAAAAAAGTGGGGGAGGGGTATAGGGGGTCTAGGCAATAAGACAAAAATATGCACATCAAAACATTAATAAGTGCAACAGGAAAAGGGCAAAGCTACTGTACTGTAAAAACCAGTGATTATATGATAATACTTTTTAAAATTTTCAATACATGCTACTTGGAAAATAGGCTTAAAAGTACTACTTGCTACTTAATAAGATGTGACATTGATATATCCATAGTCTACACAAGCCCAACAAGCACAAAATTACTGTCATTTGAGTTCATCCAAACCTACCAACAGAGTTGATGCTAGTCACTACTACAGTAAATACTTTAAATACTGAAACAGCTGAGGCAGAGCAATAACTGGATACCAAGAAATCTTATCAGTTGAGGTCTAGAAAAATAAGAATGTTGCTAAAGACAACTGGACAAGAGTAAGAGGCCATTTATTGTACCTTGAGGGATTTGTCTGGACTTTGACAATCAGTCTGCTGGGTTCCACAGCAGCCGCTATCCTAAAATGGGGCCACCCCTATAAGGGAGCTTTCGGCTCAAGGACTTACCAATGTGGGGTTGATGCGCGGCTGCCAGCGCGTACTGCTGCTGCTGAGCGGCTGTCAACTGTTGGACAGCAAGTGCGTTAGGTCTTTGGAACAGCTGAGGGAAGAAAAGGACATGATGAGGTTAGAGAACCTGTCTTGTGAAATAATTTTAAAACCTCTCTGAATAAGAATTTCCATAAACCCTTGTTTAGACAGGATGCTTTAAACAAAAATGTTCTCATGTTCTACTCCATTCCCTTGGTATCTATGATGCTTCATAGTTCCGTTTTCCCTCTCTTGCTTTACCTCAGTTTGGTGTGCCTGGTTCCCACGTGCTAACTACTCACAGGTTATATGTCCCCTGAACCACAAACATACATACAAATGCCCTAAGAACTATTCCAGGTCTGAGGTTGCTGCCTGATCCAGAGCAACTTAAAAACTAAATGAGTATATTACAAATGACTTACCACGTTGCACTGAGTGCTGTTACCTCCCTTCAGTTCTTTTACGAACCCCACAAACACTTTGAATTAATTCTCACCTATTCATACTTTGGAGTATTCATTTCATCCTCTGGCTGCCTCTTCTTGGGGAAATAATATTGGATACCTTCCTCAACTAGTGGCTTATCATAATGGGTAAATTGGACAACTGTGCAATTTGGGGGGGCTCCCGAGTTTCCTAGAATACCAATTCTTTTATACATAAGAAAAAAAAAACAACAGAAGTATAGCTGCTACTAACGAAACCTGGATTATGAGCTCAGACCTAGCACGTTGTTAAGTTCCCAAGGAAAGGAGTTCAAAGGTCTTGACAAGAATATCCCAAGATTCTCTCTTATTACAAAGTCAATCACTCATTCTTTCATTCATTCTACAAATATTTATGAAATAACACCTGCTAGGTACTGTGCAAGGAACGAGGAACACAGCACTGAATAAAATGTTCATACATTTTAATAGGAATAGTTTTGGTACAAAGAAAGGGGATTCCTGATTTTGGATTGCCCTGATGTGCCTCCTTCCAAGGGGTTACACTAAAGTCTTCTTTATTTTCTGAAATCAGACTAGGAGAATTTACTGATGGGACCTCCCTACAGAGGACCTTCAACCTACCTGCTCTTTCTACAGGACTTTTCAATGTTTCAGCTAACTTCACTGGATGATATATAACAGACACCATGGATCTTGCATTACAGATGTCTTCATAAAAAGACCTGATTGTTTCAGACATTAGGAGATAATGTCACTCTGACAACTCGGCTTAATTATCACAACTGAACTTTTGACTTCTTATTTATTTATTAGGCTGTGCCAGGTCTTAGTTGCAGCATGTGGGATCTAGTTCCCTGACCACGGATTGAATCCGGGCCCCCTGCGTTGGGAGCACAGAGTCTTACCTACTGGACCACCAGGGAAGTCCCCAACTGAACTTTTTTTTTTTGGGTACATGGGCCTCTCACTGTTGTGGCCTCTCCCATTGTGGAGCACAGGCTCCGGACGCGCAGGCTCAGTGGCCATGGCTTACGGGCCCAGCCGCTCTGCGGCATGTGGGATCTTCCCGGACCGGGACACGAACCCGTGTCCCCTGCATCGCAGGTTGACTCTCAACCACTGCGCCACCAGGGAAGCCCCCCAACTGAACTTTTAATGTTATCTTAGGTGGTGGACTTTATTCTATGATCTGGTTACTTCTGTGCCTCAAATATGTGAGTAGACTGATTTTAAAAAATTGTTTTTAAAAGGTGAATATTCTGAACATACTGGCCAATTGTATTTGTTACCTCTCTTTCTATATATTCATCTTTCTAAAAACCAGAGTAGGGGCTTCACTGGTGGTGCAGTGGTTGAGAGTCCGCCTGCAGATGCAGGGGACACGGGTTCGTGCCCCGGTCCGGGAAGATCCCACATGCCGCGGAGCGGCTGGGCCCGTGAGCCATGGCCGCTGAGCCTGCGCGTCCGGAGCCTGTGCTCCACAACGGGAGAGGCCACAACAGTGAGAGGCCTGCGTACCGCAAAAAAAAAAAAACAGTAAAATAAGCCTCTGCTTTCACAGTATGAATGACAAAAGTAAACACGTACTACAGATTTCAAAAATACTTTAGAGTTTTTTATTTTCAAAGGTTAAAGAAAAGAAAAACTTCATTATGATGCTGGTAAAAAGATAGTACTACTTTACAAGCATTGATTAAATATCAAGTATTCAAAAGAAATATAGAGGGCTTCCCTGGTGGTGCAGTGGTTGAGAGTCCGTCTGCCGATGCAGGGGACATGGATTCGAGCCATGGCCGCTGAGCCTGCGCGTCCGGAGCCTGTGCTCCCCAACGGGAGAGGCCACAACAGTGAGAAGCCCGCGTACCGCAAAAAAAAAAAAGAGAAAGAAATATAGGAATCTATTGACAAACATATCAAAACAACTGTTCACTCCAGGAAAGGAGCCGACCAGTACTATTTGGTAACTACGCCCTGTGATCATTGCCAGGCTGGTTTCTGTTTCACCTCAAGGACAGTGCCTCTGGAGTGCTCTTACCAACAGCTCCTCCCCCACCCCCCGCAAGACAGGCAGCCAGGAGGCAGGAAACAAGTAAAATAGTGGAAAGCTGTTTAAAAATGTTTTCCAAGGTTGTGAAAATACCTCACAGTTCCACTAAACAACTACTGTCCCTTCAATGGATCTCTGGAATTTTCCTAGCCTAAAACCTTTTGAAATATTTAACATCTCAGACACCGCTCATGCTAGCCTCTTCCCTCTACCCTTCTTGGGCCTGCTGCAAATAAAATAACTCATTTCATTCAACAAACATTTTTTTGAGCACTTATTATTAGCTAGGCACTGCAACATGAAGTTAGGGAAATAAGGATACTAGTGTGTTCAGAATACAACTCTTGAGGTTATCTTGACTTATTAACTGAAAACAGTACTCCAATACCATTCCATTATGACTTATCCTCACTTCACATGCTTTTAACATTTCATGTAACACTATACGTATGTACTGTATCTGTAAATATACATATAAATACACAGTGTGTGAATAAAGTAACCATTCCGCATTACATCAGTCTGTGGTCCTCACTACCATGTTACCACCGAGAGTAGGGACTATTACTTTTAACTAAAAACATATAGGCCCTATAAAAACACCCATATATCCTGCGTTTGAGAGCTGGTTAATATCTCAGTGATTATGGCAAAAAGAGAAGGAATTATTTTGAGTGCATTTTGCAATAAACAATTAACATAAGTAAATTATGCATTGACAACAGGCAGATTTGATTATAGTATAGATTACAGCAATTCTAGCACATTTTCTTTATGTAAATGGTCCAATATTAACTGGAAATACAGGTTATTCAAAACAAAATTGGGTAACTGGCAAGTGATGGATTCTAAAGGATCCTGAAAAACTCATACAAATGCCATCTGCTGGGCAAAGTGCTGAACTCTGTCAACATTTTCATGATTTTCACAGAGTAAGCCAATAATAACTGAGAAACACAATACTGTGAAACTTGGGGAAAATGCTTATTTTAAGGTCAGTATAATGATAAATGTGCCACAATTTATTGCCATTTACTTAGGGAGAATTCATAAGCTATTCAAGAAACTGAATGCAGGGGAAAATATGTCAACTATTTCAAGCTTATCAAGGTTCCTAATAAGAAATCCTGAAGGCATAATTTGGGAACCACACAAGCAAGCTTGTTTAACTCCCTTCTGTGACACTATATGAACTAACAAAAGATACCCTGCATGGTTTATATTCCAGAAGTGATTCCAGGCAGTCAAAAACACCCAACATAGTGACTGGCATACAGCTGGCACCTGATAAGAGACAGCTATTACTACTATTGTTATCAATAATAATTGCTGGCATAAAAACATTGTTGTTGAGTTTTCAGAATCTGGAAGAGTAATATCTAAATATGGAGTTAGCCAATGTCAAAGACTATCCTTTCTCCCCCCAAAATAAAATGTACTGCCAGGCCTGGCTTCTTACCAGTTTAAGGCAATATACATAGTGGAGAGAGGACAACAGCACAGAGTCTGGGGCCAGAAAGCCTGCATTCATGTCTCAGCTCTACCACTGACTGTGTGTGTGAGACACTGGGCAGGAAAACCTCTGTGCTTTACTCTCCTCCTCTCTCTAACAGGGACAATAAAGATTTGTCTAACTCATAAGGTTGTTCTAAGTATTAAAATCAATACACATAAAGCACTTGAAAGTCCTTTATATGTGATATTCTTTATGATGAATGAGGAGAGCACCCACACACACGGACAAAGCCCTTCTGTGGGCCACCTCTTACAGCTCATCACCCAGTACAGCAGCCCAGGATGGGGACAAGGAAAGCAGAAGGCAAGACTCTTCTGAGTCAGTGTTAAAGTCAAAACCCCACTGAGTTCATGAGCACCAGCTGCCGTCAGGTCACAAAAAGGGAAGAAAGAAAAACCTTTTTAGTTTTTGTTGTCGATGAGTATTTTTTAAAACATACTCCTTGCAGAAAAAACTAAGAATGCAGTTGAATACTCCATGCATCAAAAGGCGTTACATTTCTAGTACTAGGTCCAAAGGAAACAGCTAGGAGCTAGAAACCAAAACAAAGATGTTTGCATAGCTGGTAGTATATGATCTGCAGTTAAGTCTGTAAGCTTCACGATGTCTTAATTTTCTTATCTATAAAAATAAATAAATAAATTCTGCCCAAGTAAATTGTAAAAAAAAAATAAATCTATAAAAATATAATAGCTGCCCTACCTCATGGGGCTATTGTCAGAATTCACAGAGAAAAGCCCTTCAAACACTACGAGTATTACATCAATAGTGGGGCTATAAATTTTTAAGAAAAAACTATATCCTGGAGCTAGTCCTCAGTATATGAAATTTGTGAATGTTTGCTACTGTCTGAAGCTTCTAGATCAAAGTTCATTTTTGACCAGGTTATTTGAACAGCTGCAATAATCAACTAATAATTATAATGATTTTTGGTTAAACAGGTACATACAAACTGTGCTGTCAATTTTTTAAAAAACAAAAAATTCATATTTCTTTAGCAGAAGAAGAATTGGATTCCAAAATAAATGATTTATAAATAAGGTGAGGAAAAATATATCCTTCCATCAAATAAGTTAGTCTTTTGAGAAAAATCATATTCTAAAATTTCAGCAAAGTCAAGTAACAATAAAGGCAAGTTTCAACTGACCTAACTGCTAGCTAAAGTCAGCATTTTAACAGTGACTGTACGCATGACACTGACAGAATAATCTTCCTCTTATTTATAAACTGAAAAGAAAGCCAAGAATTTTAAACACCTATATTAAAACTATGCACACACCTGGTCTCATAAGAATGACATTTAAATCACTACCACACTTTAAAAAGCAATGCATGCCAATTTCCTCTCCCATCTGACTAGGGCTTTCAGAGTACTGTCTCTTTGTTTAAAATTCATGCTTAACAGGTTAGAGCTTTAGTACTTCAGTACACAATTTTGTAAAACATGCCACATCATTGGGTTATTTTTATATTAACTGAACCCTAAATAAAGAATATCAACAATTAACCAGATTAACCCACCTGATTACCAATCTTGGCTTTGGTTTCTGTTACATATGATTGTAATATAATGAAACCTAGTAATATTTTTCTAAAGTATACTTAGGTAAATATAGATAACTGCATAGCTATTTATTAAAATAAAGAATATTGCTCAAGCATCAAAACACAAAATGGTATGAACACAGTATATGTGAGCTGTTCACTTTGTTTTCCAGGATTAAAGAGAAGACAATGAGGGGAAAATGAGGAAAGAGATATCAATGAGCATTTCAAACTACCCTAAATTAAGGGTTCCTAACCCCAGATCTTTGTACCTGGGGCAGATAAAGTTATCTTTATTGTCATGAAATTTAGCATGTCCTTCAATTATTATTGTAGGCAACAAATCACATTAAATTTAGCCACAAATCTGTGATTTAATCACCAACAGAAATCATATATACTTTCATGTTACTTTATGACTGTTAGACATTTCAAAATCTTGCTTATGCTCGTTATGACGGCTAGTACAACTACCTCTATCTCATGCATCACATGATAAAGAAGCAAATCTGTTCAATTTGTTGCCAAATTTGCTGTCAAACAAATTTGTTGTCAAATATTGTTATAGCTATTTTTATATAATTGGCTTTCTCTGTAATCCTACTTACACTATACATTTTAAAACAGTATTCTAAGAATTCAGTCTGAGATCTTACCTAACTGCTAAGGGGTTCATGGCACCAAAAAAGGAATCCCTGCTCTAAATACATCTCAGGTTAAGTTTATGGTTAACAGTGGCTAGACAAGTAATTTAACTATCCAAAACCAAAGTATCCCTAAGTACAGTTAGATTGTAATAAATTAAATGAGAATTACCTTTTCTGTATTTTCAGGCTGCTTTATATTATGTGTCTAAATATAAGCTGATATTGTCTTATGAAACCAACTTATTACACCAAATGAAATGAAACAGGACACAAGAAGGAATTATTTATTTTGTCAATTTTCAAACATAAAAGCACAAAGCTACCCTACCAATTATAGCAAATAACTCAAAACTTAAAAAAAAAAAATCCTCTGATGCCCGTTTAAGAAAGCCATGATAAAAATGTACAGAAAAATATGTGCCACATGAGACCTTTGGTTCAATCCTCACAATCATTAATATTGTCTGTACTCAGTCGTGGCTCTCAAGGCCTCTGTGACCTGGACTCAATAACCAAATGCATCTATCTCCTTTCTACCTTCTACGTGTATCTTCTACTCTTGTCAACCAATGACCACACCACTGTCATTTCCATCTCCATACCTCTGTTCTCTTAACTGCAGCAATATACGTACATTCCACGTGTCATTCAAGTTAGGTCTATGCAAACTTGGTCCTCATTGAGCCCTCCCCTGGTCTGACAGGATCCTCGACCAAGCAATTTAGCACTTAGTTCCTCAACCATTCCATAATTGTTTCATGTATGATAGTCACTCTATGAACACTAGCTCTGTTCTCTATGGACAAAACCTAAAGTTCCTGGAAGGACACAACAGTCAACAGTTAACTGACTAATATGGGCAAAAGAATGCTACTAAGCTAACACTCAGCACAGAAAAACTAAACCATGATAATTAAGTCATTACTTCTTAAAAATGTCTTGTTAATGACCATAAGACAGCACAGCAGTCGGTAAGACTCACAACACTATCTATGCAACCCCACAAGTCACTTTTCTTCAACCTCAACTACCAGCTAGGGTGACTGTTTGTTTCTACATTATCTATTGAACACATATATGTTCATTTCTAATTTTAAGCCTTTAGTTTACTATTTCCTCCACTGGAATTTTCATTCTTCTCCTGGTATAAACGTCTTGCAAGGCACAGCTCAAGACCCACCTCTTCCATAAGTCCTTCCTTCCCCAGGTTAAGAGTATGCTCTCCCTAGGACATGGGCATAAATGGTCTCATCACTTGTCATGCAGTATTTCCTTGTACCATTTAAATGACCAAATGAGCCATAATAACTAAACTGAGAGCCATGGGGTTGGGGGAGCCCGTTCCATTCATGAAAGATATGCTTGGCTACAGGTGACAACAAGAAATGCGAACAGAAGGTTATAACCTGCAGTCCACAGATCTGTGATCTCCCTGAAGTTATCCACAAAATAGAGTGTCAAAAGAATTATGTTTTTCTGATGAGAGGACTATGGCTTTTGATCAGATGGCAAGAGGGCTCTGACAGTAAAAAGGTTAAATACTGATTCAGGAGGTAAATTTACTGGATATGATAACAGGTCCAGTTATTTGTCTATGAGGTACACCTACTGGGCTAGACCTAAACGACTCACATATTAGAATGGATGCAAGGCCTCAAAGAGTAGCCTCCAGACCTCTTAGAAGGCTAGTTTCCAATTTTAGTTTTGGGAAGTATATTAAATACGGGGGATGTTCTGAGATAATATAATAGGGGTATGGAAAAGGTTCCCTGGAAATTTGTTCCACTAAAGCAAAGCAGAGGACACAGAGGAATCAAGACCCCAGCTTACCCTCTAAGGAGATTACAATCTAGCAGAGGACATGTAATCATAACACAAAGCAGAACACGATGACTCCTTTTCTTAAGGGAAGCACAAAACACTACAGGGTTCGAAGGAGACAGACATGACAACTTTTTGATTTGGAAATCAAGAAAGGTAACAGCACTGGACCTTGAAGAATGAGAACCATTTTAATTAGTAGAAAGGGGAATAAAACGTTAACGAAAAGCAAAAGGGTAGAAAAGATTAGAAGGATAAAGTGTAGGAACAAACACCAATTTACAGTAGAGCAAGGATCCTTCCTTCTTAATTACTACTGGCTTTTATGCTGGAGCCTTTGGGAAGTTAAGGGTCTTGAAGAGTCTTGGGCCAACGGTTCCCAGGCATGCTATTAGGCTGCCAAGTACAAGAATGTGTACAGCCATCTACTCAGAATAGCAAGAATTATGAGCCCATGGGACAAAGTAACAATGATCACATCCTATGATGATGGTGTACCTGTGTAACAATGTCCCTATACTGCAGCAACCAAGACATGCATGGGAAGTCAGAACCCAAAAATAGTTTAACTTGCAAAATAATGACGTTAATGTCCAAAAACTGCTGAAATGGGATACATGGTAAAGGCACCCAAGGTTTTATAAATCTGAGTGGGTGGTGTCTTTGATTTAATTGTGTTAACTATTTGTGGGTATGCAAAAGTACATTTCTGTTCAAGTCCTAATAATTATCCAGGCTCCTCAAAAATTGACAGAATTATTTTGAAACCCAAGATCAATAAATCAAAAGAGAATCCCAGCTCTGATTATGACGTAAAGAACAATTATATGAAAGAGAATCAGATTTTCATTCATAAGAGGTTGGAGACGAACACTTTTTTTTTTTTTTTTTTGCGGTACGCGGGCCTCTCACTGTTGTGGCCTCTCCCGTTGCAGAGTACAGGCTCCGGATGTGCAGGCTCAGTGGCCATGGCTCACAGGCCCAGCCGCTCTGCGGAACGTGGGATCTTCCCGGACCGGGGCACAAACCCGTGACCCCTGCATCGGCAGGCGGACTCTCAACCACTGCGCCACCAGGGAAGCCCAAACACTTCTTAAATAAACACTTCTTCAGCAACAAGCGAAGAGTTAGATTAGGTTAGATTGGGAATGGAAGCTAAGAACCAAAGCCGACTAGAGTTCTACGGGTTGCTAGGGGAAATTCAGACCAATGAGACAGAGTAAAAGAAAGAATTCAGATAAAACTTCTTGAGATAACTAGGTTAAAGGAAACTGATTAGAATCAGCCTGCACTTAACATACCTCAATTTAGATAGAGAAATTACCACATTAATGTTCTAAGCTGAACAAGTTGAATTCTACACAGTAACAGTGTGTCCCTATGTTTGCTGATGTGACACAAAATATCTTGAAGTCTATGATCTCCTCAGCGTCTGAAGTAATTTCTGGCTTCACTTAAAAGTGCTGTTTTGAGGATTCATTGTGAGAAAACATTAAAAAGAAGACAAAAAGCACAGGAAGTCAAATTCCTATGGAAAGGTGAGCATAACTACTGGGAACTACGGGGAGAGTAGTGTACACTTTTAGTTCACTTTCTCTCTGGAAAAAGAGTTGGTTAATTAAACCTAATATATCCATCTGATATGAGCACAGATTATGCACATCACATCACCCCTTAAAGGGGTTTGTTTTTGTAAACTTCACATGGCTAACTTTATTATCCAATCATCTATCAATCAAAATTCATTTAAAATCAGCCATTTATGACAACTAAAGGGACAGTATGGTACAACTGATCTACAAAGACCATAAGCCAATTTTCCCCATAGAAAAAAATTATAGATATGTAATTTCTAAACTTCAAAATCAGATTTTAACCTTTCAAACCTAGAAGTTTATATTTATATTCCAAAATTAAGGAGCATCAGAATTCATGGCCCATAAAACTGCTTGTAGCCACAAAGGAGAACCTGTGGTACTTAACATATCAGGAGGCTACCTACCCCCGTTTTATAATTCAGACAGCTAATTTTCCTTTAAAAAAAATTAAACGAAAGAATCAGTAAACCCTAGAGTTAGTCATACCATGCCTTCAAAACCAGAAGGCACACATACAATATATTCCAAAGACTTATGAATAATAAAAGAAAAGCCAGGTCATTTCACTGCAGATTTTATGTCGCATGATTTGCGTTTTTCCCCTAATTACACTCTAACTCTTTTGAAAGGTACCAGGTATGTCTGTTACCTGCAGTAACTCACTTAATTAAAAGACAGGACTAATAAGACATCTGGCACTGGACTCCTGACAGTGGCAGACAACAGAGTTTACTATTTTAAAAACAAAAACCAACAGCAGTACAATCACATTAATCTTCAGTGAATTAATTTAACATTCAAGAGGACTGTGTTACAAGAGGTAACACCACCACATCCCCTCCCCAGGCCCTGAAGAAAGAGAGGAGCCAA
Organism: Delphinus delphis; assembly: GCF_949987515.2. Taxonomy (NCBI): domain Eukaryota; kingdom Metazoa; phylum Chordata; class Mammalia; order Artiodactyla; family Delphinidae; genus Delphinus; species Delphinus delphis. The sequence continues at coordinate 24,208,846 of NC_082683.1, forward strand.
AGGAAGTACACAGAGCAGGGTGGTCTCTTGCCAATAAACCTCAACATGGGAATAAGCTTCTGGAGGGGAAGATGCAGAGGCTTTGTAATCCACATCACTGTTGGGTTAATAAGGACTGGCTATCGAAGGCCTAAAATAATGCCACCCTCCTCCCATTACCCGATTCTCAGTTACTTGAATAATGTGCTGGCTGCAGGGAGAGCAGAGAGAGTGACAGAGACACACACAGTACCTGTTGTTGAGAATTGTAGTCAAAAAGTCCCACAGTTGCTGCTGCTGAGTCCACAGGTACCTGCGTGCCTGAATAATCAAACTGAAGAGGCTCCATGCCCACATGTTCCATGGGGTCCAAGGGGACACTCTGGGACTCCATGTTGGAGAAATCCTCCACAGGCTTGGCACCATTGGTGCTGGTCAGCTGGGCTAAACCCTCAGAACCATTCTGGTTTGGACCCAGAAGATCCACTTCATTAGCAGAGTTCTGGCAATTACCAGGGGTACGGCTAAACAGAGAAAGTAAAGGGCATTAAACCTTATTTTGAGTGGGGAGGGACACTACAGCAACCTAAGTTTAAGGACAACGTGCTCGACACAGCTCATTACCAATAGTATTTAAAACTATTTCTACAAAATGACTGGAGACCCTTCTGGTGCTTATATGTTCTATCCTATAAAATGACTCTTCTATTGCTTGCCTCTCCACCACAACCCACCCCTTAAATTTACATTAACTGCTATTAATTTACAATCCCTTTAACCAAGGGGCCCAGATTTGAGGAACACTGGATGAACTGGGGAAAAAATCACTGCCTGTGGCATCCATGAAAACAGAGATCCCAAAATACAGGTAGTAAAGTATGCCCCCCAAAAGCAACATCTACTCTTTAAACAGAGTCAATGGACAAAGTAGTTTCCAAGGGGAAATTCCACATCTGAGAATAATTCTATTTCAAAAAAATATTTTTTAATAGGTGAAAATTTTGTGTGTGTATTTCCTGGGTACCACTGGCCACTGATAAAACTATCTCCCCTTTTCCCCTTCTAAGAAACCAGAAGCAGACCATTACAAAATAATACAAAATAAATTCATATCTAGGATAAGCCCCTGCTAAGGAGACAACTCTAAGAATTAAAAGTAATATGAGGATGTAATTTATCATCCAAACCAGGACACTCCTAAGAGCAAAAAAAAGGGCAGTGTTAAGAAATATCCTGGGACACAGGTATAAACAAATACTGTCCTGGGTAATTCAGGACACATGATCACCCTATGTAAAAAGATTACAGGACTATATTATTCCAATTCAGACTAATATAGAATAATATTATATTCTAGTCAGGGAGTATAGCCTGTGACTACATTCTAAGCCTAAAAGAAATCTTATCGCTGGTACAAATGAAAGCTCTTGTCGTGTTCCTTGACAGACACACAAACCCCACCACTACCACCTGTCCCGGAGTCAAATACCATAAAACAATGCCACAGGCTGCTTGAGACTCAGGATGGAGAGGCTACCCAAACTCATCCGAAAGACCTTAGATAAATGTTTATTTCTCTGTGTCTCAAATTTCTTCCAAAGACTGTAATTCTTTACACTCACAATATACAAAAGTTAGGTTAGGAAGACTAAACAATTGAACGCTGTTCTACAATGACCCGAAATATATTTTAATTTGACTCTGTAGATTATTAGGATAAGGGGTGGGTGGGCGGGTGGGTGTGGGTGTAGGTACACACACATTAGTTTTAGACTACAATTACATTACTAAAAATTAAATTCTCTTAACTATACATGAGTGACTAAGGATTTTTAAATTTTAAAAAATCATATACCATCACTAAAGTTTAGCTACATAAATGAAGAATAAACACAGTATCGTTTTATTACTGTGCATATTAAAATTATAGGGTAAAACCTGCAAATCAATTACGACCAGAGATGGAATGAGAGGCCTCCATGGAAGGGATATGATTAAGAACAAGTCACTTGAGCTGCATCTCTGGTTCTTCAAAATGAAGAAAATGATACCTAACCTGCCTACCTCAAAGGGAGCTTATGAGTCTCAAGTAAAAGAATGCTTAAGTTCTCAACTGTTTTTCCTTCCACTCTAACATGCCAGAGCCATATGACACACTTCCATTAGTAACCAAGATTTCTCCCAAGACAGTGATTTGGGAGAAATCCCCAGGCACCCATCCAAGGTGATTTTGATATTTGAGAATCACTGAAATGATCTTTATGAAATCATCCTGCAAATTACAGAGCTCTATACAAATGGGAAGTCTATTGTTTTGGCAAAACATCAGGCATGGACAAATCTTAGAAAGTTCCATCTTACCAGTTAATTTACAATCTTTGTGGTATGGCCTACACTAGACCCAATAATTTAAAAGGACACACAGGGAGGGAAAAAGAAAACTAAAATCAAAATAAAACTGAATGAAAACAAAAACCCATAACCCCCATTCAAAAATCAGAAGTGTAAAACATACAAACCTAAAATCTTTGACGTCTGCGTCAATCCCATTCTGCACTGGTAAACCATTGGTCTTGTCCATCACATCACCCTCCTCCTTCAAATCTCCTAGCTTATCTCCATCAAACGTACCCTTGTTCTTCTTTTCACCTTTGTCGTTTTCATCACTGTCTGCATCCCTTGGGCCCTGTTTAAAAAATAGCTTCAGCTTCACTAATCATCATCAACTAACAATAGTGGGCTACCACTGTGGACACCAGACTACACTAGATGCTAATTAGAACAGGAGAGTGTCCATGACCTTTCAAGACATTACAATCTAATTAACAGACAACACAGAGGCAGGAACACTGCAGAAAGTCTTGCCAAATGGGGGAGACAGACATACATTTATGTTACAGAGATTGGGACAGTCTTATCATGCCCAGTGTCCCACCACCCCATTTTTTTCCTTTCTGCCCAAAGCCCAACCACAACTTTATATCTCTTGGTTCTACTTCTGTGCTCTCAAATCTAACTCTATAGAGTAGCTCAACTCCTAATAAGCCCCAGGAATGGCAGCTAATAGTATAGTTGGAATGTACTAAGCCTACAAAATGAATTTCCTACTTCCACTGCCGATGTAAACTCCTCCCTTACTTCTGAATATTGAACTAAGTGTGGCCTAACATCATTCCAATTCGATTACTCTATACACTTCATCTTGGGATATATGCCCTGCTAATTTGCACCACCACCACCCCAGTTCCACCCAATATCTCATGGTTTACTAAAACTATAATTCACCAAACAGCCTACACTTGATTTTTTTAATCCTTCAAAACATGTTAAATATAACTATAAAATTCTTTCACAAAGAGTACTCTAAGAAGTGCTTACCAGTTGCCTTCCACTGCCTGTCCCATACCAGGGACTACATGAGAGCGTGTTAAGCTGAATCATTAATGCAACAGAATTTATCTCTGAAGTGCTTCAAACTACAAAGATTAAAAGACTGGACCTAAAAGAACTGATGTGGTGCCAAGCATACTGATGTCCTGTTTTTTAAGGAAATTAAGTCTGTCTCCTCTTACCAATATTCTAAGTTAAGACATGGACATTTAAAGCAAATATGTCTTGATTTCCAGAAGGAAAAGAAGGTTTGGTATAGTGACTTGACATGGTACAGAAAGCTTTGCAAAACCTTATCCAAGGGTTAAGTAATTTTGCTTTTGTAAAACTAGAGAGAGGTAATCTTGCTTGTCCCCATCACTGACTTCTGGTTTAAGGAAGAAACAAATAGACCTGGACCAAAAGAAAGTTCCTGGTAAAAGGGAAGATCCAGTCAGAAGATGATGAGAACTACTGCACAGCATTTCCAGTCACCACAACCAAATTTCATTTGGGGGTGGGGGGGTGGGGAATCACAAATGGAAGCTAAAGCAGCAGACACTCAGTTATGAATGGGTAGGTAGGCCTGCAAATGCAAAATAAAAAGATGCTCTCAAAGTAGTTCTTAGCCATCTCTGGCCCAGAAAGACCAGACTCAGGGACCTTGACGATCTTAGACCTTTCAACTACCAGTTCAAAGCCCATTTTGCTTTCAAAATCATTCTCTGTTCAAATGTGACACAGAAAAAGAAAGATTTCATGGCCAGTATGAATAAAGGAACATATACCAGAAGGGAATTAGAAAGGATATAGTTTTATAAAACTTAGTTTTATGTAGCAGCAAGATGGTAAACTATAGTTTTGGCAGCAAATGAGACATAACTTCTACATCTTCAAAGTATTATACTGTTATTGGTTCAAAAGGAGTAAATGACAGCCAATTAAGCATGACATTGAGATCCCAAACCAGATATGGGAATATGACAGGATTCTAAAGAAAGAAAGAGCTTTCAAAATGTCCAGAGATAAAAGCTCCCTCCTCCTACAAAGGTAAAACTGACAGAAGCTATGTACTCATTTTTATATCCCCAATACTGAATACTGTGCTGGGCAGAAGTTCAAAAAATATGACAAAGAAAACTGAAATGACCAAAAAAATCCTGCAAAACTGAACTGATATGGATCCTCCCATTATCTTTATCATCAGGTAAGAGTCCAGGAGGTGGTGATAAACAACTGTACCTGAATTAGACACCACTAATGTCAATAATAAAAAAAGTATTAGAAGGATCATCCCATCCTACCAACACACTTAAGTAATCTCCCACAAATCTACAAATCAAGTCACTGGCTCAGGAGGAGCAGTTCAGCTCCAATTTCTCATAAGGAGTTCAAAAGGTCTACAGGCAGGGCTTCCCTGGTGGCGCAGTGGTTGAGAGTCTGCCTGCCGATGCAGGGGACACGGGTTCGTGCCCCGGTCCGGGAGGATCCCACATGCTGCGGAGCGGCTGGGCCCGTGAGCCATGGCCGTTGAGCCTGCGTGTCCAGAGCCTGTGCTCCGCAACGGGAGAGGTCACAACAGTGAGAGGCCCACGTACCACAAAAAAAAAAAAAAAAAAAAAAAAAAAAAAGGTCTACAGGCAAAAATGGGAAGGAAATTTGATAAAGCAGCAATAGCAAGTTTCACCAACAAGCAAGAAATCTGGGTCCAGAAGAGACTCACTCACCAAATCAATGTTCTTCATGATCTTTCCCCAGTGACCCTTCACAAGGGCTTGCTGAGAAGCTGCTTCCCTTCTGTAACAGCCAACGGCTCTGGCCTGAACACTTAGTCACTCATACTTACATTCTCAATTTTACTACCAAGGGCAGATTTTCAAAGATATCCCTGGGATGGGTTGGTTTTTGCCAATGTTATACAGTCCACTTATATAAAATATAGCTACCTGGTTTTCTACTCTGACTAGGCTAGTAATGCCTCAGCAGAACAGTAGGTTCCTCCTATTTGACGGTGAGGGACCCAAGGAAGGCTTCCATACTTGATCTGGATGGGTTACAGTGGGTGTTTCCATTTGATAGAAATTCATGAAGATAAACGTTTATGACTTGTACACGTTCCTGTACATGGTTTTAACAAGTTTTAACAAGTTCAGTAAATCAACAAAAGCCCTAAATTAAAATAGTTGACATGAAGTCTGATTTTTGAATGACACCAAGAACACAAGTAGGAAGCTATTCTGTCAAAAGTCTGTTATTAAAAGAGAATACAGAATACAGGGTTCAGGATCATAAAAATGGTCTCTTAGAAATCTGGGGACCCTAGAGAGAGAAGAATAAGGGTATAAATGGGCTGGTATGTTTTATGGGATTTTAAAGTTTTTTTAATGTGTAAGATAAAGTATTCCTTTAGGAAAATACTAACCCAGATTGCATAGAACCTATACTCTATCTCAACTGCTAACACTTACTGGACTTTGGACAGGTCATTAAACCTGAGTCTTAGTTTCCTTTTCTATAAAACAGGGATCATTTTGTTTAAAACAGAGTAGTTGTAAACATCAATGAAATGATGCATATGCAAAAGTTTATTATAAAGTATAAACCATTTTATACAAATATGATACTAGTAAAAACTATGCACTGGGATAATATTTCTTATATAACATTATCTGTGATTTTAAGATTAAAAATCTTCAATGCTCCCAATTAAGTGGTTTAACTCAAAGAAAAGGGTAGAGCCCATCTGGCCCTCCCAGAGACACTGTCATTTTCACAATGCAGAGTGGCTCTGTTGTTAGTGTTGAACATCACAATCTTTTTAAAACTTTGCAAGTGTCTGGGCTTTCTCCCAGAGATTCTGATTTAACTGGTCTGTAGAAGCTCCCACAAATGTTTTTAAAAGTTTCTCTTCCAATAAGCACTCACAATTGAGAACCACTACAATTAAGTCCAAATAAGTATCCTAAAGGCAAGGGGTGTGTTTTGCTTTTTTGTCACATATTACCTAGCACATATTAATACTAAAAAAGTCTATTGAATAAATGAAATAAAAAACAAAGAAGGATTAATAGCATCCTTTTGTTGTAGGCTCCCTTTAGATAAATTACAATCCAGAACTGTAACCCAAATTCAGGCCTCAGAGAGTGCTCAAAATGCAAAGAGGCCAAGCCCAATCAAACTCTCTAGAGTAGGGCCAAGGAGGGTTCTTGAGAGATCAGATCCCAGATCTACACAGAGATGGAACAATATGTTCTGTTGCTAGATATCAAAGAACCGAGAGAAGAGCAGACAGAAAGAAGAACCAGGTACAGCGCGGATCACAGTCCACCCAGCCATGGCTCAGCTTCCTCAAAAGCCTCACATAACAGGGGGAATATTTCAGGGAATACCTATTTTCTGAATGAAGTCAGAGAAATGAGAACTTAATTTTTCCTGTGCAGAGATCCCACCACAAAGCTCCACATGGCAAAAGTCACATTCAATGAGATTAGTAATTTTCTTCCCTTTTTTTCTAAAACAGTATTTTTGTGTATTTGCTTGACACTCAAGTCCTAAAGCCATAACATTAACTAAAATATTGGTTTCTCCTGCGTACACTTCTCAGTTTTTCACAAAATGCCCCCAAAACACCAGAATGTCAATTTTCTTTGAAGTTCAGCAGCTCAGTAGCTCCACTAGTAAAAAATTTCAAATATTAAAAAAAAATGAGTAAGAGTTTGAAATTACTAGTCATGTGAATTACTTTTAAATTAACATATTAAATATAATCGTATTGTGAGAAACGAATAAACAAACCAAAGTAGCATATACCTTAGTAAAAAGCAATATAGCTAAGAACTGAAATTAGAACAAAGTTTGAATTCAGGTCCCACCACTTCCCTTCTAACCCTCATTTTCCTCATCTATAAATTCATAGGGACAACATCAGCCTCAAAGGGTTGTTGTTTCAGGTATTAAATAAGGCAATTCATGAATGTGCAATTCCTTTTAAAAGATTATTTTAAATATTTTGTCTAATTTTCACATTTTTCCCACTGCCTTTCTCAGACACACCCACCTTCACCTTCACTCCCCCTAAAGCTTCAAATTTGCTGGATAGCTTATGTTTTCCCCCCTGGAAAGACTATGGCTTTAATTATTAAACCCTCTGTCCCATTGACTTTTCTAAAATATCTGTACAGAATCAAGCCACCACCAATTATTACATTTCATCAAATCTGAGACACCATCAATTTATAAGACATACCATCATTTTATGTGTTGCTAAAAAGGAAACACTGGCAATTAAACTATATCATTTAACGCATCCCAATTTCAAAATGAACAAAAGTGGGGAGGTGTGCGCTTTAGAAACAGTGGAACGTGGAATATACCAGGCATTGTGTATATGATCACCCAATTCCTGGTATGCAAAAAGGTAAGAAGAGTGTTCCCCTCTGCTGTGGTACCCACCATATCCAGGAGGAAAAAGAGACGAAAACCAAAAAAGGTTTTCTGAAAGTTGTGCTTTTTTAACTTTTTATTTAGTCAGTGTCTAAAAGCTTGACATCGCAAAGCAGAGCACACAGATTTCTTGTTCAAAGGAAGCTCAAATCTGAAGGGGCTCCAACCTGAGATAAAAGTTTCTGAATTTGATCTGTAATCTTCCAAGAAAATTATAGAGCAGTATTTAATCTAACTTTAATTTTATACAAATCACCTGTGGGTCTTGTCAAAATGCAGACTTTGATTCAATAAAGTCTGGAGTAGAATCTGAGAGTCTGCATTTCTAATAAGCTCCCAGGTGCTGATAATTTTACTGGCCCAAGGACTTTGTGGAGCAAGATTTTATAAGGCCTACAAAGCATTTTCATATATATTACATAGCCATATGAATTAGACTTTGTGCAAATGAGGAAATTAAGGTCCAGTTGAGACTCAAACCCCTGCATTACACTCCACAAAGTTTTTAAACAAAAATCAATTAAAGTGGCACTGGCTGCCTGAAACAAATGCAGTGGAGGCTAGAAAAGCAAGTCATCAATTTTGTGACCTAAGTGAATTGCCATGAGTGTGCAAGCATCCTCTAGGTCAGAAAGCAGCCAGTCTCTACAAATAAGCAGAAAGGTCTTCCCAAGATATTTTTTTCTAAAAGTCTTTCTTCTGCAAATTTAGGGTGGCCTTGACCCTAACTGAAGTTTACAGTGGTCTTCTCATTTACCTAGGAACCATAAACCAGAAAGGTAGAAATGACGATCCACTTTTCTGACTGGCTAGGCTTCAATCTATGTGATGATCAGCTGGTATTTCAAAAGACCAATAGCAGGGTCCTTGGATGGGTAATTTCACCCAGTGGCCTCAAAATATAGTAGTTACATATGATTGTGTAACCACCCAGAACCATGCTTTGTTTTGGTTTGGGGTGTTTGGGGGGATGGGTAAGGGGACCTGTCTTTTTCCACGAATCAGTAAAATAAAGGATATAAAAAGGAAATAAATTAAAAGACTTGACTCTGACTTAACTGGTATTCTGAGTTTTCCCATTATTCTGAAAACTGCTACCCTGAAGTTTCTGATTCATACTCAGAATACTATCAAAACTTTACAGTGGGTGCTGAGAACAAAACATTGCTGTCAGATTCTTTTCAACAGCCTGCAAGTACTCTTATCTCAGAAGCCAAAACAACTAAGCTGAGTCCATTTGTACAGTCAAAATGAACTTACGAAAGGCTCAGGAAAGCTAGACAAAGAGTTAAATACCTTCATTCAAGCTTTAACCGTAAAACAACCTTATTGAAAATGGAAAACCACTGCAAATGAGAAATTACTTTAGTTCTAAACCCCTTTAACTGAGAAGTTAATCAGAGTCTGGCTTATCTGTTGTCAGTATCTGAGAATAGCCCCTTAGTACTTGATTTGAAGTCTACATTCATTATGCCATCAGCAATGATGTTTTTTTTAGCTCTCAGGGGATTAAAATGCGGCTTCTCCAGGGCTTATTGGAGGTAATGTTGATACAGCCACCCCAAAAAGAAAAACATCTGAGTGCTCTGATCCATAAACCATCAATTACTACTCTTTAGAACAATTATCTACAAGCAGCAGATATTCTGTCTTCCTTGGCCTCTGAACTCAGCACTCTGAATGACAAACTATATTTAAAAAAAAAAAAAAAAAAAGGCCCACCTCTTCCCATAAGATCAGCAGGATACAACCAAAAAGCTCATAAAGCAGTTCATTGATCCTCAGTTCTCCATCCACCAAAAGTTTACACGTGCCAATATGATGGACTGACATCACTAATCAGTCTTCCTGTATCACCATTTAGGTGCAACTCAAGTCAAAATACAGCATAATAGGATACTATTTCATTACCCACGACCTTCCTTCTGAAAAGTTGGAACACAGATTTGGAGAATTTTCATTTATCGTTATGCAAACCTCAGCAGCTCAGTAATGCAGATGCTTTTTAGAGAGTTCAATTTTCTGACCTCTATCCTGAGTTCCTCTATCCTGAGTTCTTCCAACTTCCTCTGGTGACAATACTAAAAATCACCAATCTCTCAAGACAATTAAGGATAGAAGCCACCTTTACAAAATCAAATAAGATACTGAATACAAATGATACAGCCTCGTTACAGATTAATGAAATAATTGTTTAAAAAGACAGAAACAGGAAAAAAAATAAGTCAGCCCCAGTGTTTTACCTTTCTCCTAATTCTAATAATTTTTCTTCTTCCTACAAACTTCACAGTAACCCAGGCACATGCCTGGGTGGCTAATGCCCAAGACTTAGAAGCTGCTCACACATTATAGAGAATTCATGGCAAGAGTCATACAGGTTCCAGTTCACCACAGTAATGACTTACCTATGCATGACACTAACTTTTCTCCTACAGTAAATAAATAAAAGTTATAGGCAGAAGTTGGAAGGCAGCACTTCCTCTGAGGAATCTGCACTCTTGAGATGAGGGAAGTGTGAGGTAAGAAAAAGAGGTGAGCTGGGGATAAGCTGAAAGAAGAGAAGAAGTAACACCATCCTTCCCATGAGACAACAGGCAAATGATCATTTTGCCTGATCCCATTCCTCACATCCAAAGGGTAGATCTTGTTCTTCCCAAGTAGCCTCCTGGGAAGGTTCAAATACAAGAAGTCTTTTCCAATCTGATCTACAAGCCACTAAACCTGACCTATGCCGCTGCAGGGTCAAAAGACCCAGAAGTAATCAGGTCAGCTTTGGAACAGCTACAATGCAAGACTCAGACAAAAGCCCCAGTTTAGTCCCTTGATCTTCCTGAAGGTAATTATACAAATGAACGATCCTGTTCTGGCTAAATTCCTCAAACCAAATTTCTAGCTGTGGAGCTGGGAGAAATCCAAACCAGCCTCTTAAATAAGTTCATTTCGCACCCCCCACCTCCCATTTTTTTGGTGGAATCAAAAGCTCCGGCCACGTGTCAAATGTCAACGTCAGCTGAAGCATCCATCATCTTTGACGTGCCTAGAATAAAGCTAACTCCATGGGAATTCTGGTTACCTTGGATGCCACCTGTTATCTTCCCGCCAAGCAAGTCAACAATCATTCATTTCATGTCCACTAACGTATTAAAGAATTAAATTTGACACTTGAGAAAGCTGCACCAAAAATGTACTACTGTGACTCTAGAGAAGTTTCAAGTGGAACTGGGAAAATAGGACCAAGCCTCTGATACCTAGCAACAAATGTCTAACAGTAAAAACACTGACAACAAATGCTATCAAGATAAAAGAATGTAAGATAGTTGTAAAGGCAAAGTTATTATTATGATTTGGGGGAAAGAAGGTCTCTTAAAATGATTGCCAACCAGTAGTATTAGCCCAGAAAGACTTCAGGGAGAAAGTGCTTTGAAAAGGTACAAAACAAGTTGAGTCGGGAGAAAAGGAAGGAAGAAAGATTCAGGGTGCCTTTCATGGCCTTCCTAGCTGTGACTTGGAATATAAAACCAGTCACAGAAAACAAAATGAGGAAGACTCAAACAGAAATACATCTTAAGACTTCTAGATCTAGAAAGTCAATGGTATAAGAAAGAACTAGTTTTGAGAAAGGCTATCAAAGATGCTTGAGGAAGACTGCTTTAAGACTTCAAAAGGGAAGAGGCTGTAGACAGAGAAGCTGCTCTAGCTACAATTTAGCATCAGAGACGTCAATGGTGATGAATCTGAAAAAAACTGAAATACAGAATTAACAGAACTTCGAATTTCCTGATAGCCTGGGTAGGAGAAGCAAAGCTACTCAAAGAGGGCCAAAGATCATTCCATAGTTAAAGCCTAGCTAGCAAAAACAAGAATGACCCAACATATCTGATCCATTTTAAGGATCCTAGGGTATTGGCAAATCACTCTCTCAGATCTATTCCCTACTGACACCTGCCTTCAGCTTTGTGTTAATTCCTTCTCTTTTTATTTTTGTTTGTTTGTTTTAAACTAAAAATGGTGTTTTCTGGTAGGCCAATGAACTGCGATCTAGATTTAAGTCCTTACCTCACATTACTATCAATGAGTCCCAAAAAAACATCATTTCTCTATTTTTAAAAAGTTTAGTTTACATCTCCTGCTGTGTTCACTGAAATCTAATTGCAATAAAAGCGTTTTTTAAAACCCTGCACTTAGTGCTGTGAGTATCTAAGGAAACTAAACAGGCATGTTTTGCTTTAGGGGAAAGGGGAAAGAGAAAGAGAGAGAGAGAGAGAGAGAGAGAGAGAGAGAGAGAGAGAGAGATAGGAACAAGTTCCTCAAGCCAACTTACAAATCCTCCTTTTCTTAGACAGGAATCGCCCGGGGATGAGCTCAACACATACTCCACCATGCTAACGCCTAGTCCCCCACTCTCCGACCGTGGGGACAGTACAGAATTGACCTCACTGTTCACATGGAAACTCTGACCAGGTCTTCTCTGCACCATGATTGGCTGGGAAACTGAATGATCTACAAAAAAGATACACAAGCATGATACAGTGCAGCCAGAGGCTCAAACAAATTATGAGTGATGTCTCATGGATAAACCAATGACTGGGAATCAGGAAACCTGCCATGGTCAGTTGAGCCAAAACCTCCTATTGTGTTTTCCCTAAGTATAATATACTACATAAGCTAAGGAAACGGAACACACCCCTCATATATCCAGGATAGCAGAGCAATACAGCAGTTCACATAACTGGTTTATCTAGCTAAGTGGATAAATTAATGTTTACCCCTTTCAAGTAGCAGAATTTCTTTTTAATATATTTTATTGGTAATGTTACTGAAACAAAATGTGATCTTACTACCCTTTTTAAAACAACATAATTTGATCTTTTCTGATGACCACTGTCATCTGAGGTTCCATTCTTATATTGCTATAACACAGCACATCAGCTTTTGAATTTTCTGTCTCCTTCCTCCCTATCAACTGTCATTTCTTTCTGCTGTCGGTATGTCTGCCTCTACAAGTTCTCCCCATCCCTTTCTTCAGGGGTAGTCAGTCAGAAGAGTGTCCATACCCAGTGACGTATTTGGCCCAAACCACATTTATAGATAGATCACCCCATACACAGTACACAGGGGCAAAGGGAGGAGAAAGAAACATGAACTTCAAATGGCAGGCATGGATTTTCTAATTCCAAGTATGCTGACAGCAGTACAGAACAAGAAGTTGTAGCTGAAATTACGGTCATTTCAAATAAGACCATTCCCCTGTGGCTAGCACTTCAGTAAAATATTGAAGACCTGATTTTGTGTTAATTATGTTTTAATAAATTACATCATATAAGCTCCCTCATGGCAATTATACCACAGGACAGGACATTGCTTGACATGCTTGTCACTGATGTAAAATTCACAACTTGCCAATTGCTGAGGAAAGGAGCTCTAAGACAGGCATAAATCACAGTACAGATGCTAGATCTAGATTACCTGATGTTCCCCAGGCACTGTCTCGCCATTGATCACCCAGGAATATTCCTTTTGGTCCATCTTTGCTGGATTCATCTGTTTCCCAAAACTTTTTACCTGGCAAGAGCTGCTGCAAATTAAAAATAATAGATGCTTTTAAAGAATTCATAAAGGATGAAAGTACAGCAGTCAACACTTTCTTTTAGACAAGGGTACTGAAGATGCTCACGTGCCCTGAAGGTCTTTAATCACAGTGTCTGACTCCACAGATTGTGGTCAGAGCACTACTATATGTTTGGTAAAAGTCACAAAGAGGCCTAATGCAAGGGGGGCTACAGATCAACCCATCACAATAGAGGCTCAGCTTAAATACCTAGAATTATTCACTTAATCTATGCCAAGATTTTTAAGGGGGGGGAGAATTCATACTAGACCTAACAGCTAACTGCTAAGAAGATTCTTACTGAAAAAGAAAGTACCTACAACTACTAAAAGGCTACTTCTGCCTACATGTATACTAAGGGGCCCTACAAAGTTACTCAAGCTGTGGCATGAACTCAGACCCCAGCTATGGAACACTAGAGGCAAAATTCACCTCCTTCATACACAGAGATTCTGTTTAACTAAAATACTTTCAACATCACAAAGAAAAAACTAAAACAAACCAAAAACAAAAAAACTTCCCAACCACAACATTAACCTGTTCCAAGATTTTGGAAAGACAGAGCAGCTATTCCCCCATTACTGGAAGGGAAATAAAAATCTCCTCACCTCAGTTAATCTTAAGAATACTTAGTAATGCCATTAAAGTGACTTCACAAAACATTCCACACCTCATAAAAATGCAGGCATCACTAGCCTTAAATTAGCTTCAACCAAAGAAATGCAAACTACCCTTTCAAGCAAAACACAGTACAGTTTTGCACAAGATCAAAGCATTAGTGACCTGTTACAAAGTAAATTTCCACTAGAATCCCATCATTCTTCCTTCTGGTTATCAGCTTCACTCACTAAAATGTCCCTCTTATTTCTTCTAATTATGTTTTCACTTCAGCTGCTACTAGTCAAACAAGAAACTCAGAAGTCTGAGATAGTACACTGCTTTTGAGCATAAAAGAATGCTTTTGAGAATAAAAGAGCTGAATTTCTCAGAGGAACAGAATAAAAAACCAGAAAGTACAAAACATTTGCTCTCTCCTTGACAATAAAGGTTTACCTTTTCTATTTATAACCCATAACCCAATGATAATGAAGAAACATCTCAACTTTGCCCTCACTAAAACGAATCTCAGCTTTCCAACCTAAATTCTGGGTTTTCGACATCAATTTATTCTAGCTCTATAAAACTATCTGGTAGACACGGGTTACTACCTGGAGCAAAGCAGTTTCCCTTGTACTTTTTTCCCCTACCTTGTTATCTTCTAGTCCAAGAAGGTCATGACAAAAGACACATTTTGGTCTGACACTTAATTGCACAGATGCATTGGTTTACTTGAAGATGAGCAGTTACAGCAGTCAATTCCTAATGTGCCTCTAGGGTTCATTCTCTGAGAGAAGCAAGGACACAGCTGGTCTGTTAACTTGAGGGGGAGGGGGAAGGGGTGGGAGGGAGAGCCCAGACCATAGCTAGGCAGTGGAGTCAGGAAGCCCTGGACTAGACAACTCTGATGTGTCATAGGACAAACTGCAGGACTGCCCTGGGCCTCATCCTCTTTGCATTGATGAAGGAAGTATTTTTCAGGTTGCTGTGATGATTAGAGATGTTGCTGATGCGGGCCTAACACAATGCCCACCACGCAGGAGGTTCTCAATAAATGTATTCAGTGGCATTACACCAAGGCAAAACAGCTGTAAACCACAGATGGGACCCTGAAAATTAATGTGTACTAACGCACAACTCTAGAATTCTTGCCTTTGAACTTATTTTTCTCCTCTTAATCTCAAAAATGCCCTCCTATAAGATTACAAATAGAATTTCTTTCCCTATTGGCTGTACCCTTTCCAACTAACATTCCAATTTTTCTCTTGTATTTTGTAAGGAGTGTAAGCAAACAGAAGTCTGCATCAACTTCTCCTCTGTGTACCAGAAGAAAGAATGTCAGCACAAGGGACTCCTCACTTGCTGGTTAACTTTAGTCTCCATATATTGGAAAGAGAGCAAAGATGATCAAATATATTCATTATGGTGCTCATCCCTCTCAACACAAATTTGGAAATCTTTATTCAAAACTCAAGCTTCTCTAAGCCACCAGCCTCCATGTGCAAATATAGTCTGTCCACAATTTGTCAAATTGCTTAGTGAAAGCAGCAGCCCTTGAACTCAAAGCTTCAAAAATGACTTCTAAGATCTTGTCATCTTTCCTCATAGCTTGCCAGGTTGTCGCAACATGCAAAGCCAGCAAAAGCAGGTCCATATATAAGCAAGGCTGTTTCCAGGCCAAATTCTCTCATAAGGAAACAATAATACAACAAACATGTAGAAAGGTACTAAAAAGTGGAGACTGTACTTCAAAGTAGTAATAGATGCAACAAATCTCAAAGGAATACAGTCATCCCTCAGTATCCATGCGGGGCTGGTTCCAGGAGCCTCCTTGGATACCAAAATCCTCAGACACTCAAGTCCCTTACATAAAATGACGTAGTACAATGCATACAGTACACACTGAAAAATTCAAGACCCTAGTCACATACCAAGAGGAAATGGTGTCTTCCACTATTAACAGTATGTATAAACATAAATCCTAAATAGATGCTAGGAGCAGCCCCCAAAGTAGTAAAACCCCATATGCTTTGGCAAAGTAACCAAGATCAATTAACTATTATTAATGAAAACAGCAGGGACTGAAAAGGCAAGTCTGTACGAGATAAAGAAAAAGGAAGTGGTAGAAGAAGGTGCTAGCAAGCCAATTCTGGGAGGAATAAAAACAGAACCTATGGTTTGCAAGAGTGCTCTGCAGATGAAGAAAAGTAAACTACTGTATCAAGGTACCTGGGCAAGGACAGAAGCAAACTTAGCAAAGCTCCTCAGCGTCTCTGGACCTTCCACAGCATTTCTCTTTCCTCCAAAACATACCCTTCTCCACTCTTCAGCTGTGTGGCAAGCAGCACCTGAAACAACTCCTAATGTCTGTACCTCTTGGTACTCAGTCCCTTGTGTAATTCCCCCTCTTACCCTATCTGTGGGCTGAACCTACTGACTTGCTCCTAAGGAGTAAGAGAGGGCAAAAGTGAGGGGGTGGCGCTTTCGAGACTGTCTTTAAAATACTGACTTCCATCTTGCCTCTACTCCTCTCTCACCCTCTCACCTTCTCACTTTAACGAAGCTAGCTGCTATACTGTGAGCTGCCCAGTAGAGAGGCCCATATGGCAAGGAACCAAGAGAGGTCACTGGACATCAATTCCTTAGGAACTGAGGCCCTCAGTCTAGCAACCCACAAGAAACTTAATCCTGATATCAACCACGTGAGTAAGCTTGGAAGCAGCCCCTTCCCCAGTTGGACTTTGAGATGACTGCAAACCCAGCTGAAATCCTGACTGCAGCTTGTGAGGGACCCTGAAATAAAGAATCTTGCAAAGTCATGACTGGGTCCCTGACCTACAGAAACTGTGAGGCTTAAACAACATGTTGTCTTAAGCCACTAAATTTTAGGGTAATTTGGAACATAGCAATAGATAACTAATACAGCTGCGAATACACGGAAGCGTTTTCTTTTATTGAAAACATCTTTAAGAGTCTGTTTTCAAGAAGCACTTCTTGTTCCATTTCTAATATCTAAGATCAAAGTGCTTTTTTTGAATTTGGAAAAAATTACATCCATTCCATTTCATGTTTTCCCCTATTTTGTCTTATAGCCCTTCTGTATTAAAAAAAAAAAAGATTGGCTTTTTAAATTCGGCAAAATTAAACGGACTTAGACTTGTTAAGCTTACTGAGAATTAGTAGCAATCACATAGTCAAGAGTCATCTAAAATAAAGACATTCGAATCTGATCATATTAAAAGGAGCTATAATCTACTGAATATAAAACAAAGTGATGATGAGTATCCAATTGTTATTTCAAATTCAGATTCAACCCCTCTAAAGGTAATATCATCCACAGCACTGGCTAAAACATCCTGGTTCACCAACCCACATCAGGAGTTGCCAAACCTTCACTTAAGCCACACCTAAATTCAATCATCAAACATTCAAATGCAACTAGTGTATGAAAAGACAGTTACTGCTTACCCCATCAAGAACCTGGAAATATTGTTCTTTGACAGGACAACAAAGAACAGATCACAGAAGAGGTTTACAAAATTCAATTTAAAGAAATATTAGGCAATTAGAGGATTAAAAGATTTCACAATTCTAAAGGAAGATAAGGGAATTAGAAATTGGTCCAACAAAAGAAAAGGAGACCCAGGGAGTCAGATGTAGGCAGTATCAACCAATATGCATGTTTAGGGAGAGGACATATGATGCACAAACAAGTCTGTCCTTATAAAAGCAATTAATGCATCAGGCTAGATAGTAGCTTGGGTACAGCAGCCACTGTACCCAAGCTGTACATCCAAGTAACTTCCCTGGCTCAGACTGCTTACCAAGCAAACTTAAGAGAACTTTGCTTCCTCCTATAGCCAAACATGCTGATCACTGAACACAATTATCCTGTCCACTTGAGAGTTGTTGTTTCTCCTTATAAATTAGTAAATTGCATTTTAGTTTTTATACATTAATCTCTTGTGGTTCTAGTCAGTATAGGTCAGTTCTATAATCCAATCACCTCTAAATTAGTAAATCCCTTTCAAGACCTACAAACTGAGAACCAGGGCTTGGGAGGTCCTACCATCCGACACAGCAATACAACAGACCTTGTACTCTTCCATGTACTGTCCCATTAAATGGGATTCCTAAGTGCCTCTCCAGTAGTATCTGCTCTCCGGTCTTTAGGAGAAAAACACATACACTACTTATCCCAGCTTGAACCACAGGAAAAGACTTAAGGAGAGTAAAGAAATCAGTAAGCTTATTCATGAGGCTTCTGGAGAACAAAGTAGAAATCAAGCACTGGTTTATGAGCAATGTTAGCCGCTTGGGAAACCTCTAAATTGTGTTTGGAAACACCTTTTTTTTTAAATCATCTAACAGAAAAGACAATACACAAAGCCACACTTGCACAATCGACCACCACATTAACCCCTACCAAGAGTCCTTTAAACAGAGGTGGAGACAATAAACTGAAAGGCTGAGAACATCAAAAACCTCTAGGCTTCTTATTTTAAGTAATATAGTGGTAAAACATACACAACTACTCTGAAATCACTTTAAAAAACAAACAACAACAAAAAACTGGTTTCAGGGGGCTTCCCTGGTGGCGCGGTGGTTGAGAGTCCGCCTGCCGATGCAGGAGACACGGGTTTGTGCCCCGGTCCAGGAAGATCCCACATGCCGCGAAGCGGCTGGGCCCGTGAGCCATGGCCGCTGAGCCTGCGCGTCCAGAGCCTGTGCTCCACAACAGGAGAGGCCACAACAGTGAGAGGCCCGCGTACCGCAAAAAAAAAAAAAAAAAAAAAAAAAAACTGGTTTCAAATCCCAACTAATCTAGGCCTCAGTTTTCTCACCTATAAAATGAACTGTTATGAATATTAAATAATATAGTGGGTAAAGGAGTAGTACAATGCTGGACTCACAGTAATCACTCAAAGAATTAGCTGCTAATATTATTTAATAACAAAATAGTAACCAACAGACTTCACACTACTAATGGCATAGCCAATGAAATGCTGTGTACTCAGCTAGCAGATGTGAGCACATCACCCAGCCCACTTCAGTGAAAATCTATGAAATTAGGAGCCCTAACAAAACACTGCAGGAAGAACTATGATTAGAGCTTTGCAAAAACTAAGAGGCAAGCTGATTATTAAAGACTGGATGTGTTTGACCATACCACCGTTAATACTTGCATAGGTGGAAACTCCAATAAGCACTCTGTACTCAAGAGGACTGCTTACACACAACACAGGCTGCATAGAGCTATCTCTCAGAGCAGAGATTTGGCTTCTCAAGGAGTACTGTTCACAGGGATGCTACAACCCCGAAGGCATGAACAGGTTTAATCATCTCATGTGGCAATGCAAACTTCCAACACAAGCTTGGTTTCACTGGAATGTAGCCAATGCAGGAGTCAAATACCTGATATTTTAACTAGCTGGTAAGATATAGCCCCACCCCCAATTTTTTAATCTCTTGATAAATATTCTCATTACATTAAAAGAACTTGATATCAACTCAGAGAAAGGACCGCTCAGTACTGATAGAAATAAATAAGTATTATTGGGGGCTTCCCTGGTGGCGCAGCGGTTGAGAATCTGCCTGCTAATGCAGGGAACACGGGTTCGAGCCCTGATCTGGGAGGATCCCATATGCCGCGGAGCAACTAGGCCCATGAGCCACAGCTACTGAGCCTGCGCGTCTGAGAGGTGCGATAGTGAGAGGCCCGCGCACCGCGATGAAGAGTGGCCCCACTTGCCGCAACTAGAGAAAGCCCTCGCACAGAAACGAAGACCCAACACAGCAAAAATAAATTAATTAATTAATAAAAACTCCTACCCCCAACATCTTAAAAAAAAAATAAGTATTATTGGTAAACACTGTCACATGTTCTAGTCAAAGCTCTAACTGTGAAAATTGTGTAATTTTCAGAATTCCCTTCTCAAAATCTTAATGCCCTAGGGAATTTACCTGGCCCTCCATACCACAGAGGGTTGTTGTGAAATCTAGTAAGACAGTTCATAATAAATATTATAAACTACACACAGAAGTTACTACTAAAGTTTTAACAAGAAACGGTTTAAATATAAAATAAATTGATATCCTTTACAAGGCTTTAAAAAAAAGGTACAAATATCCATTCACTGTTATGACAATTCTTTTGGAAAGGGTTCTGAAAAAATATACATTAAGAGTCATGTTCACCTCCTACACTGTTGGTGGGAATGTAAATTGGTGCAGCCACTATGGAAAACAGTATGGAAGTTAAAAACTAAAAACAAAGTTGGCATATGACCCAGCAATCCCACTCCTGGGCATATATCCAAACAAAACTACAATTAAAATACAATACAAATGAACATATCTATGAAACAGAAACAGACTCACAGATATAGAGAATGGACTTGTGGCTACCAAGGGGGGAAGCGAGTGTGGGGGAGTGAAGGGTTGGGAGTTTGGGGTTAGCAGATGCAAACTATTACATATAGGATGCATAAACAACAAGGTCCTACTGTACAGCACTGGGAACTATATTCAATATCCTATGATAAACCATAATGGAAAAGAATATGAAGAATACATATATGTACAACTGAATCACTTTGCGGTACAGCAGAAATTAACACAACATTGTAAATCAACCATACTTCAATAAAAATTTTAAAAATAATAATAATAAATTAAAAAGCTGGGAAAAAAGCCATGTTCATTCCTGAGAATTTATCTCAACATTAAAGAATTCAAAAGGAAAAAAAAGCTTCACATTCAAAATATAAGAGCAAAAAAGTTGGGAGCAAACTAAATGTTCAATAAGGTACAACTATATGCAACAATACAAGCTCACCCAAAACAGCTATCAGGACTATATGTAATATTTATAAAATAACATTAAATTTTAAAAGCAAAATACAAAATTGTACACGAAAAGACTGCTTATCCTCATGCACCCTTCCCTTTTGGTTCAAGATTGGAAAGAAAAATAAAAACTGAAATAGGTGCTCGTTGATGTGGGATTATGGATGACCTGTTACAAAATACACTTTTAGTATGATTTAGAACTGATTTTTAATAAATAAAAATTGAGATTATGGTGGTACAGAATTCACTACAAATAAGGCATTTTCTCTTAAGCAGATACATTTCACTTCAACATAATTTCAAAGTGACAAAAGTTAGTGGGAATTTTGAGAGAGCTCACACCACATGGTTCAGATATGAGTTGGCTAAAAAAATTTGTTCGGGTTTTTCCGTAAGATGTTACAGAAAAACCCGAGTGAACTTTTTGGCCAACACAGTATTTTTAAGCAAGCAGATAATAATTTCCAACCACTTTGAAAACTGTAGCTTAAATAAGGGATGGTGAAAATCTTCAATGGCTTAATCACAAGCCAATCATTTTTTAATTAAAAATACCTAAGTATATTTAAAAAATAAAGAAAGAAAGAAGATGGTGTTTTCATTTTTCCCTTCTCTTCCAGAAAGTTTAAGGAACATGACCCTCTAAATTCTCATTTCCCATTTATGTAACTACTAATTAAGTATCCTGCATTTTTTTTTTTTTTTTTTGCGGTACGCAGGGCCTCTCACTGTCGTGGCCTCTCCCGTTGCGGAGCACAGGCTCCGGACGCGCAGGCTCAGCGGCCATGGCTCACGGGCCTAGCCGCTCCACGGCATGTGGGATCTTCCCGGACTGGGGCACAAACCCGTGTCCCCTGCATCGGCAGGCAGACTCTCAACCAGTGCGCCACCAGGGAAGTCCTCCTGCATTTTTTTTAATCAGTTACTCAATACTTACACGTAAAGATTATTTTTAAATGTTTAAACATTTTTGTTCTGTTTCATTTTATTCAAATCGTCAAAAAACTGTCTAAGAATCAAAATTTGCTATAATTTATTTCACATTTCACTACTAGGCAGCATCACAATCTGGCATCTAGTAATTACTGCTTAAAATTTTCAGTCTATGTGGCAAGATGATTACTAGTGAAAACAAATTTCCATATTAATTGTCTCTCAACTAAATCTCTTTTTGTTGAAATCTAATATACTCCTTTTAAGAAAGAAAAGTTTAATTTTTTGCATAATTATAACTGCAGTATATAAAATCAAGAGATTTTTAAAAAATATTTTCCAGGGTTATTAAGCACTTTTCATAATAAACACTGTTAATAGTTGTATCTAATGTCCTTTAATAACATTTCCACCACTAAGGATGAAGTTACACAAATCACTTAGGCCTGGCCAATATGAGGTAATTTGATCTTCTCTCTCATATCTGAAAAACCAATATTGTTTTTCTGACCATTGAAAAACTAAAATTTTAGCATCTGAAGTATTTGAACTTACCCTGAAATGCACAACCTGCATGAGCCACTACTGGAAGTAACAAAAGCAGTAAAAAACAAAGTTCTCTGCCCTGAAAGAAAAGATTAAAAAGAAAAACCAGGACTTCCCTGATGGCGCAGTGGTTAAGAATCCACCTGCCAATGCAGAGGACACAGGTTCAAGCGCTGGTCCAGGAAGATGCCACATGCTGCGGAGCAACTAAGCCCGTGCTCCACAACTACTGAGCCTGCGCTCTAGAGCTCACGAGCCACAACTACTGAAGCCCGCGAGCCTAGAGCCATGCTCCACAACAAGAGAAGCCAACGCAATGAGAAGCCTGTGCACCACAAGGAAGAGTAGCCCCTGCTCTCCACAACTAGAGAAAGCCCGTGTGTAGCAACGAAGACCCAACATAGCCAAAAATAAATAAACAAACAGGCCAAGAATTAAAATTTTTTTTTAAAAAAGAAAAACCTACCAGGAATCAAACTGGAAGAGTATCTGGCACAGGATGGTCAAGGAACACCTTAAAGGATGGGGGACTTCAGAGCGAGAAGACAGCGGAAAGGACTTTCCACAAAGAGCAAAGGTAGAAATAAAAGCAAGTGGGGCAGGTGCCCACCAATAAAAAAGGAATCCCGCCACCAACTAGAGGTGCAGTAAGGAGAGGGTGAAAAAACAAAACTAGTCCAGCTGCCAGTGAGGCTTTATGGAGCACTGAGGAGCTGGGCTCTAATAATGCTCCAGGCAGTAACAGGGAGTAAAATCATAAAAATTCATTTTAAAAGATTAATTTGAGGGACTTCCCCGGCAGTCCAGTGGTTAAGACTCCGCACTTCCAATGCAGGGGGCACGGATTCAATCCCTGGTTGGGGAACTAAGATCCCACTTGCCACGAGACGTGGCCAAAAAAGAAAGATGAATTTCACATTCCTTTATAAAAAGGAGTGAGGGAAAGCAAATGGATGCTGGGAGGCTAAGCAAAGAGGTCACTGCAGTAACCTAGGCATAAAATGGTAAAAGAAGGGACCTGTGGAAATGGGAGCTGGAAAGGTATAAACTGCTGCTTAGATGTCTCTCTCAACTTTCAAGGCATTTTTTTTAAAGTTATTTAATTTCAAAAGGGAAGATTCATAGCCCATTATGGTGATCAAGAATGAAGTCACTAAGTATACATAAGCCAGTCTACCACTGAAGTTATTTTAATCAGGAATCTATTCCACAGAGTCAGCTGAGTCCAAAGCCTAGATGAAAACAGGATCCAAGTATGTAAGAATATGGTGCTGCAAGTTTAAGTCTACAACTCCAGTGGGTAAAGTTTTAAGGTTGTCCTGAGGATCCACTGTGAGTTGCTGGGGAACAGTAAGAGCAAAAAGAGCAATCAAGTAGAGATAAGAAGAATCTGGTAGCTCTTAAATTTTAGGACCACCACAAATTAGACTGAATTGCAAACAGTTCTTTAATTGATGACTACTGTTAAACTTAAAAATGCACTCTGGGGAATTCCCTGGCGGTCCAATGGTTAAGACTCCATGCTTCCACTGCAGGGGGGCACGGGTTCGATCCCTGGTTGGGGAACTAAGATCCCGAGTGCTGCGAGGTGTGGCCAAAGAAAAGAAAACAAAACAAACAAACAAACAAAAAAACCAAAAACGCACTGTCTTCAAAGGAGCACAGGGGTTTCCCAGTGTTCTTTACCACACAAAAAACACAATCACTGTTAACAACTTCATCCTTGAAACTAAACACACAGAAAACGTTGGTTGTTCTTTCAGAAAGCATGCCCTTCAAAAATAAAAAATTCAGAGATACTGTTAGCACCTCAAGCTCCATGAATATTTTGTGGTAAATTAACCTGGGGCAAGCGCCACACTAATCCCTTCTCCACTGCACATCCCTTCCTGAAGCCACTAAAAGTAAAGTTTTCCTTATACCTTCCCGTTTCAAGTTATTAGAATAGAGCCAAAAGAAGTTTCTTTTCTCTGATATCTTCATAAAACTTCATGAACAGTAAACTATGTTCAGAAAATGAAGATATTCCCCAGGTGAACTAGGCTTTTCTGCACGATATAGAAAAGGCATGTAAGGAAACAGAAGACAATGTCATCCCGGCCACCTTTAAGTTCCCTATAAATAATGTCATTTGTTTTTATCAAAGTATAAATTACATGGTTTGATCTATAACATAACCATATTAAAGTTATACTAGGTCTAGACTTTAAATAATTATATAAATGATTCCTTGCAATAGTACCTGAGAGCTCAGTGTGTAAAAGATAAGCCTCCAGAACACTTAGGAAATCTGTAAAGTTCATGAATAAAACCATGAAAACATCTAGATTGCTTCATGATCTACCCCCTTCATATTCCCAAAGCAGGAAGCAAACAGCTCAATTAAGAGAGGATAAAGAGTCCTTTGCCTCAAGATGGGACCAAACACTCAAACCCACCCACACATCCAGTCAGCCTCAGGGTATTTTTAATTATTAAATTGACGAGAAGCCTCTTAGTATGCCAGATATGGACAGGTTCCCTCTTTCATGTGTTCCAGGAGTGGAAAATTTCACAGATGTGCATGTATATCACAGACGTGCATGTATACAAGGAAGACCAACACAGAAAATAAACTATTTCTTCTACACATTTTGCTATAATGAGGACCACAGAATGCATAATTAATTAGGAGACAATGAATTAATTTTGGTGTTCTGGTTCCTCATCAGCAAAACAAAAGTAAACAAGAAAGAATTACACACAACATAGTTTAATACAAGCTTGAACAAGAAATATAATAACAGCAATTCCAATTTTCTAAACACCATTATGTCTGGTTGTATATATATAATGAGAATATTTCCATGCCCCAGCAGATGGCCCAGAGGAAGTGTCCTATGATTACAACTACATTAAATAAAAGATCCTTTATAATAAATGCCTTTATATAAGATTCAACTTGGATAACAGCATTGCTGACATGCTATTCATCCTATGTACTCTTCATAAAATAATTACTGAATAATTCAAAAATGTAAAGATTTGCAGAGAAGACTGAATAAATGCTTTTCAGTTTTGTCCACTCCCCATCCTCCCCTTCACACCCCCACATCCCTGAGGGTGGAAAAGTAATAGGGATAGAGAATACAGGCAATATTAACTGAATTGAACTGAGGTCCCTTGGGGGGAACTTCTGATGTAAAAGAGAAAATAAAGAGGGATCCATACTTAGAAAAAAATATTTACTGGTACACGATTTATTCAACACAATATATTAGGCAGCCACTGTTTACAAAGTACATATTAGCTGAAGCCCCTGCCCTCAGAAAACTTATGTGCAAGGAAATAGAAAACATTTACACAAATCACTATATATAAAATAAATTAGGGCCATAAGAATTATATAAATAAATAATGTGCTACTGAATTCCCCTCTGTAGCTTCTGGTTGGTGAGAGCAAGAAAGCTTTCATAGATGAGCTGATAACTGAAGCTGGACTTTTGCGTACTGGGTAGGCTCTGGACATGCAGAAATGAACAGTAGAAAAGCTCAGGATCTGAGTGATAGAGATCTGGGTTTTAACAGCTGGCTCATGATCATGTTAACCTCTATAATCCTGTTTGCCCAGTATAT
Organism: Delphinus delphis; assembly: GCF_949987515.2. Classification (NCBI taxonomy): domain Eukaryota; kingdom Metazoa; phylum Chordata; class Mammalia; order Artiodactyla; family Delphinidae; genus Delphinus; species Delphinus delphis. The sequence continues at coordinate 24,234,788 of NC_082683.1, forward strand.
AAAGGACATCCTAATATTGCAGGACCACTGTGAAGACAATAATGTATATGTGATTAGTACAGTACCTGGAAAATCATATATGTTCAATAGACTGCAGCTATTATTATTTCTGAGCCTAATGAAATAGAACTTGATGTCAATCCACATCTTGACAGTTACAATATTAGGTGGAGTCACTTGACCTTAGAACTCACTTCCCTCATGTAAAAATAGTCGTGTCTCTCAAAAATCTGTTGGGAGATTCACATAGGTAATGAAATCAATGCCAAAGTGTTTTGAAAAGTGTTAATGTATTACTGTAGTTAAGTAGCTTACTTTCAAATAAAGCATACTGATGTGGATAAAAAGAATAAGAACATTTTAGACAAAGGAGGATAAAAGGGAAGAAATTTAATGAAGACAGATTAAGCAGCATGTGGATCAGCTATTTCCTGATGCAGAGAAGCATGTTTTACTGCATTCAAACATTCCAAGATAGCTTAACGTATACAGGGTTAAGTCCACCCATTCTTCCCAGTGTAGGACAGAAGGCAGATATTGGAATGCATGGGGTTCGACACAGGTCTCAAAGTGACAGGACAGAACTGGGCACCAGGTTCTAAATGTCAGATGCACCCATGTTCTCAGGGTTAGAAGATACCTTCTTATCATCTTCTTCAAAACGCCCAATCCTAATCCCAAAACTATTATGAGATCCCAGGAACTTCCTAAACAAGACTCATAAAAAGGTCACTTCACCTCTAACATGGCCATTAACCTAATAAAGGAAAGTTATTAACTTTCTCCATAACACTTGGCCTGGCTAGTTATGTCTTCTCTAAAGGAACCATTTCATTTTAATAACAAGATGTCAAAAATGCCCAACAACCAAATGGTATTAATACAAAGTTAATGGAACTAGGCAGCTTTTACCATTCCTATGCATACTCAAAAGCTGCATTTTGGGGGGAAAAGGATGTGTTACACTGCTTGGCCAGATATTTTTATAATGCACCACAGGCTCTATTTATTTTTCATCCTTTCTGCAAGAAAGGCTGCATGATCTTGCTAGCAGACAACACATCTCCTTTCCAAAATTCAACCCAGTTTAGAGTCAACTGAGTTACTCTTATGGGACCCTAACTGCAAGGAATTTACAGTGTGAGGTTAGCCCCTCTAGGGCTGTGGATCATAAAAGTACTTTTAGGGCTTCCCTGGTGGCACAGTGGTTGAGAGTCCACCTGCCGATGCAGGGAACACAGGTTCGTGCCCCGGTCCGGGAGGATCCCACATGCCGCAGAGCAGCTGGGCCCGTGAGCCATGGCCACTGAGCCTGCGCTCCGCAACGGGAGAGGCCACAACAGTGAGAGGCCCACGTACCGCAAAAATAAAAAAAAAGTACTTTTAGCTACCCAAAAGCCTCCAATTCTGTGAGCCATCATGCCATGATGGAAAGATGTGGACTTGGTATCCACATTAGGCTCCTACTTGTCCCGATTTCACAATTACCACCCTATGAGCCCTGATGGACAGACACTTCAATGTCTTATGTAGCTGCACAGTGAATGAGTCACTTAGAGAATCCAATGAAAACTTACAGAACCTCTACATCACACTCTAAAAAAACACATCTTTTAGATACCCTCTGGCATATCCTAGAAAAAGGAGAACTAGTCCTATTTTCTATCTTTTTAAAGCTAGAAATAAGGGCAAACTCCAAGAATCTTAGACTTAAAAGGGTCCTGGAAAACTATCTAGTCCAACATGTGTGTCTTATGGATGAAAAAAAGCAAAGTCCAAAGAAGATGAATGCCTGAGGAAAGGCCAAAAGCGGTGGCATCAGGGTTCTCATCAAGTGAGCTCTTCACCCCATCAAGTTATACCTTTCTTTGGGTTAAGAGCTCTCCAAATCATTGTCGAATTCCTTCCTCTACAAGCCAGTCTGCTCTCACACTTACAGGCAGAAATCCTATGTAATGTCTAATGAGAACCTGCAGCTATGTTTTAAATACATCTCACCTTACTCTACTTCCAGGAACGTGGTAGGATTCATTATCACTCTACATACAGATGCACCTTCCAGATTTCATTCCTCAGGTTTACAAACGTGTTTGTAAAAAAGCATAGAAAGCTTTTCTATGCTTCAGTTTTCTAAAACAAAGATGAAGGGCCACATACCTAAATACATTCCATTTATTCCAGAAATAATCACTGTTATTTTAATGTCCCTGAACGCTGTCAGGTTTACTACATGTAAAACATTAAGGACTCTTAAAAAAAGTTCCTTGGTTTTTAAAAGTGAGAAAACCAATTATTCAGAATAAGGTGGCTTTTCTGTCAAAGACTCTCAAAGTACTTTCAAACGAGAACCACTATCCTCTTTGCAAATGCTTTTTCAGGACGTAAAATAAATAAGTCATGCAAGACCATAAACCAACCAAGGCAGAAACAGAACCCAGAAACATCAGGTCAATGAGCCTTCCTCAGTACTACAAAGACACACTCTTGAATACTCAACTAACAGAAATAATCTGTGCCTTTAAACTTTTCAGGACTGGACTTAAAGTTGAATGAAAGGGGCTGCTAGCAAGGAGAGTGAATGAAATATTTGAAAATAATTTGTAGCCCTAAGCCTAAGACATTTTCCTATCTTCCTTTTTATGTTGACTTTTTAGAATAGGAGGTAAGTAAAGCACTTGTAGAGTGTCCTTCAGCTAAGAACAGCTAGCTGTACTTCAGACAACCAGCAAGGTTTGAAGGCAAAGTTTTAAGTAGTCACCTCTGAGCAAGATTTCTAAGAAACACTATCTAGCAAAGTGACTCCAGGAGTCTAGCACTGGCTTTGATAAGGAAAAAAAAAAGTTGCAAGAGCCAGGCAGCACTAACTTTACTAGAAATCAATTACTTTGAATCGAGGCAATTCTCTTTGAACTCTAAAGATTCACAAACTCTTGAACATAGGTATCATCTGCCCTAATGGGGACTCTCACACAAGCACACAGACACACACAAATACAAATAAAATAACTGCAGCAAAAAAATACTGTGCCTGGCTTTATAAATCCATGCAATTTACTTGCAATTTTAGTTTTTATATGGGTAAACACTACATTTACACACATCCCCTCCCAGAGATGCTTTATTGTTTAAAGGGAAGTAAATTTAATGACGTTAAACTAATTAGAAACTATGCTTTTTTATTTTATTATAAAAGCTAGCTTTCTTCATCTCTCTTTTGTGCCCATCTCCCTTTTATCTCTGCAAAAAACATTCCCCCAACCTATACCTATGTGAATCCTAACTAAACTAGAGGACGTTTCCCAAGTCCTATACCTCCATCCAAGTAATCACAAACTACTCCTGCCAATACTGATCACTCTCTTCTCAAAACAGGAACCATACAAAGAAACGCAGTGAACTCTTTCTGTTGTCATGTGTATTCACTCCTTCCTCAACTAGCTAAAGAAAGAGTTCCTTGAATACCAAAACCTCACTCCATACTTAACTTAGTTGTCCCCTTTGTGCCTGGACACTGGGTTATGCTTTCAAAAAATAACTTCAGTTAAGTGTATTTTGGAAGGGAAGTGTATTAAGCGTTTTTTAAAATCCTTCCCCAAATATCAACTGTTATAAAGCTTACTAAAATGAGATTTTTACCATCAATTATTTTATAAGTATTGGTTTCATTTACTCTAAGGGCACGTGCTTTGGAGAGGTAGCCAGGTCAGAGTCCCAGCTCCATCACTTTCTAGATGTGTGACCCTGAGCAAAATTTTTCCTTATCTGGGTAACAGAACCATCCTGAGAGAGTTACTGATGAGATAATGCATACAAACCTCTTAGCATCTGCCTAATAGATGGTCAACAAATGGTAGCTATTATTATTACTTTGTTAATAATAAGGAAAGAAGAGTGACACTGCATTACTGTTGGAATGTACTTTGTTTAGTTATTTACATATGCCAACACCTAGCTCTGATGAATTACATACAAACATCAAAAAATGACATCTCTAACAAAAATAAGGAGGTGCGGTCTGGAGACCTTGTGGGGAAGGGATATTTTTGGAAGAAGAAAATGATTTTTTAAATATTTTTGTTGTTAATTTAAATAAAATTCACTTTCTGTTCACTCTTCTTCAATTAAGTTAAGTCTTTAAAGATTATGAAGTGTTACAAAACAGTAACAGGGCATTATTTTTATACTGTGTAACTAATTTTAAAAAACTGGGCTTAGAGTGGACCAGGTTAGAACCACAGGAGTGCGGAAGCAGATGAATGCAGTTTCCCCATCTATAATTAATATGACACATCTGTTAACTTTCTGTTCAAACTGTGCTCCAGAAATTTAGTAAGAAAATCACTTACTCAATAACCAGATAGGGTTTATTGATGTGCACTGTTTCATTAATATTAGGCAGGCACAGGAAACATAAGAACACCTACCAATCTGTTCTTCAAGGTCTAGAGGAAACACAAAAACAGGCCAAAACCCCATGAACCCAAGATAATAGGACACTCGACTCTGACCACAAGATGATTCAGAAAAGTTGGAAACAAAATCTTATAACCAAGGAAGCAAGAATCTTAGGATCAAAACACAAAGACTTTAACTAATGCCCAGCCACAATGGTAGTAAATGAATATTTGTTATAAATCAGGAAATTATCTTAATTTTGAGTCCTTGGAACCTAGAACAGTGCCTGGATCAAAGAATATTGGCTAAATCAAAGAACAAATGTATTTAATGAATAGTATAAAAGAGAATCCAGAATACAGCTATTCTCCCTCCTTTAAAACATTAAAATAGATATGGGGGCTTTTAAATATTAGATATACAAAATATAAAACAGAAGAAAAAACCTAAGGCTACTTCTCCAGAACAAAAAAAATCACAAGCAAATGCCCCCAGTTTGTGAACCTGTGACATCTTCAGCCATTAATTCAACCTGTATGTTCTATCTATCACCAATACACTCTTATTGTCAACATCTAGAAGCACCAGAAACCTGCTATACTTGATTTATATTCCTCTTTCTTTTAGAATTATGGCAATCTTCACTATCAATATAATGGATGGTAAATTTTGTTTCTGCAAATTTTAAACATTACAAACAAACCAAAATTCTTATTTCTAAATTCTATCTACATAAGGGATGACTGGCTCAGGCCTCAACCTTCTGGAATTATTTCACCAGAAATCTAACAATTCCCTCTTCACAATGGAAGTCTAAACAACTTCCTCAAAAATAACACTGCTCTAAAAATAGGTTATCAACATATTCTGACTAGCATCCAATCTAAAACTCCCTTCCACTGCAAAAGAACCTAACAACTGGAAAATGAGCCAAAGGTTAAGGACATTTTATGCATATAAAACTATTTTGTAAAATTTTAACACCTCAATTTACAACTGACTGGTTAAGATAATATTAATTTGTGCTCACATTTTGGTTTTGTTTTATTTTTAAGACATTAGGCTAAAGTTAACATTCTTCTTATAATGAGATTGTTTTGGCAAAATTCTGCAATATCCCACTCCTATCATGAGGATGGCAACAAGGAAAAGCAAGCACATACTTCTGGAGACTAGATTCGGACACATTTGATGAAAGACAGCTCCAACCTTCTCTTAAAAACAGGCCCACTTTTCTGGCACACCAATTCACTTACCTCTCCCATCGCTCTTCCCTCCAGAGCAAGTGCTTGAAAATCGTGATTCAGCTCATCCATAGAACGTACCTATTGTTTAGAATAGAGGAGGGAATAATTCCAAGTTAGCATCTTGAATTTTACATACACATTAACACAACTGAAAAGCTTTTCTATGTTTACTTTCAGATATTGACAAGACAATAACAATAATCAAGTGACTGAGATTAAACATTCACTTACCTTTAACCATCAGCGTTCAGCAATGACCCCTGCTTTCTCCCCTCCCATTCCCTTTTGTTTTCAAACATGAAAAACACATAATGCAGAAAAAGAAAAAGCAAATTCCATCACACAAGAATTACAGTAGGGACTTCCCTGGTGATCCAGAGGTTAAGAATCCACCTTCCAATGCAGGGGATGCGGGTTCGATCCCTGGTTGGGGAACTAAGATCCCACATGCCATGGGGGCAACTAAGCCTGCGTGCTCTAGAGCCCACACGCCACAACTAGAGAGCCCACATGCTGCCACTACTGAGCCCGCGTGCTGCAACTAAGACCCAACGCAGCCAAATAAATAAATAGATAGATAAATAAATAAGGAAGCAGAGTCTTTAAAAAAGAGAGGGAGAGAATTACTGTAGCTGTATTTCATACATTTTGACTTAATAAGTAAAGATCAACATGTTGAAAAGCAATAATGTATGTAGATGATTATGTGACCTAAACCTTGCTACTGACTCAAAGACCACAGTCCTTATGAAAACTGACTCAGACCACAGTCCTTGTGAAAACAGTTAAGTACAAATTAGGGGATTCATTTGATCCAAGCCAGTATTTCTTTGATAAACCTCAGGTTGAAAGGCGCTACAAACTATATAATGGAGTGCCCCCAACATTTCTCCATATTGGAATATCTCTGGGGGCTCCTAGTATCTGAAAACCAGAAGAAATAAAAAATAGCACGTATCACAATGATCTCTTCTAACTTCACTTATCATTAAATGTACTACCCACATCATAACAATCTTTCTAGACTTCAATTAACTCATCTCCAAGGTCATTACTACAAGGTAATATTTAAGAGCAAGAATGAAGTGTGGAATAGATTACGCAAAACAGTCATAATTCAAAAACCCTTTACTGTCCAACAGTCTACTGGTCCTCTCAGTTATGAGCAACAAGTCACCTTTGCTGCCTGAGGCTAGAGTAATGTCCCTTGTTTATTAAAGAGGAAGGTTATTCTTTTTCTTTTTTTAACACCTTTATTAGAGTATAATGGCCTTACAATGGTGTGTTAGTTTCTGCTTTGTAACAAAGTGAATCAGCTATACATATACATATATCCCCATATCTACTCCCTCTTGCATCTCCCTCCCACACTCCCTATCCCACCCCTCTAGGTGGTCACAAAGCACAGAGCTGATCTCCCTGTGCTACACGACTGCTTCCCACTAGCTATCTATTTTACATTTGGTAGTGTATATATGTCCACGCTACTCTCTCACTTCGTCCCAGCTTACCCTTCCCCCTCCCCATGTCCTCAAGTCCATTCTCTACATCTGTGTCTTTATTCCTGTCCTGCCCTAGGTTCTTCAGAACCATTTTTTTTTCTTTAGATTCCATATATATGCGTTAGCATGCGGTATTTGTTTTTCTTTCTGACTTACTTCACTCTGTATGACAGACTCTAGGTCCATCCACATCACTACAAATAACTCAATTTCATTTCTTTTTATGGCTGAGTAATATAAAGAGGAAAGCTATTCTGCCTACCTGAGAAAGACTGCTGATTGTCTGAAGCAGGACTTTCTCAAACCCCCTCATCCAATCATCACTACCTCCAAATGTATGTGAACAATTTCTAGCAGTGGATAAATGCAAAGAGAGTCAAACTAGGGACAGGCAGGGAGAGGGTAGAGTATGGAGCACGAACCTGAATACAGCTGGGGGAACCAATTTAAGGATTTTATTAACATGCTGACTGAATACCACCCCAATAATCTTAATTTGACTGAACTGTCACCACATAAAAATACAGTCGCATTGTTTTATTTTTTTTTAATTTATTTATTTTATTTTGTTCGCTGTGTTGGGTCTTCTTTGCTGTTCATGGGCTTTCTCTAGTTGTGGCGAGTGGAGGCTACTCTTCGTTGCAGCGCGGGCTTCTCATTGCAGTGTCTTCTCTTTTTGCAGAGCACGGGCTCTAGGAGCACAGGCTCAGTAGTTGTGGCACGCGGGCTCTAGAGCACAGGCTCAGTAGCTGTGGTGCTCAGGCTTAGTTGCTCCATGGCATGTGGGATCTTCCTGGACCAGGGTTCGAATCTGAAGGCGATTCATAATCACTGCACCACCAGGGAAGCCCGGGTCACGTTGTTTTAAATTACACATTTTCAAAACCCAGAGCTGACACTATGCTACAAATGATACATCGTGTCACTAAGATGTAACAGCTTTGGGATGCTTGACAAAAATGTAAATTTATCAAATTCAAAATGACACTAAATTTAAGCCATATGAGAACAAAGACATAGAGATAAGGCCTGTTACTGTGGTAAAACAGTTTCAAAGGGCCTTGAAACAGAAGCTAGGCTCACAGTACAAGGCGTTTACATTATTTCACTAAGCACACTGAATAAGCTCCTAAACTACAGGTGGTAAAGGAGGGGAGGGGAGATGAGGACAGCATCTTAGCTAAACTCTACAAACGTCAGATAAAATCATTTTGAACCTTCAGGCCAGAGTTAACATTTACAAAGCATGTAAATTAAACACATGAAGTTCTACATCTAGCTTTTTCTGTGGAATCTAAACATGCATTTAACTAGATGCTAGGCGTTTCTTGAAAATCCAAAAACCTACAAATAGTTTTAACCAAGAATGTTGGAATTCTATTTATATTTCCCAAGAAAAAAGTAGGAGTGGCTACAAAAATGAAAAAAATAAAGTAGGAATGGTAAGGGAAGGCAGAGAACATGCAATATGCATATTTATGTAATCATTACAACAATCTCACAGTAATTATTCCCATTTGAGAGATTAGAACTGAGCCTCACAGAAATGCCTTCCCCAACCACTGTTGAGTAGGGAAGAGTGTTTAGATGGCATTTCCAGGATCTAAATCCAGATGTTCCAATTCAAAGTGCAATGTCCTTTCTATGTTATCAAGCTGCCTCCAGGGCAGCCACAGGAAGTTTCCACCCCCAGATAGAACTGCCTTCACAGCTTTTGCTGTGGGCTTTGATGAGTCAGCTCTCTTGGTCTTCTTGCCTTTGCTTTCCACTGTCTCCTCCCCCTACCTTCAAAATTTGCCCATCCTTCCCTCACAGCAATTTCCATCCCTTTCTATACTGCCTTCCCACCCACCCGTCATTCTCTCTCCTACCACGTTTTATTTGCTGGCTCGCTCACCCTCTCAGGTCTCCTCACCCTCTCTTTATCTTCAGCTCTCTGTTCACCTCCTCCAGCTCTCCCTCTTCCAGGGTGTGTCTCTCTCTGCCCCACATGCAAGGTGAACCACTACTCCTCCTACCTCCTATAGACAACGAGAATGGAGCCTTTGCTAGTACAGAAACTCCATTTTAAACCATTTACCCACAGTTGAGTAGACAAGATAAACCAAGTCACTCTCACAAAAGTGTTTTTAACTAGTCAGGAACTTATTGTTTATAATGGGAGCTATACCTGATATGGTCATCAACACCAGGCAGACTCTCAACAAAATTCTTCCTAGGAAACAAAACTAATGATCAGAAGAAGACGCTCAGGAATCAAGAAAAATCAAATGATGAAAACAGACGACTGTAAGAAACTTCTTGGGCAGGTAACAGAAACCTTTTCTATCATAAAGGAGAAAAGCTGGCTGTAAATTATAATCAAAGAAAATGCTCCCATCAGGACAGAACTATCTTTTCAAGTTCTTGTACTCGACACCTCCCCCTCTTTCTCTAGTATTCAATTTGAGTGAAGGGTTAATGTTAATTTCTACTACGACTTACTAATTCCACCTTCACTTTTGCTAAATGTCTGTAAGGCTTCCTGCCTTCCACTAAATAACCTATCACCTCTGGTTTCACAAAACTATTTCCTATTTTTCTCTGTGGGCTACTTGACAGCTGCCCATCTCACACCCATCCAGGACTTTCTCTACTGAGGTCCCACCCCATAAAAGCATCTCTTACTCCCTTTACTGAAGAGGCAAAGTGAGAAAACCACGTTAGTGTCTGACCTACCTCATATTTCCTCACTTCATCCCACCCAAGAATATCATCTGTACAAATGACCTAGCTTCTGAGTTTCCTTTCCATTTCCCAGATACCAGAACTTCCTTTTGTAAGCCTCAACACCTGTCGTCGTCTTCTAACATAGATCTTGTCCTAACTAGAATCATAATTTTGCAAATTAAGTTGGTGTTTTACCGCATAGGAAGTTATAAAATCAAAACAGATAAACCCGGAACTATACATCACATTTGAAAAATTACGCAAAAGCATCACTTTACAAATCATTAAGAATGATATTCTAAAGTGCATTCCTTGAGAAGCCCTACTTACCATACCCAACATCCCATACGCTTATCAGAATCAATGAATGATATACACTTCACTATTTCCATCTGTAAAACTGAGATAACACTGGCTACTTTATACGTTTACTATGAAGACTAAATGAGGGACTTCCCTGGTGGCACAGTAGTTGAGAATCCTCCTGCCAATGCAGGGGACACGGGCTCGAGCCCTGGTCCAGGAAGATCCCACATGCCACGGAGCAACTAAGCCGGTGCACTGCAACTACTGAGCCTGCGCTCTAGAGCCCACAAGCCACAACTACTGAAGCCCACGTGCCTAGGCCCATGCTCCACAACAAGAGAAGCCACCACAATGAGAAGTCACCGCAATGAGAAGCCCGCGCATCGCAACAAAGAGTAGCCCCCACTCACCGCAACTAGAGAAAGCCCGCGCGCAGCAACAAGGACCCAATGCAGCCATAAATAAATAAATTCATTAAAAAATATATTAAATGAGACATGTCCAATACCTAGTAGGCATTTATTCAACTATATCCATCTCACAGGTTATTCTCTTTAAGTTACTGTAATGTCCCCATACATCCATCTCTTCTTTCCCTATCCTCGGTTAGCAAAGGGTAGGTTTTGGTCATTCCAGGGAGGTGAGCCTCTCTCTATATAGGTCAGCATTTTCATAATCAATATTAGAAGTACCTAGATCACACAAACGTCTAACTTACTTTCTAAAACTTAGCATTTCAAAGTACAACCATTTTTCTCTCTTCTCAATTCCCAGCTAATCCTCAATTCAGAGAAACTTCCATTCTAATCCATTCAGAAACTTCCAACATATAAAAATAAAAATCATCACTAGTTCAAGCTCATGTTTTTTCCGTTCTCATAAGAAAAAAAAAAACATCTCAATAAAGTCACCTTCTCAAATTCCTTCATTCCCTGACTTCCATACCACTATGATCTCCTGGTTCTCCTCCTACTTCTCTATTCAGATTTTTGTCTTTTGGCCAGCCAACATCGCAGTCAAGGAAAAAAAAAAACCCACTGAAACTCATACTTGGGTATAAAGGAATCCAAATTTAAGGAGTTAATGATCCAAATATGTAACAAATTACATTTATCAGATTTTCAAGCAGATACATATTACTGAACATTAAATCTCAAAGAACAAAGCGGTTACCATGGTGGTCCATGCAGTCCAATATAAAAGACCTAAAAAAGAAGCAACTTTTGACAGCATTCTGGCTCAGTCCTTGGCCTTACTTTACTAGCATTCCTGCCCTTGGATTGCTGTCACTTAACTGCTCAGGGTGTCTTTACAATGAATGTCCCCTCACTTGAGCTAATTTGGCCACTTCTCTGTTGATTGTATACAAGAACCAAACTCAAACACAATAGGTACCACTAAGTTGGTATTTATGAAATCACACTGGAAGTCTATATTTTAAAACAGTAATCAGAGCTATGTAGTGCACTTGGAAAAATAAAGTTCAACAAAGCAACACTTTTTTGAATATTTTCTGTAACAGACCTATTTCAAGACACCTGCCTAGAAAGGGCAATTTTGTGATTCCCACCACCTCTGGCCACAAACAACTATAACAAAAGTATTCTCCTAAATGGCCAAACCCCTAGTACCTGAAGAGAAGTGATAAACTGACCTAATCAGATACTTCTCCTTAGCATTCAGGCCAGATAGCAATGGAGAGATAAAGTGAAATTCCCTAAACACTTGGCAGTTGTAGCTGTCATTCTGGGTCAAGTATAACCCGGTGAATAAGCAGTAGATGGTCAACACAAAGAAGAGAAAGAATGTGCTGAAAAAAATCAGAGACAAGACACTATGGAACCCCTATGGAAACAGAAAAGCCTCCTAGTGCCCAGGAGGCCCACGTATATATTTCCTGCTCTGGGGTTCAGAGAGAATCCCTGGTGTTCCTTCATTTAATGCCCTGAATTTTTGCCAAGCAGAAAAGACTTCTATACCTTGAGACTAAAACTGCCTTTACTAGAATATTTATTTCCTCAACCACTGAATCTCAGTTCTCAGGCATTTTTCTCCTCCACACCTTTGTTCCCCTGGAGGATTTTTTGCAAAGGCAAGCCTAGATCACAATGGCTCCATTTCACTAACATAGATCCAGAACAATACAAGCAGAAGAGCTGGTGCCAAGAACCATTACAAGAAGGGGATACCAGAGAGAAAAAGCCAGCAAATGCAGGAGAAACTTGAGCAATGAGAAGAAATGGAATACGAGGATTAACCTAATCTGAATTTAATCATTAATGGAAAAACATTTAATAAGTCTGTTCTACACCATCTTCTGCTTTCTTGTATCTGTATTATAAATAATAACAACAACGAATATTTACTGAGACTTACTTTGTGCCAGGTCCTGTCCTATAAAAATCTTTATATGCTGTATGATCTCTTTAATATTCGTAACAATTTGAAAATGCAGGTACTCTTATCCCCATTTTGTGAGAAAAGCAAAAAGTTATCACATTCCTCTAATAAAATATAAATAAATCAACATTCTTCTTGATTACTGGGAAAAAACAAAAACAAAAGACTACTCTTTAAACTTAGGAGGAGGCAAACCCTACTACGTGATCTTATTTATTCACTGTTAATAGCAACACTAAATACCAGCATTTGCTGAGTTTTCAAGGCACTGTACTGCAAAATAGACATTATTCCATTTTATAGATGAGGATCAAGGTTCAGAGGCATGATCTGTCTAAAGTCATATAGCAGATAAAGATCAGAAGTGGAATTCAAATTCAGCTCTCTATCCCCTTTACTAGCACTTCTTTCTGTTCTCATCAAAGATAAGCACAAGGGCTCCAGGACACCTGGCTTAAACAGCTGTTGTTCTGGAAACTGATTACTACACTGGTTTTTTTTCTAATTCTATTTATTTATTTGTTTATTTTATTTTTGGTTGCATGTTGGGTCTTCGACACTGCTCGTGGGTTCTCTCCAGTTGCAGCGAGCGGAGGCCACTCCTCGCCGTGGTGAGTGGGCTTCCCAACGCGGTGGCCTCTCCCGTTGCGGAGCACGGGCTCCAGGGGCACCGGCTTCAGCAGTTGTGGCACGCGGGGTCAGCAGCTGTGCCATAGGGGCTCAGCTGCTCCGCAGCATGTGGAGTCCTCCCGGACCAGGGCCCGAACCCGCGTCCCCGGCATTGGCAGGCGGACTCTTAACCACTGTGCCACCAGGGAAGCCCTACATTATTTTTATACAGGAGGAAAATGAAGTCACCACAGCAGCCAGGATTAGGCTGAACTTCCATTTTTTTTTAATTATTATGTATCATTAAAAACTGCTACTACCTTGGACTTCCTTAGTGACGCAGTGGTTAAGAATCCGCCTGCCGGGCTTCCCTGGTGGCGCAGTGGTTGATAGTCCGCCTGTCGATGCAGGGGACACGGGTTCGTGCCCCGGTCCGGGAAGATCCCACATGCCGCAAAGCAGCTAGGCCCGTGAGCCATGGCCGCTGAGCCTGCGCGTCCGGAGCCTGTGCTCCACAACGGGAGAGGCCACAACAGTGAGAGGGCCCGCGTACCGCAAAAAAAAAAAAGGAATCCGCCTGCCAATGCAGGGTACATGGGTTCAAGCCCTGGTCCGGGAAGATCCCACATGCCATGGAGCAACTAAGCCTGCGCGCCACAACTACTGAGCCTGCGCTCTAGAGCCCGCTAGCCACAACTGCTGAGCCCGCATGCCACAACTACTGAAGCCTGCATGCCTTGAGACCATGCTCCGCAACAAGAGAAGCCACTGCAATGAGAAGCCCAGGCACCACAACGAGGAGGAGCCCCTGCTCGGCACAACTACAGAAAGCCTGTGAGCAGCAATTAAGACCTAACGCAGCCAAAAGTAAATAAGTAAACGAATTTATTTAAAAAAAACTGCTACTACCTTTAGCAATTAAATACCATTGAAGTTCCAAATTATATAATGTGTTGATGGCATTCAGCTAGGATAGTTAACAGACCCAAGTGATAAACTGTAAGTTACCAAAATTGATTTGCTACCATACTACCATAATACATACACCTCACGGAAATGTCAGCACTTCATAAACATAAAAGAAAACAATTTATAAAGTAAAAAGAATAAATAATATTTTCAGAAGCAGTTAATAAAGCCTATGATACTAGTGACCTTTAACTACAAAAACCTCACAATTGCTGGTTCTGACGGTCTTCATCTTAATTTCACCAATCATGATCAAGCTGAAATCAGTAAGGAGAGCAAGGCCATTTTAACTGGAGAGAGAAACTGTCTAATTGATATGGAAGAACCTAATAAGTGTAAAACTTAAGATAATGATAAATCTTATCTCCACTTGTCTGGAAACTACTACCTGTAGCAATCTGTCTGAATGGTATACTCCTGACTTCCAAAAGAACAAATTCCAAAAGCATGAAAGAGACTCCTACACAACTACTATTATAGATCACACTTACAACAAAAAATGGTTATTTGCAATAGAGGATACATCAAGGGTCTTCATTAGCAGTAAAAGTTTCATTCTGAAATACCAATCTCAAAAGATGACATATGGAAAAAGCAAAAAAACTAAATCAAGAATGTTCACCAGAAGTTCTTAAATCGAGTTGTGGCAAATGTGTATCAGGCTCTTTTCAAACAATGAAACCAAATTTAATATATTTGCCATCATTGGAATCTTACCAGCACAGTGTAAGAATCTATGTAAATAATGTGAAAATAACAAATATTTGTCCACAAAAAAAGACACAGAATTTGCTTTTCCAAACTTTTACTAATATTAAATTTTTTGAGATTCACTTTGTCATCCCTGTGCTCTCTAATGGACATGTAATAGTAGGCATAAAAGGCTTGTAAGAATTTTTACCATAAGAACAGTCTGTGAAAGAAAACAAATTATGGGCCTCCACAGCCACTGATATAAATTTTCTACAAATTGTAAGACAGTGAATATTTTTTAATAGATGTACAACTTAGACTACCAGTGAAAACAACAATTGTGAAAAGTAAGTGGAAGAACTATCAACTACAAGGCATGCCTACAGTGGTAGTCTCTGCGGATTGATTTGGGGGTGAGAGGGCGACTACTTATATAAAGCCTGCTTCTCTAGTTAATCTGTTCTCCCTTTTCGACAGACTAGGAGTGGAGAAATTTACAATGAAGTTCAAAGACCATGATACAGGTGTCTTACTGCCTTCTCAACTACTGAAATAACATCTACTAAGTAGCAAAACTGCACTTTAGCAATAGTGCCATGGCAGTTTGTCTTATCTCCCTAAAAGTAAACCCCACAGTATTAAAAACATGACAGGCATTACATACAAATATTTGTAACGTGAGAAACTACCCTCAATCTTCGGAGTGACAAAATAGCAGAAACATGACTTCCACAGCCAGCTTCTTTAAAATGATCCTTATCTTGTTTAAAAGAACACATTGTCATGCTTTTTCGAGCTTTTCAAGAAAGAAATTTGACAATATGCATCAAGTTTTATAAACGTTCATGCCTTTTGATCCAGTAATTCTACTTCTAGGAATTTAGCCTAAGCAAATAACCAGAAATATGGGCAAAGATTTGTTATCGAATATCTTCATCGTGGCACTGTGATGTGAAAAGTGGTTTGAGGGACTTCCCTGGTGGTCCAGTAGTTAAGATGCTGCGCTTCCAATGCAGGGGGCGCAGGTTTGAACCCTGGTTGGGGAACTAAGATCCCACATGCCACATGGCCAAAAAAATTAAAAAATAAGAAAAAAATAGCAAAGTATTTTTTAAAAGTGTACAATAAGCACCTTTGCTTATAAAGCTTACTCTTTTTTTTTTTTTTGCGGTATGCGGGCCTCTCACTGTTGTGGCCTCTCCCGCTGCGGAGCACAGGCTCCGGACGCGCAGGCTCAGTGGCCATGGCTCACGGGCCTAGTCGCTCCGCAGCATGTGGGATCTTCCCGGACCGGGGCACAAACCCGTGTCCCCTGCATCGGCAGAAGACTCTCAACCACTGCGCCACCAGGGAAGCCCAAGCTTATTCTTTATTTTAGTTGATTAAGATGTTTCTAGAAGAGGATTATTGGTTTGAAAGGTAATAATATATTAAAGACTTCATAAATGTTAAATTTAGTTTCAGAAGCTTCTTTCTGATTTTTTTTCATTGACATTATAGAAAACGTAGAAACTACTGATGAAGTTTTAGGTTAACATTTGAGTATATTACCTTCCAGTCTTATTTTGTGTATGTCTCTATATGGAAATATACACATATCATTTTATGTATGTAGATTTGTGGCCTATTATAGAATCCTTACACATAAACGTATTCTCTAAGATTTTAAAAAATGTTTTAAGTAGCTACATAAAATTCTGTAAATGAATATATGCTGTATTTAATAATTCCTGCTGTATTTAAACTTTTTCAAACCACTTTTTTTAAAATAAATTTTTATTTTACTTTATTTATTTATTTATTTACTTATTTATTTGGCTGCATCGGGTCTTAGTTGTGGCATGCAGGATCTTCGTTGAGGCATGTGGGATTTTTTTGTTGCAGCGCATGGGCTCTTCATTGTGGTGCGCAGGCTTCTCTCTAATTGTGGAGTGCGTGTTTTCTCTTCTCTAGTTGTGGTGCGCATGTTTTCTCTTCTCTAGTTGTGGTGCGCAGGCCCCAGGGTGTTTGGGCTCAGCAGTTGTGGCTCGCGGGCTTAGTTGCCCTGTGGCATGTGGGATCTTAGTTCCCCCACCAGGGATTGAACTCGCGTCCCCTGTATTGGAAGGAAGATTCTTAACCAGTTTAATCCTTGGTGGGGAACTAAGATCCTGCAAGCTGCCATACGAAGTACTGATACATGCTACAATGTGCATGAACCTTAAAAACATGCTAAGTGAAAGAAGCCAGACACAAAAGGCCACATATTATGTGATTCCATTTATATGAAATATCCAAAACAAACAAATGCAGAGAAACAAGAATAGGTTTTTGTTTGCCAGGGACTTAGGAAAGGGGGAAATTGACAATGACTACTAATGAGTACAGGGTTTCTTTTGGGAGTGCTAAAAATGTTCTAGTGTTAGAAAGCATGATGGTTGCATAGAACTATAAAAACACTAAAAACCACCAAATTGTAAACTTAAGGGTAAACTTTATGGTATGTGAATAATATCTTAGTAAAGCTGTTATTTAAAAATAGGAGAGGCTTCCCTGGTGGTGCAGTGGCTAAGAATGCCTGCCAATGCAGGGGACACAGGTTCGAGCCCTGCTCTGGGAAGATCCCACATGCCGCAGAGCAACTAAGCCCATGCACCTCAACTACTGAGCCTGCGCTCTAGAGCCCACCAACCACAACTACTGAGCCCATGCGCTGCATCTACTGAAGCCCATCCTCTAGAGCCCGTGCTCAGCAACAAGACAAGCCCGCGCACCGCAACTAAGAGTAGCCCCCATTCCCGACAACTAGAGAAAGCCTGCGTGCAGCAACGAAGACCAAACACAGCCAAAAATAATAAATAAAAATAAATAAATTTTTAAAAATAAAATAAATCTTTTTTTAATAAATAAAAATAGGAGATGGCAAACACTTTCTGTAACATGTCAAATAACAAATAATACAGGCTGGGACTTCCCTGGTGGTCCATTGTGGTGCGCAGGCTTCTCTCTAATTGTGGAGTGCATGTTTTCTCTTCTCTAGTTGTGGTGCGCATGTTTTCTCTTCTCTAGTTGTGGTGCGCAGGCCCCAGGGTGTTTGGGCTCAGTAGTTGTGGGTAGCCCGCAAAGCGTCTTTGTCAGGTATTCTTTGTTTTTATTTTCAACTACACATTTAAAAATGTAAAAACCATTCTTAGCTCAAGAGCCATACATAAACAGGCAGCAAGCTAGATTTGGCAGGGAGGCCATAGTTTGCCAAACCTCGTTTAAAAATAAGCCATTCCTAAAATGTTTACAAGGGAATGTGTGCTAAGTTAACGCTGATCCAAAAACTAAGCAAAGCTCTCTTATCAAACTTATAAATGGAGCTTCCACAAATGTTATTGGATAAAGGGAACACAGGGAAACATATCAAACAGAATTTAGTACTTTTATTAATAATTAAGATCGCATATTGGGTTGGCCAAAAGGTTCATTCGGTTTTTCTGTAAGATGGCTCTAGTAGCACTTAGCTGTCTTTAACTTCATTCGAAACAATTTTGTTAGATTGCATGTGACAGCTGTCATATCAGCGTGCATTTAAAAAAAGACTTATCGGGCTTCCCTGGTGGTGCAGTGGTTGAGAGTCCGCCTGCCGATGCAGGGGACAAGGGTCCGTGCCCCAGCTCGGGAAGATCCCACATGCTGCGGAGCGGCTGGGCCCCTGAGCCATGGCCGCTGAGCCTGCGCGTCCGGAGATTGTGCTCCACAACAGGAGAGGCCACAACAGTGAGAGGCCCGCGTACCGCAAAAAAGAAAAAAAAAAAAAAGACTTATCAAAATTGGTGAATTTTTGTGTAGCCATTTTCATACTGAAGCTGGAAGAAAAAAGCAACATTTTCAGCATACTATGCTTTGTTATTTCAAGAAAGGTAAAAATGCAACTGAAACGCAAAAGAAGATCACACAGTGTATGGAGCAAGGGCTGTGACTGATCAAAAGTGTCAAAAGTGGTTTGCGGGATTTCCCTGGTGGTCCAGTGGTTAAGAATCCGCCTTCCAATGCAGGGGACTCGGGTTCAATCCCTGGTCAGGGAACTAAGATCCCATGTGCCACGGGGCAACTAAGCCCGAGAACCACAACTACTGAGGCCGCAAGCCACAACTACCGAGCCCGTGCGCTCTGGAGCCCGCACGCACCTCAATGAAAGATCCCACATGCTTCAACAAAGATCCTGCATGCTGCAACTAAGACCCAACACAGTCAAATAATTTTTTTTTTAAAGTGGTTTGAGGGGCTTCCCTGGTGGTGCAGTGGTTAAGAATCCACCTGCCAATGCAGGGAACACGGGTTCAAGCCCTGGTCCGGGAAGATGCCACATGCCGCGGAGCAACTAAGCCCAGGCGCCACAACTACTGAGCCTGCGCTCTAGAGCCCGCGAGCCACAACTACTGTGCCCACGGGCCACAACTACTGAAACCCATGCGCCTAGAGCCCGTGCTCTGCAACAAGAGAAGCCACCGCAATGAGAAGCCCGCACACCTTAACTAAGAGTAACCCCCACTCACCAGAACTAGAGAAAGCCTGCACGCAGCAACGAAGACCCAACGCAGCCAAAACTTAATTAATTAATTAATTTTTAAAAAGTGGTTTGCAAAGTTTTGTGCTGGAGATTTCTTGCTGGACGATGCTCCACAGTCGGGTAGACCAGTTGAAGTTGATAGTGATCAAATCGAAACATTAACTGAGAACAATCAACGTTATACCACTCAGGAAATAGCCGACATACTCAAGATACCCAAATCAAGCGTTGAAAATCATTTGCACTACCTTGGTTATGTGAATCGCTTTGATCTTTGGGTTCCACATAAGTTAAGCCAAAGAAACCTTCTTGACCATATTTCCGCATACAATTCTCTACTGAAACATAACGAAAACGTTCTGTTTTTAAAACAAATTGTGACGGGCAATGAAGAGTGGATACTGTACAATAATGTGGAACGGAAGAGATCACAGGGCAAGCAAAATAAACCACCAACAACCACACCAAAGGCCAGTCTTCATCCAAAGACAGTGATGTTGCGCATATGGTGGGATTGGAAGCGAGTCCTCTATTATGAGCTCCTTCCAGAAAACCAAACGATTAATTCCAACAAGTACTGCTCCCAATTAGACCAACTGAAAGCAGCACTCGATGAAAAGCATCCAGAATTAGTCAACAGAAAGCGCATAATCTTCCATCAGTATAACAAAAGACCGCATGTTTCTTTGATGACCAGGCAAAAACTGTTACAGCTTGGCTGGGAAGTTCTGATTCATCCGCTGTATTCACCAGACATTTCACCTCTGGATTTCCATTTATTTAGGTCTTTACAAAATCCTCTTAATGGAGCACCTGGAACAGTTCTTTGCTCAAAAAGATAAAAAGTTGTGGGAAGATGGAATTATGAAGTTGTCTGAAAAATGGCAGAAGGTAGTGGAACAAAAGGGTGAATACGTTGTTCAACAAAGTTCTTGGTGAAAATGAAAAACGTGTCTTTCATTTCTACTTAAAAGCCGAAGGCACTTTTTGGCCAACCCAATAAAACTAAGACAAGAATTAAAAACCATATTAAAAAATAAAGATAGCTGCTCACATATTAGAAGAAGTTGAACACCATTAGCCATCAGGGAAATACAGATTAAAACCACAATGAGATATCATTACGTATGTATCAGAATGGCTAAAATAAAAAACAGTAATACCACCAAATGCCGTTGAGCGCACAGAAAAATTGTATTATTCAAACATTACTGGTCCAGAAAACAACTCGGCCGTTTCTTTATAAACTAGACATGCAACTACCATTATTACCTAGCAACTGGACTCCTCGGCTTTTATCTGATGTTCACACAAAAACCTGCACATGAATGTTCACAGCAGCTTCATTTACAATAACTAAAAACTGGAATCAGCCCAGATGTCCTTCAACGGGTTAAACAAACTATGGTGCATCTGCACCATGCACACTATGCAGCAATAAAAAGGAATGGCCTACCACAGGCAACAAGTTGGATGAGACTCCAGAAAAGTATGCATAGCAAAAAAGGCCAGTCCCCACCAAAGGCTATATGTATGGTATGACTCCATTTATATGACTTTTTTGAAATGACAAAATTGTAGAAATGGAGAATAGGATAGATTAGTGGTTGGGGAGAGGCCCCCCCAACCCCTGCAAAGGGAAAGGGGGTGTGTAAAAAGGGCTACTCAAGGGTCCCTTGTTGTTTTGGAACTATTCAGTACTTTGTGGTGGTTAAGTATATGAACCTATACAGATGGTAAAATTATACTGAACTTCGTACACACACACACACACACACACACACACACACACACACACCCAAATGAGTACAAGTAAAACTGGAGATGTGAATAGGACTGGATGGATTTTAACGTCAATAACCTAACTGTGATGCTATACTACACAATGTTACCTACAAAGGTTATACTGTAAAATGGGGAAATAGAGGAACGTATACAAAGGATCTCTCTGTATTATTTCTTACAACTGCAGGAATCAACAAATAACTAAGTCAAAATTTTAATTTAAAGAAAGATGACTGCTATGAAGAAACAATGAAGACACGACTTAAAATGATGGTTCCCAAGCACGAAAACTAAAATAATCAAATATACAACCAAAGGAACCTTTCTCAAGCTACAAAACTATGCAGCTCTCACCCACATAGCACACAAAAATCACACCCTGACCAAACTACCCTAAATTTGGAGAATTCAAAAAAAAATACAACTTACCCTTGGTTCTCTAAAACACTACCCGCCAAAGACAATAAAATGAGATCTACCGTCAATGGCCCGAAGATTTTTATGTCCTGACACAATTGTCTTTCATGTATAAAGGCTATAAGAACACAATATACAAAAGAAGTAATAAAATACGCCACCCACACGTCACCTTTCAAGCAATGACTGTATCAAGCACTCCAGCCAACCAAGACAATTAAAATTAAGCACACAAAAATGGATAAACTGTCATACAACTATTTAATGGGATACTACTAATTAAAAGGATCCATTTATTGTTATATATAACATGGATTCTCAAATGTAGTATGCTAAGTGAAAGAAACCAGATTCAAAAGCTACATACACTTACAGTATATATATGACATTTTGGAAAAGACAAAACTATAGGGACAAAAAACGGATTAGTGGTTACCAGTTGCTGGGAATGGAGGTAAGAGCTGACTATGAAGGGGCTCCAGAGAATCTGGGGAAGCGTGAAAACTTTTGTATCTTGGCATCCGGTGGCAGGGTCTGGGGAAGGGGCGGCAGGTGCCATGTTGGGCTGCAAAGGTGGCAAGAAGAAGCCCCTGAAGCAGCCCAAGAAGCAAGCCAAGGAGATGGACAAGAAAGGTAAGGCATTCAAGCAGAAACAAAGAGGAGCAAGGCCACGGGAAAGGTCTCCTGGCCACAGGTGGAATTAAGAAGTCTGGCAAAAAGTAATGTTCCTTGTGCCTGAGGCAATGATGATCCTTAATTCCATTCCTGTTTAAACATCTGAATTAAACATCTGGATTCCCTGCCATCACATCTCTGCCACCTACAGCTAGAATCAAGTGTTGTCTTGGAACCCATTGTACATTTAAGAATAAACGTTTGTTAAAAAAAAAAAAGTTTATAACTTGACTGTGGTGATTACAAGGATATACGCATTTGTCAAAATCTACAGAAGTGTATATGCTAAAATATTAGTGAATTTCACTGTATGCAAAATTATATCTTAAAAATGAGGGAAAAAATAATTACACAAGAGGTAGAATATAGCATTATAAAGACTAACAGTATTATTCCCATTCTAAGAACAGAGGTGAAGAAAATAATCTAAACTACAAGTATTGATAAACAAAAATGTTCATTACAACACTACCAACATTAGTAAAAATTAGAAACCTAAATGATCAATATTAAGACATTATTACAGAAAAGAATGAGGTCACTACACAGAGTAGAATGTGGTATAACCTTAAAATTATCTATGGAAATAATCTATCATAAAAAAAATTTTGATATGTTAGACCCCCCCAAAAAAAGATAGAAAACTATAATCACAGAAATGTTTTTATTTTATCTCAATTGTTTCACAAAAGATTTCGAGTGACTTAGAAAATCATATAACTTCCACTAGTGAGAAAATTAAGGCAAAGGGAAAATGAAGAGCCTACTTTATAAACTGTATGCAATTAAGTCCTATATACTTATTATAAATGAGCCATAAATTTAGTTCTAACCTCTCGTTAATGGTTAACCAAAACAGAGAAATGATTAATAAAAACTCATACTTCCCATCAAACTTTTAAAAAAGCACAGCTCAAGAAATTATTATCCTTGTTATTAGAGATGCGATGATTTACATTTTTTTAAGTTTTGAATAAAAACACTAGATGGACATGTTACAAAAGGTAAACTAACAGATTCTTAAGATTGAATTATAGTTGGGGGTTGGTTGGGTTTTCGTTTGTTTCTAGGGTGTTTTTATTTTTATAATTTTATAATTATCTATACTTTCCGAAATGTTTACAATGAGCATTTACTGATTTTTAGAATTCAAAAATACTTACAAGTCATTATTTTTAATGGAGGGAAAAAAACATTGTATTTGATTTTTAAATCACTGTTTATTAGGATACAGAGTATGGAATTAGGCCATGGAAAGAGTCCTTAGTTCACTTACAATATTAAGAAACAAAATTACATTCGTCACCAATAGAAATGACTCTTGTTTTAACATATCTGCAAAAGTAGTTGATATATTTCTAGATGTAACCGAAATAAACTCTAGTGTGGTAACAAAGGTGATCTATATTATTAATCTAACATTTCTCAAGTTTGAACAGTTATTACAGTTACAATGTAAATAGTTGGCATAGGAGATAGGAGCTCCCTTATCTAAAAGGTCTTCTGCCCGGGGAACCTAGTAAATGTCTTCCTCCATTCAGCAGCCTGGAAGCTAACCCTCACTCCTCCTTTGTTTCAACATTCTATTGTTTGTAGTATGTAAGGGAACAGGAATTCTCAATGAGTAAGTCTATCCAGATAAATCACTGCAACATAATTAAAGAAGGCAGCTACCAAACACATCAAATAGCTCATTCTGGACTTCATGAGCCTGAGAGAGAACATAATACATAAATCCAAAACTGTATCTGTGGGAGAAAATATTTTAATAGAATTCTATCTCTTCTGAATTAAAAAAAAAGCTAAAGATGTACTAATCAAGATATCAGTGATTCTTAACCAAGAGACAGAATACAAGGGAGGAGGCAGAGCTTAACAAACTTCTAATATTATATACACTGGTATGTATTTTGTGTGGTTTGTTTAATTCTTTACAGAATTCCACCTAATGTTATGCAAATAGTAAACCTTCATTTGCTCTTTTTTGAGAACAGCTACTATCTTTAGTTTCTTACCCTGTTTGTATTACTGTGAGATCATGAACCATGGAAGTTTTCCCTCTTGGGGTTGAGAGGTACTTCAGGTATAACAAATTTATTAGGTTTTAACTTGGAGACTGTGGGTGCTGTAGAATAATATTTGAAATTGGATTTTAAAAAAATCAAAACATGTTTTTATTTCCTACATTAAAAATAATGGCTTTTAGGAAATTTTGAACTCTAAAAACAATAAATCCTCACCGTAAACAGTTTGGAAAGTAGGGACAGCAAATTACAAAATGGCAAATGAAGGCTATTAAGAAAATTAAATCAGGGAAGGGAGACAGAGTTGCAATTAAAATAATGTTCACAGAAAGCCTCACTGAGAAGGTAACATTTAAGCAAAGGACTGGAAGGAGGTAAAGGAGCAACTTTCATAGACATCTGAGACAGGAGCACTCAAGCAAATGGAACTGCAAGTCAAAACCTTGGGAGATGGGGCATGCCTGTGATTCTAGAAATAACAAAAATTGCTTTAATATCATTCCAAATACCATTAAAATACAACAAATAAAAGCCCAGACCTAGGCAAAAAGCAGATCAGTGGTTGCTGCTGGGAGGAATTACAAAGGGCCAACAAAACCTGCAGAAGATGGGAACTGTCACTATCATGATTGTAGTGATGGTTTCACAGGTGAATACTTTGATATTTCAAAACTTAACAAATTATTCATTTAAAATGGGTGCATTTTGGGCTTCCCTGGTGGCGCAGTTGTTGCGAGTCCGCCTGCCGATGCAGGGGACACGGGTTCCTGCCCCGGTCAGGGAGGATCCCACATGCCGCGGAGCGGCTGGGCCCGTGAGCCATGGCCACTGAGCCTGTGTGTCCGGGGCCTGTGCTCCGCAAGGGGAGAGGCCACAACAGTGAGAGGCCCATGTACCACAAAAAATAAAAAAAAGAATACTCATAAGGTGTTGGTGGAACTTTAAATTGCTACAATCTATCTGGAAAACAATGTGGAACTATGTATCAAAATTTTAAACATACTCTTTTGTTTGATCTGTCACTTTCACTTCTCCAAATATATTCTAATACAAAAATATAACTGCAGTATTGTTTACTACAGCATTGTTTAGAATGTCAAAAGCTGAAAACAACCTAAAAGTCCATCAAACTGGGATAAATCAGTCAAATTATTGTACTTCCATATACTATGGCCCTTAAAATATATATATATAGACGTATTTACTGACATAAAAGGATGACCACCAAAAAAAAAAAAAAAAAAAAAAAGGATGACCACAATGTATGAAGGAGGAAAAGACTACCATGCAGCGTGTGTGTGCCTGGGCTATGTTTGCATGTAATATGTTTAGAGAGAGAGAGCGAATGATCCCATTTAGTTTAAAACTACAATGCATTCATATATCTGTTTATATATGCACAGAAAAAGTCTGGAAGAAAATGAACCAAACTGTTAAAAGTAGTTAACTCTAAAAAACAAATTATTGACATTTTTTAGAACAATCATGTACTATCAAACAGTTTACATTTTAGACAGAAAGTAGATTATTGGGGACTTCCCTGGTGGTCCAGTGGTTAACAATCCACCTTCCAATGCAGGGGACTCAGGTTCAATCCCTGGTCAGGGAACTAAGATCCCACATGCCGCGGGGCAACTAAGCCCACGCACCACACAAAGAAGAACCGCACAGCACAACGAAGACCCAGAGCACAGCCAAAAAATAAATAAATAATTTTTTTAAAAAAGTAGATTATTGATTGCCCAGGGATGGGGGGGTAATGACGGAAGTGGAAAGTGACTAGTAATGGGTACAGGTTTTCTTTTGGGGTGATGAAAAACGTTCCCTTTGATTGTGGTGATGACTGCACAACACTGAATATACTGAAACCCACTGATCAGTACATTTTAAATGGGTGGACTGTATGGTGTGTGAATGATATCTCAATAAAGCTGCTTTACTTTAGAACAAAATCCATAACCAAAATATAGAACAAAAATTTTGCAATTTAATATTCACACTGTACTTTATACTATGTCCCAACGGAAACCTTAAACCCAGACAACAACTGTTAAAAAGCTTCAAACAGGAAAAATGAGTCACTATTCTTAAGAGCAGTTAACCATTGACAATACAGGGGTAAATTACAACCTTCATTCTATCTTCATTAGGATACTATCTTTCTTGAACTATCCTAGTAGATAATATTCCCTTCTGAGAAAAGGAACGAACTTTGAAAATGTATTAGGTTGCAACAATATGGCAGTTTCCCAATACATGATGTGACTATGAACAAAGTTTCAGTGTTTTACAAATTAAGGAAAGTAAACCTTGTTCCTACAGCCGCTTCTGTTTGCCTAACTCTGATATGGTTTCAAGAACTCTCCTCTCCCTATACCCACCCCCCACCAAAAAAAGCATAAAAGCAGAGTTGATAGGAATTACTTTAAAAGTTCCTTAATACAACTCTCCAATAAATGCTTACTGGCTCCTTATCTTCAGGCCCAAGACCCTACATTCTGTTACATCTTATACCTTAACAATTCAAAATGACTCTTCAAAATAAAATACTCTACTCAGTAAGTCTCTTCAGCAAGCCCTGATGACATAATGTATTCATTCATCATTTACACGTACATACTATTTGCCAGGGGCTAGAGATGTAAGGCTGAAAGATTCTATAAGAAGAACCATCACAGCAGTTCTTAACCGAGGTGGACATGAAGATAACCCGGGAGTTGTTTTTAAAACATACATAAACTCCACCTCATCACTGGATATTTTGATTCAGTAGGTCTGGACTTAAGCCCAAGAATCTGTTTTGAAACAGATTACTAGCACCCAATGGTGAAGGAAAAAGTAAATATTTAACTCCAATACTGAGAGCCGAATGCTTCAATAAAGATGTGTACCAAATGATGGTAGCACCAAAAGAGGACACCCAACCTATAAGAAAAGAGGTAAGTAAAGGGGAAGGTTTATCAGAGATAAAGATACTTTAGTTGAAGATGAGGAAAGTAGCTAAGTGGATGAGGAAGGAAGGAGATTCCAAGAAGAGAAAACTACATAAATGAAAATAGCACAACTACATTGAGGAATTGCACAAACTATAAAAAATAGCATGTGTTCAGAAAAGTAGGATACTTCAATAAAGCTGAAGTGGAGTGCCAGTAAAGACTGGAGAGGTAAGCTATCTCAGAACACGAAGTGTGTACACTACGCTATGCTGAGGAGATTGAAAGTTAATTATCCTAAAAGCAACCGAAAAGCCAAAAACAAAATTTAGGCAAGGATAAGACATAAGCAGATTCGTGTCTTCAGAAATAACAATTTGGCAGCAACACAGAAAATAGCCAGAAGGAAGAAAAGAGGGAGGGTGCAAAAAAAGTCAGAAGACTACTGTAAATGTCCAAGCAAGAAATATGAGCCTATCAAATAAGGCAATACGGATATAACCTTGGAACTGTTTGAGGCAGGAGGCAGGAATCTAAGATTCCTGGGTTGCCTGCAATGGAGATGTCACACACAGAAATAGGATATAGGGAATGAAACTAATGAGTTCAGTTTTGAAGGTCATCTGTTTGAACATGCCATTTACTGAGCATCTATTATGCATCAAGTACTGGGCTCCTATAATTAGATGTGCAAACTAAACTTTTACTGGTGTCCCTAAATTATAAATATATGAGCAACAAGTGCAGTTTAAAACGTGTGAAAATGTGTAAAAGAGGCCAATGTGTGTGTGTTATGGATAAGCTGACTACTCCATGATGAAGAACAGTAAGGTCTC
This sequence comes from Delphinus delphis, assembly GCF_949987515.2. Lineage (NCBI taxonomy): Eukaryota > Metazoa > Chordata > Mammalia > Artiodactyla > Delphinidae > Delphinus > Delphinus delphis. The sequence continues at coordinate 24,262,825 of NC_082683.1, forward strand.
CAAACAGATTGGTCTTGTGGAAAGAGCATGCGCTAATCACCTTAAAACACGGCATCTCATTTTTCTGACCCCGCATTTCCCCATCCATAAAATGGAAATAATAAAAAACAACATAGAGTTACTGGTGGTTCAAATCATATATAAGGGCTTCCCTGGTGGCGCAGTGGTTGAGAGTCCGTCTGCCGATGCAAGGGACGCAGGATCGTGTCCCGGTCTGGGAAGATCCCACATGCCACGGAGCGGCTAGGCCCGTGAGCCATGGCCGCTGAGCCTGCGCGTCCGGAGCCTGTGCTCCGCAACGGGAGAGGCCACAACAGTGAGAGGCCTGCGTACCGCAAAAAAAAAAAAAAAAAAAAAATCATATATAAAAAGACTAGATCAGTTCTGCCACACAGCTTACGGAGTACATGTCCATAAAACTTATAGATGCAGAAACGTACTCAATACTAAAATAAAAGTACCTCTAGATCTCATTAGATACACTCAACCCTTCCTAACAACCTCAGTTCAACACCCTCACTAACGTGCTTTTAATTAAAACAGAGATAATTAATGTAAAGGAAACCACTGCACTGGAAAAAGAGTTAAATGATTTCTAAGATCTTTTTCTTTCATTCATTCATTTATGGCTGTGTTGGGTCTTCATTTCTGCGCGCGGGCTTTCTCTAGTTGTGGAAAGCGGGGGCTGCTCTGTTGCAGTGTGCGGGCTTCTCATTGCGGTGGCTTCTCTTGCTGCGGAGCACAGGCTCTAGACATGCGGGCTTCAGTAGTTGTGGCACGCAGCCTAAGTAGTTGTGGTTCGCGGGCTCTAGAGCACAGGCTCAGTAGCTGTGGCGCATGGGCTTAGTTGCTCCGCAGCATGTGGGATCATCCCGCACCAGGGCTCGAACCCATGTCCCCTTTATCAGCAGGCAGATTCTTAACCAGTGTGCACCAGGGAAGCCCCTAAGATCTTTTCCAACACCAAAATTCCACTGGAAATGTATCAATTCACCAATTCGCTTTCATTCAATATGGTAAACCAAACTCTTAATAGAAGGTATAAAATTTGTCTTTTTTCTTTTTTTAACATATAAAAATTTCTGGGTTTAAGTTCTCTGGCAGTTCAGTGGTTAGCACCAGGCACTTTCACTGCAGTGGGCCCGAGTTCAGTCCCTGGTTAACTAAGATGCCGCAAGCCACACAGCGCAGCCAAAAAAAAAAAAAAATTTCAGGATTTGAAATTTGTAAAAATTCAAAATGTACAAGAAACCAAATTACCTATAATCTCCCCTCCCACATAAATAAAAGTAAGATTTTGCCATATTTCCTCACAGTCCTTTTTCCATGTACATCACTCTTAATGGATACACAGAGCTTACAGCCTATTTTCTAGATAATAAGTTAATAAAGGAACTGTATCTCTAAAATTATTCTCACCTGATTTGTTTCTGCCACCCAAACACACGACATCCCCATTTTAGCAGTCATTTCAATACAGACACTCACTGAAATCCTCATTTTGAAACAACTTTCTTTATAATTCCTTCCTCCCTTCATGAAACTGTAAGTTTCTCTGAAGAAAGAACAACATATTAATTTCATTGTTTTTTATTTCACTAGGCTTCTGACCTAAATAAGCAGTAGCTCCCTAATTTGGCCAATTGGGGGAAAAAAGGACAATCTGAATCAATAAATTCTTAGCAAATTAAAGATTATTTTTTACTTAACAGCAGATACGATGCTTTTAAACACATATGATAACTAGGATTAAGTTAATGAACCATTCCCTTGTTAAAGTCCTTGGGGAAACTTTCTTTAATAGAGAAAAATTATTTGTCATTAGCAGATCAACTAACTGTATATTCATGACATCTAAATAACAGAGCTCCCTGAAAACACCTGTTCTTTATAATGTAAGCATTCCTCTTCCCGGGGTTGTAAACAAGTTTATTTATGCTGTTAACCTGAAAACACATTCTTCATAGATAGAGAAGAAAGTTGCCGTTAGGCCCAGTAAAACTTGTCACTTGGAAAAATTCCAATCCATGGTGTAAAGCTGTAGATAAAGTAACCTCCAAACTCTATTTCTAAAAAGCACCGGCATCAGTGAAGAAATCTCCATTATTTTTGTGCCTGTATATTAGACTTATGTACCTTTAAAAATCTTTACGTACCCCAAAGAAATGAAAGTATATGTCAAGACAAAAACTTGTACACGAATGTTCACAATAGTACTGTTCACAATAGCGAAAACGTAGAAACCACCCAAAGGTCCATCAACTGATAAATGGATAAATAAAATGTGCTGTATATCTATAAAACAGACTATTATTCAGAAATAAAAAGGAATGAGGTACTGATCCATGCTACAAGACAGATGAACCTTTAAAGCACTGTTAAGCGAAAGAAGCCAGTCACAAAGGACCACATACTGTATGATTCCATTTATACGAAATGCCCAGAAGAGACAAATGCATAGACACAGAAAGGAGACTGGTGGCTACCTAAGGCTGGAGAGTGACTGCTACTGGTACAGATTGCGAGGAATAATGAAAATGTTCTAAAATTGATTGTGGTGATGGCTGCATGACTCTGCGAATATACTAAAAACCAATGAATTGTACACCTTAAGTGGATGAATTATATATCAATAAAGCAGGTATAAAAAATCTTTAGGGACTTCCCTGGCAGCGCAGTGGTTAAGAATCCGCCTGCCAATGCAGGGGACACGGGTTCTAGCCCTGGTCCTGGAATATCCCACGTGCCATGAAGCACCTAAGCCCGTGTGCCACAACTACTGAGCCTGCGCTCTTGAGCCCACGTGCCACAACTACTGAAGCCCGTGCGCCCAGGGCCCGTGCTCTGCAACAAGAAAAGCCACCACAATGAAAAGCCTGCGCACCGCGGCGAAGAGTAGCCCCTGTTCGCCGCAACTAGAGAAAGCCTGCACGCAGCAATGAAGACCAAAGGCAGCCAAAAATAAATTAATTAATAAGAATAAAATAAAATAAAAATAAAGAATTAAACAGGAAATGCTTTTAAAAAAAAATCTTTAGGGCCCCCAATTTCCACAAACCTAAAAGAGTTTTCCTAATGAGATTCATAAAAACACTAAGAAAGGTATTTTAAACATAAAAGAGCATTTACTAAAGGCAATAAATAGACAAATCCACGTATGCTAAATCTTCTGAAACTATTAACACGCAATTTAAAAACAATACTCAAAAAATATTACATGAAAAAAACGACGAACACTCCTCTTCAACTGCAGGTTTTACCACCAATGCCATGTACACCCTTCAGCCCAAGTTCTTCAATCAAGTTTCCAAATATTAAATTCACCCAACCTATTGCCAATCACTGACCACCACTTCTCACAATATTCGTAGCAGGGAGCAAAATGCCAGAGCATTCTACTGAGCTGAAGCCACACTCCCATTTACAGCTCTTTATTACATCTAGAAGATACAGAAAGTGAATGTAAAAATTAGGGAAGAAATTCCTCAACAACAACAAAAACTCCTACCCTATCCTCAGTACTTAGTACTCTCTTGGCATTGTGTCAGTCCTGTGTTTCTCTCTGAGTGTTAAGTCATTTCCCAAGAGTGAATAGATTCTAAGCAAGGGCTAGAACATTTTTTTTTTAAGTTTTTCCACGATACCAAGAAGCGTAATTCTGTACTCAGGTTCAGCCTGTAGAAAATATTAAGCAAATGCTGTTGTCCGAGAGAAAATGGACACATGCACAAAAGATGTGTCTCGTATGCAAGTACAGAGAGTTGTGATGAAAAACAATATCATATCACTTTATGATTTACAAAGCACTTTCAACCACATCCAAACTGAAATCTGAAACACACCTCTTCCTGAGAACTACTGTGTTTTTCTCTTACTAAGAGTCTCATGATTCATCCCATTTCCCTCTTTTCTTTGGCCACACCCAGAGCAGATTCTATAACCCACCACTCTGGTATGTATTTCTAAATTCTACATTCAACCCTTTCATCTTCCTCACATACCTATTTTCCCATTACTGCATCTCATTACCACCTATCCTATAAATTTTTTTCCTAATTCCACAGCAAAAACCTTTTGAAACAAAACAAAGTAAAGATATATCATAAACTGCTGCAAGGTGCCATCTCGGAGGCACATACAATCTAGTATCACACAGCATTAGAGAATGAATACTTTTTTTTTTACACTGGAATCTAATCCTTAACACTGGAAAATCATTCTTAAAGTTATAGTCAAAGAAAACCTGCTGATGATCCTTTTGAGCAAGTATGTAACGTTTTAAGTCTCTGTGAACTCCAAATATAATGAAAAAGGCTCCAAGAGTACAAGTGAAACAGAAAACATTGAAAAACATGAAAGCATTGATTACTCAGCTTTAAACCATGTTAACTAAATGCCACTGGCCCAAATGCTGAGGAATCTAAGCAATCTACCCAGAAAGAAAAGAGACGAATGGTCTAACAGAGTCAAAGAGCAGGGGCAACAGAAAAAGATCTCCAGGGAATGAGGAGATTCTCAGTATGGGAATACTTGGGTTCCCTCCCAGTTTGACATAGTATTTATTAATTATAAAGTGTAAGGATTAACTCACAGCTACTGGAGATTAAGAAGGATAGACACGTCAGGATACGACTAGAAGACAACGTTACCAAGTGGAAAAAAAAAGGGGGGGGGGGTGCAAATAATAGAGTCAAAGAATTTATCCACTGAATTCTGCCTGGCTATCTAGAATATCTCCCACCAGCTGTCAATCTATGGTGGATACTGATAACACCTAGCACCACAAGACTACTAACAAAAGCAAGAAAACTCTGGAGTTGTCCTCTAACTTTCCTTTCTCCCAAAGCAGAGTTTTTAACCTATCTCTGCCCCTTAAAATCTAGTACAGAGGCCACAGTTCAACTGATCAACCTTAAAATTTTTTCCCTATTTCATCACACACACTATCTCACAACAGTTTACAGAGAAAACAGATTTCACAATGAGAGAATAAAATAATCACAAGTCAAAGACCTGACCCTGGCTTTCACATGATGAGACCTTTAGAAAAGATCTGAAGTTATAAAAATTACTGTTAAAATAAATATGTAAGTTTTGTAAGCAGCATTTTTAAATAGTATTATTTACTTAGGGAGACGTGTTTTCCTGTTTTTTCTTTTTTGGCCGAGCCACACAGCTTGTGGGATCTTAGTTCCCTGACCAGGGACTGAACCTGGGCCCTAGCAGTGAAAGCGCCAAGTCCTAACCACTGTACCGCCAGGGAATTCCCTCTAGTGTTTTATACATAATATCTTGATCCACATCCATTGTCTTGTTTACTATGAGTAAATTTTACAGGCCAAAAAAGAAAAGAAAAATTCATGGTACTACTTTCCCTCACTCCCCTCCAAAGACCTCAATCTGGCCCAGAAATGAGGACTTTAACTGTCCTCATTCTAACTGTACCAAATACAATAATTTTATGTATTAAAAGAAGTGATATTTAATATGTTTATATTCTTAAGGTAGAAAAGACAAATACAGAGGACTTCCCTAGTGGCCCAGTGGGTAAGACTCTGGGCTCCCAATGCAGGGGGCCCGGGTTCGATCCCTGGTCAGGGAACTAGATCCCACATGCATGCCACAACTAAAGATCCCACATGCTGCAACTAAACATGGCACAACGCAGATCCCGCGTGCTGCAACTGAGACCCCTCGGCACAGTGATTCTCCACAGAGAGATGTGCCCCCCACTCTTCAATTATATTACACTCTCCACTGCTGCTTGAACAAGTGGCCACTACTTATTGCCATGTGTTTCTCAGCAGGACAGCTGAGCTGAGATTCACTGCTTTACCTGAGTGCAAATCTGAAGAACTTCGTGGTCTTCCCTCATTCAATCAACACAAAAACTTCATATACCTCCTGGGAAAGGGGCATGAAAAACAAAACAGTCTCTGCCCTAGCATAGTTCAGTCCAGGAGGTTAATCTCAACACCAAAACCAGTAAGTTACAGTACACTCTGATGACTACAGGAGAGGTAATTTGTGGGTGGCCCACACTGCAACACAGCAACTACCCTAATGCAGTTCCCTAAGGATGTTCATTATACCACGTATCCAGACCAACAGAACTGTGTATGATGAGTGCCAATTCCAAGTTGGGTCACTGGTTTAGGCCCCCTTGGTATGAACAGGTTTTGCCATTTAACATCAACTGTGGTTTGCTAACTGACCTGGATAAACCTGGTCAAAAAGTCAGATGTGATTCCGTATGATGTGGCTCAGCACTAGAGCCCAGAGTAAGCCTTCACAGCACAGCACAGCACAACCAGATTTTAGATCTTAGAGCTCTGCTAAGGACTGACCCAGAGCCTGACTTGCCCACCTAGCGAAGAACAAGCCAAGCACCTCGATTCTCCTTTCAGCTTTTACCCATCAGCCCATCATTAGAAAAGCCAACACAAGATTTTACAGATCTATATCTCTAAATTTACAAATTCATCTATAAATTATAAAATATCTATCATTTTACAGATCTTTTATAAATCATAATACAGATTTTAAAAACCAACGTTCATGATTTTTAAACAATGTTTAGCCAAATAACGCAAAAGTTACAGGCCTTCCACCTTTGCCCCCTAGACAGATACCATCCAAACCAAACACCTCCCACCTTGGTCTCACTCTACACACACAGCTGCCTACATCTCAAATTCAACATGTATTCTACCAAATTTAATTACCTTGTCCACAAACCAGATTCCCCTCTATATTCCTTTTACTCTATTACTTCATTTTCCCAGGGACCAAAACTTTCTAATTCAATCACCAATTCTGTGCATTTCTGGGTCCCATCCCATCTTTTCCACTGCTCACACCAGGGCTGTTACAGTAGTTATCCAATTAGTCTCAGCCTTCACCAACTCCAATCTCTTATTGCCAACTCAACCTTCCCAAAACACCACTGGATAAAAGCCACTCCATACATACACAATAAAAACTCCTGCTGCCTACTGAATTAAACCTTAGCCTGGAATCCAAGGCCCTTTTCTTTACGACAATATCCTTTTTCCCCAGCTTTATTTTAAGGCCACAGGATTAGGGGCTTATGCATTCAATAACTTTTTTCTGAAGCTCTATCACATGCCAAATTCTAGGAACTGGGATACCGAAATGAATAAAATTTGATCCCCACCTCCAAGACTCCAAGCAAACAGGAAACAAATATAGTACCTTAAGTAATAGACACATAAGAAAGATAAAAAGTGCCCTAAGTACCAAAGAAGAAGCCCCCTATACCTCATATTTCTTAGTACTGCTCACCTACACATAGTAGATGCTTACGAAGTAGCACTGATGAATGATTGTTCCAATAAACCAAAGACCTATGATCAATATGCTCAATAAATTTCTGTTGACAAATTCCACCTCCCCATTTCTACTATGGTAAAGAACTGTGGTACACTGGCTGCCTCTCTTGGAAGGGTCAAGGGGAAGCACAACTGAGAGCACAGATTTGCAAGTGTGCGTGTGACTAACTTGTTTCTAAAGAACAGAAGCACTAGAGGCCTCATGAAAGACGTTAGTTCCTTTTGCTGGTCAGTACTCAGATACCGGCAACATAAAATAAACCTTTGCAAATTCAACCTATACCCAATTCCAAAGAATAGCCGGATGAAAACATTCTAACCCTTTCATCACCATCAGGAAGTCAGCAAACACAGCTAAACTCTCTTCTCAGTAAAATATGCTGTGATTCCAGCTTTGGTCTTGGATTAGTAAAAGCAAGCATGTTAAAATTAACCAAATAAAACAAGTGCTTAGAACAAGAGAACAAAGATGATTAAAACCTAAAAGCCACAACCACTCCTCTCTATACAAAACATGAGATATATCAGTTCACTTGAGCAGCTGATTTTTTATCAACTTCCTACTACTTTCAACCATAACATCTTAAAAACAGAAGTCACCAACACCCAACAGGAAAAGCTCTAAAATATGTATTCGGGCTATAAACAGCTCAAACAGACCTTAAAAGATTATATGTTAAGAGCAAAAAAGTATACTCAGAAATGCAACGTGCACATTAGAACAAGCTTAAGTATTTCTTTAAATGAACTGGTCATTTGCTCTTTAGCGCCAGAACGATAAAATGACTCGGTGACAACATTACAACAATCATCCTTTAAAACAGTGGTCCCCAACCTTTTTGGCACCAGGGACCAGTTTTACAGAAGACAATTTTTCCACGGATGGGGGCGGGGCAGAGGGTGTATGGTTCAGGTGATAATGCAGGCGATGGGGAGCGGCAGATGAAGCTTCACTAGCTCGCACGCCGTTCACCTCCTGCTGTGCAGCCCAGCTCCTAACAGGCCACAGCCCGGTACCGGTCCGCGGACCAGGGGTTGGGGACCCCTGCTTTAAAACAAGTGACTGTTTAGTTTAGACCAAATGAAATCATTAGCAATTAAGGCTTTTAAAGACATTCACTGAAAGTAGATATCCTAAGTGGACAGTGATTATAAAGAGTTTCAAAGCTGAAATAGTGAACGTTTTTTACCTGATGTTCTGCATGAATGTTATCCCCAGTAGGCCATCGATGTTTGCTATTATTATAGCCGCCTCCACCACTTCCTCCTCCCCCAAGCTGCTCACCATGCTGCCTCTGAAAGAAGTAGTCCACCATAGCGTCGTCCTGGGAACGGCCTGCAACTCCTATGGATCCTGGGACAGGGCTGGAGTGTGTCCCAGCTGCAAGAGCCTGATTTGCAGCTGGTTGTGGCTGCGCTTGCGACCCTGTTCCAGATGTCAAAACAACAGGCATGTTGGGATTAGCTGGTTCTTGAGGGTGATGTTTCAGGTGGGGGCTGAAAGAGTCCTGCCAAAGCACTGCTTTTCTCTTCAAGACACATGCAACGCTCATTCCACCAACACCTAAGGACAAACAGGTTACAAATGTTTAAAATTTGCCTTTTTTAAAACATAACTTGATATATGCACCAAGATAAAAACATGAGACCCCTGGCTTTTGCAATATATCATCTAAAACCAGTTTCTACCAAGCAGCTAAATGTTTTGCAACACATACATAATTTTCTAAACTGAAACTTCGGGCTTCCCTGGCGGCGCAGTGGTTAAGAATCCACCTGCCAATGCAGGGGACACAGGTTCAAGCCCTGGGCCAGGAAGATCCCACATGCCACGAAACAACTAAGCCTGTGCGCCACAACTACTGAGCCTGTGCTCTAGAGCCCAAGAGCCACAATTACTGAAGCCCACGCGCCTAGAGCCCGTGTGTGGCAAGAAGAGAAGCCACCGCAATGAGAAGCCCGCGCACTGCAACCAAGAGTAGCCCCAACTCGCAGCAACTAGAGAAAGCCCGCACGCAGCAACGAAGACCCAACGTAGCCATAAATAAATAAATACATACATACATAAACCAACCAAACCCCATATATAATTAGCAACGACTCAAGAGTGTCAAAAACGAAAGGATCCTTTAAAATGTCCAATGTATTCATGGGATGCTCTGAAAAAAAGCTTAAATAAGGCCCTCTGACTAAGAACAGCAACAGAATGTTCCTAGCCTGAAACTTCTTCTCAGCTGCTGTACATGCATTTTTGCCAAGAACTTACAATTATAATTGTAATCACATCATCATTCTATTAGTACTCTGACTCTTACAGAGTCAGAGATGAGACCAAACCAAATTCAAACCCTCACCTTACATAGAAAGTATCACTGTAAAAAAAGAAATGCTTCAATAGAATAATAATTGTATGGCAAATATATTGCAAACATTTTTTTCTGATCATTCCTATTTTACAGATAAAAACACTAAGGTACGGAGGAAAAGTTATGTGATGTGCCCGAGGTCATTCAGCTAGTGAGCTTTTGAAGGAGGGATTCAAACCCAAATCTGTATGCACCCAAGCCTCGTTCTTTCTACCAACCCCCTTGCTACCACACCCCAGTAAACCAAAACAGATACTATTTCTCTCACTTGAGTCTGCTATTCTTCTCTGGAAGGATCAACAAAGAAACTCCAAAATGTTACTATGAAACATTACTAATATGTTTCTTAAAATCAAAAACTACATTTGTAGAAAACATAGAACAGCCTATGTATGGGTGCTTAAGAAAAAAAAAAAAAAATCCTTCAAAATAATCAGTTACCAACTAGAACATACCTGTCCAGAGCCACTAGAGTCTAATTTCAAGGCTATCAACCTAACAGTCCACTGCTACAAATGCCTTCTCTCTCTTTAGCCCTACAGTGATGTTTCAAAAACAGACTCAAAAGATTTATAAGAAATCTATTAAACTATTTCTCAGTATAGAATAAACATCCTGGACTTCCCTTGTGGCGCAGTGGTTAAGAATCCGCCTGTGGGCTTCCCTGGTGGCGCAGTTGTTGAGAGTCCGCCTGCCGATGCAGGGGACTCAGGTTCGTGCCCCGTTTCTGGGAAGATCCCACATGCCGCGGAGCAGCTGGGCCCATGAGCCATGGCCGCCTGCGCGTCCAGAGCCTGTGCTCCACAGCGGAAGAGGCCACAACAGTGAGAGGCCCGCGTACCGCAAAAAAAAAAAAAAGAATCCGCCTGCCAATGCAGGAGACACAGGTTCGAGCCCTGGTCTGGGGAGATTGCACATGCCACGGAGCAACTAAACCCGTGCACCACAACTATTGAGCCTGCACTCTAGAGCCTGCAAGCCACAACTACTGAGCCCGCGTGCCACAACTACTGAAGCCCACGTGCCTAGAGCCCATGCTCCACAACAAGAGAAGCCACCACAATGAGAAGTCACCGCAATGAGAAGCCCATGCACCGCAACAAAGAGTAGCCCCCGCTCGCCGCAACTAGAGAAAGTCCATACGCAGCAACAAAGACCCAACGCAGCCAAAAATAAATAAAATTAAAAAAAAAAAAGAACAAACATCCTGATAAAGCAGCATTCGCTTCTCACAACTAATTCATGTTCTGAAGACAGGAGTAAGAAGATTTGTAATTTGTTCAAAGCCTAATTTGGAAATGCCTAGTTTCAGTTAACAATTCCAATCCATCAGAACCATACTGGAGTAGTCCAGCTTTCTGGACTTCAGTTTCTGCTTTCATGAACAATCATGCTCATGCTTAAATACCAAAACCGGAAAGTCATAGCTGTGTTTACCATTGGTACTAGCAAAGTCCTAACCAGCCTAATGCCTTCCTGTTTGATTTTCAAAAGAACTCACTGCCCTCTTATTACCAATAGTAGCCAGTCCCATTTTCTTCCACAAGGGAGTATCAAACCGTCTTTGTTGTAGAGCTAACCAGGAATCCTAAAACTAAAGTTTTACCACTAAACTACAACCTCCCTGAACCTGTTTCCTCATCTAGAAAATTAAAGAAATTCTTTCTCTATGACTCACAAGTTTTTTTTTTTAATCAAAATAATAGATATAAAAGTTTTTGGTAAATTCAAAGTCACCATGCTGAGGCCCAAGGAATTCAGTTCCCACCAGTTAAAGCAATGGAGCTCCAGTCCCTAAGCAGATTCCTAAAATAGCAAATGCAACCTTTTCTGAAATAAAAGATTTGCTGTAAAGATTTGCCGTAATACTTATTTAACAAAGAACTTCCGAATGAAAAAGGTATTCACCACTGAAACACACCCGACCACAACTTCATTCTATCAAGGCATGGGGGGGAGAGGGGGAGGCGGGGGGAGGGTTCTATAAAAATGTTCAAACGAAACAATTGGCTTTTGTAAAGCTATCTGTATCCCCTGAGACTTCCTGCTTTACCTAATGAGGCAAGGCAGTTTCTCAAACAAGAGAAAACCTGGCAGAAGGGACATTTTGAAAGTGAGCAAATACCTAAGCAATTAACAAGTGTCTTGGGTAGTTTTGTAATATCTTGGCAACTACAACATAAAAATTAAGAAATCAGTCACTTAAATAATAGAAAACATTTAAATTGCTGATGGCTTTTAAGGAACTCTCAAACCCACTAAAAAGTTATGTGTTAGCACCTGAACTGTGACTTTTCTTTTTTACAAATGGTACATTATAAAAATAAGTTTTTCAGCAACTAAAAATAAGTGCTGATTCTAGTTTTCCACAGTTTTCAAACTGTTTACACCAAAGTTGTTTTTGTTTTGTTTTGTTTTAATATCACTAATAGGCTTTATTTCAAACAAAGGAACATGATCTAATCTATCTCCACTGCTCACCTTTTATTTACTAAAATTCTTTGTGGTTTAAAAGGTGTTTATTTTTACCACACTGGAAAAAAAAAAATTCTGTGGTCATAAATTTATTTTAAAGCAGTTCATCTCAAACCCAAACTAAGCTTCAAACACAACTTCAAAAAGCCGTGGCCTTGAACAAAATGAATCCAATTGTGGCTAAGGCAAAATGCTCAGTTCAGAATCCAGTATTTCCCAAAAATCCAGATAAAGAATAAACAGCACCCAAGAGTGTTTTATAAAGTTAAAACTAGCAACGGGTCAAAATGTTTATTTTGCTTACTAAAACTGCATCGGGAGCCACCCACGTCTATCTTGGTGAGTTTTGATTTTTTTTCATAAAACAAACAAAAAGCTAAAACCACAAACCTATGATTTCAGCAATAACTGACTTTAAAAGAGAATCCCAAAAAAGCCTCATAAAATCCCATTCTTAATCTCAGGCAGAGAAGGAAGTGAACGAATTGATGTAACTAATAACAGTGTTCTCTTAATGGACAATGAAGAGTAACAACCCTTCAACTTACGGGGAGGATAAAACCTTTCCTGATAATGTGGGGGAGGGGGGAATATAGTGGCGGGGGGGGGCGGTACGGGAGTGTATTCCTCACTTGACGTGGGAGTGGTACCGACAAGTATTAAACGATCTAGGTTTACCAAGGACGTCCATGAGGACTAAAAACTATCTAGTATTGTGTATCTGTTTACCTACTACGAAGGCATGAACGCTTCTTAGAGTTAAGACAGACACGCACCAACACAAGGAGGCTCAAAGAGGAAGAACCGACCAAAAACAAGCTCTCACAGAAACAAAAGGCCACAAGTACCCAGGAGCCTAAAAAGCGATCTGAAACTTCCTGATCGCCTACTTCTCCACATTTAAGGATCGCAAAGTTCCCCCGTGGTGGGTCTCGTCTGCAGACGAGGGCCACGGCTGCTTCTAAAGCGATTTATTGTTCCTCTTGCTTCGGCGCTGCCACGGAAGCTCAAGAAGTCGAAGAAATCCTGAGTGGCACAGAATTACACTTCATGGCCACACAGAAGACTCGGGGCTTCGCAAACCCATCAAAAAAGCAACCCGAATGGCAACATCAATCTTCAGGGGCTCCAACGGGGCCGAGCAGAAATGTAGAGACACGTCTATGCCCTGGGCCCGGGCCTAAACCCCCGGCATTTTCCTCGCTTCGACCCAGCTCCCCACCCCCTCCCTCCTTTGATAACAATAGGGGCCTTGCTGCTGACTCCAAAACATGTACGAGGAACAGCGAGTGAGAAGCCTCAGCCAGGGCCCCGGCGGCTTTTCCAAAGCCCTTCTCACCCCCCCAGCCGCTCTCAAACACCAATACAAAGGGATAATCTGCTCGCTGGGGGTCCGGAGCAGCGTTTGGGGCTGGCGGGGTGCGGGTACTCACGGGCGGAGCGGTAGGATGAAGATGGATTTCAGCCCCCCGATCTTCTCTCTCCGGCGCTCTCGCTCCCCCTTACCTTTCACTCCGACAACATGGCGGCCCACTGGGGACTGGGCTGGCGCTGTGCATCATGGGATAGGCTCGGGCCCCGGCCCTGGCTTTGGCAGCGGCATGTGTGGAGAAGGCAGGCGGCTGTGGAACAGGTTGCCTGGTTGCCATGCCAACCCAGGGCCTGTGTGAACTTGGGAAACTCGCAGGCAACACTACCGCTGCGCGCGCGAGTGGCCGCCCGCGAGGGGAGCGCGCGCCGTCCCCTCGCGGGCCGCCGCGGGCAGCAGGAGGAGTCCCGCGGGCCCACACCGGAGCGCCCGCGGTGACCGGTTCCCGGCCCAGCACCGCACGGAGCTGGGCACGCGGTGTCAGGGTAGTGACCTTAGCCGAGGCGCCACCCGCCTCCGCGCCCTCCCTATTTCACCTCCAGATTGTAACGGCCTGCAGGATTAATGGACGCTTATTCCAAGGCTCTGGCGGGACAGGAGCTGGGTTCAAACCCCGTTGCTGCAACTTTCTGGCTCTGTGGACTTACTTAATCTTCCTGCTTCCATTGCCCCATTTGTAAAATGAAAAGGAAAATGAGAATTGCTACTTAACTCTGCCCTGAGGATTAAGTGGATAATATGGCTTATTATTCCATTTAATAATGTGAAATGCTTAGTACAGTGCCTGGTACTTGTAAATAGGCCCACTATAGAATTTGCGGGGTCTAGCGCAAAATGAAAGTGTGAGGGCCCCTTGTTCAAAATTGTTAATGAATTTCAAGATGGAGATAGCAGAACATTAAACCCAAATCAAAGATTCAAAGCTGTCCTTGTTTGTAAGCACTCATTCAGTGTTACCTGTTGTCATTCTGTCCAGTTCCGAAAATGAATAGAAATAGAAAATGGCCATTTGATGAAAGTGACTTTTCAAAATCAGTAGTATTTCATAAGATATAGTTATTATATATAAAACTAAACCCAAGATGGATTGAAAACATAAGCAAACCACAACACTATAAAAGACCACAAGAGGATATAGGGGGAGAAAGCTTTCTAATTAGAGAGGGGAAATGTTTATAATGAATCAAAATCAATACATCCCTTTAAAAATTGAAGGAAAATTAAACATTTATATAGTAAGAGTGCCACCATCAATGAATAAGCGAGAAAATAGCTTTAAAATATTGTAATACTTGTGGTAGACAAATGGCTAATCTTCATGATAAATACAGAAATTCTCTAATCAGTTAAAAAAGAGCAATCCGGACATAGAAACCAAACTTATGTTTACCAAAGCGGAAGGGGGGGAAGGGATAAATTAGGAGTTTGGGATTAACACATACACACTGCTGTATATAAAATAGATAACCGGGAGTTCCCTGATGGCACAGTGGCTAAGACTCCCCGCTCCCAAGGCAGGGGGCCCAGCTTCGATCTCTGGTCAGGGAACTAGATCCTACATGCCGTAACTACGAGTTCACATGCCCCATTGAAAATCCCCCACGCGGGAACAAGGACCCAGAGCAGCCAAATAAACAAATAAAATTAGATTATAATGATGGTTGCACAACTCTGACAATATGCTAAAAACCACTGAACTGTGTGCACCTTAAATGGTGAAGTTTATATTATTTGAAATATATCTGGACTTTCCTGGTGGTTAAGAATCCACCTGCCAATGCAGGGGACACAGATTCGACCCCTGGTCCCGGAAGAGCCCACATGCCACGGAGCAACTAAGCCCCTGCGCCACAACTACTGAGCCCACGAGCCATAACTACTGAAGCCTGCACACCCTAGAGCCCGTGCGTGGCAACAAGAGAAGGCACTGCAATGAGAAGCCCACGCAACGCAACGAAGAGTAGCCCCCTCTCGCTGCAACTAGAGAAAGCCTGCATGCAGCAACAAAGACCCAACTCAGCCAAAAATAAATAAATAAATATTTTAAGAAAGAAATATATCTCACTAAAGCTATAAAAATAAGAAAAAGTGAATAATAAAAAGAAATGCAACTTTGAAATATATTTTCATCTATTAAATACACTGGCAAAAATTTAAATGATCATTAACACCGTGTTTTGGCAAGTTTTGTGAGAAAATCAGCACTCACATTGTTTATATTGTTTGAGGAGATATTACTGTTTTATGTTATTTTTTATTTAAAAGATAAAAGGGTGAGATTTTTATTTCTGAAAAAGAAGATAAGACTTGGAAGTTAAAGATCTGCTACTTCCAGGCTATGTGACCTTGGACAAGTTCCTGAGTGTCAGCACCCTCAGTTGCAAAATAAGGTACATACAGGACTGTTACAACAGTTAAATAAACTAACATATATAAAGTGCCTGACAGAGAATTAGCACTCAATAAATGTAGCTGTTTTATTGTAGTTGTAGTCTTGTAGTCCTTTCTGAATCCCCAGAGAGCAGCTTAGTGCAAGGCACAGAGTCATTGTTTATTAAGTGTTTGTTAAATGAATGAATTCAACAGCCATTTAGAGTGACAACTCTCAAATCCAATGGTCCTAAAAGTAATATGTTGTATTCAAAGATCCCAGCTCTTAAGCCAGACCAGAAATTACTTCCTTACCTCTCTGAGCCTCCAGTTTTCTCCCACGGAACATAAGGTTAATATAACAGCAGTAAATGAAATAAAGCAGATAAAGCATTTAGCCCCATGGGGCCAGGACAGTGGAATGCGCTGAGTAGCCATATTAGAAAAACATATAAGAGGAGGAAACTTAGCAGACATGAGAAAATTACAAAATTTCCAGGACTTTACCAGGCTCTGTGCTCCATGATGTCATTCTGAGATCCATGATTAGCTCAATTTTAAGCTTTAGCTTTCATTACTCAGTCCGAGATTCCATTATCAGTTTAGCCACAGTCATGTGGTACCACACCCTATCCAGGCCTCTCCTCCATCCAAAGCCCAACAGAATACCAGCCAGCCATCCCTGCTTTCCCTTAAGGAACTGCTCTCAAAAAACCTTAGGCCCCCGCCAGGCCCCCAAAATAACTCTATCACAACATCACCTGCAACAAACTCATGAGACATCCTATTATCAAATGCTTACCTGTGTGCCATGCACTGTAAGACTTTTACATACATTATTTCATTTAAAACTCCCCAAATACCTATGATATGAGCAACATTATTATTCCCATTTAAAAATGAGAAAACTGGGACATCCCTGGTGGTCCAGTGGCTAAGCCTTCACGCTCCCAATGCAGGGGGCTTGGGTTCGATCCCTGGTCAGGGAACTAGATCCCACATGCAGGCCGCAACTCAAGAGTTCACATGTCCCAGCTGAAAAGATTCTGCATGTCACAGCTAATGATCCCGAATGCCACAATGAAGGAACCCAAATGCCACAACTAAGACTCGGTGCAGCCAAAATAAAAATAAACAAATAGATATTAATTTTTTTTAATAAAAATGAGAAAACTGAGACTTGGGAGGTTATGGAACCAGATTAGTATTTATCCAAGTGTGTTATCTAAGGCTATTTGCTGAGAGTTGTCTGTTCAGGAGGCTGTCGAAATCATCCCTAAATCTTGAAAATCTCCACAATTCAACTGATTAAACCCATGCATAACAGATAATGTAATCAATCTTTGGGAGTTTTCAAAAACCAAGAATCTAATCAAACTGACCTGGGATGAGGATTAGGGTGGATTTGGGAAGAGTGTTCTAATCTAATCAGTAATCCATTCCATTGTAACCTAATCAGACAAAGAGAGATCTCAGACAGAAACATTTGGCGAAGGCCATTCAAGAATGTCTTTGTTCAAGAATTTCAAATGTTACCTCTTCCTTCGGGTGGAAGTGGTTCTCCACGTATGGTCTGAGGCTCACCAGTGAGTCAGCAAACTGGCCATGCTGACAGCTGAGAACAAATCCTGGAGTGGACAAATGCTGTTCAATTCCACAGACTTTCACTCTCTTACAGCCAACTGCTATTGGGTGATAAATGTTACTATAATATTGTATTTGTAAACTAAATATAAGGCATTCTCAAGCAAAGTTGGGACACCCCCAATTTTCTGGAAAAATGCTTTGTTATCAGTGTCGAGTTGCTTTGCTTTTTCAACTGTGTTACACTTGTGTTTTTGTATATTTGTAGACTCTCCCTTGGGTTGCACTTCCACTCTTTGTTTTGGTACTTGGGTAATTGTTACACTGTTAACATTTCCATTGTCATTCTGTTTTTTAGCAAATCTGGGTTATTAGAGTGCTTTTCCCATAGGAACAGAGGAGGGAGGGAGGGTTTGGGCTTCCAACATTGGTGACTAAGTAATTCCGATCAACTCTCCCACTGAGGAAAACTAGAAAACTGGAAAAATCTGAAAATCCCGTCTTGAAATCATTGGAAAGTTAACAAGTTAGTGAAGAATTACTGAGCCAGGATCTGGGAAAGGAGAGAGATTGAGGAATGCAAGCCCCATAAATAGGACTACTTTTCCGGGTGGGGCATTTCTTGAGACGTAGTTTTCCTGAGAGGTAGCTAAGAGACAGAATGATGCTTACAACAGCCTCGGGTACTTAGCAGAACAGAGATTGGAGTCCAGAACCTGCTGAGAGAAAGCACCTAGTAAACAGCTCTCACTTTGGATTGGGATCCCAACAGACTGTACCCTAAAAGCAAAGGTGAATAGAGTAGACAAGCTCTTACAAAGATTGAAACTCAACTTCAAAACATCTCAAACACTGAAATTGTCTTGAAGTGATTCCAGAGTGCCAGTGCCCAAGAACCTGGCAGAAAACAAAGTGAGGGACTTCCCTGGCAGTCCAGTGGTTAAGACTTCGGCTTTCAATGCAGGGGGTGCAGGTTCGATCCCTGGTCAGGGAGTTAAGATCCCACATGCCTCATGGCCAAAATACCAAAACATAAAACAGAAGCTATATTGTAACAAATTCAATAAAGACTTAAAAAAAAAAAAAAGTGGTCCAGGGCTTCCCTGGTGGCGCAGTGGTTGAGAGTCCGCCTGCTGAGGCAGGGGACATGGGTTCGTGCCCCGGTCCGGGAAGATCCCACATGCCGCAGAGCAGCTGGGCCCGTGAGCCATGGCCGCTGAGCCTGCGCTTCCGGAGCCTGTGCTCCGCAACGGGAGAGGCCACAACAGTAAGAGGCCCGCGTACCGCAAAAAAAAAAAAAAAAAAAGTGGTCCACATTAAAAAAGTCTTTAAAGGAAAAAAAGAAAAGGAAACAAAGTGAATCCTCTCTAAAGAGATCGTTATCTAGGCCTCAAATTATTTTTATGAACACTTATGCAAATATAATATTCAGTGAACAAACAAAAATAATCACGCATACTAGGAGACAAGATAACATGAACAAAAAATAACAGCAACGAAAGACAATTGAAAAGCATGCAAAAGAACCTCATATTGAAGTCATCAAATTGTTTGTTTGTTCACGAAGATAATGGAAGATGGATAATTCTGACAGAAAACTGGAAATTACAGACAAAAGCCAATTCTATGACAGAAAAATATAATAGAAATTAACAACCCAATGGATTGGGGTTAACAGCAGATTAAACACTGCTGAAGAGAGAATTAGTAAATTTAGAGGTGGGAAGAAAATATCCAGAATGAAACATAAAGAGGCAAAAACGGTAGGAAAGAGAGAAAGGATAGCGTTACAGAGGAGAGAATGAGACTGTTTAACATACAGGGCACTGGAAAACTGAAAGGACAGGAAGGAAGGAGTGGGGCAGAAGAAATACTTGACATGAAAGGGCTAATTTACCAAAACTAATGAAAAAAATAAAGCCACAGAGTCAAGAAGCACTATAAATTGTAAATAAGAAAAACCTGAGGAAAATTAAAACTGGTATGTCGGTGAGGGTTGAGAGGATGGTGACTGTCTTTTCACCCATCCTCCAGAGACATGGGGTCAAATCAGGGAAGTGGGAAAGCCTTAATGAAAACAAAACTGAAGCAAATTCAATACATGCGAGAAATGGAGGAAGCAAAGTATAGTTTTGACCAAAAAAAAAAAAGGAAAGGAAGGAAGAAAGAGAGAAAAAGAAAAGCTAATACCAAAGAAAAAGAATTAGAAAGTTTATTAATAAAATCCCAGAACTAAAGTTCTAGACAATACGTCCATAAATGACCTCACAGAGGAATCTGATGGCATATGAAAAAGATGTAACAGCACTGGCTTGTTAGGAGATGTCAGTATAGATAGATTTTAGAAACTGATAGGAATTAAATAAACATGAGTATGAGTTTTAAGGTTAAGGCAATTCCCAAAAAATAAAATAGCATTTATAACTTTCAAACTAGCAGAAGAAAACCTCATCATGCAAAGTACAAATATATATATATACATATATACAATCCTATTTACTACATAGGAAATAGGAAATACAAAATAACATAGCAGGAAAAAAGTCCTAAGAGTAATTCCAATAAATATGGAAAGACTTGGGAATTCCCTGGTGGTCCAGAGGTTAGGACTCTGCGCTTCCATTGCAGGGGGCTTGGGTTTCCATCCCTTGTCGGGGAACTAAGATCCCACAGCCAAGCACCAAGTGGCCTAAAAAAAATCTGAACAACACAAAAAGCTCATTTTACTGGCTATATGTAGAATTCTATTCTCAACCAACAGAAAATCATACTTTTTAAACATACATAGTAAATGTTTAAAAATAGAACGTGCATAATGCTATAAAGGAAGCCACAACAAATTCCAAAAAATCAATATCATATAGACCATGTTCTCCAACCATAAGATGTGAAAGTTAAAACCTTTTTATTGTTGAAAACTACAAATCCTATAAGTTGGACACTATAAGATTACATTTTTAAGCAACCACTGTGTTTTTTAAAAAATATAAAGGAAATAACTTAGAAACAAATAATAAGGAAAACACTGTGTGTCAAAATTTGTGGGACAGAACAAAAACAGTATTGGAAGGAAGTATATATTGACAATTTTATTTATTTATTTTTAAAATTTATTTATTCTATTTATTTATTTTTGGCTGTGTTGGGTCTTCGTTGCTGCACACGGGCTTTCTCTAGTTGCGGCGAGCGGGGGCTACTCTACCTTGTGGTGCGTGGGCTTCTCATTGCAGTGGGTTCTCTTGTTGTGGAGCATGGGCTCTAGGCACACGGGCTTCAGTAATTATGGCACTCAGGCTCAATAGTTGTGGCTCACAGGTTCTAGAGTGCAGGCTCAGTAGTTGTGGCGCACGGGCTTAGTTGCTCTGTGGCATGTGGGATCTTCCCCAACCAGGGCTCGAACCCATGTCCCCTGCATTGGCAGGCTGATTCTTTTTTTTTTATGTATTGCATTTTTTTTAATTCTTTTTTTAAATTTATTTTATTTATTTATTTTTGACTGTGTTGGGTCTTTGTTGTGGTGCATGGGCTTCTCACTGAGGTGGCTTCCCCTGCTGCAGAGCACAGGCTCTAGGCACGCGGGCTTCAGTAGTTGTGGCACGTGGGCTCAGTAGTTGTGGCTCATGGGCTCTAGAGCGCTGGCTCAGCAGTTGTGGCGCACAGGTCTAGTTGCTCTGCGGCATGTGGGATCTTCCCGGACCAGGGCCTGAACCCGTGTCCCCTGCATTGGCACGCTGATTCTTAACCACTGCGCCAACAGGAGAGTCCCTATAACTTTTTCTTATACTTTTAGATAATTTTGTATCTAAAGATCTTATACCTTATTAGATTTACTCCTGTGTCATAGTTCTGTTGCTATTTTAATGTTTTCTTTTTATAATTACATCATATGAAGTTACTGGTGTATAGAAGAGCAATTGGCAATTTTGTATACAGACCTTATAATCAACTACCTTGCAATATTCTTCTATTACTCTAGTAAATTGTCTAGAGATTATTGTGTTTTTTAATGAAAATAATCATGTCATATGAGTATAATGACAATTTTATCTCTTCCTTTACAATAGTTATGCCACGAATCTCTTACTATTTTCTTATTGCACTGGCTAGGGCATCCATCACATTGTTGAGTAGAAATAGCAATAGTTGGCATGTGTATCAGGTTTATAATTTTAAAGGGAATGCTTTTAAAGCTTCCATATTTATGATGACATTTATTGTATGTTTTTTATAGGTGCTTTCTTCGGGTTACCATTCTATTTCTAATTTATGTTCAATTTTGTCAAATACTTTTCCTGCATTTATTGAAATGTTTATATGGGTTTCTTTTTCCTCTTTAATCTGTTATTACAGTAAATGACATCTATAGATATTCTAACATGTATATATATTATTCCTGTGATGACCCCAACCTGGTCATTGTATTTGTTTCTTTTATTCATTATCGGATATTATTCACTAATATTTTGTTTAGGATCTTTTCACCTATATTCACAAGTAAAATGTATTTGTAATAACTTTTCCCTGTTTTAACTTTATCTGAATTTGGTATCAGGTTATATTGGCCTCATCGAGTTGGCAGGAGGTGGGTATTCCCTCTTTTTTTGTGCTCTGGAAGAGGTTGTATAAGATGATCTGTGTATAAGAATAATCTGTGGCTTGAAAGTTGACAGAATTTGCCTGTAAAGCCATCAGGGCCTGGTGTTTTCTTTGTTGGAAGTTGTTTACTGCTCCAATGTTTAAAAACCTTTCATTATGAAATAATGATAGATTCACAGGAAGTTGCAAAAAAATGTACTGGAAGATCCTCTTTACCCTTCACACCCAGTTTTCCCTAATGGTAACATCTTGCATAACTATAGTACAATATCAAAACCAGAAGATTGGCCTTGGAGCAACCCACATGGCTTATTCATATTTCACCAGTTTTACATGCACTCATTCCTGGGTGTATGGGTGTACACTTTTATACAATTTTATCACATGTGTGGACTGGTGTAACCACCACCACAATCAAGGTACAAAACTATTTCATCACCACAATGATCCTCCTACTTCCCCTTTACAGCTATAACCACTCCTCCCCCCACCCCTTTTCTAACTGCTGGCTACCACTAATCTGTTCTTCACCTCTGTAATTTTGTTATTTCAAGAATGTTATATTGGGACTTTCCTGGTGGTCCAGTGGTAAAGAATCCTCCTTACAATTCAGGGGACACAGTTTTGATCCCTGGTCAGGGAACTAAGATCCCTACACCACGGGACAACTAAGCCCACCCACCGCAAGTACTGAGCTCATGCACCTCAACTTGAGAGCCTGCACGCCACAACTACAGAGCCCACATACCCTGGAGCCTGCACACCACAACTAGAGAAGAGAAAACCCACACGCCAGAACTAGAGAGAAGCCTGCGTGCCACAACTAAGACCCCATGCAGCCAAAAATAAATAAATAGATTCAATGAAGAATTTTAAAAATATATATATTGTATTAGTGGAGTCATACAGTATGTAACCATTCGAGGTTGGCTTTTTTCACTCAGCATAATTCCCTTCGGTTCTATCCATGTTGCATGTATCAATGTTCTTTTTCATTGCTGAATTAACTAGTATTTAGTGGTATTGCTGAACCATTGAATTCAACCATTGAAGGACATTTTGCTTGTTTCCAGTTTTTGGCTATTACAAGGAAAACTGCTATAAACAATTGTGTACAGATGTTTCGTTTTGTGAACATAATTTTCATTTCTCTGGGGTAAATTCTCAAGAGTATAATTTTAATCATTATAAGATTACTTGCCATTTGGGTTTTTCTTGAGTCAATTTTAATTGTTATATTTGCCAGGAAGTTGTTCATTTCATATAAATTTGGAAATTTATTGGCATAAGTTTACAACAGTTTTCTCTTAATATCTTTTATTTTATTTTATTTTTTTGCGGTACGCGGGCCTCTCACTGTTGTGGCCTCTCCCATTGCGGAGTACAGGCTCCAGACGCGCAGGCCCAGCGGCCATGGCCCACAGGCCTAGCCGCTCCGCGGCATGTGGGATCCTCCCGGACCGGGGCACGAACCAGTGTCCCCTGCATCGGCAGGCGGACTCTCAACCACTATGCCACCAGGGAAGTCCCTCTTAATATCTTTTAAATCTAAGTTTTCTCTGTAGTTATAGCCCCTTTATTATTTACAATATTATTTATTTGTGCTTTTCTTTCTATTCTCATTAAATCTCACAAGAGATGTGTTTACTCTGTTAGCTTTTTAAAAAGAAAAACATTTTTTCTTCCTCTTTTCCATCTGGAACCATGGAGGGTGCAGAAAAGGAGAAAAAGCTTCCTGCTGTGTCAGAAGCCCTTAAGAGTGAAGGAATTTTACAGAGCTGCTGAACAAGCATCTAAAATAGAAGTTTGCCCCAAAAATGCTGTGAAATGCAAGGAGGAAGCTTACCTTACAAAAAAGCTAAGTACTATCACAAGGAATATAGGCAGACGTACAGACTGAGATTTGAATGGCTAGGATGACAGGAAAAGCTGGCAACTTCTATCTACCTGAGAAACCCAAATTGGCATTTGTCATCAGTATCAGTGGTATGAGCTCAAAGGTCCGCAAGGAGTTTCAGGTTCTTTGCCTTCGCCGGATCTTCAATAGCACCTACTTTGAGCTCAAGTTAACACTGTGAGGGTTGTGGAACCATGTATTGCCTGGGGGTACCAGAATTTGAAGTCAGTAAATGAATTGATCTACAAATGTGAGTTATGGCAAAATCAACAAGAAGTGAATTGCCCTGACATATTAACACATTGATTGCTTGATGTCTTGGTATATTTGGAATCATCTGGATGGAGGATCTGATTCATGAGATTTATACTGTTGGAAAACACTTCAAAGAAGCAAACAACTTCCTCCAGCCCTTCAAATTATCTTCTCTGACAGGCAGAATGAAGAAAAAGACCACCCATTTTGGAATGTGGAGTTGCTGGCAACAGAGAAGACCAGATGAACAGGCTTATTAGAAGGATGAACTAAGGTGTCTACCATGATTATTTTTATAATCTAGTCAGTTAATAAAAAGTGACTGATTTCAAATTGAAAAGCAAACAATTTTTTTACTTTGGGTCTTTTTCATTGATTTCTACCATTAATTATTTTGGTTATTACATCCTTATGTTTCTAGGTTTATTCTATCAATTTTTTCTTTTACATTTAGTTCATTAATTTTATCTTTTATTATTTTCTGATACAAACATTTAAAGCCATACATTTCCCTTGAGACTCTATTTTCTCTGCATCCTACAAATGTTAAATGTAATATCTTTTTTTTTTTAACAACTTTATTGGGGTATAATTGCTTTACAATGGTGTGTTAGTTTCTGCTTTATAACAAAGTGAATCAGTCATACTTAAACATATGTTCCCATATGTCTTCCCTCTTGCGTAATATCTTTATAGTAACTTAGTTCTATGTATTTTTCTATTTCCAATGTGATTTCTTCTTCTTTTTTTTTTTTTTTTTTTTGCGGTACGCAGGCCTCTCACTGTTGTGGCCTCTCCCGTTGCGGAACACAGGCTCCGGACGCGCAGGCTCAGCGGCCATGGCTCACGGGCCCAGCCGCTCCGCGGCATGTGGGATCTTCCCGGACCGGGGCATGAACCCGTGTGCCCTGCATCGGCAGGTGGACTCTCAACCACTGCGCCACCAGGGAAGCCCTGATTTCTTCTTTGACTCATGATTTATTTGTTTCTTTTTAAATTTCTAAATATATTTGTTTTAACTTTTATTTAACTTTAATTTTTTAATTTAACTTTTATTATCTTCTAATAACTTCTAACAATAGTGTTGTGTTATTTTTTTTAATGGTTTTTAATTGTGTATCTCCCTTGCTGTAATTTTTCAAAAAGAAGTTTCAACTAAACCAAATTAATAAGAACAGGTAGCATATTATCTTTCTTTTTTTTTTTATGAATTTATTTATTTATTTTTGGCTGCAGTGAGTCTTTGTTGCTGTGCATGGGCTTTTTCTAGTTGCAGCCAGTGGGGGCTACTCTTCCTTGCGGTGCGCGGGCTTCTCATTGCAGTGGCTTCTCGTCGCGGAGCACCGGCTCGAGGTGCGCGGGCTACAATAGTTGTGGCTCGTGGGCTCTAGAGCGCAGGCTCAGTAGTTGTGGTGCACGGGCTTAGTTGCTCCATGGCATGTGGGATCCTCCCGGAACAGGGCTCGAACCCATGTCCCCTGCATTGGCGGGCAGATTCTTAACCACTGCGCCACAAGGGAAGTCCCAGCATATTATTTCTTGATAACTTTTACCTCATTGCATCAAATTTGTGTCCTCTTGAAATGTTTATTCTCTTATTTTTGAAGTTATGTACTAAAGTTCTAAATATTATGACTGATTTATACTGTAAGATGTACAGTTTATAAAATGATACTTAATATCCACCCAATATCCAGGATCTAAGATATTGTGTAAATTAAAATAAATGACCACAAAATATATTTATTGGGGAAATAATATTAATAAAACATCCCAGTTGTGTTAACTCTGCTTTTTGTTTTGTTTTGTTTTGAATTTTATTTTATTTTTTTATACAGCAGGTTCTTAGTTATCTATTTTATACATATTAGTGTACATATGCCAATCCCAATCTCCCAATTCATCACATCACCACCACCCACCCCCGTGTCATGTTTTTATGATACCTATTTAAATCTGTTGAGACTTGCTTTATGGCTAGCTAACAGCTCTATTGAGATAAAATTAACATACCATACTTGCCAGATAAATAAAAAAATCAAAAGTTTGATAATACACTGTGTTGATTAAACTGCGAAAAATTCAGCACTCTCATAAACCACTGATGGAGCTATAACTTGTCACAACCTCTAATGGAATATAATTGGACAACATCTATAAGAATAACAGATTCATAACATATTCTTAGAATTAGCAATTCCAATCTAACATTTTATTCTACAGAAATATTTGCACATATGTAAAATGGTATAGGTACAGTTACTCACTGAAGCATTTTTTTGTATAGCAAAAAATTAGAAACAATCAAATAAAATATTATGTAGCTACCAAGAAAAATTCACCTAACATACAATTCACCCATTTAAAGTGTACAATTCAATGCTTTTAAGTGTATTCACTGGTATCTGCAATCATCATCACAGTCAATTTTAGAGCATTTTCATTACCTCAAAAGGAACCTTGTACCATTAGCTATCATCCTCCTGACCCCCCATTTTCCTTATCCCCAGTCCTAAGCAACCACTAGTCTACTTTCTTCTCTATAGAGTTCCATAGTCAGGAATTTTCTATGATTGGAATCATATCATACATGGTCTTTTGTGACTGGCTTCTTTCATTTAGCAAAATATTTTTAAGGTTCATCCAAAATGTAGTATGTATCAGTACTTTATTCCTTTTATGGCAAAATAAAGTCCTTCCATTGTATGGATATACCATATTTTGTTTACCCATTTGTCTATTAATGGGTATTTGGGTTGTTTCCACCTTTTGGCTGTTTCTGTGTGGACATACGTTTTCATTTCTCTTGTGTGTATACCTAGGGGTGAAATTGGTTCGTTACATGGGAACTCTGTTTATGTTCCTTGTTTGAGAAACTGGCAGACTGCTTTCCAAAGTGTCTGAACCATTTTACATTCCCATCAGCAGTGTCTGAGAGTTCATATTTCTCCACATTCTCACCAACACTTGTGACATAATTTTTGTAAAAGTTCAAAGAACTTGAGAAAAATATATAAATTCTCTAATAGTTGAATGCATTATTCTACATATGTCCGTTAGGAAGAGTTGGTTAATCGTATGGTTCAAATCTTCTTGAACTCTGCTGATTTTTTTATTTTTGTCTTCTTGACCTATCATTAATTGGGAAAGATGTATTGAAATCCTTCCATATGATGGTGAATTTAGCAATTTCTCCATATAGCCTATTAATGCTGGCTGTGTGTATGTTTATGCCATCTTCTTAGGAGCATACATGTTTAAAATTTTTATATGTTATTTGTGAACTGAATTATATAGTGGTCCTCTTTATCCCCAATGATGCTTTTTGTCTTAAAGTTTATTTTTCTTCTGACATAAATATATCTTTACAAGATTACTTTGGTTAAAATTTACCTGAAATGTCTCTTTTTCTCTTCCATGGCCTCATGAATTTTGCTTTTTTTTTTTTTTTTTTTTGCGGTACGCAAGCCTCTCACTGCTGTGGCCTCTCCTGCTGCGGAGCACAGGCTCCGGACGCACAGGCTCAGCGGCCATGGCTCACGGGCCCAGTCGTTCCACGGCATGTGGGATCTTCCCGGACCGGGACACGAACCCGTGTCCCTTGCATCGGC
The DNA here is from genome assembly GCF_949987515.2 of Delphinus delphis. Taxonomy (NCBI): domain Eukaryota; kingdom Metazoa; phylum Chordata; class Mammalia; order Artiodactyla; family Delphinidae; genus Delphinus; species Delphinus delphis. The sequence goes on from NC_082683.1 coordinate 24,290,700, forward strand.
AGGCGGACTCTCAACCACTGCGCACCAGGGAAGCCCATGAATTTTGCTTTTTTAATCCAATCTGACAAACCCTGACTTTTACCTGGTGAGTTTTGTCCCTTTTTGCTTATTGCAATTATTAATATATTTAGACATTTCTACCTTCTCTTTTATTTAATTTGACCTCCAAATTAAACCTCTTTGAATTTAAACCTGATATTTATATTGTTCCTCTAACATGAGAACTTTAGCATGCTTTCATGTTCCTTTGTGTCTCTTCACCCATCATGATGATATTCTCCAAAATTTTAATAGTTGGCCATTATAAAATATGTTTTCCTTTTTGAGGGAGAGGAAGGTATTCAGTTTTTGTTTTTGTTTTGTTGTTTTAAGACTACAGCAAGGGGCTTCCCTGGTGGCGCAGTGGTTGAGAGTCCGCCTGCCGATGCGGGGGACGCGGGTTCGTGCCCCGGTCCGGGAGGATCCCACATGCCGCAGAGCGGCTAGGGCCGTGAGCCATGGCCGCTGAGCCTGCGTGTCCGGACCCTGTGCTCCGCAACAGGAGAGGCCATAGCAGTAAGAGGCCCGCGTACCGCAAAAAAAAAAAAAAGACTACACCAAGGACTTCCCTGGTGGCGCAGTGGTTAAGAATCCGCCTGCCAATGCAGGGGACACGTGTTCGATCCCTGGTCCAGGAAGATTCCACATGTCGTGGAGCAACTGAGTCCATGTGCCACAACTACTGAGCCTGTGCTCTAGAGCCCGCAAGCCACAACTACTGAGCCTGCGTGCTGCAACTACTGAAGCCCATGCGCCTAGAGCCCGTGCTCTGCAAGAGAAAAGCCACCGTGATGAGAAGCCCTCACACCGCAAGGAAGAGTAGCCCCCACTCGCCACAACTGGAGAAAGCCCACGCTCAGCAATGAAGACCCAACGCAGCCAAAAAAAAAAAAAAAAAAAAAAGACTGCAGCAAACCTTTCTATAGACCTTGGTTAACCTTACTTCTTACAGTATCTCCTGGATTTGTTTCTCGAATTCTGTCCAAGAACATTTTTTTTAATATTTATTTATTTTGTTGTAAGGGCTCCTTAGCTGCAGCTCGCCGTCTCCTTAGTTGTGGCATGCAAACTCTTAGTTGCAGCATATGGGATCTAGTTCTCAGACCAGAGATCAAACCTGCGTCCCCTGCATTGGCAGGCGGATTCTTTTTTTTTTTTTTAATTAATTAATTTATTTTTGGCTGCGTTGGGTCTTCATTGCTGCGTGCAAGCTTTCTCTAGTTGCAGTGAGCGGGGGCTACTCTTCATTGCAGTACACGTGCTTCTCATTTTGGTGGCTTCTCTTGTTGCGGAGCACAGGCTCTAGGTGCAAGGGCTTCAGGAGTTGTGGATCATGGGCTCTAGAGTGCAGGCTCAGTAGTTGTGGTGCACCGGCTTAGTTGCTCCGCGGCATGTGGGATCTTCCCAGATCAGGACTCGAACCCATGTTCTCTGCATTGGCAGGCGGATTCTTAACCACTGCACCACCAGTGACGTCCTATTTCCCACTATCTTGATTTTATCACTGTGATCCTAACCCCACAGGTCTGGGCCATGACCCCAGATTTCTGCAACGAGTGGCCAGGGGAAAACTGAACCAAAGTGATGGTGGAGGGGAAACAAAAGCAGAATTTAAACTGCTTTTTTTTTTTTTTTTTTTCCCGTGGTACGCGGGCCTCTCACTGTTGTGGCCTCTCCCGTTGTGGAGCACAGGCTCCGGACGCGCAGGCTCAGCGACCATGGCTCACGGGCCTACCCGCTCCGTGGCATGTGGGACCTTCCCGGACCGGAGCACGAAGCCGTGTCCCCTGCATCGGCAGGCGGACTCTCAACCACTGCGCCACCAGGGAAGCCCTAAACTGCTTTTTACTAATTTATCCTTTCGTAGCCCTACCGGCTACCCTCTGTCTCAGGCTATACACACATGCTTGTATGTATGCACACCAATTAAAAATACTATTTCCGGGCTTCCCTGGTGGCGCAGTGGTTGAGAGTCCGCCTGCCGATGCAGGGGACACGGGTTCGTGCCCCGGTCCGGGAGGATCCCACGTGCCGCGGAGCGGCTGGGCCCGTGAGCCATGGTCGCTGGGCCTGCGCATCCGGAGCCTGTGCTCCGCAGCGGGAGAGGCCACAGCAGTGAGAGGCCTGCATACCGCAAAAAAAAAAAAAAAAAAAAAAAAAAAATAGTATTTCCACAACCTACTGAATGGGAGAAAATATATGCAAATTATATGACCAATAAGGGGGTAATATCCAAAATATATAAACAGCTCATACAACTCAGCATCAAAAAAACAAACAACCCAATTTTAAAATGGGCAGAAGACCTGAATAGACATTCTTCCAAAGAGGACATGTACATGCCACGTGAAAACATGCTCAACATCGTTAATTATCAGAAAAATTCAGGGACTTCCCTAGCGGTCCAGTGACTAAGACTCTGTGCTCCCAATGCAGGGGGCCTGGATTCGATCCCTGGTCAGGGAACTAGATCCCGCATGTTGCAACTAAAGATTCCACATGCAGCAACTAAGATCATCGGCATAAATAAATGAATATTTTTTTTAAAAAAGAAAAATGCAAATCAAAACCACAATGAGACATCACCTCACACCTGTTAGAATGTCATCAAAAAAAGCACAAATACCAAATGCTGGCAAGAATGTGGAGAAAAGGGAACCCTCCTACGCTGTTGGAGAGAATGTAAATTGGTGCAGCCACTGTGGAGAATAGTATGGAGGCTTCTCAAAGAACTAAAAACAGAACTACCATATGACCCAGCAATTCCACTCTTGGGTATATATCTGAAAACAACGAAAACACTAATTTGAAAAGATACATGCACCCCAATGTTCGTAGCAGCATTATTTACAATTGCCAAGGTATAGAAGTAACCTAACTGTCCATCAACAGATCAATGGATTAAAAAAAATGTGGTTTATATATACAATGGAATACTACTCAGCCATTAAAAAAATGAAAGTTTGCCATTTGCAACAGCATGGATGGACTTAGACGGTATTATGGTAAGTGACATAAGTCAGACAGAGAAAGACCAATACTGTATTATATCACTTATATGTGGAATCTAAAAAATACAACAAACTAGTGTATATAACAATAAGGAAACATGCTCATAGATATAGAGAACACACTAGTGGTTACGAGTGGCAGAGGGAAGTGGGAAGGGCAAGATAAGGGTAGGATTAGGGCTTCCCTGGTGGCGCAGTGGTTGAGAGTCCGCCTGCCGATGCGGGGGACACGGGTTCGTGCCCCGGTCCGGGAGGATCCCACATGCCGTGGAGCGGCTGGGCCCGTGGGCCGTGGCCACTGGGCCTGCGCTTCTGGAGCCTGTGCTCCGCAGCAGGAGAGGCCACAGCAGTGAGAGGCCCGCGTACCGCGAAAAAAAAAAAAAAAAGATAGGGGTAAGATTAAGAGGTACAAAGGATTATGTATGAATAAATTACAAGGATATATTGTACAACACAGGTACTATAGCCAATATTTTATAATAACCATCAATGGAATATAAACTTTAAACATTGTGAGTCACTATATTGTACACCTGTAACTTACATAATACTGTACATCAACTATACTTCAATAAAAGAAAAAAAAGTCTTTCCAGGGGTTTCTCCCTTTTCTCTTGGTTCCTTGTCTTCTATATCTGTTTCAGCTAGAGTCTCTTCAGGTGTTGACCTGGGGGAAGAAGCAGCAGCTCATGCCATTTTGCCATTTTAGTAAGAAGTAGAAGCACATGTTTAACCTTGATTCCAAACTTGGATTAAGGTAAACTCCTCAAAATTAAACATAGCATGCCATATGACCTTCAATTCCACTGCAAGGTATATACTCAAAAGAATTGAAAACATATGTTCGCACAAAAAATCATTCTCAAATGTTCACAGCGATACTATTAATAGCCAAAAAGTGGTAACAGGTGTTCATTGGATGAATGAATAAACAAAATGTGGTTTATCCATACAATGGGATATGATTCAACCATAAAAATGAATGAAGTTCTGATACAACGTGGATGACCTTGAAAACATTACGCTAAATAAGAGAAGCCACAGAAAGCCATATAGTGTATGATTCCATTTATATGAAACATTGACTAGGCAAATCCATAGAAACAGAAACTAGACAAGTAGTTGCCAGGGGCTGGAGAAAGGGAGAATGGGAGTAGCTCTTCATGGGTTCAAGGTTTCTCTTTGGGGTGATGGAAATCTGGAATTAAATAGTATAGTGATGGTTGCAAAACCTTGTGACTACTAAAACCCACTGAAATGCATACTTTAAAAGGGTGAATTTCACGGTATGTGAATCATGTCTCAAAAGTACAAACTATTTTCACTTATAAATGGAAACACAAATATGTAAATAAAATATTAGTTAAGCAAATAAAAGTTAGACACTATAGTATAGCAGTTAAGAGTGTCAACTCTAGAGCCAGGCTGCCTGCTACATCCCTTGTTCCACCCCTTCCTGAGTGAACTTCAGCAAATCATTTAGCTTCCCCGTGCTTCAGTTTCCCCATCTGACAAATGGTTATAATATGCCTACCTCAAAGGGTTGTCATGAGGATTAAATGCAAAAAAATATTAAGTAGCTAGAACTATGCTTGTCACATAGTGTTCAATAAAGTTTGCCCATAATTATAATAAAAAATAATACATCTTAGGGCTTCCCTGGTGGCGCAGTGGTTGAGAGTCTGCCTGCTGATGCAGGGGACGCAGGTTCGTGCCCTGGTCCGGGAAGATCCCACATGCCGCAGAGCGGCTGGGCCCGTGAGCCATGTCTGCTGAGCCTGCGCGTCCGGAGCCTGTGCTCCACAACGGGAGAGGCCACAACAGTGAGAGGCCCGCATACCGCCAAAAAAAAATAATAGTAATAATAATACATCTTGGGAATTCCCTTGTGGTCCAGTGGTTAGGACTCTGTGCTTTCACTGCCGAAGGCCCAGGTTCAATCCCTGGTCAGGGAACTAAGATCCCGTAAGCCATGCAACACAGCCAAAAAAAATAAAACAAAACATCTTGATCAAGTAGGATTAACCCCACAGAAAAAAGCATGGGTCAATATTTTTTAAATCTATTGATGTAATTATTTATTTATTTATTTATTTATTTTTGGCTGCATTGGGTCTTCATTGCTGCGCGAGGGCTTCTCTCTAGTTGCGGTGAGCGGGGGGCTACTCTTCGTTGTGGTGCGAGGGTTTCTCATTGCGGTGGCTTCTCTTGTTGCAGAGCACAGGCTCTAGGCACGTGGGCTTCAGTAGTTGTGGCATGCGGGCTTAGTAGCTGTGGCTCATGGGCTCTAGAGCCCAGGCTCAGTAGTTGTGGTGCATGGGCTTAGTTGTTCCACGGCCTGTGGGATCTTCCCAGACCAGGGCTCGAACCCATGTCCCCTGCATTGGCAGGCAGATTCTTAACCACGGCACCACCAGGGAAGCCCTATTGATGTAATTTTATATTAATAGATTAATGATGAAAAACACAAGATTATTTCAACTGAATTTGGAAAAAAGGCACTTTATAAAATTCACCTTATTATTACAATACTTTTTAAACTCAGCAACCTCAACTTGGTAAAGATTTTATACCAACAATTTACAGCAAATATTACATTTAATTGAGGCTTCTTAGTGTGTTGCTTTTAGACTCGGAACAAGACCAGGATGTCCAATCACCACTATTGTTTAACATATTACCAGAGGTCTGGTCAATGCTGTAAGGAAAGAAAAAAGACTGAAGAGACATATTTTAGGTGGAGTAACTCAAAATTATATAGATGTCAACTCTCCCCAATGATCTACAAATTAATTGCAATCTCAAAAAAATAATTCTAGATTAAAGATCTACAAGTAAAGTTCCACCTTGAAAAGGCTTTGTGAAGAAGGGAGACTAACCTTATCAGATACTAAAATACACTACAAAACCATAGGAATAAAATATATTGAACACATTTTTGTTCAAGAACAAACAGACCAATGAAATAAAATCCAGGTAGATATGAGAACTTAGTATACGAGAAAGGTGGTACCACAATCAATGTGGAAGGGGTGGTTTATTTTTTACGTGGAGGTGGGAAAACTGACTCACAGTAAATGTGATATACAAAGGTAGGCTCAAAATGGTATAAAGACCTGAATGTGAAAGGCAAAAGTCTTGAGTTAAAAGGAGAATCTATTTCACCTAGGAGTCGTTAAGTATTCCTTAAATAAAATTTAAATCGAAAGCACAAACTATTTTGATCACATTAAAATTAAGGATTTCTATTCAAAGCATGATATAATGGACAGAGTTTAAAGATGGAATACAGAGTGGAAGAAGATATTTGTAATAATTAAAACTGACAATGACTAAACAAACTAGAATTCCTGCAAATTAGCATTGGCAAAGGATATATGAGCAGACAATTTACAGAAAAGTTAAAGTGAAAGGCTAACAAGCAAATGAAGAGACGCTCAAGCTTATTAGTCATCAGAAAAATGCAAATTAGAACTATGGTGAGATCCCACTTCATACTATTAGAGTAGCAAAAAGTAAAAAGGCAGATAATCTGAATGTTGTCAAGGACAGAGGCATATAGGACCTCAGGTCTGCAGCCATTTTAGGGATCAAAATATCTGAACTTGATCAGATTAAAGATAAGCACATCCTATGATACATCAATTCACTTCCTATCTTATATTCCAAAGAAATGTTTACAATGGTCCTAACAGAACTTGTGCAAGAATGTTCATCACGGCCTTGCTTGTGTTTTCAGAGATGATGAGGCACAAAGTGTCCATCACTGGGGGAAGGGAAGGATGAAATGGGGCAGATGCACTCAATGGAGTGTTAGACTTTGGTACACAGAGCACTAGGAATGGATCTTTGAAGCATACTGTCATGGAAAAAAAAATTTTTTAAGTAAGAAACACAGTCCCCAAACAACCCAATCAAAAAATGGGCCGATGGTCTAAATAGACATTTCTCCAAAGAAGAGATACAGCTGGACAAGAGGCACATGAAAAGATGCTCAACATCACTAATATTAGAGAAATGCAAATCAAAACTACTATGAGGTATCACCTCACATCTGTTAGAATGGCCATCATCAACTATAAATAGCAAATGCTGGAGGGGGTGTGGAGAAAAGGGAACCCTCCTACACTGTTGGTAGCAATGTAAATTGGTGCAGCCACTATAGAGAACAGTATGGAGCTCCCTTAAAAAACTAAAAATAGAGCTACCATATGACCCAGCAGTTCCACTCCTGGGCATATATCCAGAGAAAAACATAATTGGAAAGGATACATGCACCCCGTGTTCATTGCAGCACTATTTACAATAACCAGGACATGGAAGCAACCTAAATGTCCATTGACAGATGAATGGATAAAGAAGATGTGGTACAGGGGCTTCCCTGGTTGCTCAGTGGTTAGGAGTCTGCCTGCCAATGCAGGGGACATGGGTTCGAGTCCTGGCCCGGGAAGATCCCACATGCTGTGGAGCAACTAAGCCCAGGCGCCACAACTAAAGCCTGCACTCTAGAGCCTGCGAGTCACAACTACTGAAGCCCGTGTGCCCTAGAGCCTGTGATCCTCAACAAGAGAAGCCACCGCAATGAGAAGCCCACGCACCGCAAGGAAGAGTAGCCCCCGCTTGCTGCAACTAGTGAAAGCCCATGCACAGCAACGAAGACCCAACGCAGCCAAAAAAAAAGAAAAGGAAAGAAGATGTGGTTCATATATACAGTGGAATATTAGCCATAAAAATGAATGAAATAATGCCATTTGTAGCGAGCGACATGATGGACTTAGAAATTGTTATACTGAGTGAAGAAAGTCAGAGAAAAACAAATATCATATGATATCGCTTAAATGAGGAATCTTAAAAAATGGTACAAATGAACTTATTTACAGAACAGAAATTGAGTCACAGATGCAGAAAACAAACTTATGGTTACCAAAGGGGAAAGGGGCAGGGGAGGGATAAATTGGGAAATTGGGAATGACATATACACACTACTATATATAAAATAAATAACTAACAAGAACCTACTGTATAGCACAGGGAACTCTATTCAATACTCTGTAATGACCTATATAGGAATAAAATCTAAAACAGAGTGGAGATATATATATGTATAACTGACACACTTTGCTGTACAGCAGAAACTAACACAATGTGGTAAATCAACTACACTCCAATAAAAAAAATAATTAAAAATAAAGAAACACTGTCTCATTCTCATAAGTTAAACTCAAACACACAAAGGTACTGTTATTAAAATATTATTGAGGGCTTCCCTGGTGGCGCAGCGGTTGGGAGTCCGCCTGTCGATGCAGGGGACACGGGTTCGTGTCCCGGTCTGGGAGGATCCCACATGTCACGGAGCAGCAGGGCCCGTGAGCCATGGCCGCTGAGCATGCGCGTCTGGAGCCTGTGCTCCGCAACGGGAGAGGCCACAGTAGTGAGAGGCCCGCGTACCGCAAAAAAAAAAAATTATTGAAATTTATAATAATACTTAATTATAATTCCAAGGATTAACTAAATTATTGTCCTTGAGGGGAGAGGAAGGAGAATGGGATTGGAAATGAGGGAAAGAGAGATGTTATTCTGGTAGCAGTGGGACACTGTATAATAAAGGGGCAGGAATGTAAACGAGGTGAGAAGTGTGATGGGGAAAGCTCTGCTATCAATTCTGTACTTGGATCTCTTCAACGGTTTCCAGATAGGCAAGTGAAAAATTTGACCCTGGGCCTTTGGGTAGAATGATCATATGCCAGTTTGCTGGCAAAAAATCTTGGTTTATACTCAAGATATCCCAGAAAATAATGCCTCCTTTCACTCCTGGTTGGGATGATAAATTATGGTCACCATACTTTTGGGATATATCAGTGAATAAACAAATGTCTTTGCCCTCAGGGAGCTTACACTCTACTCTGGAGAGAAAGACAATAAACAATAAACTTAGTAAATTATGTATTTCATTAGAGAGTAAAAGTGACAAGGAAAAATAAAACACAGATTAAGGTAAGAGAAAAAAAGATTTAGAGGACTCAAATGTGCTGAGGGTGGGGGTAGGGCACACAGATTGCAGCGTTTAAAATGGGTCCCAGGGCTTCCCTGGCGGCACAGTGGTTGAGAATCCGCCTGCCAATGCAGAGGACACGGGTTCGAGCCCTGGTCCGGGAAGATCCCACATGCCGCAGAGCAACTAAGCCTGCGCACCAAAACTACTGAGCCTGCACCCCTAGAGCCCGAGCTCTGCAACAAGAGAAGCCACCGCAATGAGAAGCCCACGCACCACAACGCAAAGTAGCCTCCGCTCGCCACAACTAGAGAAAGCCCACGTGCAGCAGCAAAGACCCAACAACGAAGACCCAATGCAGCCAAAAATAAATAAGTAAATAAACTTTAAAAATAAATAAATAAAAAAATAAAAAGGGTCCTCAGGGTAGATAAGCCACATCGAGAAGGTGACATGTGAACAAACACTTGAGGGAGGTCAGGGAGTTGGCCAAGCTGACACCTGGAGGGAAGAGCAATCTAGGCAATGGGGACAGCCAGCTCTCGCAAAGGCCCTGGCGTAGGAACAGAAAGAGCAAGGGATAGAGAAGAAAGAGCAGGAGAGGAGGTCTGGCCTAAGAGGCCATGGTGAACGCTGAGATGAGGAGCCATTGCAGGATATTGAGCAGGGCCTCCACGTGATGTGACTTATGTTTCTATAAAAGATCACTCTGGCTGTTGCCTCAGGAATAGACTGAGCGGGGGCAAGGATAGAAGCACAGAGACCTACTTGGAGGCTGTTTACAGTGAACCTAAAAAAGAGATGATGGCAGCTCAGACAAAAGTGGCATCAGTGGAAGTGCTAAGAAGAGGCTGGCTTCTGGCTCCTTCTTGAAGGTAGAGTTAATAGGATTTCCTAAATAAAGGAATGAGGCAGGGGAGGGTGAAAGAAAAGAGAGGAATTAAAGAAGGTAGCATAGCAAGGGGGGTGGTCACGGTGATGAGACGGTTCTCCCTGGATTTAGGCAATAAGGAATAAAGGTGTGCATTTTCTGTAGAGAATATAAAAATAATAAAATGGGCTAGATGTTGGTCCGCTGTTTGTTATCATCATGCACCAGCAATTTTAAGCAATGTCTAAAAAGTTATAAAATACTCCCTCTCCACCACAGCAGACCACTGCATTGTCTGTCCCACTCTCCATCCCCACCTTTGGTATACGACTAAGATCACTTGAGGATTTGGAGGCCTGAGTACTGGAAAGGTGCCCTCAATTTTGGGGGGGGAAGGCTATGGAATGAGGAATTTGGGGGAGCAGAGGGAGAGATTAGGAGTTCAGTTCTGAACATTTTTAAAAAATATTTATTTATTTATTTGGCTGCATTGGGTCTTAGTTGCGGCATGCAGGATCTTTGTTGCAACGCATGGGCTTCTCTCTAGTTGTGGCGCCTGGGCTTAGCTGACCCTGCCATATGGGATCTTAATTCCCTGACCAGGATGGAACCCGCGTCCTCTGCATTGGAAGGCGGATTCTTAACTACTGGACCACCAGGGAAGTCCCAGTTTTGAACATTTTAAATTTGAAATATCTATTCAACTTTCAGCAGATTCAAGCAGTATGTGACTAGACAGATGAATAAATTTGGAGTTCAGGAAAGAGGTCTGGGCTAGAAATATAAATTTGGAAGTTGCTGGCATACAAATGGAATTTAAACTATGAAACTGGACGAGATTGGCAAGGGGGTGCAAGTAGGGAGAGAAGAGAATAGGATCAGATTTCGAGACGCGGAGCACTCCTACATTAAGAGGTCTGGGAGAAGGGGAGGAATCCACAAGGAGACAGAGAAGAGATGGGAGGTAGATGATGTGGCGTCCTGGAAACCAAGACAAATAAGCGTATCGAGGAGGAGGAGGGAATTTAACAAAATGGAGGTCATTGGTGACCTTGGCCAAGCAGTTTCAGTGGAATCCTGGGGCCAAAACCAGATTGGAGCAGGATTAAAAGAGAATGAGAGGAGAGGAATTAAAGATAGTGAAGAGACAAGACATAACTCTTTGGAGGATATTGGCAGGAAGGTAGAGTGAAGAGAAGTTTCTTTTAAGATGGTAGAAGTAGAATGTTTGTAAACTGATGGGAATGATCCAGTAGAGAGCAAAAGTGGGTGATGTAGAGAAAGAGGAAGATCAATGGAGCAATGTCCTCAAGACTAGTGACTCGGGTGATTGGCTTTAGGTAGGAACACGAAAGTTCATCTATTGTAGCTAATAGGAAGCATGTATGTAGGTTTAGAGTTTGAAATTGCCATTGTTTCTAGACCATTTCTTTAACTAAATCTGCACCATGAAGTCAAAACACATGGGCCAAAATTTTATATTCAAACACAGAAAAATGTCATCAGGCACCTAGTAAGTGCTCAGGGAATGATAGATATAATAATATTATTATTCCTAGCTCTTTATTTTCAGCAGACTCAAGTCTCTCCCCACTGGCTCAACTCAATCTCTCTCTTCCCCTTCGTAGCCAAAGTACTTGAAACAGTTGTCGACATAAAGATTCTACTTCTTTGCCTTTCCTTCATCCTTCAACCATCGAAATCTTGCTTCACTCTCACCACTCCAACTAAAATTTCTTGATGCTAAATCCAGTAAATATGGCTCATTCCTCATTCTCCCTGATCTCTCATTTGACCCTGATGACTATGCCCTACTTGAAACTTCCTCTTTTCTTGCTTCCAGTAATACCACCCTCTTCTGGGGTGCACCTTCTACCCTTAGACCCACTACTTTTCACCTCCTTCCTGGGTTTATATCCCTTGCTACGTAATGGGCATTGGTGGCTTGTGCATACACAGGCTCCACTTCCCCTTCGACTGAGAAGAATAGATCCATTTTCCTGTGGGGAACCATCCTTCCACCTATCTTGGTTCAAGGGACACCAATCCCACCCCCAAGACAAGAGAAAGCTTATGACCTAGGCCTAGCCAATTCATTATGGCTCAAGAAATGTCTAATGACTCAATACGGACCATTGAGAATCATTCCCAGGACTTTTGCTAGAACTATTAAGAAAGCACTATGTTCTTCCTATGGACTTTAGTTGTTATCTTTTTGGTTTTGTTTTTGCGATACGCGGGCCTCTCCCTGTTGTGGCCTCTCCCGTTGCGGAGCACAGGCTCTGGACGCGCAGACTCAGCGGTCATGGCTCATGGGCCCAGCCGCTCCACGGCATGTGGGATCTTCCCAGACCGGGGCACAAACCTGTGTCCCCTGCATCAGCAGGCGGACTCTCAACCACTGCGCCACCAGGGAAGCCCTGTTGTTATCTTTTTTATAGAAAGAGCTTGCCTGAGAAGAAAGCTAACCCAGAGGACAAATGCCATGGATCTAGCCATCCCCAAAGCTAGTTCTTTTTTCTGAGTCAAGAAACTCTTTTTTGTTTTGTTTTTGCTTAAGTCAGTTTTATTTGGGTTTCTATTATTTACAACAGAAGAATCTTGGAAGATACAGCCTGCATATTTTATGTTGCTGTTTCTCATGCTTTTAATCCTGGATTCTCTTTTTTTAATTGGTCTTTCCTTGGGTGATTCTATTCATGCAGCTGCAATTTATATACTAATTATGCTCAGATTTAAGTGTTCAGTACTGACTTTTCTCATAGCCATCAACTGTTTATTAGACTCTTCCACATGGATATCCCACAAATATTGAAAACCCAGTTTGTCTAGACCTTCACTCATCATCTTACTCCTCCTCCCCAAACCTACTGTTTATTCCTAATTCTGTAAGTGACACCACCATTCACCAGCTGCCAAGAAAAATTATATTAGACTTTTCTGTGTTTCATCCAATCAGCCCAGAAATCTCAGGTCATGGCACCTTCGTTATCCACACTCTTTCATCCAATCCACCACTGAGTGTGTGGCAAGGACTGAATGAGATAACCCACGTAAACTATTTAAAATAGGGTCTGAGGGACTTCCCTTGTGGCACAGTGGATAAGACTCTATGCTCCCAATGCAGGGGGCTGGGGTTCGATTCCCGGTCAGGGAACTAGATCCCAAGTGCATGCCACAACTAAGAGTTCTCATGCCACAAGTGAGAAGCCTGCCTGCCGCAACTGAGACCCGGTGCAACCAAATAAATAAATATATATATATATATTTTTTTTTTTCTTAAAAAAAGGGTCTGAAACATAGTAAGTCTACCTGCCTGTCTTCCATTAGTCCCAGAGGCCAGGGACTGTGACTGGTCCATTTTCAAACGTCCTGAGTCTAGCAGGGGCCTGATATGCTTATTGAATGAATGAGTGAAATGAATGATTGACAAGATGATATAGGGAGAAGCCTAGGGAAGCAATCTAAGGATATATCATCATGTACTTGAGGAATGTAGGAAGAACCAATTAAAAAGTTTTGAGAGGGACTAGGTAAACCAAGATGGTGCTACACTTCAGAAAGCTAAAGCAGAGTGAGCCTGAGTAAGGACTAGCTTGCTCATAGGTCCCAGGTTTTTGTTTTTGTTTTTTTGCGGTACGCGGGCCTCTCACTGTTGTGGCCTCTCCCGTTGCGGAGCCCAGGCTCCGGACGCGCAGGCTCAGCGGCCATGGCTCACGGGCCCAGCCGCTCCGCGGCATGTGGGATCTTCCCGGGCCCGGGCACGAACCCGTGTCCCCTGCATCGACAGGCGGACTCTCAACCACTGCGCCACCAGGGGAGCCCAAGATCTGCTTTTTTGACTTCAGTATTGACCAGTTATCATCTAAAAAAGAAAAGAAAAGAAAAATATCCTATTGGTATCTGTGGCCTGGCCAAATGTGATATATTTTATCTATATTTTATAGTTCACACCATCTGCTTCTATGTGTCTGTACTATGAGGTTACTGTTATTATTAGTAGTAAATTAAATTTACTAATACTTTCATAATGACACAAATTATTATGTAATAACTATCATGAATCCACCATGAAAAATCTACAGGGCTTCCCTGGTGACGCAGTGGTTGAGAGTCCACCTGCCGATGCACGGGACATGGGTTCGTGCCCCGGTCCGGGAGGATCCCACATGCCGCGGAGCGGCTGGGCCCGTGAGCCGTGGCCGCTGAGCCTGAGTGTCCAGAGCCTGTGCTCCGCAACGGGAGGGGCCACAACAGTGAGAGGCCCGCGTACCGCAAAAAAAGAAAAAAAAAAAATCTACAAAGAATTACATAGATAAAATTAAAGATTATTATATAATGACCTGCCAATTATATCAATTGTTTATTTACTGTTATAGAAATTTCGTTACTACAAATATTATATACTGTTAAAGTTTATTAGTACATAACACTGATAATATTTTAAAGTGTTATGAATAATAAGATAAAATACTAAATTATAATATTATTTCTCCTCAGATAAAAAGAAAAATTCTTTTTTTAAAGCACCATGAGATCCAGGGACCTCCCTGGTGGTCCAGTGGTTAAGACTCTGCACTTTCACTGCAGGGGGCACAGGTTCGATACCTGGTTGGGGAACTATGATCTCTCATACTGGGCAGTGTGGCCAAAAGTAAATAAATAAACAAACAAATATTTAAAAAATAAACTTAAAAAATTAATCATGAGATCCAGAAAAAGAAATCGGAAAGCTGTTAAATAAATTTTATTTATTTAAAAAATATGTATGTAGTTGCTTACAATGATCTAGGCACTGTCTTCAGCATTCTGCTTCCATTAACCATACTTAGCAATGCCTCTAGATGATTAGATTTCTGGAAAAATTAAATGGATTGCCAGAAGAAAGGGAAACAGTTCAGAGGTACTAGTTTTAGCAAAACACAGCACTAACACATGGCTGGTGGGGCAGGATGGGAGTTTACTTTGGTCTTCCACACTCTCATAACTGATGGAATTCAAGAAAAACTAGAAGAGAGGAAAAAAACAAAAACTAAGAATCCATTAAACCAAATGTACTTGCTGCCTGTCAGGTACCTGACCACAGAACCACAGAACTTTGCATATTAAACAGGCAACTCTGGTTGAAATGATGTATCTCAGGTAAGAAATGTTAAGTTTCCAAAGAACAACATTGGTAGGAAGTTTTGGAAAATTAATACTCTCAATTCTTCCAAAAAAAAAAATCACTAAATCCTGGTTACTTTATTCTACTTCAAAGGATTCTTTATTTTGTCTACATTGTAAAGTCTTTGGGGATGGGAAAAAAAACACACACACACAAAAAACAAATCAACACTAGAATGAAAATGAAAGCAAAGATTGGCAGCATTTACTGCATATTCCTAATAAACATGAAGAAAGTTAAATGCACACCCACCAAATTGAAATCTGACTCCAAAAATATATCCGGTGAAAAATGAGAAAAAATGGGTGCTGTTTTGAACATATGATACTTATGATTCACTTTTTGATGAAGGAATATCCAAGCTCATCCAAGAAGTTTGAGTGTGGGAAATGTTCTTAATTTGGCAGTAATCATAGCAGAATTTGATACAGTTATGTCAGAATATTTATGCAAAATATAAACACTGATACAAAGTAATATTACACATTGTTTAGGGAATAAAAGACAAAACAAAATAACTAAATATATGTAGATATAGATGCAGTGAATAAGAACATGTTGAATAAAGTAAGAAATGTTAGACATTACTCAGTTATTTTAAATACAGTTCTAGGAACAAGTTATGTAGAATACATAACAATTATTTCAGATTTGTTGATTTCCAAACTACAAAAATACCTATACGTGAACATCTTGGGGAATTTTGTTTAGCAGATGAGTTGACTAGAGAAGGACTTTACATTCTCAGTAGACCACTTACCAAAACTGAATCTAGACAAAAATAACCCAAGAAGCCAGGAATATGACAATGCAGCAAAAATGCATGGAAAACCATAATAGATTGTAACAAAAGATTCTTGTAAAATAATTCTGGGAAATCTGTTTTGTTTTCTGTATTCTTTAAAATTAATAGTGAATGATGTGGTAAAATATTCTTTTGACATCACGGAATTTTTAAATATTGTCCAGGAAAAATCCAGCAAAATTTCAGTTTTGATGAAATGCTGGAGTGTTTTTTTGTTTTGTTTTTCGGGGGGCTACGCGGGCCTCTCACTGTTGTGGCCTCTCCCGTTGCGGAGCACAGGCTCCCGACGCGCAGACTCAGCGGTCATGGCTCATGGGCCCAGCCGCTCCGCAGCATGTGGGATCTTCCCGGACCGGGGCACGAACCCGTGTCCCCTGCATCGGCAGGCGGACTCTCAACCACTGCGCCACCAGGGAAGACCGCTGGAGTGTTTTAAACATGTATTTTCAAACATAAATTTTCCAACACTGAATGCCAATGTTGAATTCACAATGAGAAAGTTAAGTCAATGACATAATGTCACTAAAAACTCAAGAGGCAGGATGCAAAGCCCTTTTTAGGAACTGTTAATTATATTATCAATAATAATGATATAGATTCTAGAATGCAAAGTATATGCTAGCAAATTTCAACTTTTAAATGTATTTGCTCAGGGCTAATATGAAATGGTGTTTAGGTAAAATCTTTTAAATAAATCTTACAGGAACCAAAAGTTAATATACATAATGCCCTTGAAAGCACTGAAAATGTTCTCTGTCTAAAACAGGAAGCAAGATTTATGAAAAATAGGTTATTGATATCAAATTACACAATTTCAACATTGATGCCATTCCCATGTAGAAAATGCTAAGAAAAAGAAGGAAGACTCATTTTATTGTGATTTCCAAGAACTAAAATTCAATTTCAAAATTATTTCAATTTATTTTGCTATACCCAACCCACTAATAACATCCTTAAAAGAAAGACTTATGATACTGAAAGAATATCATGACCTTTTAAAAATGTTCTAATCCAGACAACATATATAACTTGAAGAATATGATAAATATAGACTACTGCAACTCTGTATAAAATTTACAATTGAAATAAACTTTATACATAAAAGAAGATTTTGATGGGACATTAATGTATTAAGAACCAAACATCTTGTTATTTTCTGAACTCCAATATGACTACCATTGAAGAATTGTAATACATTTGCAACAATGATAATTTTCTATTATTTTACATTCAATATTTGTGTAACTTACACAGAATGCCTTAATGTTTGTCATAATTGTAATATTGAGAAATAATAAACTAACTTATAAAATGTCTTACTGGAGAACAGGGTGACTTTTTCTAATTCTTTAAAACAGGGATCAGCGAATTCCCTGGCGGGGCAGTGGTTGGGACTCTGCTCTTACTGCCAAGGGCCTGGGTTCGATCCCTGGCCTGGTCGGGGGAATAAGATCCCGCAAGCTGCAAGGCACAGCCAAACATTAAAAAAACAGACAGAAAACAACAACAAAAGAAAACAACAAAAAAACCCGAGGATCAGGCTTCCCTGGTGACGCAGTGGTTAAGAATCCGCCTGTCAATGCAGGGGACACGGGTTCGAGCCCTGGTCCGGGAAGATCCCACATGCCGCGGAGCAACTAAGCCCGTGCGCCACAACTACTGAGCCCACATATCACAACTACTGAAGCCTGCACGCTTAGAGCCGGTGCTCCACAGCAAGAGAAGCCACTGCAATGAGAAGCCCACGCACCACAACCAAGAGTAGCCCCTGCTCAATGCAACTAGAGAAAGCCTGTGCGCAGCAACGAAGACCCAAAGCAGCCAAAAATAAATAAATAAGGCTTCCCTGGTGGCACAGTGGTTGAGAGTCCACCTGCCGATGCAGGGGACACGGGTTCGTGCCCCGGTCCGGGAAGATCCTACATGCCGCAGAGCGGCTGCTCCCGTGAACCATGGCCGCTGAGCCTGCGCGTCCGGAGCCTGGGCTCCGCAACGGGAGAGGCCACAACAGTGAGAGGCCCGCGTACCAAGAAAAAACAACAAACAAACAAACAAACAAACAAAATTAATTAATTAAAAAAAAAAGAGGATCAGCAAAGTACAGCCTGCATGTTGAATTCCCAACCTGCTCCCTGTTTTTATATAATCCCTACAAGCTAAGAATGGTTTTAACATTTGTCGATGGTTGAAAAAAAAATCAGAAGAATACTATTTCTTGACATGTAAAAATGATATGAAATTCAAATTTCAGTGTCCATACATAAAGTTTTGTTGGAACACAGTCATGCACATTTGTTTAAGCATTGTCTGTGACTGCTTTCATGCTCCAGCAGCAGAGCTGAGTACTTTCGACTGAAACCATATGATCCACAAAGCCTAAAATATGCACTATCTGGCCCTTTACAGAAAAAATTTGCCAACCCATGTTCTAAAAGGTACCCTATGAGCTTGGTGCGGACCTGCAGAGCCGTCAATCCAAGCAAAGTTCCCTACAGATCTCCCCATCACCTAGCTGCCCCTTGAGCATCTCACCTTGATGGGTCACAGGCATCTTGAATTTATCCTGGCCCATACTTCCCCACACCTGCTTCTTCTGGCACCTCTATCAACACAATGGTTCAAGCCAGAGCTTTAGAGGTATTCTTGAATCCTCTCCACTTGAACTTCCTGCTCCTCCATCATTAATACCTCCTCTGCATCCTGCAAGCGCATATCCTTCTCCATATACTTCCTGCCACCCTGGTTGAATTCATTAGCATTTCCTGCAGGATGACTAGACCAATGTCCTCAGTGGGGATCCTGGCCCCTACTCTTGGGCCCTCTAATCCATCCTCCACCAGGGAGCCAGAATGGTCTTCCTAGAATACAAATGTGACCATCATTTCCCTCCTTCCATCACCTCCATGGTAGAGAGCTAGACCATTTGTCTATCCACGATCTCTTCCAGTTATGGCACCATCTTTCCTCTGGCCTCTTTGCTGGATGGACAATCGCAGCATCCGGCCAATGGGCCACCCCAGGTGGGCAAGAGTCCCACACTGGGCCAATCAGGCTCTCTTTCCCGGGATTTTTTTTTTTTTTTGGCCACACCTCGGAGCTTGCAGGATCTTAGTTCACCAACCAGGGATTAAACCTGTGCCCCCTGCAGTGGAAGCATGGAGTCCTAACCACTGGACCACCAGGGAATTCCTTCTTTCCTGGGAATTTTCATCTTGAGTGAAGATACATAGAAATGTTAAATCTATTGATATGAGGGGCAGCTTTATGGGGTGGGGTTTTGGGTGTGGGCTCTGGAGCCATATGGCTTAGATTTGAATTTCAGCTCCACCATTCACTGAACTGTATGACTTTGAGCAAGTCACATAACTGTCCCACGCCTCAGTGTCCTCACCTATGCAGTGGGGAATCAGAACAACTGGTCACACTTATTGAGGCTTGGCCACTTGAGGATTAACTAGGCTCATGCATGGGAAGGGCTGAGAGCAACACTTGGCACATGGTGGGAGCCTAGCAAAGGAAGCTCTCCTTACTACCTAGAGAGTTAGCACACAAGTTCCTGCAGCTGGGACCCCCCGCTTCCTCTTCCCTGGGCCTGCCTGTTTGTTCTTTCAGCTCTCTTTAAGAAAGCCTTCGTCTTTCTTTCTTTTTTTTTTTTTAAAGAAGATGCTGGAGGTAGGAGTTTATTAATTAATTAATTAATTTTTGCTGTGTTGGGTCTTCGTTTCTGTGCGAGGGCTTTCTCTAGTTGTGACAAGCGGGGGCCACTCTTCATCACGGTGCGCGGGCCTCTCACTACCGCGGCCTCTCTTGTTGCAGAGCACAGGCTCCAGACGCGCAGGCTCAGCGGTTGTGACTCACGGGCCCAGTTGCTCTGCGGCATGTGGGATCTTCCCAGACCAGGGCTCGAACCCGTGTCCCCTGCATTAGCAGGCAGATTCTCAACCAATGCGCCACCAGGGAAGCCCTGTCTTTCTTAAAATAGTTCAAGTGGAATTTTGTTCATTTTAAACAAGGAACTCTAGCCAACACTCTGTGGTTTCTCACCACCCCAGGGGACACGGGTCAGAAACCTCCACAAGGGCTCGAGGTCCTGGGTGCCCCAGCCCTGTCAATCTCCCTTGCCACTGCCTCTCTTCACCACCTCCCTCTCCAGCTCCTTGTGTGTCCCTGAATTTGCCAAGCTCTCCCTTTGAACCCAGGCTTCAGATTCTCTGCTTCCTAAGCAGAAGTGCTCTCTCCTGGCTTCCACACACCTACCCCCTTCCCCGCTTCAGGTAACAACCTTTTTGTTTTTTTAATTTATTTATTTATGGCTGCATTGGGTCTTTGTTGCAGTGCGTGGGCTTCTCATTGCAGTGGCTTCTCTTGTTGCGGAGCACGGGCTCTCGGTGCGCGGGCTTCAGTAGTTGTGGCGCGTGGGCTCTAGAGCGCAGACTCGTAGTTGTGGAGCACAGGCTGAGCTGCTCCACGGCATGTGGGATCATCCTGGACCAGGGCTCGAGCCGTGTCCCCTGCATTGGCAGGCGGATTCTTAACCACTGCACCACCAGGGAAGTCCCAGGTAACAACATTTTAAACTCCTTCCCATTCTGGTAAATAAAAACAGGTCACATCCACCCACTCCTGATAGGCCTCTGGAAAGGGACAAGGCCCTGCCCCACCCCACCAGGTTTGGGATCACTGATAAGAGACTTGTGACAACCCCTTTGACCAGATTTCTTGACCAGATTTCCTTCCATTTTACTTTTTATAGTCTGCATTAAGAAAAAAAGATCCGGGGTACTTCCCTGGCTGTCCAGTGGTTAGGGCTTGGTGCTTCCAATGCAGGGGACGCGGGCTGAATCCCAGGTCAGGGAACTATTGATAAGATCTCACATGCTGCACGGCGCGGCCAAAAAATTTAAAAATTAAGGCTTCCCTGGTGGCACAGTGGTTGAGAATCCGCCTCCAATGTAGGGGACATAGGTTCGATCCCTGGTCCAGGAAGATCCCACATGCCACAGAGAAACTAAGCCCGAGTGCCACAACTACTGAGCCTGAGCTCCAGAGCCCGTAGGCCACAACTACTGAGCCTGCGCGCTGCAACTACTGAAGCCCACATGTCTAGAGCCCGCGCTCCGCACCAAGATAAGCCACCACAATAAGCCCATGCACCACAAGGAAGAGTAGCTCCCGCTCACCACAACTATAGAAAGCCCACACGCAGCAACGAAGACCCAATGCAGCCAAAAATAAATAAATTTATAAAAATAAATAAATAAATATTTAAAAAATCAAGGGTTGGGGGTGGGATAAATTAGGAGTTTGTGATTAGCAGATACAACCTACTACATAAAATAAAGAACAAGGTGCTACTGTACAGCATAGGGAACTTAGGGAACTATATTCAATATCTTGTAAAAAACCATAATGGAAAAGAATATGAAAAAGAATGTAGGGCTTCCCTGGTGGCGCAGTCGTTGAGAGTCCGCCTGCCGATGCAGGGGACACGGGTTCGTGCCCCGGTCCGGGAAGATCCCACATGCTGCGGAGCGGCTGCGCCCATGAGCCATGGCCGCTGAGCCTGCGCATCCGGAGCCTGTGCTCCGCAACGGGAGAGGCCGCAACAGCGAGAGGCCCGCGTACCGCAAAAACACACACACACACACACACACACACACACACACACACACACACACACAAAAAGAATGTATATGTATGTATATATGGGTGCACATATATGTATTATACACCAAAAACTAACACAACATTGCAAATCAACTATACTTCAATAAAGAAATAAAAGCTAAGAGTTTTGTTTTGCATTTCCAAATAAAAGTGCTGTTGTAATATATTAATATAATATTCTTTTTTAAATGGGTGTTCCGCTACATGCCCTTCCTTCCCCTCTCCTTTCCCACCTCTCTCCCCTACTTTCCTGGGGACCCCCACATTCAGTACCTCTTACTTGTCCCTTGTCCCCAGGCTGAGAGCTCTTGGAAGGCCAGGTCCTCAGCTTCCCCACCTCGGAGGCCCCACGGCCTGCCCAGGGAAGGGGTCGGTTAATGTTTAATGAGAGAGTGAATGGATACATTTTAAAGGGAGAGATAAAGGAGAGAGGGGTTTACCCTCTGCTCTCGGGGGCCCTTTCCGCTGAGTAAAAGGGCCGAGACGGAATCTCTGGTCATCTTATTGGTCACAGAACCCTTTCCCCCTTGCAGCAGCAGAACAAATTGTTGCCACTCCCCGCCCAATCCTCCACTCCAGACCCCGCTTCCAGGTAAACCTCTCCCAGAGCTGCGCCCTTGACTCCGCCCTCTCCGCGCGGGAGGGGTGCAGGGAGTGAGCGGGCCCCGACTCTTCGTGGACCCAAGAGGGCTGTAACAGGTGAGGGCGGGGTGTCTCTGTCCCAGCCCGACGGGTAAATAAACGTCACAGATGTCCTGTAACCCAAAGAGAAGAAACGAACTGTTAACAGAAAGGTTAGCTAGCACCTGATGCCGGGAGTCGCTGTGTTTTCATTTTGTGTTTTCCATTTCGTGCTGTCTAGAACATGTATTACCTTTTAAAAGGAAAGGAAAACCAGAATAAATATTGCTTTCCAAGTTGTCTTTTTGTAAATGTGTCTTGATTATGTGGTTTACTATTCTTTATTTTCAGTTGTGTAAAGCCAGGCTTCTCTCCCCAGGGCACACACAGACTCTGCACACATACAAACCCCAGGGATGAAGCCGCTCTACGAAATTATAAGTGGGAAGAAAGGGCTGGGAGAGGAGCCAGGCCCTGGAGAGGTCCGGGTGTGGAAAGGGCATTGAGTACGAACAGGAGATGCTTACACCCGCTGCCCTCTGGACTGTGGCCCCGCTGCAGGCTCTACGCCACCTTACCCACCCGCCAGCTTGGCCACACTCAGTCGGGGGAGGAGGGGGGTGGGGAGAGGAGGAGGGGGAGGGGGGAGGGGGAGGGGGAGAGGGGAGGGGGAGGGGGAGGGGGAGCACAGGTGCGGGCAGCCTTGAGGAAACTTTAGATTTTTGCCACAATCCCTCTGTGACCTGTCTTTTCATAAAAAAGAATGATTTCGCATCTGCTATTTTCCTGTAAACATCTAAAACTTTTCAAAACCAAAGAGCTAACATTTTTTTTTTCTTTTCTTTTTTCTTTTTTTTTTGCTGCGGTACGCGGGCCTCTCACTGTTGTGGCCCCTCCCGTTGCGGAGCACAGGGTCCAGACGCGCAGGCCCAGCCGCCATGGCTCACAGGCCTAGCCGCTCCGCGGCATGTGGGATCTTCCCGGCTCGGGGCACGAACCCGTGTCGCCTGCATTGGCAGGCGGACTCTCAACCACTGCGCCACCAGGGAAGCCCCAGGTAAGATATTTTTAAAATGTGATTTTCAAAGCAACTGTTGGGATGGAGCTCTCTTTTTCTTCTTTCACCCTTCCTCTGTCCCTACAGCGTCCCCAGGGGTGGGGGAGGGGTGCATCCGGCTGGACCCTTGAAGTTCCCGCCAGGCCTGCCTCCACCGCCATCACCCCTAGCTGGAATCTTAGAGGGAAGCAGTTCCCTCGGGCCTAGAAGGAAATGAGTCCCCACAAGATGGCTGACCCCGGAGACCCTCCCAGGGACTTGCACAAATTCGTTTTACAACCGGCCTAAAAATTCTGGGGACCTTGGAGTGCGAAGGGCTTTGCTTCTGGCTTTCTTAAGGCTGTCTCCTGCTTAATTAAGGAAATCACTGCTGTGCTCAACAGTTGAAGACACACGAGAAGGATCAAGAAAGGAACTTCTCCCAACTCCACCTCCCCTTTCTGCCTCAGAGTCCAAGCAAAAGCTTGGCTCCATGAGTAGGGCTGATGGAAGGACCAACAGGCTCAGCTGCAGAGCCAGGCCATTGGATGTGGGCTAGAATCCCTGCTGAACTACCTAAGTTTCTTCATCCAGGCACTGCCCTACAGGCTTGATCCGTATCGATTCATCCTGACCACAACCCTATGAGGTGCGTGCTATTATTATTATCTTCATTGTCTGGACAAAACCAAAGTGGAGAAAGTTGCTAAGGTCACACAGCTAGAAAATGGCATAGCTGGGATTTGAACCCAAACAGTTTGGCATCACTAAACTTCACTGCTGCCCTTTGTGGAACACATTTTCATCTCAGAGAATCTCTTAGAGTTAAAGGAAAGAGGAATGTAAAATGCTTCCCTGAGATTTCGTGAACTCTCAGTCAACAGCCCATCATCATGGATTGTCTTATCTGGTCTGTTAGGAGGCAGCCACAGCCTTGGCCCTGAGTGCACAAACGTGGCAGTGTCCTTAGGTGCTTAAAAAAAAAAAAAAATCACACTGAATTTAAAAGAAGGAAGGGCTTCCCTGGTGGCGCAGTGGTTGAGAGTCCGCCTGCCGATGCAGGGTACATGGGTTCGTGCCCTGGTCCGGGAGGATCCCACATGCCGCGGAGCAGCTGGGCCCGTGAGCCATGGCCGCTGAGCCTGCGCGTCCGGACCCTGTGCTCCGCAACGGGAGAAGCCACAACAGTGAGAGGCCCGCGTACCGCAAAAAAAAAAAAAAAAAAAAAGAAAGCAGGAAAAGGAAGAGGAGGAGGAGGAGGAAGTGGAGAAGAACAACTAGGAAAGAAGGAGAGAAGGGAGAAGAGGGGGAAAAAACCAAAAACCAGACCCTGGTGATTTAGGCAGACCACTGGATTTTTCTCTTTAGTGCTTTTGCTTTAAAAGAGCACTTAGGTTTCATTAATTTCTTTATTGTTTAAAAAGTTATAATTCTCATATGTGCTCATTATAAACATCTCAAATATAACCCAAAAAAGTCACAGCCATTATGGCAAACAGTATGGAGATTCCTCAAAAAATTAAAAATAGAGCTACCATATGATCCAGCAATCCCACTCCTGGGTGTATATCCAAATGAAATGAAATCAGGATCTTGAAGAGATATCCGTACTCTCATGTTTACTGCAGTGTTATTTACAACAGCCAAGATACGGAAGCAACCCAAGTGTCCGTTGCCAGATGACTGGGTAAAGAAGATGCTGTGTATGTGCAATAGAATATTATTCAGCAGTGAGAATAAAGGAAATCCTGCCATTTGCTAAAAGCTGGGTGAAGCTGGAGGATGTTATGCTAAGTGAAATAAGCCAGACAGAGGAAGATAAATACTATATGATCTCACTTGTATATGGACTCTTAAAAAAAAAAAAAAAGGAACTCATAGAAGCAGAATAGTGGTTACCAGGTGCTAGAGGGCTGAGGGAAATGGGGAGATGTTGGTCAAAGGGTACACAGCTGCGTTAGGTAGGATGAATGAATCTAGAGATGCAATGTACAGGCAGGATAACCACACTTAATACTACTGTACTGAGCGCTGGAAATACACTAAGAGAGTAGGTTCCAGGTGCCTTCATTACACGTACAAAAAAGGTAACTAGATGAGGAGATGATATGTTAATTAGCTTGACCATGTATATGTAGTAATCATTTCACTATGTATATGTGTATCAAATCATCACATTGTATGCCTTAAATATATATATATAACTTTTATTCTTAAATATATAAATAAATTTAAAAGAAAACCCCCAAAGTCCAACGTGGATGTCTTCTCTCAGCCCACATCTGTTGCTGTACAACTTATTTTTCTCCTTCAATGAAATATCACAAACGGGGACTTCGTGGTGGTGCAGTGGTTAAGAATCTGCCTGCCAATGTGGGGGTTCAATCTCTGGGCCAGGAAGATCCTATATGATGCGGAGCAAGTAAACCCATGCACCACAACTACTGAGCCCGAGCACCCAGAGCCCATGCTCCACAACAAGAGAAGCCACTACAATGAGAAGCCCACACACCACAATGAAGAGTAGCTCCCGCTTGCCACAACTAGAGAAAGCCCTAGCGCAGCAATGAAGACCCAATGCAACCAAAAATAAATAAACAAAAATTATTTTTAAAAAATCACAAACTATACCTTCAGCTCTACTGCATCCATTTTACCAGCTGCATAGTATTTCATAATGTCATTTTTTTCACGCATTCCCCTTATTAGGGAATATTTATTTTGTTTGTAATTTTCTTTTCACTATTTCATATAATGCTTCAATAAATATTTTTATAGAAATGTCTTTGTCCCCTTATGAAAGTATTTTTCTTTTTTTTTAAATTTATTATTTTACTTATGAAAGTATTTTTCTTTCTTTTTTTTAAAAAAAATTATTTATTTATTTTGGCTGCACCAGGTCTTAGTTGCGGCACTCAGGATCTTAGTTGCAGCATGCGGGCTTCTTAGTTGCGGCATGTGAACTGTTAGTTGCTGCATGCATACGGGATCTAGTTCCCCGACCAGGGATCGAACCCAGACCCCCAGCGTTGGGAGCGTGGAGTCTTACCCAATGGACCAACAGGGAAGTCCTCATGAAAGTAGTTTTCAATGATAGATTCCCCGGCATAGAATTTCTGCACCTAAAGAAATATAAATGTTAAATTCATGCATTTCTTTAGTAAGTTAAATATTTATCAAAGGCTTATAATGCTATGTATTCTTACTGGTGCTGAGAACACAACAGTGGGTATGACAGATGAGGTTCTTGCCATCATAGAGGTTACATTCTTGGGGATGGGGAGGGGAAGGCGAGAAAGCAAATAATTCAAGTGTTAAGACACACAAATTGCTCTCCAAAATGGTGGCCCAATTTCAAATCCATTAGTAAAATATAAGGGTATACAAACACACACAAACACTTCATCACCAGCACAGGACATCATGAAACTTTTTTAATTTTGTCAATCTGATAGATGAGAAAATTGTATTCTTTTGTTGGATTTTTGTAACTTTGCATAGTTGGGATTTTAAAGCTCTCTTTATCTTTCTCAGCCATTTCTTTTGTGAATTGCCTATTTGTATTCTTTATTTTTCTATTAAGTTGTTTATTTATAGGTGCTCTGTGCTTACACTATGTTTATCAGTTATATATGCTATAAATATTTTCTCCCAATCTAACATTCGTCTTTTAACTTAGTTTTGGACTCTTTTGCGGTGCATAACTTTAGATTTTTTTCTCATCAAATTCATCAATTTTTTACATCATGGCTTCTGTTTTTTTGTCCATTAGGAACACCTTCCTCAACCCCACATTATAAACTTATTCACCCTTTTTTTTTTCCTGAGTTTTAATGGTTTTAGGTTTAATATTTAAATCTTCAAGGGAGCTGGACTCCATCTGGATGAGGATCCATCATCTCTCTGAGAACTGTCACTCCTCAGTCATGAGCAACATGGGGGGGGGGGTCCTTAAATCTGATGGCCCTGTGTTCCCTGCTACAGAGGTTGATACATACTAAGCCATCCTTAAACAAAGAACTCTTTTCCAAATAATCCTGCAAAAAAATCACTGCAAACTCCCAAAATGGACTGCCTTGGTTCAAATTCCAGCTCCACTACTTAATAATTGTGTGAATCGGGGCAAATTACTTAACCCCTCTGGGGTTCTCTTGGGGCCCTCATCTGCAAAACAAGGATGAGGACAGCACGTAACTCACCCTGTTGATGTGAAGATTAATTGAGCCATTGTGCGTGAAGTGTTTAGAACAACAGTCAACCAACTACAACTCATGGGCTACCCATTTTTAGAGACCTCACTATCTGGGGCTTCCCTGGTGGTTCAGTGGTTAAGAATCCGCCTGCCAACACAG
Source organism: Delphinus delphis (assembly GCF_949987515.2). NCBI lineage: Eukaryota > Metazoa > Chordata > Mammalia > Artiodactyla > Delphinidae > Delphinus > Delphinus delphis. Next base: position 24,318,261 of record NC_082683.1, read on the forward strand.
GGAACGTGGGTTCGAGCCCTGGCCGGGGAAGATCCCACATGCTGCAAAGCAAGTAAGCCTGTGCACCACAACTACTGAGCCTGTGCTCTAGAGCCCGCGAGCCACAACTACTGAGCCTGCATGCTGCAACTACTGAAGCCCACGTGCCTAGAACCCATGCTCCGCAACAAGAGAAGCCACAGCAACGAGAAGCCCACGCACCACAACGAAGAGTAGCGCCCGCTCACCCCAACTAGAGAAAGCCAGTGCGCAGCAACGAAGACCTAACGCAGCCAAAAATAAATAAATTAAATAACTTTAAAAACAAAAAAACAGAACTCACTAGCTGAAAGTGGTTTTTACATTTTTTAAAAAAATTTTTATTGGAGTATAGTTGATCTACAATGCTGTGTTAGTTTCTGCTGAACAGCAAAGTGAATCATACATATACATATACCCACTCTTTTTTTAGATTCTTTTCCTATGTAGGTCATTATAGAGGTTTTTACATTTATAATTTTATAAAAAATTAGTGGAAACTTGCTTTCTGTCCTGTTATATACATCCCTATTTGATAGTGTCAATTTTGGCTCTTGACCTGCAAATCTTAAAGCATTTACTGTCTGGCTTTTTACAGAAAAAGTTTGCCAACCCCTGGTTCAGTCTGATCCCTGACCCCTAGCAAGAGCTCAGTGAATGTTAAGTATTTATTAAATGGGAAGAGATAAGTATTTTTTTCTGTTTTTACAGATGGTGAAATTGAAGTTTAGAGATGGAAGTGACCCTGGCCACGGCTATGATTCTTGCAGTATTGCTCTGGGATGTTTGAGATGCTGTGAGAGTGCCCTCGGGACCACCCATACAGATGCCTCTTTAATCATCACTTAGTCATTGGGAGTCATGTTGGAAAAGACTTAGAGACTTCCTGGCCTCAGCACAGGAGGTGAGGTACAAATTCCCTTCACTTGTAGATCTCCCCTCAAACTGTCTGGGGATTCTAGCAGCCCTGCATCATCCACCCATCACACATTCATAAAATAATATTTATGGAGAAACTCGGGACTTCACTGCTTCCCTTCTGGGGCTGCGGGTGGAACAGCTAGGCAGCTGGTGGGCTCCTGCCCACGGCCTCACTGCTGCAGCTCAGAATGGGACAGAAAGCTCTGTGGGAAGATGATGGATGGTGGATGCTGAGAACAGCTGGAGAGACAAGAGACCTGGCCACATGCTGACCCCCGAACAGAGGTTTGTGTGCCCATGAAGTTGAAGGCTGTTTCCCTGTGAACTGGGCATCATAAATCTGTACTGGTTTAAAAGTTCAGGGTTTGGAGTCAGGCGACCTGGATTTGAATCCCAGCTCTAGCTGCTATATATGTGGCCTTGGGCCAACTGCTTCCTCCCCCGGGCATGGAAGCAAAAGTGACCTTAACAACCATCCAGGCTGAAGCCTTCATTTGCAGTTGAGAAACTGTTATGAAACTATGTCCCCCTAAAATTCACATGTTGAAGTCCTAACCCACAATACCCCAAAATGTGGCCTCATTTGGACATAGAGCCTTACAGAGGTAATCAAGGTAAAATGAGGTCATTAGTGTGGGCCCCAGTCCAATATGACGAGAGGAAGAAATTTGGAGACAGACATGCACACAGAGAGAACACCAATTGAAGATGAATGAAGAAATTGGATGATGATTCTATATGCCAAGTACCCCCAAGATTGCCTGCAAACCACCAGAAGCTGGGGTGAGAGGCATGGAATGGATTTTTCCTCACAGTCCTAAGAAGGAACCAACCCTGTCGACACTTTGATCTCAGATTTCTGGCCTCCAAAACTGTAAGAAAATAAATTTCTGTTCTTTAAACCAACCTGTCTGGGACTCCCCTAGCAGTCCAGTGGTTAAGACTCTGCATTTCCAATGCAGGGGGTGCAGGTTCAATCCCTGGTTGGGGAACTAAGATCCTACATGCTGCGCAGTGCGGCCAAAAAAAAATAAAATAATAAATAAATTTAAAAAAATAAACCAACCGGTCTGTGGTACTTTGTTATGGCAGCACTAGTAAACTGCTACACAAACTGAAGCCAGGTGACCTGTGTTCTGTAGACCTGTAGAATTAGCTGTGTAACAACATTGAATCCTGTCTTAAGCTCAATTTCCTCATTTGTAAATTGAGATCAGGATCCTACCAATTCAACAAATATTTCGGTCTCCTCTTGTGTTCCAGGTTCTGGGAACTCAGAAGTAAATAAAACCCTGTTCCTGCCCCAGGAGAAAGCACAATGGGGGCACAACTCTGCAAATTTGTTGCAATTTATAATGTAGTAAAAGATTATCAGCAGGTTGATAGAAATCAGTATAGAGTACAGTGGGAGCAGGGAGGAAGGAAAGGTTGATCCTCCCTGGGAGGTACTAGGTGACATGTGTGCTGGGTATTGAAAAATGTGTTGGTGTTCACCAGCCTGGCAAGGCAAGGCAGGAGGGGTAGGTGAGGCATTCTAGGCAGGAGCAGCTTGGGCAAAAACCCAAAGGCATGAAACAGCAAGATGAGTTTGGGAAATTGCAAGTCATTCAGTAGTGTCAGTCCTCCAGCAAAGTAGACAGATGGGAAGTAAGGCTGCCCCTGAGTGTTAGCCTGGTCAGAGGAGTAGGCCTGGAGTCACATTGCCTCCTATCAGGCATCCAGTGTGAACATGGGCAGGTTAATTGACTGCTCTGGACCTCAGTTTCCTCATTTATTCATTCATCTGACTATTAAACATCTACTCTGTGCCAGGCACTGTGTTGGATGTTCATAATACAATGGCAAACAGGGTAGTCAGGGCTGATGGGTCCTTGTGATCACGGAGCTTCAAGTCTATTGGGAAAGAGACTATAAAACAAATAGTGTGGTTTTTTTTTCCTTTGAGGTTAAACTTTTTTTTTTTAACTGATGTATAGTTTATTTACAATGTCGTGTTAGTCACAGGTGTACAGCACAGTGATTTGGGTATATATATTCTTTTCCCTTATAGGTTATTACAATATATTGAATATAGTTCCCTGTGCTATACAGTAGGTCCTTGTTGGTTATCTAAAAACAAATAATGTTTATTAGGGTTAGGTTTAGCTGCAAATGCAATTAAGCCCAAACTAACTGTGTCTGGGTGGTGGTTCAGGATTTGTATGTCATTCTATTGCCAAGATATGTTTCCTCTATTTTTGTGCCTCCACCATACTTGGTCTATAACTTCACAGTGCAAGAAGCCAGATCTACACTCCAGGAAGGAATTAAAAAGAAGTGAAAGAGGCATGAGCCATCACACAAAGTTCCTTAACAAGAGTTTATGCTTAGGACTCTTAAGAAGAGTCTCTTAAGAATAGAGTACTTCCATCTCCATCCCATTGGCCAGAGCACTGTCATATGGCCACACTAGAGAGATGCAAGGAAGTCTGGGAAATGCAGTCTTTATTCTAGGTGGCTTTGTGCCCGTTGAATACTGGGAATTCTATTATCAGAGAAGAAGAGGAGAAAACTAACAGGCTCTGCCATGCAAACATAACAGGAAATTGTGCTGAAATTTTTTTGTTGACCAGATTTGGGGATTTGGCCCCAAAGGGGGACAAAGGTGATAAGTGCCTCAAATTCTGAAACGAACCACAATAACTGGGGAACCTGCAGATAGCGCCGACTTCAGGCATGTGAACTCTGCAATCTCAAGGGGCCCCATCCTCCCCAGGGCCTCAGGCTTGGTTAGTGCTCAGCTGTCGCCATCCTGACATTCTTAATCATTCCGTCTTTGAACTTGTGTTTTGTATGAGAAATCTGAGGGAATGATGAAGCATGCTCAAGAGCAGACTAGATAAGCACGATATGTGTCTGCCATTCCTCGCCGCCTCCATTTGCAGATAGTGTTCACAGGTGTCCAATGGACCCGTGATGTGTGGGAATTCAGCAGGATTCAGTAAGTGCAAAGTAAGGGGGTTACATCTAATGGTTGAGTAAGCAGGAACTTTGATAGTCCCAACAGGTCATGGTTCCTGTTCAAACCAGAACTTGATTGGAATGAAGAAAGAAGGTGATGGCATTCTAAGAAACACAAATGACCAGGGCAACCTTCCATATCCTTTCTTATCCATGTTACTTCCCTGTATTAGCCAATCACCCTGAGAAGGACAACAAGAAGGAAAGGGAAAGATAGGCAACTCATAGGCCACTTCATTCCTTATTTATCAGTATTTCATATGATTAACTATTAGTAGTAGTGCTTATTATTTAGATTAACATTATTATTATATATAATATGTATTATTATTATATTTCATTTCTTTCCTTATTCATCAGTAAGTCAAAGGTAGACGGTGTTGATAGAATCTGTGCACATCCAGAAGTGAAATAAAAGCAGCTGAGTTAGTTCAATACAGTGTTTCCATTATTCTGGTAAAATCAAAATACATATGCATGTACAATTATGAAATACAAATTGTGTAAGTTTGGTGAGTTAAATGCTCTTGTATCTGCATTTAAAAGCAGAATTTTAGGGAATTCCCTGACGGTCCAGTGGTTAGAACTCCTCACTTCCACTGCAGGGGGAACAGATTTGATCCCTGGTTGGGGAACTAAGATCCTTCAAGCTATGTGGCACGGCCACAAAATAAATTTAAAAATCTATAAGAGCAGAATTTTACATAAAATGTAAAAATATAACGTATAAAAGTACATAAACATAGGGACTTCCTGGTGGTCCAGTGGGTAAGACTCTGCGTTCCCACTGCAGGGGGCCTGGGTTACATCCCTGATCGGGGAACTAGATCCCGTATGCATGTCGCAACTAAGAAGGCTGCATGCCACAACTAAGACCCAGCGCAGCCAAAATAAATTAAAAAAAAAAGAGCTGTTTATTTTTTTTAAGAACATAAATATATAAAATATAAAGAATGGCAAATCTAATTTAACAATTTATCATTTTAATTTTTTTACTTAAATGACATTAAAAAGCAAACGAAAAACACCATGACAAGTCAAGAGCAAGACCACACATTATTAGCATTATGTTTTCAAGGTTCATTTAAGCTGTAGCCTGTATCAGTACTTCATTCCTTTTCACTGCAGAATAAAATTCCATCGTGTGAATATACATTTTATTTATCCATTTATCAGTTGATGGAGATTTGGGTTGTTTGCACTTTTTGGATGTTATGAGTAATGCTTCATTTATAAACATTTGTGTACAACTTTTTGTGTGGATATAATGTTTTCATTTCTTTTGTGTATATACCTAGGAGTGGAATTGCTGGGTCATATGGTAACTTTAACATTTTGAGTAACTGCCGAACTCTTTTCCAAAGCAGCTGTACCATTTCACATTCCCACTAGCAGTGTATGAGAGTTCTAATTTCTCAACATCCTAGCCAACACTTATTATTTACCCTTGTGATTATCGCCATCCTAGTGGGATTGGCTAATTTTTTCTGTAGAGGGCAGGCAGTTACTCAGATATGATGACGTAGTGTACAAGCAGCCATAGACAATACAGAATGAATGAGTGTGACTGTTTCCAAAAAAAACTTTATTTACAAAAACGGGGCTGGGAAATTTGGCCCAGAGGCCATAGTTTGCTGATCCCTGTTGTAGATCATTGTAATGTGTGAAATCCAACATATATTTAATATCTGAAAGTGACTGAGGATTTGTGGACTCTGACCTAGAAGTCATATCATTAAGGGTTTTATTACTCGGCTGAGGGTAAAGATGGAAGAAATAAGGAACTATCATGTTTGTCACACCAGCAATAACAATGAAATGGTATAACTGCTATGGAAACTCGTTGTATGAGTGCCTAACCTAATTCAAGATGAGGATGAAAATATGGGGGCAGGGGGAAGCGATCTGGAGGCTGAAGCCTGAAGAGTGAACAGCATGTGGTTGCAGGAAGAGAAGTAGAAGAGTGTCCAGGTGGAGAAAACCCAGTAGCAAGAACAAGATTACTATGTTTGAAGGAAAAGAGAAAAGTTCAAAGTTGCTGGAACCCAGTGTGCAAGGCAAGGTGAGAGCAGTGTAGGGGGCTGGGTGTTAAAGTCCCTTATTATTATTATTATTTAATAAATTTATTTATTTTTATTTTTGGCTGTGTTGGGTCTTCGTTACTGCATGGGGGCTTTCTCTAGTTGCACTGCGCAGGGTCTACTCTTCGTTGCAGTGTGCGGGCTTCTCATTGTTGCAGAGCACGGGCTCTAGGCGTGCGGGCTTCAGTAGTTGTGGAACGTGGGCTCAGTAGCTGTGGCTCGTGGGCTGTAGAGTGCAGGCTCAGTAGTTGTGGCGCACGGGCTTAGTTGCTCCACAGCAAGCGGGATTTTCCCAGACCAGGGCTCGAACCCATGTCCCCTGCATTGGCAGGCGGATTCTTAACCACTGTGCCACCAAGGAAGTCCTAAAGTCCCTTATAAACCAAGATAAGGAAACTTGAGTCTGAGTGTAACAGGAAGCTGTGAAAAGATTTAAGATTTAGGAGCTGTGTTTCAAAAAGTCTTGCTGCACAGACACCTTCACTATAAAATGGAAAAGTTAATATCTACTTCCTAGTGTTGCTGTGGCAATGAAATACAATTATGTTCATAAACTACTTCGCACAATGCCTAATAGGAAATACACAGCAAAACTGTCATCAGTAGCAGAAGTAATAAAAGTGCCCCATAAATCATATGTGATTAGATACCTAAGGGAGTAAATCAGAAGTAACAGATGTGGCCTTATAGCATGTTTTCTTTTGGCAGAACTGTATTTTACAAGTTTAAAATTTAGTTGCTAACATTTAAAAATCTGGAATTTTTACATACATTTTAGATTCCCAGTTTCTCTTAAAATCAGAAGACCTGGCAACTTTGGTCACATAACCAGACGGCAGAGATGTGAAGAGTTGTCTGGTGGCAGCTCTCCCATTAAGAGGCACAAACTCTCAATTTTCCCCAGTCCCCACCTGGCCCACTTCATTCATTGATGATATCTGCCTAAATCCTCCAGGCATTTGAATTTGAGAATCAGGGAGGAAATTAACTGTGTGACCGAGGATTTAGGAAGCAACCAAAACTCTGATGCTGGGTACCTGGGAGTGATCTCAAGCAACAAGCCAGGACCCTGATCAGTTGCACTGCACTGTCTTTGCAAAAAGGCTGAGGGAATGGTGGGGGGCCTAAGCCCAGAGCAGAGAGAGAGAGAAATTGACGATGTCCCTCTATCTTAGAAATGTCTTGGTTACTGGTAGCACAGGCAAGTTTCAGCTAGCTTAAGCAGAAAAGGGAATTCTATGAAAAGGTGACCAGAGAGGCTGTGGTTCAAGATGGCAACCTGACCCTTGAATTACATTCTGTCTGGAAACCCAATTAAAATGATAAAAAATGACTTCCTTGGTGGCGCACTGGTTAAGAGTGCGCCTGCCAATGCAGGGGAAACAGTTCAAGCCTTGGTCCGGGAAGATCCCACATGCCGCAGAGCAACCAAGCCCGTGAGCCACAACTACTGAGCCCTTGTGCCTGTGTACCTAGAGCCCATGCTCCACAACAAGAGAAGCCACCGCAATGAGAAGCCCGGCGCCCTGCAACGAAGAGTAGCCCCCGCCCACCGCAACTAGAGGAAGCCCGCGCACAGCAATGAAGACCCGCTGCAGCCAAAAATAAATAAATAAAATAAATAAATTTATAAAAATAGATAAATAAAATAAAATAGAAAAATATTTGGAAGTTATGTATCTGCACCTTAAGAAAAAAGGAGATTCATTCAATAGTGTACTGGAAGTTTCAACAAATTTCAGGATGATGGCAAATGGATGGCAAAGAGTTGACTGAGGAAGCATAAGCCAGAAAGCAGCAAATCAGAAGATGTGGACAGAGGACTGTAGGAAGAGAGAATCTATAATCCTGGCAGAATTCTAGAAAGGTTCCTGACTGGGAAATGAGAATTGGGATAAAGGGTTGGCATCGGAAATGGGCTGTAAATGTAGGTACTAATTGAATGTCCCACCCAAAGGCTCTCCCACCCCCTCGAACAGAAGGCTATAATGGAAGGCTCCTCTCTAAAGCAATTGAACAGTCTCTGCAGACTATGAAGACAGCTGGAGTGGGAGCTACTGCTCCAGTAAATCTTTCCTTTAGAGGCCCTCCGGCACCACGACGGCCCCTCCCACTCCTCCAGAAAGGAGGTCTTCAGTCAGAAATCCTCTGGCAAGTCCTTGCCTTTCCATTGCCTCTTTCTTTCTTTCTTTTTTTTTTGGCTGCGTTGAGTCTTTGTTGCTGCGTGCAGGCTTTCTCTAGTTGCGGCGAGTGGGGGCTACTCATCGTTGAGGTGCACAGGCTTCTCTTCGCGGTGGCTTTTCTTGTTGCGGAGCACGGGCTCTAGGCTCACAGGGTTTCAGTAGTTGTGGCGCACGGGCTTAGTTGCTCCGTAGCATGTGGGAATCTTCCTAGACCAGGGATTGAACCCGTGTCCCCTGCATTGTCAGGCGGATTCTTAACCACTGCGCCACCAGGGAAGTCCCTCCATTGCCTCTTTCTTAGAACTGTACACCACACAAGGCTTCCCAAGGCTTCTCTCTTTCATTTGATGAAAGCCTGCTGCGTGCAAGCGTGAAAGAGGAAGGCCAAGATAAACAGGTAGAAAAAAAGATCACAGAGGTAGCAAAGATAATTTAGCCACCCTAGTTAGTATCCTTGGAAAAATTCGAAGTTATTGTAAGCCATGAAACAGCAACAGCATGTTTTTTTAAAATGAACTGAATAAGACTTCTTGGAATTAATAATATGCTTGGTTTTCAAAAAACAGTGCAGTTGAAGAATTTTAAATAAAAGTTCTCAGAATGTAGAACTGAGAAGACAGGCAGAACATTTGAGAGGTGACCCAAGAATGAATAGAAAGCTTGAATCACGGATCATCAAGAAGACATCGGAAAGTGATTAAAGCTCTATTACTTTTTTAAAAAGGTATGAAGTCAGATGTTCAATGAGGAACAGGTTACTTAAGTGATCTCAAAGTAATGCCCCATAAATATTTTTTAATTTCAAAGAGAAAAAATTGTAACTTTGCAGTGAAGAAACTTGGAGGACACCAACTTAATCAAATGGTCAAAGTTAACATCACCATGATTGGGACAAGCTGATTTTATCAGGGTACTATGCATTGAAAAGGACACAGCTCATTTCTGTGATATTCCTGCTGAAAAGGCATAACCTGAATCCAATCATGAGGAAACATTAGACAAAACCATCTGAAGGATATTCTACAAGATAACTGACCTGGACTCTTCCAAAATGCCAAGGTCAAAAAAAACAAATAAAGGCTGAGGAACTATTTCAGATGAAAAGAGATTAAAGACAGGACAATTAAATGCAACTCATGCTCTTGGATTAGATCTTGCACCTGAGGAAAAATAGCTCCTAGGGCATTATTGCAATAATTTATGAAATTTGAATATGGGTTATATATTAGGTAGTAGTCATGCACTAATATTAAATTTCCTGATTTTTACAATTGTACTGTGGTTATATAAGAGAATGTCCTTTTTTACATGTGGGAAGGTGGGAAAGAGAGAGAGAAAGGATGAGAGAATTATGTAGGGCAAAATGTAAACAATTATTGAATCTGAAATTCCTTGTTCTTTTTTTTTATAAAATTAATTTATTTACATATTTATTTGGGGGGGCGTTGGGTCTTCGTTGCTGCACGCAGGCTTTCTCTAGTTGTGGTGCGCAGGCTTCTCACTGCAGTGGCTTCTCTTGTTGCGGAGCATGGACTCTAGGTGCACAGGCTTCAGTAGTAGTGGCACGTGGGCTCAGTAGTTGTGGCTCGCAAGCTCTAGAGTGCAGGCTCAGTAGCTGTGGCGCATGGGCTTAGTTGCTCCACAGCATGTGGGATCTTCCCAGACCAGGGCTCGAACCGTGTCCCCTGCATTGGCAGGCGGATTCTTAACCACTGCGCCACCAGGGAAGTCCTGAAATTCCTTGTTCTTATGACCCTTCTCTAAGTATAAGATTATATCAAAATAAATAAAAAATCATTTTGAAAGATGCCAGATTATTTCACAGCTGAATTCTCTCTACTCATTAAAAATCAAGTATATCTAAGATTATTTTAGATCATAAAATTGAAAGCCTCACAATTTATTTATATGAAACTAGAATAACCTTACTATGTAGACTTGATAAAGAAGCATACAAAACTACATACCAAATCACATTATATAGATGTAAAAGTTCTTAATAAAACTTTGGCAATTCAAATCCAGCAACATATTAAGAAAATAATACACTATGGCCAAATAGACTTAATCCTAGGTATATGAATGCATTAACTATGAGAAACTATAATGACATAACTTAAAGAAAACCCATAAGATTATATGAATTGAGGCTGAAAAGGCATTAGCAATTGTTCCTAATAAAAACTCTTAAGTAAAGTATGAATAAATGAAGACAGTAGCAGTTGTACTAATAATGGCCAAATATTCATCAACAGGAGATGTGAAAAATGAATATCTTATATTTAAATAGTGGAATATCATAGAGCAATGAAAAAGAATCAGCTCTCACTCTACACAATAACATAGGTGAATTTCATGGACACAATATTGAGTGAAAGAAGCCAGATGTCAAAGAGTACATGCCACATGCTTACATTTATATGAAATTTAAAAATAGGCATAATTGCTCTATCATAATAGAAAGTTGAGGGGTATTGCTGGGAGGGGCAAGAGAGAAGCTTCTGGGGTGCTGGAAATGTTCTCTATTTTGATCTAAGAGTCAGTTCCATGGGTATGTTCATTTCCAAAATTTAAGGAGATATACATTTAAGTTTGTGCACTGTATTGTATCTATGTTATACCTCATTAATTCCTTTAAATATGGATAAATTAAAACTACTTAAATATGATTTTTTTTAAAAGCCCAACAACTTATTAATCAAACATTAACAGCAAGCATCATTCTAAATGGTTGAACCCTGGGACTTCCCTGGTGGTCTGGTGGCTAAGACTCCGTGCTCCCAATGCAGGGGGCCCGGGTTCGATTCCTGGTCAGGGAACTAGATGCCACATGCTGCAACTAAGAGTTCGCATGCTGCAACTAAAGATCCTGCATGCTGCAACTAAGACCTGGTGCAGCCAAATAAATAAATGTTAAAAAAGAAAAGGGCTTCCCTGGTGGCGCAGTGGTTGAGAGTCCGCCTGCTGGTGCAGGGGATGCGGGTTCGTGCCCCGGTCTGGGAAGATCCCACATGCCGCAGAGCGGCTGGACCCGTGAGCCATGACCGCTGAGCCTGCGCATCCGGAGGCTGTGCTCCGCAGCGGGAGAGGCCACAGCAGTGAGAGGCCCGTGTACCACAAAAAAAAAAAAAAAAGTTTGAACCCTAAAACCATTTTCATCAAAATTGGCAAAAGATTGGGATATCTACTTAAATATTATTACTCAACATTGTTTTCAGAAGTTTTATCAAATTAGACAAGAAAATGAAGTAACTAATATAAATATTGGAAAACAAAGGATAAAATTGTTATTTCCAGATTCCTTGAAGCCTCCGCCCCACTTCTTTGGTTCCCTTACTGCAAAATATCTCAAAATAATAATCTAGTCTTATTGCCTACACTTTTTCTCCCATTTTCTCTTAAATGTACTCTAATCAGGCTTTTGTCCCCATTCCTCCACTGAAACAGGGTCACTGATGACCTTCATGTTGCCAAATCGAATAGTCAAATTTCAGCCCCCTTTACCTGCCAGATGAGCCGTTTCTGACCCAGTTGATGACTTCCTTCTCCCAGAAACCCTTTCTTCACTTGGCAGGTGGGGCACCACACTCCTGGTCCTCCTACCTCTTTGCCTTCTCTTCCTCTGTATTCTTTGGCAGATCTTCCTCACTTTTCCAACCTCTAAGTGTTAAAATTCCCCAAGACACAGTCCTTGGATCCCTTCTTATCTACATTCTCTTCCTGGGTTATTTCATCCAATTCCGTGGCTTCAAATTCTGTTTCTATTCTGACAATCCCAGATTGGTATCACCAGCTCTGACTTTTCCCCTGACCTCCAGACAAGGAATTCCACTGCCACCTAAACTTTTCCACTCCGCAGTCCAAATAGGCACTTCAAACTTAACCTAATCAAAATGGAATCTTGAGGGACTTCCCTGACTGTCCAGCGGTTAGGACTCGATGCTTTCACTGTGGTGGCCCGGGTTCGATCCCTGGTCAGGGAACTAAGATACCGCAAACCTCCCAGTGTGTCCAAACAAAAAAAAGGAATCTTGATTTTCCCTGCAAAGCCAGGTCCTCTCCCAATCTTCCCAATCTCATTAGTGACAGCTCCATTCACCGAGTTGTTCAGGCCAAAAATATAGTGACCTTCTTGATTCTTCTCCTTCTCTTATGTCTCCCCTTTCCAATCCATCAGCAACGCTGTCAGCTCTGTCTTCAAAATAAACCCTAACTGGGACACATCTTACACCCGTACAATCACTGGGAGAGCTGCCATCATCTCTCTACTGAATTATTTAATTTGACTCCTAATTGCTTCCACCTTTGCCCCCATAGTCTATACTCAGCAGCCAGAGTGATACTTTTAAAACTGGTCACTTCTCTACTTAACCCTTTATCCCCCAAACACATCAAGCACATGCTCACCTAAGACCTTTACCTCTGCCAAGAATATTCTTCCAGTAATTTACATGATTCGAGTCACTGCTAAAATGTCACCTGATCACAGTGGTCCTCCGTGATCATTGTATCTAAAATAGCCCTGCTGGTCACTCCCTACCTCTAAGCCTGCTTTATATTTCTTATGGCAGTTTATCGTCCCCTGATAGATATCGTCCCCTGATAGATTATTTATGCCTGATTATCTATCTCTCCCCACTAGATTGTAAGCTCTGTAAGGACAAGGAGTTTCCTATGTTTCACATATTAATGGTATCCCAACACCTAGAACCTTTGGCCCATAGTAGTCCTTGCCTGATAGTTGGTGTTCAGTAAATATCTGCTGAGTTAATGAATGCTGAATGATATTTTTATTTACTTAGGAAAACCCAGTAAACTCTAGTTAGAAAAACAAATAACAAAAAACACCAAATTAGCTGTGGTAGGTTGAATGGTGGCTCCTCCCAAAAGACATGTTTACCTCCTGGGTCCTGTGAATGTGACCTTATTTGGGGAAAGAGTCTGCAGATGTAATTAAGCTAAGGATGTTGAGACAATCCTGAATTATCTGGGTGGGCCCTGAATCCAATGACAAGTGTCCTTATAAGAGAACACACAGAGCAGAGATGGATAGAGTAGAAAAGAGACCATGTGAGACAGAGACAGAGATTAGTTATTCAGCCACAAGCCAAGGAACACCTAGACCAGCAGGAGCTGGAAGAGGCAAGGAAGGGTCCTTCCTCAAACAGCATGCCCCTGCCACCTTGATTGTGGACTTCCAGCCCCCAGAACTGTGAGAGAGAACAACTTCTGTTATTTTAAGCCACCAAGTGTGTCATAATTTGTTATGGCAGCCCTAGGAAACAAATACACTACCAGACTATTAATGGAATTTGGCAAGAAGGATGACTGCAAGATAATGACAACGGATGACAAAATCAATAGTTTTTCTTTGTATTCTCATCAAGCAATCAGAAAAAATTAGGAGAGCCACACACACACACACACACACAAAGTTACTGCACCTACTTGTAGAAAAGTATAAAATTTTGTAGAACAATATAAAATAGGACCTAAATAAATGGAAAAAATATACAATTATTTCAGACTTCATGCAGAAGAGTAACATTTTCAACCGGCCAAGAAAATGATAAAAAAAAGAATAAGGATGGGGTCTTGCCATACCAGCTAATAAAACTTGCAGTAAAGAAGTTTGACAAATATTATAACTTAATACATATATTAAATACTATAAAATTAAAAGAACCAAGAGGAATCCAGAAATAGATTTATGTACACACACACACACACACACACACACACAAACATTTATGTATGTGTACGTATGGCAAGGGTAGCATTTCATTTCAGATCAAAAATATGGTCATTTACAGCTTCCCTGGTGGCGCAGTGGTTGAGAGTCGGCCTGCCGATGCAGGGGACGCGGGTTCGTGTCCCAATCCGGGAAGATCCCACATGCCGCGGAGCGGCTGGGCCCGTGAGCCATGGCCGCTGAGCCTGCGCATCCGGAGCCTGTGCTCCGCAACGGGAGAGGCCACAACAGTGAGAGGCCCACATATCGTAAAAAAAAAAGAAAGAAATTAAATGGAAATGTACATAATATGATCCTACCGTTGATTAAAAAAAAATGACAAAAAAGGGTATATATACTATATATATATAAAATAATTGTGTGAGCATGAGGAAAGACATGGAAGGATATACATTATAACGTTCAGAATGTTGTAATTGATTACCTTTGAAAAGAGAGGGGGAAAGAAGAGGCAAGAAAAGTTTTTAATTGTTCAAACAAGGACAATAATATAATTGTTTTTAAACAAGTATGAGAAATACATTCATAACAAAAATGAGGGAACAATCTAATTGTTTGCTTCAGGGGTTTGGTTAAATTAATAATGGAATGGAAATCCCTCCAGAAAAATAAAGGATGGCTATTAGGAAACAGTGCTATACATGTATATTTCCATGCTGAATGTGCCAAGTGAAAATAACAGGCTACACAGAGCACACACACGTTAAGATCTCTCCTATTTATGTATGTGTATGTAAATGAAAGGTAGCCTGAATGGATAAGGGCAAGAAAGTTCATGGTAGTACCTGTGCTTTGGCATTCAGGGTTATCATCCCGCCTCCCCAAACCTGCCTTAATTTCGTTTACCTGTATTTTCTATTTTTTCTAAATTAACTTCAAATCTAAAAGAAAAAAGACAGGAAGGTGAATTCAGAAGGAAGAAGAATATCTGACTACTAGGAATTACAGAAAGAGAACAGAGAAGACATGTTAGTCCTTCAGACATGGTCTAATAACACTGACCCTTGAAGAGAAGGGTCGGTGTTTCAATCTGATCATTCCCAGATTGCAAATTTCCTTCCCTCCTCCTGTTTCCACCCAGATACCAAATTGGAGAGGCAGCCCTTGTTAGGCCATAAAGGGCACACACACACACACAAATACATAACTAATAAGGATCACTCCAGGAATCCTTTTCTGGACAGTTCAGCCCCTAGGTAACTGTCCTTCCAGGCTGAGAAGCAAGCAACAACTTTAAAACAGCAGCTTCTCTTGCTAAACCAAAACTGAACATCTATCTCACCAGGCAGGCTTCTACATTAGTAACAGCTAACAGACCATTAAAACCTGCCCTATCATGTCCTTCCCTGACCCCACCCCAGGCCTAGAAGAATCAGAAAGCCCGAGCTAGATGTGCTAGCAGGACCCTAATTTCACATGCCTGGGCTTGTCCCTCCTGTTATTTACAGAGGATCAACCTAAATTTCCAGTCTGGGCAGCAAGTTCAAGGTGGCTCATCTCAGGGGCTACCAAACTCAGATCAGACCTGGTCTCCTGTGCCTTTTCCACTCCACTATTTAGAAAGACTTATGTGGGAATTCCCGGGCAGTCCAGTGGTTAGGACTCCGCACTTCCACTGCAGGGGGCCCAGGTTTCGATCTCTAATGGGGAACTAAGATCCTGCAAGCCGTGTGGTACGGCCAAAAATAAAAATAAAATAAAATAAAATAAAAGGCTTATATGACCACAGGTGATTCTGCGCAGGAAAGGGTGACCAGCGTGTTGGAGGCTACCTGTGGTGTGCTGGTCAGTGCCCAACGATGGGCTCTCTGGGGAGAAAAGACAGCTCTGGTTTGCGGCATTTGTCAATTTCCTTGGTGTAAATCCTCTCACTATGGCTGATTGCAAGCTGATTTCCAACTTGACGTCCACCTGAAAATCGAACAGTCTGCTCTTGGACTCTAGCATACCATGGTAAACTCAGGGCCCTTCGCAGGGGACATACAGACCCAGGGTTCTGACACCTTCTAGGTCAAGTCTTGCCCTTGTCCCACCTCAGCAGGGCCCTGTTATTTAAAAAAAAAAAAAAAAAAAAGTCATTTATAAGGATTTACGCTGAGGCAACGTGAGCAGAATGGGACAGAAGCTTGGGAGTCCAGTAACCTTAATTTCCTACCAATTAAGCAGCCTCACCTCACTGGACTTGAGTTGCCTCACCTGTAAAATCAGGATAATGATTCTTGACAAATTTGTTGTGAAAAATGAATGAGATAATAGTCATGAAGTACTTGACAGTCAATATGACTTCCTTCCATACATTACCATGAACAACTGCTTATGACATGACACTACATGCAGAAATCAGAACACCAAATTCCTCCTAAGTTTTATTATCAGGGATGCACTGGTTGCCTGGGATGAGGGTGAAGAGACTAACAGAGAAGGGCATGAAGAACCTTTTTAGGTGGTGAAAATATTCTTTATCTTGAGAAGCCTGTGGGCTACAGGAGTGTATGCCTTTGTCAAACCTCATCTAACGGTACACTTACAATCTGAGGATATCATTCTATGGAAATTATACCTCTATTAAAGAATGAAAAAAAGTGGGTAAGCGGACATGATTATAGATTCCAAGTGACTTTTGAAAGCATACAAATTAGCAAATGGATGAGAAAGAGCTGGGTGGGCAGGCTTATCATCAGGAAAGGCCAAAACCCTCCACCTGGCTTTGCCGAGGATGGCCCAGCCCAAACTCTCTCAGCAGCGTGGAGACAGCTGCTAATCACAGCTCTGGGGGTTCTGGAGTTAGACAAGGGCACCGTGTGTCAGGCATCATCACACACCAGCTAACATCTCTCCAGCAAGCCACTGCTCTAAGACCAAGTGCTAAGGGAAGCAGAAGTTAAGAAGTTAGTTAAGGCTTTGCCTGGGCGAGGGATGCTCAACCCAGGCAACAGGACTCAGCTGAAAAGTCTCACCCAGCCAGAGTTGGCTGTTGGACCAAGTTTATTGGACAGACACAGTCATTGACCCCAGCATACCTTTGAAGACTGTTGAGCAACACCTTCCTGCTTCCTAGATTCCTACAGCCAGTGCCTCTTGTACTGTACTGAATTCAACCCTCTCCAACCTGCTGGCATCTGTGATCTGACCGGAGACTATTGCCAAGAAAGAAAAGGCTTAGGAAGCCCAAAGGAAACCTGTCCTGCAACATTTACAAAAAAAGAAAAGAAAAAGTTGTCAGAAACATTCTCCCGAACAGAAATCAATAAGAGCTTGTCTATTTGTACTCTTTCCTAAAAAAAGAAAAGAAGAGAAAAGAAGAAAAGAGAAGAGAGAAAAAAGAAAAAGTGCCACAAATAAGCCAGGAAACAGCAATTACTTCAAAATGAAAACTGAGTAATTAGTAAGAAGAACAGAACTTCCCTTTTCTATCATTCAGAAGATAGATACTTGGCCTGAGACCCTAGCAGATATACATTTTTTCATGGTGTGTTCCCATTTCGTTTCCACTGATTGTAATCTGGCTACCAAAAGACTGCAAAAGAATTCAATATTAACATTCAGCTTTTACAGCACTATTTACAATAGCCAAGGCATGGAAGCAACCTAAATGTTCATCAACAGACAAACAGATGAAGAAGATGTGGTATATATACAATAGAACATTACTCAGCCATAAAAAAGAATGAAATATTGCCCTTTGCAGCAACATGGATGGACCTAGAGATTATCATACTAAGTGAAGTAAATCAGAGAAAAACAAATATCAAATGATATCACTTATATGTGGACTCTAAAAAAATGATACAAATAAACTTATTTACAAAACAGAAACAGACTGACAGACACAGAAAATGAATTTATGGTTACCAAAGGGGAAAGGAGGAGGGAGGGTAAATTAGTAGCTTGGGATTACTATATATAAAATAGATAAATAACAAGGATCTACTGTATAGCATAGGGAACTATATTCAATATCTTGTTATAGGCTATAATAGGAAAGAATCTGAAAAAAATTATATATAAAACTGAATCACTTTGCTGTACACCAGAAACTAACATTGTAAATCAACTATACTTCAAGTTAAAAAAAAAAAAGATTCAGCTTTCACAACTTAAATGTCCATCAACAGATGAATGGATAAGAAGATGTGGTATATATATACAATGGAATACTATTCAACCGTAAAAAGAATGAAACTTTTGCCATTTGCAGCAACATAAATGGACTTGGAGGGCATTATGCTAAGTGAAATAAGTTAGAGAAAGACAAATACTGCATGATATCACTTATATGTGGAATCTAAAAAATACAACGAACTAGTGAATATAACAAAAAAGAAGCAGGCTCACAGACAGAGAACAAACTAGTGGTTACCAGTGGGAAGAGGGAAGTGGGAGGGGCAAAATCAGGGGTAGGGGATTAAAAAGTACAAACTATTATGTATAAAATAAGCTACAAGGATATATTGTACAACACAGGGTATATATATTCTTTTTTTTTTTTTAACATCTTTATTGGGGTATAATTGCTTTACAATGGTGTGTTAGTTTCTGCTTTATAACAAAGTGAATCAGTCATACATAAACATATGTTCCCATATGCCTTCCCTCTTGCGTCTCCCTCCCTCCCACCCTCCCTATCCCACCCCTCCAGGCTGTCACAAAGCACCGAGCCAATATCCCAACACAGGGTATATACCCAATATTTTGTAATAACTATAAATGGAGTACAACATTTAAAAATTGTGAATCACTATATTGTACACCTGTAACTTATATAACGTTGTACATCAACTATATTTCAATTAAAAAAAAAATAGATTCAGCTTTTAAAAGTCTAGGACTTCCCTGATGGCCCAGTGGTTAAGAATCCGCCTGCTAATGAAGGGGACACGGGTTCAAGCCCCGGTCTGGGAAGATCCCACATGCCACGGAGCAACTAAGCCCGTGTGCCACAACTACTGAAGCCCATGTGCCTCAAGCCCATGCTCTGCAACAAGAGAAACCACTGCAAAGAGAAGCCTGAGCACCGCAATGAAGAATAGCCCCCGCTCACTGCAACTAGACAGAGCCGGCACGCAGCAACGAAGACTAACGCAGCCAAAAATAAATAAATAAATAAATTTATTTAAAAAAAAAAAAAAGAGTCTAATGTGGTTTACTTAGTTTTATCCTCTGGGTGGCCAATTAATACAGAAACATCTAAACATCTAATTAGGGACTTCCTTGGTGGTTAAGACTTTGCCCTCCGACGCAGGGGGTGTGGGTTCGATCCCTGGTGGGGGAGCTAAGATCCCACATGCCTTGTGGCCAAAAAACCAAAACATAAAGCAGAAGCAACATTGTAACAAATTCAGTAAAGACTTTAAAAAGGGTTCATATCGGGCTTCCCTGGTGGCGCAGTGGTTGAGAGTTCGCCTGCCGATGTAGGGGACACGGGTTCGTGCCCTGGTCCGGGAAGATCCCACATGCCGCGGAGCGGCTGGGCCCGTGAGCCATGGCCTCTGAGCCTGCGCGTCCAGAGCCTGTGCTCCACAACGGGAGAGGCCACAACAGTGAGAGGCCCGCGTACCGCAAAAAAAAAAAAAAAAAGGTTCACATAAAGAAAAAATGGTTAAAAATGGTTCACATCAAAAAAAAACAACAACTTTGAACATCTAATTATACTGAACATAAATTTTTTTTTACAATAAAGAATAAAGGAGCACTTGGTTGTTATCTCTTTTTATCCATAAGAGTAATGTATTTATAGTGTTTCCCTATTTTTCTGGGAAAATAATTTTTTAAATTACATAATACTGATTTGGGGGAAAGTATCTCAACAGGGGTTTTTGTACGCACTGATGCCAAAAAAACCTCCCACAATTTTTACTCTAGGACACAGCTTGTGATGCTCTATAGCTATAAAATGGAATTCTGAATAAAAACAATGTGTCTTACAAATTAGGAATTTCAGAGTATAAATTCACTACTGCCTTTAAAATAAGACACTTGTAAACAAGTTGTCTACATATACTGAATGTATTTTGTTGGTGAATATATTTCAGTTTATCTATTTCAAAATAACCCAGGTAGAATAGTCAATAGTCAATCTGCTATAGAAAAATCCGTCAAGTGACACTGAGGACAATATTTGTAAATAACTTACTTTTATTTTTCTTTTGAAAGAACATGTGTGTTGAGAGTTATGATTTATGCTAGAAATTGACACCATGATATGAACGCTTGAATAAACACCAAAGTTGCTTGAATTTTCTCCAGGGGCAAGCTAAATTAAATCTTGTGTTATCAGAGGTTACTCAGCTAAAGAAATGTGTGTGTTGCAATCCACTTCCCAGTTTTTCTTTCTGTCCAAGTATGCCTTGATGAGTAATAAACCAAAGTACAACAAAAGGAACAAAAGATAACCCGTGGCACTGTGTACAGCAAGCATTCTCTGTCACTAGGGAATAGAAATATAACAAGCGTATCTGAAAAAAAAATCCCTGGACACAAATGGCAGTCATAATTAGTAAACAGGAATAGCAATAAAAAGACTTTACAGGGTTAGGGTCACAGGTTAAGGGCATCTTGGAAAGTAATTTACTTTGCTGCAGAAGGATCTTGGTCTCTGGTGAAAGCAGTTGGTACTGGCTAGCTTTCAGGGCCATCTGACCTTAGGGATATTGAGTATAATCTGAGTGGCCATTTTGTCATCATTATGGTACTAGATTTCTAAGTGAGGCAGAGGGGTTGCATGCTTAGGCACGGTGGCCAGGCATGCGGTGGGGCAGAATGTGGAGCAGCTTACCAGAGACAGAGTGGTTACTTCCTTATTTATTGATACAAAATGTCCCATTTCACCCTTACTTCACTTGGGCTAAATCAAATTAACATTCACAAGCTGAATGTTAGTCCCTGCCTTTGAATAATTGTTCCCCTTCCTAATATTTTACAAATGCTAGCAATGGTTAAAATACGAATGCTAGTACTTCCCTGGTGGCACAGTGGTTAAGAATCCTCCTGCCGATGCAGGGGACACTGGTTCGATACCTGTTCCGGGAAGATCCCACATGCCGCGGAGCAACGAAGCTCACGTGCCACAACTACTGAGCCTACGCTCTAGAGCCTGCTAGCCACAACTACTGAGCCCACGTGCCACAACTACTGAAGCCCGCGCGCCTAGAGCCCATGCTCTGCAACAAGAGAAACCACCGCAATGAGAAACCCGCACACCACAATGAAGAGTAACCCCAGCTCACCACCACTAGAGAAAGCCTGCGCACAGCAAAGAAGACCCAACATAGCCAAAAATTAAATTAAAAAAAAAAATACAAATGCTAGCAAGTGATTTTTGTAATTTTTTGGTGAAAAACATTTTTCCTATACTTTAAAAATTTTAATTCACTGTCAATCTCTCAAAATGGACAAGACTTTTACAAGGATTGCAACTACATTTTTCTTTTAACATTCATTTCTTTATGAAACTTTCTATATTGCCACATTTTAATATTAATATCACGTGCTTTCCAAAATTGTTGTAGACTGTTTGAACCATCACTACATTCTAAAGCATTCTTTATTGATCTATTATAACGCAATCAAAGTTCAGGAAAAAAAATTAAAGATAATACTAAGAACTTGACCCAGAAAAAAAAGAGATGAAGGAAAAGAGAGAGAAATTAAGAGACGTGGAGGCCAGATTGAGAGCATCTAACAGGCAATCCAGGAGTTGAGAATGGGGCGGTTGGCAAAGAGGCAATACTGGAAGAAATAAGGGCTGAAGATTTTTCCAGAATAGAAGAAAGACATAAGTCTTCAGATTGGAAGTGCCCAAGTACTGAGCAGCTTCAATAAAAATAAGTCAGCCAACTGATAGCAGTGGTTACCTCTGAAAGGGTTGGGATTGGCACGATGCTCAAAGCAGATTTTAGCCTTAGCTGTAATGCATGCATTTTTTATAAGGAGACTGCATCTGTGTATTTCATATGCAACCGGGAGCTCTTTTTTTTGGGGGGGGAGCTCTTTTTAAAAGAACCTAACCAGACTGAAATGTTGAGTTTCTTACTGGGAGACCAATCAGTTGGAAGCCGGGGAGAGGAGTCTTGAGTGAGCAGCCACTTGGATGACCACTTGGGGTGTCTGCCCTGGAGATGCCGATGCCTACGGGGAGACAGAGCCATGGAAAAGTACACTGTGGAAACCCTCAAAATAGATGGAGACATCAAGTGCTGGCAGCAGCAGCTCCTGTTCATCATCATGCGGATGATAATGCCAGGTGGTTAACAAGCAGTAGCTGATACGAATCTCACTACACTCCAGCAAGGCCGGGCTCTCGTGATTTTCATGTTAGAGATAAGGAATCTAAGGCTTAGAAAGATTAAGGTACTTGCTCGAGGATAAAGTTATACATCAGCAGTCACCATAGCCAACACTGAACTGAACGCTCACTACAAAGCAGGCACTGAGAACTTGTTATATGCATGTATTAACTCATTTAATCCTCACAACAACCCTGTAAGACAGCACTAGGTTATCCCATTTTACAGATGAAAACACTGAAGCCCAGATGTGTTAAGACCCTTACCGAAGCAAGTAGGTGGTAGAGCTAGGATTTGAACTTCAGCTGAACAGAGCCTATGCCCTTAATTTCGTAATATTTTGTATATGTGCTGAGGACACAGAAGAGGCTAGGAGATAATCTGCACTTGAGGATGAGGGGTTCAGGTTGGAGCAAGGCAGGATACTTGTGAGTGGGTATTAAAGGGTGAATAGGATTTTGCCAGGGAGAACTGAGGAGGAGATAAAGCCTGAGCAGGGTGGCCAGGGGTGGTGGTGGTGGGGGTGTGGGCAGGAAGGGAGTGTCCTATTGAGGGGAGGGCCTCTGATGTATTGTAGTTGAGTTTTAGTCTCAGACGGCAAGGAAAAAGAAACCCACCTGTTTCTTTATCTGTTTTATGGAGAAGATAAAGGGACCCACCTTAAGGGTCTATCGGGAAGATTAAATGAGATTATACACTGAAAACATTTTCACAGTGCCTGGCACATCATAAATCTCAACACACATCAGTTATAATTATTAATTATTACATAAGTAAGTGTAGTTGCCCTCACACATTTCTATATTAGGCACAGATCTTTATTTCAAATGATGGAAACCCAGATCAGACAAATGTTTTTTGTTGTGTTTTGGAAGACTCACTTGGCCATGGAAAGTACAGGGGTCCAGGGACTTCCCTGGTGGCACAGTGGTTAAGAATCCGCCTGCCAATGCAAGGGACGCGTGTTCGATCCCTGGTCCAGGAAGATCCCACATGCCGTGGAGCAACTAAGCCCGCGTGCCACAGCTACCAAGCCCTCATGCTGCAATTACTGAAGCCTGCGCGCCTAGAGCCCGTGCTCCGCAACAAGAGAAGCCACCGCAATGAGAAGCCCACGCACTGCAACAAAGAGTAGCCCCCGCTTTCCACAGCTAGAGAAAGCCCATGCGCAGCAAAGAAGACCCAACACAGCCAAAAGTAAATTAAAACAAAAAAGAAACAGACTCCGCGATTCCAATGCAGGGGGGAGTGGGTTTGATCCCTGGTCAGGGAATAAGATCCTACACGTTGCACGGTGCAGCCAAAAGATTAAAAAAGAAAGTACAGGGGTCCAGCCTGCACTGGATTCAGGGACAGCCGACTCACAGGGCTCAGACACTGCCAAGTCTCTCATCTCTGCCTCTCTTTGCCTGAACGCTACTGTTTCCAACATATGTTGGGATCACGGTGGCCACCAGCTATAGAATCTCCCATCTTTACCACCCAGGAGAAAGTTAGAGTTGTTCTTTCTAGCTCTGCATCTAAACAATCTTGCGGAGGCTCTGATATAACATGGCCAGGGAGTTGGGGGCCTGTAAGACTGGGGAGCCCCCATTTGAAACACATGGTTTATGTGGGGGACAGAGATAGGACCATTTCCCAGAAGAGTGAGATGTAGTTCTGAAACAGGAGGGAAGGGGGGCAGGGCACAACCTTTAAAAGAATGACATAGCCATAGAACGTGACAAAAACTGGTCAGAACCAACTAGGTCCAAGACAGTGGAAGATTTGACTTCCAGTGGCCTTGAGCCTCATTATACACTCATTGTTATACATTAGCATAAGCTAAGTGACATACCCGCCAGCGCCATGACAGTTCAGAGGCTGACCATCAAAGAGCAAAAAGTGGGTGGTGGCCCAATTCCTGGAAATCCCCAGCCCTTCCCCTAAATAGTTGGAATAATCCTCCCACTCATTAGCCTGATAAATTACCCAGCCCGTAAAAACTAACCACATATTTCAGGGTCTCTTGCCTTCTGAGATGGCCCACACTTGTCTGTGGAGTGTGTTTCTCCCATGGCCCCTCTCACTTTCCGAGACGTCCCCATGCCCTGGGGCTGCTGTTGCCTTTTGAGACAGACTTTATTCCATCTATGGAATGTACATCTCTATAAATTAATCCACTTCTTACCTATCACGTTGTCTCTCACTAAATTCTTTCTGCAACAAGACATAAAGAGCCTGAATTTCATTAAGTCCTGAGACCAGGTGTGTGATCTCAATGAAAAGACAGTGGGTTCAGGGGACTTCCCTGGTGGTCCAGTGGTTAAGACTCCATGCTCCCAAAGCAGGGGGCCCAGATTCAATCCCTGGTCAGGGAACTAGATCCCGCATGCTGCAAGTAAAGATCCCGAATGCCACAGCGAAGATCCCATGTGTCGCAACTAGGACCTGGCGCGGCCAAATAAATATTAAAAAAAAAAAAAAAAAAAAAAGGAAAGTGGGTTCAAGTCCCATTCTGGGTTCTGGCTGGGCTTGAGTCCTGGCCCGTGGGTTCAAGCCCCGATATGAGTTGTACAGTTTCACTTGTACATCATATGCTTTTTGCGTAGTAACAAAGTCAATGTCCTTTGCTTACCAAGATTTAACATCACAACCAGACTCTGTGTGTGCATGCCTGTGGAAAACTTGTTTTTCTCTCTGGAATCTTGTAACATCTTTTTTTTTCCTATTCTGAAATTTCCTGCCGATGTAACGTGGCATGGAGTGATTTTCATCTAATTTTCTGGGAACTCAGTGGACCTCACTATGGTAACTAGTGTTCTTCAGAGTTCCTGAATTGTTTCTTTGAGGATTTCCTCTGCTCTGATTTCCTCTCTTCTTTCCGGAACTCCTGAAACTCAGACCTTCTAGGGTGGCCCTCTAATTTTCTGATAATTCCTCTCTTATTTTCCATCTCTTTGATGTTTAGCTCTACTTTCTGTGACATTCCCATAACAACGTTCTTTCCAACTCTTCTGTTCTCATTTTCATTGCTATTATCATCATTTTCATTCCAAAAGCTGTTTTACATGTGTGTACAACATCATTTGACACAGGGGAAAGAAAGGTTTGAATTTTTTTTTTTGGCCATGTCGCACAGCTTGCAGGAACTAAGGTTCCCTGACCAGGGATAAAACCTGGGCCCCTGAAGTGAGAATTCTGAGTCCTAACCACTGGACTGCAAGGGAATTCCCAAAAAGGTTTGAATTTTTAAAAGCATCTCCACATGCAAAATAAAGAACAAAGTTCTTTTTATGAGACTGGTTTTCAGAGTATCGGGTCCAGCTCATGAAGGTAGTTTCAACTTCACACAATTAATGGCTGAAAGCAAGATGCCTTTGTGCAATGGCCCAAGTGCTGATTTTACTGGCTTGCATGGAATGAGTGAAAATTGCATTTTGGACCAAGAGAAACACCATGTTTTTGTTTGTTTGTTTGTTTATTTTTTATAAATTTATTTATTTTATTTATTTATTTTTGGCTACTTTGGTTCTTCGTTGCTGCACGCGGCTTTCTCCAGTTGCGGCGAGCAGGGGCTGCTCCTCGTTGCAGTGCGAGGGCTTCCCATTGTGGTGGCTTCTATTGTTGCAGAGCAGGGGTTCTAGGCGCACGGGCCTCAGTAGATGTGGCACATGGGCTCAGTAGTTGTGGCTCGCGGGCTCTAGAGCGCAGGCTCGGCAGTTATGGCGCACGGGGTAGTCGCTCTGCGGCATGTGGGATCTTCCAAGGCCAGGGTTCGAACCCGTGTCCCCTGCATTGACAGGCGGATTCCTAACCACTGTGCCACCAGGGAAACCCTGAAACACCATGTTTAGAAGCAAAAGGAAACGGGAAAGGTGTCACTTTAGACTAATACTGTGCCATTAGCTGGACATTGACAACATGTCAGATGATTTAGCATTAGTCCAGAAAAATGTTAAATAGAGTAAAGTTTTCACTGTAGATTGATGATCCTACAGACTGTAGTAATTGTTGTATTTATGTGGTACCAGTTAGAATCCCAAAAGAGTAAAGTCTGGAAGAACTTCTGAAGTTCCAAGACAATCTGCTGGAGATGAAATATTCAAAACGGTAATAAAGACTTTGAAACTCATGAGCTATTTGGAAACACTGGGTGAGTCTGGGTACTGATGGCCAGGCAGGAAGCAGGCAGCTTTACATCAGGAATTCCTTCTGGGAAACCTGCAAGTCAGGTAATGCTTGTCTTATTTGTAAGGAAGCTTTTCTGTACGAGCTTGCAGAAGTTTGCCTATAGATCTGAATCCCACATGAAATGAGGTTAGCAGAAATGATGAATCTAAGGAATACAAACTGCTGCAATCTCTTCTGCTTAGGATCGGGATACCACCTCTGAGATTTCATATCAGAGTACACGGCTTCCAGGGACAAGTTTATAGCTCAAAGAAAGAATTTTTTTTTTTTTTTTTTTTTTGCGGTACGCGGGCCTCTCACTGTTGTGGCCTCTCCCATTGCGGAGCACAGGCTCCGGACGCGCAAGCTCAGCGGCCATGGCTCACGGGCCTAGCCGCTCTGCGGCATGTGGGATCCTCCTGGACTGGGGCACGAACCTGTGTCCCCTGCATCGGCAGGCGGACTCTCAACCATTGCGCCACCAGGGAAGCCCCTCAAAGAAAGACTTTTTTTTGTGAATAATTCTTACTTTTCAGATTTGCCAAAGGTTATTATTATCTTTGAGAAGGTTTTATTCATTTGACTTTTTTTTTTTTTGAAAACCTGGTTGATCTTAATTAAAAATTGCAAAGATGGCATGAAACTAGTTAACGAGTATTGACAAAAATGTTCATAAAGTTAAGGCAAAATTGAACTTTGGGAAACAGATTGAAAATGATACGTTGGTGGTATGTGAAATAGGAGAAGAGTCTGAGGGTCTTACGCTTCTCAAAGAGCATTTCACCAAGTCTCCAGTTCCTAGCCCCACCCTCGCTCCTAAGCCAGAGCCACCTGGTTCTACCGTTTCCTGAGCTTTGGGGGTACGCTGCAGTGAAATTAGGTGGCTTCTCAGCTGTGCCCTGGCTGGTTTAGATTCAGCTCAATCACCTTTCTTCTCATTTTAGTTAGAAGACACACATATTGAAGTGTGTGTACATTCTGCCATATTTAACTAGAAATAGTGATTTTTCAAACCCTTTTTTTTTTTTTTCAGAGGGAAGTCACTTCAAAGTCCAATTTATGAAAGAGAAAAAGTGGAGTTGCTTTGGTTGGGGTAGGAATGAGGCTGTTTCCACATGGGATATTTTCTATTTCTGAGCCCCTTAATCCCTGACCAAGGATTCATTTGACTCAGTTTGACTCAATTAATTGGCAGCAATAATGTGATTTTTATGAGCCAGGCCTTGTGCTAATTCCTGAGGATACAGATGTGGACAACAAAGTCCTTGCCTCAGGGAGCTTATGGTCCAGTGGCAGAGACAGATGGATAATAAAGAATGACGAGGTTGCAGCTTCCTGAAATGAGATGTGGAGTGGGCATTCATTTTTTTCCTAATGGAAACCCAATCAAACTAGCTTAAGCAGAAAGGGTGGGAGTAGGTGAACCTGAACTGGTGTTCATCGGAATGACACAAGTGCATGTGATGGTTTCCCAGGGCAAGACGTGGGGCTGGAGGCCCTGGACCCAGAAACCAGCAAAGCTGTCTCTGGCAGTCATGTGGGCTTTCTGGTTTCTGGTTTCTCTTTCTCTGCTAGTCATCCTTGGAGTCATCCTTTTTTTTCCTTTTTTTGGACGCACTGCAAGGCTTGCAGGATCTTAGTTCCCTGACCAGGAATTGAACCGGGGACCTCACAGTGAAAGCGTAAATCTGAACATGTCACTCCTCTGTTCCAAACTTCCCAGTGGCATTTCTCATTCATAAGGCCCTACAGATGCAGCCCCGATGGCTTATCCAGCTCACTCCCACCCCAGGCCTCTGCCTGGACTGTTCTTCTCCCAAGGACCACTGGGCTGGCTGCCTATCCTCTTTCAGAGCTCTAGTCAAACATCACCTTCTTGCTGAAGACTTTCCTGGACGCCTTAACCAACATTTCAGTTCTTGCCCCAATACTTCTTTCTACCCCACTTCCCAGCTTTATTATTTTTTCTTCTTAGCTCTGAACATCATCTAACTTTTATTTTTCTTATTCATCTTGCTTACTGTCTCTCCCCCACTAACCAAGAGAGCACGGATTTTTGATTTCATGATTCACCTATGTATCTCCAGCACAGGGAATCATGCCTGACACACTGTTGCTGCTCAATAAATATTTATCAGATCAAAGGAAGTCTGGTCCCTCTTTACTCTCAGTAGCTTCTCTTCTCCCCTGTCCCTTCCTCTTCTTCCTCCTGCTTCTCTTCCTTTCCTCCTCCTCTTCTGCCTTCTTGCTTCTGGAGGTAAACTGCTGGGTCAGTTCTGGAGCTCTATGATAAAGTCCAGCTTCTCAGCTCAAGGACTCTGCCTGACCCAGTTTGAGTCAGCTGTTGTGCCCTGGACCAATCAGCTATGGTCACTGGGGTGGGATCATATACACACCCTGCTCTGTGGTGGGGGTCAGTTCTCAGAGAATCCAGGCTGGACACATGGCCCCAAATGTCTCTATGAATGGGAAGAAGCAACAGAAAATTTATCTAGAAAACAGAAGCTGCTATATCCATTTTCTTAAAGCAGAAAAAAAAAAAAAAATTAAAACCCCCCAAAACACCAACTTTGTGTTTTTGGTTCCTTTTACATTTGTGGCAAAAATGAAAGTCAAGTCTCCTGCCACATTCAACTTCCCCACTGACTTAAGCTGCCCTGGTTCCCACAGTCCTTCTGAGGCTGTCCTGGCCAGAGAGGAATGGCAGGGATGGTTCCCTGGCCCCAGGGAAACCAATCCTTTTGTTGGGTTGAAACAAAGGAGACTCTTTCCCAGGAACTTGAGCAAAGAGACCCACAAACAACGGTCGGTAGGTGCTGGGCTCCAGGAAAGGTCCTGATGTGGAGGCAAGACCTTGATGGGTCCAGGGGCACCTGAACTGGGGTGGGGGTGAGGGGGCAAAGTGATGGGAGGGCAGCAACTAGCTGTGAGTGGTTGTCATTGATGTGTAGAGAGGAGTGGCCCGGGGTGGAGGGGAGGCCCAAGAGCAAAGCAGAGACAAGAGACAGCCTTGCCTCAGAGAGAGGGAGACGGAGACAAGCTGCCTGCTGACGTCCAGCTCCTCCTCACCATCACTCAGCAGCCAGTTGTTGAGCATCTCTTCCTTGCCCTGGGCTGCGCTAGTCACTAGGGATGCGAGTGAACAAGACAGAAGGGGCTGCCCTTGTGGAGCTTGCACTCCAGTGGGAGATAAAAATATGAAACAGAGAGTCATGGGATAATCAATTCATTAATTAGAAGCATAATCACCAATGTGAATTAATGACAAGACAAACTATTTATGAGTGCTCCAAAGTAAAACACAGAGTGCTATAAAGACAGAGGACATGGGATGTCACTCAGCCTGGGACCCCAGGGGAGGCTTTTCTGCCGGGACCTCATAGATAAGTAGGAGTTAGCTAGGCAAAGAGGGAAGGGGAAGAATATTCTAGAAAGAAGAGATGGGCTGTGCAAAGGCACTGAGGCAATAAAGGGTATGGCACATTCTAGCAACTGACTAGAGTCCACTGTGGCTGGAGTGTCATGCACAAGTGGAGGAGCGCGTGAAATGAGATGGAAGTGGTAGGCAAGGCTATATGAGGCCACCCCTGTAGCCGAGGAAGGAGTTCGGATTTTATTCCTCCAAGTGCAGTGGGAAGCGTTACTTCAAGGGCTCTATCAGGGGAGCAGCATGTCACAGGCAGTTTAGGAAGGTCACCCTGGAGTCAGGTCTAGATGTGCTGACATGGACATTCAAGACAGATCTTTAAAGAAAAAAGGCAAGTTGCCAAATGCAACACAGAGTGATCCCAGTTATGAAAAACAAGCAAACAAAATACAAGTCTGAGTGAAAACACATAGTGGAAGGTCTGAAAGGACACACATATGATCAACAGCACCGTTTGCCCTCTCAGGGAGCAGTGGACTTGGGACTTAGGAAATTAATCATTGCTCTGTGCCCAGTTTTGTTTGAATTTTACAGGGATACTAAAGTAAATGTCTGGGGCTTCCCTGGTGGCGCAGTGGTTGGGGGTCCGCCTGCCGATGCGGGGGATGCGGGTTCGTGCCCCGGTCCGGGAGGATCCCGCGTGCCGCGGGGCGGCTGGGCCCGTGAGCCATGGCTGCTGAGCCTGCGCGTCCGGAGCCTGTGCTCCGCGACGGGAGAGGCCGCAGCGGTGAGAGGCCCGCGTACCGCAAAAAAAAAAAAAAAGAGTAAATGTCTATTACTTGTTTAATTCAATAAATAAATAAATGAATTCTGTTTTAATAAAAGCAAAGAAACAAATAGGTGGGTTTTTCCAGAAGCAGATCCCAAGATAAAGATTCTTCTACAAGTGATTTACTACCAGGAGAAACTGGTTAAGGGAGCATGGGAAGCAGGTCAAGGAAGGGGAAGAGAGCAAACAAGGATGTGATTTCAGACAAAATCCTGAGGTGGCTGTAGCATCTGCTTGACCCTTGAGGGAATTCTGGAGTGGAATTACAGCCTCTAAGTTGTCTGGGCCTGAGGCGAGGGAGCTGGGCTGCCATTTCTGTTCTGATCAGTCCTGCCCACATAGGGTAGGGGAGTGGGGTATGAAGCCAGGGCTGGAACTTAAGCTTCCAGGTACTTCTAGCTCCCTGGAAGGCAAAGCAGCCCCAGCAGCTGCGTCCAATCTTCCAGAGCAGGCTCTCAGGGATGGGCCATTGGAAACTATATCACCAGCACCCAAAGCAGGGGAGATGCACACAGAAAAGGATAAATGGGAATCTAGATTTAACATCGACAGTGTCCACTACAACGTTAAAAAAAATTTTTTAATAGGTAATATGTACAGCGCAGAGTAACTAAGCCCATGCTCCACAACTCCTGACCCTGCGCTCTAGAGCCCACGAGCCACAACTACTGAGCCCACGTGCCACAGCTACTGAAGCCCGCATGCCTAGAATCCATGCTCCGCAAAAAGAGAAGCCACCGCAATGAGAAGCCCGCGCACCACAACGAAAAGTAGCCCCCACTCGCCGCAACTAGAGAAAGCCCGTGTGCAGCAACGAAGACCCGATGCAGCCAAAAATAAATAAATAAATTTATTTTTTTTAAAAAAAGGTAATATGTATACACGGTATGTTCCCAGAGCTATTCTGTACATGTACAAGCTTGTATGTATATATTTCCTACCCTCTTTAAAAAAGAAAAGAAAACAAATAGTAGCATACACTGCATATTGTTTCTTTCTTTCCTTATTTCACATCCTGGAGATGGCACATGGCAGTACATTTAAATACATCCCATCCACTTCAGTGACATAGTATATTATATGAGCAGACTTTCAGTATTTGAGGGCTTAACATTTGGATTATACCTGGCCTTTACTATAACAAAAAAACTGCAATGAATCTTCCTTGTATATGTCTTTATGTACATGTTAGATCTGTAAGTCAGATTTGTAGATGTAGACTTTTTTTTTACATCTTTTTTTAAAAAATGAATTTATTTATTTTTGGCTGTGTTGGTTCTTAGTTGCTGCATGCAGACTTTCTCTATTTGCAGCGAGTGGGGGCTACTCTTCGTTGCAGTGCGTGGGCTTCTCATTGTGGTGGCTTCTCTTGTGGAGCACGGGCTCTAGGCACGCAGGCTTCAGTAGTTGTGGCACGTGGGCTCAGTAGTTGTGGCTTGCGGATCCTATAGTGCAGGCTCAGTAGTTGTGGCACACGGGCTTAGTTCCTTCGCGGCATGTGGGATTTTCCCGGACCAGGGATCAAACCCGTGTCCCCTGCATTAGCAGGTGGATTCTTCACCACTGCGCAACCAGGGAAGTCCCTTTTAACATCTTTATTATAGTTGCTTTACAATGTTGTGTTAGTTTCTGCTGTATAACAAAGTGAATCAGTTATACATACACATATGTCCCCATATCTCTTCCCTCTTGCATCTCCCTCCCACCCTCCCATCCTCCCTATCCCACCCCTCTAGGTGGTCACAGAGCACCCAGCTGATCTCCCTGTGCTTTGCGGCTGCTTCCCACTAGCTATCTATTTTATATTTAGTAGTGTATATATGTCCATGCCACTCTCTCACTTTGTCCCAGCTTACCCTTCCCCCTCCCCATATCCTCAAGTCCATTCTCTAGTAGGTCTGTGTCTTTATTCTCCTCTTGCCCCTAGGTTCTTCATGACTTTTTTTTTTTTTTTAGATTCCATATATATGTGTTAGCATACAGTATTTGTTTTTCTCTTTCTGACTTACTTCACTCTGTATGACAGTCTCTAGGTCCATCCACCTTGCTACAAATAACTCAATTTCGTTTCTTTTTATGGCTGAGTAATATTCCATTGTATATATGTGCCACATCTTCTTTATCCATTCATCTGTTCATGGACACTTAGGTTGCTTCCATGTCCTGGCCATTGTAAATAGAGCTGCAATGAACATTTGGTACATGACTCTTTTTGAGTTATGGTTTTCTCAGGGTATATGCCCAGTAGTGAGATTGCTGGGTCGTATGGTAGTTCTATTTTTAGTTTTTTAAGGAACCTCCATACTGTTCTCCACAGTGGCTATATCAGTTTTCATTCCCACCAACAGTGCAAGAGGGTTCCCTTTTCTCCGCACCCTCTCCAGCATTTACTGTTTGTAGATTTTTTGATGATGGCCATTCCGACCGGTATGAGATGATATCTCATTTTAGTTTTGATTTGCATTTCTCTAACGATTAATGATGTTGAGCATCCTTTCATGTGTTTGTTGGCAATCTGTATATCTTCTTTGGATAAATGTCTATTTAGGTCTTCTGCCCATTTTTGGATTGGGTTGTTTGTTTTTTTGATATTGAGCTGCATGAGCTGCTTGTAAATTTTGAGATTAATCCTTTGTCAGTTGCTTCATTTGCAAATATTTTCTCCCATTCTGAGGGTTGTCTTTTTGTCTTGTTTAGGGTTTCCTTTGCTGTGCAAAAGCTGTTAAGTTTCATTGTTCCATTTGTTTATTTTTGTTTTTATTTCCCTTTCTCTAGGAGGTGGGTCAAAAAGGATCTTGCTGTGATTTATGTCATAGAGTGTTCTGCCTATGTTTTCCTCTAAGAGTTTGATAGTGTCTGGCCTTACCTTTAGGACTTTGATCCATTTTGAGTTTATTTTTGTGTATGGTGTTAGGGAGTGTTCTAATTTCATTCTTTTACATGCAGCTGTCCAGTTTTCCCAGCACCACTTATTGAAGAGGCTGTCTTTTCTCCAGTGTATATTCTTGCCTCATTTATCAAAGATAAGGTGACCATAGGTGCGTGGGTTTACCTCTGGGCTTTCTATCCTGTTCCATTGATCTATATTTCTGTTTTTGTGCCAGTACCGTACTGTGTTGATGACTGTAGATTTGTAGTATAGTGTGAAGTCAGGGAACCTGATCCCTCCAGCTCCATTTTTCTTTCTCAGGATTGCTTTGGCTATTCGGGGTCTTTTGTGTCTCCATACAAATTGTGAAGTTTTTTGTTCTAGTTCTGTGAAGAATGCCAGTGGTAGTTTGATAGGGATTGCATTGAATCTGTAGATTGCTTTGGGTAGTATAGTCATTTTCACAATGTTGATTCTTCCAATCCAAGAACATGGTACATCTCTCCATCTATTTGTGTCACCTTTAATTTCTTTCATCAGTGTCTTATAATTTTCTGCATATAGGTCTTTTGTCTCCTTGGGTAGGTTTATTCCTAGATATTTTATTCTTTCTGTTGCAATGGTAAATGTGAGTGTTTTCTTAATTTCACTTTCAGATTTTTCATCATGTGTATAGGAATGCAAGAGATTTCTGTGCATTAATTTTGTATCCTGCTACCTTACCAAATTCATTGATTAGCTCTAGTAGTTTTCTGGTAGCATCTTTAGGATTCTCTATGTTTAGTATCATGTCATCTGCAAACAATGACAGCTTTACTTCTTCTTTTCTGATTTGGATTCCTTTTATTTCTTTTTCTTCTCTGATTGCTGTGGCTAAAACTTCCAAAACCTTGTTGAATAATAGTGGTGAGAGTGGGCAACCTTGTCTTGTTCCTGATCTTAGTGGAAATGGTTTCAGTTTTTCACCTCTGAGGACGATGTTGGCTGCGGGTTTGTCATATATGGCCTTTATTATGTTGAGGAAAGTTCCCTCTATGACTACTTTCTGGAGGGTTTTTATCATAAATGGGTGTTGAATTGTGTCAAAAGCTTTTTCTGCATATATTGAGATGATGATATGGTTTTTCTCCTTCAATTTTTTAGTATGATGTGTCACATTGGTTGATTTGCGTATATTGAAGAATCCTTGCATCCCTGGGATAAATCCCACTTGATCATGGTGTATGATCCTTTTAATGTGCTGTTGGGTTCTGTTTCCTAGTATTTTGTTGAGGATTTTTGCACCTATGTTCATCAGAGATATTGACCTGTAGTTTTCTTTTTTTGTGACATCTTTGTCTGGTTTTGGTATCAGGGTGATGGTGGCCTCGTAGAATGAGTTTGGGAGTGTTCCTCCCTCTCCTATATTTTGGAAGAGTTTGAGAAGGATAGGTGTTAGCTCTTCTCTAAATGTTTGATAGAATTCGCCTGTGAAGCCATCTGGTCCTGGGTTTTTGTTTGTTGGAAGATTTTTAATCACAGTTTCAATTTCAGTGCTTGTGATTGGTCTGTTCATATTTTCTATTTCTTCCTGGTTCAGTCTCAGAAGACTTCTGCATTTCTAAGAATTTTTCCATTTCTTCCAGGTTGACATTGACTTTTGACACATCATCTCATCATGGTATCTTTCCCAGACAGGAAAGGAAGGGAACTATTTGTAGTTGAGTACCTACTAGGCCCTTGACATCTATTATCTAAATTGGTCCATAGTGTTGTGTTTACTCCCCACCTCTCACATCCATTCCACATCCAGGTGGATGCAGCCGAGCTGGTCATGATAATTCTACCCCCCTTGACCATGATGGCTCAAGAATGATCATGGGAACAAATTCTGTCCTGACAGGGCTCTGCTGGTGGGCTTCTGGGTAATGTTTTCCCCGAAGAGAGACTCACAGGATGGTGTGGATCCCCTCTCCCCCTGAGCACTGTGGTGCTTGGACGTAAGGGCTGGAACTGTAGCTCCATCTTTCAACTGGCCTGAGGATGAAGCCAACACTAAGATTGGCAGATCAGAGAGATGGGCAGAACTTGGGACCTGGATGGCATTGTGGAATCATCAGCCAACTGGAAGCCCTCCCAAGTCTGGGCCTTGTTTAATGTGAAGTAATAAACATCCTTATCCTTTAAGCCAGTTTGAGTTGGGTTATCTGTTCTGTGCAACAGAATGCAGTGCAACTGATTCATACCAATATTGTCAACAGCCCTTCATCACACAGGTAGGCTGCTGAATTTGGATCAAAACGTAAAATGCTTTTACTATGCTTTACCTGAGGATACATACAGTTACCATGATGTCTGGTAGACAGATGGCTGAGAGGTGTAACAACTTCAGCTGATGCCCAGGAGAGATCCTGTCTGGACTGTAACATGCAAGACATTAGCCTTCTGAGTATGAGAGAACACGGTGAAAGCGGGAATTGTTCTTCCCCAACAGTAAAACAGTTCTAAAGGCACCTGACCCAGCATGATACCTGTGAGTGTTTTGTAGACATCATGCAATGTCAAGGTTCTGTGGTCATATTGCACTGTAATTACTTCTAATTTGCATGGTGTGATCATCAGTCTTTACATTCTTTCAAGGTTGCTACCAAAAGTTCTTTAAATTTAAAATGTGAAGGGACTTCCCTGGTGATGCAGTGGTTAAGAATCCGCCTGCCAATGCAGGGGACACGTGTTTGAGCCCTGGGCTGGGAAGATCCCACATGCCACAGAGCAACTAAGCCCGTGTGCCAAAACTACTGAGCCTGAGCTCTGGAGCCCACGAGCCACAACTACTGAGCTCACGAGCCACAACTACTGAAGCCCGTGCGCCTAGAGCCCATGCTCCGCAACAAGAGAAGCCACCGCAATGAGAAGCCCACGCACCCCAACGAAGAGTAGCCCCCGCTCGCCGCAACTAGAGAAAGCCTGCATGCAGCAACGAAGACCCAATGCGGCCAAAAATAAATAAATAAAATAAATTTTTAAAAAATGTGAAATAAACATGAAAAGGTCAAGACTGAACCACTGCTATATAACAATGCTGTGAGTTAGCAATAAAGGCTCAAAGAGCTCAGTGTCAGACCCTGGGCTTGAGCTCAGACATGTTCGCCTCCAAAATCTTGCCTCTTTCCAGTACAAACTGTAGGCACAACTTTCCAGGTTCAACTACATAAAGTCATAATGGAATGGCCAGAATTTTTTGAAGAAGACTTGTTGCACTGGCCTGCCCAATACTCCTTCCCTATCCTTTTGGGGATAAAAACCTTTTTTATAAGGATCTATTCTATGT
The DNA here is from genome assembly GCF_949987515.2 of Delphinus delphis. Classification (NCBI taxonomy): domain Eukaryota; kingdom Metazoa; phylum Chordata; class Mammalia; order Artiodactyla; family Delphinidae; genus Delphinus; species Delphinus delphis. The sequence goes on from NC_082683.1 coordinate 24,355,028, forward strand.
GGTTTGACCGATTCTAACTCACCTATTCCTGCATGACAGGGGTGGGCACATGACCATGCCTTGCCCAACGGAGTATCCTATTGGCCTAGCCTCAGTGATTGGATCAGGGAAAGAATGGGCTCTTGCCTCTAGGTGAGTCAAATGAGTGTTCCTGAGAGATTTTCTCCCAGAACTTTTTTTTTTTTTTAACATTTGAATTGTGTCATATTTAATTCTGCATGCTCTTGTAAGTCAGCAAAATATTCCATATATCATTTAAGTTGTCACTTACTTTTTTTTTTACATCTTTATTGGAGTATAATTGCTTTACAATGGTGTGTTAGTTTCTGCTTTATAACAAAGTGAATCAGTTATACATATACATGTGTTCCCATATCTCTTCCCTCTTGCGTCTCCCTCCCTCTCACCCTCCCTATCCCACCCTCTCCCAGAAATTTTGGAGAAAATTACCTCTTTTCCTTGAAGTTGCTAAGCTAAATCTTGGACTGCTGGAGGCCGTCATACTTCCCACTTAGACATCCTGTAAGACAAGAGGAATGGAAGGTATCATTTGAGCTCCTGGATCCAGCCATACCTGAAGCCAATAGTGTCATATTTCTAGTGTTCTAATCTCACTTTTCTTCAACTCATTTGATCTGAGTTTCTGCTCCTTTCAAGAGAATCAGTCCTCTCATACATCACAACCTACAATACTGACACATGTGCTCCTTGAGTCTCTCAAATATATGAAGAGATTTTTACGTGTAACTCAGGGTCAATACTAAGAACTTGCTTGAGAACATTTGGATGTCATTCATTTTGAATAAGTAACTTTTGGGGGTGATGTAAATAGGTGGATGGGATTCTGACCCCTTGAAGGTTCCTTTGGAGTATAAGGCCTCACCTTGATCCATGGAACTAAAAAGGCCTTGGATCCTCCTTTATGGTAGAGCAAAAGGAATTGAGTGCCAGCCAGGAAGGTGATATTAGGCAGAAGGGAGGGGGGAAGGGCATAGTTTACAGTCATTGTCCAGTAGGGTTAATTGCACAAGCTTCAGGGTTAGTGACTCTGTCTGAATCCCATCTCTACCTCTTAATCTCTGTATGGCCCTGGGAAGTTCACTTTCCCTCTCTAAACCTCAGTTTTCTCAACTGCAAAATTGGGTTAATTATAGTGGCAATCCCATAGATTTTTTTTTTAAGGATTAATGAAATAATGCACATAAGCTAAGACTCACTTCATTTCCAAGTGATAGAACCCCAAATCAAACTCTCTTTAATCATAAAAAAGAATTCATTGGCTCATATAACTGAAAAGTCCAGGAGGGACAGCGTCAGGCATAGCTGGATCTAGGGGCTCAAATGATGTCATCAAAAGCAACTCTCTAGTCTCTGCTTTCTTTCTTGTATTTTATTTTATTTATTTGGCCATGCCACACAGCATGTGGGATCTTAGTTCCCTCACCAGGTATTGAACCCACACCCCCTGCATTGGAAGGGCAGAGTCTTAACCACTGGACCACCAGGGAAGTCCCTCTGCTTTCTTTTGCTCGGCTCCATTCCGAAATGAGCCATACCAAATCACTCTATTTTTCACCACAGCTACGACCCTAGTCCAAAGCACCATTGTTTCTACCCTGATGACTATAACAGCCTCCCAACTGGTCACCCTTCTTCATACACCCCTACCCCTCACTCCCAGTCTCAACTCCACAGAGTGCTCTATAAAGAGCATGAGTCATTATATGACTCCCCTGCCCAAAACCTTCCAAAGATCGTTGGAGTAAAATCCATATCCCTCTCTAAGGCCCACCCGGCCCTTCAAGACTGGCCTCTGCCTGACCCCCTGACCTCATCTCCTGCTTCCCTTCTCTCTCACTGTACTGTACTGGCCTTCTTCCCATTTTTCCTCATGCTAGGGGTGTTCCCTCTGCCAGGAACTTACCCCTCTACCTTGTTCCCTAACTTAATTCAAAACTCAGCTTCCTTGATCTCATCTCTCCAGTCTTCCTTCCTTAACAATTCCAAGTCCAGTAAGAAAAAGAGAGCTCTCTTGCCCAACAGTTTATACACAAGTCAGGGGCTAGCTTTCGTTGGCCCAAATTGCACTCTGGGTACATCCCTGAACCAGTCACTGTTGCCAAGGGACTGAGATGACCTGATTGGTTAGGCTCAAGTCACATGTCCACCTGGACCTAATGCAAGTGTGGCCTGCCCATGGAGGAAGGCAATTCCCCAGAGAAAATTTGAGGCCATGTTACCAGATGGGTGAAGTAATGCTAGGCAGCCGAAATAACAGATGTCTATTTTCTGTGTTTTCATAAGTGCTTGACAAATAAGTGTTTGGGGAAAAGGAAAGAAAAAACAAAAAGGGAAAAGAAAAAAGCTAGCAGCCATTGCCTGCAAACGTCCCCTGGGATCTTCAACAACGTTCATTCATTTAACAAATTTTTATTGAATCACTCAATTCCAGGCTCTGTCCTAAGGGACTCTGCTACTCTCTTAAATCAAAATGTGATAATATAATAGATTATATGACTTGTCTAGAACAGTGCTGGGCATTCATTCAACAATACTTATTGGGCTTTTATTAGCATTGGGGAGGAGCTCAGATCACAGCGGTGAACACCATAGGTGGTCCCTCTCCTCCTGGGGCTTATATTCTAGTGAAAAAAAGACAGATAGCCAAAAAGAACATTTAATCTTAAAGGAAGCACACGACATTCTTAATTAAGTCTGATACTTTCTAGAGAGAAAAAAGGAGTGGCCTGGGCCTCTTCTTCTTCTTCTTTTTTTTTTTTTAATTAATTTACTTATGTATTTATTTTTTGGTTGCATGGGTCTTCGTTGCTGTGCGCGGGCTTTCTCTAGTTGCACTGACCAGGGACTACTCTCCGTTGTGGTGCGCTGGCCTCTCACTGCAGTGGCTTCTCTTGTTGTGGAGCACAGGCTCTAGGCATGCGGGCTTCAGTAGTTGTGGCACGTGGGCTCAGTAGTTGTGGCTCACGGGCTCTAGAGCGCAGGCTCAGTAGTTGTGGCACACGGGCTTAGTTGCTCCGTGGTATGTGGGATCTTCCTGGACCAGGGCTCGAACCTGTGTCCCCTGCACTGGCAGGCGGATTCCTAACCACTGCACCACCAGGGAAGTCCCTGGGACTCTTCTTTACTGATGAGCCTTTTGAACCTTTGGAATTGTGTACTCGTATTAATCATTTTAAAAATATTGATTCATTATTTTTTAAAGTAATGCCATAAGGAGATACATTGCACCCACTAGAATGGCTAAAGTGAAAAGATTGGCAATGCCAAACGCTCAGGAGCACGTGGAAGAACTGGAACTCTCTCACATCGCTGATGAGAATCTAAAATGGTACAACCACTGTAGAGAACTATTTGGCAGTGTCTTATCAGATTAAACCTACAACAACCCTATAACCCAGAATTCCACTCCTTTACCTAAGAGAAATAAAAACTCAGGTCCACAAAAAAAAATTAAGACGTTCACAGCTTAATACTAGCCCCAAACTGAAAACAACCCAAATGTCCATCAACAGAAAAATGAATAAAGAAATTATGGTATGGCTATATAATGAAATACTACTCATCAATGAAAAGAAGCAAATTACTAATCATACGATATGTATGAAATCTCAAGAAGAATATGCTGAATGAAAGAAAGCAGACTCAGAAAAGTCATACTGTATGCTTTAATTTATATGACGATCTAGAAATGGCAAAACGTATCCAGGGTGATAGAAATGGGAACAGTGGTTGCCTGGGGTGGGAGGTGGGATTCATTGGGAAGGGAACTTTCTGTGGGGCTGGCAATGTTCTCTGTTTTGATAGAAGTTTAAGTTACAGGGATATTTTCCTTTTTTGGTTTTTGGTTTGTTGCTGTTGTTGTTTGGCCACGCAGTATGCAGGAATCCTACTTCCCCCACCAGGGATCTAACCCGTGTCCCCTGCAGTGGAAGCGCAGAGTCGTAACCACTGGACAGCCGAGAAAGTCCAGGGATGTTTTCAATTTCTCAAAACTCGTGGAACTGCATGTTTAAGTTCTGTTTGTGCATTTCATTGAACGTAAATTATACCTCAATTAAAAAAAAAAAGTAGTTGCAAGTATTTGAATCGGGGAAGTTACTGCCTACTAAGAAATGTGTGACAGGATGACTCCAGGAGCCTGTAGGTGCGGGGGAGATCAGGGAAAGCCCTTACTGAGAAAGTGCGATTTCAAAATCCTGAGGAAGGCCAAGAATTGTCCGTGCAAAATGGGATGAAAGGAAGGAGGTGAACTCAACACATAAGTGTTAGCTTTTTATCAGTGGCGACCTTCCAAAGCCAGGTATCTAGCGTTCACTTTGGGCCTGCAGCTTTCATAGCTGTGTTTTCGCAGTTAATCTCCCAGGTGACGCTTCGATAGCAGCATTTTGGTTCCCATTTTACAAGTGAGCAAACTGAGGTTCAGGAAGGTCAAAAGACTTACTCAACGACTAGGACGTGGCAGGAGCCAAGTTTTAGGGCTGCATATTTGGTGTCACTGTCCCGAAACGTAACCTGAAACAGTAACCACAGACTCCAGGTTGGGAAGGCTGGAGCAAAGGAATGTTCTCTGAACAAAAGAAGGGCGGAGCCGGCGCGGTCGCACCTCCCACCTCCCCAGGCGCCAACCTCCAGTTCTCTTGGGAGAGTGGGGTAGGGGTGGGGCGCCAAGGTCTGGTTTCATTCCGCTGAGTCAGCAGCTCCCAACACCCGGGACCCTTGGCTCTGGAACAAAGGAGTCCATGGGGCTGAGGGGCGGGGCCCGAGCCGGGGAAGGAAGGGGTGGAGGCCGGGGCGGAGCTCAACTCTGGGGAGAGGGGGCGGGGAGCGGCGGGGTAAAGTGCGGAGTGGGCGGGGCCCGACCTGGGGGAGATGGGCGGGGCTCGGAGGGGCCCGGAGCCTGGGAGACGCGCTCCACGGGGGTGGGGTTGGAGGCGGGGCCCGAGCTTCGGGAGCTGAGGACCGGGAAGGACAGTAGTGGGGGAAGGCGTGCGGTTGGAGGGGCGCAGTGGGCGGGGCCCGAGGGCCGGACGCCGAGTCTGAGCGCCTGTGGGGAGGCCCCCCAGACGTTTCCAGGAAGCAGCTCGCTCCGCAGCTCCACCTGCTGGTCCCGCCAGATCCGCGCGTCCTGAGGACCAGCAGGTCCGATACTCTGCTAAGTCCTGGAGCAAGTCCTCCCCCTGCGCGGGTCCTGCTCCTCTTCTCGTGGTCACAGGTACAGTGACCACGACCTGTCTTGTTTCGCAGGGTCGTTGGAGAGTGTATTGGGAGAATGGAAGTGAAGAAGACGCCTTGTTGTCAGCCCCGTAACCAACATGCATTTTATATACTTGCTAGGAAGAATTGTATTAATAGCTGTACTAATACTTCACACAATTTCCATTTTTCCCACACGACAATCCGTAGAATAGGTAATATTATCATCCTGTTTTACACTGAGAAAACTGAGGCTCAGAAGCGTTTATGTGGCATGCCCACGTTAACACAGCCAGTAGGTGGCAGAAGCACTTAAACCTGGGGTCTGACTTAGCATTTTTGGAGTCTTTCTTACCCTAAAGCCCATGCTCTTAACCACCATGTAATTACTGCCTAATTATTTATTCACTGATTCATTCATTTAAAAAATATTTATTCATCACCTACTCTGTGTTTGGTCATATAATGGGTGGAAGGTATGTAGTGAAGAGTTTCTACACAAATAAGGCTTACAGTCTAATTGGAAGACAGTGAAAAATTAATGACAAGAATAATTACTCAATTAAAATCGTGACATGTACTTTGGTGGAAAAGTATAGGGAACTATAAAAATGGTGTTTTCTGGGCGATGCGTGCCTATTATGTGCCAGGTTCATGCTAAACCTTTTATGAGTTCACTTGGGTCTCCTGCCCACTTAAGATCTAGATTAGACTTGTTTGAACATTGTGGTAACCAGGATTCTAGCAGTTGCAAGTGGCAGAAACCTACCACAAACTAAAGCCAAAAAGGGTTGGTGGTGGGCGGGGAATTACTGACAAGCTCTACAAGTATACTAGTTTGAGGTGTGGCTCCATCTCTCTCATCATCCCTCAATTCTCTTTTCCATGCAGCCAAGCAAGATGATTACAAACGGCCCTAGGCTTTCATTGAGTTTACAGCTCTCAGTCCCAGAAGAGAGAGCCTACTTCCGCCCAGCTTCAGCATAAGAAAAGAAGTCTTGGGACTGTTTCCCCTAAACTTCCTGAAGTTGTCCTAAAACCTTGCAAAAGCTGAATCCCAAAGCCAGGTCTGTCTGAGCTCCTCACTGTCTCCTATCTAAGGTTACAGCATTAACTGTTTTTCTTTTATAACAAGTATTGAACTTAATGCCTGTACCATTTGGCTTTAAATTAAGCATTGTTTTGTCACATTCTGGATTACGACCACATTAACAGGTTTTGATTCAGCTCCTCCCCCTTGTGTGTTGGGGGATAGGCACATGGATGTACAATTTATTCATTCAGCAAATATTTGCTGAGCTTTTGTTATGTGCTAGGTAAAAATCATCTGGTGAGGAGAACAGACCCCAATCTTGCCCTCATGGGAATTTATTGTCTGGTGGCGAGACTGATAACAGACACTAAACACAAATGAGTATATAACTATTCTTGTGAGTAGTGCTAGGAAGAAAGGTAGGATGCTCTAAAGGCTTCTAAGCGGGGACACTGGCCTGGTCTGAAAGGTCAGGGAAGATACCCACCCCCCCACCAGAGGAATGTTTGATGTGACATCTGAAGGATTGATAGGTTAATTAGGCAAAATAGGAGAAAGAGCATTTTAGACAGAGGAACCTGCATGTGCAAAGGTCCTGGAGTAGAAGGGAGCATGGTAATGTCAAGAACTTGAAGGAAGATCAGCGTGGTGCATGCAAACAAGAATGAGGACTGGCATGAGATGAGGAGGAAGGGGTGATCAGAAGCTGGTGGATTTTCTCAAAGCTTACAGTCTGAGGAGACAGGAGCTGTGCACAGAGGCTAGTAAGGATAGTGGCTACCATTTTTGTGTGTGTGTGTAAATCAAATGAGGTGATGTGTGAAAAGGCATAACAGTGCCTGGCATTCAGACAATAAATGGTAGCTTCTAATATTGTTCCACTGAACTGTGAATTCCTAGGGGTCAGGGATTGTATCCAGTCCATTTCTTCTCTGTGTCTACAGGCCCTCTATGGAAGGAGAAGACTCAGCAAATATTTGTGAACCAAGCTGGAAAGGGTGGCGTTTAATCTATGTCTCAGAAAACCAGGAAAAGAAAGAGCACTTCTGGCCAGGGGAGGGTATAGGCCATGGCCTGGAGGCAGGAATAGACTTTATTTGTTTGGGGAAGGGGGAAGAGACTTTGAGGTTGGTGGAAAGTGGAGGGGGTTTGTACCATAATGGTCATTGGTGGATTGCCTCCCAAGCAACCATTCCCTCTGATTATTTTTTTAATATAAATTTATTTATTTTATTGTTTTTGGCTGCGTTGGGTCTTCGTTGCTGCACACGGGCTTTCTCTAGTTGCGGCGAGTGGGGGCTACTTTTCGTTGCGGTGCGCGGGCTTCTCATTGCGGAGGCTTCTCTTTGTTGCGAAGCACGGGCTCTAGGCACGCAGGCTTTAGTAGCTGTGGCTTGCGGGCTCTAGAGTGCAGGCTCAGTAGTTGTGGTGCTTAGTTGCTAAGTGCAGGCTTAGTTGCTCTGTAGCCTGTGGGATCTTTTTTTTTTTTTTTTAGCCTGTGGGATCTTCCCGAACCAGGGCTTGAACCCGTGTCCCCTGCATTGGCAGGCAGATTCTTAAGAGGGAAGTCCCCCTCTGATTTTTATTTGGAGATCTACCAGTTCCCCTGCATTTAGACAGGTAAGGATGGAGCTATAGCCTCAGCATCAGAGCACATGAGGTGGCTTGGCCAATCTTTTTATTTTTTTGCGGTACGCGGGCCTCTCACTGTTGTGGCCTCTCCCGTGGCAGAGCACAGGCTCTGGATGCGCAGGCTCAGCGGCCATGGCTCACGGGCCCAGCCGCTCCGCGGCATGTGGGATCTTCCCGGACCGGGGCACGAACCCGTGTCCCCTGCATCGGCAGGCGGACTCTCAACCACTGCGCCACCAGGGAAGCCCTTGGCCAATCTTTATATCCATTTTCTTGGCTGTGGTGATTGGCTCATGTGTGGGCACATGACCTACACAGGTCCAATCAGAATGGGTTTGAGGCAATGGCCTGGTGAGGATGGGGGCTGGAGCATGTCCCTACCATGAGGGCCTGTCTGAGATTTGGGCCAATCCAGAAGCCTTGTCACCGAGAGATGAAGAGGGAAAAACCAGTCTTTGGGGACATCATTCGAGAGCCTGCAGCCAGGCCTATACCTGGGCTGTTCAGCTGTGGGACCAATAACTTTGTGCTTCCCCTGGTGGGCATTAGGCTTTCTGTCACTTGGCTCCTGAGGTTAAAAAGTTGGTGAAACCAGTCTGGGAAGAGCCTAGATGTGGGTCCAACCTGACTTCAATGAGGAGACAAGTCAGCCCCATGCTATGTCTTTTTTGACCCACAGCACAGGAACATGGTGGAGACAAGGGTTCCCAGTGCAGAGTGAGCAGCAGGAGAGGAGCAGGCAGTGGAGGTGTGTGAGCTGAGACAACTGCAGAGACCTTGAGGATGACAATTTTGCAGAGAATGGCCTGGGTCCTTGAGTAACTGCAAGGAACAGAGCTGGCCACCCACCTGGATGATTAACAAACTAATTCATTCTGGCTTGACACAAGCTAATTCATTCTCCCTGTTGCCCAGCAAGCTCCTTCTCATCCTTTGAGGCACAGCTCAAATGTCCCCTCCTCCAGGAAGTCTTCTCTGAACTCACCCAGAGGAATAATCAGTTCTCCCTGCTCTGTGTTTCAAGGTTGTGCTCCTAAGTCCCTCCTTCAGGCCTCCGTCACCGGCCACATCTGATGCCGATGTGCTCCAGTTTTGTAGAGGGTGCTTCCCCTGTTGGATTGTGACACACTCCCCCACCAAGGGCAGGAATCGTGAACCCAGGTTGTGATGGATCATTTGATTCCTCCATTCATATACTCTGCAGAGGTCCCTACACTTGCAAGATGTCTGCAAAATCCTGGAAATGCAGTGTGGGGATGGAGCTAGGAATTTGAGCCCCTGTTCGTGCTTAATTAGTTCAGCTCATGGAAGTATCTCTGTCCTGTTCTCCTGTCTCTGGTACTAATTTTTTAAACCAGATCTAGAACTCAGCCTCTTTCTCTGATTCCCACAAATCCCCCTCACACAGGCCTTTGTGTGGGTAGCAGACTACTGAAGTAGTTGTGGCACGCGGGCTCTAGAGCGCAGGCTCAGTAGTTGTGGCGCACGGGCTTAGTTGCTCCACGGCATGTGGGATCTTCCCAGACCAGGGCTCGAATCCATGTCCCCTGCATTGGCAGGTGGATTCTTAACCACTGTGCCACCAGGGAAGTCCTGCAATTTGTAATTATTATTATTTTTTTTTTATTTTTTTTTATTTTTTTTTTTTGCGGTACGCGGGCCTCTCACTGTTGTGGCCTCTCCCATTGCGGAGCACAGGCTCCGGACGCGCAGGCTCAGCGGCCATGGCTCACGGGCCCAGCCGCTCCGCGGCATGTAGGATCTTCCTGGACCAGGGCACGAACCCGTGTCCCCTGCATCGGCAGGCGGACTCTCAACCACTGCGCCACCAGGGAAGCCCTGTAATTATTATTTTTTAAAAAATATTTTATTTATTTATTTAGGCTGCGTCAGGACTTTTTTTAAATTTATTTATTTATTTTTGGCTGCCTTGGGTCTTCGTTACTGCACGCGGGCTTTCTCTAGTTGCGGCAAGCGGGGGCTACTCTTCGTTGCAGTGCTTGGACTTCTCCTAGCGGTGGCTTCTCTTGTTGTGGAGCACGGGCTCTAGGCACACGGACTTCAGTAGTTGTGGCACACAGGCTCAGTAGTTGTGGCTCACAGGCTCTAGAGTGCAGGCTTAGTAGCTGTGACGCATGGGCTTAGTTGCTCCACAGCATGTGGGATCTTCCCGGGCCAGGGCTCGAACCTGTGTCCCCTGCACTGGCAGGCAGATTCTTAACCACTGTGCCACCGGGGAAGCCCTGCATCGGGTCTGAGTTGCGGCACACGGGATCTTTCATTGTGGCACGGGCTCTTTGTTGTGGCATGGGGGCTTCTCTCTAGTTGTGGCATGCGTATTTTCTCTCTCTAGTTGAGGCACTGCGGCATGTGGGATCTTAGTTACCTGACCAGGGATTGGACCAGCGTCCCCTGCGTTGTAAGGTGGATGCTTTACCGCTAGACCACCAGGGAAGCCCTGTAATTACTAAGCTTATCTGTCTTTTTACTTTTTGTTTGTTTGTTTGCGTCCTCCACGAGACTGTAAGTAGGGACCTATCTTGCTCATCATCATGTCCACAGCGCTCAGCACTGGTGGACAGGAGATAGACATCAGCTGAATGAATGAATAAGAATATTAGACATCTGTCTGAAAAGTTCTTCCATCGGAAGATTTTCATCCAGCTCACCCCCTGCAGGTTTCCCAGACCTTTCCCCCTTTCTCTCCTTCTTCCCAGTTTGTTCCACAGGGCCTCCAACTTTCTTCTCTCCCTGTACGTGGAAGATGTTCCATTCTCTCTAGCTCCTACTCCCCTGCAAATCCACCCCCTTAGGAATTCAGAAGAAACAAGACGCCTTCTGTACGAGAGAATCTTCACTCCTTAGGACACAGCCGTAGCTTTAAACGTCCCTTCTCCTCCGCCATTACCATTTCATCTTTAGTACCCTGTACATTGGCACAGTTGGAGCTGAGACTACCTATGTTGTATTAAATTCAGGGGAATGGAGAGACTTTAGATGGTGTGACAGATTGAAGGTGGCCACAGATTCTTTGCCAACCCTCTCATTAAGAGGTAGGGTCAGGAATTGCCTGGCAGTCCAGTGGTTAGGACGCCGCACTCTTACTGCCGAGAGCCTAGGTTCAATCCCTGGTCGGAGAACTGAGATCCCACCAGCCGCGTGGTGCGGCCAAAAAAACAAAAGAGGTAGGGTCGGTGGTTCCCTCTCTTGAATCTGGGCTGGCCGGTGGCTGCTTTGACCAATGGACTGTGGTGGGGGTGATACTGTCCCAGTTCCAAACCTAGCTTTTCTGAGTACTCGCAGTTACCACCTTGGTTTCTGGGAGCTCTGAATCACCATGTGAAACTCCAACCATTCTGCTGGGGAGGCCACGTGGGAAGACCCTGAGACGACACGGAGAGGGGCCCAGTTGAGCTCAGTCTTACTGCTGTTGCCACCAAGACGCCAGGCATGTGAGGGTAGCCTCGTGGGTGCCTTGGATCCTAAGACCAGACTAACCTAACCACTCACTAAATATTGCCCAGTGGCCTGGGTTGATGCCATGGTGCAGAATAGCCCAGCCAAAACCTTCCCAAGTCCTGACCCCCCAGATTGTGAGATATATTAAAATGTTTCAAGCCACTACATTTTGCGTTTATTTGTTAGGCAGCAATAGATCATTGGAACAGAGGGAGCAAGCCCTTTGGGGAGCCAGACCAAGGATGCTGGCTGGGCCAACACCAGGAGTCAGGAGGGCAGGCGAGTGACACTCTGGTGGGAAAAGGGAAGCAAAGAGAGCTTCATTTGCACCCTGATAGGGCTGTGGCTGGAGGCACAGGCAGTCATGGGCCACCGCGTCTCTCCCTGGCGCCTAAGCTGAAAGACTCCTTGGCGGTCCGTGGCATTGGCTTCGCCATGGAGGTGCTGATGTACCTTGTACTGATGACATGGGACAGAAAAGGCACATGTATATTGAGTTCCTACCGTGTGCCAGGCACAGTGACGCATGGCTCCTTACAAACCCAGTACACTCCAGAGACAGACAGAGAAAGAGGGAGAGAGGTGTGCGAACAACAGGTCTGTGTAAGGAAAACAGAGGCTTGCAGAGGGAAAGTGATTTGCCCTGGGGCGGAGCTGGGATTGGAGCCTGTGCTGCCTGTTCCAAAGCTCCAGCTCCGGAACTGTGGCCTGGCCACATCAGAGGGGTCAGAGGGCCTCGAAGACTTCCTGGTGGTGGTGGCGGTGACCACAGGTCCCAGTGGGGCGACCCGTGCATTCCCCCAGGGAATTAGGTCAGTTGTCCTTACCAAGCCCTCGGAGAGCAGGAAATGCCGCAGGACCCAGGCACAGAGGCAGAATCTCCACCAGAGGAGAACAGTGGGTTTAGAGTCGGAGACCAGGAGTCCGGTCACGGCTGCGTGGCCGGCGAGGGAAAGGGCCCTTTGCCTCACCAAGCCTCAGTTTCCTCATTTGTAAAAGGGAATAACCATACTAGCCGCCCTGCTGTTCTTTCACACATTCGTTTAGTCATTCATTCATTCTCTTACTCACTCAGCAAACACCTACTGGGCACTGACACGACCAGGCTGGACACCTAAGGTGCGGCCCCAGCAGCAGCGTGCCCGCGACCCCCAGACCCCCGGCCAGTCCTTGCAGGCATGGAGTGGGGAGGCAGGATGTTCCCCAGACCTGGAACAGTTCCTTTCCCTTCCAGGGGCTCTGTTTTCACTACTGGGCAACGGGAGTACTTATCACAGTGGAGGCTCAGGACACTTCCTGGGGCCTCTGGACAAAGGCTGCAGGGAGGTGAACAGATCATGGGGTGGAGAGAAGGCACAAGGAGATGGTGGCTGGTTCTCAGGGCCAAGGCCTGTGACAGTGAGATGGGTCCTTTGCCCATTGCCATCCCAGGAGGGCAGACTGGGGCTGCAGAGGCAGATGGAGGAGGCCTCTGTGAGCCCCATGGGGGGTCAGAGCTAAGACCCAGGTGCCACCAGACTGCTCCAGAGTGTGGGGTCTGGCAAGGAGGCCTCAGGCCACTCCCAAATATAATGAGTTCTTTCCCTGTGTACAGCTTTTGCAATTTCCAAAGCCCTTACCCTATAGGGCCTGAAGATATAAATTATTAGGGTCATTTTACAGATGGGAATCTTGAGGCTCAGAACAGCAGCTGACTTGTCTAAAGTGACCCATTAAAATGAGAAAAGAACTCACCTTCCTGGTCGCTCCCAGTGCTGTATGTCACCGTGACTCCTCCCATCTCCCCATTGACCTTCTCCCAATGGGGTCCCATTGACCCCAGCTCCCCATCTACCTTCTCCTTGGGGCCCTGAAACCTCCCTGTCCCCATCCATGGTAATTCATGAGATGTTATCTTTCAGGAAGAGGGGCGATGCCAGGGAGGGGCAGGGATCCAGAGGGCGCAGGCTGGAGTGGAATCCTACTGCATCCCACTCACTCCAGGCAGGCAGAGAGGACACCTGCTGTGCCTGGAGGCCAAGGGAAGGGCACTCACACTTCATATGTTACATTCAGCACCACCTGTGATCCTCAGAGAACTCTGCCCAGTGAGGGATTTTACAAGTGACACAATGAGCTCCTGAGAAATGATAAGACTTGGCCAAGATTACCCAGTTAGTAAGTACCAGAGCCAGGACACAAACCCTGGTCAAACTCCAGGGCCCATGATCTTTCTGAAGCTGAGAACAAGAAAGGAGAGGGAGAAGGAGGGCACTGGCTAGGCCGCAGGATGGCCAGGCATTCAGGAGGACATGGACCCAAGGGTGGGTTAGGTGGTCCCCTCCCAGTCCAGATGTCTGGAGGCAGCACAGATGCAGCGCCAGCCAGCAGATGTCGCTGTGACGCCGGGCTCCCCAGTTTTCTTATGGAAGGTGGCAGAGGGAGATAATGCGAGAGCAAGATTAAGATTGTGAAAACAAGCGAGAGAAAGCAAGGGTAAAGCAGGGGCTGTACCTCTGCTGGAGATGGTGGGGAGGATGAACCATATCATTTATGAAGAGTGCCCAGCCAGGCGCTCTACAAACAGGCGTCTTCCCCCTTCACCACCTGTGAAATCTTAATTTCTCTATGCCTCAGTTTCCTCATCCATAAAATGGGAATTACAGCAGCTGCTTCACAGGGTCTCTGTGAGGATTAAGGGAGTTAATGTAAGTCTGGAACGTTGAGAGGACTCGGTGAGTATTTAATATTGATTATTTTCCTCCTGTCAGTAGCATCCTACCCTGTTGGGTCCCAGGCCTTTAGCTCCCACCACCCTCCCAAACCCCACCAGTCACACTGAGGACCCTCCCTAGACACAAGAGCAGGAGGCCAAGAATGTGGACAGAAATGCATATAGGGTGTGTTCACCTGGGGAGTGAGAGAGTTTGGAAGTCAGTGTCCTTGGCAGGTGACATGACACGATACTATATATAGAAAACCCTAAAGACTCGACACAGAAACTACTAGAGCTGATAAATGAGTTCAGCAAGGCAGCAGGATACAAGATTAACATACAAAAAATTGTTGCATTTCTTTACAATAAAAATGAAATATCAAAAAGGGAAAGTAAAAAAAAAAAAATCCCATAAAAAAAAAACCAACTTCAGAATAAACCTGACCAAGGAGGTGAAAGACTTATATGCTGAGAACTATAGGACATTGATAAAGGAAACTGACAATGATTCAAAGAAATGGAAAGATAGCCCATGTTCTTAAACTGGTAGAATTAATGTTGTTAAAATGGCCATAGTACCCAAAGCAATCTACCAATTTAATGCAATTCTTATCAGTGTCCTTATCTATGAAATGGACACGATATCACTGAATGAGGCAGCGGCGCAAGTGAAACCCCAAGCCACGTGCCTGGCACAGTAGCTGCAGGACTTGGTGTTGGTGCTGGGGGCTTGGGAGTCCCTGCTCTCATATAATCATCAACCGATTTTTTTTTTTTTTTTTTTTTTTGCAGTACGCTGGCCTCTCACTGTTGTGGCTTCTCCCGTTGCAGAGCACAGGCTCCGGATGCGCAGGCTCAGCGGCCATGGCTCACGGGCCCAGCCGCTCCGCGGCATGTGGGATCCTCCCGGACCGGGGCACGAACCCGTGTCCCCTGCATCGGCAGGCAGACTCTCAACCACTGCGCCACCAGGGAAGCTCACCGATTTGTGATTCTTAATCTGCTATTCGGAAGCCTCTGGTGACAGAATGGGGTCCTTGTGCTCTCGTGGTATTTCTGAATCCAGAGAACCATCCCATATTGATGTGGGAAGAGGTTGTCAAGCCAAGAGGGGAATCTGTTCTGGGCTGGGATCACCAACTCTCCAGGAAGTCATGTGGTGAGTCCTGCCCCACAGAGCTGGGACAGCTGCCTTGGGCAATTGGGAAATAAATTAATCATTAATCAATGCTCTCTTTTTAAAAATGGGACCAGGGTGAGGGTGGTAATTTAAGAAGTTGGGAGTCATTGATCTAGCTTCGTTCCTCTCTTCACCCCAGTGCCACTGTGTGGGCAGAGACACCGAGGCACTAGTTTGGGGCCTAAGGATCACAGTCTCAAAAGCTGCCCGTGGTTTGACGAGACTGGGGTCAGGGGTTGTCATTTTTGTCTTACAATGGAAAGGAACTCACATTTACTGGGGGCCTTCTATGTGTCAAGTGCTTTACAGGTATTCTCATTAGTTACCACAATAACCCTTGCAAATATTGTGCCGTTTTACAGATGAGAAAAAGGAGGCTCAAGTTAAGTGTTTTACCCGAAGTCCCACTCACCCCTCCTTGATGACTTAGCTCACTTTATTTCCTCTGTCTAGAGAGGTAATTCTCCACCAGGGGCACTATTGCCCCTCAGGGATATTTGGCAGTGTCCGGGGACACTTTTGGTTGTCACTGCTGAGGGTGGGGTTACATCTTGTGGGCAGAGCATGGGGTGCTGCTAACCGTCCTCCAGTGTACGGGACAGCTTCTGGCAGCAAGGAATTATATGGCCCCAGATTGGAATAACGCTGAGTTGGAGAAACTCTGATCTAGAGAAATCCATGCTCTTCCCTCTGGGTCACTCCAGGAGGCCCTCCCTGAGTCCCCTGGGAGAGGTTGCGCCTCCTTGTAGCCCCTGCAGCCATCACCTCCCCGAATAGGTGCTGATCGTGCTGCCTCGAACCAGAGCTCTTTGGGTAAATGGAATTGGATTGATAATCAGTAAATGCTTCCTGCCTTGACACACAAGGTAGTGCCTGTCTTTCTTTTCTTTTTTAAAAAAAGTTTATTTATTACTTTTGGCTGCGTTGGGTCTTTGTTGCTGCGCGCGGGCTTTTCTCTAGTTGTGGCGAATGGGGGCTCCTCTTCGTTGCAGTGTGCGGGCTTCTCATTGCGGTGGCTTCTCTTGTTGTGGAGCACGGGCTCTAGGTGCACGGGCATCAGTAGTTATGGCACGCGGGCTCAGTAGTTGTGGCTCGCGGGCTCGGTAGTTGTGGCTCACCTGGGCTTAGTTGCTCCGCGGCATGTGGGATCTTCCTGGACCAGGGCTCGAACCCATGTCGCCTGCATTGGCAGGCGGATTCTTAACCACTGCACCACCAGGGAAGCCGATGCCTGTCTTTCTATTAAGGCTTTGCTTCAATTAGGCTGGTAATTCCTAGCATTTCAGGACTGGAATGAAAGACCTCCACGGCCTCTTTGTCCTGGCCGGAGAGATGGTGAGCTTCCCGTCACTCCAAGTGTGCAAGTTGAGGCTACGAGACCACTTAACAATGCAGATGTAGTGCAATGCAGAGGTTAAAAACACAGGCTTGTATGTCAGAAAGATCCTGATTCAAGTTCCAGCTCTGCCACTTACTCACTGTGCAGCCCTGGCCATGGTACTTAACCTCTCTGAGTCTCGGTTTCCTCAATTATGAACTGGAGATAATCATAATAGGCACCTTATAGGGTTGTTGTGAGGTTCAAATCAGACAGTCTGTCCACAGTGCTTAGCACAGTGCCTGGCAGGTGGCAGTCATCTGAGAATGTTGGCTATTACTATTATGAGGAGAGGCAAGGAGCACTGGGGTTTCCGCTAAATAATACCAGGGTTCCTTCTAACTCTGAAACTCCCCAAACATGCTAGGTTCTCTCACACCTCTACGTCTTTGAACAAGCTGTTCTTTTGGCCTGAAATGCCATTTCTCTCTACACAAGTCTTCCAAACACACTCCTCCTCATTCTTCAAGTCTCAGTTCAAAGTGCCACCTCTTCTATGAAGCCTCCCTCGATTGCCCTCTTCTTCTGCGCTTCCACCATGAATCTCCACTGCATCCCCAGATCATACTGCCACTTACAGCATCTATTTTGCTTTTTGTTTTTTGTATTAAATTTCCCCCCCTCCAGTCTGAGGGCTCCCTCTGGGGACAGGGACTAGGTCAGCTCTATCTTTGCATCTTTGCACCAGAACAGACATGTGGAGGCAGCTTATGAACCCATGGGTTCATAAACCCATGGAATGAACCCATATGTCTGATTATAGGAGGTCCTCCAGCAGGTGTCTTCCATAAATATTTATCAAGTGTCTACCATGTCCCAGGCACCATGCACTCTCCACCAATGAACAGATCAAATCCCCTTTTCCCTAGTGCTCGAAGTTTTGAGTTTTTGAATCCAGAAGGTCACAGGGAAGAGTGGAGGAAAGGAGACCGACAGTCCATTTCTTCTATGCACCTGTTTGGTTTCTTAAAAATATTGGGTTGGCCAACAATTTGTTTGGGTTTTCCCATAAGATGTTACAGAAAAACCCAAACGAACTTTTTGGCCAACCCAATAATGTAAACGTATTTTAACAACAATCAGAGTCGCTGTAGGGCTTTTAAAGTATGTCTACAAATTCTTTGACAATCTTTCCCTCACAAGGTGAAGACTAATTGCTTACTCATTCATGTGGACTGGACTTAGTGAGTCAGTTCCAACCAACAGAATGTGGTGGCAGTGGTGGTGTGTGACTTCTGAGACTAGGTCTTCCTAGCCTCCTTGCTCTCTCTTTCTCTCAGATCACTTGCTCTGGATCCACTTTTTCTGTGGCTCACTTCCTCCATGTGAAAGGGAACTGACGCCTTCTATCAACAGCCACGTGATTATGCAATCTTGGAGGTGGACCCTCCAGCCCAGCCAAGCCTTCACACATCTGCAGCCCTGACCTAACTCTAAACTGCAAGTTCATGAGAGACCCTGGTCAGCACCACCCAGCTAAGCTGCTCCCGAATTTCTGACCCATAAACTTTAAGACAGTGTTTGTTGACTTAAGCTGCTAAATTCTGGGGTAATTTGCTATACAGCAGTAGAAAGCTAAGAGTATCCTAGAGCAGTGGTTCTCAGCCCTGCCTGGGCACTGGAATTCCCCATGAGGCAGTATGTGTTCAGTGGTTAGATAATGAGTCAGGGGTCAGAGTGGCTGGATTTAAATGCTGATTCTGCCACTTACTAGCTGGGTAACTTTGAATAGGTGACTTAATCTCTCCCAGCTTTAGTGACTCTATCTATAAGATGGTGGTAATGGAACTTCTTAGGATTGTTAGGAAGACTAAACAAGAAAACATATGTCAATTCTGCCTAGAAGCTAAATTGTAAGAGAGAAAGCTAAAGCGTTGTCTGCGTTGTTCATTGCTGTAGCCTCGGTGTCTGGAACAGTGCCTGGAATATAAGAGGTGCTCAGTAAATATTTCTTGATAGAGAGTGAAATCAGTAAACTGAGTGAACTCAAAATGCTAGTTTGTATCAGCTCCCCGGTTTGCCTGCCTCAGCCTTCTCTGCTGGTTCCTCCTAATGTTCTCCAGCTCCAAATGTACAAGTGCCCCAGGACTGTCTTCAACCCTCTTCCCTGTCTACATTCACTCTCTTGGTGATTTTATCTATTGTCGACTTGAAACACCATCTCAACATCAATGATTCCAAACTTCCTATCTTCAGCCCAGAACTCTCCTCTTTTATACCCAACTGCCTCCCTGACATCTCCACTTGAATGCCTAACAGGCATCTCAAACTTTAGGTGTCCAAAACCAGAACACGGGAGTCTGTCCCCAAACTTTCTCCTCCTGATGTCATCCCATCGCAAGGGCAACTCCATCCTTCTGCTCACTCAGGCTGAAAACCTTGGGGTCCTGTGTGACTCTGCTCTTTCATTCACATCCCACAGCCACCCCCCCAGCAAATCTTCTTGGTCCTACACTCAAAATATATTGGAATCCAGCCGTGTCTCATCTCCTCCACTGCTGCCATTCTGACCAAGCACCACCATCCCACACCTGGATTATCTTGGTAGTATTCTGACCTGGTCTCTGTGTTTCAGCCCTTGACCCCTTACAGTGTGTTCTCCACACAGTATCCAAAGGGATTCTTCCCAGCTCTGTGTTTTCCCATCTCAGATTAAAAACTGAAGCCCTTATGGTGTTCTTCAAGCCAATACAGCACCTGACACTCCCCCCACCCCTTTATCTCTCAGACTTCATCTACCACTCTCTCGTTTCCTTGCTTTGAACCACCCTGGCCTCCTTGCTTCCCTCCAGTATTCAGGCTCTGACTCAGAACCTTTGCACTTGCTGTTCCCTTTGTCTTCTTCTTCAGGTATTTTATCAAAACTTTTTCTCAGTGAGACCTTCCTGACTAACTTGATGTCCAATTTAAAACCAGAATCAATCCCTATCCTGTGTTCCCTTCCCTGCCCTGTTTTGCTCCATGACACTTATCTGACACACCATATACTTTACTGGTTTACCTATGTATGTCTGCTTCCATAGATATCCCCTACGAGAGCAGGGATTACGTTCTGTTTTGCTCACTGCTGTATCCTCAGTGCCTGGCACATAGTAAGTTCTTAATAAATATTTGAAGGATGAATTCAGATGCTTTGGGTCCAATGAATTAGAATCTGGTACATGAGTGGAGCCCAGAAATCTGTATTTTAAAAAGACATCCCAAGTACAGTTAGGATGGAGAAGCCCTGTTCCAGGTCAGCAGTAAAGAAGCCCAGGAATATTCTGCAAAGTCCAGCCCTCTCATTTCACTGAAGTAACCAAGACCGGAGGCGGGAGGAGTGGCCCCAGGTCCCAGGATGAGAAAGGGGCAGAGGAAGAACTCAGACTTCAGTTTTGGAGTCTTTCAGTATTGGATGCCCAGCACAGGGCTCTCTCTGCAGCCCCAGTCGGCCTGGGCCTGATCAGTCTGGTTGAATCGCTGAATCCCTGGAAGCAAGGCTCAGGGTGGGGTGTGGTCCCCGGCACAGGTGGTGGCAGGCAGACTCAGAACTGCCTTTGCTCAAACTAACCAAGTGGTAAAGTTGTCAGTTTAAGTTCAAGAGTTGATCCTAGACTTTGAAATTATTAACCCATTTTTTAAAAATTTAAGACTATAACAATTATTAACAAATGCAATTAAACTTGGGGGAGAGAGTCTTAGAGTCGAGTTCTGATGTGAGGGAGCTGGCAGGCATAATTTGGTAGGCCTTCCATGACATTGGAGGAGGGCAAGCTTCAAAAATGTTTGAATGCCTCTTTACCTGGGTCTAGGATTTCCCAAACCTGGATCACCTGGGGCACTAGTGAAAAACACAAGTTCCTTCCACTGCCCAGATGTTGGGTTCAGTGTGGCTCAGATCAGCCTCAGGAATTGGGATTCTTTTTTTTGGCGAAGGAATTTGGATTTTTAAGAGATGCTTATGCTCTGCAAGTTTGAGAAACCCTGTCCAGGGCCATGCCTGTGGAGTACTGAATCTTATAAGGCAATAAGGTCTTGGTGTCAGGCCCTCCCTCATGCCTAGTCTGTTTAGAAACAGCAAGACCCAATTCCAACGCATTCAAGCAAACACTAGTCTGTCTACAAATCCCAGGAGACTCTTATGCTTGTCAAATGCACCTTGGGGAATTTGTATTCTAGTGCTTCAAAGAATGGCTTGGGGGGACTTCCTTGGTGGTCCAGTGGTTAAGACTTCGCCTTCCGGGCTTCCCTGGTGGCGCAGTGGTTGAGAATCTGCCTGCTAATGCAGGGGACATGGGTTCAAGCCCTGGTCTGGGAAGATCCCACATGCCGCAGAGCAGCTGGGCCCGTGAGCCACAACTGCTGAGCATGCGCGTCTGGAGCCTGTGCTCCGCAACAAGAGAGGCCGTGATAGTGGGAGGCCCGCGCACCGCAATGAAGAGTGGCCCCCGCTTGCCACAACTAGAGAAAGCCCTCACACAGAAACGAAGACCCAACACAGCAAAAATAAATAAATTAATTAATAAACTCCTACCCCCAACACCTTCTTAAAAAAAAAAAGAAAACATTAAAAAAAAAAAAAAAGACTTCACCTTCCAATGCAGGGGGTGCGGATTCGACCCCTAGTCAGGAGCTAAGATCCCACGTGCCTTGGGGCCAAAAAAACAAAAACATATAACAGACCAATATTGTAACAAATTCAATAAAGACTTTAAAAATGGTCCACATCAAAAAAAAAAAAAAAAAAAAAAAAAAAAAAGAATGACTTGGGCACCGTTATGACCCAGCAGTTATTGGAAGTTATGTCCTACCTGGATTATTCGAACGTGCAGAGGTTGCCGGGAGATGGCCCCAGGATGGCAGGAGCCCCACGGGGCTTTGTGGGAAGGCCAGCTTGACTGGTTGCAGAGTGACGAACGGGGACCCAGGGATGTCTGACACCTGAAGTTCATGCTGACATTTACCTCCCAAGTTTACACACATACCCACAAGAACACACATTTACACAGGGAAGTAAGAAACCCTAGGCCTCTTCCAGACAAAACACTGCTTCCTGCTTCCTTCCTCCAACCCACCCTTCCAGCCCTGCCAGTTCTCTCTACAGAACAGTTCTAATTGAGTAGCTTCTGCTCAAAACCCTTCAGTAGTTCCCCCTGCCATCACACCAGGCCGATGCTCTCTGGTTTGACATTCAGGGCTTCTGGATACGACTCCTTCCCTGGGGAGGCAGAATAATGGCCCCGCAAAGAGGTTCACATTCTAATTCCTGGAACCTGTGAATGCATTACATGGCAAAAGGGACTTTGCAGATGGAATTAAGGACTTTGAGAGGAAGAAATTATCCTGGATTATTCGAGTGGGCCCAATCCAATGACACGAATCCTTGTAAGTGGAGAACCTTTCCTGGCTGTGGTTAGAGAGATGTGATGGAAAAAGGGTCAGAGATTGGGAGTTCCCTAGTGGTCCAATGGTTAAGACTCCACGCTTCCACTGCAAGGGGGCGCGGGTTCGATCCCTGGTCAGGGAACTAGGATCCCACATGCTGCACGGCCAGGGAAAAATCCAAAAGGTCAGAGGGCTGTGATGTTGCTGACTTTGAAGATGGAGGAAAGGGGCCACGAGCCAAGAAATGCACATAGCCTCTAGAAGCTAGAAAAGGACACGGATTCTCCCCTAGAGACTCCAGAAAGAAATGCAACCCTCCAGACATCTTGATTTTACCCCAGTGAGACCCATGTTGGACTTCTACTGAACTGTAAGATAACAAATGTATACTGCTTTAAGAGACTAAAGTTGTGATAACTTATGACAGCGATAGAAAACGCATACATTCCCCACTGAGGCTCCCTCCAGCTAGTTCGTCTCTGGCCATTTTTACCCCAGACACTACGGGTTTTCCTCCCTCCACACCTCTGCTCATGCTGTCGGTCCATCCAGGATGTTCAGATCACCTCTCTCCCGGGCTCCTACTAACAACCACCTTTCACGCTAAACTGTCCTCAGCATCGACCACCTGCTATCAGCGTCACCTTCTGCCTGCTCACCCCCTGGGCTCCCCACTAGACCATAAACTCCTTATTTCCCTCTGACTCCACGACCAGGAATGGTCCACAGAGGTTTGAAGAGTGGACCTGGGCATCCTTATGTAGAACCTCTGGCTCTTGGCCCCTAACTGCATCAAGGTCACCTGGGGATCTTAAAAAATCCCAATTCTACCAAATCATTGTGGAAGAATGGGAGGTAGCGCCACATGTGTTATTGGGAGAAGATTTCCAAGATTCAGAGTTAGGTGAAAGAAGCAGGGAGTTGAAGAGTGAGTAAAATATGTTTCCATTTGTGTGAAAATTTTTTTTATATAATTAAAAAATTTTTGACTATCTTCGGAAAGATATGAAAAATAAATAAGAGTACCTAGCCCCCTGGAACTTTCTGAATCCTGTACCACATATACTTATTACCTATTCACACACAAAATTAAAATTTTAAAATTCAAAATACTGATTCTTCTTGTACAGTCAGAAAAGGAGCCAGGATGTCCCAGTTGGGATGCAGGAATCTGTGTCTAAAGTACTGTCTGCCAGCTTATTCCAAGTCAGGAACTGAATTTTTAGGAAGAGGATAGAGCTAGGATGCAAAGGATATTTGAAAGCATAACCTTAAAATGCACTTAATCGGAAAAATGAAAGCTCTCCAAGGGATTGCAAAGCCAGTTTTGGGAACCCACTGATTTAATCCCTTCTCTGCATTTTATGGATGAGGAAAGAGAGGGAGTGTGACTTGCCCAAAGCTACACAGCCAGCCAGAGGGACAGGCCAGTGCCCCAGCAATGTCTGATAATGACAATGACAGATTCCCAACCTCTGCCCACCCTCCATGCAAAGACTTCTCCCTTAGAAGACCCTGCCGACTCACAGGGCAGGAGGACAGAAAGATAGAGAAGAAAACACCATCTTTTTTTTTTTTTTAATTTATTTATTTTTTGGCTGTGTTGGGTCTTTGTTGCTGCGCACGGGCTTTCTCTAGTTGCAGCGAGGGCTACTCTTTGTTGCGGTGCATGGGCTTCTCATTGTGGTGGCTTCTCTTTGTTGCAGAGCACAGGCTCTAGGCACGAGGGCTGCAGTAGTTGTGGCACGTGGGCTCCGTAGTTGTGGTTCACGGGCTCTAGAGTGCAGGCTCAGTAGTTGTGGCACACGGGCTTAGTTGCTCCGTGGCATGTGGGATCTTCCCGGACCAGGGCTCGAACCCATGTCCCCTGCGTTGGCAGGCGGATTCTTAACCACTGCACCACCAGGGAAGTTGGAAAACACCATCTTTAATCAACCCACCTGCACAGAAACCAGGGCAACACTCCCTGCCTTGCAAGGTCCCAGTGAGAAGAAAACAGTCTCCTTGAAAAAACCATCTTACAAAAACAAAAGGCTTCAAAGCACCAGTGGCTCAAGTCGTTGAATAGAAAGGGGCTTGGGGGTGAGATGACAGCTGGCTGGGGGTGGCTCTGAGAAGAGAGGGCTGGAGGCAGGACTTGGTCCAGGAGCAGAGCAGCAGCCAGGCCTGAAGGGAACTGTTGCCCTCCTGAGCTGTACCCATAGCTAACCAGGCTCACCATTTGGGACCTTGGGCCCTGTAGTGACCAGAGGGACTCCTGGGTTAGGCTCTTTGGCACAGACCTGCAGATGGGATGGTAGGGTGGGGTCCAAGTTCAGGATATTTTGGCCTTAGATGGGAGGGAATGCTAGATCAGAGGGTGGAGAGCAAGGAATGATCCCCATGGATGGGCTCAGGTGTGCAACCGTCTGTATTTCCATCTGGTTCCCCCGTGCCTCCCACCCTCCTTCCTAAGCCAGGACCACTCCTACTTCACAAACTGGAAGCTGAGGCCTGATCCTCCTGCCCTGAGATTCACCAGTCAGCGCACAGGATGCAGGGTCCTCAGAGCGGTCTGTGGAGGGAGGCGAGGAGAATGGGCCCTCATCTCTACTTGCTCTTAAGGAAGGGTGCTGGCCCTCCAGACCCCCCACTATGACCCCCACCCCCATTCTGCCTCTTCAGAACAACTTCTGGATTTGTTAGAGGTTGCTTCTGGACACCGGCGTGATCATCAACACTGGTGATCTTTGAACACTGTTCACCGGGCAGCACAGATGAGCCCTTTTCCACTCCGAAACCACAGGTCTTCCAGCTGGTGAGGTGGATGGAGCCACCAGGGGTTGGCAGAGTTGCTGAAGGGGTGGGGGATCATGGGTGCAGCAGGCTCAGGGACGTGGAAGGGGGTGGGGCGACTGAGTCGTGTCCCCCCTTTGCTAGAGAGAGCTTGAAAGCTTTGCCAAGGGTGGACAGAGGCCGAGTCTAAGAAGGCTTCCCTGTGGGTCAGGCTGAATTCAGGGCTCTGGGATCCGTCCATCCTGTTCCCAACAAGAGAACGAATATATTGCTTTAAGAGAGGAGTTAGCAAGTGGTGGTGGTGGTATGTGAGTGTGGTGTATATCACATGGGTTCTAGAGTGGCCAAGCTGGAAGGGGGCTCGGAAATGGGTTTTGGAGTCTGAAACTACAGATCATATTCAAGGCCTGCCGCCACCAAAAGCCCAGCTGTGTGGCCTCAAGCAAATTGCTTTACATCTCTGGGCCTCAGTTTCCGTATCTGCAAAATGGGGATTATGTAAAATCCCAGTATAGTCCAGGGAATTGAGAGTCAAGTGAAAAGGCTAGAAAGAGCTCCATTTACGAAGGGAATATTTTAATTATTTGAGGTCGGAAACTGAGGCCCAGAGAGGGTAAGGGCTTTGCCAGATGTCACATAGAGAGTTAGTGATGGAGCTGTGATTAGAACCCAGAACTCCTGCTTCTAGTTCAGGGTAACTTTCCCCAGGGCTGGTGAATGAATGTGGTGAGATGGGGGTGAGTCTGTCTGTCCTGTCCTTTCTCTCTGGACAGGGAACAGGATGCTGGGTGAAGAAGGGTGAAAGGGAGAGGCTGGAGAAGGGCGGGAGGCTCCGGCACACGCCAAGGTGGAGATAAAAAAATACAAACCCCGCGAACCCCCTCCCCCGCCCCACCCCCGCCCCACCCCTTAAGTCCAGGCGGCTAAGCGCCAAGTCCATGTCTGCTTCGGACCCATGTCAAGCCGACCCAGGCTGCAGTCCGGTCAGCGAGCCGCCAGGGAGCACGCCTGCCATCTTGGCCAGAGCTCGCGGCTGCGGCGGTCTGTCTAGCCGCGGGGGTGGTCGTGGGGCACAAGCTACTACCCCGCCCTGCAGGAAACAAAGGCAGGTTAGGGAAGTGGACCCCTAAGTAGGGAGGCGGCGAGACCCGGCTGCCCTCTCCGCTCCTCCCTCCCCTTCTTTCTCCTACACTAACGCCCGAGCCGGGGTCCCTCCACCCCACCCTGCTCCGCGCCGTGACCCACGTGTACAGAGGCTGCAGTTGTAAATGCGACGTCTTCTGCGGCGCCTGGTATCCATAGGAGTCAAAACCGCCGATGAAATCAACTGCGGAAGGGCAGACGGCACGTGGTTAGAGACGGGCCTGTGAAGGGGGCAAGTTATGGGAGGCTGGGTCCTGAAAGGGAGGGATCTGAGGCCAGACCCTGTACAGGGCCTTAGGAGTTGGGCTTTGTTCCAGTGTCCTGATGGACGGGCCAAGGCCCAAGAGGATAGAGAGCTGGGGGGTGGATGGGGAGGGTGGACCTTTAAGGGAGAAGGGTGCGGAGAGGCAAGGCCTGTTGGGCGTGGGAGTGGGACGAACTGGGAATGGTTGGTGCTTGACAGGAGTGGGGCTGTGGAGCCCCTCAGAGCGACAGGAAGGGGCCTAAGAGGGGCAGGTAGCGGGGCAGTGCTGGAGCCTTGGATCGGGCACCTGGGCGTCTGGGCCTCAGCCCAGAATGGGCTGGCTATGCAGATCCCCACTCACCCTGCTGCCCCTTCTTCCCCAGCCCCCAGAGGGGCCCCTTAAATCAGGGATCCCCAA
Organism: Delphinus delphis; assembly: GCF_949987515.2. Classification (NCBI taxonomy): domain Eukaryota; kingdom Metazoa; phylum Chordata; class Mammalia; order Artiodactyla; family Delphinidae; genus Delphinus; species Delphinus delphis. The sequence goes on from NC_082683.1 coordinate 24,381,563, forward strand.
CCCCCAGGCCACAGACCGGTACTGGTGTTAGGAACCGGGCCACACAGCAGGTGAGCGGCAGGCAAGCAAGCGAAGCTTCACCTGTATTTACAGCCGCTCCCCATCGCTCGCATTACCGCCTGAGCTCCGCCTCCTGTCAGATCAGCGGCGGCATTAGATTCTCATAGGAGCGTGAGCCCTGCTGTGAACTGCGCATGTGAGGGATCTAGGTTGCACGCTTCTTATGAGAATCTAATGCCTGATGATCTGAGGTGGAGCTGAGGCCGTGATGCTAGTGCTGGGGAGCGGCTGCAAGTACAGATTATCATTAGCAGAGAGGTTTGACTGCACAGAGGCCATAATAAATCAATGCACTTGAATCATCCTGAAAGCACCCCCCCACCCCCCGTCCACGGAAAAAATTGTCTTCCATGAAACCGGTCCCTGGTGCCAGAAAGGTTGGGGACCGCTGCCTTAAATAACCCAGGGCTCCCTCCTGCTCTGGCCCCTGTCCAGGGTGCTGACTGCGTGGGGTGGCACGCGGCCAGGTTTCCCCAGTTCCCTAGGGGCTCCGCACTCACAGCTGTCCTCCTCCTCCAGGAATACTTTGCTCACGTAGCAGGCGAACACGAAGCCGAACAGCTGGGGGAGGACACAGCGCGTCAGGGAGGGAGGGAGGGAGGAGAGGGAAGCTCTTCCTTCACCCCCTGCCTGGCCCTGCCCACCCCCGCTGGGGGGTCCATGTGTGCTAAGAGGAAGGCAAACCCATAACAACTCCAAGTCAAATGACTGCGCCTTAAACTTAATATGCCTGGTTCTATTCTCCGTTCTGGGAGTATGATTTTGGACAAGTAATTATTTTACCTCTTTGAGCCTCAGTTTCCCCAGTTGGACCTGGGCAATACCTTACTGGCTTGTTAAGAGGAAAGAGGATCATGGAACTGTGTGTGTAAAGTGCCTAGGGCAGGGCTGAGACAGGCAGGGGGACAGGAACTCACAGCCAGGAAGATCTGCAGGGCACTGCTGAGTGCTTCAATGTAGGGATAGTCAAGCAGGCAGCCGGTGACCGAGATGACATGGTGGTCCTCCAGGGCCAGGCGGGAGTTCAGGACAGGTGTCACCAGGCAGCCTGGCCCGTTCTCCATCCACCAGGAGCGGTGCAGGGATGTGTTGAAGGTCATGATGAAGTCCCGGTCCTAGGGGCAGAGGGGCCTAGGATACTGAGCTTGGGCCGGAGGTGGTGGGGGTGGGGCGGAAATCCTCCCCAGGCTCCAGGAGACTTCTTTTTTTTTTGGCAGCACCGCACTTCTTGTGGGATCCTAGTTCCCTGACCAGGGATCGAACCCGGGCCCCGGCAGTGAAAGTGCCGAGTCCTAACCACTGGACCCCCAGGGAATTCCCTCCAGAAGACTTTATATAAGGTCTGCTTCACACCTGGGTTGTTGTAACAGCTTCCCTTCCTGGCTTGATTTGCGAAAAGTATGGAAGTCTGTATCTGCAAGTCTACATTTGGCCAGTAGGTGGCGCTTGATGACCATGCAGGCCTCACTCCTCTATCAGAGATGGAAGGGGCTGCTTCAAACCCACAGGAGTCTCAGAATTTCAGGGCTGGAAGGGACATTAATGGTGACGGGGTCCAATTATCCAGCTGTTGGTGAAATTCTAATACAGACCCCTTCACAGCCCATTCAGCCTCTCCACTGCTCCCTGTGCGTGACCCTGGGCAAACCTCTTTAGACCTTGGTCTCCCCGTTTGAAATGGAGAAGGGGCTGGCCTACATCAGAAGTTCTTACCCACGTGCGCATCTGTTTTCCTCAGTCCATGCACTCAGGCAGTCTATTAACAAATATTCACTGCATGCTGACTTGGTGCCAAGCACTGAGACGTTCGATCTCCTTTCATCCCCTCAGCAACCACATGAAATTGGGGTTTCTATTCACTATACTTACTAGATGACGAAATTGAAGCTCAGAGAGGGTAAGCCACCCTCGGGACCGCGAGGGAATTCCCCATCACTTGTTTTTAAGAAGTACAGAGGATGCCAGAAATGAAAACGTAGGGATAGGGGACAGGGAGCACAGATTACTCGAATGTGTAGAGGGCGGTCTCTTCAAGAGATGCTGCCCCTGAGACCCACACCACAGGAGCCCTCGGGGCAGGGGATGGGAACGGTCAGTCTCTGCTCTCTGGCACTGCCAGGCCTGAGGCTTACCTGGGACAGCTGTCCGACCTCCAAGTAGAAGCAGATGATAAACGCATTCCAGCCAACCCAAAGCACCAGCCAGGCTGCATACTGGGGAAAGCAGAGGTGGGATCAGGGTGGGGCCTGGAGGAGTGGGGATGGGGCGGGTCAATGGACGGAGGAGACCTTTGTAGGGGAAACTATGACAGTGCCTCACTCAGAAAGCAATATAGTTTACACATCATTTTACAACCATCCAGTCCTTACCAGAGCCCTGCAGGGAAGGCGCTGTCTTTCTCTTTAAAGATAACTAAGTTAAGGCTCAGAGAGGTTGACATTTTCCAAGATCACACAGCTAGGAAGAGGTAGAGCTGGCATGCAAACCTAAGTCCTCTGGTAGCTAATCCTATCCACTCTGCAGAGAACCACAGACACCAGATGGCATCCTACCCACGGCAAAGAACTAGAGAGGAGCTGGATATTTCCACCCAAATCCCATGCCTAAGCCAGTGGCAGCCGTCTGGCAGACAGTGCCGTTTACAGTGGTGCCGGGGGCTTTCCTGAGAACTGGAGAGAAGGGTCCTCTTATCTCAGGTGAGGGAGAGCTTTGGAAGGGCCCTGTTCACCTGGCTTCTGGAACTGAGCCTGTGGGAGGTGTGGAGAAGCCCTAGAATGAGCGCGAGTGGGCTCTGGGGGGGGCATGACATTACATGGCATTGTTACTTTGGGTGTCAAGCATTTCTGTCATAAATCTATCAGAAAGCCTTTTCCCTCAAGAGAGGTGTATAAATGAGTCACTGAGGAAGAGCAAGGGACAAGGATGAGACTAGTTGAAAACAGGAGTTTGATAATCAAGGACCAGAGCTTGGAAAGAGGAAGTAGGAGGAGGGAGCCAGGGACATAATGCATTCCTGGGATTGGGGCACAGGAGGCACTGGCCTCAAGGCCACACTAGCCACACTAGACCACATTTTTGATGAACATCAAGGGACAGAAGCCAAGCCTTCCTGAAGCAACTTGAGAAACCAAACAAGATGAAGTCCAGCCCTCGCACGGGCTTACTGGGCAGCGTGGTGATGCGGCAGGAGCCTTCGCTCTGGACAGGATGCTCTAACCCTGCCACTTATTAGCTGTGTGACTTTAGGAAGCCTTGTCACCTTTCTGAGCCTCATTTCCTCATCTGGAAAATGGAGATAAGATATACTTCGCAGGGCTGTCATAAAGATAAGTAAAGCAGGTGAAACTCTTAGCACGTGCCTGGAATATGGTAGGCACTCACTAAATGATATACCTTGCGAATATTTGGAATTTTCTGTAGAAAATTCTTTAGGAAAAATACTAATTTTGTCTCCACTGAGCAAAGAAGCATTGGGATTTGAACATCCACATCACCAGCTGGGCTGGAGCCCAGCCAGTGGCAGGGGTCTAGGTGCCCAGGGTGGAGGGCAGCTTTGGCTGGAGAACAAGGTGGGAACGGATGGGGATGAGAAGAGGGGGTTGGCTTGTGGAGAGGCCAAGTGAGCCATACCAGAATGAGGTACCGGGAGCGGTACTGCACGGTACCAAAGATGCCCAGGATAACTGCCATGATGTGCAGGAAGTTGGCTAGGATAGGAGCCCACTGGTAGCCCAGGAAGTCAAAGATCTGCCGCTCCAACGCAGCCACCTGTGGGAAAGAGCAGGCTGAGGCCACAGTCACCACCTAAAAAAGGAGGACAGGTACTCCTTTTCAACCCTGTGGAGCAGGTGACACCAGTTACCATGGTGATGAGGAACCATGACCTGATTATACACAAGTCTCAGAGCCATCCCAGCCCCGCAGTTCCAAAGGGATGCTGGGAAGTGAGGACAGGTCTGTGAGGATGAGCGGGACAGAGCCCTGTTCATCACTTAGGGGTGGGCTAAAGGGAGATGGGAGCTGGGGTTCAGAATGCCTTCCTCCCTGCCAAGAAGCCTCCCCATTGGCATCTATACTTTCCCTGGGGGGCGGGTCTCTGCCCGTGGTCAGGATCCAGACTGCCTCCCCCTAGCTCTGGCCTAGGGCTGAGCCAGGGCCCTGGAGACCCCGGGGAAGCCTGGGGGCTCGGTCACATTCTTCCAAGGACCCCTATCTGGAGGTTGCCCTGGCCCACGGGATCCATGGGCTACAGAGAAAAGGGATTTTTTTCACTCCCTGTCCCTGAGGGAGCTGTAGTGGGTTGCACAATTGGCCTCAAATTCTTTCTCTTCCTGCTTCCGTGCTCTTTAGCAGTGCCCTCCCACACTAATTTTGTGCTTGGTCACGTGACTTGCTTTGTTCAAGGGGACTTTAGCAAAGAGGAAGCAAGTGAAGGCTTGAAAAACGCCGGTGCATTGGAGCTTGCCCACTTGTTATACTCGTAACACAGAGAACACCTTGTGAAAGAGCTCAAGCCGACCTGCTGGAGGAAGAGAAGCCACAGAGAAAAGAACCAAGGCACCCCAGCTGACAGACAGTCAACCATCAACACACACGAGTGAGGCCATCCTAGATCATTCAGATGCTAGCCAACCCACCAACTGACCAAAGACAGGTCGCCAGACCAAAAAATCTCCCAGCTGACCCACAGAATCGTGAGCTAAATAAAATGGTTGTTTTATTTTTTTATTATTATTTTTCTTCAATTTTTGGCTGTGCCACGTGGCTTTCACGATCTTAGTTCCCTAACCAGGGATCGAACCCAGGCCCATGGCAGTGAAAGTGCTGAGTCCTAACCACTGGACCACCGGGGAATTCCCTAAAATGGCTGTTTTAAACCACTGCATTTTGGAGGGATTTGTTATGCAGCAAAAGGTAACTGATATAGGACTCAGTCAACACTCCCTTTCCAGAAGCCCCTGGTTCAACCTTTCAGCTGATACATTTAGGAACAAAGGTACCAAGGATACCAGTTGTTACTGACTGTCCCATATTCCTTCTTCTGTTGACAGAACTTATCTCTTTGTTTTGGAAACTGCCTCCCAGACCCTCAGTCCATGTGGCTTGGGTGGGGCTGAGCCCACTTCTAATTTCTTTTTTTTTTTAATAAATTTATTTATTTTATTTATTTATTTTTGGCTGTGTTGGGTCTTCGTTCCTGTGTGCAGGCTTTCTCTAGTTGCGGCGAGTGGGGGCTACCCTTTGTTGCGGTACGCGGGCTTCTCATTGCAGTGGTTTCGCTTGTTGCAGAGCACAGGCTCTAGGCACGTGAGCTTCAGTAGTTGTGGTATGCGGGCTCAGTTGTTGTGGCTCATGGGCTCTAGAGCGCAGGCTCGGTAGTTGTGGCGCACGGGCTTAGTTGCTCCACGGCATGTAGGATCTTCCTGGACCAGGGCTTGAACCCATGTCCCCTGCATTGGCAGGCGGATTCCTAACCACTGCGCCACCAGGGAAGTCCCCCCACTTCTAATTTCTGCAATGGGCTAGTGACCCAAGTCTAAGCAAATAGGCAACACACAGTGATCTGTCCAGGGATGGGCACTCAGCCTGCACCCTGAGAGTTATCCTGGATACTTGCTGGGGCATCAGGACAGAGACGCCACCTGCCAAGATACCTGGATGGGCATAGTGTCAGCTGAGAGCTGTTGGTGGCTGTCTTTGCCACCACTTGGGGGACAGCCAGCTTGAGGAGGAAGCCAAAGCTAAAGGAAAGAGAGTGAGGAAGGAAGAGTGAACAAACAAGGGGAGTGTCTGGGAGACATCGTTTTAGGTCTGAGGATCTAGCCATGCCTAAACAAATTCTCCCTCCTTGTACTTCTGATTCTGTCACTTGCACCCAAGAGTCCTGACTACATAGAAGGAGAGAGAAGAGGGTCTGCCTAGGGAGGAAGAAAGAAGATCCTGATAAAGTAAGAAGATCCCAGAAGCCTTTTTCCTGGCAGGGAGGCAAGAGGAGATGGAGCTGATGGTACCACACAGATGGCAAAGCTTGGGCAGAGACCCAGGAAGCTGCAGGCCCAACCCTGGCACCCACCCACCTGGCACCAGCCTGCCTCTTGCTGGTGACTCCCCTCCCAGAGCTCTGCAGATTGTAAAGAGCCTTCCAAGTTCATCTCTCACTGGATACTTCTTGGCAGAAAGGCACTGCTGAGATCATTAACTCAGAAGAAAGAAACCATGAGGCTCAGAGAGGGGAAGTGACTTGCCCAAGGTCACACAGCAGGTTGGTGGCAGAGCCAGACAGCCATTCTGCCTTTGTCTGCCTCCTGTCCCACCTTGGCACCAACACACCACCTTTCCCAGTTGGCACTGGCTCGGGAGTTAAGACATGTGGTTTCTGGTTGAGAGCCTGACACTGGTTCCCGGCTTACTTGGGCAGGCTGCCTTCTCTGTGGGTCTTCAGATCCTCTTACATAGAGGCTGCCAGACTAAATGACCTCTAAGGGCCCTTCTGGTTTTGAATCCAGTGGCCTGCCAACCTTGGGGGAGAAACTCCCCAGGCTGCTTCCCCTCCCCACAGCTCCTGCCCCACTTCTCTTCTTCCTACCCTGACTCTGTTAGGCCTTAGGGAGTCCTGGTGGTTTGCGGTCCAGCTGGATGCTCTCGGTTCAGCTGGCACAGGGTCCTGGCAAGGAGGGTGAGACAGAGTTGCCCAGGCTCGTAGTGTAGTTGGGGAGACACCCTGCCTGGATACAACTACCTAAACCTGACATCACCCCTACCCCCACTCTGGCCCTAGCTCAAAACTCCTGTGTTCTCAGGGACCTCATTGATAAAGTGAGCAGCACTGGAGTCACTAAAACTCAAGTTCAAACTGCAGTTCTGCTGTGTGACTTAGGGCAAATTACTTTCCCTCTCTGAGCCTATTTCTTTAACTATAAATGAGGAAGATAATCCCTCCCCTGAGAAGTTGTTGTGAGGATATGGAGACATCACATAAACTAATAATTAGACTTAATATACGGTGGTTAATTAGTAGGAGACCTAACAGTCAAAGCTTCTTAGTTGGGCTTTGAAGGCTGCTAGGATCTGGCTCAATTCTTTATTCCCAGCCAGTTCCTGCCCCCAAGCAGCTGAAATAACAGTTGAGGATCCACCATCATTTCCCTTTCCTTATATCCAAGTCCTCCTTGGTTTTCAAAACATAGCACAATTTTCTCCGTTCCTAGGAAGACCTCCTGACTGGCCCAAAGGGATCTCTCTTTCCACTGAATATGGAACACTGGCTGTTCTTGTCACTCTGAGCCATCCTTCCAGCCTCCCTCCAGCCTCCCATCCAACAACTGCCCATTCATTCATCAAAACGCCATCCACATCCATTTACTCCTCCATCTGACATCTGACATGCCCTCATCCATCCAGGGTACATCATTTACTTATTCACAGAACGTTTAGTCTGTGTCAGACCCGGTGCTGGCGCGGATATGCTGAAATGAATACGTTGCAGTCCCTGCCCTTTGGGAACTCAGAGCCTAGGAGGGGAGACGGATGGAAAATTGGACAGTTAAAAACCACTGTGATCAGCGGGATAACCCAGGCCTGAACGATGCTGCCTCTCCCTCCAACGGTGAGTGCAGAAATCGATGTAAATAAATAAATAGTTTAATTGAGATTCAGTGTCTTATAAATAACCCCAATTCTAAAGTTGTTATCTTTTATTCAAAAACAAAGGTAAATATTCCAGAACTCCTGCTTCTGCAGCAGTGACATGCAGGTAATTAACAAATAAAGATAAGAACAAAAAATAGGAGGAATATCTTCCCCATCTGGTGGCAATGACTTAGAAACAATAATGTCAGGGCTGCAGCGGTGGTAAATCATAACTGGCCTTGGAGTGTCTCTTTTTTTCTTCTTCCTTCTGGCCGCACTGCTCTGCATGTGGGATCTTACTTCCCCAACCAGGGATCAAACCTGTGCCCCTTGCACTGGAAGTGCAGAGTCTTAACCACTGGACCACCAGGGAAGTGCCTAGAGTGTCTTTTTTACTTTGATGGGAGGACCTGTGTGGAGACAATAGCAACCTACTCCGTTGCAAAAAGTTCAAGTACACGTGCATTGAGAGGGCAAAAGTGACTTCGGGGGGCTTCCCTGGTGGTGCAGTGGTTAAGAATCCCCTGGCCAACGCAGGGGACACAGGTTCGAGCCCTGGTCCGGGAAGATTCCACATGCCACAGAGCAACTAAGCCCGTGCTCCACAACTACTGAGCCTGTGCTTTAGAGCCCACGAGCCACAACTACTGAAGCCCGTGAGCCTAGAGCCCGTGCTCCCCAACAAGACAAGCCACCGCAATGAGAAGCCCACGCACTGCAACAAAGAGTAGCCCCTGCTCGCCACAACTAGAGAAAGCCCGCACACAGCAATGAAGACCCAACGCAGCCAAATTAATTAATTAATTATTTTTTTAAAAAAGTGACTTCAGGGATATTTTTTCCTGGTTAGCCTACAAGTTAGGTGAGGCTGGCTTCTTGGGCCTCTCTCCTAAGTGGGCCAGCACAGAAGCTTCTGTGGGCAACTGCTGTAGCCTCCCGCCTCATCTCCTGGCAGAAGGAGGCTGCCTACCGACCTACCGAATGCTTTTTCTAAACCACAAATCTGGTCGAATCACTCTTGTCATCAATGCAGCCCAGAGAGCCTGGGGTAATCCTTATGGCCTCTGGGTCAGCCAATCCCCCGGTCACAAGGACCCCAGATAAGCGGGATGAGTCCCCTGACTGTAGTCCCAGAAAGACAGATGAGATCCAGTCCCCCCAGCCTCACAGCCCTGTCTGGATCTGTCAATGCCCACAGAGTAAGGCCCACTTTCCTGCCCATTGGTCCTCTCTGCCCTTGATCTCCACAATGCTCTATGCCGCTTCCTCTGACCCAGCCCTCCCCTGGCCCCCGGCCCCCTTTCATGACCCCTTCCACACCAGCAAGTGTCTCTACGGCCTCGGCGCCTTCCCTAAGGGGTCCCCCCACCCCTTAAACGTTGCACCCAAGAACGCTGTCTTCCCTGTAGTCTTCTCAGTGACTCTGTTTCTCTTCTCTCATCCCATGCTCCTCAGGCCCAAAGGTGGGGTTGGTATCCTCTGGGGTCCCCAAACTGCCTGCAGAACTGTGCGACCCAGTGGCTATCCCACCCTCATCCACTGCTGGACTCATCAGCCACTGGCCTCCGGGTCTTGTCCCTTCCTTGAAAACGATCCCATGACCGCTGCATCATCCTGGTCGACTCTGACATCTGGGGGCCACCCCCTCCAGCACCCTAACCTCTCAAGTCCTCTCCCATGACCTTTGCTTCCATTCTTCCTTGTCCATGGCCACTTCTTGGAATGTGTCATCACCCATAACTGCCCTGCCTCCGAAGCCGCCAATTTGAGAGCCCCTCTCAGACACCCCAGCTTCTTCCCAACACCCTTCACGATGATGACGGGCCCATCAGCCTGCTGGGATCATGTGACCCCTCACTTCACCATCAGCTTTGCCTGTAACCCAAACTGTCATACTCCTCTGCCTTTTCATCACGTCTGGGAGGAAAAGCCCACACCTGGATGAACCCAATTAATAGTTTTCTCAGTTCTCGCAAAGCAGCCAAGCACTTCTGGAGAAAGTCACTCCACGGGGCAGACTGGGGCCACTGGAGATCCGGAATAATCGACTACAAGAAGCTCCCCGATGCTGTCCCACAACCCAACTAGGCTTCTCTGAGGAACTCACTCCTAGTATTTCAGATCTTCTTGCTGTCCTCACCCTCCTGGGTCCCCTTCGCCCCCACCCTGGTAAAGACCTGGTCTCCCCCCACCCCCTATACTTGACGCTCTGTCCCTCCCCGCACTAAAGGTCAATGCCTCCTCCTGCATTCTGAACCCTGTCTTCTACCTACTCGGCAGCCCACATCATCCACGATCTCTTCTCTTGTAAACCCAATCTCTTCCCCTGCCCAGAATCCTTCCCACTGGCTCCTAAACATGCTTAAGCCTCTTCTACTTAAAAAAATAAAGTAAATTGGGCTTCCCTGGTGGCGCAGTGGTTGAGAGTCCGCCTGCCGATGCAGGGGACACGGGTTCGTGCCCCGGTCCGGGAAGATCCCACATGCCGCGGAGCGGCTGGGCCCGTGAGCCATGGCCGCTGAGCCTGTGCATCCGGAGCCTGTGCTCCGCAACGGGAGAGGCCACAGCAGTGAGAGGCCCGCGTACCGCCAAAAAAACAAACAAGCAAAAAACAAAAAAAATAAATAGAAAGTCCCCTTTTCCCCCTCCAACTAATGCCTTATCTAGTCCAATGCTCTCACATCCAAAACTGTTTAAAGGTCTCCATGCCCTCCCTGCTACTCACCCCTCCACCCACTTGCTACAATTTGGTCCAGGGGTTAGGAGCAGAGCTGGGTTAGAATCCTGGAGCCGCTGGTTTTTCTACAACTCTGGGAAGTCACTTAACCTCTCTGTGCCTCAGTTTTCTCACCAACAAAATGGGTATGATTCATAGTACTTCCTTCATCTGGTTGTGAGGAGAGTCAGCATTATTTAAAATTACATTCCGCTGCCGAGCTCCCTGCCTCCCCCCTTGCTTTATTTTCTCCACGGCACTTATCACTGACTAACATACTATTCACTCCTTATTTACTGCCTCCTGCATTAGAAGGCAAACTCCATGAGAGTGGATGTTCACTGCTGCATTTCCAGCGGCGAGAGCCATGCCTGGAGCACACATTCTCCACCTCCTTGGCCTGATTCCGGTGCAGCCTATCCTCCTGCGCAGTCAGGCCCCTAAGTATCAGAGCACCTCAGGGCCACAGCCCAGCCCCTCTTCACACTCCACGTGTCCCAGCAAATGCATGTCCCCCCGCCCCCAGCTTCAGTTCCTTCAGCCTCCAGCCCCTTTATAACCAAGTACCCATTGGATGGTTCATCATGAACTTAATACATCCAAACCTAGTCCATTTGCAGTGATGTGGGCCCCATGATGTGTCCGGCTGCATGACCAAGAACGGTAAGCTGTAGGCCCTGGTCTTCCTGCTGCTCACCTGCGTTCCCAGTCTGTCATCAACTGGCTCTCTGCTCTTCTGAATCTCTCTCACATCTGGCCACCTTCCTCCCTCTACCTTCTCTCACCTGGCCAACTGCAATACCAGCCCCCAGTCTACTTCAAGCCTAACCCACCCCTGTTTCCGGAGTGAGGCTTCCACGAGGCTCCCCTGCTGCCCCTCCCCCTGCCCTTAGCTCCCCACCCCCATCCCCGATTATTTATTTATTGGGTAGCTGCCAGCTGAGGGGGATGCAGTTGCCATGGGAACTTTCAGCCCTGAGTCAGGGCTGCCTCTGCTCTCAGTAGGATGCTCTTGTCTGTCTAGACGCCAACCCCAGGAGCCCAACACCAGGTGGGGGGTTGGGGATAGGGAGTGAGAAATGAATAATGCAGATGGGCCCACCCCGGCCCCCAGGAAGCCGGCTGGGGGAGAGGGCGGGCAGAGGGCTGGGCTTGGGGCCACAGAACCCAACAGAAGTCTCTTGTGTCCAAGCCCTTGCCAGCCAGTTCTGCAAGTCAACTACTTTCCTGTCCAAAATTCCAGCCATATCGCCAGGGGACTTAGATACAGAAGTCAGGCTGTCTGGGGAATGACGAGGAAGGGGCTCCTGAAGTTTCTGGAGAATAGTTTGGTCGCGCCTGGTCTCCTTTACTGACATTAGTTCACACAGATGCTGAGGTGGGAAGAACCCGCCATTGGGGGTCAGGCACACCTGAGTTCCATTCCCAGCTCAGTCCCTGACTCACTGTGTGACCTCAGGCAAGTTACTCCCCTTTCTGGGAAAACGTCCTGAGGATTTGGACAGTGCATGTAAAGCTCTCATCCCGGTACTTGGTACACAGTTGGTGCTCAGGATATGACTACAGCCTTTGCTGCATCCCCAAACTCAAGCCCCCCTTTTCCCAATGGATTTCTGAGGCAGCTGACAAAATTAAACTCGACTCAGCCCCTCATCCGTGAAATGAGGTAGTGGGACTGAAGCTGCAGATGGCAGAACTGGAAGGACCCCTGGAGATCTGTTGGTCCAACCCCCTCATTAGAGAGGTGAGCAAACTGACAGCAGAGAGGGGCAGTGACTCGTCTAAGGAGAGGGTCTTCTCTCTTTCTCTGAGCTCTGTCCCCATCTCCAGGGTCCATCTGGCGTCCATGCCATTTGAGTATGAGTTGAAATAAACAGCCAGCAAGAGATTAAAAGGAGTACAGTCATGGAGACCAGGTAGTCTCTGGCAGGGTCAGGGAAGATGGGCCTAAAAGGGACTCAATTCAGCGAACAAATATTTCTTGAGCACCTACTACGTGCCAGGCCCAGGTATACAGCAATGAGCAAGCTGGCGTGGTTTCGGCTCCATAGAGTTCTAGTCTAAAGACAGATACCACAGTCCTCTGGGAGCTGACGAAGGGGGCTTCTGTGCCTGGTTTCCCACCCACTGTGCATAGTGACCTGTGGGGAGTTCTTTCTACCCCCAACACACGCACACATTCTCTCTCTCTCTCTTTCTTTTCCAGGGCTCCCACAGCCCTTCTGCCTCTCTCTGTCCCAGCCTGCATCCTGCTGGAAAATGGCCAAGGCTATCAGAGTTAAGTGAAAAAAAAACCAAAACAAGCTGCAGAACAATATGATTCCATTTATGTAAAAAAAACAAAAGCAAAAAAAAAAGACACATGAAATGTGTGTGATTGTAAATGCAGAATCAAGAGCCTGGGAAACATAACAAACGGTTATGAGAACTTCTCTCTAGGGAGCGGGAAGGGGGAAACTTTTACTTTTAAATACATAAACTTTGGTATTTCTAAGATGTTTTAAAACAAAGCTATAATTTTTAAAAAGTTAAGAGAAATGTTGTAAGATGTTGTTGACTCGTTGTTAGACTGTGTGAAAGAGCACTTGGGCGGCTCAGAGGATCTGAGGTCTCCTTCTGTGATGTGAATGTGCCTTGGGATCCAGGGCAAGACTCCTCTGGGCCTCAGTGTTCTCATCTGTACAATGGGGGCCTCTGCCGCTCCAAGTCGCTATCTAGGCCTGGTGTTGCTGCAGCCCGCCTGCCTTCAGGGGAACTGCCTTGGGGTCCTGTGACCTCTGCTGAGAGCCTAATGGCCCGTCTTCACCAGAAGGTGGTTCTGCCAGTCCCTGGTACAGCCTGCCTCTAGGTTCTGCCTGGGTCATCAGAGCCCTGCCTCTCCCTGACTACACACAGATCCACCATCACCCCTCCTCCAGGTGCCATCAGCCCTCTCCCCACAGGCCTTGTGCGGCCACCTTGATATGAGGAGGCTCAGTGTGGTCACTTGAGTCTCCTGAAGTCACTCAGACAGGATGTGGCAGAGCTAAGGTCTGAGCTCTGTCTCTACACCCACTGCTCTTCCCACTCACCAGACATCTCTCCAGAGACAGTCACGGGCATACGAAGGGACAGAGTGGAGGCGGGGGCAGAACGTGCTCTGCATCAAAGGGCCTCTGATGAGCCGCCCAGCCCAGCCTCCCATGGGCAGTGAAGTAACAGCTAATGTTTATTAACCTATTAGTGCCAGGCACTGTCCTGAGTACTTCACACCTGTTCATTCATTCATTCTACCAATTCATTCATTCATTCTACCAATTCATTCATTCATTCTACCAATTCATTCATTCAACCAATTCATTCATTCATTCTACCAATTCATTCATTCGTTCTACCAACAGTTCTTGAGCGTCTTTTCTAGGCTTAGTGCTGAGAACTCAGTGGTGAATACAGAGGGCCCAGCTCCTGTCCTCACGGGATGACAGTCCTGCCCGTAGCCTCCTCAGTGCAGTCATCAGAACACCTGCCCCAGGCCACAGAGCAGGGGAAGTGGGAAAGGGGCAAGAAGAGAGGAAGCTCTTTCCCACTAGAAAACTAGGGAATTCCCTGGCAGTCCAGTAGTTAGGGCTCCGTGCTTTCACTGCCGAGGGCCTGGGTTCAATCCCTGGTTGAACTAAGATCCTGCAAGCCGTGCGATGCGGCCAAGCAACAAAACTAACCTCTCCCAATGGGTCTTAGAATTGTAGAGTCATTTATTGAGTACCTACTGTATACTACCCCTCATACTCGGGTCACATTTCTCTTTTTTTTTTTGGCCTGTGCCGAGTGGCTTGCAGGCCCAGGCCCCCGGCAGTGGAAGCGCAGAGTCCTAACCACTGGACCACCAGGGAATTCCTGGGTCACATCTCTTAATCTTCCCCCTACGGATAGATGAGGAAACTGAGGCTCAGGAAAGCCAAGGGGCTCACCCACAGGCACTCGGAAGAGCTGAGTCTGCAGCCGGTCTGCTGGGGCAGAGCCCTTTGCTCCCCACCAAGTGGTTCTCTGAGACTAGGCTACTCTCGCCCCTACAGCCCTGCTCCATAGCACCTTCTGCTCTCAAGGGTAACCTTCCTCCGCTCAGTGCTGCGCCCTCCTCCTCGGACAGCTCCCCAGCCCCCAAGTCCTCAGACTGCCATCTGTCTGTCCTCACACCCTCCCACTATGGCCCAGCCCCCTACCTCAGTTGGGCCTGGGGGAGCCAGGGAGCAGCTGGTCACTACCTTCCACGTAATTAGCCCTCAGAGACCATGCCTGGAGCTGTTAGAGAGGCCCAGGACTGTCTCAGTGGGCTGGTCTGGCCAGCCCTGAACCTGTCAGGAGGCAGCGGCTGGGGCTTGGCCTGTCTCCATGGCAACCCCATCCCCTCACCCCAGTGATTACTGACCAGTCCACAGCTGGGGGGCTCCTCAGGCCCCTTCTGGGCAGACCTATCCCACTATACCTCTGAGCTGGCAGCTCCATTAGAACAACAGGTCTGGTAGTGGTCTAATTAGCATATATCTACATTAATTTGCATAACTCCTGGGCCTAGCAGCCCAGGCTGATATCAAGGTCAGTCTAAAATCAAAGGGTCCCTCTAATCTCATGGGGTGCCTAGCTCCTCATCGACCATCTGGTCCAAACTCACAGGCGCCAGACTGGGAGGTGGTGTGGGCAGTGCAGAGAAGGGCCTTCAGGCCAGTGACTCTCTGTGACTCAGTCTCCTGCTCTGTAGAATGGGCACAAGGTGCCTACTTCACAGCAGTGTTGAGAAGATCAACACCGGGACTTCCCTGGTGGTCCGGCGGTTAAGACTCCAAGCTCCCAATGCAGGGGTCCCAGGTTCCATCCCTGGTCAGGGAACTAGATCCTGTATGCCGCAACTAAAAGATCCTGCATGCCGCAACTAAAAGATCCTGCATGCTGCAACTAAGACCTGGCGCAGCCAAATAAATAAATGAATATTTTTTTTAAAAAAAAGATCAAGGGGTCTTCTAGATTCATTCCCAAGTCCAGGCCTCACCCCACTCCTCCAACCCCCAATCTCCACTCCCAGAGCGCTCTGCTTCCTGCCTGTGGGGCAGGCCCTTCTTACAGGCCCATAAAAGCCTGCAGGAACCTGCTTTCCCCCAGGAGGCTCCTCCCACCAGGCCCTCCCTCAACCTTAATTTCTGGGTCCTGGCTGGAAGTGTATTAGAAGCTGCAGGCTACCAGCTTTGGCCTTTCATCAACACCTCTGGGCTTTGACCTGGTTGGTGCACAGCTGAGAAGCAGGGGAACAGAGGGCATCTGGCCTCACCCTGGCCCCCAGCACCACCCACTCCAGCGCACCCTTTGGAAAACCATGTGAGGCAGTTTAGGGCATGCTCTGGAGTCACACTGCTTGGGTTTATCTTCCAAATGAGCCTCAGTGTCTCCATCTGTAAAATGGGGACAACAAGCCACACTTCTTGGAGTCATGAAAATTAAATGAGATAATGTATGTCAAGAGCCTGACATAGTAAGCACTCCTTAAATGTTAACTGTTATTATTAAAATAATGACAGTAATAAGAAAGAAACCTGAGACCACCTTGAGGGTCAAAGAAGGGTTTACAGAGGAGGTGATATTTAAATTTGGCCTGGAACTGACTATAAAAAAAAAACCCAACAGCACTGCAAACACTCTGGATGTCCATCAGAAAGACACACAGTAAATTATGGCACCTCCCTGTGATGAAACCAATACAGCCATTACAACGGTGAGGAAAGAGGGCCAACCTGCGTGGTGTGAAAAGGCTGCAGGGCCACTTGAGATGTATGAACTTATTTTTGTGTAGAAGAAAGAAAAAGAGGCTTCCCTGGTGGCGCAGTGGTTGAGAGTCCGCCTGCCGATGCAGGGGACGCGGGTTCGTGCCCCGGTCCGGGAGGATCCCACATGCCGCGGAGCGGCTGGGCCGTGAGCCATGGGCGCTGCGCCTGCGCGTCCGGAGCCTGTGCTCCGCAACGGGAGAGGCCGCAACAGTGAGAGGCCCGCGTACCACAAAAAAAAAAAAAAAAAAAAAAAAAGAATCATCAAACTGTTAACTCTGGAGAGTGGAATTGGAAGGGGTCTTTGAGAGTCAACTAGAGATATTTCTGTAAGGTTGTTACATTGATGAGTAATACTTTTATAAGAAAACAAAATAAAGAAGAAATTACTAGGGGATGAATGAGCATGGGCAAAACCCCTGAGGTGTGGGTGGGGTGACCAACTGTCCTGGTTGGCCTGGGGCTGTGGAGTTTCTCGAGGTGCAGCACTTGAGTGGATAAACCCCAAAGTCCCAGGCAAACTGGGACAAGCTGGTCACCCCAGATGTGGAAGGGTATGGACCACTTATGGGCCTGGGGACAGCTCTGGATGGATGAAATGAGGGGTGGCAGGGTGGGAACACTGGGCTGGGCCTCAGACCTAGAGCTTTATCCCGCTGGCCCCAGGAGCCAGGGAAGGTTTGAGCAGAGGGACATGGAAGCTGGATGCTTCAAAGCACGGGGCTCTCTGGCTGGGGAGGAGGCTGGAGGTGGGAGATCAGGTGGAGACGCAGAAGCCTTCCTTGGACGGCTGAGGGCAGGGCCCAGAATCCCCCTCCATGCTCGCGGTCCCACTCTCCTAGAAATCCCACCTTCTTAGAGATGCCCTCTCTACCTCTGCCCCTGTCCCCGTGTCCAAACTGTTGGCACAGCCCCAGCGCCAATCCTCCAACAGGCTCCGGAGCGGGCAGTGAAGGCCCGGGAGGAGGGCGCCCTCCAGAGAGAAGCACTTCAGACAGCGTGGAGGGGAAGACAACCCAGATGGAGAAAACCCACCAAAAACCAGGTTCTCCCAGGAGACGCCAGCTGCAGACAAAGGGACATTTGGATAAATATAAAGGTGATTAACCAGATCTCCCCATTAAGTATAATGAATGACACCACATAATTAAGTCAAAAACTCATGGCAGAAAGCACCTTAATGGAGCAGGCACTTAGGCAGGGAGAATTCATTAAGGAGGTGTGGAGAATTTCAGGAGTGGCTATGAGGATGGAGGCAGGTGGCAAAGACCAGAAGGTTGACAAAAACAATCGGGAATTAACATCTGTCCAGAATGGGACTGAGAACAGAGCCCAGGAGTTATCAGCCCAGGCTCTGGAGTCAGGCAGACCTGGGATGGAGTCCCAGCTCTCACGTACAAGCTGTGGGACCTGGGAAAGTCATTTCTTGGAGCCTCAGTTTCCTTACCTGCAAAATGGGAATACACTTCCTGGGGTTGTGAGGATTCAGTGAGGTAATGTGAGTAAAGGACTTTGCATATAGTAAGTGCTCAGTAAATTATCATTAATTGGACAAGTCACTTTCCCTATTGGGATCTTAATTTCTCACTGACAAAAAGAGGATAATGTCCTATCTTCTTCCCAGAGAAACTGGAGGATGAAGATCACAACTGTGAAAGCAATTGCTATACTATAATATGCTTTTTAAACTGTGAAGTGCTCTACCCACATCTGTCATTATTAGGATAATTATTAAGTCCTTGGTTTCATCCCAAGGCCAGATTCTTGCTGTTTCTTCCCAGAGAAGCTATACAGTGTAGTGGTTAAAAGTGTGGCCCAGAAGCCAGACTGTCTGGGTTTGAATTTGACCTTTAACGCTTACTAGCTGTGTGACCATCAGCAAGTCACTTAACCTCTCTGTGCTTTAATGTCTCCATCTGTAAAATGAGGATGATGATAATAGTACCTACCTCATGGGGGTGTTGTGAGGCCTAAATGACGGAAGATGTGTAAAGCATTCAGAACATTTCCTGGCCAACGGCTATAGGTAAAGCCAGGTTAACTGCGATGATTGTTACCCATCGTGTAGACTCCGGGCCTGAATCCCTCACAGGTTCAGAGGACTCCTGTTCTGAAGGAGACGAGACCACAGTCGTCCTGGTATGCAGGCCCCTTTGGGGCCAGGTATTACTCCACGCCCCCCCCAAACCCCCACCTCACTCCATCCAGTCCAGCAGCTGCCTGGCCCAGCCTGGCCCCTTGCTCCACCCTTGCTCTTCTCACTCACCCACCGAGCATTCGTGGACACTGACTCTGTGCCAGGCCTGCACTGGCTGCACAGACGACCAACTCCAAGTGTCTGCGTAGTGAGAGCAGAGAAGACAGCCAGGCCTCCACTCTGGGCACCTGCCCTGTACACGTGGCTTCATGTCCATTTCACTGACTCCTTTCACTCTTGAGAAGTGTCATTTTACACATGTGGAAACTGTGGAGCAGGGAGTAAAGTCACAGACCCCAGGTCACAGAGCAGGATTCAGACACACAGCTGTGGGCTCCAGAGCCTGCACACCGCCCCACATTTCCTTATTAGCTCCTCTGGTCCATGCACGGCATCGCTGCCACCGTGGCCTGACCACCTCCACCCCTCCGCCACTGCTGAAACTGGTGCCCTCTCAAAGGATCCATGACAGCCACAGAGAATGCTGAGATGTGTTCTGTTCAAGCCCATCATTTGGGGACCTCCCTGGTGAGGCAGTGGTTAAGAATCCGCCTGCCAATGCAGCGGACACGGGTTCGAGCCCTGGTCCACGAAGATCTCACATGCCGCGGAGCAACTAAGCCCGTGCGCCACAACTTCTGAGCCCGCGCCTACAGCCCGTGCTCCGCAAAAAGAGAAGCCACCGCAGTGAGAAGCCCGTGCACCACAACCAAGAGTAGCCCCTGCTCGCCACAACTAGAGAAAGCCCACATGTAGCAATGAAGACCCAACGCAGCCAAAAATAAGTAAATAAATTTATAAAAAAACAAAAAGCCCATCATTTGCGAGCAGTGTGAAGTCCAACAAGTCTAAACCTCCTAAGCCTCGGTTTCCTCGTCTATAAACAGGAAAAGAATTAAATCTACCTTTCGGAGTTGACATTAAAGGATGTAAAGCAGGGTACCTGGCACAGAAGGCACACCCAACAGATGCCATTCTTTGGTCCCTCTGGGTCCAATCCTTCCGCCCACCCCCATCCCCACTTTTGTAGATGGTGTTCTTAAGTTTTCTCATTCCTTCAGTGAAGGTTTCTTTCATTCCTTCTGGAGGCCTTTCTTCTAATAAGACAAGGCCTTCCTGCAGCCATTCTGCTATCACCTCAAGCAGGGCGGCCTGCCTGCCTTCACAGCACCCCCGCAAAGCTCCAGTGTTAAGTGTGCTATTCGCTGGGTCCCAGGGCTCCCTCAAAGAGCTCCCTTGAAGCTGACCTGGCGCTCCCTCTGAGCCAGCCCGGCTAAGCCAGTCTTTTTTTTTTTTTTTCTTTTGCGGTACGTGGGCCTCTCGCTGTCATGGCCTCTCCCGTTGCGGAGCACGGGCTCCGGACGCGCAGGCTCAGCGGCCATGGGTCACGGGCCCAGCCACTCTGCAGCATGTGGGATCTTCCCGGGCCAGGGCACGAACCCATGTCCCCTGTATCGGCAGGCGGACTCTCAACCACTGCGCCACCAGGGAAGCCCTGAGCCAGCCTTTGAGAGCGGTCAGCCCTTGCCTGTAGCAGAGGCGCTCTGACAAACACCGGACAAGATGCCTCTGTACAAAAACCTCCCGACTTTCCGTGCCTCCTCCCGACTTTCCGCGCCTCCTCCCGACTCTGCCTTTTCCTTCCTGGACTCTGGTGTGAGTCTATGACAACCTGTCTGACTCAGAAACTGATGATGCTGAGACCTTGGGCAAATCACTTGACCTTTCAGGGCCTCAGTTTTCTCATCTGTAAAATGGGACTTGTAACCCCTACCCTTCTTGCCTCCCAGGTTGAGGGGTGGATTCAATGGGATAACTGACACCTGGGAACCATCAAGCTCCCCCCCCTTGCTGGGGAGACCTCCAGGGCTCGCACTTTCTGTTCCAACTGGGTCAAGAGAAGCAGTGCAGTAAAGCCCAGGCCCCTCCTTCCCACCTGAGCACCCCCAACAGCAGAACTGACCTCCAAGGAGTCTGGTGCAAGAGAGGAATCTCCTGGAAGTCTGTTTTATCTTAAAAGAATATGCACCTAATATTGTGCTCTGACACAGAGCCTTCTCCTTCGATCATTTCCCGCCAGGTCAGGATAGAATAGATGCTCTGCAAAGATGCAGATCTCTATCCTGTGGCTCAGCCTCCTCCTGCCCCCAGCCAGGCAGGTACAGGAACTGCAATCTAAGGAGCCAGCCAGACCGGGTGCAAATCCTGCCTCCACACCCACAGGCCACACAGCTAGTAAGCCATTCAGCATGGCTGAGGCTGTTTCCTCATCTGAAATGGGGATAACTGATCCCAGGGCCCACGTCTGTGGGTCAGGCCAGGGTAAGGCTGAGGGGAATGAGTGAAGAGAAAGGGTCCAAACCTGAGGTCAGGGACATGGAAGCTGAGTCATTGTAGGAAGGGTCTTGAGAAGACTGGGCTCTTCAGGCCATTATGAGACCTTTTCATTCTCCTTTCATTTTCTCAACCATTACATCGTTACTGAATGTCAGTCCCAATACTAGACATTGGAGATACAGCAGTGAACAAAAGCAAAAACAGACACAGCCGCTGACTCAACCAAACACTCCACTAAATGGGAGCAGAAGGGAACGTCCTCAGCCTGGTAAAAGGCATCTATGAAAACCCCCACAGCTAATCCCGTACTTAATGGTGAGAAACTGAACGTGTTTCTCCAAAGATCAGGGATGAGACAACGATGTCGACTCTCCTCACTTCTATTCAACATTGTATTGGAGGTTCTAGCCAGGACAATTAGGCAAGAAAAAGAAAGCAAAGGCATCTGGATTGCAAAGGAAGAAGTAAAACTATCTCTATTTCCATATGGCATGATCTTTTTTTTTTTTTAATTGAATGAAAGATTCTTTAAATTCTATAGTGCTTTACAATTTTCAAAAGTTTTACCATAATGGAAAAGAATATGAAGAAGAATATGTAAATATATGTATAACTGAATCACTTTGCTGTACACCAGAAACTAACACAACGTTGTAAATCAATTATACTTCAATTTTTAAAAAAGTTTCACACAACTAATTTCATATAATAGCCCTTTTTTTCCCATCCCTATATTGCCCCTCCCCCTTCCCTCTCCCTACTGTAACCACTAGTTTGTTCTCTGTATCTGTGAGGCAGATGACATGATGTTGCATATAGAAAGCCCTAAAGAATCCACAAAAAACTTAGAGCTACTAAACCAGATCAGCAAAATTGCAAGATCCAAGGTCAACATACAAAAATCAGTTGTTTTTCTTTCTTAAAAATTTTTAAAATTTAATTCAATTTATTATTTGTTTATTTATTTTTGGCCGTGCCACGCGGCATGTGGGAGCTCAGTTCCCACACCAGGGATAGAACCCATGCCCCCTGCAGTGGAAGCACAGAGTCTTAACCACAGACTGCCAGGGAAGTCCCTCAGTTGTTTTTCTATACACTAGCAATGAACAACCCAAACTTAAATTAAGAAAATTCCATTTACATTTTACATCTTTATTTGAAAAGAATAAAGTAAATTTAACCAAGGAGGTGCAAGACTCATACACTAAAAACTACAAAATATTACTGAAAGAAATTAAAGAGCTAAATAAATGAGAAGACATCCAGTGTTCATAGACTGGAAGACTTAATGTTGTTAAGATTACAATACTTCCAAACTGATCTACAGATTCGACGCAATCTCTACCAAAATTCCAAGTACTATTTTTGCAGAAATGGATAAGCTGGTCCTGAAATTCGTATGGAAATGCAAGGGACCCAGAAGAGCCAAAATAATCTTGAAAAAGAACAAAGTTGAAGGACTTACACTTGTTGATTTCAAAACTTACCAACACACTACAGCAATCAAGACAGCATGGTAGTGAGATAAGGTTAGACATATAGACCAATGGAATAGAATCGCGAGTCTGAAAATAAACCCATATATTTACGATAAACTGATTTCCAACAAGGGTGCCAAGACTACTGAATAGAGAAAGCATAGTGTTTTCAACAAACGGTGCTGGGACAAATAGATATCCATATGCAAAAGAAGGAAGTTGGACTCCTACCTCGCACCATATATAAAAACTAACCCAAAATGAATCACAGACCTAAATGTAAGAGCTAAAACTATAAAACTCTTAGAAGAAACCACAGGTATCAATCTGAGTGACCTTAGAAAAGGCAACAGTTCTTAGATATGACACCAAAAGCACAGCAGCCATAGGAAAACTAGATAAATTGGACATCATCAAGATAAAAAACTTTTGAACATCAAAGCACATTATCAAGAAAGTGAAAAATCAACCCACAGAATAGGAGAAAATATTGGTAAATCATAGATGTGATAAGGGTCTAGAATCCAAAATATACGGAGAACTCTTACCAATCAACAATAAAACGATAAATAACCCAATAAAAAATGGGCAAAGGATTTGAACAGAAATTTTCCCAAAGAAGATACACAACTGGCCAATAAGCACATGAAAAGATGCTCAACATCATTAGTCATTAATGAAATGCAAATCAAAACCACAATGAGATGCTACTTCACACCCACTGGGACAGCTATAATAAAAAATACAGATAATAATAAGTGTTGGTGTGGTGAGGATGTAGAGAAACTGGAACCCTCATGCATCGCTAGTGGGAATGTCAAATGGTGCAGCCACTATGGAAAACAGTTTGACAGCTCCTCATAAAATTATATAGTTATCACATGGCCCAGCAATTCCATGCCAAGGCATATACCTGAAAATTAAAACAAAGTTCACACAAAACTTGTATAGGAATCTTCACGGCAGTATTATTCATAGCAGCCAAAAAGTGGAAACCCAAATATTCATCAAGTGATTAATGGATAAACAAAATGTGATACGTCCATTCAATGGAATATTATTAAGCCACAGAAAGGAATGAAGTACTGACCCATGCCACAACATGCACGAACCTTAAAAGCACTACGCGACGTGAAAGAAGACAGTCACAAAGGACCACGTGTTGTATGATCCTATTATACCAAGTGTCCGGAGTAGGCAAATCCAGACAGACAGAAAGTAGATTAGCGGTAGGCAGCCAGGGGCCAGAGGGAGGGGGGGATGAGGGGGGGGGGATGAGTTTGAGGTTTCTTTTTTGGGGCAATGAAAAATGTTCTGGAGTTAGATAGTGGCCATGGCTGCAGAACGCTGTGAACATATTAAGAACCATTGAATTGTTAAAATGGTGAATTTTATGGTATGTGAGTTTTATCTCAATAAAAAAAGGAGGAAAAAAAACCTCCAGACATTTTTGCCCTCCTTGTCCTTATGGAGGTTCCATTCAGCGGCGGGTAGTGGGAGAGGGAACCCCCCCACCTCCCCACACCACACACACACACACACGTGTGCACAGAGACAAACTGAAATTACTATTGTGCTAAGTGCTCTCAAGAATGACAGCTATGGGCTTCCCTGGTGGCGCAGTGGTTGAGAGTCCGCCTGCCGACGCAGGGGACACGGGTTCGTGCCCCGGTCCGGGAAGATCCCACATGCTTTGGAGCGGCTGGTCCCGTGAGCCATGGCCGCCGAGCCTGCATGTCCGGAGCCTGTGCTCCGCACCAGGAGAGGCCACAACAGTGAGAGGCCCACGTACTGCCAAAAAAAAAAAAAAAAAAAAAAGGGCAGAAGAATCCACCTGCCAATGCAGGGGACACGGGTTCGAGCCCTGGCCCGGGAAGATCCCACATGCCCCAGAGCAACTAAGCCTGTGCGCCACAACTACTGAGCCTACGCTCTAGTGCCCACGTGCCGCAACTACCGAAGCCCGCGCGCCTAGAGCCCGTGCTCCGCAACAACAGAAGCCACCGCAGTGAGAAGCCGGCGCACTGCAACGAAGAGTAGCCCCCGCTCACCACAACTAGAGAAAGCCGGTGTGCAGCAACAAAGACCCAATGCGGCCAAAAAGGAATAAATTAAAAAAAAAAAAAAAAGAATGACAGCTATAATGGAAGTAGTTGAGGAAGACTTCCGGGAGGAAGTGATCTGAAGGAAGAGAGATTAGGAACGAGAGGAAGGGAGGGAAGAAGTTTCAAGCAGAGGGAAGTGCAAGGATCCTGTATGGGAGGGAGCTTGGCAAGTAGAAGGGTCCAAGACCCCTGTGTCTAGAGTAGGGGGAATGAGAGGGCGCAGGGCACCAGAGAGAAGGGCTGGGAGGCCCACTGTGGCTGGGGAGGGGCCCCAAGCCCTCTGAGTACTCTGGGTCAAGATTCATGGGGCGGGGGCGGGGGCGGGGAGGAATATGCACCTTCTGCAGGGGTCAAGTGCTCCCAGTCAACATCTGGAATGAGTTGGGAGGTCATTTCTCCCGACTGAATCACTCTTCATGTGACCTGATGGAAGGAGGAAAAAATCCAGTTCCCTGACTTATTCAGTGGCACCTCTTGTACTGATGCTCCCAGGGAGGAAATACTGATGAAAACCAGCCTCACTGCTATGGCAACAGCAACCACTTCTCACTTTCCATCCCGATGAAAGGCCAGGTGGGAAGTCTGCCTAGCAGCAGTGCTAGGCGACAGAAGCCCCTCCCAGGGGCTTCAGGAGCCCCTCCCATCACCGTCCAGGCTTTGCTCGGGTCCCAGCTTCTCCTTCCAATGGAGAATCACGCAGCTGCCAACAGCTGAGCAGCCCTTCCCAGCTCAGGGCGTGACGTATGCCACCACCCTGTAATGTGGCATCGTTAGCCCCACTGGACAGATGCAGACACTGAGGCTCAGAGCGGTGAAGGGTGCTTCCAGCGTCCTTCCCTCTGGGCTGCCTTTACTCCCCCATATGGTAAAGGTCTGTTTATCTGTGCGGGCCTCCTGCTCTGATTCGCCTGTGGCATGAAGGAATAAGTGAGTGGAGTGAGTATCACCCCCCCACTCTCCTGTCACCCTCTTCCTTCCTTGGTGATCTACAAGTTCCGGGGTACCCCACCCCGCAGTGTTCTGTTCTGGCCAGGGGAGAGGGTCATGTGGGGCCTGTGAGAGCCAGGGCGGTAAGGAGGGATGGCAGGAGAGGGCCTGCATGGGAGGGGGTACCCCTCCACCGCCCTGCCAGGGGACAGGGCTGAACTGTTTCCCTTCAAAATGCCTGGCTCGGAACTTCGACACACGCATTAATATCGATGGCTAATATTTTGGGTGCACTTATGGTGCACCAGGCTTTGTGGCAAGTGCTCTGCGCGCGCCCTCTCATTTGAGTGAGCGATTGGTTATCACCCCTGCTCCATGGAGGGGAGTGCAGCCTGAGATCTGAGCTGGAGAGGCGGCAGAGCCGTGGCAAACCAGGTGGTTCTGGAGCCAAAGTCTGGCTCTTAACCAGATACCTGCAGCCCCGAGGAGACCATCTCGTCCTCACCTCCCCATCCCCCATCCCAGGGGCTGGCTGGGAAGATGAAAAGGGAGGGCAAAGAGCTGAGGAGTGAGAGTGGAGCAGCCTCCTGCAATCGTCTCCTGGCCCCGGGCCAGAAGGCTGCTGGTGGGCCTGTTGCAGAAGAGGTGCGCTGTCTGTGTGGCAGCAAGAGTGGCGGGAGAGCCCCTCCCGAGGACCAGGCCCTGCCAGATCTTCAGGCCTGGTTTACAGGAGGAAGGAAAGGGAACGCATAGTTCTCAAGTGCCTACTGTGTGCCTATGCTGAGCGTCGCCCTTTACAGGTGGCATTTCCCTTTACCCCCAGAATGACACTGAGAGAGACTAACGGCTAACACTTATGATACATCAAGCATCTCGGACGCTCACCATGCTTCGATTCATTTAATCCTCACAGAAACATGCCAGCTACAGACACTCTGCACATGGGAAAATGGAACCATGAAGAAGAAAAGTATCTTGCCCAAGGTCACACGGCTGGTAAAGCTTTGATCCAGGTCCTCTGGCCCTAGAGTCTATGAGTAACACACTTTGTATCCTGCTAGGGGAGTGTCGTCCCCATTGTCCACAGCGGGAGAGTGAGGCCCTTTCTTGAGGTCACCAGTGGTCGGAGTGGGGTTTGAGCTCCGTCTCCTGGGAATGTCTGTGGCATTTTGACTTCGTGGCACCCTGCCCCTGCTCCCCACCAACTCCTGCCCAGAAACACTGAGACCACAGGAATGGTTCTAGCTGTAGCCGCTGGCCCATGGCTGCCCAGAACTGAGCAAAGAGCAGCCCCCTTCCACCCACCTGGAAAGCTTATGTTTGTTCAGGGTTTCTTTGTCTGGAATCACACATCCAACCGCCATCCTTCCCAGAAATGGCGCCAGCCTGCTTCCTGGAACAGCCCACAAACGGCCCCGATGCCAGGCTCTCTGACTTTCTTTGGGGCGGCAAGGGAAGGAGACAGGGATTAAACCCCTCGGGCCCTACCGCCTCCCTGGGCCTCTGTGGACCCATCCATACAAAAGGTTGGCACGATGTCTCTGGGGACCTTCAGGCTCCTGCATTCCAGGATTCTCTGCCAGGAGCTTCCCACTCAGCAAACAGTCATAACTGTGCGCCTTACAGACGCACCACCTCCCAGAGCCTCAATGCCATTCCCATTGGCTGTAATTACAGCAGCTCCCATTTCCTAAGTGTTGACTAAGTGCCAGGTGAGTGACTTTCGTGGATTCTCTCCCTGAACTTGCTGGACAGCCCTAAGAGGCAGGTCCAGTGACCTCCACTTTACAGATGAAGCAGCTCGGCTCAGGGAGGCTGAGCGCCTTGCCTGCGTGCACACTCCTGCGAGCAGCAGAAGCAGGACATCTCACCGTTGCCTCATGCAGCTGGGAGGGGGAGAGCCCATCGCGTATGTCAAGGATTTGGCCACAGGCCTTGATAAACCACGTCCCCACACCCTCCATCCTGCCCCATCAGGCCTGGGCGCCCACCAGCCCAGCCTGTCACAGCTGACAAGCATGGTGTGACTCCCAGACAGCCTCTCACTTCAGTGGAGGATCCCTGTGTCCCTGGCAGCCTAGCATGAGAATGACAGCTAGTGGCAGCTTGGGGACAGCAGCCCACTCAGACGGCTCATGGGGCTGCTGACCGGCAGACAGACAGTGCCAGGCTGGAGCAGCTGGCATCGCCGGAGGCAGGTGAGGCACCTGGGAGCCTCTCATGGCACCCACCCCCAAGTCCAGACCCTTCGCTAACATTTGGGGGCCTTCAGGACCGAGGCAAGAGTACCAACAGCGCACCATGTGTCCAAATATTTAAGTTACAAATCAAGCTGACTAACTCTTAAATAAAATATGTTATATCTTCCCACCCAGACATAATGGTCTGGAAGGCCAGCCTGTGCGCTGAAATTTCTCAGACTCCCGACTTCCGTGCCAGAAGACAGCAGTGCCTTCTGGGTTCCTTCTGTGCAGGGGCCTCATACACAGGTCTGGACACCCTGGGACACACATGTAGGCAACATCCACACCTGTCCCTCCCCCAGGCAGCCGGCCTTTGTCTATCCCGGGGGCTCGGGGGGCGCACACACCAGCTGCACAGGCTCCCTCCCTCCCCTCCCTGCCTCCTCCCAGGAGATGCCCTGGCAGGTCCTGAAAGTGGGCTTGGAGCTGACCTAACAGGGGACCCTGGGGTCTGTCATGAGCAAACTGGTAAACCCGCACTTGGAGACACGTTCCGAAGAAAGAGTCTCGGACCACACAGGTGCCTGGACTCCGGGCGGCCCAGGGGGAGGGAGAGAGCTTAGGATTGAGCATCAGGAAATCCAGGCAGACACCAGCTCTGCCATGTGCGTGCTGTGACTTGTGGCCGGTGAATCCCCCTCCTGGGTCCCATTTGCTCATCTGTAAAACAGGGACGACAGTTCCTGCCTGGTGGGGCCGTAGTCAGGAGTAAATGCCGTAAGTCCATGAAAAGGTTCCTGCCTTGCTTTCAGACTTTTCAACTCCACTGAAGACTGTCTCTAAGAAACCCTCCCTTTAACACTGGACTCCTTTACCGTCTGCTTTTCCGTATGTCCCTGGCCACACCGCACCATGAACACTGACAGCATCTGAGCCCACACTGGCCGGGTGCCTCCCACACCACAGAATCCCCGGCACCTAGCACAGGGCCAGACACAGAGTAAACAGAAGCTCTGTGATTATTCACCCGGCCTTTCCACCTGCTTATGGGGTTCACCCAACCATCGCCATCACTGAGGGCCTTCTGAGGGCCAGACTCACCACCAGGCTCTGAGGACCAGATGGCTCAGGCGCCTCTCCAGGCCACACGGAGCTCGCAGTCTAGAGAGAGCGATTTGACGTGGAAATGAGAACAGGTGACAACAGAGGGATGCCTGCCGTCATGCGGGCAGTAGGGGCAAGGTGTTCCCAGAGGCCAGAGGAAGACGGGTGCAGGAGTACAGTGAGGCCCCGAAGAGGAAATGATGGGTGAGCTGGCCTTAAGGAGATTAAGAGCGGAGGGGACTTCCAGAGACAGGAACAGCCGGTGCAAAGGCACAGAGGGTGAGGTACACCTGGTGTGCTCACCTCAACGTGGCCAGAGCTCAGTCTCTTAGGAAGTGGTGAGTGTCAGGGTTGGCGGGACCGCCAGGGCCACCTAGCGTCCCACCAGCCCAGTAATTCTCAATGTGTGACTAACAGAATTAGCAGCACCTTGGAACTTGTTAGAAATGCAAATTCTCAGGCCCCACCTCAGACCTACTAAATCGGAAACTCGGGGCAGGATGCAGAAATCTGTATCTGAACGAGCTCTCTAGGTGTCTGTGATGCACGCTAGTTTGAGAACCACTGGACTTCCTCCTGAAGGCAACAGGAGCCGTGTTATAAAGCGGCCCACATCTGAAAGCTGGCCTCACGTGAGCCCTCGCCTCCAGCGGGACAGCTGTGTGTGGCAGAATAATCTATCTTCACCTGTGAGGGAGGGGCCACTGGGAAGTCAGAGACCCTGGTGGGCACAGGGCCCATTACCAGGGTGACCACCTGTCACTCGGAGAAAGGGGGCAGCACCCTACAGACGGTCAACGGAGGGGAGCTTGTTATCACGGCTACCTCCCCTCAGGTGGGACGGGGTTAAGGGAAGAGGGGAGCCTGCGGTGTCAGGTATCCACCCCCATCCCCAGGTGGGAGCATCACAGACCTAGGCTCCTCTTCTGACTGAATCTAGCCCACCATCCCCTTCTCTGTCCATCTGGGCCCCAGGTGGCAATTTCCTCCCCTCCCCATCATGAAGCCACACCCTCCTGTCACAGCCCAAGGGCTGTGGGGCTGTCTCCTTGGTTACAGCCTGGGCTCCTTTATCCATGGTGAGCCTCTCTCAAGAGGCCCCACACCCTCATCTGCTAGGTCTTCACTTTCCTTTGCCAAGGCTGGCTCTAGGGGCCGTGACCCAGATCAGTAGCAGGGCTCTCCCACTCTCTCTTCAGCTGTTGGCACAGAGTGAGAAAAAGAGGAACCAGAGGATTCAACACGTTACCTTCGACCAGAAGACGGACACAGGGGGTGCGTCAAATAGCTTTACAAGGTGCAACTTGAAGTTCAAGAGAGAGCAAACTGCACCCTCAAGCCTAGTCAAGTACAAAGCATGAGAAGGGAGGGTTCTCGAGCCCGAAAGGCCTGGGCGTGAGTCTGCACCAACCCTGCGTTATCCTGGGCAGGCTTTGTTACTTCCCGAGCCTGTTTCCTCACCTGCATATTGGAGATAATATTAATATCTACCCCCTAGGCTCTCTGCAAGATTAAGTGAGAAAATGCATCTGAAGTGAGAAACATAGTACCTGGCACCTCGCTGCATCTTACCTTCCTGCTCCTCAGAGAGGGGGAGGAATGCCTGTTCCCGGGTGACCTCTCTCTGCGGGTGGGACACCTGGTGGGGAAGAGCAGTGGCTCTGGGGTTAGAAACAATCCATAAACATCCACTGCCGGTACCATTATGATTACTATTAATCACGGGCAATGAATGGAGCCCGGCCTGGTAAATTGCTTCCTCCAGGTCATTTCCATTTCCTATTGTCATTGTAGCCTTCATTCAGCGCAATCTGATACAGGGATGTTTTCTAGAAAGCGGGAGCCATGTTGTGCTTCTTAGTTATCCTGCAGTGCCTGGCCCCTGGCCCTGGCAGGGAGCACCCAAGCAGCTCAGCGTGGAAGGGACTTGGAAATCACCCACTCTAACTTAGTATGCAAGGCAGGAAGCTCTCCTCCCTGGCTTTATCAAGTGCTTCGATGCCTCCAGGGATGAAGTCCTTATTCTCTGCTGAAGATGGACTAGTGCCTGGGGCTCCAGGGAGGCTGAGCCCTGCGGGGTGAGCAGGAGCTAAATGGGCAGCCGCAGGAGTTGGGGCGATGGGAACTCCTAGGGCCACCCCTACACCCTAGCAGCCCCCCTTCCTCTCCCGCTGAGAGTTGATAATAGGAATGGTTCTAATTATGCTCTAATTGCTTGCTTCCAGGCAGTTTCTCTGGAGCCAAGGAGTTCAGAGTTCATGAATAAATGAAGAGGGAGGAAGCGGGAGGGGATGTTTATTGATCCACAAATCTCCACGTGCCAATGTCTGCCCCACAAATGCTTGGGTGCGCAGCTGCGTGCAATTTTGCATACATACAAACACACAGATATACACACCACAGCCCCCCAGACGCCTCTCTCCAAAGGACTGGTGGGGGGTAAAAGGAAGGTAACAAGAAGTGTCCTACACTGGCTTTGGGTCCCAGTCTCAACTCTACCACTGACTTGTATTGTGGTCTTGGGAAAATCCTAGTTTTCCCAGCTGTAGAGTATGGAGGTGAAGTGATGTCTGATACCCTCCTCTCAGAAAACCCAGCCTTTAGGATTTCAATGGGGTATCATCCAGTTAGACAGAACCCTGGGCAGTGCCAGGTGGGCACTGTCGCCCTCAGATTGCCCTTTCACCTGGATGCCTCATTGCCTAAGAACTGGCCGAGCAGCCGGGGGCTTCAGGGAAGTGGTAGGAGGAACACACACATCTCCATCCTGGTGGGACACTTAGTAAAGATGAGTAGGGGCTCTGGACTCGGGGCTGTGGGGGCCCTGGGCAAGGCACTTGAACTTCTTGAACTTCAGTTGCTTTGTCTGTTAAACGGCAATGAGAGACTCTGTGTTATGAAGGTTCACCCAGGGCATATAGTGGCCTCAGTCGAGCGCCTGGCACACAGTGAGCATCTGGTAAGTGGTAGTTGTTATTGCTAATACTGTCAACACCCTGCAAGGTATAGATTGGTGCCTCATAACAGATGAAGAAACTAAGGCACAGAATGGTCAAGCAACTTGCCCCAGGTCATGCATTAAGTGGCAGGATTTTAACCCAAGCCCATCTGACCCTGAAACTTCTGTGTTCCAGTCTTGTTTCTCCACTGTGTCTGATCCACCTGGTCCCCAACTGGCACACAGTAGGTATCCATAATATGCTGAATGACAGAGAAATGTGGAAAAGAAAAACAGAGCATAAAAATACGCTCTGTTTCCAGTGACGAAGGTGGGGGTAGACAGATGAGAGAAGAACTAGACCAAGACTCCCTCCAAGATCAAATCGAAGCGTTGGGTCTGGGCGGACCCCAGGCTTCCCTGCCTCGTGGCTGGGGCTAGTCCAGGTGGGGATCAAGGGGGTCCTTGGTATGTGCTTGAGGAAGTAAATCTTTTCACTCTTTATGATTTCCACTAAGAAGCCAAAGCTAGCAGTCCTGGCTTTTGGCATCAGCCCGAACCTGCTATGTCACTGCCTTGCTGTGTGACACTGGGCAATCAACTGCAGCTCTCTGCGCCTCAGAGCCCTCATCTAGGAAATGGGGATAACAGTGGTCCAGCCCTGGGGCTGCTGGGAGGGTGATAAGGGATGACACATGTGAGGCCATACGCTAGAGGTTAAGAGTAGGGCCTGGAGTCCGGCTACCTGGGTTGGTATCCCAGCTCCTCCACTGCCTGACGTAACCGCCCGCAGCCTCAGATTCTGCTTCTGCAAAACAGGGATCATAACTGTCTACCACAAAAGGGTGCAGTGAGGGTGAATGAGCTACCACAGGTAGAGCGGTTGCGACAGTTGGCAGTGCTTTGAAATGCTCAGTGAATCTTCTTTATTGGACATTTCACATATGGGGAAACCGAGCCCCTGAGCGGGCAAGGTCTTGTCCAAAGTCACAGAGCCAGTTCAGAGCACAGCCAGTCCTCTGTGGGGGCTGGCTGTTTGCAGGGCCCCTTGTCCAGACCACGGCTTCAATGGGTAACCACAGACCTTTCACAGTACCTGGGCTATCCTGCTCCAGCCTTGAGGACTCTGGGGGACTGAACCCCGCCCCCCTTCCTGTCCTCCCCGGTGCCTCTGAGGCTGGCCCAAACCAGTGGGGTATGTCAGAGGGCAGGGAGGGCTGACCTGCCTTCCTGGCCCACCTGGCCGGCCCCTCCACTCCAGGACTGGCTGCAGAGGCCTCAGAAACAAGCCAGGAGTCCAGGACCAGAACACCATTTGTCAGCCCTGCATGGTAGTGGCAGGCTCATTTCCATGGCAACAGTGCAGTGTGAAGGCATCCTAGCATCATTAGGGAGAGCTCTGAGTAGTATAAACAGAGGCTGCAGTAGATTATATGCCTATTATGAGCAGTCTCAGGCTCTGAGCACTGGTAATTATGCCTAATTGTGCATTTAATTCTGTAATTGAAAACCCACATCTCTGGTTCAGGCTGGGGCTGCAGAACCTACCCCCCAACCTCAAAAGAAAGAGGCATAGGAGCCACCCCTACCCTACTAATCCCAGGGCTGCCTCTCCTTCTAGGGCAAGGGGTAGCCAGAGTGGGCACGGAAGTAAAGCACCTACAGACTCCCATTTCCCCCACTTCCTGTGCCAGGAGCCCTGCCACGCTCTGTGATTTGGGGTAGGGGGGAACGTGCTTAAGGCAAAGGGACGTGGTAAAAAAAAGCACAAAAATGCTCACAATTTTCATTATTCATAATAGAAACCATTTTGCACTATTGCCACTGTCCTCTCAGGACCCAGAATCAGCCTCTGGTGGTTCCAAGGGACTCGGATCATCACTAGATCCATTACACATCCAAGTCATCCAACCTACATATAAATTCTTAATCACTGCCAGAGGCAGGGATCTCACCACCTGATTGTCAGTCCACCACTGCAGAGCCTCTGTAGATAGTTTGAAGACCGCTGATGGAGTTCAACACTCTCTCCTCCATCCCCCGGTTTCACAGACTGGAGAAAATGAGACCCAGAGAGGGACAGGGCCAGCTCAAAGTTGCACAGGAAGTGAGTACCAGAACCCTGGAATTCTGACTTGCAGCTCAGGGTATATTTTGTACCCTAAAGTGACTCAGCACCAAGAATCGTGCCCAGCACTTTGTAGGTGCTTCATAAATACTTGCTGAACGCAACTCAGGGTAGGGTTAGTTGATGGCAAAGCTTACTCTCTTACCCAACAATATTTTGCCTTTCTAGGGGTCAGGAAGTTCCCCTGTAGTGGCTCAGGGGTTAATGATGGGCTAGAATCTCCTGCTCTGAACCTCTGGGGTCTGAGACTTGATCTTACAACCAAATATGCCATGTAGGCATTTGGGATGGGGATAGAACCGACACTCATTCAAACAGACAGAGGAAAGAACAGGTCACCTGAGTCCCTGACAGCCTGACACCCCGGTGTCAAGCCTCAGGCACGCCATTGGAGGCAGGAGTCTCCTCCTCTCCCCAGAGCCTGATACTCCCATCTGTCATCGCTGCCTGCAGCAAGGTGGGCTGATGTGGCAGCAGCTCTGATCTCCACCTGGGAAAGGATGGAATTCACTGATGAGTCAGGGCTGGAGGAGACCTTTGAGATGGTGAGTCCAACCATCTCCCTTTACAGAAGGGGACACAGAGAGCCAAGATTCCTCTCTGATTTCCTCTGAATGAGCGCTGGACTCTGTGCCCAGAGCTCCCCCTGCCTTATCTCAGGTAACCCTTACTACAGTCCCATGAGGATGTGCAATTATTATTCCCATTTTACAGAAGAGAAGATAAAGGGACAGTAAGGCCAAGGCCACAAAGGTTTAGCAGAACCTCTGCTTCAACTTGGGCCTTCAACTGGTTGAAGAAAAGGACATGTCCATTTCCCATCCCACAATATTCACGTTCATAGAACCTGCTGTCTCACTTCCGGGGCATTGAAGAGTGTGAACCCTTTGTGAGCTCCTACTCAGTATATCTTACCTACGGGAAGGACAATTCTCTGAGGACGATTACTAGTATCCTGATTTAGAGAAATGCAGGTGGAAGCTCAGAGAGGTTAAGTGTCTTGCCCAAGGTCACTCAGCTATAAAGAGGCAGCAATGGAACTCAAACCCCAGCCTGACTGCACAGCTCAAGCTCTTCCCAGTTGAACTCCCTGCCTCTGGACGTACCAGCTGCTCTGAAAGGCAGGGGCCAGGAGGCCAGAGTATCCCATTAAAACCTGCAACCACAGTAACTGCTCTTCCAAAACCCTGGTACTTGCTGGCAGGAGCACATGTCCCAGAGAGGCGTGCTTTGCTGCCTGAGTCTCTCCCTCAGTCTCCGAATCACCACCCCTCTCCCTCTCCAGGACCAGCAGGGAGACCAAGAGCATTGGGACTGGCGTTCCCCAGACCAAAGCCAGCTCCATCTGCTGTGGCCAGGAGTTAGCTTTTAAAAACACATCTCTGGTCTCATCTTGCTCTCCTATCACCTACTCCTCCCTGAAACGAGATGAGAAAAGAGGCTTCAACCATTAGAGCTGACCATCTCCACTTGGTCTAGATTTTGCAATTGTTCTCAAACCGTTTCCCTGTGATCATTTATGTGAAGCCTAGACTGTATCTTTTGTTTCCTTGGTAACAAGTCACTTCATTCTTCTGACCTCAGTATGCCCATCAGTAATTGGGTATAAAGACCATCCCTATCTCATAGAGTTGTTATGAGGGCTCTTCATAACTCTTCAATACAGGTTAATTTCTTTCCCATATAACTTGTTCTTAACCTGCATCACAGTTCCCTTAAACCCAACACAGGGCTTGGGGTGAGGAGAAATGGGGACGGGGGATGGGGTTAGCATTTGAATAAGCAGCTCAGAAGGTCTGGCATCTAGTAACAACCCTTTATGGATGAAGAAAGCTTTAGATCTCTCCATCGGTTTCCACACCCAGCATCGCCACAATCCTACGGGGAGCAATAGGGCATCCAAGGTAGAAGCTGTGGAGTCCTGATGTGTGAATGCTCGTTCTGTCCCTACTATTTATGTGGCCATGGATAAGCCAGATAGTAACAAGGGACAAGGTATACAGAGCACTTAAGCACAGCGCCTGGTTCATAGCAGACACCAAATACAAGGAAGTTGTTGTTATTATTTCCCACAGAACCATTCGTTTTCCATATAAAGAAACTAAGACTTGAAGAGTTTATGGGTATGAGTCTGGTCACTAAAATCTCTAATCCAGGCAGAGATGGGGGCTGAAGTGACTTATCCAAACTGCAAGGCAAGTAACAGCCAGCCGCAGGGAGCACTGCCTGGGCCAGTGCTGTCTGGGCACCATCTCAGGGAACCCTCCCAAACTACCACGGGGTAGGAGCTGTTGTCCTGACTACTTTACAGGAAAGAGGCAGAGGCTCAGAGAAGGTAAGGGACTTTCTGGAAGTCACGAAGCAAGGCAGCAATGTCTGCCTGATCCCAGAGGTCCTTCACCCCTCTGTGCCAGATGTCAGAGCGGCTGCCATTTATGGGGTACTTATGTCAAAATCCCCCAGCCACCACCCCTGCAAAGGAGCAGAACCAGGGCCATCCACTGCACCTCCCCCCCGGGCGGGGGGCCCTGCTCCATTCCACCTTGCCCACCTCATAAGGGTTTTGAGGGCAGTTTGGCCTCAGTCTGTCCATCTGCAAAAGGGACTTGATCACCCCAGCCTCTACCCTGTCAAAGAGGTATAAAGAACAAAGAGGGTCAGTGGCCTGGACGATTTCGTGCTCTGACTCTGAAGCCCGGCCCAAGGACCTGAAGCACCCAGAGCAGAGCCAGCCCCTCCCCAGGAAGCCATGAGCTTGCAGATGCAGCTGCTTCTGAACGCAGGCCCCTGCAGAGCCTAGCTCCCTCCGGTCTTCACGTCTTCACCATCCGCTGCTAATAACGACATCAATCAGGTTGACCACGTTTCACACCATTACTCGCAGCTCAGCAGGAAGCAACATATTTCCCCCCTCACCCACCATCTTCCAGAAAGCAAAGAGCTTTCCAGAGGGGAAAAGAATGAAACCCATGTGTTTTCTGAGTACCTACTGTGTGCATGGCAGCTGCCTAAGCCCTTTTTCTAACTCTGAGAGGTAAGGAAGACTCTTTTTCTTTGACAGGGAAAGACATTGGGGTCCAGAGGAGCGAATGCATGTGTCCAAGGTCACACAGAGCCGGGACAAGTACAATCATGGCAGTGATGTATTACTGACCACTCACTGGCTCATGGTGCCAGGCACGTGCGTGATCCTATTGAAACAGTATCATTTTCGTTTTCAGATAAGGAGACTGAGGCCTGAAGCAGTGAAGAGACCTGTCTGAGGTCACGGGCTGCTAAAACGTGAGGAGCAGAGTGACATGGGGCGGAGAGGGTGGCTCTCTGCTCCGGCAAAAGAGCGCATGAATCTTGGTGCTGTCACTGACTAGCTTAGAGACCTCTCTGAGCCTCAGTTTCCTCATCAGAAAAAGGGGCTCATAAAAACATCTATCCCATTTGGTAGGATAAAAATAAGAAGGATAAAAACAGTAAAACAGCTAACGTTTATCGATCGCTGAACATGTACCAGGCAACTTTGCCAAGCACTTGACATATGTAAGCTCACTGGGTTTAATGAGGTTGTGCATATAAACTGCTTAGCACAGAACTCCAGAAATGGGACCGATCATGGTGATGATGAAGAAATTGATGATGATTCCCTCGGGCAAATCTCCCTGGTTCATCCTTTTACTGGAAGAATAGAGTAGCCTGTAAGCTTTCAGGAAGGAGGTGGACCAGGAAAGAAGGGCAGGGTTTGGACAGGGGAGGGAAAAGGGAAACACATAAAAATTAGGGTGTGAATAGCATTAGTAATGTTAAGATGATATGCCAAGTAGGGAGAAAGCAAGGCACCCAAGACGTTCTACAGAGTGGAACTAGACTGAGACACACGGAAACCTCCAGGCCAGTCCAGACATCCTCCCAGGGTCCCAGATAGGCAGAACTGGCAGGACCCTAGAGACACAGACCAATGGTTCTTCCCATTTTACAGATGGGGAAAAACCAAGGCTTGCAGTACAGAAAAGACTTGTCCAAGTTCACAGGATGTCAGTGGCAGAGGCAGGCTTGAATCCAGGCCTCCTGACTCTTAGCTCCATGCCCAACTACCTGCTGCTTCCCACAAAGGAAGACTGCAGGAGGGCATTTGGATATGTCTGGGTCACAATTCCAGGGAAGCATACCAGGGTATACATCATTAAGATAATAACAATCAAAAACTATAGTTTATTGAATGCTCACTCTGTGCCTGGCACAGTGCTAAGCTCATCTGCATTAAGCTATATGCACTTCATCCTCACAACAACCCTAAGACTTGGGAACTGTTTCTATCATCTCTATTTAACAGATGACAAAACTGTGGCTCAGAGAGGCTAAGCAACTTGCTTAAGATCACACAGCTAGGAAGTGACAGAGCCAGGGCTCAAACCCATGTCTGTCCTGTCAAACTCCAGAGTCTTGTCTCCTTTACTTGTCCACCTGAACGGTCCAGCCCCCACCTCCTTCTCCCACCCTCCAGTGCACCCTCACATCCTACTCCCTCACCCAAAGCAAGTCTACCCCAACTACAGAACAGTGTTTAGAACTGGCCTGTTATCTTGTAATCATCAAGCCCCACAAAGAAAGAAAAACGACGTAGTTCCTCTTCTAAAGTTTTCAGCTGAGCAGCATTTAACAGTCTCTTCCTTCTCTGCGCCTGTCCACTGGATGAGAAAACAGGCTCCCTTCTCCCTGGAATGATGTCAGGCTGGTGAATTCCAGCAGCCGGGAGCACATTACCAAAGCTGCCAGGCAGCGAAGGCTCCTGGGGGTTAGCGACAGCTGAAGGGACCCACTCTGCAATCGGACCAGACAGAGCAACAGACTCAAGAGACCAATTTTCAAGTCCCTCCTCAGAGCACCTCTCCAAGTTATGTCATGTAACCCTCACAAGCTGCCCAAAGGCACCCAGCCAGGATGTAGAAGGATCAGAATCCCACCCAGGTCTTGTCTAACTCCAGAGCCCCTTGTGCTGGTGAGCCCTCCAAGTGGAAGCGTGGCTTTAGCTGAGCTGGGGAGAGCTATGGAGGCAGGTGAGTGAGAGGCAGGGATACTGTCTCGCCACCTTCATCTCTCTAGAGTAGGAAGCACCTCCCAAGGGACCCCTGAGTCACCAGAGCCAGAACTACTTTTACAGTTAAGAAGGCAACAGAGGATGCTGGGCAGCTGTCTGGCTTCACAGCCTGGCCCCTAACTGCAGAACTTTGGGCAAGCTACTTCATAGGGTTGTTAGGAGGATTAAATGAGTTAATACATGGAAAAGTGCTTACAGAGTACCTAGCACCTAGTAAGTGCTCCCCAAAGCTAACCACTGTTATTATCATCAACAGAGAATGACCGTGGGCCAAACTGTTAATAGTGCTTACCTTTGGGGTATGGGACTGGGCATAGAAGGAAACGTCTTTAACTTCTGCTCTGTTTGGTTATTTATTGATTTAATCATTTTATAATATGTGTGTGTTACTTTTCTAATTAAAAAAAAAGTCCTAGTTTAAAATTTTAAAATTAACACAGAAAAAAAAATTCCTCGGAAAATTTCAGCACTTCTCTTGGCATTTTATGTTCCTCAAAGGAGATAAAGAGGAACTGGGAGCCTGGAGTTGCCAAATAACTGATTCACTCATTTATTTTACAAATATTAATGGAGTGCCAGGCACTGTTCCAGCTGCTGCGGATTTAGGGGGAACAAGGAAGGTAATCTCTGCCCTTCTGGAGTTTCCATTCTACCTGATCTTAATTAATCCCCTGTGCCACACTCAAGGATGAGGAATTCACCGAGAGGCTGACCAAGATGGCCCAGCCTGGGGAAGTCACTTGCCCTGCAGCCCACAGCTGGGAGCAGGGCTACAATCTTCAGGGCCCAGCTGTTTCAACCGCTGCCCAAGAGGGCAGGTCTGTGGATGCAAGTTTGGGGCTGGGGTCCACAAGAGGAGAGAAAAAAGATGAACGAGGAGGCCTGTATAGCCACACTCAAAGCTTCATTCTGCATTACTGTACACACCTGTGGTGGAGGAAGGGCAATGGATGCAGGCAAAAGTGGAGACCCAGACCACGGAGTCAGGCAGTAGTGAGGCTCAGGTTCCCCCAACTCAGACTCAGACCTGAGTTCCGTCCATGGAGGTCCCCATGCACCTCTGCCCCCAAAGTCCCCAGTTGTTGGGCCTCAGCTCTAGGGTAGGCAGGAGATCCTGGCCTCTCCTTAAACACCTTCCCAAATTCACCTGCCAGAGTCTGAATTGAAGGGCAGAGCTGGTCCCCTTCGGCCCCCAAATTCACTCCACTGGCCTCCCTGAGACAAGAACCTGAGTTCCCTGGGCTGGGGTTAGGTATAGTGTCCCCAGATGCTCCCATCCTCCCCAGGGCACCCAAGTATCCCACCCCTATCAGTGCCAGCCCAGGCAGAGGAGCCTGCCTCCCCCCCACCCCGACTCTGGTGGCAATGGTGACTGACAGAATGCCTGTGGCCTCAGCCAAAGCAGGGAGGGCGATCCCCACCTGGTTGGTCAGACTGGCCCAGGACCTGGTAGCTCCTTGTGACCCTCTCCAGGGAGGGGCTCTCCATTCCCAGGCCTGCCCAGTCAGGAGGATAGAGGGAGGCAGGAAGAGCACAAAGGAGTGAACGGTTCCTGGAGTCTATGGTCCCGACACACACAAATGAACATGGACCAGAAATGGTCAGAGATCTAGAGACATACCAAGGAGAAACCAGGAGAGAGACACACACAGGAGCAGAGACTTTGTGAGAAACACTGGGGCGGAGACCAGAGGCTGAGACCCACGCAAACGAGTGATCTAGAGGAAAACACACGGCAGTGACCTCAACGGATCCACACACCAGCCTCGGAAACACCCCCCAAACCCCGGTGAGCCACAGTCCCACAGCGCATCTCCCCAACAGAAGGCCGCTCGTACAGTGCGGGCGAGACGCGCCGAGCCCCAGGCGCGGAGCGGGCCGGGGACTCGTGCACAGGACGCACTCGGGGACTGGGGAGCGCCGGGCGAGAAGCGCACACAAAGAGACAGCCGGGCCAGCCCGAGCAGGCTCCGCCCGTCCGCTTCGTGACTCCAGACCACCCCCCAACCCGGGCGCTCGCCCCAGACCCACACACAGAGACACACACCCCACCCGCACGCCCCGGGACCCCGCCCCGCCGCGCCCCACCCGGCCCGGCCGCCCGGGCGCGCGGCGCTCACCAGCTGCAGGCAGCAGAAGGCGACCAGCGTGCAGCGCCCGCTGCACTTGCCCATGGCTCTGGGGGCCGCGCGCGCCGTTCGCCGCGGCGCCCCTCTAGCTCGGCGGCCGCCGCCTCCTCCGCGCCGCGCGGGCTCCGCGTCCTCCCAGCTGGGCGCCCCGGGCGGCGGGGCCGGGCGCCTAGGGCCGGGCCCGGGAGCGCCGGGTCCTCAGGGCTGCGGCCGGCCGCTCGCGCTCGGAGTCCATGGTCAGTCCGCCCGCGCGCCGGCTCTGCCGCGCCTCCTTTGTCTGGCCGGCCGGCCGCCAGGCGCGCCTCCCGCCCCGGGGCGGCTGGCGGGGAGCGCGGAGCGGGGAGCGCAGGCACCGAAAGCGGCGCAGCGCAGAGCAGCACTGCCCAGCAGGGGCAGCCGCCCGGGCGCTCGGCGGCCGCGGCTTCCCGGCCCCACCACGTGGCTCCGCCGCCGAGAGGTAGGGAAGGAGGGAAAGAAGGGAGGGAAGAGGAGGGGAGGAGAGGGGTGGGGCGGGGCGGCAGAGCAAGCGGAGGGAGGGGAGAAGGGGGAGGGAAGCGCAGAGCAGAGGCTAGAGGCAGGAGTGAAGTGGCAAGAGTGCAGGCTTGGGGACTGATGGCCCTGGGTCAAACCCAGCTTCACTGCTCACTCGCTGTGTGACCTTGGGCAAATCACGTCACCTCTCTGGGCCTCCGTTTTCCTAACAAAATAGGAATAATAATGACTGCTTCAGTGTTGCCACAAAGATGAAATGCAGTTAGGTGAATAAAGCACTTAGCTCTGTGCCTGGCCTCCCGAGGGTGCTGGAGCATTCCTCTGTCCACCTTGTCTCTAGGGCCCGGCGGCTCCAACCTTGGCCCTCTATTTGCACTCCACTTCCCAGATCTGCTCCCCATCCCAGCTTCCCTCCTGAGTTCTTCCTTCCCTCTTTTCTTCTACTGGCATTTATTGAGCCCGACTGACTACATACACACCGCTGGGAGCCCTATGATCCAGAGATGAGCCCTGCAGCACTGTTCCAGAACCACTGAGCTTCCCAGGCCGGGGAACAGGCAACCCCCAGGGGCATAAGCAGGAGATGCCTGATGGCAGCGGTCTGCCCAGGGGCCTGAGGCCAGCCCCTCACCCAGGCTGCAGTGGGGAGGGAGTCAGGAAGGGCTTGCCAGTAGAAGACTGCCTTCTTCAAGGCGCCCCCTCCAAAAGCACTCAAGCTCTCAAACACATCCCCAGTCCACTGAATCATCCCAGCCCCACTCCTAACTTCTTATATAGGGATTAGCATCACTCAGGTGGGAATCCCTGCGGCATCCTCCCCGCTCCTCTATCCCATCTGACCTGTCATTACATTCTGTGAACTTACCTTCCAGCTGTTATCTATGAAATACCTACTACCTACCAGGCTCTCCACTGGGGATTAAGGGGATGAACCAGTCCTGCACTCACTGAGAGAATAGTCTAGTGAGGAATTGTCATTAAAACCAGAAAACATGCAAATAAATAATGAAATATTCTGATGAGTACCTTAAAGGATAACAAAAAGTGAAAGAATAAGGGGGCCATAACTCAGGTCCGGAGACCAGGAAAGGCCTCCTTGAGGACATGGCATTGATACTGAGAAGACAGTAGGAGGGAAGGAGAGGCCAAGGCCTGGTGAACAGTGTTCTGGCAGAAGAAACAATGTTTCTTTTCTTTTCCTTCCTGTCAGCTCTCACGGGCCCTCTGGACTCAGAAAACAGTATGACACAGATTAAGACCCATGGTTCTGGAGCCAAGCAGCTTGGGTTCCAGTTTCAGCACTGCCACTTAGGCGCTGTTTACAGAGTAGGCACTCAAATGCATGACTTCTCCTAGGACTGGTGACATAATTTGTGGGGGCCAGTGCAAAATGAAAACGCAAGACTCCTTAAGGCCCATTAGGAAGGAAGACACCGCAGACCATAAAACCAAGCACAGGGAGGGCCCTGTGTGGCTGCAGAGGACACATGCCCCTGAAGCCAGTCGTGTTTTCTCCCTGGACTGTCAGAATGGTCTCTTCACTGGTCTCCCTCCTCCACCCACTTGTCAGCCACCACTTTTATTTTATTTATTTTATTTTTCGCCACTTAGTTGTGCTTTTTTTTTTTCTTCTTTGACTGCGTTGTGCGGCATGTGGGATCCTAGTTCCCCAACCAGGGATCAAACCTGTGCCCCCCGCATTTGAAGCTCTGAGTCTTAACCACTGGACCGCCGGGGAAGTCCCAACCACTTAGTATTTTAAAACACACAGAATATTCGTAGAGTTGAAATTATGGGGGGTGGGATGAATTGGGAGACTGGGATTGACATATATACACTACTATGTGTAAAATAGATAACTAATGAGAACCTGCTGTGTAGCACAGGGAACTCTACTCAGTGCTCTGTAGTAACCTAAGTGGGAAGGAAATCTAAAGAAGAGGGGCGATATATATACGTATAACTGATTCACTTTGCTGCACAGCAGAAACTAACACAACATTGGAAAGCAACTATACTCCAATAAAAATTAATTTAAAAATTAAAAAAAAAGAAATTATATGAGCTGAGGTTTTCACCTGGAATAATAAGCCGAGATAACAGTGGGAACTTTTCTCAGCCATGCTTGGCGAGTAACAGCTGTGTCCAACCAGTTTCCATGACTAGACAGGCCTCCAGGAGTCTGTGAAGTCCCTGAAATAATATGCAAATCTTCATCTGAGCAGATGTGTCATTTTCTGGGGAGAGGGTCCACAGGTTTCATCAGATTCTCCAAAGTATATTTCCCACAAAAGAATAAGAACCAGCCCTGCAAAGTCTCAGCCCAGATGTCACAGTTCTCTAGGAGATCCTCTTTGGGGCCTCTTCCACACAGAGCGTCTGCCAGTTCCCTCTGTGACACTAACAGTGCAATTCAGTAATAATAACCATCATGGCTCCCACTTATTGAGGGCTTACTCTGAGCCAGGTACTTGGCATACACTATCTCATTTAATCCTAAAAACAGTGGATTCCCCTGGGGCTGTGACCTGCCTTTGCCAGGCTGTTGGCTGTACCACATCATGCCTGTGACACCCTGTCCCAGGGCCAGGCTGACTCACTCTTAAGTTTGTCCTATGGGACCAGGGATGATGGCCTGACATCAGCAGAACTAGCCTCTGCCCCTGAGCCATTCCATTTAGTCGA
The DNA here is from genome assembly GCF_949987515.2 of Delphinus delphis. NCBI lineage: Eukaryota > Metazoa > Chordata > Mammalia > Artiodactyla > Delphinidae > Delphinus > Delphinus delphis. The sequence continues at coordinate 24,425,549 of NC_082683.1, forward strand.
AGTCTTGCCCACACCACACACACACACAGCATGCCCTCTCTCGCTTCCATGATTTGCACGTGTAGTTCTGTCTAGAATACATCTCCCATCCAAATTTTCAGCCTGGAGGCCTCCTATTCGAATTTCAAATCTCAGCTCACCTGTCACTTCCCCCACCCAACCCAGACCTTCCTTAACACTCTGTGACCTCAAGGAGGCACCCTCCTTTGGGATCACATGTGGTCTGTGTTATCTCCATGAGAGATTTTACTGGGATTTACTGTCCTTGTCTGATTTTGTTCCCCCAATAGACTGAGCTCTATGAAGACAGTGACTGTGTCATAAATTATCTCTATATTCCACAGGACTTGGATCACGTCAGGAGTCAACAAATACGTGGTGAATGCCTTGGGCCTTAGCATACCTTGTGCTCTCTTTACCACGGGGAAGTCCAGGATGCTAAGGGGGAAGGCAATCTAACTATAGGAAGAGATAGAAACATCTTTGGCAAGAAATTGGGGATGTTAGGAGCTGAGGATGATGTCAGGAGGGGCTTGTAGTAGTCAACACAAAAGATGACTAACCCTTGGACTAGGGAAAGAATGTGGGGGAAATGAAGCAGGATTTAGAAGTAAAGGACAGAGATGATTCAGAACATTCCCACGCTTCCTGAGTAAGAAGGCAGGATCATGGTCAGCCCTAGAGAGAGGCACATTGCGGAGCTGCTGAAGTGAGGACATTTCTGAGCTGTTATGTCCTTCCCTTGCCCTAAACCAAGCCTAGTCACCATGTCTGAATCTTCCACCATTAGTCCCTCTCTGGGTTAAAACACTAAAAGCTTCTGAGAAAGTTCATTCATAAGATAGCAGAAATGTTAAACCTATTAATTTCTCCTTCCAAGTTAGAGGACTGAACGTGCTCCCTAATTATAGTTTGTGGGGTGTTTTCTGACACCAGCCAATTCTCCAACACCAGCTGGTTGTCCAACAATTCAATTCAATTCAATGCGGACACTACCCAGAGTTGGCGCAGACCCACAGCTTAAAGGTTCAGTTCCACAAGACTGCCTCTCCTTCAGATGCTAGTTGCAAGTCTCCAGCCAGCCCTACTTTTGACCAACCAGCTATAAATCAGGGGTCCCCATGACCTCCTCCTCAGGTTGGATAATTTGTTTGTGAACAGCTCACAGAACCCAGGAAGGTAGATTACTTACATTTACTGGCTTATTATAAAGGAAACAGATGAATAGCCAGACAAAGAGGTCTGTAGGGTGAGGTCTGGAAGGGTCCTGGGCACTTCTGTCTCTGTGGAGTAGGGGTGCACAACCCTCCCATCTGGTTCACCTACCTGGAAGCTGCTCTGGATCTCATTGTTCTAGAGCTGTTAAAAAGCTTGGTCACCAGCTACCACCCCTCCTCCCTGGAGCTCAGTAGGAGGGGCTAAAAGATTCATCTCTAATCACTTGGTCTTTCTGGTGACCAGTCCCATCCTGAGTCTGTTGAGGGGTCTCTTCCTAAGTCATCTCATTAGAATAAACTCAGGTGTGATCAAAAGGGACTCATGAATAACAAGAGACACACCTGTCACTGAGGACGCTCCCAGAGTTTTAGGAGCTCTGTGCCAAGACTAGGGACAAAGACCTCATTATATCACAGTAGCTAACACCTCTTAAGCATTCTGTGCCAGGCACTGTTCTGAGCAACTTCTATGCATTAACGTGTTAAATCTCACAGGAGCCCTCTGAGGTGGGTACTATTATCACCACCAGCAGTTTCTAGGACAGGGAACTGAGGCTCAGAGAGGTTAGATCATGTGCCTGGGGTCATACAACAAGGAAGTAGCAGAATCAGGATTTGAATCCAGGCAGAACTACCTATACCATTCCTACTGCATTCCTTACGGTTTTTGAACTTTAATTTTTTTAGCAGCAAACGCTTCTCTTCAAAAGAAATCATATATTTCTAAAACTGAAAAAATGTTGGACCACTCTGGTTTTGTGGAGCAAGAGGACTGGGAACCTGCTGTCTCAGTCTGCCCCTGCATCCTGTGAAGATCAACCCCTCAAGCCAAAGTCCCTCAGGAACAAAGTGAAAAAGCCACTGGCCTAGATGATCTGCAAAGTGCCTTTTCTGAAGAGGCGTGAGATAAAGAAAGGGAGAACCTGAATGGCAGAGAGGTTGAGTGAGTTCTGTAATGTCACACAGCACGTTAGGGCAGAGCTGGTTCTCAAGACCTCCGGGTAAGTTCCATTACTGTGTCAGGCACTGAGCTAGGAGCTTTGGAACCAAAGATGAAAAGGATAGGTGCCCCTGACAATCCTTGGGCTAAAAGCCTGAGGGTTAGCATACTGGCCAGCAGTGTGACATCGTCCACTGCTTGTTTCCCTAAACCCAGCAACTTCACCCATTTGCTTTTCCTCTCTGGGCCATGATGGCATCTGAGTTTGTGACTCTTGGGCCTGTGGGAGAGGCAGACATATAAACAGACAGTTATGAGTGATACACAGAAGGGCATAGTGCCTATGAGGTACAGAAACCAAATGGTGGAAAGAATGGCTAACTCTGCTTGGGAATAGGCAGTGATGGAAAACTTCAGAGAAAGGATGATGCCTGAAATATAGGCTGCCAGACAGAAAAAGAAGTGCAAGAAAAATTAAAAATAAATAAATAAAAGAAAAAGAAGTGCAGACACAGAAGTATTTAACAGCAAGCTGTGTTCAGGAGCTATGACCCCTTCTCTTTAATTTCTGCACATACTTTTTACTGCTTGTCACCTCCTTCCTGCCACCACCCCTGTCCAGCCAACTTCCTTCAAATCTTAAAAGGAAAACAATTTCTAAGAAAGAATGGTTGAGGGACTTCCCTGGTGGTCCAGTGGTAAAGAATCCTCCTTACAATGCAGGGACACGGGTTCGATCCCTGGACAGGGAACTAAGATCCCACATGCCATGGGGCAACCAAGCCCACACGCCACAACTACCGAGCTCGCGCGCCTCAACTAGAGACCCTGAGTGCCGCAAACTACAGAGCCCACGCACCCTGGAGCCTGCGTGCCACAACTAGAGAGAAAACCCGCACGCCACTAGAGAGAAGCCCACGCGCTGCAACGAAAGATCCTGCATGCCTCAACAAAGATCCCACATGCCGCAATTAAGACCCGATGCAGCCAAAAATAAATTAAATAAATAAATAAATAAGAAATAAATCTTAAAAAAAATGATTGAGAATAAAGGAATAGGAAGAACAGGGTGTATGTGAATGGGCAGGGTCTAGGTCAGGAAACCCTAAACAGCTCTGATGGCAGGCAGTAAAGCTGTAGAAAGTTGACTTTCCTTGTCTCGTTCCAGAATCCCTAGCACAGAATCTGCTGACAGCCAAGACAAATCTCCCTTTTCACTAGCCCTTAGCAGCTGCCTGGGCTTTCAGTTAAAGTCTGCCCTAAGGCCAGCTGAGCTGGGGACTTTGAGAGATGGCAGGAGGCCCTCTCCAATAGGCCCCATACTTCGCTGGACCTTTATTATGCTGCACCGGGCTTGCCCAAGGGCCAGCTGGGGATAGGAAGACAGATGGGGTCAGCTCAGGCCTGGCCACTCCAGCAGGTCCCAAATGCCCTGATAGGATTCTCAACCCCCTGCTGGCTCCCCACCCCGTTATCATTTTCCATAAGCCCTGACTGACCCAGACATCCTTTCACAGCCAACAATTCACTGAATCCTAGAATTACCATCTTAGAGTCTGAGGTAAATGGCATGTAAAATCATAGAACAATGGTGTTGGAAAAGACCACAGAGGTCCTCTAATTGAGTGGCTCCCAAATATTAGTGTGCAGACCACTTGCATCTGAATCAGGGCCCCACACCAGTTCAACTTCAGCAAAATCTCTGGAGGTGGGACCTGGTTACAGGTATTTTAAAAATATACTCCCCAGGGATTCTGCTGAGCAGCTCTAACCCTCTAAATCAATTATAACACAGGCATTCCTGTCTAATGGTCACCCAGCTTCTGCTTGTACATTCCAGAGAGGAGCATCTCTTGACCATTCTGTGTTTGGACAGCTCTGACTCAGCTGCTTTCTTTGTTGAGTGTAAGCCTGTCTTCTTATAATCCACTTGTCTTGGCCTTGCACTTTGAGGCTTCCCAGAATAAGAGCATTTTCTCTTTTCCAAGGTAGTCTTTTGATGTTTGAAGATACTGATCTCATCTATCTCCCCTGGTTCCTACAACAGTTCCCTATAATGATTTTCTGGGAGGGTACCCAGAATCAAAAGCATCCTCAGGTGTGGTTGAGCTCCTGGGCAGAGTACTGAGAGAACTTTGCTGGCTTCCTTCCCATGGAACAAAGCCCAGAGCTGCCCCACCTGGCTTTTAGACTCTTTGCAATCTGGCTCCAACACTTTCCAAGGTTCCTACTCATCTGTCACTCCCCCAACATGCTGTTACCACCACCATGTGCTGTGTGTCATTTTTGATCGCACCAGGAGTTCTGGTGATCTGTGAAGTTGTCCACTATATCAGACTGTACTTACTCCCCTCCCAGATCCCTCTGCTCCCCAATTTCCAATCTTCCTTTAAGATTCACTTAAAGTGTCATTTCCTCAGTAAAACTTTTTCTAATTTCTCCTGAGGCACTTCCTCCTAGTTTGTAGGTATACCTCGGACAGTATGTATTAGATTGAATTTGAATTGCTTATTCATATCTGTTTCTAAAACAAGGACATAAGAAGACACAGAGCACAGATAAATAAGGTACATCTTCCTGGAGTGTCAGTTTTACTTGGTGCTCAGTCATTTAAAACATTTATTAATGTAAAACAAGCACAGCTATATTATGAAGCAGCATACAAAACCACATACATTTAAGTAGTCAATTTCACTGGAGAAGAAGGTATGGGGGAATGTTCTAGATTAAGAGACACTAGAGCGAATACCCCAAAGCATAAAACTTGAATCTAGATTGAAAAATTAGCTATAAAAGACATTTTTAATACTGGGGAAATTTTAATATGACCATAAGATGGTATTATGGAATTGCTGTTAATTTTCTTAGATGCGGTAATGGATTGTGGCTATGAAAGAGAATGTTCTTAGGAGATAGATACCTGCTGGAGTATTTTGGAATATTTGGGAGTAAGGAATTATGATGTCTGCATCTTACTTTCAATAGTCATTGAAAGTTGTACATATACAATGTGTGTGTGAGAGAGACAGAGGAGAGATTATTGAATCTAGATGGAACATATACAGATATTCACTATGTTAATCTTTCAATTTTTATGTTTGAAACTTTTCAGAAAGTTGAGAGGGGGGAATCATACATTTTATAGATTCAAGGTGAGATTTCAAAGTTATTAATTTCAGGAGTCCCTCCTGCTCCAGTTCATTCTCCTCTGCCATTAAGGCACTTACGGGGAAAAGTTTGAGAAGCCCTGATTTTTGTTTCCCTCCCCACTATTCTGCCCTGTGAGCCTTCAAAGATGAGGCTATGCGCTTCCCTGGTGGCGCAGTGGTTGAGAGTCCGCCTGCCAATGCAGGGGACGCGGGTTCGTGCCCCGGTCCGGGAAGATCCCATATGCCGTGGAGCGGCTAGGCCCGTGAGCCATGGCCTCTGAGCCTGCGCATCCACAGCCTGTGCTCCGCAACGGGAGAGGCCACAACAGTGAGAGGCCCACGTACCACAAAAAAAATAGATAAGGCTATAACTCGGTAATTTCTGTATTCTCGGAGCACAGCACAGGGCCCACCACAGAGGCCTGTTGAATTAATGTTTCCTGAATGAGCAAAACCTCTAACTTAATATGCATGTGACCTTGGTTAAACAGTACCTCTTTTCAGTTTCCCCTTCTGTAAAATGAGGTTGGACTAGATGACCTAAGTACCTGTAATGTCCTTTCTGGCTCTAGTATCTTTGGATGCTATACTTTGAAGGAAGATCAGAGGTCATTTTTCTGCACAAAGCCCCACAGTCAGTCAGGCAGAGATGACCACAGTAGATCAACCTCTGCTTCCTGGCCAAACTCCTAAGTTGCAGCTCAGCCATGGGCACTGGGAGAAGTGTTCTTAAGTTCACACAGACCACATGTCAGAGCAGTGGTTTCCCTGAGATCCAAGGGGTGCCAGGAGAAGTCAACTTGGCTTTATGCTACCCTCCTGTCTATAGTTATAGCCATGGCTAACACTAGTGTCAACTTTAAACTGCACATTGCAATCAAAAAAGAAAGCTTTAAAAAATACTGATGTTTACCCTGGAGATTCTGATTTAATTGGTTTGGGGTATGATCTAAGCATCTGGATTTTTAAAGGCTCCTCAGGTGCTTCTAATGTGCATTCAAGGTTATAAGTCACGAAGGCCTACACTGTGGTGATGGGGTAAGATCTCTAGCTGGGTTTTATGTCCTGGCTTTGCCACTTACTAGCTGGTTGATCTTAGGTGTTACATCTCTTTGGACATGTTGCCCCAAATGTGACAAGTGAGATAAAGCATGTAAGCCAAAAAGAACAGTTAAATAGTGAAGGACAACTATCACTGAATAAACAGGAGAAGCCTCTGTGGCTCTCCCAGGAAAGATTAAAACTTTGAGTCTATAGAGCAGTGGTTCTCAAACTTGCATCAGAATCACGTGGAGGACTTGTTACACTGGACTGCTGAACACTCTTTCCCCCAAAGTTTCTGATTCAGTAGGTCTCAGGCAGAGCTCTTGAGTTTGCATTTCTAGCATGTTCTCAGATGTTGATGATGCTGCAGTTCCAGAGACCACACTTTGAGAATCACTGCTCTAGAGCAGAGTTTCTCAACAGCAACACTAGGGACATTTTGGAGCACCTACTTCTTTGAGCATCCCTGGCCTCTACTCACTAGATGTGCTAGCATCCCTCGAGTTGTGACCATTGAAAATGTCTCCAGACATTGTCAAATGTCCCTTAGGCAGCAAAATTGTGCAGAGTTGAGAACTACTGCTCTAGAGGATATAAATTAAAGAAGAATCTAAGAGTGTAGGTGAGTTGCAGAGGCAAGTGAGGAAAAGAAATTGAAACCTAGAAGAAAGGAGGAATTTGGGATAGCTCAGGGCTTGACGTGGAAAGGGTGGGCGCCCACTCGGGGGTTTTTCGAAGGATCATTATGTGTCTGGGGTATAGAGACAATTGACCAGAGGGCAGAGGGCAGGCTCAGAGGTCAGACTTGGCTTTATTTGGTTCCACAGGAATAGTAGCTGTCTTTTAAGTCTGGCCCCTCCTTCCGTCCTGGGACACAGCTGTCAAGCTCTAAAATCTCTTGGAAGAAATCCTGTCCTAACTCAAATGGCCTTCCCCTAAGGCTCAAATGCCTGCAGCCCCAAATTGTTCAGAGCTCTCTCTCTTACCTCTATTTCCCATCCACACCTTGAGATGTTAACAAGCAGCAGACTTCAGGTCTATCAGGAGAAACAAATTACTCTGTAGTTTTGCTGTGAAGAAGCAACTCTGTTAAGAGCCCTGCCCTGTCCAAATCCACCTCCCCGACAGTTCAGCTCACAAAACTTAACCACCCAGTGAAAAAAAGATTTGGCTCTTTAAGTGCCAATGGTATTAAGTGCTAGAGACTGGAAGTCATAAAGGGAAATTAACTGAAAACCAGAGATGGCATTACTCATTCGGGAGCAATCTATCTCTCCCAAAGTGAGAATACGATTTGCACCCTCTAGGGATGTTTTATACTCAAATCTTTATTCCCCAGGCTAGGGCCTCTATTCCCTACAAATTCTAAGTGGTGCTGCTATTTCCTGCTAATGGGTTTCTACCCAGCCTTCAAAGAAGGCACTTGGGAGGAGTGAAGAGGCTGAGGTTAGAGGAAAGCCCTTGCAGCCTCCAGGACCTTGTTTCTTCCCAATCATTGCCAACTTCTCAAGGGATTGGTAGGCTTTTAAAAGTGCAGCGTCAAAGTTCAAGCCTTGTTTTACCCCAAGCCAAGAAAGATGAGGGTGTGTGGAAGGGACTGGACTAATTGTGAGGTATGTAGCCCGGGTATTTATAAGGGATTAGGGAGTGAACTGTGATTGTGATAGAGGTGTGAAAAGTGGCTTGCAAACTATCTTTGGCCAAGTCTCTTCTGGTTAAAGGCATAACCATATCTATAATTATTGCTTAGGTCTGAAATCTGAGTCACCATTCCTTTTGAAGATCTCACTCTACTTAGTAAAGGTTCTAAGCGTTCCTGCAGTAAAGGAATGCTATTTCCCTTTATTTAACCCAGTCTTTCCTGAACTTATGCGAGCATGGGATCTTTATGCCCAAAGTACCTAAGACACCTGGGAAACAGTGTTCTGTGGAATACACTTTAGGAAACCTCAACCTGTAAGATAAATTATAGTACAAGCTCTCCAGCACTTGGCTCCTACTTAATTTGGCCCCATCACTAACCATGCTGAAGTTCTTTTGGTTCATGAAAACACACCAAGCTTTCAAGCTTGTGCCTGCTGTTTGTTAGAATGCACATGTTTTTTGCCTATTGGCAAAGTCCTACTCATTCTCTAAGTCCCAATCTAAGCATAATCAATCTGTGAAACTTCCTTAACTCCCAGGAACAATAAAGTGCTTTCCATTTCCAGTGTAAAGTGAATAAACTTTATACTTTATTCACTGTACTAAAAGTAATTGGTTTGACAGGTTTATCACCCTGCTGGTTCCTTCATTAATGAGTTAAATCTTGGACATGTGCTCACTTAAAACTATCCTCTTTCTTTTATAACTTAAGTAGGTGATTCGGTTTGTGAGCTAAAAGTATAAAACCAAACACGTTCAGAACAGGTTGGAGGTGTGAAGACCTCTGTGTTGAGGTAGGAGATTCAGAAAAGACACACTGCGCTCCCCAGTGCCAGATGACATTCATCAGTGCTGATCTGTGTGCCGGGCAGAGTCACCCCGCGAGCCAGAGACAGTACCTGTCGTGGGGGTAGAAGGCAACTAATAGCATTTCTTAATGCCTGTCAGTTTAAGAAAGACAAGCACAATGATAAAAAAAAGTCTTAGACAATGTCATGGCCCAGCAGCACCAAAACTTTCTCATATTCTTTTTGAGTTGAGTTTGATACAGCATTCCAGCCAATGCTATTGCTACCAGCTGAGAATGCCCCAAATCTGCCCACTTTAGGAAACCAGAGGGTAGGGATTGCTGCTCAGAAAAGTGCTTTTGGCAGGAGGCAGAGTAGACACAGACTATGTTCAGCTTCTTGGAAGTTTAAATGGACTGTATGTATCCCCTGGCCATATCATGCTCTGCTAAGATTTACAGTGGTCAAGCCTCAAAGAAAAGACAGCAATAAATCCAATCCACATGGCTCTTGTAAAAAGGCATCAATTTGGCTTTTAATACAAAATGAGTCAGAGAAACAAAGAAAGAAAATATCATACAAGTTATTGAGTTAAAAAAAAAAAATCCCCAACGAATAAATTTCGGTCACATTCCCTGTCTTCAGCCTAAATTAGGAAACAGGAGACTATGCACCAACCAATGTGTGTCCCTTTGAGGAAACCTTACTTAAAAAAAAAAAAAAAAAAGGAAAAAAAAAAGTCAATCCCTGAAATCTGGCAGGTGGTTTTTAAGAGGCCACTGGTAAGGTTGCCTTAATGATCCTGATGAAATAGGATACTGGGATACTTGTGGTTGCTGGAATATGGCCACCTCCTCCTTGTTTCTTGCTAGTAATGATCTTCATCTGAAGGGAGGATGCTCGCTGGGCATCATTTGATGCCACTTATGCTGTCTGAGGTCTCAGGGTCAAGCAGCCTTGTGGAGTCTTCCATTCCATATCTTCACTGAATCTCTCCCATATATAGTCTCTTGTCACTGGATGCTGAGAGAACTGAGGTGCAAACAACAGAGAAGATAACTCGAAATAATGAAGGCTAAAGGAGACCTGGTGCTCAAGGGCTCTTACGTTAAGAGGCAATTTTGGTATAAAAGAGCAATTGGATTTAGCTTAAATTCCTCTCCTCTTAAACACCATTCACAGGAAACTACAGTATAGTCTGACTTTTCAATCCAAGTCCTCTCAAAACCATGAGGGTGGACTGTGCTATGGGAAATACATTATCAGAGTCTAAATCCTGATGTCCCTTGTCACTCAAACCTTAAGAAAAAGACCTTCTCAGTCATTATAGAAGAGAAGAATCAATGTCTTTGTCAGTCATTTTGTAAACGTGCGTCCGCTTGGAGAAAGTTACGTTTTCTCCTTAAATTCAAAGCTCATTATCTAGTTTAGCTAGCCAATAAAATGTTAAGTTGAAATTTATATCTGAACATTAAGAAACATCATTTTTTTTTTTTTTTTTTTTTTTGCGGTACGCGGGCCTCTCACTGTTGTGGTCTCTCCTGCTGCGGAGCACAGGCTCCGGACACGCAGGCTCAGCCGCTCTGCGGCGTGTGGGATCTTCCCGGACCGGGGCACGAACCCATGTCCCCTGCATCAGCAGGCGGACTCTCAACCACTGCGCCACCAGGGAAGCCCCGAAACATCATTGTTTTATCCAACTACATCACTGAATCATAGACCTGAAGCAAGTAAACTCAAAAGAACTAGAAATAAACAGACTAACCAACCCCGCTTTGAGGTTAAGAAAATGGATCATTGCTCTTACCCTCACCACTTAGAACAATGGTGAGACTGTCAACGATACCCATAAAGACTGTTTAAAAGGAAATTCACATAAAACAGATGCCCACCTCTGCCTCTGTATTCTTAGGGCTCTTTAGGGAGATTCCCTCACTTTCCCTTTCCCCACAGTCACGACAGACTTACTGATGGGTTCGTCGGGGTGGAAAGCCACTTCATTGATGGAGCCAGCGTGGCCGGGTAGCTTATACAAGATCCTCCTGCTTGTGGTATCCCACACATACACAAACCTGCAAGGTATCATGAAGAGCAAGGCTAAGGCCTCCCAGAACTGAGGATAGAGGAGAAGCATGGCTTTTTCAGGGAAATGGAAGCAACCCTTTATTTATTCAATCCTTATTTATTGAACTGTGCTCTGACGTTTAGAAACTAGGAATATAGATTTTAAATAACGCATGGATCCTGCTCTTGAGCAACTAAGTGAAAAAATAGGAATAGCTAAAAATATCAGCATTACTGGTATTTTCAAACACAAGCTTCTGAAATAGGAAAGATCATGGAGAAGAAAGACAAACGTTTTTCCTACAGATCCCACACAGAAATCTTCTTTAAAGAGCACCCAATATAATTAGGGTGTAGTTAACTTCATATGCACCTAGGAATGTCTTAAAGGTAACCCAACTCATGGCAGGTTGCGAGACTAGGCTGTAGATCCACCTGAATTTCTTCGTACTGTATTCAAATCACAGAGCCCAGAGGCGGGACAGGACATTTCTGCGATATAAACAAAACCCAAACATACACTTGATCCAAATCTTGCATTGAATTCATGGACAGAAAGAATACTGAATTCTAGCATGGGAAGGGGCCAACAGAAACCAGCTAGTCTAAACTCATTTTACAGAAAAGAAAACTAAGGTACAGTGACTTTTCCAAGGTTACACAGTTCATTAGTGGCTCAGTGGCAGAATTAAAATGAGAACTCTTAATATATTCTGGTATTCTTTCTCTTACCACCCTCAAATACCTTGTGTCCCTTGCCATCCTCCATTCTCCCCCACCCCTGCCAAAAGAAGTTCCTTTGACCCTCAGCCTTGCTTGGGTCATTTTAAACTGAAGGTAAAATAAATAGATATTATCTTCATATGACCATGCAAAGACAATCTGTTGGTAAATTTAAAAGGCTGGTTGTTTTCAAACAGGTTATACCAATTATTTACGTATTTGTTTTGTTCAATCAACACCTAAAAGGGTACACTCATCAGCACTTGATTATAAAATACCTACTTCTGAAAAACATTACACTTTTGGTAAAATGCAAACAAACAAGAGCTTATTAATTACACTGTTTAGCTCACAAGGGCTAGGCTCTGTAGGAACTAAATAAAAGTTCCATGCAAGGTGGAAGAGAAGGAACCCCATCTGTCTACAGACTCCCTGGCTCTCATGCTCATATTTTCCTCAGTGTCTTCTTTCTTGCCATAACTGTCCTCATTAATCCATCTACAGCTATGTGGCCTACTGAAAAAGTGTATAAGTTCTGGGTTCAAGTCTCAATGCAACTATTTAATAGTTAAATAACCTTAGACATTCATTTAACTTCTCTGAGCTTCTCTTTCCTTAGTCAAATGATGGAGTAATGATGGAGACAATGTTGATCTCACAGCTTTGTTGAGAGAAATAATGAAATAATGTATGCAAAGTGCCTGGCACAGAGAATTAATGATAGCTATTGTTATGATGAATAAATAAACGAGCAAAACAGAATCACATGAAATCAACAGGCTGAATATGAATAAATCACTCACAACAGAGAGACTGACCACTCTTCTCGTAGTCCTTGATAGGAACTGTTGAAGGGTTTCAAATCTGAACATGAGGAGGTAGGTGAATTGCAAGTAGGGAGGAGAAATTTGCCAAATTCAGGCCAAGCTGAAAAGCAGTTTTCTGAGAAGGAACAATACATTTTCCAGGCACATAAAAGCCAGCAAAACCCCAGCGCTCCAAGGGTTTACTTTGAGGCCTCACTCTGCATGGCTGCCGATTAGATGCTAAATTTAGAGGGGTTCCTTATCCTCTCCTTACTCTGGCATGGCAACATTTGGGAGGAACCAGGCTCCTTACGTAACAGCGCTGCTTGTTGACTTGGGGCTAATTGGTGAGGTGGCCGGTGAAATGTGGCCAACCCTCAGCAGGTAGACATACAGGCTCTTCCTAGACCAGAGCCATGCTTCCACATGTAAGGTTTAAAGGAACAGTGGGGAGGGAAAGAGGGAAGAGAGGACACTGAAAGTTAGAAAGGACCAATGTCAGAAACAAACTGCTCAGAAGAAAAGCTAGGCAGATATCATTTAAAAGCTTAATTACATAGGAAAGATATATCTCTGCTGAAAATCATGTAAAAATACTTAGAATGGTTCTTACTCTGTCAGAATGTAAGACATCTTAGGCTGTGGGCCTGTTTTTCAAGGTCTTTAGAAACCTAGCAACTGAAAATCCCTTAGATTCCCTCTTCAGGGCAGCTTGCTAAACCACCAGGACTCAAACCAGCAATGTGGCATGGTTTTACCTGTGCCCTTTTCCCCCCATAAAATACTCAAATACTTGTCCATTTTTCCTGGCATTAAACATGCAAGGGAAAAAAAGTGGACTCTGGAATCTTCAGGTATGTTCAGCATTGTTCACAAGTCAGAAAGGGTGGGACAGACCAAAGTGAGGTTTCTTTATGGTTGTGCTAGAGCCCCAAATAGGAGAAAACTCTGGCACATGCTGAAAGCCCAAGCTAGCCTAGGAAAGGCTTCATGCTTATAGGATGGTGCCTGTTTTAGTCAGGTAGCAGGAAAATCTCTAAGGGGGGGAGAAAGATGGGGTTAAGCTAAAAAGGGTTAAGACACCTCCCATTGGGAGCTAAACCTAGAGTCTGCCATCAGAGGGCCTCATCATTCTTTACCATTCCACATTTGCAGCCCTAGGCACTTGAACACCCCTACTCAACCTCTGACTCCCAATTATAGGTCACCACAGACATGTCAAATACAACAGCATCGGAATGAAGAATTCTCTCCCTTCTGTTTCTCATTCATCACCTAATTCCTCAGGCAGTTTAAATTGATAGTTAAAGCTTCACAGTCTCTTAATTCAGCTCAGGGTTGGAAAATACCTAGCCCACATGCTGCCATACCCCTCACTCAGCAATCTTGACACTTTTCCCATTGAACCCAGACCCAGCTCTGAATCATCCCCAACATAGGCAGCCATTACCAATAGATGAGCTGATATGCAGGGCAAAATTTGACTACCATCCTTGAGCTAGGAATTTATTCATGTAATATTCACTAGCTGCTTACTCATTCAGAGATGAGTAAGACTCATTTCCTGACCTCTAGGAGCATATAATTTAGTAGGGGTGCCCCACTATGTTTGTCTTACTGTAAGATGTAATAAACGTTAATAAAGGTTAGATGTATACAGTGTGACTACAAGCCAGAACAAAGAGCAATTAGTAATGCTTGAGAGGTAAGGGAAGGAGAGAGCCAGGAAAGTTTATAGATATAACATAGGTGATTACTGGAGAGAGATAGGAGTTTGGATAATGGAGAAGAGGAGATATAAGAGAGAAGCATGGAGGCATAAGGGATGTAAGAACAGGGAAAGTTCCATGTGAGTGAAGCATTGTGGTGATGGTGGGGGAGGAGTACACAATATGTATCTGAATGAACTGAAGCACGGCAGAAGAATCTCATGAGGGAAACTGGAGCCAGATTAGGAGTTTGAATTTTACTTTGATGGCAAAGGGAATCCAATAACCAAAGAAACTGTTCACACTCCAGGTGTAAAATGTATCCAGAGAGGGCAGAAATGATGTGTTTGTTCACATGATCCTTAAACTCTTCAGACCGCACATGACTTCATCTCTGAGTACAGCTATAACTCTCTGTCTGCTATAGCTCAGTATCTGCACTTAATGCATTAAACATGAGAAGATACCTGCACGGCTACATCATTCTTTACCTCATGCCCAGTAATCCTTACCTGTCGGCTGAGCCAGCTGCTATCTTGCTTCCATCAGGTGACCAAGAACATCTCAGAAGATTCTATAATGATGAATAAGCAGGAATCCAATGAATATAATAATGCCCCAAACCCCTCTTTATTAGACTACAGCATCACTAAGAGACTTTAAATTTCCTGAGTTTTTTCTTGGCTGTGCCAGACGGCTTGTGGGATCTTAGTTCCCCGACCAGGGATCGAACCTGTGCCCCTACAGTGGAGACATGGAGTCCTAACCACTAGACCGCCAGGGGATTCCCCCTCTTAAATAGAGTTTTAATTATTCTCCTCAGCATATAATCAATGATTATCTTATATTCTGTGGCCCAAGACAGCCTAATTTGATATATTTCAAACCATATAAAAACCAGCTGTAGAAACTGCTTAATTTACAGTAAATTAAGAGTGGACCTGGCAACAAAATTTTATTCTGCCTACACATGGAGGCTCCCCTTGCTCCTTTATCTTGATCCTCATTAAATTTTTTGTTTATATTATAGGAAAATAAAAATAAAACCAATTCTAACAAAAGATAACATTTGATTTATAAAGTGAAAATGAATTTTAATGGGTTCTCAAAAGAAAAATATTAGTCTATATTAACAAACTATCTGGAGGAAAAGCTTTTTTGAAGAGCTGACCTGGGATTTGAGAGTTTAGAAAAAATTTCTGTCTCTCAGAACTTGGCCTGTGGTGCTTACTGAGGGAAGGGATGTATTCTCAGGGCTCTAATAGCTGGTCACTGGGAGGGTGAGGGAGGCCATCTGGGTAATAGCCATGGGAATCTGAGTCCCATATGGAACACTGATCTATGAGGGTCAAAGTTCCCAAGGAATTAAAAAGATAGGAGTGTCTTGTTGAAGCCCGAAGTCCTAAATTTGAGGGGGGCCCCATCACTATCTATCTATGTGATTGCCTTCTTGCCTATGCTTCTGTTAGTTTTATTTCTGGCAAGAACAGTTTTGATGCAGAACAGTGTTACTAGAATGCAGCCCCTTCTCAGTAGAGCTGTTGTTCCTTATCCTTAGCACCATCCTAAATGTTTCTTTGAATCAAATGGACAGTAAAATTCCTCTGCCATGAAGAACTCACCTTTTCAAAGTTGTGCACATTTCCTTGAAATATCTTCACACACCTTTCTTTGGGAGCAAATGGCCGGACATCCCAGACCCGCACTGCAAATTCAAACAAACAAAGCAAAACAGCTATCAGCCAGGGGCCTCCTGAGAACCCAGCTGAAATCAGTATCATGTCAATGATAGATGCTGTTTCCTGGGTGGAGAAAGACCAACATGATACACTGCTACCTGACAAGGCTTTTTTATTTTTCTAATGGGAACGAAATGCATCCAAGTTCTATTAACAGGGACTAAGGACACAGAGGAAAACTGAGAAGGTAGGAAGGGAAAATGTCAAACACATTGCTGGGGATCTGCAACAGAAAGTAGTTGGGTGTGATACTGATATCAACAAAACATTCTGCAAATGATTCCTCTGCCAACCCCAAGAGTCACACCTAGCAAAGTTTCAATATGACAATCTAAATACCACTGACTACTGTGACAATCAATCTATAAAAATCAAACTCAGGACTAACCTTTTCTAATTTTGCTCATAGGAGAAACTGACAACTACCAAACTACCAAGAATTAGAAAAAGTGAACTTTGATTCCAATTCTAGCTCTGCTGTATATATGGGGGATATCAGGAAAATAGTGAGGTTCTTTGTGTTTTGGTCGCCTTTATAAAACGAGAATACCACTTGCTCTTTTTTAAAAAATAAGAATATTTTAAGGGTCAAATAAAATGATACATGTGAAAGAGCTCTAAAAGATTGGCAGCAATAAACAAAACAATAAAAATAAACAAAAAAATATGTTATTTTATTGTATAGGTATAACAAGAGATTCTTATTTTTATTTTAATAACCATTTCGGGAATCTCATCTTTCCTTACTATGCACAAAGCTAGAATTAGACAATGGCAAATCTACTGAAATAGGATATAAACACCCACAGTAAGCAGTGGCCACAGCCATTGTTAACTAAAGCTAAGAATCTCATCTTTCCTTACTATGAACAAAGCAAGAATTAGACAATGGCAAATCTATTGAAATAGGATATAAACACCCACAGTAAGCAGTGGCCACAGCCATTGTTAACTAAAGCTAAACCTACAGTGGAATTTGAGTGATGTCATTTTATTTGACTGTGAAAAAACAACAATCCTTGAAGTCAAACAGGTATAAAAAGGTGAGGCTATGCATGAAAGTTTGCTATTCAGCTGAGAATACAGTCAGAAGGTAAGGATGTTCATTCATTCAAGTATTAATTGAGCACCCATTGAGTGCTAGGCACAGTTTTCATTACAAAATGTCAGTGAAAACATTTTCATCTATCAGAGGGGCAGTTCCAAACTCTCCCAATATTAAGCATATAATCCAACAGGTCATCTTTCTTTTTTGCTATAGTAAACCCACCCTCCCATCCAACAATTCAAAAATAAGCAAAGAAAGGACAAGTGTCTGTGTAAATCCAGAATATTGAGGTGTTTTTTTTTTTTTTTTTTTTTTTTTATTGAGGTGTTTTAATGAGGACCTCTTGTCACATAGGGAAGGGAAGATAGACTGGCAGAAAGAGCACAACTGAGATATCAATAGGTCTACTGATCATCTGAGCTTGGTACTCTTTGAAAATGCTTGAGAACTGCCTTGGATGGATCTCCAGACTCATCTTCCTCAGTAAACTAATCACTATTAGTTTTTTGTACACCGCTTGAATCCATAGCCTTGGATTCATAACATACCAGAGCTGAAATGGGCCTTAAAAGTAAAGTCCAGGTCTCTTATATTATCAGTATAGAAACTGATGCCCAGAGAGGACAAATGCTATGTGCAAAGTTGCTCAGGGATTAGATGGCAGATCGGGGACTAGAATCCTGGCCTCTTGACCATCTCTTCTAAAGTTTTTTCCTTTTCTTCCTTTTATTTTTTTTTTTCTTTTCTTTTTTATGCCCCTGCCTCCTCCCCTCAAAAGTCAATTTTAAAAGGTTACATATTCCAAGGTATTTAAGATATAGTTCCAACAGAAAAACACAAGCTCTGCAGCAAGAGTTGTGCTGTCTCAAGATAATCAGGTTTCACAGTTCAGGCAATTCAAAATTAACTCACTATTGCCCCCAAACTGACTGTTCACTGGCAATTTAGAGAATCTAAAGAAGTCATATGGAAACAAAAGCATTTTGTAGGTTTGCATGTACCTCTATCAGTTAGATAATGAAAATGACTCCTGCAAAGTTAAGACAGCCGCACACATAAGGCAGTGGTGGTTGTGACACGCAGAACGAGTCGCTTAGTAATGTCAGGGTCGGTTTTTTCTTACGCTTCTGCTTAAAATATGAGCACTTTCTTGTTCCAAATAATTTTTACTAAAACCTAAAATAAGAATAAACTACATAAGGACTAAAATTCTACTGAGATGACGATGATTTAAACAAAAATCACTGGAGGTTAATGGGGAAGGCACTAAAGAAAGAACAACATGGTGCCTGCTTCTATTTACCCACTGCCTTTCAGAGTCTTTATATACCACCGTGTTAACAAGGAACTGATTTCAAACTACAGTCTATACAGACCAATTTCTACGTAACACTATTTTTAAAAGCTAAAAAATGTTCAACTGCTGAAATTCAGAGATATCAGTTCATCAGAAATGCCTAAAGCATCCTCTGAACTCCTTTGTCCCTGATCACAACAGAAGTAAAAAAGTAAAAGGTTTCCCCTAGGCCCAGATATCACATGTCCCTTAGGATCTATCTCACCAAGCAGGCAGGGAACAAATTTATTTACTTTCTTCCCTATCCACTGACTAAACATTTAAAAAAATTACTTCCCAACTGGTGTCTTATAATGCAGTATGCTGGACATGTAAACATTGGTCTTTCTGTTCAGGCTTTTATACTTTGGGAGCAGCAGGTTCACTCCTGATGTCTTTGACATCATTGTTTCGGCCCATCAGATAAAATTCTTTGTTGGGAACAAGACTGACAAAATGAGCAAGGTGGCTGGACATGGCATAAAAAGGCTGAAATTGCAGCTATATCCCAGGCATTTTCTTGGTTGAAGACATGCACCTCGAGCTTTTTGAAATGGTCATCTGTTATGTCATCAGCTCAGGAAAATAGCAAGAGCAAATTCCAGCATTGCCTTTTCCTGGGCAGGGAGGTCAGACTTTCTCCAGTTCACACAGACCTGGTCAGAGAGCACTGGGTTCTTTGAGAAGACCCTGTACCGGGCACTGTGGACAACCATGCTATAAGAGCACCTGTCAGCCAGGCTGGTTACCACAATGATGAGTTCCTTGTCAGCTTTGCTGAGCTGGCCTGTTTCCTTGTTACAGATGGCACTGTAGTAAGCAAAGAAGGCTCTGAATTCCAATGGCCGGTGACACAACACTTAAATACATTTGTTAAAAATCCTGTCTTCTTTTCTATCTCCTCCATGAGCTCTACAATATCAAAAGGCAGGTCCTCTTTGTAGTGAATCGGGCAACGGCTGATGGGTTTGGACTTCTCTTCTGCTGAGTCTCATAAAGGTGCAAGTTCAGGGTCATCATAGGCAACTTTTTCCAAAACCTATTTGTCACAGGCAAAGAAGAGACATCTGCCTCACAACGCCGAGGCGGCAAAGCATCGACATGGTGGCATGTGGCGTGGAGGCCAGGCTGCCTTCCCGCGCACCCAGCCCTCTGGGCCTAAAGTTTTTTCTATTACAACCTGTTTTCCTAATTGTCCTGGTGGACACCTGCAAGCCATCCTGGACTCTTTCCTTGGACCCTCATTTACCCAGCACACATTTCTAGTTTCTAATGCCCACTTTCTTTAGGGTCTACAGTGACTGGGCACTGGGAGAGCTTTCCTTTCCAAAGTTACCTGTATTGTCCATTGCATTGGACAAGAGGTAAGAGCCTTCAGAGCTTAAACTCAGGCCAGTCACTGAATCTGCATGGCCTCTCATCGTGTAGGTCAGCTTATTTTGGCGCAGGTCCCAGACCTGCAAAACAAAACAAGGCAGCACTCCCAGAAAATCAAATTGTGAACAGCAAAGAAATAGTTATTAAAGAGTCAACTGCCTGGGAAAATTAGTATGCCTTCTTAATCTGCCTCTGGGCCAAGCATTACTTTACCACAAAATATAGGATTTCTACCAAAGAAGAAAAAACTCTTGCCTTTCTAACACAGAGTCAAAGTTACTAAGTTTGACTAGAAAAATATGAACTAATGAATGTCAAATATTAAGATCAAGTTTAACAAAAAATAATAGAATTTAAAGAGGTTATTTTCAATTCATAACAAAATATATTCGGAATTAAAAAACAAAATAGCATTTAAAACACTTAAACTATGATTCTTAGCAACTAAAAATAAACTATTATAACTATATAAAAACAAGTAAACAAGTCATTTGAAAAAGGCATTATGATTGCATGTAAAATGCATATAACAAGGTAATATGCAAAAATACAGGGGCTTAAAATTTTTCATTTAACGTCATAACATGTATACAATGGAAAAGCATATTTATTAAAAGAAAAATAAATTGTAGGTTCACTGTTCCCTGTGTAGGAAAGGTAAGAGAAACAGTTCAGCTGAAAATAACCTAATGTCAGACAGAAAAAATAAATTGTTCATTAAGTTATGGCTCATAAACACACTGTAACACTATGAGCTCTCATGCTAGCATTCGAAGAGCAGAGTGGAAGGAGTGAGCATTTAGGGTCAGACCGAACCAGTCTTTGCAACTTAAGAGTTATGTATCACTGGGCCACTAACCCTCTCTGAGCCTGTTTCTGGTCTGTAAGATGGGGATAACATTTACTTATGGCTGTTGTGAGGATTACAAATAGAATGCCTAGTACACAGCAGGCCCAATAATAATTGGTAGCTATTATTAAGCAACTCATACAAATATTCTGAAGATCAAATGTAAAAATGTTTATAAAATAATCTATTAAGCAAAGAAGGAAAATACAAAACAGTATATTTACATAGACTGAAACTATGTAAAAAATATATTAAAGGCAATAGAAATAGTCTGGAATGTCATATGGAAAAAGAACAGCAATTTTGTTAAGGTCATTGTTATTATATAAAATTTCATCCAAATTCGATTCAGTACTGACACATAGTTTTTCTAAATGAAACAATTTTCTGCTGTCCCTTTAAGCAAGGCACCTTCCTCATCTAGAAATGAGTTTGATGTTGTATGTCAAAGCAATACATAAGGCAGACAACTCCACTTTCCCCATCAATAATTCATGTGTGGAACCCAACACACTTCATATACAACCATTTTTGTGTCAGGATGTTTGTTGCCTCAATAATTAGGGAAGCTTGAAGTGGCTGACATTTTTTTGTTCAAGCTATTGTTCCTTCTCTTCAGAGAAGGCATTGTTGAAATCTGTAGCTTTTTAGGAGAGAATGTAATTCATCATCCCTCACAACACCTGGGTGCTCCTTCCAGACTTTCCTCTTTGAGGCCTGCACATGCTGTTTTGCAGAGCCAAAACGTATCTGGGATTTGCCAAAGAAGAGTGAGTAGGGCACTAATTTAAGCAAAATATTTTGCAGATGTCCTAATCAGCTGTTCAGTGAATGTTTGGGCATCTGATTAGTGGCAGGCGCTGCTGGAGATAAAAGAGATGTTGTCCCTGTTCTCAAGGAGCTAAAAAAGTGATGAGAGGCCTGGAAAGGGGGCAGTAGCCAAGACAGCAGAGGGATTAATGTTCCCATGGTACATGGATGGGAGGGAGAAAGGGAAGGTTTCACAGACTTGAGCAGGATATGGAAAAAGGAGATTTTTGTTTGTTTATTTGTTTGCCGTACCACGCAGCTTGTGGGATCTTAGTTCCCTAGTCAGGGTTGGAACCTGGGCGCATGGCAGTGAGAGCGCAGAGTCCTAACCACTGGACCACCAGGGAATTCCCAAGAGGTTGTTGGGTTTTTAAAAAAAAAATATTTATTTAATTTATTTATTTTTGGCTGCGTTGGGTCCTCGTTGCGCATGGGCTCACTCCAGTGGCGGTGAGCGGGGGCCACTCTTTGTACGGTGCGTGGGCTTCTCATTGCGGTGGCTTCTCTTGTTGTGGAGCACGGGCGCTAGAGCGCAGGCTCAGTAGTTGTGGTGCACAGGTTTAGGTGCTCAACTGCATGTGGGATCTTCCCGGACGAGGGATCGAACCCGTGTCTCCTGCACTGGCAGGCGGATTCCTGAACCACAGCGCCACCAGGGAAGCCCCTAAGAGGTATTTTTTATTTAGACAAAACAGAAGGGTATTCCCAGGCAAAGATAATGCATGAAAGCAGAGAGGCATGAAAAAATTACTGGGTTGTAGGGAATTAGGCAAAGAGAGGCAGCAGACAATGCTTGAGTGATAGGCAGGCAAAGGGCAGCTCATGAAAGGTTCTGAATGACTGGCTTGGATTTGATCTCCCTCACTGGGGAGCCACAGAAGGGTTCAGAGTAGTGGAATGAGTTGGCCAGATTCCAGAAAGATCCTTCTGGCCCAGATAATCGGAAAGGATGAGAGCAGAGGCGGGAAAATCTATCTTTACCCACTACTTTAAAAAAAATCATCAACTAAACTCCCATTCTGACTAGAGCTCAGGATTACAAGCAATGCCAAAGAATTGCCAATCAGATCTTCAAGTCATTAAGAAGAAGCGCATTTTCTTCTTTTATTCATTTTCCTCTGACTCCACAATTCTATGCCCAGGAAGAAAATCCCAAGAGGTTGGCAGGAACAGTATATTTGCTCACAAACATATAGAGAATTTGCTCACTCCAGATTTTAAAAGGGGCTTCCATTCCCTGTTTGCTCCCCCCCTTTCTCAGAATAGGCAGTGTATCTGAGAGACAGAAGCAAACAAAAACCAGGCTAGTCAGGAGTACTTCCTAATGTAGTAAGGCAGTAGGGATTTGTCAAGCAAATGCTCAAGGCTGGTAAGCCCCTGACTGCTTAAAGGGTACTTGTTAACTGACTAGAGGCAATTTGATAGAGGCAATTTGCAAGGGACATGGGTTGGGTTCAAGCCCGGGCCATAGCTACTGAAGCCCACACTCCGCAACGAGAAGCCTGCGCACCACAACGAAGAGTAGCCCCCGCTCGCCACAACTAGAGAAAGCCCGCACGGAGCAGCGAAGACCCAACGCATGCATGCATGCATGCATACATACATACATAAATATTTTTAAAAAGAGTCTTTCTGGGTCCAAGGGCAGTTACTCACTCCTAAGCATGTCAGAACAGGACGTTGTTAAATAGGGAGAAGACTGAAATTCTATGGTCTCACATCTCTCAAGCACACCCCTTAGTTATACAAGAGCAAAATGAAGCCAAATAGCTATAGCAACCTGATTTCAAATTATTAACTACTGTCGCCAAAAAACAATCTGGCGACCTGTATCCAAAATGTGAAACATCCTTATATTTGTTAACACATTAATTTTCATCTAGAAATCTATTCTGAGAAAGTAACTAAATATGGAAAAAGTTTCACACACAAATATGTTGG
The DNA here is from genome assembly GCF_949987515.2 of Delphinus delphis. Lineage (NCBI taxonomy): Eukaryota > Metazoa > Chordata > Mammalia > Artiodactyla > Delphinidae > Delphinus > Delphinus delphis. The sequence goes on from NC_082683.1 coordinate 24,448,734, forward strand.
ATACAGCAGCATAATTTGTGATAGTGATACATATGAAACAGACTAAATGTTCAGTATATTGATTGCTGCTTACTACATTATGGAATATTCTAAAAATAAAATATCTAGAATATTCTAATATTCTAGATGATGGTAGCTGACATGTGCTGAACACTTACTATGTAACTGCCATGTTGCTAAGAATATTATATTTTTTACCTCATTTAATCCATGTAACAACTGTATGAGGTAGGCTGATTATTCCCATTTAGAGATAAGAAATGGAAACTCAGAGAGGTTAAATAACTTTCTTAAGATAACATAGCTAGGAATTAAGTGGCAGAATCAGAAAAATGATCCTAAGTTCTGGGGATGTTATGTACATCATGGTGACTGAAGTTAACAATACTGCATTGTATATTTGAAAGTTGCTAAGAAAATAGATCTTATCACTAAGAAAAAAGTGCTAAGAAAAAAGTTCTTATCACAAGAAAAAATATTCTAACAATGTGAAGTGATGGATGTTAACTAGACTTCTAAAGTTACTCATTTTGTGTTATATAAGTCATTATGCTGTATACTGAAAACTAATACAGTGTTATAAGTCAATTATATCTCAATAAAACTAGAGAAAAAAAGAAACAGAAAAATGATCCTAACTACAACGCTAAGAAGAAAATAAGATAAGAGTGATGTGATGGAGAGCAACTAGAAGGAGGGCCTAGTTTCATCTAAGAAATCCTCTCTACAGATATGTCTGAGCTGACATTTGAAGACAAGACTAAGCCAGCCATGGCAATATCTAGTGTCGGGGGTTCCAGACAAAGTAGTAGCTATATGTTACTAAGTGAAAAGAGCATCATATAAAATTTTATCTGAACATTAAGACATTTACATACAGAACACTATGGCACAGAAAGAGACTGAGAGGAAATAAACTGAAATATCAAGAGTGACTAAATCTGAATGATGAGACTACGAGTGACTTTTTTTCTATTTTTATTTTTTCTAAACTTTCTTCAATGAACAAATGATCATTTTTACTACTAAAAACATTTAAATTGTAATAAATAATTTTATCTCAATTTTTAATAATTTTATTCCCAATAAAGTTGATTTATTAACCATACATTTAAATGCATTTTTACATCTCTGCAAAACTTTTAAGGAAAGCCTACCCTGATTTTTAGCTTGGAAAATAAGACATACTGTAAACAGCACACAAACACGGAGTTCCCAATGCTGACAAGAGAACGTAATGATCCAGAGCAGGTACATGATAAGAATGCTTGAGTTTTTAGAATACTGTGTGCATTTCTAATAAAAAAAAAAAAAATCCCTGAAAATGAGCACTGGCAGAAAAACTTGAATGTTTGTGGACAGAATAATGACTTTTTAGTTTAGAAAGATAAAGACTACAAAGCTATGATATGATCCAACAACCCCACTCCTGGGCATACATCAGGAGAAAACTCTAATTTGAAAAGATACATGCACCCAATGTTCACAGCAGCACCATTTACAACAGCCAAGACATGGAAGCAACCTAAATGTCCATCAACAGATGAATGGATAAAGAAAATGTGGTATATTATATAATGTAATATTACTCAACCATAAAAAGAATGAAATAATGCCATTTGCAGTAACATGGATGGACCTAGATATTATCATACTAAGTGAAGTAAGTCAGAAAGGGAAAGACAAATACCATATGATACATCACTTACATGTGGAATCTAAAATATGACACAAATGACCTTATTTACAAAACAGACTCACAGACATAGAAAACAAATTTATGGTTACCAAAGGGGACAGGGAGTTGGGGAGGGATAAATTAGGAGTTTGGGATTAGCAGATATAAACTACTATATATAAAATAAACAACAAAGGTCCTACTGTACAGCACAGGGAACTATACTCAATATCCTGTAATAAGCCATAATATAAAAGAATGAGAAAGAATATATATGTACAACTGAATTACTTTGCTGTATACCAGAAACTAGCACAACACTGTAAATCAACTATATTTCAATTAAAAAAAAAAAGTTACAAAGCTATGATGTAGAGTTATCAATTGCCGTACTCATGGGACTATATTTATATATTACTCATATTTGAGATATATTTGGATTTCAGAAAAAAATTGGTATATATCAAAAGACAAAGACTGAGATTAGCTATCTGAAAAAAAGCTGATCCTAAGAGAAGGTATAACATATAACGTGTGTCTGAGAAGACATGGAAAACCTTCAAAACCTGAAAAGGGACCCAGTTCCCTTCAGGACTATAGTACAACTGAATATATTTGTTTATAAAACGCCCTGGAACAGTCTACACAAAGAGCCCGGAATAAGCCACACTACTTGTGGTAAGAAGACATTACTGACACAAGAGTATTAGGCTAGTCTATCCCCACAGTAGATATGAAAAGATCAAATTCTCATAGTTTAAATTTAAAAAGCCAGTCTCAAAAGGTTACATATTGTATGATTCCATTCATATGAAATTCTAGAATAGGAAGTATAGGACAAGGAACATTATCAATGGTTGGTAGGGGTTAGGGATGGGCAGAGAGTTTGACACAGAGGAGTATTATGAAGATTTTTGGGGTGATGGAAATTGTTCTGTACTGTTTGTGGTAGTTACATGAATCTGCACAAGCATTAAAATTCATAGAACTGTACACTAAAAAAAGGTTAATTTCATAGTATGTAAATTTAATAATAATAACTTAAAAGTATGAAAATTATCATAGCTAGATGACACTAATCCACTTTTATGTGTATTAGAGCCCTCTAGTGATTCTAATGATAGTGGGCTCCCAAACTTCACTCAGGGAAATAATGCATTAGCTATTAAGATGATCTAATTAAGCCCCCATGTTCTGACTGTACATTCTCCAAATAGTTATAGGGTGGAAAAGGGATGTGAAGCTGAATTTTGGAAATGGTGAATTTTGAAGTACTTATGAGACATCCAAGTGGGGGATGCTGAGTAGCTGGTTGTACACATGGGCCTGAAGCTGAAGATCTGGGTTGAGAACAGACTCATCTGAACAGAAATGACAATTAAAGTCACAGAATTAGATGAGACTTGTCCAGGGAAAGGTATATATAAGAAGAGCATCTAGTTAAGAACCTGGGGGAATAATGACATTTAAAGAATGCATAGAGAGAATAGCTTGTAGAGGTATCTGAGGAAGGATATGCCTGATGGAAGGGGTAGGAAAGCATATTGTTAGAGCCAGTTTAAAAAACAAACAAAAAAGGACTAAAAGGATCTACTGGGTTTAGTAACAGAGAGATCACTGGTGGCCTTGAAAAGAACAGTGCCAATAAAACAGTGGAGGCAGAAGCCAGACTGCTGAGGAGTGGTCAGAAGATAGGGAACTGAGGAATGGAATGGAGATAAGGCATTAGAGACAGTGAGTGTGGGAAATATTCAGGGGATTTCTCACAGGTATTAAATAAGAGCAGGACTCTGGAACCAAACTCTGCATTTTGAACTGAGGTCTCATCGCTTATTAGCTGTACAGCCTCGGGTTATTGTGCCTCTCTTAGCTCAGTTTCTTCGCTGGTAAAACGGCATTAGTAGTACTTATGTCAAAGGATTGTTGTGAGGCTTAAATGAATTAATAAAGTAAAGCTCCAAGAACAATGTCCGACACAGTTAAGTATTAGAGGATAATGATAACACTATTATCATAACCACTATCACCATCTTTCAAGAAGTCTGGCTGGGGCTTCCCTGGTGGTGCAGTGGTTGAGAGTCCGCCTGCCGACGCAGGGGACACGGGTTTGTGCCCCGGTCCAGGAAGATCCCATACGTCGCGGAGCAGCTAGGCCCGTGAGCCATGGCCGCTGAGCCTGTGCTCCACAACAGTGAGAGGCCCACGTACCGCCAAAAAAAAAAAAAAAAAAAAAGAAGTTTGGCTGTAAAGGGGGAGATTGACAAGGCAATAACAAGAGAATGTGGAACTGAAGGAAGACTCCCTACCCCACCAAGAGAAGACCTGAGCATAATGAAATGCTAATGAGAAGCAATACAGTTGTTTAAAAATATAGGATCTGGGGGACTTCCCTGGTGGTCCAGTGGCTAAGACTCTGCGCTCCCAATGCAGGGGGCCCGGGTTTGATCCCTGGTCAGAGAACTAGATCCCACATGCTGCAACTAAAGATCCCGAGTGCTGCAAGGAAGATCCCGAGTGCTGCAACTAAGACCCAGCACAGCCAAATAAATAATATTAAAAATATATATATATATATAGGATCTGGGAAAATTGATGGCATGAGATCCCAGAGACAGGAAAAAAAGGTTGAAATCCTTCCATTTAAGGGACTACCTTTAGACAAAAGGACATTCCATCCATAGTAACAGCAAAGGAGGCAAGAAGAGATGGGAATACAGTACAATTTCTAGGTAGAGACAACATAAGTTGAGTATTTACCCAACAGTTACTAGTCTCAGAAGGTAAGCAGAAGGTAAGTCAAAGTCTTTGAAATACCTAAGGAAGCCAATAAGTAAAAGCAGACACAAACTGAGTGGCCTCTCCCCACCCCCACACATTTCATATTTACTGGCACTTGCTATGTCCAAAAACTCTGCGAGGTGCTCCAATGAATTTGGCTCATTCAATCCCCATGACAACCCTATGAGATAGATATTATTATTACTCCTGGTGCACACATGATGAAACAGAGGCTGAAAGAACTAGTGTGAAGTCACAAAAAACTAGAAAATAGTGGAACTGAGAACAGACCCCCAAGTCAATTACTTGAAAGCCTGAGCTACACTGTACTGCCTCTAGACACTGTAGTCTATTGCCTCTTTCTCCAACATCATTACCATCTCACATTCTTAGCTATGGACCCCCCAAAACTTCCTTTCCATAGTCTCAAAAAGAAAGACACACTGAGAGATTAGGGTACAGAATCACAAATTGATTTACTGCTATCTCATGAGGCCAATGCACATTTTAAAAAAAAGTTTCAAATGCCTCTAGGCAGGGAATGCACCCTTCATTTTTCGGAGTTCCCACACAGGGACTTCCCACTTCACATTAACTGCCTACTCCCTAATGGCATTTACATGAGCTATAATGCAATCCTGACTTAGGAAGTCAATGAAGACAGGACAGAAGGAAAATAAGTTCTAATTTATCTTCCATTTAGTTGGCATAAAGTGCAAAGCTAAGAAGTTTGGAAAGATTTACCTCTGTGAGTGGAGATAGGTGAAAGGTAAATGTAAGATAAACATCTAACATACCTTGATATCGTTGTCTATTCCACCAGAAATAATCTGATCACTTGTGTCATTGAAGGTCACAGCTAACACTTGGTAGGTGTTCTGAAATGTCTGGATCGCTGCTTTCTTACGGATGTCCCAAAGCTGAAAAAGAGGGCAAGAGAGTCTATAGTAACAGCAATTGCACAGTATACCCCTAAATCCAAGGACTGTGGAGATGAAAACATCTGTAATGGGGACCCTGTTCAGAAACTTGTCTAAATATCCCATTAATATGGTGAGAAGTGACTATAATTTTGCCAACATATCTGAAGGCTGGTGGAACAAATCACTTTGGTTATATTTTCAGTCTCCTTTGTTAAAGTTTGAATAAACATAATTAACATGCCCTCAGAGTGGAAATCTTCACCTCGCTTATTAGTTCATGTGTTCTTAGTACAACAAGGATATTAGACCAGTGTTTTCGAACTGCAGATCTTAATTCATTAGTGGGCTACAACTTACGCTTAAAAAATATATATGGAGAGGAGGTTACATCAGTGAAAATGGCAGAGTAGGGAATGCTCAAAGGTTATCCCTCTACAAAAGCAGAGAAATACCCAGCAAAAAAACCTGACAGAACCAACTTTATCAGAATTCTAGAAACTAAAGTTTACAGCAACTAGGTGAATACTTATTGAGGACAAAAACCACCTGGGTCCTAGTAAGACAGTTTTGTAGCATTTTAACTTATCCAGGCTCCATCCCTACTCGGCAATAGTTTTGAAGACAACAGCCTACATTCCTAGTATAGGTTCCTAAGTACCCAAGGAAGAATGGACCTTATTTCTCATTTTCAAAGAATTGTAGGTTTAAATATAAAAAAAAAAAAAAAAAAAAAAAAATTTTTTTTTTGGACCTGTTTGGTGGCTCCCTGATGGCTGAGCTCAAAGGGTTTGACTTTATTTTGCCTAACTTGGAACTCTCCCAGGGCAGAAGCAATTGTCCTAAACATTTAAAGACAAATGCATGAGCCTCTGCTGAATGGGGCAAGGGATAAACAGCAAACAGGAAAGGCTGGGGAATGAGACAGTTTGGAGAATAAGGGCTTTGAAAAGCTTTGACATATTTTTGCAACTCTAGAAGGCCACTTGCATGCCATGGCTGGGCACATGCTTAGGAAAGACCTGAGAAGGCCCTAAGCTCTCAACCTCTTGCTGACCACAAGCAGGAAGTGAAGGCTAATACAGAGTTGTAAACTGCCTGGCTGAGAGGTGATAGCAGGCCCCAACACACCCACAGAGCCAATCTACAAAGACTGGAAGAGTCCTCCCTGCCCCCCCAGGTGTTTAGGGAAATCTCTGCTGAATCGTCAGTGAACCACTAAGCTGATGAAACAGAGATTTCAGTGTCTATACATGACAAAGAATACAGAGTTTACAAAACTAGTTCATAAAATTCACTAAATAAACAACAGCTTCAAAAAGGAGCAACAGGGCTTCCCCGGCGGCGCAGTGGTTAAGAATCCACCTGCCAATGCAGGGGACATGGGTTCGATACCTGGTCCGGGAAGATCCCACATGCCACGGAGCAACTAAACCCGTGTGCCACATCTACTGAGCCTGCACTCTAGAGCCCGCGAGCCACAACTACCGAGCCCATGTGCTGCAACTACTGAAGCCCGCACGCCTAGAGCCTGTGCTCTGCAACAAGAGAAGCCACCACAATAAGAAGCCCGCACATCGCAACAAAGAGTAGCCCCCACTCACCGCAACTAGAGAAAAGCCTGCGTGCAGCAGCAAAGACCCAACGCAGCCAAAAATAAAATAAATAAAATAAATAAATTTATTAAAAAAAAAAAAAAGGAGCAACAACAGGGACTTCCCTGGTGTTACAGTGGTTAAGAATCCACCTGCCAATGCAGGAAAATGGGTTCAATCCCTGGCCCGGGAAGATCTCACATGCTGCGGAGCAACTAAGCCCATGCGCCACAACTACTGAGCCCTCGCACCACAACTACTGAAGCCCACGCACCTAGAGCCTGTGCTCCCCAACAAGAGAAGTCACCGCGAGAAGCCCGCGAACCTCAACGAAGACCCAACGCAGCCAAAAATAAAATAAATAAATTTATTAAAAAAAAAAAAGAGCAACAACAGACTCTGGAGAGCATCTAATTTCCAGAGTTGCCACACTATAATATTCAAACGTTCAGTTTTCAACAAAAAATTATGAGGCATGAAAAGAAGCAAAAAAGTATTGCCCGTACAGAAGAAAAAAACAGTCTTTCAACAAATGGTGCTGGGACAAGTGGATAACTACATGCAAAAGAATGAAGTAGACCCTTACCTCACACATGCAAAAATTAACTTGACATGGATCAAACACCTAAATGTAAAAGCTAAAATCATAAAATTCTTAGAGGGAAACATAGGGGTAAATCTTCATGACCCTGAATTTGGCAATGAATTATTAGATATGACACCAAAAGCACAAGTGACAAAAGAAAACAGATAAATCAGACTTCATAAAAATTAAAAACTTTTGTACATTAAAGGATATTTATCAAGAAAATGAGAAGACAACCAACAGTGGGAGAAAATATTTGCAAAACATATATCTGATAAAGGTCTAGTATCCAGAATAAATAAATCTTATAATTTATAAGATTTATAAATAAATATAAATAATCTTATAATTTAGCATCAAAACCACAAAGAGCCCAATTAATAAATGGGCAAAAGGACCCGAGTAAACATTTCTCTTTAGAAGATATAAGCACATAGAAAGATGCTCAATATCACAAATTATTTGGGAAATGCAAGTCAAAACAATAATTAGGTATCACTTCACACTCACTAGGATGGTTATAATTAAAACACACAAACACAGAAAATAACAAGTATTGGTGACAATGTGGAGAAATTAGAACCCTTACACATTGCTGTTGGGAATATAAAATGATGTGGCTGCTATGGAAAAGTCTGGACGTTCCTTATTAAACAAAGAGTTACCATATGACTCAGCAGTCCCACTCCGAGATATATACCCAAGAGAAACGAAAACAGTTGTTCAAACAAAAACTTGTACATGAATGTTTGTAGCAGAATTGTTCATGATAGGTAAAAAAGTAGAAACAACTCAATATCCATCAACCGAGGAATGGATAAGCAAAAGATGGTATAGCTATACAGTGGAATATTATTTAGCCATAAAAAGGAATGAAGTACTGATAACAATACAACATGGATGAACCCTGAAACCATACACTGAGTGAAAGAAACCAGACACAAAAGGCCGCATACCGTATGATTCTATTTATATGAAATGTCCAGAATAGGCAAACCCATAGAGACAGAAATAGATTAGTAGTTGCCAGGAGCTGGAAGGCAGAGGAAAAGTAATGACTTGCGTAATGGGTATGGGGATTCTTTTGGGGGATGATGGAAATGTTCTGGTATGGGATTGTGGTGATGGTCACACAACACTGTGAATGTACTAAAAGCCACTGAATTGTACACTTTTTAAAGGTTAAAACAGTGGATTTCATGTGAATTTTACCTCAATTAAAAAAATTATGGGAGATATCAGAGAATGTCACATATAGAATGGGTCGGTTCATTCACATATAAGACATACTGAAAGGAATATATACTAGACCATAGTATAAAATGTATTCCTTAATGTTGGTTGTGATAAAAATATTTAAGTTACTGTGCATAAACTACCTAGATGAGGAAACTAAAGCTCAAAGAAGGAAATGACTTGATGAAGAATACCTAGGAAGTCAACAGCAAAATGAGGACTAGATTTTAGTACCGTTTGATTCTATTACGTTAACATTGCATTAATTTAAAAGTACCAAAACGTGCGCTCATTCCTTATAATAACTAAAGTAATATATGCTTGTTTAAAAAAATTAACATTTTTTTTTAGTTCTGTTTTTTTTTTTGGCCATCCCTCGCAGCTCCTGGGAACTTAGTTCCCTGACCAGGGATTGCAACCGGGCCCTCCGCAGTGAGAGCGTGGAGTCCTAACCACTGGACCACCAGGAAATTCCCAACACTTACTTTTAATGGGGGCTTGATTCATTAATAATAGAAGAGGAAGAAAGATGAAGATTAGGTATAACAACTCTAGATTCTCATACTCCAACTAACCAATTGGTTTCTATTTTTTTTTAAATAATAAACTTACAATACAACATGGGTCTACATTTTTAAAGTGTGGGTAGTAGGTCCTTAAATATGGTTCAGTAAATGACTGACAGACTTGAGAAGAACCATGAGGAAATGTCTTAAGAGTATGGGTCATTTCATTCAGAAGAGAAAGACTTTGGGGTGACTATGTTCTAGGTTTTAATTTTTTTTTTTTTTACGGTACGCGGGCCTCTCACTGCTGTGGCCTCTCCTGCTGCGGAGCACAGGCTCCGGACGCGCAGGCTCAGCGGCCATGGCTCATGGGCCTAGCCGCTCCACGGCATGTGGGATCTTCCCGGACCGGGGCACGAACCCGTGTCCCCTGCATTGGCAGGTGGACTCTCAACCACTGCGCCACCAGGAAAGCCCCTGTTCTAGGTTTTAAAGGGTTGTCATAAAAAAAAGAAATCAACCATGGAATCATAGTAAAGGCCAGGGGTTTAAATTCAATCCTGTGGTAAACAAGTAGAATATGAGTTGTCCCTGTGCCAAGATACCTCTTCTTTCCAATTCTTATGGTTTAGGATGAAAAGTAGTTTCTACTTCATTGATGGAAACATGAACTAAAAAAGGCTTAGTGTTACTCAGATCGATGATGCAAAAAGACTGCTTCACTCCTCTTCTAGAGACCCAACAGCCAATCCTTACCCATCAAACTCTCTGGCTATAGAATGAAGTCCAAACCTCTTAGCTTGGAATTCAAGGTCTTGATAATCTAGCTCTCACATCTTACCAGACTTACTACAATCTCTGTCTTAACAAATATTCTCTACTCAGGTCAAATTAATCTGTCTTTATCGTAAAAGCTACGGTAGCCACTTAAAGCTTGATTCAAATATTTCAGAATTTTAGTTCCAGACAACCAAAATTTTTACAAGATTATTTTATTCTGAAATATTCACTTACCAAAAAAATTGTAAACGAGAACATTTTTTTGCCTAAATCATTTGAGTTGCTGACCTAATGCCCTGACACTCCTAAATACTTTAGTATATTTAGTGCGCTTGTCTCACAAGATGTTCTCCTACGTAATCTCAACACAACCATCAGAATCAAGAAACTAACACCCATACATTACTATCATCCTCAGATCTCATTCAAGTTTCACCACTTGTCCCAATAGGGTCTTTTATTGCAAAAGGATTCAGTTCAGAATCATATGTTGAATTTATTTATTTATTTATTTGTAAATACTTATGTATTTATTTGGCTGCGCCGGGTCTTAGTTGCGGCACGCGGGATCTTTAGTTGCAGCACGCGAACTCTTAGTTGCAGAATGTGGGATCTAGTTCCCTGACCAGGGATCGAACCCGGGCCCCCTGCATTGGGAGTGCAGAGTCTTGGCCACTGGACCACCAGGGAAGTCCCCATATGTTAAATTTAGCTGTCATGTTTCTTTAGTCTCCTTCAGCCAAGAAGAGTTTCTTAGACTTTCCTGGAGTTTCATAACCTTGACGTTTCGCAAAATTATAGGACAGTAATGTTCCTCAATTTGTGTGTCGGATGTTTTCTCATGATTAGATTCAAGTTATTTGGCAGGACTATACTGAAGTGATGTTGTATTTTCATTGTATCCTATCGAGTGGCTCACAATTTTCATTTGTCCCATTACTAAAAACATTCAGAACATTTTTTTTCTTTTAAATTTTGGCTGCACCACATGGCTTGCAGTATTTCAGTTCCCCGACCAGGGATTGAACCCAGGCCATGGCAGTGAAAGTGCTGAATCCTAACCACTAGACTACCAGGGAACTCCCATAACATTCAATTTGATCATTTAAGAGATTCCTCTGGCAAGCTTTTTTGCATAAGACATTCTAGGCCCACCGTGTACTTTCCCTGCCCAGACCTGAAATAAGGAGCCCTTTTAGTGGAAAATGGTATTTAAAGGCCAAGACCTATATAGTAGATGTGCTCATTGGTTTTGGGGTGTTGTTGTTCCTAGACCCTCTAAGTGGACAGTTAAGCAATATATGCATACATAGGCGCACACACATACATCTACAAACACACATTTACATCTAATTTTTTTTCCTACACTTATCTGTTTATATATTGAATGTCGTGAGCTCACACTGATACTCTGAATTCGATACTGACAACACAAGATGCATTTTAGTTTTCTAAATCTAGATCCCACATGCCGCGAAGCAACTAAGCCCGTGTGCCACAACTACTGAGCCTGCGCTCTAGAGCCCATGAGCCACAACTACTGAGCCTGCATCCCACAACTACCGAAGCCCGCGTGCCTAGAGCCTGTGTTCTGCAACGAGAAGCCACCACAATGAGAAGCCCACGCACCGCAACGAAGAGTAGCCCCCGCTCTCCGTAACTAGAGAAGGCCCACATGCAGCAATGAAGACCCAACGCAGCCAAAAATAAATAAATAAATAAATTTATTAAAAAAACAAAACAATAACAAACAACCAGATCAAAAATTGAGCTAAAGAACTTAACAGATACCTCACCAAAGAAGTACACAGATGGCAAATAAGCATATGCAAAGATGCTCAACATTGTGTTACCAGAGGAGGAGGGTAGAAGAAGTGGGAATTGGAAGAAGGTGGTAAAAAGTACAAATTTCTAGTTATAAGATACATAAGTACTAGGGATGTAATGTACAATATGATGACTATAGCTAACACTGCTATACGATATATAGAAAAGTTAAGACAGTATATCTTAAGGGCTCTCATCACAAGAAAAAAATTTTCCCGTTTTTTTCCTTTTTGTTGTAGCTATATGAGAAGATGGATGTTGGTCAAATCTACTGATAATCATTTCACAATATATGTAAATCGAACCATCTTGCTGCATGCCTTAAATTTGTACAGTGATGTATGTCAATTATTCTCAATAAAACTGGAAAAAAGAAGATGTTCTACATCATATATCATTGGGAAAATGCAAAGTAAAACAAAAAGTAAGATACTACTACACACCTATTAGAAAGGCCAAAATCTGAAACACTAACAACACCAAATGCAGACAAGGATGGGGAACAAAGGAACACTCATTCATTGCTGGTAGGAAGAAAAAATGGTGCAGCCACCTTGGAAGACAGTTTGGCAGTTTCTTACAAAACCTTTACTGCACAATCCAGCAATTGTGCTTCTTAGTATTTACCCAAAGTGTTAAAACCTTAGGTCCACACAAAAACCTACACACAGATGTTTAGAGCAGCTTTATTCATAATTGCCAAAACTTGGAAGCAACCAAGATGTCCTTCAGTAGGTGAATGGATAAATAAACTGTGGTACATCCAACAATGGAATATTATTCAGCACTGAAAAGAAATGCACTATTAAGCCATGAAAAAACACGGAGGAATCTTAAATGCATATTACTAGGTGAAAAAAGCCAATCTTTAAAGTCTATACACTTTACGAGTCTACCTATATATGACATTCTGGAAAAGGCAAAACTAAGGAGACAGCAAAAAGATCAGTGGTTCCCTGGGGTTGAGAGGAATGAATAGGTGGAACATAAAGGATTTTTAGGGCAGTTGAAATACTCTGTATGATACCATAGTGCCAGATACATGTAATTACACATCTGTCCAAACCCACAGAATGTACACCACTAAAAGTGAACCCTAATGTAAACTATGGACTTTGGGTGATAATGACATGTCAATGTAGGTTCATCAGTTGTAACAAAGGTACCACTCTGGTGGGGGAAGCTATCCATGGTGGGGGCAGTGGATATACAGGAAATCTCTGTACCTTTCCCTCAACTTTGCAGTGAACCTAAAACTGCTCTAAAAAAAATAAAGTCTTGGGACTTCCCTGGTGGCAGAGTGGTTAAGAATCCGCCTGCCAATGCAGGGGACACGGGTTCGAGCCCTGGTCCGGGAGGATCCCACATGCTGCGGAGCAACTAAGCCGGTGCGCCACAACTACTGAGCCCGCGTGCCACAACTACTGAAGCCCACACACCTAGAACCCATGCTCCACAACAAGAGAAGCCACCGCAATGAGAAGCCCACGCACTGCAATGAACAGTAGCCCCTGCTCCCCGCAACTAGAGAAAGCCCACCTGCAGCAACAAATACCCAGTAACAAAACAAAAAAAATCCCATTCCAGACCTACTAAACCAGAATCTGGGTATTTTTAGCACGTTCTTCACGTAATTCTGATATGCATACAGGTCAGCAATCATTGGACTAAATGACTTTTAATACCCCATCCTGTTACTAAAACCACGTACTGTATAGTCAGTATATAAAACCTTTTTATTATACTGACTATAATTACACAACAGTCTTGTAAGACATGTATATTATTGTCAGTGTTCTGAAGACTGATAAGCTGAGGATCAGAAAAGTGAACTGCCTATGGTCACACAATTAAGTAAACAGCTAAGTCAAGAATCCAATTATTCTTGGATGGTGGTCCACTTTATTCCAAGTCACAATGGTTCAACAGTTGTAATATTATTCTATATGATACCTAAAAAAAGAAAAAACCCTTAACTGCTTATTATTTTAAACATTTTAAATAGTGTCTGTTTTGGGAAATGTCTGATGAAACAAAGTTGTGGAGAGGAGGGTAAAGCACAGGTGGGAAGACAAGATAAGGTTCACATTATGTCACCTCAGAAACCCTCAACACACAGACAGACAACACCCACCTTGACTGTACCGTCGTCACTGCCAGTGCAGACAAGCTGGGGACCCCTCCTGGCCGGATAACAGGAATTCACAAAGGAAGTGTGCCCCTTCAGTCTTTTAACTCTCTCGCCTGTTTCACTATCCCACACCGCCACAGTTTTATCTGTGGATGCTGAGAAGAGCATACTAGAAGGTGAGAGGAAGAACAAAATAAGTGAAGACAAGGAATAGCAATCTATCTTCTCCACTTGCCAAAACGTGCCAGTTTTCAAGATCACTAACATGTGCTCTGACAGCTTGGCACCTGATGCTGGAATGCCTCACCTTACATAACAAAATCCTAATCATGCTCTAGACCCAGTTATAAGGTCTGCTCTACGAAATGTAAAAAAAATTTCCCTGTCAGTCCCCACATTATACATCTAATACAGCAGTCTTCTCAATCTTTCCCTCCTTTTTGATATACAACACTTTAAACATCCTTCCACTTGGAAATGTTTAATCACTCCCTGCTGTAGAGGTGAGACACACTGTAGCAATTCCTGACCCAATGGCTTGGTAACTCTCTTTCTCTAAAACTCAAAAGGTTTTGTCTCTGAGGCTGATTTCTAAGTTATGATTGAATTTACAATGCTTTCTTTACTCAAATAGGAAAAATTTATACAAGGCTATGCACCCAGTTGTTCAGGGAACCCTAAAATTTTTAGGGGTCAGAGCTGTAAAACAATAAATGTTTACTGAAATACTGAATGGGATTAATTAACTTTGTATAACCACATTTTTATATTATCTGTAGTTATTCTGAAGTTATGCAATTGTTAAAATATTTATAATAAATAGTATGTTATAGTAAACAGATATGACAGGTGAATAACGTTAAGGGTAAAAAGCAGCAGACAAGATTGTACAAGTAGTTCTTTTTTTTTAAATTTGGCTGCGCTGCGTGGCTTTTGGGATCTTAGTTCCCCGACCAGGACTGAACCCAGGCCACGGCAGTGAAAGAGCTGAGTCCTAACCACTGGACTGCGAGGGAACTCCCACAAGTAGTTCTAATATATACAAAAAAACCAAACTGTTTTGAATAGGAAAAAGGCTTGAGAAAAACATATCATAATATTAACAGTGATTATCTTTGGAGTGGTAAAAACGTGGGCTATTTGGTCATTTTCCTGCTTTTTTTTCGAGTTTTCTTGAAATAGATTATTTTATTATTACTTTTATAATAAAAGTCGCTAATTTTTATATATGTAAATTACATTTTATGTCTTAAAATTTTTTTTTCTGCGATGTTGATATGTTAGATAGAGGTGATATGTCTATAAATGCCTACATGGAACAATAACACCTTACTTGGGTTACAGCGATAGGATAATAAAGCGGCTGTCCAAAACGCAGATTTTTTTCTTTTTAAACATCTTTATTGGAGTATAGTTGCTTTACAATGGTGTGTTAGTTTCTGCTGTATAACAAAGTGAATAAGCTATACATAAACATATATCCCCATATCTACTCCCTCTTGCGTCTCCCTCCCACCCTCCCTATCCCACCCCTCTAGGTGGACACAAAGCACCGAGCTGATGTCCCTGTGCTATGTGGCTGCTTCCCACTAGCCATCTATTTTACATTTGGTAGTGTATATGTGTCCATGCCACTCTCTCACTTTGTCCCAGCTTACCCTTCCTCTTCCCCGTGTCTTCAAGTCCATAAAACGCAGTAGTTTTTGACAGCACAGTCTCCTGAGAGAAAACTCAGGGATGAAATGTGAAAGGATGCCAAGAATTACTGTAAGAAGCAGTTGTCACCCACTATGCAGAATACTCACCTGCCGTCTGTGTTATAATGCAGTTCCATCACTGCTCCACTGTGTCCCTTCAATGTAGCATAGTTATCGCAGTCACCATAGACATTCCACAACACTGTTAGGGCGACAGGGGTTCTGTGAGCATTACTAGGCAAAAGAAAACTCACTATTGGCCATGGAAAGGGTACTTATGAATTCACTAGAACAACAGTTCTGAAATTATACTCCTTTGGAACACTATTAGTTCTATTAGCTAGATCAATTTTCTTCACATTAAAACAAAAATAATGCAATATTTTCACATTGCATAAAATAAAAACATTTTAGTTAATGGCTATAATTTTTTAAATCTTAAGTGTTTCTCCTGTACTTTTAAAAAGTTGGCACTCACAGCTACTGTCTGCTATGAGTAGAAGCAGACTGCAAAATGATGGTACTTATGGGAAACTCTGGAAGCTGCAACTGACTTGAAGGTCATAGGAGAACGACTTTATACTACATTCACTCATTGCAAATGTACTAAATACCTATGCCAGGTGCTGGAGTAAAATAAGGTAAATGAATAGACACAGTTCCAATCCTTAGGGAGCTTGGTCCAGCACAGAGTGAAGTTTGATGAGTGTTATTAAGGAACACTCTATACACAATAAGGTATTTAGAGTTATTTTCCTGCTGATAAAACTGTTTCTAGTTTGTTCAATGAAATTAAGCAAATCAGTAGTTCAAGTATGTTCTGCAAAGATCCTTAAGCCTTCCAGAGACTTGGCCACTAGTAAGTTTAAGGAACACAGAACCAGAACACCAAAATCAAAGCAGACATCATCCACCCTGAGGCACAGTTATAAGCAAAGAGCCAAAAGACTCTTCTTGACTAGTAGCTGAGAATCAGGTAGCAGATCCTATTGACGGACAGGTAGATTATCCAAGTGAGTTGCCACGTCAGGACTCCCTCCTTCCTTTCCAAATGCTAAGATTCTGAGGGAATGGATCAAGAGGAGAGCCTCAATATCTTTGGGAAAAAGTTATCTCTCTCCTCTTTACTCCCATTAGCCTGTTAAGCCTAGATCTCCAGTCTTGCTAAATCAGCTCGAGATTTGCCTCCATGAGGACAATGTTCTCAAACTAGAGCGACTCACTTTCCAACTGGTAACGTAATTCCTTCTGTATTTACCACATGGACCCTGAGTTCTCCACCCAAAATCATTCAGCATTTTCATGACCCTATTTTAGCATATTAGCCACATAGTTTGTTATGTGACCAACTTAGACTTATACTCTCTATGGCACTGAAGGTTTTAAAAAGTAATCACTATTTGGCAGACAGCAATTACTCCAGATTCAAAAACTATGCCTTACATATCAGTCGGTCAAATCCTGCAGATGCTAAAGTGGATCCATTGGGGTGAAACTTGCAGCAATACACTTCCCCTTCATGTCCTGAGAGAAGCATGATTGGGGCTTGAAGGGAGGAACATCTTGGAGGCCCCTAAACAAAAGAGAGAAGTACAGAGTAGTCACTACATACAGGCAAAGGAGACTGAAAGGTCAGGGAATGGGGAGTATAAGGAGAAGACAAGGGAAACTGATTGAGTGTATTTCTCCTGATTTAGAGAATGACAACTCTTCGCACATAACTTATGTCTCCAATTTTATACTCTCCTGCTGAAGTTTCCAGTGTCTATCTGTTATACTAACTCTCTTCCTCCCTCACTGTGCTCCCATCCCATACCCAACTTTTATTTAGTTAGTTAGTTTTTAAATTCGAGCGCTCAGTTGCCTGCTTGCCTCCTTTCAAGTTTGACCTCATTTCTTAGGCTGAGTGCCCATATTTTTGTCTTATCATTGTCCTACATCATTTTTTAAAAATTAATTAATTAATTAAATTATTTATTTTTGGCTGCGTTAGGTCTTCGTTGCTGCGTGCGGGCTTTCTCTAGTTGCCGTGAGCAGGGGCTACTTTTTGTTGCGGTACTTCTCATTGCAGTGGCTTTTCTCGTTGTGGAGCACGAGCTCTAGGCACGTGGGCTTCAGTACTTGTGGCATGCGGGCTCAGTAGTTGTGGCTCATGGGCTCTAGAGCGCAGGCTCAGCAGTTGTGGCGCGTGCGCTTAGTTGCTCCGCAGCATATGGGATCTTCCTGGACCAGGGCTCAAACCTGTGTCCCCTGCATTGGCAGGTAGATTCTCAACCACTGCATCACCAGGGAAGCCCTATACCCAACTTTTAACTGTTCAAACACATTAAACTAATTTCTGCCTCAGGATCTTTTACACTTGTTGTTGCCCCTGACAGGAACCCCCTTCCCCTAGATCTTCCTATGTGTGGCTCCTTTCAAATGTTTCCTCTCCAGAAAGTCTTTCCTGGAACACTCAAGCTCAAGCAGCACCCTACCTCCCTCTGCATTCTATCAACCCTGCTGTATTCTCTCACAGCACCTATCACTATCTGAAATTACCTTCCTTATGTGTTTGTTTACATTTTGTTTCCCCTGGCCTGCCACTAGAAAAGCTCTGTGAGTGCTGGAATCTTACCAGTGTAATTCTACACTGTTTTCCCAGTTTCTAGTTTGATGAATGAATGATTGAACTAAGCTTTCCCAAAACCCTGCAGGGTACAGTTATTAAGCAAAGTAGTTTTGATTATGGTCTTGGACATTAAGCCTAGGCTTGGGCAATTCAAAGAAACCTGGGCTGATATTCTTACTTGTCAGACAGAAGAACAAGTTCACTATTAATAATCCCCAAATCTCTTCAGTTTTCCAGCTTACTCATTTACTCAAAAAATACTATGTGCCAGGCACTGTTCTATGCACTGATAAAACAGGATTGAACAAAATAAACAATGGAGCTTGTGTTCTAGTGGGAAGGAGGGGCAGAAAGGAGGGAGGGAAGGCAGAAACAAGTAAAACATATAGATGGTGGTATGTGCTATGGAGAAAAACAAAGCAGCAATGTGGGCTAGTGAGCACAGGGTATTGCAATTTAAAACAGGCTCGTCAAGAAAGCTTTCACGGAAAAAGTGATACTTGAGCAGAGGTTGGGAGGAGTTGAGTGTGTAAACCATGTGGACATTTGGAAGAAGAGTAAATCCGTAGGGGGAGCAGCAAATGCAAAGGCTTTGTGGCAGGAGCATGGAAGCCAGTGTGCCTGGAGCAGGGTGAGCAATGGAAAATTGGTAGTTCAGAGAGGTCAAGGGAAAGAGGGCAAAAGACTGTCAGGATTTTAGTTTTACTCTGAGTGAATTGAAAAGCCAGGGAAAGTTTTCAGCAGGGGGTAATACGATCTGAAGTTTAGAAGGATTCCTCTGGCTGCTGGATTGAGACTAGACTGAGCATCCGTGAACAGAAACAGGAATACCATTAGGATCCTACAGCAATAATGCCAGCTGAGATAATGATGGTTTAGACCAGGAGCTAGTGATGGAGCTGGCAGAAGTAGTAGCAAGTCTGGATATATTTTGAGGACAGTGCCAGCAGGATTTATTGACCAGCTGGTTGAGAAGTTGGGGAGGGGGGTACATATATTTCTTCCGCTGAGCCTAACAGGACCGAGGGAGAGGTGTGATCACCACCTCTATCGTACAAGAAATGTAGTTAAGAGCATGGATTCTGAATTTAAAATCTGTTCCTATCAGTTACTACATAACTTTGTTTCCCCATCTACAAAATGGGATAATAGCAATTCCTAACTTTCAGGCAGTTACCAAGATTAATGGACTTTTCATATACAAAGAAAGCACTTAGTACAAGAGCTCAATGGATGGTAACTATTCCACGGTTGTTACTAATACTAGTCAAGAGAAACAGAGTGAAAAGCAAGTTGCCCCAAGTTCCAAAGCGAGCCAGTATCTTTCATTTCCTTCCTTCCTTCGTTCCCTCATTCATTCATTCATCCATTCATCCATCCACTCTTCCAACTTTCCTGAACGTTTATTCTATGCCGGATCCCTGGAACATTTAAGATTCCAAAGCCCCGGCCCCGGTTTTGAGCTCAAGGTCCTTAAGCCTAATTCTAACGCCTCCTCACAGGGCGGTCGAGATGCCGAAAACGGGCGTCAAACGGGGAAATATATGGCGCATCGCAGAGTGTTGGCTGCTCTTACAGTGCTTTTCTGCTTTAACTCCAGGGTGAGAGAGTCCCGTTCCGTCCCCGCAGTGTGGGGAAAGGGCCGGTGCGGGATCACCAGGTACAGCGCTGAGGAGAGAGGAAGAGCTGAGGGCCGAAGGCCGCCTGCTCCCTTACTCACCGCTTGCAGCAAAGCTCCCGGCGCCGCCTGCTGCTGCCCGGCTCCGGGGCCCGACCCCGCCGCTCCCAAAAGCAATTCATGCCGCGGCCGCTTGACTGGGACCAGCGGCAACTCTGGGCCCTTTCGCTTCTGCTGTTCTATCATGGCGGCAGCCACTCTCCTCAAGCCGCCACTGACCGCGCCGACACCCTCAGGCACCACACGATTGGCTCCAACTTAGTCTTCCCCCGGAACTTCCGGCTTGGAGAAACCAATCATCTTCCAATACTCCCCTCTGCACCGCCCCCTGGAGAGTCTCCTGTTATTGGTCAGTTCTTTCTGCCCTTACGAGAGTACTATTCCAGGATTGGTGAATAGAGCTGGAGTCCCACCTAGGCGCGCTGTGTCCTGTGGGTGGAAGCTCGCTGACTGGGTTTCGGTGTTGCGCGCAATGCTGCGGCGAGGAGACCGGACGCTGATACCGAGTAAGTGTAAGGAAGATCGTGGGTGGGGGCAGTGGAATCTGGAGGCGGCGCCTCCGTTATGTGGTCTGAGGCTGGCCCTTCTCAGCTGCAGGTTTGATTGCAAGGGGCAGGGGTGGCCCCGAGTTCCTAGCTCTTGTGTGTAGTAGCCTGGGTTCCCTTTCTAGGGCTGGAGCAGAGCTTTGGGGTCTCTGCGCCTGCCTGGGGCCCTCGACGACTGACTTTTTCAACAAGAGCCTTCCTTGTCGAGCCCCGTGCCAGGCGCTCCCAGGGAGAAGAGGCCTGTCTCCCAGCCTCCACTAGGGTCCTCTCTGACTGAGGAGGCCGACTTGTTTCTGCCATGATTCTGCAGCCTTTTTTTTAACGCCTGCTCAGTGCTCCTGAGAGAGACGGAGATGAAGGAAATGTCCGACTCTCGGCTTCCAGAGCACAGTGTTGTTGAGAAATTCGGATTCATACCTGTGAACTAGGCCTTCTCCTTAATCATGCAACTGATATTTATTGTGCAAAGCACTGGGGAGACATTGTGAACCAAACATGGTCTCTGACTTCAGGGCTGTTGTTAGTCCGGTGGGGGAAACAGATGCTCACCAATGATCTCACTAAGAAATGCAAAGTAAGTGCTGCCTACGAGAGGAAGCTGGTGTTATGAGTGCCTGGAATAAGCAGGAAGGTTTCTCTAAGGAAAAGATGCCTGAACTGATACCTGAAGGAACAGTGCTAATTAGTTGGGTGAAGAGAGGAAGGCAGCGTATTCCATACAGAACAGCATGTGCAGAGGTCCTGTGGCAAATGTGAGGAAAGTGACTAACAGGCACAAAGAGGCCAGTGTGGCCAGGACAAAGGGAACAGAGGGGAATGTGGTACATGAAGCTGGAGGTGGGCAGAGGCCAGACTTTGTAGCTTTTGCTTTAAGACTGATGGGAAATCCCTGAGGGTTTTTTTTTTTTTGCAGGTGGTGGGGTGAGGGAAGCAGCTTGATCCCTCAGGCCTTAGTAGTGTGAACAGATTGGAGGGGAGATAGATGCAGATAGACCACTTTGGTGAGAGTTGTTGGCAATGAAGACTGGGGTATTGGTGGAACTGAGAGCTAGATATTTCCTAGACTCCTCTGCACCTAAGATGAGAATTGAATTTGGAAGTGAGAGGAGGAGGAGAGTGAGAGGCATGCCGTTTTGCTGGCAAATACCACAGCAGAGGCAGTGAGTTTCTTAGTCATCCACTTTTTGGTTTCATGACTTTCTGCAATGATAGCCATGACTTTTTTGATCATGGCAAAGACTGTTGTTTTGTGGGTTAGGAGGTATTCCTGGGAAGTTCTACCAGTACTTCCTATAGCCCTTGCAGTAGTTTTGTAAGTCACATAATACCTGGCAATAAATCCCAGTTTCTGTTTAACCTAGCTAGAATGTGTTCCAATATGTGCAACTGAACTCCATCAGGGTAGCGGTACTGCCAGTTAGGTGAGCTATAAAGACAGAGTTAAAGGGAAGTTAAGCTATTGTTTGAATGATGGACTATGGAATCTAAGCTGGATAGGGAGGAAAGTGAAGAAAAAAAGAGGGCTGATAGATTGGAAGAAAATAGAGGTCAGTATATCAGGATTCTGATGAGGTCAATCTGCTAGAGGACTTCCCTTTATCCTTAAAGGCCTACTCAGTTGTCACCTTTTAAACTTCTTGCTTCCCCCAGGCCCTTCTTCTCTTTCTTGTTTTCTTAATACTTTGAACCTAATCACTAGCCCTGATCATGCTGCATTGTAATTGGTAACCATTATCCTTACCCGACTAGGAAGCCTTTGATGACAGGGACTGTGTTGAAAAGAATGGTTTAGTGGCAAGTGTGTGTGGCTCTTGGAATGGCCTAAGATTTATCTCTTTCTAGCTATGAATTTTCGACAAGTTACTTCATTCCTGTAAAACAGAGATAGCTATTTTGTAGAGTTGTTTTAAGGATTGAAAGGAGGTTTATGGGGACTTCCCTGGTGGTCCAGCGGTTAAGGCTCTGTGCTGCCAATGCAGGGGGCCTGGGTTCAGTCCCTGGTCAGGGAACTGGATCCCGCGTGCTGCAACTAAGAGCCCACATGCTGCAACGAAAATGCCGTGTGCTGCAACTAAGACCCGGCACAGCCAAATAAATAAATAAATAAATATTTTTTTAAAAAAGAAAGAAAGGAGGTTTATGAAGTGCCTATCACAGAGCCTGACATATAAACATCAATAAAGGTGCTGAACTGATAAATTAACTAACAATTTAAAATAGAGTAAAATTAAGTACTTCAGTATTTCAGTAGACAGTTACAAATTCCTGTGTGCTCTATACTGTGGTAAGCACTGGAGAGTTGAAGGATATGATGGAGTGCAAGACAAGGGCATGCTTGGAAGAATTTCACAATCCATAAAGGAAAGAAAAAATATTCGTAAATAGGATTTGAATCCCATCTCCATCATTCATAGTTCTGTAATCTTGAACAAGGTAATTTAGCTTCTCCTGTGTCTTAGTTTCTTCATCTGTAAAATACCTTACCAAACAGAACGATAATTGCCTATCTTGTTAGGGAGGTCGAAAGGGAATTAACTTAGTTAAGACAAGTAAAGCTTCTAGGTTAAAGGCAAATAGGGAGCACTCAAATATTAGCTATTATTATTAGAAGACTTGGAAGGGACCTTAGGGATTGTTGACTGGTCCTGGGGTCCAGTACCAAAATGGCTAACTCTGAGCAGCCCTTGTCAAGACATTTGACCTCTGTTAGCCTCATCTTCAATTAAATAAGAGTAGTGGACTGAATGACCTTAATAATTGCTTTCAGCTTTCACTTTTTATGGTCCATTTTTGTTTTTCCTTGTTTCTTACTATTTTTCCTCTTTCCTGCCTTTAACCATTTTGTCAACAGATCCATGACCAGAGTGCAAAATGGGAAAAGCATCTGTCTAAGATAGTTACTCTAGAAATTTGATGGGAAGGAGGAGGATTGGGCCACCAGTTTGATATTTGAAAGTCTTCCATCTTTTGACCTACCCAGCGAATTGTGTGGAACTCAGTTCCTTCTGCTACATTCTTTAGACCAGAATGCTTTCTTCTTTCTTTACCTGTGTTTGCCACATAGTAAGGCTCTATTCACTCATTCAAGAAAACTTTGAGTACCTACTGTATACAGGCACTGGGAAGACAAAATCAAATGAGAAATGGTCCTTGGTTACATGAATGAATAAATCCAGACCCTGCTCATCCTAGCCTCCAGGAATGATGCCCTTCTAATTACTCCTTACTAATTTGGGACCTAGTTAGTGTTAGAACTATATACTACTCTTCAGGGACTTCCCTGGTGGTCCAGTGGTTAAGACTCCTCGCTCCCAATGCAGGGGGTCCAAGTTCGATCCCTGGTCAGGGAACTAGATCCTGCATGCTGCAGCGAAGATCCTGTGTGCCACAACTAAGACCTGGTGCAGCCAAATAAATTAAAAAAAAAAAAAAAAAGAACTACATACTCTTCAAAATTTAGATGTGGACGGTGAATTCTTTCTGAGGCAGTGTGGAATAGTGGCTGAGAATGAAGGCTCTGTCATTATTCTGTCTTTGATGTGTCCCAGTTTTTTGACTTATCAATTGATTCGCCTCAATTCTTACACATAACTTAAAAATAAATTAAAATCATTTTAACTCTCAGAGGTCTATCTAATTGGTACTGTTAAGTAACAACAGTAAATCTAAATCTTAAACTTAAAAACAACAACAAAAATCTTGGCCAGATCAGTGAGGTGACATATGAAATGAAGTTTCAAAGGGGCTACATATTATCTTTCCAATTTAATATTATTCTATGAATTGCTCATTGCTTGAGGGGAAGGAGGAGAGGACGTGGTTTTTTTTTTCCTAATTGCAGGCACATTAAAAAAAAGCTGAAAAATCACAAAATTATGGAGGTACAGTACAAATAACACTTCTTGCGGTACGTGGGCCTCTCACTGTTGTGGCCTCTCCCGTTGCAGAGCAGAGGCTCGGGACGCGCAGGCTCAGCGGCCACGGCTCACGGGCCCAGCCGCTCCGCGGCACTTGGAATCTTCCCAGACCGGGACATGAACCCGTGTCCCCTGCATCGGCAGGCAGACTCTCAACCACTGCGCCACCAGGGAAGCCCCAAATAACACTTCTTAATGAATCATTTGAGAGTTAAGTTGCTGACTTGATGCCCCATCACCCATGAATACTTTAGTTTTCCTATAATCATGGACATTCTTCTATATAACCATAATATAACTTCTATAGTCAGGAAATTAACATTGCATAATTACCTCTAATCGTCAGCCCCGCTCTTCCATGTTTGGGCACTGACTCCCCATTCTGGATTGCCCCAGTGTGCAGACACCCTTATAATCCTGCTTCTCCCCACACTGGGTTGCTCTTTGTAGATTTACTCCTCGCCCAGCATAAGCTCTGACCTCACTCTAGGCTACCATTCCCCTGCCACAGCTCCCATTCCCGTTTCCACGCTAGACTTTTCCTTGCTCTGCCCTTTGTTTTGGGAAGGAGGTGGCTAATAAATAACTGGGTCCTTATTGCTTCCTTCCATATCACAATTGTTTAAAACATTCAAGTAAAATGAAATGCATAAGGAATTTTTTGTTTCTAGAACTATTGCAAGGCAACTTCAAATGGTGTACCTCAATCCTTGTCAATTTACTTGCTCTTTTAAGTCTACAGATGTGGTCCTATTGAACTACACTATATCTGTCTCAATGTTTTATAAACTTTTTAAAAGCAGCAGAACTATTTTTTCCAAATGAAATGTTACATAGAAGCTTAATAGGTAAACCAGATCAAAGCAGAATATGCTGTTAAAAGTAGACCTTCCTCACATAACCTCCCTTCCCCCTTGCTACCATGACCCACCCCAAAGCTGGGAGGGCAAGTGGGAATCAGCAATAATCAACCTCTGCCTAATGACTGAGGAGAGGCTCCTAGCTTTGCAGCTGCTCTGTGCGGGACCTCCCGTAACTCAGATTTCTTTGGGGTTGTTCTCCCCCACCTTTGGTATGGAGGCTGTCCTCTGGTTGGTTGATCTAGGGCCCTTCTTCTTTGGCCTTCCTGATCCTGTTGTCCCTAGATATTTCAGAACTGACTTTTTAAAATAAACTTGAGTTAACTGAGAAGCTTCTGGATAACCACCGTACCTCCTTAGGTAGGTTTTTTCCTAGGTATTTTATTATTTTTGATGCGATTGTAAATGGAATTGTTTCCTTAATTTCCCTTTCTGGTAGTTTGTTGTTAATGCATAGAAATGCAACAGATTTTTGTATATTAATTTGTATTTATATTAATTTCGTATCCTTCAACTTTAACAAATTCATTGATGAGCTCTAGCAGTTTTTTGGTGGCATCTTTAGGATTTTCTATGTATAGTATCATGTGATCTGCATATAGAGACAGTTCTACATCTTCCTTTCCAATTGGGATTCCTTTTGAATAATGACCATAGAACAACCCTAGGTTTCTACAGAATATAATTCAAAAAAAATTTTAAATACCATTTGGGAAGGAGGTGGCTAATAAATAAATAACTGTGTCCCTGGCAACCCTTTACAATTCTGAAATCGTAAGCCTGTTACTGTCGTTAACAGGATTTCTCTCAAAAATGCATGCCAATTTCCTGCTTGAAGAATTGCATAGGGTTTCTCAGGCTACTGTTCTACAAAAGGAGCAAATAGGGGAGCTTTAAACTTAGCTGTTCATACTCTTATCACCGCAAAAATCTGTACGAAATAACTTAAGATTGTATTGCTCTTTCTGTGACCTTTGTTTAAAGAAGAACAGTTGATAGACTAAGTTGTTTGAGCTTAATTTAGATGTCCTAGCTGCCGATGCCTCTATGCATTCTGTACCTCACTAGTGCTCCAAAAATTGGAGGGATAATTAAGGTTTCTTGATAGAGTCATTGGCCTCAGGTTAATAACCTTTGTTCTAGGATATGAGGTGAGGATGCTGGGCAGAGGGAAGGGAAGGACTAGAGGTGAGACTGCATAGCTGGGAAGTGGAAGAGGCAGGATCCAACCAGACTGTGATACTTGGTTTTGTTTTTTGGTTTTTTTTTTGCGGTACGGGGGCCTCTCACTGTTGTGGCCTCTCCCGTTGCAGAGCACAGGCTCTGGACGCGCAGGCTCAGCGGCCATGACTCACGGGCCCAGCCGCTCCGCGGCATGTGGGATCCTCCCCGACCGGGGCACGAACGCGTGTCCCCTGCATCGGCAGGCGGACTCTCAACCACTGCGCCACCAGGGAAGCCCCAGATTGTGATACTTGGATTTAAGCTGTTTGTCAGCCATTTCTCAAGAACGGACAAATCTGCCTTCATTCTATCTGTGTGCTTTTAATAATGTAATAAAACCCACTTCTGGCTGACGTAAACAGAAAAGGGCAAGTTTATTATACAGATACAGGTTGTCTTATGGAACTCAAGGACAGGGATGCTCCTGGGCTTTGGGATGATACTAGAACTAGGGTCTGGAACCTGACAGAATTTTCTTTCATTTCTGTTTTAAGTGAGGCAGTTCAGTTAATGGATGGTTATTGTAAATCAGGAAGACTTTCCAAAAGTAAGACCTGAAGTAATCATCTGAAAGTGTAGGGGTGTGCTCAGGGTTGAGGAGAGAAGGAGGTATTTGCACACGAAAACCCAAGGAAAATAGAGTTTCAGGTCTTATTGATGTCAAGTAATTAGGAGGAAAAAGAGAACTGAGGACTGTAGCATTAACTTTATCTTTATGTAGCAGTGATTTATGCAGCAAGTAAAGGGGCATGGTTAAGAGCCACTAGATTGCTGGTTTCCTCCCTGTTTAAAGCCAGAAGGCTGAGCAAGAGTACCTCTAAGATCCCTTCCAACTTCAAAGCTCTAAGACTTGGTACTCTGGCAGCATCAGCATCACCTGTGAGCTTGTTAGAAATGCCCACGGAATTCCCTAGAGGTCCAGTGGTTAAGAATCTGCCTTCCAATGCAGGGGACTCGGGTTCGATCCCTGGTAGGGTAACTAAGATCCCACATGCCTTGGGACAACTAAGCCCATGTGCCAGAACTACTGAGCCCACACACCACAACTAGAGAGAAGCCCGCTCACCTCAATGAAAGATCCCACGTGCTGAAATAAATAAATTAATTAATTAAAATAAATAAATAAATTTTTTTAAAAAAGAAAGAAATGCCCAATCTCAGGCACCACCCTAGACCTACTGAGTTGCAATCTGCATTTTAATATGATTCATAAATAGTTAAATAAGTTTGATGCATCCAGCAATGGATTATTATATAGGCATTAAAAAAAGATGTGTTTGTGTATGAATTGCTAAAAAATAATATAAAATGACTATTAATATTAATTAATGGTTTCATGATTCCATTAAAAAACCTACTTGTACATGTAAAAAAGTCTGAAAGGATATAAACCAAATTGAATTATAGATGATTTTCTTTTCTTCAAATTAATGTGTTATCTGAACTTTTAAAATGAGCATGTGTGATTTTAATTTCATTGGAGAAAAAAGTAAGCTATGCTTTCTTTCTGCTTTGTTTGGCTGCGCCGTGCACGGCTTGTGGGATTTAGTTCCCTGAACAGGGATCGAACCTGCACCCTTGGCCATGAGAGCACAGAATCCTAACCACCAGACCACCAGGGAATTTCCCTATGCTCTCTTTTCGAAGTCACTTCAGATTTAACGCCTAGAATAGTGGTTAAAAGCGTGGACTCTGATGTCAGCCAGAGTTTGACTCTACCATTTTCTGGCTTTTTGACATAGGCCTAATAAGTTGGCCTCTGGAAGTCTTGGTTTTCTCATCTACATAATGTGATAATTAATAGAACCTACATCTTGAGAGTTTTGAGGATCAAATGAGATATTGGATGTCCAGTGCTTAGCACAGTGCCTGGACATAGTAAGTGCTTGATAAATGTTAGCTCTTATTACTATTATTATTCCTTTTTTACAGATCCATTCACACCCTCCCCCACCAAAAGCTTTCCCTTGGCAAAAGAATAGCAATAATAACAATAAAAACAAAACAGTAGGCTAATGGCCTTGGTAAAGTATCAAATTGAAAAGAAATAAGATCAAGGTTTCCAAAACTCCCCACAGTTATAGTGGACAAAAGAGGTTTGGATAAAAGTACATGGCGAGGACTTCCCTGGTGTCACAGTGGTTAAGAATAATCCACCTGCCAATGCAGGGGACACGGGTTCGAGTCCTGGTCTGAGAAGAACCCACATGCTGCGGAGCAACTAAGCCCGCGCACGACAACTACTGAGCCCGTGTGCCACAACTACTGAAGCCCGTGTGCCTAGAGCCCATGCTCTGCAACAAGAGAAGCCACTGCAATGAGAAGCCCCTGTACCGGAAAGAAGAGTAGCCCCTGCTTGCTGCAACTAGAGAAAGCCCGCACACAGCAACGAAGACCCAACGCAGCCAAAAATAAATAAGTAAATAAGTAAATTTAAAAGTACATGGTATTAAATCTAATGGTATTATCCTGTAGGGACAACCTGTGGATCGGCAGCACATTTTTTTTTTGTTGCAAATGTTTCTCTGTTACCTGTTCTGTTTCTTTGTGACAGGACACTTGAATTAGCTTTAGCAGAAGAGAAATGGAGGAACCATAGAACATTAAGGATGAATTCAGGAAGACCCGAGACCATGGAGAACTTGCCTGCTCTCTACACTATTTTCCAAGGAGAGGTATATTCTTTTGGCTTTGAAAACTTCCCATTTATATCAAGCGTAGATTGAAGGTGAAAAGCAGCTGGGTTTGGAGCTTCTGTCCACTTGAGAATGTCTTGAACATTACAATTTAAACGGGAAGGGCTAGCAGAACATCTGGCTCCCACATGTACCTCCTCTGAGCTCCAGACTTCTAACTACATACTTGGCATCTTCATTTGGATACCTCACAGCATCTCTAATTTATGTTTTTTCTTTTTTTTCGGCTGTGCTGCATGGCTTGCAGGAATCTCAGTTCCTCGCCAGGGATTGAACCCGGGCCACAGTAGTGAAAGCCCATAATCCTAACCACAAGGCCATCAGGGAACTCCCTCTAATTTATGTTTTAAACTGTATTTTTGGTTTTCTCACCAAATCTGTTCTTCCGGTCTTTCCCATCTCAGCAAACGAACCCATTATTCATTCAGGTACCCACGCTAGAAATCTGGGCATCATCTTTGATTTCTTCCCTTGATTTGATCTTGTTTCCTTCCTTCTCCAGTCCATTATCAAGTACTGTCTTTCTGCCTCCCAAATATGTCTCTGGTGTCTATACTTCTTTATCCCTTTGGCACCCCATTAGTTTAAGTTTTCATCTCTTGCCTGGCCCTCCTGGGCTCCCTACTTCTTTTGTAGTCCACTTCCAATCAGTTTTTCCACATTGCAGCCAGAATAACACTTGATTGATTGATTGATTGATTTGGCTCCCTGCACAGCTTGTGGGATCTTAGTTCTCTGACCAGGGATTGAACCCAGGCCCTTGACAGTTAAAGCCCCGAGTCCTAACCAGTGGACTGCCAGGGAATTCCCCAGAATAACATTTTAAAAACAGATTGGACCAAGTTGCTTTCTTGAAGTTCTCCTAGGCTTCTCATTGTACTTGAATGTATCCAAACTTGTTTTCGTGACCCTTACCTGACTTGGCTTCTGCTTACTCTGGCAATGTTGTTTAGTTCCACTCTACTCATGCTGTGGCCACTCTGGCCTCCTTATAGCTCCAAACATCTAAGCCTGCTTCCTTCTCAGGACTTTTACACATGCTGTTGTTTCTAACTGTCCCATTTTCTCACCAACTTCTTTTCATCTTTTAGGTCTCAGCCCTAATGTCATCTCCTCAGATCTTTTTCCCACCATAAATAAATAGGCTCATGTTATATTTATTTTGTACTTGCTTAAAGTCTTTCTTTCTCAGAGGACACTAAGCTCCATGAAGACAGAGCCCTGTCTGTTTTGTTTACTGTTGTATATCTCAGTCCCAGGTAGGTGGGTAGAAAATAGTAGGTGCTCAATACACCTTCATAACTGAGTGAATGATCAGTCTTTGAGGGAGGAGGCATCGTATTTGTTTAGAGAGCAGAGGCGTTGGAACCAGGCAAAACCTGGATTCCGTCCTAGCTCTTTTACTTACTAACTGTGTGATCCTTGAGATCGTCACTTAATTTCTTTGAGCCTCAGTTTTCTCTTTTGTTAGATGGAGATAAAAACAACTTTCATAGGATTGTGATGATGGTTAAATAAGCTATCATCTATAAAAACACAATGCCTGAGACGAAGTAGGAATTCATTAACGTTGTCACCCTTTTTTAAAAAAAATTATTTATTTATTTATTTATTTTTGGCTGTGTTGGGTCTTCGTTGCTGCATGCAGGCTTTCTCTAGTTGCGGCGTGCAGGCTTCTCATTGTAGTGGCTTCTCTTGTTGCGGAGCACGGGCTCTAGGCGCGCGGGCTTCAGTAGTTGTGGCCCTCGAGCTCAGTAGTTGTGGTTCGCGGGCTCTAGAGCGCAGGCTCAGTAGTTGTGGCACACGGGCTTAGTTGCTCCATGGCATGTGGGATCTTCTGAGACCAGGGATCGAACCCGTGTCCCCTGCATTGGCAGGCGGATTCTTAACCACTGTGCCACCAGGGAAGTCGCCAATCGCCCTTCTCTTGAAGCAAAAGTAAAGCCAAAAAATTGTTTTCAGCGTCTTATGAGTACCTGTAGTATTTTAACTGTATCATTCTTATGGCATTCATACTTGCTTTATGGTTGACAAAAGTTTTACCACCTAATAACATGAGGCCTTTGAAGACAGGCTTTGCGACTGTTGGTTGGTTATAGATAAATGTGGCTCTAGACTTCTGTTAAGTGTATCCCAACTTGTAATGTAATAGACAGGATACAAAGGATGATAACATTCTAACAAATAGCAAACAACTCTGCTCTTCAGAGCTTCTGTCCTCATTCTTTAGGGCCCATAGTATCCCCAGAGATCAGTGAGGTACCAGGGCTTAGAAAACGGAAATGGTAGCTCTGGAGATGAAATTGATTTTTCTGATCATGAAGCCCTCACTTGTCAGGTGTTGCACAAAAGAAAGAAGAGCTCTCTGCCCTCCACAAACTGACTCAGACTTCTAGTAAAGTGGCTCCTGATCTATGTCTTTTTCTTACATGAGATGGGGCTTGAATTAGTGTAGGTTTTATATTTTACTGTCAAGGATGGATGGGCTAGGGTGATGTTCAGAAAGAAGTTTATAGTTCTAATACTAGAACTATAGTTTTACTATTTCAGGAACACATTTTGAAAAATGCCTAGGAGTGACTGGAATTAGGGAGAGAGAAATTTCATGGTAAATTGGAAACAGGAAACTATTTTTCAGAATATTCATCCAACAAACACTGAGTGCCTAATATTTAAAAAGAAGAAGTTACATTAAAATTCAAAAGAAATTTTGTAGGCCTAATGTATGTTAGCACTTTGACACGTTACCTGTCAATTGACTTTCTCCAAAGAAATTGTTAACCCCATTTTATGGATAAGGAAACTTTTTAGAAGTTAAGTAATTGCCCAAATGATTAATAAATGGCAAGTTCTAAATCAGGTTCTCCAAGTCTGCAGCTGGGGTTGTTCAACTGTTCATAAATGCATGGAGGAACCAAAAGACCCATAAGAGAACTCTTTTGACTGAATTGGGGTAGTATAGGAGGAAGGTAGATGGTAAATCTGGTTGTTCCACAGTTATTTGTTTGTACCTCTATCACGACATTTATCGTCTGTCTTGTACTATCATTACTTGTATACGTGTCTGTCTCCTCCATTAGATTGGGTGTTACTAGAGAGCAGAGGCCATGTTTATCTCATGTATCTTGGTAACTTATTCAAATTCATTTAAAAACAGACTGGGCATCTCTCTCTCTCTTTTTGTTTTCGCTGCACCAAGTGGCATGCAGGGTCTTAGTTCCCTGACCAGGGGTTGAACCCGTGCCCCCTGCAGTGGAAGCATGCAGTCTTAACCACTGGACATCAGGGGAAGCCCTGGGCATCTCTTTTTATACGTTGTTTTTATTTCACAGTGCTTGACATGGTATCTTGCATGCAGGTGCTCAGTAAATGTTTGAATTAAATTGAATCCAAGCCTCTTAGGACCAGTTGCCTTTGAAGAAACTGGTGGTGCAGCCCATATCCTAGCAGCTCTTCTCTTAGCAGGCTCAGCAGGGTTGGGGGGCCCAGTGACAGAATAGCTGAGAAGCTAGTATTCATCCTTCCCTTGTCCTCTGAGGGACATCTTGCTGCCAGAGTCCATTAAGCATGGTAGGGAGCCCAAGCATAGCATTGAGATTTGGGATTTGGCTTAGCCCAGCCATAGCCAAAGAAATGCTGAGGCGAGACTGGTGTTGGTAAGTTGGAAATAGCATTGGACTAGAAGTCAGAAAACTTCTTTTCTGTACTTGGTCTTGATACTTTCCAACTTTGTGACTTTAGACAAGTAACATATCTCTGAGCCTCAAATTCCTCATTTACGTTATGGGGATAACAAGTTTCAAGGCCAGTGCAACGTCTAATCTGAAGATGGTAAATTCATTTTACCCAAGCCCTGAGTTCAGTTGAGATAATCACTGAATTTTCTCCCCTGAGCTATTTGATTAATTGTTCCTGGGACATCAGGCAGACTGTGTGAACATCTAAGGCAGGTGCCATTCTGTTAATTTCAAGTCTGACTGCTCCCTAGGAGACACAGTGATGGAAACACCTGCTGCTGGAAATAGGCAAGAATGTGTTTTCCCAACTGAACAGTTGAGTGCATTAACCTTTCCTTTGGGAAGAGGCCAAATTTAGGTCTATTATGATATTTCCTCAAAAGATAATAATGTGACACTGGAGCTTCAGTATTGAAAAGTGAGGTTGTTTCAATTTATAGCAGCAAGGTGATTTGGGCTCCAACTTCCAGGTGCTGCTTTTAAGTTGTTTAGATAATTATGCCCTTAACTAATGATATTAGACAGTATGAAGCATTTTAGCCCTCTTTCTAGAACCCTGGAGCAAAAGCCAAAGTGCCTTTAGTTGGTCCAGAAAGAAGGGATTTTCTTTTATTGCAGTTAAAAATATTGTCTTCTTTATCTATGCGGCCCTGTTTTACAGAGAACAACTCGCTTTGTGAACTTGGATAAGTACTTCATGTCTCTGGTCTTCACTTTCCTTATTTGAAAAATGACAGGATTAGATCAGCTAATCTCTAAAGTCCACCTTGCCTTGATTTTAAGTACTAGTATCTGCCTGGTTGTACTGTTTCTTTGGGAATATCTGGTCCCTAACCCAGTGTAGCATATTCATCATTGTAAAACAAGAGTTTAGGAATTTTGGTTCTTAACCCATTCTTTTTTTTAAATATATTTATTTATTTATTTATTTTTGTCGTTGTTGGGTCTTCATTGCTGTGCGTGGGCTTTCTCTGGTTGAGGCAAGTGGGGGCTACTCTTCGTTGCAGTGCACGGGCTTCTCATTGCTCTCATTGCTCCTCTTGTTGCGGAGCATGGGCTCTAGGCGCGTGGGCTTCACTAGTTGTGGCTCACGGGCTCTAGAGTGCAGGCTCAGTAGTTATGGCGCACGGGCTTAGTTGCTCCACGGCATGTGGGATCTTCCCAGACCAGGACTCGAACCCGTGTCCCCCGCATTGGCAGGCAGATTCTTAACCACTGCGCCACCAGGGAAGCCCCCCCTTCTCCTTCTTCCTTCCCCTTGTTTTAGTTATGTTTAAGCCAAAACAGTGATTGCCCAATATGAGATAACTAATTTTAAAGTCACTGGAAAGGACAAAGTTTATATGTGTAAGATCGTATTGAATATTTTATAAATAATAATGAATTTAGTGATGAATATAGTATATAGTGACAACTTTAATCCCAATCCACAATTGGGGGGTGGGGTGGGCTGGAGGAGAGCAATAGAGGTAGAGGCTGGGGTAATGATTTATCTGGCAAGGCTTTTGGGCCTTTTGTTTCTATTACATATTGCATATTACATAGATCCATCAAGCCTCTAACTTCTCCATTTTAGGTCAACTCTGCAAAAGACAACTCTTTTTCTCTCTGATTACATCTTTTCAGGTTCTGTCAGATGTCTGTGTATTGGCTTTTTCTCTAATTGTCTTGATAAAACCCAAGACTCTGGTTTGGAGTGAAGTGGAGCAAGCTGTATGGTCTGGTTGGTTTGAAGGTTAGGAAAAAGAGATGTTCTACATGATCCATTTCAAATTATTAAACTTCTCCATTTGGATTGGAGGCCTCAGTTCCAGATAATATAAAGTGTAACTTTATTACCTAATTTTCTGCTGTTTGTTCCTATGTCTTTTTGAGGGATTTCAGTACATGTGGGATTTGGGCATTCCTAAGTACTGTCATACCATCTGACAAACACACCAATCTCACCAATGTTTTTAATATGATCACACATACCTGTCAGTCTAAACTTCAAAAAACCAAAAAAAAAAAAAAAGCATTGCAGTACTATTTAACAATAGCCAGGTCATGGAAGCAACCTAAATGTCCATAAACAGAGGAATGGATAAAGAAGATGTGTTACATATATACAATGGAATATTACTCAGCCATAAAAAAGAATGAAATAATGCCATTTTCAGCAATACGGATGGACCTAGAGATTGTCATACTGAGTGAAGTAAGTCAAAGAAAGACAAATACCATATGATATCACTTACATGTGGAATCTAAAAAAAAGCTGCAAATGAACTTACCTATAAAACAGAAATAGAGTTATAGATATAGAAAATAAACTTATAGTTACCGGGGAGCGGGGATAAATTGGAAGACTGGGACTGATGCATACACACTACTATATATAAAGTAGATAATAAGGACTTACTGTGTAGCACAGGGAACTTTACTCAATACTCTGTAATGGCCTATATGGGAAAAGAATCTAAACAAGAGTGGAGATATATATATATATATATGTATAACAGATTCACTTTGCTGTACACCTGAAAGTGACACAACATTGTAAATCAGCTATACCACAATAAAAATTAAAAAAAAATTTAAATTGGGGAATTCCCTGACAGTCCAGTGGTTAGGACTCTGCACTCTTACTGCTGAGGGCCCAGACTCAATCCCTGGTCAGGAAACTAAGATCCCACAAGCTGTGCGGTACGACCAAAAAAAAAAAAACTTCAGAAAGAACATAATGTTTGACAGAACATCACTTTTAGGCAGTTTTGCAGCAGACAGAGGCAGTCAGTACCAAGTAGAAATTCAGGGAGACAAGGTTAAATGCTATGGGAGAGAGATTCTTATTTGTGTGACAAAGATTTTTTTTTTTGTCTTTATAGGTTGCTATGGTGACAGACTATGGAGCCTTTATCAAAATCCCAGGCTGTCGGAAGCAAGGTGGGAAACTATAACTTGAAATTCAGTGCTCTCATTTCACTCTCTTTACTGTCACCCCCACCACAGTTTAATTATAGGCTCTACTTTTTTCAGAGAGTAGTTTGTGTTTTTAGTGTAAAGATACGAATACGGACAGTTGATGACAGTTCGTTTTTAGCAAGTCTTAACTCAGAAGAATGGTGCTCTCTGACTTGTGGGGAGGGCTGGGGCATAACCACTTGTGTTCACTTCTAGAACTGACTCTTCCCTAAATTTCACCTGTGATCCTAGGGCGAGTCACTTGACCTCCTTTGGCTTAGGGTTTTGGGGAGGGCAAGCTACTTATTCTCTGAGGCCAACATTGTGAGTTTTCTGGTATATGGCATGTGGAAAGGAAATAGTATTGTAACGAATACAAATATACATAATGCTTTACTTTTCTTCACAATTGAGAGGTATCTATTGAACATTTTTGGAGTATCCTTTTCACATCTGTAATCTTATTTGTTTCTCAAAACAATTGTGTTAAGTAGAAAAGGTAGGTTCCACAGACTGGTGGCCTGATCAGAATGATTGAGCTAGGTCATGGCATGGCCAGGACTAGAACCCAGGCCTCCTGATGCCTAGCCCAGTGGGCTCTCTGCTCTGTTATACTGCTAGTGAATCAAAAGACTCAACTTGCTAATTCCTTGTGCTAAAATAAATGAAAGATTTATTAAAGATTTTAATGTAAAAGATGTAACCATAAGTGTTTTATCAGAAGAAAATAAAGAAGAATATTTGACTATATAAAAGTCAATATAGGGCTTCCCTGGTGGCGCAGTGGTTAAGAATCCACCTGCCAATGCAGGAGACACGGGTTCGAGCCCTGCTCCGGGAAGATTCCCCATGCCACGGAGCAACTAAGCCTGTGCGCCACAACTACTGAGCCTGTGCTCTAGAGCCTTCGAGCCACAGCTACTGAAGCCCACGCACCTAGAGCCCGTGCTTCGCAACAAGAGAAGCCACCGCAATGAGAAGCCCACACACAGCAATGAAGACCCAACGCAGCCAAAAATAAACAAATTAAAATAAAAATTCAATATAGAAGTATATTTGACTACGTAAAAGTCAAAAACATAATTGCAAAAATCATCATATGCAAAGTTAAGTTAGGAAAAAGAATTTTCAGTCCATATCACACAGGACTAATAAAAAAGAGGAAAGTAGGAAAAGGGGCCAAGGATATGAGAGGATAATTCATAGGAGAAAAAAATACCAGTTGAGCAGTAAATATCTTAAAAGATGCTCATTCTCAATATTGATTAAAAATATAATATAAACTGTGATATATCCATACAATGGAATACGGTTCGTCAGTACAAAGGAATGAGAATGAAGTATTGATACATGTGACAACCTGGATCCGTTTCCAGAAAATTTTGCTGAGTGAAAAAAGCTAATCCCAAAAGTTTACATATATTATGATTCCATTTATGTAACATTTTTTAACAGCTTTTTTGAGACATAATTCACATACCTACATTTCATCCAAAGTGTACAATTCAGTAGTTTCTAATATATTCTAACATATTCACAGAATTTTGCAACTATCACCACAGTTTGAGAACATTTTCGTCAGAAAAAAGAAACTCTGTAGCTATTAGCAGTCACTCCAAATTCCCTGTCTCCCTCTCTCCTCTGCCCCCAGCCTTAGACAACCAGCTATCTACTTTTTGTCTTTATGTATTTGCTTATTCTGGACATTTCTTATAAACGGAATCATACAACATGTGGTCTTTTGTGGTGGGCGTCTTTCATTCACTTAGCATGTTTTCAAGGTTTACCTGTTTTGTAGCATGTATCAGTACTTCATTCCTTTTATTGCCATTCCAAAATGTGTGGAATCAACAGCCAGTTCTCCGGTTCTCTGATTCTTTGATAGCAAGTGGGCGTCCAACAATTCAGTTAATTCTGACACTAACTACCCAGAGGTACTGTCAGACTCTACAGGTTTAAGGTCTCAGTCTCACAAGACTGCCCTCATTTCAGACACCACTTGCAAGTATCCTGTCCCTGTGTTACGCACACTTCTGTCTGACCTGGCTATGAATTTGAAGGTTCCCACACCACCTTCCCAAGATTGGATAACTTGTTAGAACAACTCACAGAACTCAGGAAAATGCCATACTTAACAGTTACAGTTTATTATAAAAGATACAAATGAACAGCCAGGTGAGGAGGTACATAGGGTAGGGTCCAAAAGGACCCTGAGTGCAGGAACCTCTGTCTCTGTAGAGTTGAAGTTCATCACCTTCATGGTGTGTGGATATACTTGCCAACTCAGAAGCTCTCCAAACCTTATCACTTAAGGGTTTTTGTGGAGACCCCATTACATGGCCATAATTGATTAAATCATTGACCACTGATCATTTAACTCCATCTCCAGCCCCTCTTCCCTCCCTGGAAGTTGGAATGGGGCTGAAACTTCCAACCTTCTAATCACACAATGATTCCTCTGGTCGTTACCATCTCCCATCTTGAAGCTCTCTAGCGGCTGACCAATAGTCACCTCATTAGCATAAACTTGGGTAAGATTGGAAGGGTCTTGTTATAAATCACTAGATGCTCCTATCAGGAAACTCCGAGAGTTTAGGAGCTCTGTGCCAGGAACCAGGGACAAAGACCAAATACATATTTCTTATTATACCACAGTATCAGTGCCGATATCCTAGTTGTGATAGTTTTGTGATATCCTAGTTTTGCCAAATGTTACCATTGGAGGAAACTGGGTAAAGGGTTCATAAGATCTTTCTGAATTATTTCTTTCAACTACATGTGAATCTAAAATTATTTTTAAAATATTTTTTAAAGTGTTGGCTATTTCCAACAATAGTTCCATTTACTATTGAGAACGTAAATTGTTACATACTTTGGTAATATCTGTTAATGTTTTTAATGTGCTTACTCTTTTGATCCAGCAGTTCTTTAGGGAATATAGTTTGCTTTATGGAATTATGTAAATTATGTACATCTATGCAGTGAACTATGCAGATGATAAAAAGAATGATAACTGTATTTCTAAGATACTTTGGCGCTGGTACTGTCTTCCTTTTACCATAAGGGTCAATGGAAAGTTTTTATACAATTCCACCACACTGATACCTGACTGATAGCAGTTGTAAGACACCATTGGTTATAAGAAGCATTCCAATTTCAGAGATGTTAAAGTGAGGGGGAATAGTGCATCAGTAAAACAGGGTAAGTCAATTTACTGAAATGGAAAGGTGTCTAAGCTAACAAAATGAAAAAGCATGTTGCACAAGAATTTGTATAGCATGACCCTTCCCCCTTTTAAAGCATGTTTACATATGCCTAGTATTTTAAACATTATTGCGTATATTTAGAAGAAAGTCTGGAAGAATAGGCAACAAATTATTAACAGTGGTCACCTCTGGGGAGCTTGGTTTGCTAAGGGAGAGATGTACATGGAAAAGGGACTTTCACTATTTGCAGTTCTTTAAAACAAAATTTTTCTTTTACAGAAGTCCAACAGCTGATTTTGCTAATAAAGCCATACCTCTAGCCTTGGAGACTATGTACTCTGCTGCAAATTGCATCTTGGCGAATTAGAAATGGCTCACCAGTAGTTTCCAAGCTTGCAATAAGCAATCTGTAATAAAGTTTCTCGTTTTACGTTCACTGGGATGTAATGAGGTGTAACTCATCCTCATCCCTATAGGGTATGCACCTCTTTTGATCCGAGGACAGCTTTTCTTGTCAGTGTACTTGCCATAGCTGCCAGTACCTGAAAGTCCCATCCTTACTTGAATATTTATGTGACACTTTGGGGACTGTGTGGCAATTAAAGGCCTGCCATCTTCCAGCAGTTAGTCTTCAACTCACTTGTGTCCATAGCCTGTCAGGTGATGCCTCTGATTGTGACTGCCAGTTTACAAGTCAATCTGTCAGTCTGACAGCTGTGCTAAGACAAGCCTTGGAAGGGGAGCTCAGGGAGCCAAATAATTAGATGGAAACTCTGTGAGTTCTAATCCTGGGCCCTTCTGTAGGTTCATTGGGTAACTGGAGCAGTTACAGTGTATTTCAGCTTCTCCACCCTTGCATGGAGGAAGATGATTAAGTCCCACCCTGAAAGGACTGAGTTATGAAACAACTGGTCTGCAGATTTTAACATCTCTCATTCAGGAAGGTAGACTCTAATTTGAGTCATTTTTCTCAGATTTCTATTCTCAGAATTTTTTAATCACTACTCAGTGAAAGACCCCTTCCTAGTATTGAAGTCTAAACTAGATTTTCCTTCCCCTCTCATGGTGTTGTCCAATAGAACTTTCTACAGTGATGGAAATGTTCTATATTTGTTCTGATGTGTTTTCTAACACCAACCAGTTCTCCAGTTCTCTGCGCACCAACGGGATGTCTAACAATTCAATTCAATTTTGACACTACCGGGAGTTAGTGTCAGGTCCCATAAGTTAACGGGGCTCATTCCCACAAGAATGCCCCCACTTGAGATGCTAGTCGCAAGTCCTGAGCCACCCTTATTTCTAGCTGACCCACTATGAATCAGGAGTTCCATTGACCCCCTCCACAAATTTGATAATTTGCTAAAATGGCTCACAGAACTCAGGAAAACACTTTCTTTTTGTTTGCTGGTTTATTATAAAGGATACAAACAGGAACAGCCAAACGGAAGAGATGTATAGGTTAAGATACGGGAGGAGGGGTACACAGAGCTTCCATGTCCTCTGGCATACGACCCTCCAGCAAGCTGAGGTGTTTACCAACCCAGAAGCTCTCTGACTCTCATTGTTCAGGAGTTTTTATAGAGCTCTATCTCCAGCCCCTCCCCCAGGAGGTCAGTGGAGCTGAAAGTTCCAATCCTTTAATCACTTGGTCTTTCTGGTGACAGCTCCATCCAGAAACTATCAAGGGGCCCCACAACTAAGTCACCTCATTAGCATAAACTCTAGTATGATCAAAAGGGGCTTACTATGAATTACAAAGACACCCGTATCACTGGGGAAATTCCAAGAGTTTTAAGAGTTCTCTGCAGGGACCAGGGACAAAGACCGAATATATTTTTGTATTATACCACATCTGTGCTGTCTAATACAGTAGCCCAGCAACTTTTAAGTTTTGTTTATTTTGATTAAACTTCAGTGTAAAACATCTGTAGCTAGTGACTATCGTAGTGGACAATGCAGCCCTATATATTTATGAAGTTCTTTTTTTCTCTACTATCCTCTGCCCACCAGCACTAAACTATGAAATTTTGAGAGTAGAGATTGTTCAGTGTTAAACACTTTTAAAGTGCCTTGCTTGTGGTTAGTAGCACAAATATTTTTAGCAAAGAATTCAGGTTTAACAAAATATTATTGAGTTCTATTTTCTGGTCAGTATGTTATGTGGGAACACAGAGATAAGAAAACATAGTCCCTGCTGCTCTCAGATTGTTCACAGTCTAGAGATGTAAACAAATTACAATGTGGTGTAATAAAATAAGTGAAGTTGCCGTTAATCCACTGAACTGTGGAATAGTTAGGCTGTTGGGATGAGTCGGGGCCTACTACAGTGCCTGAGATATAGTGGGTGTTCATTGAATTTTATTAAATGAATACATGAATCCTAGTCCCAGCTCCCCCATTTACTAGCTTCTTGACTATAGCAGGTTGCTTAGTCCTTGAGCCTTAGTTTCCTTATCTGTGAAATGGGATGATGTGTATACTTTAGTTTCTTGACAAGCAGGATGATGTCTTACTCATCCTTGGATCCACTTTTGCTTATAATATAGTGGATATTTAGTAAATGTTTGAAGGAATTCATAATCTCAACAAGATAAAGGATGTGCAAGCACTTTAATTTATGTGCTTACATTATTGTCATATACTGCTGATTGGAGATAACTTATTTGACAAGTCTAGAGAGGGAATGCAGTGCCCCAAAGATAAAGGAGACCTTTTATTTTGACATTTTTGGGCTGCAGCTGTCCCCTAATAGTTTGTAAGTTTTAACCTCTTTCCTTTATTGTCAATGGAATTTGTGAAATTAATGGTGAACCTAACACAGTTGGGAGAATATTCTTAAGGGAACTATAATGGGCTGTCTGTTTTTCTCATATGGCGATTTAGATGCTAGCTCTTTCCAAGTTGTCAGAATTTTTTTTTCTTTCTTTTACCAGCATACACTCAGATGGGACTCATTCTGTTTAAGTGTTATGTTAGGTTTACTGAAAGATGATGGATTTGATATGCCCTTTGGGCATTTACGGCTTAATGTCAGAGATCCAGACACACACTCCCCCCTTCCATGTGACATGATGAGCAAAGCATTTTTGTTGGTTTCTGTTCTGGAGCGTTTGCTAAAACAGAATTAGATGTGTTTCTACTGTTGTAGATGAGATCTTTCTCTTTTTAATTGAAAAGATAACAGATTGATAATAAAAAAATGGAGAAATATCTACTGTGTTGTAGAAGACCTGACAGACTCATATTTGAATTGCAGTTCTTTCTTTATCAGCTTTGTGACCATGGACAATTTACTTAACTTCTAGACTATTTCCTCATGTGAACCTAATGTCACAGGGCTGATGTAAGGTTTAAATGAATGTGTGGATGTTCTGTATCTAGTGAAATACCCAGTACCAAGGAGGGAGCCTCATGTTTTATATGGTGCCTTCTACCATATGCATTTAATCCAACTGTTGGTAGTGTATCTGGGTAACAATGAAGTACCTCCCAAGAATTCAGGCTGTCTTCCGAGAATGAAACTAATGATGAATCCTACACAGAGTATAGGATTAGCCATAGACAGAAATATACCAGGTAATTGCCTATAAATCTGTGACTGAGGAGTTGGGAGCATTCAAGACTTCAACAAGATA
Source organism: Delphinus delphis (assembly GCF_949987515.2). Lineage (NCBI taxonomy): Eukaryota > Metazoa > Chordata > Mammalia > Artiodactyla > Delphinidae > Delphinus > Delphinus delphis. The sequence continues at coordinate 24,491,520 of NC_082683.1, forward strand.
ATCTGGGTTTAATTCTAGGGAAAAAGGGATTGGAATGCAATTGCACTTTAGTAGGCTGAAGTCTAATTGATTGTATCATTCTACTAGGGAGAGATTATATGAGCAGATATCAATCTCTGGAACATAGTAAAAGAAAGCCTGAGAGCCTGAAGTTGGCAGTGTTTATTTTGCCTTAATAAGGAAAAAATGAATCTGATGGTAGGAACTAGAGAGATGGATTCTTTTATGAGGGGGTCCGTTAAACCTTCATGGACTGGAAACATCTCTCAAAACGTTTGTCTCCCTTTTGTTCTGATTCCGTGTTGAAGCAATTTTTGATCACTAATCTAATTTTTCGGTATTTGATACTGGGGTCAGTGGGTAGTTTACCTAGATAAGGACTTGGAACCTTCCAAGTATAAGAAAAGTGTATCCTCTGTTGTAAATTAATAAATTGGTGAATTGTGTCTATCAACGAACCAATCACTAAATTGACAGTCTGATTAATGTATTTTGGCATGTAAGCATCTGCATGCTGAAGGCTCCTACGTTTGTATCTTCAGCTTACACCCCTTGTCTGAGCTACAGACTTACATATCCAACTGCCTACCTGACATTTGCATTCAAGACTGTGGGCTAGACCATTTCTCTTGTTTAATTCACCCAATAAACTAAGGAGATAAGCCATTAATGTTTCAACTATAAAAATCCTACACCCCAGCATAACAATTTTTATGTTCCCTTTTCATCTGTGTGCATATGAGACATAATTTTACATAATTTCAATCATAGTGTACATATAATTTTACATTTTGCTTATATATATATATATATATATATATATATAGGTTTTTATGGTTAAAATTTTTATGGTTAAAACTATTGCATGCTTGTAGAAAAATAAGGGGAAAAACTACCAAAGCAAATGATCGTTGTGTGATATTACTACCACACAGAGATAGGCACTGTTAACATTTCAGTGTATTTCTTTTTTTTTTTTTTAATTTTTATTTTTTTAATTTATTTATTTTTGGCTGTGTTTGGTCTTCGTTTCTGTGCGAGGGCTTTCTCTAGTTGCGGCGAGCAGGGGCCACTCTTCATTGCGGTGCGCGGGCCTCTCACTGTTGCAGCCTCTCTTGTGGAGCACAGGCTCCAGATGCGCAGGCTCAGTAGTTGTGGCTCACGGGCCTAGTTGCTCCGTGGCATGTGGGATCTTCCCAGACCAGGGCCCGAACCCGTGTCCCCTGCATTGGCAGGTAGATTCTCAACCACTGCGCCACCAGGGAAGCCCAGTGTATTTCTTTATGGTCACATATGTGCATAAAAATTAACATTGAGATTAAGATTATATTCTATATATACATTTTGCAGCTTTTACACTTAATGAATGTTAAACATTTCTTTGTCTTTTAAAATACTTTTTGTAAACATCTAAAAGCATTATTCTATCATTCAGATGTACCACATAATCTTTTTAAGTTGTTTGTAGTTTTTCATTATTAATGCTTTACAAAAGTGCCATATTTAACTAAGAGAGATGACTGGGCCAGAAAATATCCTGCTTTGGGATCACATGGGAGAAGGACAAATGGTTAACTCACTCTTTCTTTGTGGTACTCCAATAAATAGACCTGTTTGAGAAAAAAAAAAAAAGTTCTCTCAACTATATTAGGTTCAACAGTAATTTCTTTCCCAACTTCCATTAGCAGTTCAGGAAAGAAGTGAATTTGAGAATTAGAGGACAGTTGTAGCGGAAAAATGTCAAAATGAAACGTTACCCATTCCTTTAGGGCATCTGAATTTCCTCTCTGGATTTTCCATTTAGGTTACTCTGCTCATTACATGATCATGAAAAAGAAAAAAGCCCAGCTCCATGAATTTTATCCAATTTAGAGATTATGTGATGGTCTAAAATTTTAAACATGGGTTATATAATGTATATAGAATATTTTGGTTCCTGGGGTATTGAACCATAGGCTATCAACCTCCAGAATCAGCTGAAGTAGGTCTGAGAGACCCAATAACCATGATCAGAGAAAGCAGTGGCTTCCCACAGGAGCTCCAAACACAGGGTAGATATTTTGAGTTACAGGCATGTGCTGACAGCTTTGCGTATGCATGTGTGTGAGAGAGAGACTGAGAATAAAGGTTAGTAATTCTCTCAGGAACCTTCAGGTAAGGCAGGTTTTTTGGACATAAATCTTTGTTTGACTTGTCAAGTTTTTTCTTTAGATTCCTGGTTTATTTTCATTCAAAATAATTGTTTATTATACTCATTTCCCTCAATATAGTTTTCTCTATTATTAAAACATCTGAAAATAAAACATTAACCTGCGATCCATAGCAGTTTAGATTATTTCTTTCTAATTTTTAGAATCTGTGTTAAGCATTTTTATTATTTAAATGACAAAATGCTCGTTGCCTACAATGTTTGGCACATAGTAGGCACTCAATAAATATTTGCAAAAGAGTGAATTATTGATGTATTTTTACATAATCTTTTGAACATTGTTTTTAATGGGCCAAGTAGCTGTACCATAGTTGACTTAACCATTACTCTATTGCTAGATATTAGGTTGTTTCTAATTTTTTTCTGTCTTAAAAATACATTGAATATTTTGATATAGATCACTTTTCTAGGTGCATATAGATTTTTCTGTGTATAAGATTATTTTTTTAGTCTCAGAAGTGATTATGGGTCAAGTTAATTATTAGAACTCTTGGTTGCAAGGGACAAAAATACAGGAGAAACGTTTTGTCTAATTTAGTTGGGGAGTAAATTTAGCTTCCACCGGGGCTGGATCAGGTGCTCAGTTTATGCCTTCAGGGCTTTGGTCGCTTCTTTATGCAGCCTCTTCTTTTGCTTCCCTCTGGCTTACTCTTGCCACCTGGTGGTAAAGATGAGCATTGGTAACTTTCTGTAGTTTATAATCCTGACAAAAGGCTTGAGAAAGTGGATTTGATTTAGCTAGCATCTTGTGTCTGTCCCTGAACCAATCAATTGTTGTGGCCTGGGGAATGAAGTAATTTGATTGACCACGCCTGTGTCATGTGCCCACAGCTGGGGGTCAGATCAGCTCCAACCAAATTATAAGGACTGACCAGATTATTTTAGAATGTAGGGAAGGTGGTTCTCCCAGAAAGGGACCTTGGACAGACAAGGAAAAGGATTTAATTTTATTAAATATTTTTATCACTCTTGATAGCCATTGCTAAATGGTTTCTAAAGATTTATATTAGCCTCAGAAATATTTCTTATTTTACTATAGTCATATCAACATTGGATATTATCTTCTAAATATTTTGCTAATTTAATAGATTAAAAATGTCACCTTGTTTATATTTACTTTTTTCACTTATCATAATTATTTTCTGTAACTGTCATTTAAATGGCTGCTTACTCCTTTCTTTTTTGCTTTGGCTGCATTGGGTCTTCGTTGCTGCGCGCAGGCTTTCTCTAGTTGGGACGAGCAGGGGCTACTCTTCGTTGCAGTGCGTGGGCTTCTCATTGCGGTGCTTCTGTTGTTGCGGAGCACGGGCTCTAGGCGCGCGGGCTTCAGTAGTTGTGGCGCACGGGCTTAGTTGCTCTGCAGCACGTGGGAGCTTCCCGCACCAGGGCTCGAACCCATGTCCCCGGCATTGGCAGGTGGATTCTTAACCACTGCGCCACCAGGGAAGTCCCTGTTGACTCTTTTTTGAAAGATTTATCATAATTTACCAAGCTGTTTTCCAATTATTCGTCGTTTAGATTGTTTCGTCATTTTTATTTTTAACCTTGGTAGGTAATAATACTGTAAGTATTTTTTTTTTACATCTTTATTGGAGTATAATTGCTTTACAATGGTGTGTTAGTTTCTACAAGTATTTTTATATGCCATAGATTTTTGCCTCTACTGAGTTTTTCTTTTGGAAAAATTCCAATGGTGATATTCTTGCATCAAAGGTATAAACATCTCTATGCCCTTTGTTTTCAAAGAATTTTAACAACTTGTATTTTTACCAGTATTATATAAATGTAGTTGTTGTATTACATCTCTACTAACATTAAACACTATTTTAAAGAATATTTGTTAGTTGATTAGGTATAAAAAGTGATCTCAAATTGTTTTTTTAAATAAGTTTATTTATTTATTTTTGGCTGTGTTGGGTCTTCGTTGCTGCACATGGGCTTTCTCTAGTTGCAGCGAGCAGGGGCTACTCTTGTTGTGGAGCCTGGGCTCTAGACGCGCGGGCTTCAGTAGTTGTGACATGCGGGCTTAGTTGCTCTGTGGCATGTGGGATCTTCCCGGACCGGGTATCGAAACCATGTTCGATCCCTGCAGTGGCAGGTGGATTCTTAACCACTGCGCCACCAGGGAAGTCCTCAAATTGTTTTAATTTGCAGTTTTAAATTAATGAAACCTTTTTCAGTGAATCTCCAACTCTTCTCCTTACTGTGTTATTTAGAGTATGAATACCAGACATGCCCTGTGCCTTATTTTATTTCTTCTTCTTGTGCTCAGGTCTGGTCCATCGAACTCATATGTCATCCTGTCGCGTGGATAAGCCCTCTGAGATAGTAGATGTCGGAGACAAAGTGTGGGTGAAGCTTATTGGACGAGAGGTAAAGTTCTGTGCAACTTTAACTCATTAGAAAGGATTAGGAAAAGCTGGGATTTTCTTAGTATTTCATGATGATATTTCATGAGTGTGTATGCATTGTTAACCATGGCTGATAATCTTATTTTTGAATCCTGCCACTATAATCTGACTTGAATTTAAACCTTTGGGCTGTCTGTCATGCAAACTCAGAAGGAATGGTGTGAACTGTATGATAAGTGTGGTGCAATAAGTACATGTTTATAAAACTTCCTTCCCTGAAGTTCACCCACATGGTGGGTGTGAAGAAAATACCAAAAAAGTAAAGAACCAAAAAGAGAGAAGAAAACTTAATCTATGAGACTATCTTTTAGTAGAAATCTTCCAGATGGACTTCAATTTGGACCAAAGCAGAAAGGGGCATAGAGTTTACAGTCATTTTTTCCTCATACCTGGCACCATGCAATATGAGGGAAATGAGAAAGCACTGGAGGATCCTGTTAACAGCAACTCACTTGAGTGTCTGCGGGTATGGACAAACCACAGGAGAAATGTGCACATACGCTGATACCTGCTCTTTTACCAGAGAATTGCAGGGGAGACAGGCCTGAAAGAAATATTATTCGACAGTTTTGAGTGCTTATTATGTACTAGGTCTGAGGGATACAAGAATCAGATGTAAATGACTCCAGTGGTTATGGAACTTATATAGATTATAACTGGAGGAGACAAATAAAAAGTAAGCAAGCTAAAATAATTAAAAATGTAAGTTATAGTAAGTGCTCTAATAGGTTCAAACAATGTGGAGGTAGATTTAGATAAAGGGGTCAGGAATGGGCTTTCTGCGGGGATGGTATATGAGCTGAGACCCAAAGGAAAAGGAACTAGTCATGTGAAATGTTAGGAAAAGAATATTCCAGGCAAAGAGAATAGCTAATACAAAGACCCCAAAGTGAAGAGGGCCTTCAAATGCTGGAGGAAGCAAAAGAAGACCAATGTGGCTAACAACTGTCTTCACATTTAAAGATGCTCTTAATTGTTTTCATGTTTTGTTTTGTTTTGTTTTTTTGCGGTACGCGGGCCTCTCACTGTTGCGGCCTCTCCCGTTGCGGAGCACAGGCTCCGGACGCGCAGGCTCAGCGTCCATGGCTCACGGGCCCAGCCGCTCCACGGCATGTGGGATCTTCCCGGACCGGGGCACGAACCCATGTCCCCTGCATCGGCAGGCGGACTCTCAACCACTGCGCCACCAGGGAAGCCCCTGTTTTCATGTTTAAAAAGCTTTTAGACGAAGTCCAAAAGGAGATCTAGTCCACTGGAATGTTCTGAAACCTATTCTGTGCTCATGGATCTCTGAACAGATTATTATGCTGAACTATCTAAAAGAAACAGCTTTCATTTTCTTCCTGGTTACTTCCACAGGCCCCAGATTTCTGAGCAACCATTTTTGTCTTTCCCCCCAGGAGGGTCAAGAATGATAAGAAAACCATTTCCTAAAATGCTTTTGCCATAGGATCTGCCTGTTATGCTTATTAGTACCCGCAATGTTCAGAGCACAGGACCTTGGCCATAAGAGGAACTCAGTGTTTGTTACATGATAAAAACTTCAATTCTTTGATAATTTTAGACCAGCAGTCTAAATGATGTACTTTGAGCTTTTGCTGACTTTGCTTTTGTTTTTTTCAGATGAAAAATGATAGGATAAAAGTATCCCTCTCCATGAAGGTTGTCAACCAAGGGACTGGGAAGGACCTTGACCCCAACAACGTTATCATTGAGTAGGTAAAATGTTTGGAAAGGCTAAAATCCTTCTACTTCTCAAACCACAGAATGCTGTAGTGAATCAGGCCCACTTGGGAACTCTACTGTTTGTAGGCTATGATATTGATGAGTTATGTGACCTTTGTGAGCTTTGGTTTTTAGAGGTATAAAGTGTTAAAGATAACACATTACTGCATAGAGTTCTAAGATGAAATGCTAACATGCACCTCCTAGCATAGAAGTGCACTGTCAATGGTTTCATTTCCTTCCCCTTATTCTTTTTCAGCTTCTGACCTTGAACCAGTTAGCCAACAAGCATTCATCGTGAGATATTTGTTATTTGCCTTTCTCCTAGCTCTGGGACTGAAAAAAGGCAGAGACCATGTAGGAGGAATAACTCCAGTGGGGTTTTAGACTCCTGCATATTGGGATGTGCTGTGTTCTGAACACAGCACCTTACTTTCACTGGCTCTTCTGACCTTTCATTTATGAATGGAAAATTTTCTCTGTAGGATACTGGCTGGTGATACAGGGAATCTGCTGTCTCAAAATCTTTCTTGAATACAGGCATACTTTGGAGATACTGTGGGTTCAGTTCTGGACCATCACAATAAAGCAAATATCTTAAGTAAATCGCATGAATTTTTTGGTTTCCCAGTGCATATAAAATAATGTTTACACTATATTGTAGTCTATTAAGTGTGCAATAGCATGATGTCTAAAAAACAGTGTATGTACCTTAATTAAAAAATACTTCATTGCTTAAAAAATGCTCTAACAATGACAGTAGTAACATCAAAGATCTCTGATCAGAGATCACCATAACAAATATAATAATAATAATAATGAAAAAGTGTGAAATATTGCAAAATTACCAAATTTGATACAGAGACATAAAGTGAGCAAATACTGTTGGAAAAATAGTGCCAGTAGACTTGCTCAACTCAGGGTTGCCACAGACCTTCAAATTGTAGAAATCGCAATATCTGTGAAGCTCAATAAAACGAGGGTATACCTGTATATGCCAGTGGTTTCTAACCAGGGGTTCCTAGGTCGCTAATATCCCTTGAAGGAGTCTTGGGGGTTTATGAACTGTTTCAAGTATTTCAGAAAGCCAACTAAAAAATCATACATTTATCCTCAGGTTAACCATGACATTATTTCACTGCTTCTCATGATAAAATATCACATTCTTTATCTCATGCTAATTGGGTGCTCTTAATGGCCATCATGTTATTTATTTTTTTAAATAAGAAAAAAATAAGAAATATTGTTTGAGTGGGATCTTGGCGGCACAATGTTTGGAAACCCTTAGGTTTATAGTTCTGAGCAAAATCATTTTGGATATGAAGGAAATTTACCTAAAAGGAAGGGAAATGATACTTATTGAATACATACTATGTGCCAGGCATTATGCCAGGTGGTTTGTGTACATCAGTGCATCTAATTCTCATAACAACCTGCAAAGTGGGTGTTATCTCCATTTTACTTTATTTTCTTAGTTTTAGCTTGATGCTTGGTGATAATTTGCCTGTGGTTATATAACACTTTCCATTTACATTAGGAATCTTTTATAACTCTGAGCTCAGAAATGTCATTTAAGTCTAGCATTTACTGATTGCATTGTAATAAATTACTTCTGCACCAAAGAATCCTGTCTATACAGACTCATTAAAAGCAGGGAAATTTCCCAAAGCCACCCTTATAAGGATAAAATATAAAACAAGTAAGATAAAAGAGCTACTTCTCTTTCTCACAACAAGGGAGGGGAAGGGAAAGGACCCCCTGGTTTTATGATGAATATGTCTTTATGTGTGGACTACTTCTAGTAATGACTAAGTGACCGAACTGTAACTTTTGTTGTAAACTATTTCTAGACTGCATCTAGGAAAGAAGCATGGCATAGTGGAATGATGACAGGTTTTAGAGTTAGACTTGAATCGGAAAGAGTCCTAGTTCTGCCACAAGCTAGTATACCACCCTGAGCAGATTAGCTAGCCTCTTTGAACCTCAGCTTCTTCAAAATGGAGGTAATGACACCTACATCTTAGAAATTATGGTATGATTTAAATAAAATCTTGTTTATAAAGAGCCTAATTGTCTAATCTATAGTAGAAACTTAACACATAGTGGTTACTTGTAGTTATTGTTTTAAAATGTTTCTTTGTTTTTCCTCTAATATCTGAGATTATCATACCCTTTCTTTTGAAAGGATATATAAAACCCATGAGGCAGAGGCCACATCTTATCTCCCATAGTGCCTAATGTATAGTAGTCATTAAGTTAGTGCATCCATTTACTCATTATTCAACATATATTTACTGGGCTCATATTCTATGTGAGGTATAATGGCAATACCAAGGTTTCTGCCTAAGGACCTTACTGCCTAGTGTAATGTGATAATTATGCAAATAACTTTAATTTTAAGACAACATGTAATAAATGTTAAAAGAATGTTTTAAAGGAAGGATTCTAGGAATTAGCTTGAAGAGGAAGAGTTGATATTAGGCCCTGATGGTCAGAGAAGACATAGCAATTGAGCTAGGTCTTGAAGAATGGATAAGATTTTGTCAGGCAGCAGGGGAAAGAATAGTATTCCAGGCAGAAGAAATAGTCTTGAGGAAAGGAATGAGGCAGGAAAGCACATGGCAATTCAGGAGTCTTGTTTAAGGAAAGAAGAGGGTATGGTCAGGTGCTAGAATGTAGGGCTTGAAAGATACGTTGGGGTCAGATTGTGAACAGCTTTGAATAGCAGTCAAAGAATATGAATGATTTTTAAAGCCTTTGAGTGGGAGAGACTCCTGAGCAGATTATTCTCTCCAGGTACCCCATTCTCTGGCCTCACCCTGTTAGGCTCAGTATCTTCATGCTACACAGCTACACAGAGTTTGTCAACTACCTTTCATTTTTCATCAAAATCTAGCTGTCTTATATTTCATTCCCTCAGGCCCCAAAGTATTAACGAGGTCATCTAATAAGTGAATCTGCAAGGGGTTAAATGGAAAGGGGTTAAATGCAGTGTCCAGTTAGGTTTAGCCGGCATAGTATAGTCTTTAGAAAGAGCATTTATGTTTCGCCACACTGTAATTATCCATTTATATATCTCTTTCCACTGGTAGACTATCTACCATGTCCTATCATTTTAATGTATTTACTCATATCATTGTACTAGCACTGGTGCTTGCCACTTAATAAACTTAAAAAAAAAAAGAAAGATTAATCCAGCTATGTGTGCTGGATGGATTAGAGGCAGGGAGACCAGTAAATGAATTATTACTGTTTAGGTGAAATGTAATGAAGCCTAAACTAGCGTGATGGCAATAAGGACAGAAAGGGAGACAGGTGGTGAGTGACACATTTGTTGAATTGGGCGTTAGGTGGGAGGTATGATTCGGCTTATAGTATGTTTGAATCTGCAGTGTATTGGAATTCATTATAATGAGGGTTTGATTAAGCTGCAACTCATAGTCACTTGAAACTCAGTTCTACAAATAAGGACATCCGAAAACAATAGAGTTTTCGTGACTGTTCAAGTTATGTCCCCAAGATCCTGCCTTGGTGGGATTTTCTGTTTGTTTGTTTGTTTAATTTTATTTTATTGTGGTGAGAACATTTAACATGAGATCTACCCTCTTAAGAAATATTTAAGTGTATAATAGTATTGTTGACTATACATACAATGTTGTACATTAGATCTCCAGAACTCACTCATCTTCCTTAACTAAAACTTTATGCCTGTTAAGTAACTCACGCACATTTACTTCTCCAGTCTCCTCGCCTTGGTTTTTGTTATTCAAGCTTCACCCTTTGAACTGACCCTCTCGCATGACCCATACCAGACAGTAGACCTCCTATCATTTGACTAAGATTCTTCTAAGGCAAAAGCTAGGGATTTGAACAGACATTTTCAGAACTTACACCATATGCTTTTCTGGTCTGTCCCAACTGGGAAGCCACTAGTCACATAGGCTATTTAAATGTAAAGTAATTAAAAGTAAATACATTTGGGGGCTTCCCTGGTGGCGCAGTTGTTAAGAATCTGCCTGCCAATGACAATGACAGTGGCAGACAAAATAAATAAAATAAATAAATTTATTTTTTTAAAAAAGTAAATAAAATTTGGTATCTAATTCCTCAATCACTAACCACATTTGAAGTGCTCATTAGCCATAGACATAAACTCAGACATAAATAGTCAGCAGTACAGACATAAATTTATAGAACTGTCCATCTTCGCATTCTTTTGGACAACAGTATGCTAGATGCTGTGCTTTCTGCTCAGATATAGAGAAGAACATGACATAGACTTTACTATTCAAGTCCTGGTTGTGGTACAGAGGATGAGGCAAAATGTAAACAAATCAGTAAAATAAAGTGAGTATTTAACTCTGCTTGTGGTAGAGTTTATAGAAGATACGATATTTGAGCTGAACTTTAAAGAATGAATGGGACAGAATATGGAGTATCTTCACCCTCTCTGTTTTTTCTCTTGAGCCCACATATCCCATGAAACTGTTGGCTGAAATTTGTGAAGTGAGTAGCTCTGTTTTGCTTTGATATTGTTATCCTGCATTTCTCTGGGTAATGTGGCTCTTTTGGCAGAATATTTCTGTTTTTGCTGGACTCTACAGAGACCTGGTTGGAAAATCTTAGGTGAAGTCAGAGGTCAAAGTTAAAGATGTTCAGGTAAAGAAAAATATTTTGGATGAAGAACAAAGAAATTTCAACAAGCTTTTTTTTTTAAATTTTAAAAATATATTTAATTAATTAATTTATTTTTGGCTGTGTTGGGTCTTCGTTGCTGTGCATGGGCTTTCTCTAGTTGCGGCGAGCGGGGGCTACTCTTCGTTGCGGTGCGCGGGCTTCTCATTGTCATGGCTTCTCTTGTTGCGGAGCACGGGCTCTAGGCATGCGGGCTTCAGTAGTTGTGGCTCATGGGCTCTAGAGCACAGGCTCAATAGTTGTGGCGCTCGGGCTCAGCTGCTCTGCGGCATGTGGGATCTTCCCAGACCAGGGATCGAACCCATGTCCCCGGCATTGACAGGGAGATTCTTAACCACTGTGCCACCAGGGAAGCCCCAACAAGCATTTATTGATGCTGTTGCTTGCCAAGCCTTGGGCTGAGGTGCCAGGGAAACAAACACAAGTAAGATATTTTTTAAACAGGCCCACGATCTAGAGTAGAAACAACTCTGTGGTGTGATATGTGCTAGGATTGACATGTGTATAGGATACAGTTAGAGTTTGAAAGAAAGAATGATCAGGAGTGATACTCGTCAATTAAACATTTTCTAAGAGTACTCTTTGCAGGTACTGTGTGTTATAGTAAAGATAAGAAATAAGAGCTATGACAACTAGGGTACTTTGGCTCTTCTTGTAGGAGTGTAATTGGTAAACACACTGTCTGGCAGTGTCTACTAAGGCAGATGCCCTACAACCCAGTAGTTCCCCTCCTACGTGGAACTAGGCATTTCCCAAAGGAATGCATATACATATATATGTTCACCAAAAGACGTGTGCTAGAAAGTTCACAGAAGCACTTTCATAATGGAAATTACTCAAGTACCCATCAACAGCAAAATACTTTGCAGCAATGAGAATAGTTGATTCACAACTACACGCAACAGTTGGTTGGATCTCACAAAGTAGCGAAAGGAGCCAGACACAGAAGGGCCCATTCTCTGATTCTGTTGATATAGTTTACAAAAATAGGTAAAACTAATCTATGCTGTTAGAAACTAGAGTAGTAGCTACCCTTGGGGGAAGCACCGTGACTAGAGGGGCTTCGGAGGTGCTGGTGATATTCTGCATCTTTATCTGAGTACTGGTTACTGGGATATTTCAAATTGTAAAAATCAGTGAAGCTGTATACTTGTGAACACTTTTCTGTATGTATTTTATACTTTGGTCAAATGTTTAGAATTTTTAGAAAGTGTTATGCGAATGTGAACAGAGATTAATTCTGGCTGAGGGGCTCAGGGAAGATAACTGGTTAGAAGGAGGTGCAGTAACTGAGCTGAGCCTTGAAATGTTTGGGTGTAGTTAGGTGGTGAAGTGGGAGTAAAGAGGGGAAGCAGAGCATTTCAGAAAGAGGGAGCTGCCTGAGCAGAAACAATGAACAATCTGGGGAAGGTAAAATAGTCTGGTTTGCCTTGAGCATATTGTACAAGATGAGGCTGGGAAAGTAAGTTAGAGACAGACTGTGAAAGGCCTGGAATACCAAGGAGCTTGGACTTGATTTTCTAAGAAGTTTTTGAAGGTCTTTTAAACCCAGGAGTGACCTTGTAAGGATTGCAGGGGGCTTAGCAAGGTGAGTAATTATATATTCATCCCCTGTGCATCAGTGAGATGGAATCTAGTCTCATTCATAATTATTAATTCAGAGCCTTGTCCTGAATGAAAAAAATTGTCATTTCATGTCATTTCTTTCACTGCCTGTTTCCTTATGCCCAGTGCTTTTCCTTTCTCCCTTCTACCTGACAGAACAAAACAAAAAAACAACATGGAGTATTAACTTGTAGTATCTCTGGCCATCTCTTAAAAGGGCCAACAGTCAGTATCATTTCATTACAGGCAAGAAGAGAGGCGGAGGCGGTCCTTCCAGGATTACACTGGGCAGAAGATCACCCTCGAGGCTGTCCTGAACACTACCTGCAAGAAGTGTGGCTGTAAAGGTAAGGCGAAGTCTCTATCATTTTAGTTTTTCTCTCTTGTGGATGGACCCTTTATGGGATGCGGGAGGCCCCCTGGTGTGGGTTAGCTCACTGTGGTTTTTAGCCAAATGCTGGCCTCACCTGCTCATCTGCTGTTCCTACTAGACTCACATCAGAGTTCATGGCTTGTTGCTTTTTCTGTTTCCTTTTCTGAATGCTGGCCCTGCCAGATACTACACCACCACCACTACTCCCCTCTCTCTACGGGTGATGCCCTGCCTGGGCAAGGTCCCCATGTACTATGCCAGGAGGGGTAAGAGTGTTGGATTATGATTAACACTCTAAATTTTTATCTCGAAGGATGATTATTGTTCTGCTGCAAAAATTAAGTGACTTGGAAATATATTCCTCTAAGGATCCAAGTCAAGCTCTTTCTTGCTTATTACCTTTATCTCTATAACTTCAGAGTTCTGAATACAGTATCTTTTTAGTAATAAAGAATACAGGCTAGTCACTTCCTTTTAGCTTTGTTTCTTCAAGTTTCCTCCAGTCCTACTCAAATATTAAAGAGCTCTTTCAGCCTGACTTCCCTTGTTGGAGCTATAATGAGAGGTATTGCCAGCTTCTCGTTTTCAGAGTGACCTCAATTTGTCACCCCTTCTCCCTAGCCTTTCACCTACCCAGCTCTCTTGATTTTTCTACAATGAGTGGTAGCAGATTTGTGCCCTGGTTGAGGTCGTGGGGTTTAAGCCCCAATTTATCATTAATGTAGAGGGAGGAAGGGAAAAATAAAATAGAAAGAATACTTCCTCATGAGTATTGTAGGACCATTTCCAGCATAGATATTTGGAAAACTCTATGCTGTATTCTCCTTCCAGGCACCATCCCGCTTCTGGACTCCGAGTTGCAAAGTAGTTTACACATAGCTTTTTGATGACTTCATCAAATTCTTTATGCCCCTGAGAGAGGGTCTACAAAGAGCTCAGACAAAACCAGCTGTGTAGCATCTGTTAAAGGGCCGCTTAATAGCAGTGTAGGCTCAGGGAGGGTGGGGTTCTCTTACCTTCAACTTGTGTCCACCAGGTGTTACATGAGGCAGAGAAGAATAATGAGAGATGGAATTTGGCCCAGGCAGGCCAAAGGTGGTTGGTTTTGATGCAGCAGAAAGAGCACAGGGCAGGGAGGTATGAGACCTGGGGTAAGTTTTAGCTCTGCTGCTGTCTGTGTGACCTTGAGGTACTTCTCTACTCTGGGCCTTCATGTCGTCTGCAAATGCAGTGTTGGATTTGATGATCTCTCAGGCCCTTGCCAGACCTGACAGTCTGTGAATGTTGAGTGCCCCTAGGTGACTGCTGTCTTTCTGTGTGTTAGCTTGAATCTGAGTGCTGCCTTCCTGCTTGCTGCCTAAGAGCTGTCTTCCTTTGGGGCTTGGCCTGCCACTCGGCTCCCTCTGCTAAGTATTCCGCTCTCTGGAGCAGCCTTTCATTGTCAGGAATAAGTTCCAAATAGACCTTTAAAAATTCCTGAGCCCAGTTGCTAATGGACGGCAGCACAAGCCTGTGTCCTCACGTCCTTTGCCATTTCCAAAGCGGTGCCAGGGTTTCCCACAGCTCTAGGACCAGATGCTTGTCTGGCTCTGGTTAAGTGAGCAATGCCATCTTGAGGTGATAGAAAATCTGCTCTGAAGGCAACAGCTGCTCTGAATGAACTCATTAGTACCTCCTGAACGAGCCAACCCTTCAGGAACTTCTAGGGAAGATCCACCTGCTAAGGTAAGAGACTGCCTCTTCCCTCCCTACCTTTTCTACTTCTCTTCTGCAGGCCACTTTGCAAAGGATTGTTTCATGCAGCCAGGTGGGACCAAGTACTCTCTGATACCTGATGAGGAAGAGGAGAAGGAAGAGGCAAAGGCAGCAGAGTTTGAAAAGCCTGACCCCACGAGAAATTCTTCTAGAAAAAGAAAGAAGGTGAGTGCTGTCTTTATTTTATTTATCATATTGAGTTTTAAAATAAAAATATACTTTCTGCAGATATTTTAGAAATACTGAAAAACATAAAGAACATTAGGATCTCTTGTAATCTTTCCACCCAGTGAGACTCTTATAGTAGTTTTGGTATATTCTAATATTTTTTCTAGGTAAATATATACATACATATAATATAAACATATATATAATTTTCTAGGGAAGTGTATATATAATTTTCGTATATGTATGTGTTTACATATAAACACACAAGCATGGTCATACTAGGTATAGTTTATATCCTACTTTTTTCATTATATTTATCAAAAGCAGGGCTTCCCTGGTAGTGCAGTGGTTAAGAATCCACCTGCCAATGCAGGGGACACGGGTTCGAGCCCTGGCCTGGGAAGATCCCACATGCCGCGGAGCAACTAAGCCCGTGCGCCACAACTACTGAGCCCGCGTGCTGCAACTACTGAAGCCTGTGCACCTAGAGCCTGTGCTCCGCAACAAGAGAAGCCACTGCAATGAGAAGCCCGCGCACCACAATGAAGAGTAGCCCCCACTCGCCGCAACTGGAGAAAACCTGCATGCAGCAACGAAGACCCAACGCAGCCAAAAGAATAAAATAAATAAAATATATAAATTTATATTTATCAAAAGCATTTTCTAGTATCCTTAAGTGTTCTTCAAAAACTTGATATAAGAGCACCATATGATATTCTACTCTATGGCTATATGATGGTTTATTTAATAATTTTTCTATTGTGGGATATTTTTGATTACTTCCAACCTAAATCTTTGGCCATATCTCTTATTGCTTTCTTCGGATAAATTCCTAAGTAAGATTACTGAGTTAGGGCTTTAAGACTCTTGATACATGTTATCAAATTGTCTTTCCAGAAAGTACTTATTTTACACCCAGCAGAGGATAAGAGTGCCTGTCTCACTGAGTTGTATCTTCCATCTACTACTTCTAGCAAAACAATTCATAAAACAGACATTAGGGCTTCCCTGGTGGCGCAGTGGTTGAGAGTCCGCCTGCCGATGCAGGGAACATGGGTTCGTGCCTCGGTCCGGGAAGATCCCACATGCCGCGGAGCGGCTGGGCCCGTGAGCCATGGCCACTGAGCCTGCGCTCCGCAACGGGAGAGGCCACAACAGTGAGAGGCCCACGTACCGCAAAGAAAAAAAACAAAACAGACATTATTGTGGTGCAGGAAAAAAACAGTGCATTTGTAGCATACAACATAGAGAGGAAATGAAAAAAAACTATATTATAGTTCGGTCAGAAATAGTTGTTCTCATGTAGTATAGTGTTTTTCTTTTTTTTTTTTTTGGCCACACACCACAGCATGTGGGACCTTAGTTCCCCGACCAGGGATTGAACCTGCGCACCCTGCATTGGAAGGCAGAGTCTTAACCACTGGACTGCTGGGGAAGTCCCTAGTGTAGTGGTTTTCTAATTGTGGCTGGTTATTAACTTCTGGGTTTTTTTTTTGGTTTTGTTTTGTTTTTTCAAAGCTTTGGCAAACTTTTATTGAGTGGTCATTTTATTCCAGGCATTGCAAACCTAGGAATATAAAAACTGTGATAAGGTTCTTGCCCTCAGTGGGCATTATCTACAAATTCAGCATTTTCTTCATTTTTTAGATGAGGAGGAAGGTCCATTGTACCATTATTAAGAATTGCCCCAAGTATATGGATAATAATATATCGATCTGTATATTCTTTCCCTGGGTGATCACATCCCTCCTAAGACTTCAGCTGCCCTCACCACTTTCACATCACTAAGTAATAGCCCACTGGTACTTCAGACTTTGGCTTGGAGTCAATCAGACGTAGGTTGAGGCCCTTCTGTGCTACTTACCAGCTATATAACTTTGGGCTCAAAGTAGGATCATTGTGCTCCTTGAACAACCAAAACCCTTGTTTGTACCTTGTAATACTAGTTTTAATGACAGCAGTAACCTCTCAGTCTCCCAAGAAAGAAACAATATGTAATTAATTTTCTTCTCCTTACTATCCCATGCCTAGTCAGGCACCAAGTCCTGTCCATGGTACCTTATAATATCCCAATTCTGTTCCTTCCTCCCACTCCCACTACTACTGTGCATTTCACCTGCTTCCCTCTCTCACTTATATTCAGACTATTGAATTAGCCTAGGGAGATTTTAAAACTACATATTTGCCTTCTACCTCTTGAGTACCAAGTTCACATCTGGGCATCTGATTTTTTTGAAAAAGCACCTTCTTTATCTCACTGCTCAATTCTCTTCATTGTTTTTTTGCCCTCTGCTTTAATTCTGAATGTGGACTGCTTGAGGCTGTGTCTGTTTTTATTATTCCCTTCTCATCTCTAACTACCTTCTCCCTAAGTGATCTCATCCTGTCCAGTGGTTTTGAATACCATTTATATGCTAATAATCCCCCAATTAAGTATATGTATCGTTTTTTAAATCCAAGTCTGTAATTCTCCAAGTCTGTAATTCTATCTCTAACTTTTTCTCTGGAACTTCAGATTTAGATATTCAACTGCCTATTTGACATCTCCATCTGATTGTCGAGTTGACATCAAGCTTAGCACACTCCAAAACTCTTCAATGTTCCTCCTACCCAAGGCTGCTCCCTTCATATTCCTCCCTATCTCAATGAATGGGTCACCAGTTGCTGAAACCAAAATCTGCAGCCTTTGGGTATAGTGTTGTTATTGTTCTAATTGTAGTAAAAGATATGTAACATAAATTTTACTGTCTTAATCTTTTTTTTTTTTTTTTTTGGCGGGAGGCTGTGCTGCACAGCTTGTGGATTTTAGTTCACCAACCAGGGATTGAACTCACCCCCTCGGCAGTGAGAGTGTGGAGTCCTAACCACTGGACCACCAGGGAATTACCCCATCTTAACCGTTTTTAAGTGTACAGTTCTTTGGCATTAAGTAAATTCATATTATTGTGCAATCATCACCACCATCCATCTCTAATACTCTTTTTTTTTTTTTTTGGCTGCGTTGGGTCTTCGTTGTGGTGTGCGAGCTTCTCATTGCGGTGGCTTCTCTTGTTGGGGAGCACAAGCTCTAGGCGCGTGGGCTTCAGTAGTTGTGGCTCACGGGCTTAGTTGCTCCGCAGCATGTGGGATCTTTCCAGACCAGGGATCGAACCCGTGTCTCCTGCATCGGCAGGCGGATTCTTAACTACTGTGTCACCAGGGAAGTCCCTCTAGTACCCTTTTCATTTTGTAAAACTGAAACTCTATACCCATTAAACAATAACTCCTCATTCTCCTTTTCTCCCAGCACCTGATAACCACCATTCTACTTTCTGTATGATTTAGACTACTCTAAGTATCTTATAAAGTGGAATTATATGGTATTTGTTTTTTTGTGACTGGCTTACTTGAGTTAGCATAATGTCCTCAAGGTTCATCCATGTTATAGCATGTGTCAGAATTTCCTTCCTTTTTAAGACTGAAAATATTCCATTGTATGCATATTCCATATTTTGCTTATTCATTCATTCGTTGTTGATGCTAGGATTGTTTCCACCTTTTGGCTTTTGTGAATAATGCTGCTGTGAACATAGTTGTACAAATATTTCTTTGAGATCTTGCTTTCAATTTTGGGGGGTATATACCCAGAAGTGGAGTCGCTGGATCATATGGTAATTTTTTTTTAATTTATTCATTTATTTTATTTATTTTTTGGGTGTGTTGGGTCTTCATTGCTGTGCACGGGCCTTCTCTAGTTGCGGCAGGTGGGGGCTACTCTTCGTTGTAGTGTGCGGGCTTCTCATGGCAATGGCTTCTCTTGTTGCAGAGCACGGGCTCTAGGTGTGTGGGCTCAGTAGTTGTGGCTCGCGGGCTCTAGAGTGCAGGCTCAGTAGTTGTGGCACACGGGCTTAGTTGCTCCGTGGCATGTGGGATCTTCCCAGACCAGGGCTCAAACCCGTGTCCCCTGCATTGGCAGGCAGATTCTTTAACCACTGAGCCACAGGAAAGTCCCATATGGTAATTCTGTTTTAATTTTTTTTGTGGAACCACCATACTGTTTTTCACGGCAACTGCACCATTTCACATTCCTACCAACAGTGCCCAAGGGTTCCAATACAGCATAGTGTTTTATTACTGTCAATTAGGTAAAAGTGGATGATGTTGTTGTTCAGTTGTTCATTTCTTCTGTCTCTTCTCATTTTTTCTTTTTTTTTTAAATTTATTTTTAATTCCCAGGAAAGGATTGTTAACGTATCCAATCAGAACATGTCTCTTCCTGTTTAAGATCCTTCAGTGATTTCCCATTGTACTTTAAAAAAAATCCAGACTGCCTCCTGTGAAAACAAACTGTCTAACCCTAGTCCTCTTCAAGTACTGCCTTTAGCAGGCAGTAAATTATATCTAGCTAAAACATTGTTGTGTCTTTTTTTTTTTTAATTTATTTATTTGGTTGCACCGGGTCTTAGTTGCGGCAGATGGGCTCCTTAGTTGTGGCATGCGAACTCTTAGTTGCGGCATGCATGTGGGATCTAGTTCCCCGACCAGGGATCAAACCTGGGCCCCCTGCATTGGGAGGGTGGAGTGTTAACTGCTGCACCACCAGGGAAGTCCCTGTTGTGTCTTTTTTATGTATCTATTTTAACAGTTATCTTCTGCTTAAGACAGGGGCTGCAAGTTTTCTATTTACAGTGCTGTTATAAAGTTTCCCTTTTAAGTAGGACTTTTTAAAGCAAAAATTCAGATATTAAGAAAAAATTTAAGTAAAAAAATAGCAGTTTATAAACACACGGAATAAAAATTGTGGCACTATTATATGAATGAATGGCACTTGGAAGACACTGATTTAGAGCAGTAGGGATATTATTTTAATTTGGTACTGTTCTCTTGTGAACCAAAGAAATAGAAATTAACAAAGGCCCCTACTTCAAGTACTGCCCTCCAGAAGCCTTCTGCAAACCTTCAACATTGCCATGTTTAGCCTAACTCCCTCACAGAGGCAACTGTCCCCAACCCTGCAAGCAGTATTGCTTTCTTTTTTTTTATTTTTTATTTTTTTGCGGTACGGGGGCCTCTCACTGTTGTGGCCTCTCCCGTTGCGGAGCACAGGCTCTGGACACGCAGGCTCAGCGGCCATGGCTCACGGGCCCAGCCGCTCCGTGGCATGTGGGATCTTCCCGGACCGGGGCACGAACCCGTGTCCCCTGCATCGGCAGGCGGACTCTCAACCACTGTGCCACCAGGGAAGCCCCAGTATTGCTTTTTAAAAAAAATTTTTTTTAACTGAAGAATGGTTGATATACAATATTATATACATTAAAGGTGTGCAATATAGTAATTTACAATTTTTAAGGTTGTATTCCATTTATAGTTATTATAAAATATTGGCTCTCTTCCTCGTTTTGTACAGCAGGGGTCCCCAACCGTCCTCCCCACCTGCCCCTCGGGGCCACACAGCAGGAAGTGAGGGAGGGAAGCTTCATCTGCCGCTCCCCATCACTCACATTACCAACTGAACCATCCCCCCACCCTCCATGGAAAAATTGCCTTCCACAAAACCGTTCCCTGGTGCCAAAAAGGTTAGGGGACCGCTGTGGTACGGTGTATCATTGTAGCTTATTTTATGCATAATAGTTTGAGTATTGCTTATTTTTGAACACAGGGTTTGGCTTTACATATCTTTATTCTTGATGCTAGCCTTCTTCATAGAGGTCTGAGGACTTGATTTAAAGAGGGAAATGGGAAGCTTCCACCATATTACCTCATTATTTAAATATAAAACAAAAGAAGGGCAACCCATAATCTTACTACTTTACCAGAATCTATATTATTGTGGCACATATTTTCTTCTAGCTGTTTTCAAATGCATGTTTTACCTAGATGTAATTAAAATGTATGTATAATTTTGTTTCCTGTTTTTTACTTTGTCATGTCATCGTTCCATTTTTGCCACATAGTCTTTTTTTGAAATAAATTTATTTATTTATTTATTATTTTTGGCTGTGTTGGGTCTTCATTGCTGCACACAGGCTTTCTCTAGTTGCGGCAAGCGGGGGCTACTCTTCGTTGTGGTGCGC
This sequence comes from Delphinus delphis, assembly GCF_949987515.2. Classification (NCBI taxonomy): domain Eukaryota; kingdom Metazoa; phylum Chordata; class Mammalia; order Artiodactyla; family Delphinidae; genus Delphinus; species Delphinus delphis. Next base: position 24,512,514 of record NC_082683.1, read on the forward strand.
AGGCTTCTCATTGCGGTGGCTTCTCTTGTTGTGGAGCATGAGCTCTAGGTGTGCGGGCTTCAGTAGTTGTGGCGCAGGCTCTAGAGTGCAGGCTCGGTAGTTGTGGCACACGGGCTTAGTTGCTCTACGGCATATGAGATCTTCCGGGACCAGGGCTCGAACCCATGTCCGCTGCACTGGCAGGAGGATTCTAGACCACTGTGCCACCAGGAAAGCCCACCACATAGTCTTAAAATGTTCATTTGCAGTGGCTATGCATATTACATTAGGTGGATGCTGAGGAATTGCTTTTCTGAGGGCAGTGGAGGATGTACTTAAGAACCTGGGCTGTGGAGACAGACTGCCCGGCTTCTAATCTCAGTTGGGTCACCTCCTCACTGTGGAACTTAGGCTAATTACTAAACTTCTCTGAATCTGTTTCCTTTATAAAATGGGAACAATAAGCATCTACTTCATAAGGTTGTTAGGATGCGGAGATGCACATAAAACTCTGAGCACAGTGCCTGCATACAGCAAAGCCCAGTGCGTGTCAGCTACTGGTAGCTGTTGCTTAAAAACAGAGGCTTTATCATCACTGTGCAAGAGGTGCACAGTGCACCTCCTGCACTGTTGGTGGGAATGTAAATTGATACAGCCACTATGGAGAACAGTATGGAGGTTCCTTAAAAAACTAAAAATAGAACTACCATACGACCCAGCAATCCCACTGCTGGGCATATACCCTGAGAAAACCGTAAGTCATAAAGAGTCATGTACCACAATGTTCATTGCAGCTCTATTTACAATAGCCAGGACATGGAAGCAACTAAGTGTCCATCGACAGATTAATGGATAAAGAAGATGTGGCACGTATATACAATGGAATATTACTCAGCCATAAAAAGAAACGAAATTGAGTTATTTGTAGTGAGGTAGATGGACCGAGAGACTGTCATACAGAGTGAAGTAAGTCAGAAAGAGAAAAGCAAATACCATATGCTAATACATATATATGGAATCTAAAAAAAAAAAAAAAAAAGCTTCTGAAGAACCTAGGGGCAGGACAGGAATAAAGACACGGACATAGAGAATGGACTTGAGGACACGGGAAGGGGGAAGGGTAAACTGGTATGAAGTGAGAGAGTGGCATGGACATATATACACTATGAAATATAAAATAGATAGCTAGTGGGAAGCAGCCGCATAGCACAGGGAGATCAGCTCAGTGCTTTGTGCCCATCTAGAGGGGTGGGATCGGGAAGATGGGAGGGAGATGCAAGAGGGAGGAGATATGGGGATATATGTATATGTATAGCTGATTCACTTCGTTATAAAGCAGAAACGAACACACCATTGTAAAGCAATTATACTCCAATAAAGATGTTAAAAAAAAAAAAAGAGGCTTTGTGGTCAGAGACTGGGTTTAAGTACAGACACTGGGTTCAAAAAGTTCTTTATATATTCTAGATATCAATCTCTTATCAGATATATGACTTGCAAATGTTTTCTCCCATTCTTTGGATTGCCTTTTCACTCTGTTGGTAGTGTTCTATTTTTATTTTTCAGATTTACATTAAAAAAATTGTAGTGAAAAAAAAAAATTGTAGTGAACAAACACATAAAACTTACCATCTTAACCATCTTTAAGTACAGTTCAGGAGTGTTAAGTATGTTCACATACTAAGTATATGATAGTGTCTTTTAATGTACAAACATTTCCATCATGATGAAGTCCAACTTATGTATTTTTTTCTTTTGTTTCCTGTACTTTTGGTGTTGTGTTCAAGAAATCATTGCCAAATCTAACGTCATGAAGCTTTTTCCTTCTGTTTTCTTCTAAAAGTTTTATAGCTTTAACTCTTACATTTAGATCTTTGATCCATTTTTTGAGGGTTTTTTATTGTTGCTGTTTGTTTGTTTGTTTTAACATGGTGTAAAGGAAGGTTCCAACCTCATATTTTTGCATGCAGATATCCAGTATCCCCAGCACCATTTGTTGAAAAGACTGTCCTTTCTCCATTGAATGGTCTTGGCATCCTTTTCAAAAGCCATTTGACTGTACACATGAGGGTTTATTTCTGACTCTTCATTCCATTCCATTGGTCCATATGTCTGTCTTTTTGCTAGAGCCACACTGTTTTGAATGCTCTAACTTCATAGTAAGTTTTGAAATCAAGAAATGTGAGTCCTCCAACATTGTTCTTTTTCAAGGTATTTTGGCTCTTTGGGGGTCCCTTGAGATTCCATATGAATTTTAGGATGAAATTTTCTAATTTTGCAAAAAATGTCATTGGGATTTTGGAAGGGTTGCATCAAATCTGTAGATTACTTTGTGTAGTATTGGCGTCTTAACCATATTAAGTCTCCCAGTCCATGAACATTGATGTTTTTCCATATATTTGTGTTGTCTTTAATTTCTTTCAGCATTGTTTTGTAGTTTTCAGTGTACAAGTATTTTTGCCTCTTTGGTTAAGTTTATTCCGAAATATTTTATTCTCTTTGATGCTATGGAATTGTTTTGATGCTATGGAATTGTTTTCTTAATTTTCTTTTCGGATTGCTGATTGTCAGTATATAGAAATACAACTGATTCTTGTGTGTTGATTTTGTATCCTGCAACTTTTCTGAATTCACTGATTAGTTCTAACAGCTTTTTTGTGGAATCTTTAAGATTTTCTACATGTAAGATCATGTTTCCAAACAGGCAATTTTACTTGTTTAGTAGAGCTAGATTTTTAACTGTGATTCTGTGTGTATGTTCCAGGAGTTTTTCATTCTCTTTTAACCTTTTAGGGGTTAAATAGTATTTATCAGATTCCTGAAGTGGTTCTGTGGATATCTCACTTCTGTGGGTCTTTGGTTGTTTTTGTATTGCTTAATACACCTGGTGCAACTAGTTATTGCTTTGCTTCTAAAGCTTCTTTGAGATGTGTATTTCAGTTCACCAAAATAATTATTAAGGATCTGCTAGGTATGAGGCACTTTATGACCTGCTTAGTCAACCCATTATCCTACCCTCTGTTGCTCTTCACTTAGTAGAGAAATGGTCTGATGAACAATGGCAGTAATAATCATCATATCTTATTATTTTTAAAGTACCTTTATGTATATGAACTTCTAACTCATGAATCCTCTTTGATTAAAAAGTGCTCCAGGGGGCTTCCCTGGTGGCGCAGTGGTTGAGAGTCCGCCTGCCGATGCAGGGGACATGGGTTCGTGCCCCGGTCCGGGAAGATCCCACATGCCGCGGAGCGGCTGGGCTTGTGAGCCATGGCCGCTGAGCCTGCGCGTCCGGAGCCTGTGCTCAGTAACGGGAGAGGCCACAGCAGTGAGAGGCCCGCGTACCGCCAAAAAAAAAAAAAAAAAAAAAATAGTGCTCCAGGGAGCTGAAACTGTAAAAACTTCCCCCTTGATGCCCATTGTTTCTACCAAGATATCATCTAGCGTCATTGTCTTTTCACCTTGTCATTAATCGCTTTATTATCTTTTATGCCTTATATTTGTTTAGTACTTACAGTTCATAAAATATCTTCTATTTTTTTTTTTTGGCCACGCTGCACAGCATGCAAGATCTTAGTTCCCCGACCAGGGATCAAACCCATGCCCCCTGCAGTGGAAGCGTGGAGTCTTAACCACTGGACCGCCAGGGAAGCCTCAAAATATCTTCATTTTTTATTTTGTTTTATCCTTACACAATCCTGTGTGGTAGCCAGAGTAGGCATTATTATCCCACCATTTTACACCTTAGGAAAATGGAGATTAAGAGAAATTGTCTCACCTGAAGTCACACAACTATAAGAGATAGTGCTGAAATAAGAACCCAGTTCTTTAGATTACTAACCCAATATTCTTTTCTATACCACACTTCTACCATTAATTCATTTAGCTCTTCAATTATTTATTTACTCAACAACTATGTATTGAGTGCCTCATACTTTTCTATTGTGCATTGTGTTAGGTGATTGACTTATCAGGTCTTATAAGATCGCTTTTGGGCCAGATTTTGCTCTGTTACCCGCTACCCTTAGTAATCATCTGATGTCATCTATTGATTTTTTTAAAATTTTCAAACGTGTTTCATTTATTTGTTTTACGTGAATTTGTATTCCTTAAATGTATTTCACTGAGATGATAAAGTGAAGTGCTGTAGGAATATGCTCTCTATTGATCTGTTTCTGTTCATAACCGTAAATCAAGTTTCCAGGCCTCCTGTTTCTTTCCCCCATCTAAATCTTTGATTCCAACAGGAGGTTGGCTTTCCTTATCAGTAAAAACTTCTACCTGAGATGGATATTTTGGAGTGTGCGAGAGTGGCAGATTTGGACACCTGTTGCAGCACTAGTTGGCTCTGGGCCATCCAGAATTAGAACCAGAAAGTCAAAAACAGTCTACTGGGTTCTCATCTCTGCTTCTTTACGAGACTGCTTCATTGTCCCACTTCTTTCTGCAGTCTGGTAGAAGAGAATGTCTAATGTAAAGTCTCTAAGACAGGAGAAGGTGCTAGGCATGTTGGGAAATCAGGAAATGGCCAGGATAAAGAAAGGGTGTCACCTGTTTCAAATAGTGCCTGGCACATATTGGCATGCACCTTTGAATTGATAGACTCCGTCATATGTGCCATGTGTAACTCCTCGGGTTCCTTCCCTCAGTGAGGCCTACCCTCAGTTTGGAGAGTAATAGGGACTGACTCCTGCTGCTGCTGGTGAGTAGGGGCAGGAGTAAGAGATCTTTCTAGCCCTGAGCCCTCCACTTCTTTTTATCAAACATACATGAATTGAATGCATGTCCTTGTCCAAAAATCTAGTACGTATTGGTTTAGTTCTATGCAATACCTATTCAGTACCATGACGGTTTTCATCCCAGTGTCTGAAAATTATAAGTCATTTTTGTTGGGCATAATTAGAACAGGAGGAAGCTTTGTGTTGCAAATGGAAATGGGCTATGAAGAGGTTGATAAAATAGGAACAAAGGTTTTTGTAGTGAAGCCCTGGATAATCTTTCATGAACCTGTGGTATGTGCTTTGCTAGCCTCTTTCACTTATCATATGCCATCATGGGTCTTTCTGAATCAGGCTATATTATGAGGAAGCATCTGCTTTGGGCATCAGGCTGCTGACTTATTATAATGAAGTTTAGCTATATTTGATCCAGAATGTAATTTTCTTCTTTTCATATGGCTACTATAATTACTCTCTGCTGTACTATATTTAGAAGAACAGAATAGGAATGTCATCCCTTTGGCTGCAGTGCTGGCTCTGTTCTGTTCTCCAGAGAACTTCTGGTGCCTATCTGAGAGAGAGGTTGCCAGTCCTGGGCCTGTTCTGCTGGAGCACAGAGAGTTGTCCAGTGTATTCTGCTCGAAAGCCTTCAGGATTCTTCTTCTTCTATGGAATAAAGTCTGAGTTCCTTTAAGACTCTTCACAATCTGTCCAACATCCCAGCATCATCTCTCACCAGTCCTTTCCCTCACACACTGTACTCCAACCTCATTCATTAAAAGAATTTCTGTTGTGTGCCAGGTTCTGTTCTAGTCGTTGCAGCAACAGTAGTGAACAAAACAGGAAAATCCCAGTCTTCATGGTACTTACTTTCTAATGGGAGTCACAGACAACGAACTAGTAAATAAATATAAAATAATACTAATATTTCAAGTACTGAAAATTGCTATGGAGAAAAATCAATTTGGTAATGAGAGCTAGGGAGTACTAGAATAGGGGTAAAGGGATGGCTGACTTGCCATTCTAGATAGGATGGTAAGGGCAGACCTTTCTCATAAAGCATCATTAGAGTGGATCTTTGAAAGAAGCGAGAAAGCAAGCTACTCAGATAAGTGGTGAGAGAACATTTCAACAAGTACAATAGTTAGAGATTGGGAATGAGCTTGGCATGTTTAAGGAACAGTAAGGAGGCCAGTGTAGCTGGAGGAAGTGAATGAGTTAGAGGAAACCAGGGCCTTATAGGAGAATCTGAGGACTTCAGCTTTCACTTAGAGTGAGATGGATGTCATTAGGCATTTTACTAGAGGGATGACATGATCTGACTTATCTTTTAAGAGAATTATTCTGGCTACTGTATGGAAATTAGATGGTTAGAAGGCAAAAGTGGAAGTAGCAAGCTAGTTAATAGTATTAGTAATCCACATGATCAAGTAAATGAGGCCTAAGAACTGACCATAAATTTGGCCATGTGGAGATCATTGGTAACTTTGACAAGAGCTGTTTCAGTAGAGTGGTGGGTTGACAACCTGGTTAAAATTGTTTAGGAGGGTTGTTTTTTTTTTCAAAATGGGAACTATTATAGCACATTTGTTTATTTTGGGGAACAAATTGATGCAGGAGAGAGGGGACAATTCCTGGACCTATGTCTTTGAGTAGGAAAGAAGGGATGGGATCCAGTACAAGGTAAGTATGCCACACAGGATCTTTCAGGCATTTGCTTCATTCTGTCTTCCATCTGGCTGGAAGGCCCTCAGTTCCCTTCTTCCGTCAGCACTACTACCACTACTCCACCTGCCAAAGCCATGTTCATCCTTCAAAAGCACAACACATTACATATCCTTCATGAGGCCATCCTCAAATTCCTCAGACATAATTGATTTCTTTCCCTTGTGTGTCCATGGCATATTGTTTGTACTTTTCTTACATCACTTCCGTGGACTGCCTAGTGTCTTAATTAATCTTTCTCCTTGATTAGTGTATCCCTTGAAGGCTTCTGTTCCCTGATTTCTAATGTCATTCAAGTACTATAAGAGACAAATTAGTTAATAGATATTACTGGCTTTTAGAAGGTACTCAACAAATATTTGTTGAATGAATGTACTGTATGGTTATTGGGAGTTATTCTTTCCCTTGTTTGATGAGGTTGGCTCAGGTTTGGAGGAATGGTGCCAGTCACCACTCCTGAGCTACTGAATGTGTTTACTTTGCATGCAGCTATGGCTTTGCACTAGTAGGTACTCTGTATTTGTCTGAATTCTATTAAAAATATGTTCTTATCTCCTAAGCGACACTGTATGTAACTATGGCTCTCTAAAATGCTTTATAGGTAGTAAAGTTCAGTAAATACTTGTGAGTTGATTAATAACCTTCTCCCTCTGGTCTTACCCTTTCCAAGCTATGATAAACTGGTGCTTATAAGCAAATTCTAACCAGGAATCACCCTCTATCCTACTTTATAAAAATTAACCCTAGAGAATCAGTTTGAGAATCAAATTATCTCTTGAGAATCAATTATTTCTCAAGAATAAGAGAATAAATAACCAGTGCTTTCTCAAGAATAATTCTTAAGAATAAATAAAACAGAATAAATGCTTGCTTGCTTGATTGATTTCTGGCTAGATCAGTGCCTTTGGGCTAGAAAATGCTAACTTAGGTGCTGGCTTTAACACACAGAGCTAAAAAGAACATCTAATTTGGGGCCCAGCCTGAGTCAAATCCAGGTTCTACCATTTGGGCAAGTTACTTTATCTCAGTAAACCTCTCTGAAGTTATAATTTTCTTTCCTGAAAATATAGAGATTATTATGCCCACTTAATAGATTTGTTTTGAAGGTCATGGGGTATGTGTGCCAAGTGCCCAGCCCAGCATCTAGAAAATTAGGTACTCAATAAGTGTTAACTGCTGTTACTCCCCTTTCTCAGTTTACGCTGGGCTGCTGCTAACCTTTTTTTAGAACTATAGAGAAAGTGGATGGGCTAGCTGCTGTAGCACAGGATATGTGCTTCTCAGAGAGAGGTTTTGAGCAATGGCTTCTTTCCCCTGCCCCTCCGGCCTGTCTACTATGAGCTCCCACTTCTGGGTCATTACCCTTTACCTTATGCTCCTCTTCCCCAGAATGTAGCCAAGGGACCAGAAGCCAGCTTCACCTCTGACTTTCCAACTTCACCTCTACTCCAACTCCCAACTTTCCTCTTGAACTACAACATACGAAGTAATTTTTGTTCTCTAGCTCAAGGTTAGAGACAAAATGAAAATGATGCCACCTGCTGGAAAACTAGATTTTCTTTATTCGGGTTGCAAAAGAGCTTTTACATCAAGATTGAGGTCTAGAAAGCCATCTCCTCAAGTCCTCCTTGCTACCTAGAGTCAGCGTTCTAGCTTGCCAGGGTTCTCTAGTGATTTGCTTTTCTCTTTCCTCCTTCTGAGCCTGTATCATTGAGAAAGTGGAAATAATGCCAAACTCTGAGTTAGAAAGTGTGACGTTCTTGTCTTGTCTTTGGTCACTTCTTTGAGTTGCAGTTTTCACCTCTGTAAAATAGCAATAATAATTCCTGACTTCTGACCTTACCAGATTATTATTACAAGATATGAGATGCAGAAAGTTTGATAAACTAAAGTGCTATTTGTTTGTAAGGAAGTATTATTACTTTCCTTTCTCATTTATGTATCCAGGCTGGGCCAGTCTTAGGGGAATTGGTGCCAGACTCTGCATCTGCTTGTTTACTTTCCCAGGACTCTGTCCTACCTAAGGGGCAGAGACTGGTGAGGCTGCCAAGCCCATGTAGCCTGTGATTAACTTCCATTATCTTGCCATCTAGGAAATTGCAACACCATAAGCCAAACCATGGATTTGCCGACTCTCAACTTCTCCCAGCCATGGTTCCTACAGCTTGATAACCTGGGCCTGGGAAGCTTCCCCTCTCTCTACTCCACTGGAGACTCCAAGAAAGAATTTTGGTTTAATCTTCTCTTAGAACTTTGACTCATCTGCTGTAGATACTTGGCCAGATTGTCAGAACATTCTGGGAGTTCTCTGAAATAAGAGAATAATACAATACTTCTAGCTACCACTGAGTTCCTACCATGTATCAGGCACTATAGTTAGTACTTACCATGTTTAGTCCTCATAGCGTCCTTTGAAGTAGGTATTTATTATTTGTAATTTACTGAAAGGAAAACTGAGGTTCAAAAAAGTAAAGTCTTGGGACTTCCCTGGTGGTCCAGTGGTTAAGACTCTGTGCTTCCAATGCAGGGGGCGCCGGTTTGATCCCTGGTTGGACAAGTAAGATCCCACATGCCACCCAGCGCGGGCCAAAAAAGAAAAAAAAAAAGTTAGGTCTTTTGTTCTAAATCACATAGTTAGTAAGTGGCAGAGCTGGAATTTGAACTTAATTCTTTTTTTTTTTTTTAATTTTTAAAATTTATTTTTGGCTGCGTTGGGTCTTTGTTGCTGTGTGTGGGCTTTCTCTCGTTGCGGCGAGCGGGGGCTACTCTTCATTGCGGTGCACGGGCTACTCACTGGGGTGGCTTCTCGTTGCAGAGCACAGGCTCTAGGTGCACGGGCTTCAGTAGTTGTGGCGCATGGGCTCAGTAGTTGTGGCTCGTGGGCTCTAGAGCACAGGCTCAATAGTTGCGGCACATGGGCTTAGCTGCTCCGCAGCATGTGGGATCTTCCTGGACCAGGGATCGAACCCATGTCCCCTGCATTGGCAGGCGGATTCTTAACCACTGTGCCACAAGGAAAGTCCCTGAACTTAAGTCTATCTTATTCCAAAACTGTTGTTCTGACCACCATATACCGTGAGGCCTCCCATCACTATACAGGAAGAGGGGCCATGTGCAATCAAGGAAAACTCAGGAGATTTCCAGTCATATGATCTACATGCAGATCCCAGCCCTGCCTGTGTGATCTGGGGCGAGTGGTTTCCAACTTCTCCAGCCACAGATACTATCTCTTCACCACCATGTGACACAGGTGCTGTTCTTATCTCTGTTTTACATTTGAGGAGACTAGGCCTCAGTGAGGTGAAATGACTTGCCCAGGGTTACAGAAGAGTAATAGTAAGTGGCAGAGCCAGAACTCATGTCTGGGTCTAACACCTGGTTCTGTGTTTTGTCCACCATTTCTCACAACCAGCTCCCAAGACCTAGTCTATCAGGCAGACTTACAGTCTCCGGATGCTGGATGGAAGCCTAATGGGAGGAGCAGGAGCCTTGCCCTCTTCTACTCTCACTTTCGCCCCCCATAGTCTCTCCTTAGAAACCTTACCAAGGCAATATACATATTTGCAATTCAATGAAAAGGTTTATTCAGTGCTTACAAACTGCTCCAAGTACCCTACAGAAGCCTGGGAATCAGGGTCTCAGCCTTTGTGTGCGTTTGTGCTGTTAATTTGGTGGCGTAGTGTGGTGGGAAGTGTTGAGAAAGTTCTTTCTGAGCTTTTTTCTTTATCAGTATACCCTTGTAAGGTTGGTTGCGAAACTTAGAGATGGTAAATATTCAAGGGTAGCAGGTGGGGCCTTATTAATTGATGGCGGTTATTTTCCCTGGCAGCAGGGTCTAATAGAAACCAGACTGGGAGTCAGGAGTCCTGAATCCGTTACTCTCATATTCTTGGGCATGTGAAGTACTGTCTCTAGTCAGACTAGGTGATCTCTAAGGACTCCTTTCAGCTTTAATATCCTGTGCTTTTTAAAAATGAAAGTAATAGGGAGTTCTCTGGTGGTCCAGTGGTTAGGACTCAACGCTTTCACTGCCACGGCCCGGGTTCAGTCCCTGGTCGGGGAACTAAGATCCCTCAATCCGCGTGGCACGGCTGAAAAAAGAGAAAGAAAGTAATAAATGCTTGTTTAAAAAAAAATGAAAAAGGACAGCGGAAGACCTCAGCTTCCCTGTATGCAGTTCATTCCTGAGGTAACACTTGTAACTGTTTGTGTCCTTTCCATTGTTTTCTGTGTATTTTAAATATATACAGGTCTGTTAAATATACATATTATATTATGATTTAATGTACTAAATATTATAATTTATATATGTAAATATATATAATACATATGGTATGCATGTATATGTGTGTGTGTGTATAAACATACACACATATATTGCTACATACCCTGGAACCTAGAATACATACTGCATTATGACTTGATCCTTTTTCGCTCATTTTGAGCACTTTTTCTTGTTAGTACTTAAAGATATAATTTGTTTTTTTAATTAATGTTTTTTTTAATTATTTATTTTTGGCTGCATTGTGTCCCCGTTGCTGCGTGCAGGCTTTCTCCAGCTGCGGCTCGTGGGCTGTAGGCACGCGGGTTTCAGTAGTTGTGGCGCACAGGCTTTGTTGCTCCACGGCATGTGGGATCTTCCCGGACCAGGGCTTGAACCCGTGTCCCCTGCATTGGCAGGCGGATTCCCAACCACTGGCGCCCCCGGGGAAGCCCTAATTAATGTTTTTTAATCTATTAAGTTATCTCCTAATGATTACAGGCCATGATTTTTTAAAGCAAATATATACATACAATGTTGAGTTTTTATTTTATTCATTTATTTTTTTTAGGAAAAGAAGAAAAAGAAACATAGAGACAGAAAGTCATCTGACTCTGACAGCTCAGACTCTGAGAGTGATACAGGCAAGAGGGCAAGGCACACGTCAAAAGACAGCAAGGCAGCAAAGAAGAAGAAAAAGAAGAAGAAGCACAAGAAGAAGCACAAGGAGTGAGAGTGGAAAGAGTGGAGGGGGTGGTGGAGAGAAGGAACCAGGAGCCTTGTGCCTTGAAGCATTGGCTCCTGGAAAGACTCAGTAGTGAGAATATGGCCTTCCACCCCACTGACTTCTCTCCCATGGGAGATGGCTTCCCCTCCTGCCACAGGCAGGTTTGGGAGATATCAAAAGTATCTGCTTGAATGAGTTGTTTTCTTATCACTCCAGTCCCTTTGCAAGTGACCCCTGCAGCTGACCCATTCATTCACCCAACTTCCTTCATTCAGCAGAAGGTCCTATTACCCTCTTCCAGCTGCCACTGCCAGAGCCAGAGTCCAGGCTAGAGCCACAGGTACTGCTGTGGAGGTGAGTCTGGCTGTAGTTGGAGAACAGAGTGATTGGCCCCTCCCTGTTGGCCTTCCTTGGGCTGATTGGTGGGTGGTATCTGCTGCATCCAACAGAGGGGCAGAGGGAGACTGGCAGTACTAGGGAGAACATGGTAAGAAGTGGTGCTCACTTTTTCCATTCCCTCTAACATGATTCTACTATGTTAGAATGACAGCCAGGGGTCACAGCCAGAAAACCATTGTTTGCAGTGACTGAGCTTGTGTGTGACGTTCCGCCTGATCACTGAACCAGACAGCTCAAGCCAAGATCATTGCTTTACTTTTATTTACTACAATGTGAATCAGTTGGTTCCATTTCAGGTCTCTGCTTAAATTCCTGGCCCTAAATGGAAGTGTGCTTGGTTTTAAACTTATTGAGAGTCCTTATTGGTATAATCCCTCTTCCTGTAACTTACAGACTTAAAAGTCACTGAGGCTGCATTAGGTGACAGAAAAACATTTAACATGTTACCTTAGACCTTAGAGAGTGGCCCAGCTAAGGTACAGCGCCAGAGGCACTAGCAAGTCACAGCCTTCTTAGATCACTTATAAGCCCTCACTTCTGTAATGATCAGATGACCTCTCCCCCAGGGCTGATTAGAGAACCAGTAAGAATTTGAACCATGAGTAATGGCCTAGCACATAGGCAGATGCTCAGCAGTCATCTTCGCCAGTGGGCATTTTCTCCCACTACCACTGGCACAAGCCTGGATCCTGTGTCCTAAGCCTGTGTTCTGGAAAGAGAGAGACCACAGCATTCCACAGAGAAGAGCAACTGTCCAGACCCAAAGGCATTCAGTGCAGGATGGACCTGAGGTGACAGTTCAGAAGCCCCACCACTGAGTGATTATTCCAGGTTGGACTAGCTCATTTGGCCATAGGGAGGGGGCAGTGTAAAGGGAAGTTGTAGGTACAGCCGTTTTATTTTTTGTACGTGTAAGGTGATCAGCTATCACTGTCCCTGAGACTGTCCATTGCAGTCTCTCATCCAGTGCTTCTTCCTGAGTGGCAGTCGTTTATGCCTACTCTGACACACACAGAAACTGAGACTCCCAGAATCATGTCACCAAAAGCAAAAAGGCAACTGGGTGGCCTAGGTGCTGCTTTATTGACCTCAGAGCACCCTTTGGGTGCAGTTAAAAAAACAAACATACACAATGAGAACAGAACTGGATCCAGGCTGGTGCCACCTGACCCCAGGAGAATTTCCCCAATCAAGGTGGATTTATACAAAATGCCAAAGGAAAAAAAATGAGTCAATCTGGTGCTGAGTCCAGGAGTAGCCAACTGGCAGAGGAGGAGTTGTTGAGGGAGTGGGCAGGTCATGCCCCTTTCTCGTAAGTGCGAGTGCAAACTGCATTGCAGTGGGTGAGTGTCTGGAAGAAAACACAGAGTCAGGTTAGGGCAGGGGTGTACACACAGAAGGTACTGGGAATACTCTCCACTCTGATGGGGAGAGCCCTCTACCTTCATGCTAAAAATTTTCATTTACTGCCTACCTACTACGTGCCAGGTACTTTACATGTATTTTTTCCTAATGCTTACACCAAGTCTTCTTTTTTTTTTTTTTTTTGGCCATGTCATGTGGTTTGCGGGATCTTAGTTCCCCAACCAGGGATTGAACCCGGGCCACAGCAGTGAAAGCACCAAGTCCTAACCACTGGACCACCAGGAAGTTCCCCTAAGTCTTTAAGTTAGGCATTGTAATTCCTCTTGTAGAGATTTGGGGAAATGAGCTTTCAGGGAGGAAGTAACTTGGTCAAGATCCCAGAGTGTTTCTCTTTCCCTTGTACCACTCCTCTCCCTTCATCTTTAGTGCCTAAGATGGTGCCTGGCACATAGCAGACAAACAGGTGAATAAAAATGTCCAGAGGCTCTTGGGAAAGGACTTTACTAGGCCACCAACTCTCCATTCTTTCCCTAACTTAGGGTAGTGCCAGGGCCAGAGGCCTGAACCCCCAGCATCCTGCCTGGCATCACAGAGCCAGGCCCATGGTTTCACCATAGCTTAACTGCCCAGTGAGTATTTGGTGCTGTATATCACATTCCCACCAGAGCTAGGTAACTCATTATTAACTCTGCAGGGCCCCCTGCCCTGTGTAAGTGCAAGAATGCAGTGACCAGGTTACACTGACCCAAGAAGGTCTGCAGTGAAGATGCTGAGGCGAAAACCTGAGGCCCTACAGAATAAGGAGGCAGAGATCACGGGTGGCTGCTGTCTCCACCCCTGGGGGTGTTCAGTCAAGGCTACATCCTTCAAGTGAAGTCCCCAAGTTTGTCCCTAAACAGACAGATCTGCCAGCTTGTTTGTCATTTCCAGCCCAGGCCTTAGGTACTTGTAGTAGGCCAGGCATGGAAAGCTCTGAGAGGAGGTGAGCCTGGAATGAAGTAGAAATGACTGTGCTGTCAGTTGGGGCCCCACCGATCACCAGCCTGTCCCTGCCCAAAGGCTTGGGAGATGGGAGCCTCTCCTATGGGCCTGGAATCAGATTTGGCCAAGCTTTCTACCTCTCCCTGGGGCAAGGCAATGCGGCAATGCAGAGAATGAAACTAAGGCCATGGAGTGCGCCTACTGTAGTGGTCCCACACCAGTGATGCTCTGTGCTCTGCATCCACTGTCTCCTTCAGACTTCGCAGCAGCCCTACAAGGTTAGTGTTATTAACACCCACTTTACAGTTGGACTTGGAGAAGGTGACTTGTCCAAAGTCATGCACCCTATAAGCTGAGATTTAAACCAAGTCCAAAGCCACTACATAGAAAATTCCTACCTAATACCACCCAGGCCTGCCTCCACCCTCCATTGTTCCAGCTTCCATTGGTCCCACTGATGACCTTGGCTTTTCACAATAGGCTTGGCTGAAGGGGCAGTAGAAACGAATTGGGTGAGGCTCCAGAGTTATCCATCTTACCAGGATGAGTTTCCCAGCAACTACTTCCCGCACAAGTGTTGTCTCTTGTCCGTTCCACTTCTGCACGTGGACGAGTTTGCCTCCATCCAGCGTCACAATGGACTGTGGAAAGAGGGTAGAGGCCTGAGCTGAGATCTGAGCTAGGATTGAGGGGCAGGAAGGGGTCTGGTCACTGGGGCCACAAAGGACCCAGCCTCTATCCCTATTGACAATGCTAGGATCAGAGATCAGGCAGCCCACCTCCAACCTAGCCCCATAGGATGTCTAGTTCACCACTGCTGCTTGGCCGGGGGAGGGGCCTTCAGCTGTTGGGCGAGTAGGGAGAGGCAGATAGCACAGTGGAGAGGAACAGCCTGGCTCTGAGAAGCGCCACCAGCCTTCAGGATGGGCACTTACCCCGTACTCTAGGTGATGCCCACAGCCCAGTCTCACTAAGACACAGAGTGGGGGGACCAGCCCAATGCCTGTGAAAGACTGGTGAGGAGGAGTAATCCTGAGACTCCGGCCAAGTGGTGATCACACGTAATGTCTAAAAGACCCCTGGGGGTGGGAGGTATTGGAAAATTGGACCCTGCCCTGTATTCCTACTCCTCTCGGTCCATATCAAGTGACCCCCTTCAGGTGACGAGTGGGCAGCAACTGCCAGGTCCTGGGACTGCGGGCCCTTGGAGTGTTCCACAGCCCTGGTCAAATGTCCACTTAATCTTATGGGTGCTGCCAGCCTGCATCAGCTGGCTCTCATTTGGCAACTCTCCCAGGTCTCTCTTCTCTAGAAATTTGGGGGCTCTAAGCCAGGCTAGGGTACCCTGACTGACCAGGGTTCAGTAGAAGAGTCTGCAAAGGCTGTGTGTATGTGCTTTGGGGCCAGTGGGTCGGTGGGTGTGCACCCTTACCACCACCTTCCTCCTCATTCTCATTCCTCTAGCTTTTTGTCCATTCAGAGCAGGTTATGTTTAGCCTAGGCATCCCAGAGAACTACTGTTGTGTTTAACTGGGGTTCTTGCCCTTCAGGAAGGTAGGCTAGTTCAAGGAGGTAAAGGCATGTGGTAGGGCAGGCACCTCTCTCCAAGGTAGGCTGCCATCTTTGGGTACCATCCCATCTCTGCTGCCAGCTTCCTGTATGATCCTGGGCTGGGCTCCAGCTTCCTCCACAGGGAGGAGATTAGACCCTCTCCTCTCCTTGGGAGCAGCTGTGAGGAAGAAGAAACAGCTGAGGAGCTGAATGGAAAGGTCTGGTGGAAAGGTACTGCTATAGGTACACGCTGTTGAGAGCAAAACCCCTTAGTTCTCTCTTCCATGCCTGGCTCAGTGGCTGGAAGGCCTGAGGCAAGCTGCCAAGACAGCCACCACCGGGTGACAAGTCCTAAGACTGGGGGCAGATGTACTCTCCCTCCCAGAAGGAGAGGGGCTAAGGCTTGGTGAGAAGACACTATAAACACACCAAAGACAATGCTCTATCCAGAATATAGTTTTTCGTGCCTGTAGGCTGGCAGCATTGGAAATGGTTTCTCAGGGTCACTGGCCAAGCCCTGGAAGTGGAGGCTGGAGAAGAGGAAGCATCTGAGTAGGTCTCAACCTCTTGTCCCCAGCTGTCTCCTTGGCTCCTGAAGGCCAGGATGACCTTTCGGTGGAGGACCTTGACTTCTGGGCATTGTTCCTAAAGCACCCGAGGTCACAGCCATGTCCACATAAGCCCCCATCTATGGAAGGGGAAAGAAAGCCAGAGCTGTTGCATGCCATACACAAGGTCACCCAGCTGGAGCTGGCGTAGACAGTGAGGTCAGACTATCCAGGCTCTGTGCTGCCCACTCCCAGAGGCAACAGGTAGATGCTTCCCAAGATGGGAGGGAGAACAAGATAGGACTAACATGCATTTAGCACTTGGGACATCCCAGCACTGCACAGGCGTTATGGACCTCATTTGCCACTTCAATCCCCCATGATAGCCTACCCCTCAACGTGCAACAATAGGGCGCCACCGTAATCCCCTTCAGGGCCTTCCATTCCCCATGGACCCTTCCTTGACTCACCTTGACCTTCCTGTCATCTGCTGTTGTCTCATCGAACTCCACTCCCAGCTTGAAGCTGACCTCCGTGTTCTTAAAGGTGCTTTGTGTTTTTATGGTGATTGTGTCCCCGTTCACTTCGATGACTGTGGTAGGCTTGGTCACGTTGGCCACCTGCCTGGTAGCAAAACCCACACCTGAGGGCAGAGGGAAGGGTATGAGTATGAGCTAGAGCAAGAGGCAGGGTACAAGGAGCTCAGTGACCAACTCTTAGGCCTGGATGTGGGGAAGGGGGAAAAGAAGGGTGAGAACTTTCAAAGACTTTGCATGGCTGTTAATTCAGTCTTCCCGTTAGCTCTGTGTGGTGAAGAGACATTACTTATCCCATTAGACAGATGAGAAACTTAATGGACAGGCATGTCTCACAGCAAGTCAGTGGCAGAGCTGAGATTAGAATAAGCTACTATTAAGTGCTTTCTGTGTGGTAAAAACTACACGTGTAATCTCATTCAGTCCTTCCAGTCTCCCCGAAGGACTGATGCTATTATCTCTATTTTACAGATGCAAAAACTGAGAATGAGTTGAAGCCCAGGGTCACAAATCTGGAATTCAAATCCAGAATGTTCAACTGCAGAGCTCACTGTACTGCTCATCTATAAAGGCTGGAGCGCAAGGCTCCCTTCCAGGGCCCCTGAGCAGCTTTCAAGGCACAGGCTGAGGGAGAAAGAAGTAAATGTGGACTTTGCCTTCCAGAGCCTATGTACAAGAATTTTCCACCTTTGAAAGTTTTTACCCTGAGATGCACTGGTGCTCTTGTGCCCCATGTATGGTAACAAAGACATTTTCCAAGCCTCTTAACCATGATCTAGGAGGAGGCAAAAGGGAGTGTTTGTCTCAGTGTGCAGATTTAGGAGAGGCCTAAAGTGGTGGCAGTCAGGACTCCAATCCAGGTCTCCTGGTCTAAGGCTCTGTGGGAACTCCCCTCCTGGCCCAAGCATGGCTTCCCTGAGTGCTGCAAGAGAGTGTGGAACAAAGAGCCCTGCAGGTTGTGGCTTTCCCGAGATCTGTCCTTTTGCCTCCAACCTCCCCCTCTGCTCCGAGCAGCCTCTGCTGAGCTGTCCTCCAAGGGCAGAGGCTGTGGCGAGGTGGTGGGTGGAAAGTCTCCAGATGTGCCTGGCTACATGGGTTGTTTTACTTAATGTTTATTACAGCCCTGAATGGTGGATTTTGTTATCCCCAATTTACAAATAAGGCTTGGAGAGTGAAGTGACTTTTGCCCAAAGTCAAAGGGTTAAGTGGTTGACCTAGATTTGAATTTAGGCTCTAAAACTGTTCACTTTTCCTCCTGGGCCATCCTGCTTCCCGGCATGTACTTCATCTGTGGCCTACGGCCACCAAGTGTGCCTGAGATCACTGGTACTAAATAGGCTGGGCCTCTTTGTCCTCTGAGAACTCTTGGTTTAAAACAAGAGGGGCACAGGCAGCTGTGCTGCTGCTGGCCCACCCTGCCTGGCTACTGAGGGACTTGGCCTTGCCCCCCGTTATCAGAGTGAGTCAGGTCAGTCCCACGCCCCAGCACAGAGCAGGGCCTTGTCACTGCACAAGGAGCTCTGTTTACTTAGGACCTACCCAGAGGTGTGGAGCGTTTGAGGAAGGAAGGCATTGTGGAGTGGGTGAGAGACTCAGCTAAGAGAAAGTTACAGAATTTGGAGTCTTGCGAAGAGATGGGTTCTACTTAGAAACGAAGCTGAAGCTATTTACTGAGAGCTAAGGAAGGTCTTTTCTCCCCCATGGGTATCTCATTTTTTCCATCTAAGGAAGGTCTTTTCTCCCCCATGGGTATCTCATTTTTTCCGTCTAAGTAAGGTCTTTTCTCCCCCATGGGTATCTCATTTTTTCCATCTGTACAACAGCAGGCTAGCTGGATTCTCAGCCCCCTAACCCAGGTTGGGGCAAAATAAGGGAGCAAGGGTGGTATGGATGGTATGACTCACTTCAGGGACCCAGGTCTTCAGTCCTAATGTCTGCTGGGAGACACTTGGGAGAGGAACTAGCTGTGGGCATTCCACCTTCCCCAAGAGCTGCCCAGGGTCCCCTACTTCTCCAAGAATTACTACCTTCCTGGAATCATTGGGCATAATGCTCAGCATAGAGTAGGGGCAGTTGAGCACTTTGGCCTTAAAAGCCAACAGTTGCGGTCCTTATTTCAGGGGTCAGGAACAGGTGGGAGGTGCCTGGAGTGGACCCCCCACCCCTTCTTTGGGTTATCCAGCCCCCCTTCCCTGGAAGGAAGGCATGGAACCTAGCTCAGTCATGAATAACATTCCAGTTTTCCCTATCCTAGCCTGGGGGGCCAGGATAATCTCATAGCTGGGGATTCCAGAGAAAGGATGTCACCCTCTTTGCCTGGCCCATATTAGAAGGGGAAGGGCTGAGGTCAACGCTTAGTTAAGCAGTTCTTACCACTCCCACCCCTGGGGTCCATAATGGGAACTTCTCTGGGTTGCCGACCTAGAAATTTAGCTTTCGTAACAGCTCTGCTGTGGAATTGATTTGACAAGTTTCTACTCTCTCTGGGTCTTGGCTTCTTCAACTGTTGAACCAAGGCACAGAGACCTCCAAAGTCCTCCTCTGCAAGATTCTTTGAATCTTCATTCTCCCCCATCCCAGCACCACAGCCTCCTAGACCAAAGACCCTCCCTGGCTTTACCAGGTCTTGGCTTTGCTCCAGGCCCCTTTGCTGTACCCCTCCACCAGACACCTCCCCAGTGAGCAGTTATCCTTGGGTTGCAGCTGGTGATGGGGCCTCTTGCCCTACCCTACCACTAGGCTGGTTAGTGAGAAAGAGGGCACCCTGCAGCGACAATCCTTTACCCTAACTAACCCAACGTAGAGGGTGAGGGGTTGGTTGTTGCTAACTGTGCAGGCTCCTGTCTCAGCTCCTCATATCCTGTTCAGGGCTGTTCCCCCTTCCATCTTCTTCCTCCTGGGGATACCCTACTTTAAGCCATAGGACACTTCCCATCAATCTGCCCCCTTTCACTGTTCAGGCTCCAGTTCTTAGACCACCCATGCTCCTCTTCTTTTCCTCCCTCCCCTCCCGTTTTATCCAAACCCGCCCCCTACCTCCAGATCAGAAGCCTTTCTTCCCCGAAAGCGCCTCCCTGCCCCCACATCGACCGACACAGCTGCCTCCTTGAGCCTCCTTGCCTGGGAATCCCTCTTGCCAAGTTCAGAACATGAAAGCCCCCTCCCCGGAATTCCCTGGCGGTCCAGTGGTTAGGACTCTGCGCTTCCACTGAAGGCGGCAGGGGTTCCATCCCTGGTCGGGGAACCAAGATCCCGCGTGCCGCGTGCCGTGTGGCGAGCGCGGAACTGGAAGAAACTCCTCCCAACAGGCCTCGCATGCCCTAGCGCAGGCTGCCACCTTCTCCGCATCCCCGGGTTCCCCAACTTTTACCAGGAGGGATGCAGCAGGCGTGCAGGGTAGGTAGCCACAGCTGAAGCGCTGCTCCGACCCGGCACGCGGCCAGCCCATCCCCAGCCCAGCATCCCGAGCCGCCCTCACCGATTGACTTCATGTAGTCATCGAAATTCTTGCTGTCCACTAACTTCCAGGTGCCCACGAAGGCGTCCACCATGGTGAGGCTGGGCTAGGCTGAGAAAGAGACGATAGAGCACGCGTGCAAGGATTCCGCGACCTGCGGCTCCCAGCCCGCGCTGCAGCTTTAAAAGGCCCTTGCATCACGTGACGGGGCGTGGCCCACACCCCGCTCCCGAAATAGGAAGCCCCAGGCAGGCACTAGCTAGCCTGGGGCTGGCCGCCCATCCTCCAACCCACCGGGGGGAGGGGGAAGGGGCACCCGGTGGCGCCCGGCTCGCCTACGTCAGCGCGGGTCCCGGGGGTCCGAGTCCCTGCCCCGGGCTGGTAGGACCTATTCCCTTCCCTGGCCTCAAGGCGCTCTTCAGAATCTAAAAAGAAAACAGTTCGGGGCACGGTGCCCGTGAGCTGGGGCGCACGCCAGGGACATCTTCCCTCCCCTGGTCCCTCCCCGAGCTTGAGGTCAGAACAGAGATGAGAGTCTACAGGAGAAAGGAAACTTTGGGGCTGATGCCCACGCCGGGAAAGCTCTGGCCGACTCTTCGCGGCGCAAGCATCTCGGTCTTCATTTTACAGGTGACGGGTCCAGGGCTCAGAGGGGGAGTGATAAGGTCGCAGGAAATAAGGAGTGAGTTGGAGTCCAGATGGGGAGCCTGGTCTAGCCGGCCCCAGACCCTGCGCTCTGCCGCCACTTCCCACTGCCCGGTGGAGGGGAGAGTCACCGCGGGCAGCGAGTGCCCTCCGCCTGCTCCGGGCAAAAGCGTGACCCTTCCCGTCGCGCCGCGCCGCGCCGCGCCTGCTCCTCACGTGCTCGCCCCTGCCTACGGAATGTCTCCCGCGCTAGCCTTTCCCTCCTGCGGTCCAACTACCCCTCCACCGTGCCAGTGCGCCAGGCTTTTCTGACCTCTACGCACAGCTCCGAGCGTTTGCTCCGGTCGGCCGTTCCCTCCTCACCCGCCTTCAGAAATTCTGTCCTTCCAGCCAGCTCTTCAAGGCTCAAGGACAGCTCCCCGTTCTGCCTGACTGCTGCGGCCCCCACCTGCTGCCCTTCTCTGACCTCTGCACACTGGCAGGCAACCGGCACTTTCAGAGACCGGCAGTCACCTACCTTGTTTGACACTACAGTTTCCAAAGCACTTTTAATAACAATCAGATCCACCTTGTATTGCTGTTTATTGCATGCTGAGGGCTTTCAGTGCATTGTCTTATTGAACTTTTAAAACAAAGTCCCTGAAGCAGGTGTTATTATTTTCCTTTTTACAGATGAGCATAGTTGAAGCTTAGAGGAACCCATTCATTTCTTAATCCAGCAGTTATTAAAGCACTTACTTTGTGCCAGGCCCTGGGCTAGGCTCTGGAAAGACAGCCACGAACAAGACACACGCTCATGAAGGAAGACACAAAACATAATGGAGTGGTGCCCAGCTGAACCCGGGCCCGCAGAGGTCCTCACAGAGGGGCCCAGAAGGGGCCCGCCAGCTCTGCCACACATGTATCAATACAGAGTGGTGGGCTGCCTCCCTGTACCTCTGTTTCTCCATGTGGAAGTAGAGAACATCTGCTCCCTTCCCCTAACTTTCTGGGAAGAAGGCCAAGGAGGAAGAGCCCTCTCTCTCCCAAGGTCTTGGTTCTTTTGGACAGGTCCACTTGCCAGAAAACCAAGGGGGCTTATTTCTGCCAAAGCTGCAGGACAGGCCTCAGGGCTGGGCACAGAGCCCTAGTGACCTCACTGCCGGAGCAGGTACAGGGGGAGGAGGGGGATGGGATAGTTTCTAACTCAAGGGCACAACCTTTAGACACAGGGCCTCCTCCTCTCTCAAACACTGAGTGGCTGGAGAGCCAGGGACCAGAGCTCTCTCCCTACATGGTCTTTATAAAGCAGTGCTGGAGAGCTGGGGCTGGGCTAACAGCTGCTGGCAGATAGATGTGGGTTCCAGTTCTGATTCCAGTGGGTACTAGCCGTGGCTGTGGGCAGCTCACTTAAACCACTCTGAGTCTCAGTTTCATCTCGAAAATGGAGGAAATGACAATATTTACCGTATAGAGGTGTTGGGAGATCAAATGAGATAATGCATTTAAAATGCTGTACAGTGGTTAAGAATCCGCCTGCCAATGCAGGGGACACAATGTTCAAGCCCTGGTCCAGGAAGATCCCACGTGCCGCGGGGCAACTAAGCCTGTGCGCCACAACTGCTGAGCCTGCGCTCTAGAGCCTGCAAGCCACAACTACTGAGTCCGCATGCTACAACTATTGAAGCCCCTGCACCTAGAGCCTGTGCTCCGCAACAAGAGAAGCCACCGCAATGAGAAGCCTCACACCGTGACAAAGAGAGTAGCCCCTGCTCGCCGCAACTAGAGAAAGCCTGCGCACAGCAATGAAGACCCAATGCAGCCAAAAATAAATACAATAAATAAATTAAAAAAAAATTTTTTTTTAATGCTGGGCAAGGTAGATTGAATAAATATTTGCTTGCTGCTGCTGCTGTTATTATCTCCATGGATAGTGCAGGGCTCCTAAGACCTGGTATCAGCTCTGCCCCTCACCTGCTGGGCCACCCAAGGCAGATTGCTTTGCTTCTCTAATCAGCTTTCTTATTTCTAAGACAGGATTAGAAACTGCTGTGGCTGTGAGGAAGTGGTATAGAGATCTTCAGGGCGGGCTGAGGGGGACGCTGCCAGAAAGTCCTTTTGCTTCCTCTCTTGGGCCCTGCCTAAGTTGAGCAGCATGGTGCTTTGAGGAACTCTAGACAAACCCCAGACCCACTATTCTCGCTGCCCTAACCCCATCTCCCCACCACGCTCAGACCTGGCTCATCAAAGTTGACGCCTAGCCTCACCCTATCTCCTTTCCACGTGACTTTTATCCTTATCCCTTCTAGGTATTTGCAGCCTTTTCCTCATCCCTCTGATTACGTGCATCCTCCCTGCCCTTTTATGCTCACTACATTTGGGGAAAGAGGGGCAAGAGGAAGGAATGTGGGCCCTGTCCCTTTTCCTGCCCCCCTTTCTTGCCCTTGGTAGATCCAGATGTGGATTTAACATCTAGCAAGCAGCAAGACCAGTCCCTGCCAAGAGCAGTATCGCCCCAGCCCTCACCCTATAGTGATGTCACTGTACTATGTTTCCACGGCAACCACAGGCTGGAAAGATAGAGGAGAGACGAGTAACCAGGAGAGAGCCAATGAGATGGGCTGGCAGCACCGGATGATCCGTGGGGCCATGGGGAGGCAGGGAGAGGGAGGCCTACTCAGCATCTTCAGCTGTTCCCTGGACCTCCCTGCCATCTGGACGCCTCCACTAGGGGATGTGCTGCTGGAGCAGGGGAGGTATGAGAGATAGAGGCCAAAGAACTGAGCTTGGAGGTCCACTGACCCAGGGGCTTGGAAACCTCCCTTTACCCCTTCAGGGGCTAAGTCTATGGATGCTGACCCCCCTCACCCCACTCCCAATACCTGCAACTGGGAGTTTTTCTCTTTGATTAGTTATGGGGGCGGGGCTCTCTGTCTCTGCCTGCCTGGGAAATCAAGTCTTAGACAGCCCTTCTCACCACACCCTCCCCCCTCCCTTGGTGCATGTTCTATTCAGAAGCAGTATCTTTGGAAAGAGACCTGGTTCTAAATCCCAAGCCGGACTTCCCTGGTGGCCAGTGGTTAAGAATCCACCTTCCAATGCAGGGGACGCAGGTTCCATCCCTGGTTGGGGAACTAGGATCCCACATGCGGTGGGGCAACTAAGCCCATGCCCAGCAACTAGAGAGCCCGCACGCTCTGGAGCTCATGCGCCACAACTAGAGAGAAGCCCGCGTGCCATGGTGAAGAGCCCGCGTGCCTCAACGAAGATCCCGTGTGCCGCAACTGAGACCCGACACAGGCAAAAATCAATCAATCAATCAATCCCAAGCCTGCCACTTACTAGCTAGAGACCCAGAGCAAGTGCCTTCCCCCTTCTGAGTCTCCTTTCCTCCCAAATGGAGGTAAGCCATCTACTTCTCCGAGTTGTCATGAGGATTGAAAGAGATAACATGTGGAAAGCCTAACACACACTAACACTCAATGAATGGTGACTCCCTTCTCCCTTCTGGGTCCCCTCCCCAGGGCAGTTGACCCAGCAGTGCCCAAGAATGAGCCAAGGCCCTTTGAGACCCTGAACCAATAGAAGAGGATCCAAATATATCTCCTCCTCACTGACGTCACTGAGTGCCTTCAGATGCTGCAGAGAAGTTTCCTCATCTCTCCCTTTCTCTTCAAATAAATTGAGCATTCCTATGCCCAGCACTGTGCTGGGCTCAGTGGAGACCCACTGAGAGAACAGGAGAGACACAGCCCTGCGCCCCCTGAGCTCACAGTGTGCGGGGATTGCAGCCACAGTGGGTGGAATGGAGTGTTCTGTCACTAGGAAATCGCTTCCTCGTTCCCCCAGAGTTCTAGATACTGTGGGTCTGAGAGAACAAATGATGGCAAAAGATAGAGGCTTATTCAACACCGGTTTGCTTCTGCGAAACGGCTGCCTGTGGCGGAATGCTCCCTGGAAGGAGAACAGTGGCTCTCCTTACAGGGAGGCGTGTGGTGTGGGGTGGGTGAGGGCAGTTCCTAGTGAAGGGCAGTCACCCCTCCTTCCCAGAAACCGGCTGTGCGCCCTGTTGCTGACGGAATCAAGCCCAAACTCTTTAGCCTTGTCTCATCTGTTTCGTTAGACCAATTTATTACTGAAATCCTGCTCCAGGAAGAGTGCCTGGCAGACAGTAGGCATGAATGAATGACTACTGAATATTGAAGGAGTGAATGAGCATATTGAATGTGCAAATGAATGAGTGAGTGAGTGAGTGAATCTATCTATACCTCCGCAGCTTTAGGGGCTCTGGAGTGAGACTCACTTGGGTTGCAGTCCTGCCCCCGTTACTTACCTCCTAGCTGTGTGACCTCAGGCAAATCATGATCTCTCTGGGTCTCCATTTCTCCATCTGAGAAAAACACAACACAGTCCCCACCCAGCCGACCTCCCAAGGACTCTGGGAAGATAAAGAAGCAGGGTGAGTTTGGGAATGCAGCACAAAGGTTAATTGTCTCTCTTCTCAGCCTACTTCCCTGGCTGCCCCCAACCCTCAGTGCAAGACCCACTCCCCTTTCACCACAGCCTCACGGCCCCCGTGCTCTGGCCCCCACCTGCCTCTCCAAGCTCTCTACGCTGCAGCCACTCTGCCCTTTTTGTGCCTTGAAGGGGTGCCGTGTTTCTCGCTTGCTGTCTGCCTAGAATATTCTTCCTTCCCCGGCCCTACTCTTTTAATTAACTCCTGTTCACTTTTCAGCTTTCAAGCTTAGCTCTCCCTTCCAACAGGAAGCCCTGAATCTCCCTGTCATAACACTTGTCCTGTTTTCATGGGGTCCATTAGTTTCAGAGTCTGTCTTCCTATTACACAAGAAACCCTGTGAGGGCTCCCCGCTGTGCCCACAGGGCCTGGTGCAGGGCTGGGCATGGATTTGTAGAGGCGACAAATAGTCTCCCTCAGCAAAGAAAGCCACTTGTCCTCATCAGTGTTCTCTCTGTTTGAAAAGTACCCTCCCCCGCCCCTGCCCTTGCCTACTGCTCTCAACTTTCTTCCTGCCAAAGTATCCCATCTCCTGTCCTCTTTCTCATTCCATCCCTGAGGGCCGTTTTCCGGTGTAGAGTGGGGACCCAAGTACTCTCAGGGGAGAATCGCCCTCTGGGCACGTAGGTGTAGCCTGAGTCTCTTTGGGGACAGGGCGGTTCCCAGGATATAATCAGACCAGATCCCAGACTTGGGGCTGCCCCTGGCTCCTTCCCCAAACTACTCCTCTATCAAATGAAAAATTTGCCTCTGAAAAATTACAGATGATATTGGAATTAAGTAAGGTATAATTAGAAAGGTAAACCTGTGCTTACAAAACAGCACCTCATACCACCCTGAGTTCTGGGTCACGTTCTTGTGCCGTGTGATCTGGCACCAGATGGTTCAGTGATCACTCCCTCGAGTACACTTCATTCTGGACTAGCTTGCCTAGGACTCTGGAAAGTTTCAGGTAGCTCCAGGAGGCTCAATGAACCTTGTTGTTGTGGACACGTGACCGCTTGTGTATCCTTAGGTGAGGAGAGCTGGCAAACCATGGCAGGGGGCCTGGCAGGGAGCTGGTGTTGGTCTGAAGCGTCTGGGGCCAGGCGTGTTCCAGGAAGCAGACACAGAGCCAAGACTGTCAGCCTGGCTTGGGCTCTTTCAGGGGCCTGGGATCTTGGTGTTGGCTGGGTGTCAGTGGGGGGTAGCATCCCCAGGCTCTGTAGTAAACAGAGACACTAGATAGGAAAAGGAGAGAGTCATTTGCAGGAAGGACTGGGTTGGCTGGGGGACAGCCAGGACTGGAGTCCATGGTGAGAGATTTCCCCTTCTAGGCTTCAGTGGTGGCAAGACCAAGAATTAGAAGGCTGGGATCAGACAGAATCAGCAGGGATGTCAGATGAGCAAGGTTGTCTTCCCCGCAATGGGGTCGTCCAGTGCAGGGGTCAGATGAGCCCAGGGTGGCATCAGGAACCAAGGGCTGGCTCTTCATGTCACCTTCTCCATGTGATGAACCAGTGTATGAGCTGTCGGGGGCAGGGGGCTTGATATGGAAAGATCCCTGGCAGGCAGTTGAGAGATATGATACCAGCTGTGTGAACTTGGCCAGTCAATCTCTGTTCCGGGGTTGTTGGAAGGGACAAACAAGATTGTGGGTGTTGAGAATCTTTGTATGCTATAAAGTGTGGTGCAGAAAATGATTGCTAAGATCGATGCAGCCCTTACCAAGTGCCAAGTGCTGGACTTCACAGTTTTCTGTCTTTCAACTCTTATAATCCTAACAATAAGCCAGTGATGCAGATCCTACTGTCCCCGTCACCCGTTTACACGTGAGAGTGAAGACTCGGACCCGGGCAGACTGGCTCTAGAGTTTGTATGGCTTAAGCACTATTCTACATTACCTTTCCCCGTGACCATCTTTGCCCTGTCTTGTTCTGCGACCTTGGGCCAGTCTCTTCCCTTCAATGTCCCCAACTCCATGTTGGGGGTTGGGCCAGATGAGCTCTTTAATCCTTCAAGCTTTGGCAGTTGGTGGTTCTCGAAGGGAACTTCCAAGTGGGGAAGAGGGTGAGGTGGGGCGAGAGCGAGGAGAGGACAAATTTTTCCAGCATCTCTGCCCCAACCCAGCCCCTCCTTAGTGGGTAGATTGGCAGGCTCCCCTTTGCCCTACAATTATGGGGCCAAGGGAGCAGGTGATGCTTAGCACCAGCCTGAAATACCCACTGGTCACTGGGGGTCACTGAAATCTGAGTGCCAGGACACCCGACAACAGGCGGTCAGGGCCTAGAGGGTAGCAGGGCCACAGCCTGCTGGAGCCACACCTCTTCGTTCCTACCCACCCACCCTGGGCTCCCGTCTCCTCACTCAGGGTCAGTTTATCTGGGCACCAGGCCTGCTCTGGGCCCTGAGATAGGGCTATTTCTAGATGTTCTCCTTGTCTCCTTTGCCTGGGCCTTCAGCCAGCTCAGGTCACCCACATAGACCCCACACACACACACACACACGCATGCGCGCGCGCGCACGCACGCACACACACACACACACACACACACACACACACACACACACAGAGTGTCCTTTTCTCTCTCTCACTCACCGCCACTGACTTGGTGCCTGGCCCTGTGCAGGGTACTGACAACCAACAGATATCTCACATTTGACTCTCACTCTTTTGAGAGATGGGAGAAGTGGATGCATCTACAGATGATGACAATACAGAACAGCTATCACTGTCCCAGGGGCTGTACACAGACCGTGGGAGACCAGAGGAGGGAGCTGCTCATTCTGCCAGGAGGGTCAGGGAAGGCTTCACATAGAAGATACCCTTTGGGCAGAGTCTTGAAGAACACATCAGAGTCTGCTGTGTGTGGGGAGAGGAATTGGGAAGGCAGAGGAAGAGGGGATAGTTAAGCAAAGATGAGATTTTCCTGCTGATTCATCTGGGAGGAGGGCAGAGGATAGAAGTGGCAAGTGATGAGATTGGGAGTATAGTTTAGGGCCAGACACGAAAAGGCCTTGTCCATCACAGAGGAGGTGGCCTTTCTTCTGAAGGAATGGGGAGCCACGGAAGGTTTGGGGCAGGGCAGCACCATGATGTGACTTGTATTAAGGGAAGAGTTTTCTGGCTCTCGTGGAGGCTGGACCGGAGACTGGTTAGGAGGCTGTGGCAGCTGTCCCAGTCTGCTCACCCACGCCTGCAGCCTGGGAAACATGGTCATTATTCTGGACTGCCTGTTGGTCTAGAAAAAGGAGAGAATGGATATCAGGGGACCAGAGGTCTCTGACACAGTGGTTAAAAGCCTCTCTCTGAAATCAGACTTCCTGAGTTCAAGTCCTGCCTTACCACTTACCAGCCGTGTGGGCAGGTTACTTGCCCTCTCTGTGCCTCATTCACCTCACCTGAGGGTACAATGAGCTAACACACCAAGTGTTAGAGTGGAGCCTGGTACATAGTGAGGCCCAGAACTGTCTTTGGCTTCTGAGAGTAGGGGCTGTTTTGGGGACACGTGCTGCCTGAGTCCCCTGGCAGAACTGAGGCACCCATGGGGGCTTATGTATGGCTAGGGCACCCAGGATTAGTTAGCCCCTTCCCTTAAACCCCATGGTTTAGCTGAGGCAGAGAATGCTGGGAGCAGGGCATGGGGGTCCTGGGAAAAGAAAGGTCAATTTTGGAGGGAATTCGAGAATACGTGGCCCAAGGAAAAATACCCCTGGATCCAGGAGCTTCGGAGGCAGCCCAGCCCGGAACCCCTTCCTCTCTCAGGAGAGCAGATCTCCCAGGACCAGGAGGTGGTTAGTTTTGAGTCAGGGGCCCTTGAAGCAGGGCTCAAGGGATCAGACTCATAGCTGCTGTGTGACCCCAGGCCTCCAGCCATTATTGCCCCTCTCCTGACCTGGGTCTTCCCATTTGGAAGCTGGGGATCACTTATTTCTACCTTCCTGCCGTGTGACTGTGAAGATTAGAAGTCAGTCCTGGCTCTGGAATTGGTTGCACCTGCAAGGCTGAGCACCTGGAGGGATGGGTTGCTGCGGACGACAGTGCGCCCCCTCCTGGGAAGGCCGAGCATTGCAGTTCCGTCCTGCTGTGCCACCGACCTCCCTCGTTTGGCCTGTGCTCCCTTTCCCAGGCTACTGGCTGTGAAACAGGGTGAGATAAGTGCTGATGTGGGAGGGAGAGGAGGAGAGCCTAGAAAGATTGCGGTGGGAGGGAGGAGTGGGGAGAAGATATAGCAACTGCAGGAAAAAGGCAGAGGGGTGAGATTGAGGGCTCGTGGGCAGGGATGAGAAGCTTAGCGTGAGTGGAGAGGTGTTTAGAGTTAGCTTTGGAGGGACCCGTTCTCCCCATATTCAGGCCCAGGTGTGGAGCTTGCTGAGGGCAGGCACTGTGCTTCATTCATCCTTCTGTCCCCTTCCAGGACACCGCATAGGCCCCCACCAAAAACAGGTCAGCTATCAGAGCTCGTTGGTTGACTCATGCCCCACCCCAAGTCTTCGTGAAGCCCCCTTCCTCCCAACCAGACTCCGCTTCAGGGAAGATCTGAAAGGCAGCCCTGGGAGGAAAGAGGTGCCCTGGGAGAGAGGAGACTGGGTCCCAGGCAAGGAGCCCTTGTTGCCTTGCTCTGTGACCTGGGACAAACCACATGCCCTCTGGGCCAGTCTCCCCATCTGAATAGCACGAGGGGGCACTGTGGTTTGAGAGCCATTGTACACCAGAGAATCCCGTCTTCACACGAATTCTTAGGCGGAAGTCCAGGAGATGAAACAAGCAAAAGGGAGCTGCACTGCTGAAGCCAGGAAGGGGCCTGGAATCTACTTGTGTGCTCCAGGAGGCCAGCAAGGCCAGTATGAAGAGTGCCAGGATGGACACTTGGATCTCTGGGCCTGGCAGGCCTGCCTGTTCTTTCTGCAGCCTGGGGGTGGGGGCAGGGATGGTGGTGGGCAGATGAGTATCTAAGCAGCTTTGGCGAAGAGCAGGCAGAGCCCTTCCCCGGGTTGCCCTTCGATCACTGGGAACTGGCCCTGCCCACTCACAGTAGTTCCCTCTGGGGTCCCTGGGCTGGAGGGAGGGACCCCAGAGAGAGCCCTCAGATTCCAGGGCCTCTGGGTGCTTAACAGGGTTTGGAGTCCTGAGTAGGAGGATGAGGAGAGGGGAAATGAAGGGGAACCGCAAGATTTGGTGTCAGGAGGCTCCTGCCAGCAGGTCAAGTGGTCTGCAGCAGCCACTGCCCCTCTCTGGGTCCCAGTTTCCCTGGCTGTACAATGAGGGATGAATGCAGTGATATCTTCAAACCCTTTGTCACTTGTGACTGGAGGAAAGATGGGGGTGGGGCTGGAGATTGTGCTGTCATGCTGAGTTTCCCAAGAGAGATGGAATCCTGCTTGGAATTCAGAGGCAGTGATGGTGGGCGTGGCATCAGAGGCATGGAGGGGGTGAGGTGGGCTGGCGGGAAGACTGACCCTGAGCCTGGGCTCTGCCACTAAGTTGTTGTGTGTGTTGTCCCCTCTCAGGGCCACGCTTTCCCCATCTGTCTAAGGGGACCAGGTGCTCCCAGATCCAGGATTCAGTGACTTTCTGGAGTCAGATTGGGACAGGGGTCTGGAGCAGGCCCAGGGCCAGGGTTCCATTTTGCAGAGCTGGGAGTGGCTGTCATCAGCCGTGGGAACCTGAGAGTCAGGTAGGATGCAAGTGCCGAAAGGAACTTAGGGGTCATAACACCCAACAGAAGGGCAGCCAGTTGCCCAAGGTCCCAGAATGGGTTGGGGGCAGAGCCAGGCCCAGAACCAGGACTCCTGACTGCCCGTTTCCTCTTCTCCTCACAAGAAGCCCTGATTGTGAGGTACAGGAGCAATCCAGGAAGGGGGGGAGACTGACTCCTCCCTGATCCCTGGGGTCAGGGAGGACAGAGGTGACACATGAGGACATTGTGGCGCCCAGTGTTAAGCCCAGCTAGCATGGCTTCCTCTCCTCTCTCCCTGGGGCTGGTGATCTGGGAGGTTTCCATTGCCTTTCCTATTTTCCTGCAAGGCGAGGGGTGCAGTGGGGCATTGGGATTTTGCAGAGACAGAGGGGTCCTGATTGGGGGGGGAGGTGAGGCTGGGCTGGGGGGTGCAGGGAGGAACTGAAGACAGAGGCTATTCCCCATGTCTGGGGTGGGGTGGAGTACTGCCTTGTAATTTCTGGAATTCCCGCAAAGACCAGCATTCTAGTCCCCAAGTCCAGAGGAAGAGACATCCCAGGCATGCACAGGCTGGGACCTGGGACCTGGGACCCTTTGCTGCAGCGCTTGCACTTGTACAAACGTCTCCTGGAGCAACAAAATACAAAGAAACAAATAACAGTGTACATGCTTGCAGTTGGGGCAAATTATGAACAGCAAGATACAAAAAGACCAAAAACTCAACAGCTACTTCTGAGGTGTCAGGAGCAAAAGCAGGGCGCTGTGCATGATCCCTGCACACAGCGCCACCAAGGGGGTGGGGAGACCACAAGCCCCACTCTGATCTGACCCATGAACCCCCCCATACCCTCACCCCGCTTAAAGGACCAGCTCCTTCCCCCCCAACCCCACACCCCCTGCCCCCAGGGAGCGAGCAAGGGAACCTGTTACTTGTTTTCTCTCCCGCTTTTCTTTAAAATTAATTAATTAATTAATTTTTGGCTGCATTGGGTGTTTGTTGTGGTGCGCGGGCTTCTCATTGCAGTGGCTTCTCTTGTTGCGGAGCATGGGCTCTAGGCGTGTGGGCTTCAGTAGTTGTGGCTTGCAGGCTCTAGAGCGCAGGCTTCGGTAGTTGTGGCGCATGGGCTTAGTTGCTCCGCGGCATGTGGGATCTTCCCGGACCACGGCTCAAACCTGTGTCCCCTGCGTTGGCAGGTGGATCCTTAACCACTACGCCACCAGGGATATCCCTTTGCTCCCTCTTGCTGCAGCATGAGTCCCAATAAAGCCTTGCCTGAATTTCTCTTATCTCTGGCCTCTTATCAGTTTCTATTGGTGAAACAGTCCAGGAACCTGGGTCAGTAACACAACCGCATGTGACCTCACATACACACCCAGACACTTACTCACATATTCCCGCCCCTTGACTGGTGACATAATTGGTGGGGCCCAGTGCAAAGTGGGCCCCTTGTTTAAAAATTATTAAGAATTTCAAGGTGATGACAGCAAGCATTAAACCAAGAGTGAGGCCCTTGTGAGTGCAGGGAAGCTGACCACACCCTTAGACCCACCACCACCGAGGCACACGCTCCCTTCCCTCCAGAAACACACAACTAACTACACCAGCCCCTGGGTTCCTGGAGCCTCACACCCAGCCAGAGCCCCTCTCAGCTGGGCAGGTCCAGCTGCCCCTCATTTGGGGTGCGAGATCTCTCCCTCTTACTCAACAAAACTGCCCCCCCTTACACACACCACCCTGCCTGCTGGCTTGGGGGTGAATGATAGAGGAGAGGGCGATGCCAACTCCTCCACCCATTATGTGTGCCAGCCTGCAGGGACGCAGCTGACAGTGAAATGCCAATAATAATATACGTAACCCTTGTTGAACATTTACCATGTGCTAGGCACTTCTAACACTTTATAAATATTAACTCATTTAATCCTCACAACTTTATGAGGGGTATTGTCAGTTATCGCCACTGTACAGATAAGGAAACTGAGGCACAGAAAAGTTGAGTCACCTGTCAGATCACACAGCTAGTGAGGGAACTGGGATTTGAACCCAGGCTGTCTGCTCCAGAGAGCCTTCTCTGTCGGTTGTTGCCATGGTGCTGGACCAGGAATGTATCAGGCACTGTGGACCCAGATCTCTCAGGGCCTCTTGTGAAATGAAGAAAAAAGGTGATTATGATGCAGCTTCACCTTGACTGGGATCCAGGGACAACCCCGGGAGCCCCAGGATGGTCACCAGGCCGCAGAAACACAGAAGATTGTCTTTATTACAGTCTAAATATTTAGAAGATATATGAGCTAGAGACATATTCATTTTTTATCTTTTCAGAAACAAAAATGTCATATATGTAATGAAGGCATTTTCACTGACAACTGTGTACATGGTTGGATCATGGACAGTCCACATGGTGGCCAGTTATCTAGAAGACTTTCTCACGAACTGGAATGAAGGGAAACCTGCCCTGCCAGCAAGTCCTGTTCATCCAACTGGCCTCCTTTAATATCATAGACCAGACTTCCCTGGTGGCGCAGTGGTTAAGAATCTGCCTGCCAATGCAGGGGACATGGGTTCGATCCCTGGTCCGGGATGATCCCACATGCCACGGAGCAACTAAGCCCGTGAGCCACAACTACTGAGCCTGCTCTCTAGAGCCCGCAAGCCACAACTACTGAAGCCCGCATGCCACAACTAGGAGCCTGTGTGCCACAACTACCGAAGCCCACGCACCTAGAGCCTGTGCTCCACAACAAGAGAAGACTCTGCAATGAGAAGCCCGCGCACCGCAATGAAGACCCAATGCAGCCATAAATAAATAAATAATTTTTTTTAAATGTTAAAAAAAAAAAATCTTAGACCTTCGGGAGAGTCTGCCCAGCGCATGCCCACCCTCCTTCTCTCAGAGTTGCCCCTCCCCACTCGATGTGATCCTTGAGGCCCGGTCTGAATCCTTGGTCCCGCTCCTCCACACCCCTGGCCATGACTGATTGGTCCAGGAATGTCTACCTGCTCCAAGCCGGCCAATCAGATCTTTTGTCTGGGGATGGTGGCTCTGCCTGTCAACCCACTGCGGCTGGTCTCTGACCTAAGAGCAGGTAAACTTGTTGACTGTAAACTAGCTGCCTTCACCTTCACTGCTGTTTGCACAAAAGAAAAGAAGAAGGAAGCTGTGTACAGGGGAAGGGACGAATGAAGTAGTGACGAAGGGATATGTGGGGGGATAGGGGAGCTGGCCCTCCCGCTGATGGCCACAATTGCTCTTCCTCCCCGGCATGCATCCCTAGGATAACTCCTGCTGTCATGTCAGTTAGCCTGAGAAATTGCTGTTCCTTGCAGTCCAATAACCTTATTTAAGTTTAAACTGGAAAACGGCAAAGAAAAGTACCACAAAGCCCCTGAATGTGTTGGTTTTATTGTCGTTGTTGAAAATGACAGATCCCAAAGCCACAGAGCTATCTGTGTCCTGGGAGTGTCCCCAATGGAAGCACGAGGTCATCTGTCTCTTTGTTTGGAAAATGCTTCCCACAGTGGAGAGAGCTTCCCCAAGACGAAATGACACCGAGTTCCCTTACCAAGTTTATGATTAATCTCTCTATCCGAAATTTTCTTCTCTTTCTTGTCCGCTCTGACCTCAATCCTGTGCTAACTGAACACTCATCAACCAGAGTCAGATGACTAAACTTGCTGCTGTCAGTAACATCATTAATGTACTAAAATTGCTGCTGTAAGATATCATCATCAATGTACAAATTCAGGTTGTTTCTCCAGAAACACCTGGCTTCTCCAGAAACATCTGGCTGTTAGCCAGATGAGCTAACAGACCCCCACCCCACGCCCACCCCAGCCATGGACTACCTGGCCAGATAATCGTAACCCAGAGACATCCTGACTTCTGAAACTATAATTAATGAAGAGATGTCACAGCGCCGTCACTAGGCGATGATTAATCCCGGCCTCTTTGTTCTTCCCCTTTAAAAAAAACCCCGTAACTCAGAGACCAAGTTGGGGCTGATCTGAGGTTTATCTCCCACTCCCTTGCTTGACATCCTGCAATAAACCCTTACTTTGCTGCCGACTCCCGCTGTCGGAGTTTATCTTTCTGCACTGCTGGCACACGAGCCCTTTGCCTGGTTTCAGAAATGTGCTTTGCAAAGGACTTTATCAAACTGGGGCTGTCCGATGGTGTGCCAGCAAATATACCCTATATGCATATGTACATATATGTTTATTATAAATTTTACTGATAAAGTGGATGTGTAGAACACAATCTACAAATAACTGCACAATGTAGGAACTCTTGATTGTAGATTCCACATAGTCAATTGATTCTCCAGAAGGCTTTTGTTAATTTTTGCTGAACTCTTGCATGTCTAGTCAACCTATGGCTGCAATTCAATCCAAATTTGAAATGGAGTTGCATTCCAGTCTGCTGTACTAACTCTTTTCCCCGTAAATTTATTGTCATTAAATCTGATATGTGATCTGCTGTTACACTACTCACTCTCCCATAAATATATTAATTAAACAGAAACCTCTTTCAGCTTCAGCACTTTAGTTTACACTGTTAATATTTCATCCATCACTTTCTTTAACCCAGAAAGTCAACAAAACAGCAAATCAAGGCCCGATTTGTGACTTTTGCCAATCCCCACCTTGGCCGACTTCAAGTTACCAACGTGATATCACAAAGCAGAGGTGGGAAGAGGTGTGTGGAAGCACATCATTCATTATTGCCAAAGTTCTCCTATTCGGTTACAATAGATGCAGATAACCTCGAGAGAATAGAGAATAATAAAATGTAGTAAAATCAGTAGGAAGTCGTGAGTTTTGAGTATTATCTTTATTTTAATATTTCCTTTTTTAATTGAAGTATAGTTGATTTACAAAGTTGTGTTAATTTCTGCTGTACAGCAAAGTGATTCAGTTATACATATATATACATTCTTTTTCATATTCTTTTCCATGATGATTTATACCAGGATATTGAATATAGTTCCCTATGCTATCCAGTAGGACCTCGTTGTTTATCCATGATTTAATATCTCTTAATTGTAAATTTATACAATTTAATTTTTAATAATGACTGTTCAACAACCTGAAATTGCAAAATTCCCCAAACTGTAGCAACTGGCTCCTGAAAGCTGGTGTGAGCCAGCGCTGGCGCACTGCTGGATTTGTCTCCATCCAAACGCACCCTATGGGACATTGTCAACAGAAGAGGCCCCGTGACTGGAGAGTCTGTGGTGAAGCTGTTTGCCGTGGGAAAGTTTGACCTGGTTTGTGCCTTGGAGCAGAGGAGGAAACTTGAAACAATGACTCTGTCAAATTCAAGGACACATCGACGCAGCCAGTTTGGCAGGGCCATTTTGATTCCTTCATATCAAAACATGAGATTTCTTTTTTTAATTACTAAGTGCTCAACAGACATCCTTGACCCTTGACCTCAGCCCCTCTCTGCCCCCCACTCTGTGTCTGAGACTCACCCCACTTATCACAGTCTGTAGATGCCTGTTTTCGACCCAGGCACCCAGAGGAGAAGCCCTTTTTGTTTGTGAGATTTTTCAGTCTCCATCACAACTTGCTTGTCCCTCTTTCCCAGGGAAAAGCGGAACTTTCACTAAGATCGCTATCTTTGCGTAGCCAATGTGACAGGAAAATTTGTTTAATTTTAGAAGAATTCAGTACCTGTTTTACTCATTCTCACCTTTCGAAACCCTACTCACATGTCACCTCCCTTCTGATATTTCATTTTCCAGCATTGCTATGGCTATGACGTGTCCATAATCCAATTGTACTTGTTCAGACGAGAGTGTAAATGTTTGTTTACTAATCAGTGCCCTTGACTAGGCTGTGAATTTTTCCTCAAGGGCAAGGGTTGTGTCTGTCTTGTATGCTATTGTGTGGCCAGTGGCCAGTACAGGATCTGGCACTGAGGATTTTCTCACTAAATATGTCAAGTTAAAACACCTGAATAGGGCTTCCCTGGTGGCGCAGTGGTTGAGAGTCCGCCTGCTGATGCAGGGGACACGGGTTCGTGCCCCGGTCCGGGAAGATCCCACATGCCGCGGAGCGGCTGGGCCCGTGAGCCATGGGCACTGAGCCTGCGCGTCCGGAGCCTGTGCTCCGCAACGGGAGAGGCCACAACAGTGAGAGGCCCGCGTACTGCAAAAAAAAAACAAAAAAACACCTGAATATATATTCAATGCTATGGGGCCTCCTATAAGCCCCTACAAGCTGGGAGGTCACACTGTGGTTTGGGGGTCATTCTGGTAGGTCCCCCTTTGGGGTCTGGCTGCAACATGCAGGGCCCTCTCAGGGCCCATGATGTCTCTGCTCTCACCACTGTCTCCATCCTTTCTCCTGTTCCAGCCTGGGGAGGGCTTTAGTCTGCTTAACAGTTTCTCTTGCATGGGAAGCAGGAGAGTAGGAAAAGGGCAAAATATTAGGAGAAAACAAACAGATCAGTACATATTTCTGGAGTGGCTTTTATGTACCAAGCACTGTTCTAGGCCCTGGGGTTGCAGCTATGAGCAAGCAGACAGTTTCTTCTCTCAAGGGGAGCTGGGGTGGGCAGACAGTGATGGTCACAATGGCTACCCTTTATGGAGCCTTACTATGTGCCTGTGTCATCTCATTTACTCTTTCCAACAACATAATGACATGTGTTACTATTATCCCCATTTTATAGGTGAGGAAATAGAGGCAGAGAGGTTCAGTAACTTGCACCAGCTAGTAGATAATAGGGGTAGGATTCTGAGCCAGGCAGTCTGAAAATTAAAGAAGGTCATGGGGTAGAGAAGGGCTGGCTGTGCATCCAGCTGGGGAGGACACTTCTAGCGTTCCTGAGTGAGGAGGTGGTGTTTCAGCTGAGGGCCGCCTGATGATAAGAGGCAGACATGCCTGGATCTGGGGAATGAACATTCCAGGCAGAGAGAAGTGCAAAGGCTCTGATGTGAGAATGAACTTGACTTATCAAGGGCTGGAAGGAAAGCCACTGTGGCTGGGAGGTCAGGAGTAAAGGAGAGAAAGTAGCAGGGGGTGAGGGGCGAAGTAGACGGACCCAGATTGGCAACATTAAACTCCGTGGAGCAGGGAGGTTGCAAACATCTGGGCTGCTTCCCTTGCGCTGGGCAGGGCCAAGCCCTATGCCCATAAGCTCCAAGAGGTCATTATCTCCTGCCCCTGGAGGCAGCTGGGGCACCCATGCCTATTCTGGGGCCTATTCTAACCTCTCTTTGGTCCTGGGACCCTGAGGACTATCCAGCTGCCAAGGGGAAGGGGGCCAAGGGTGGGCTGGGGTGGAGGCCCTGGGGCCCAGGGAAGACATTTGCAGGAGGCAGGAGGTGCTGACCCCTGGGTCAGAGACCTGAGGTCTGTCCCAATGGTGGCAAAGGCATTTTGATTGGAGTCATTAAGATCACTCAGCCTTGATGGCCTGGACTTGAGCCAAGCTGTCCTCATTGGCTCCCCTTGACTTCCTGGACTGACCTCTCCCACCACCCAATGACACGAGAGACCCCTCTGGGGGCACTAACCGACACCCCCTCTTCTGGATTCCAGGGCTTTCTCCCTGCCCCCAGTCAGGGAAAGAGCTCCTTTTGGAGACCAGCCATTGCCTCTGCCCCCCACACGCACTTTCCCCTGCATCCTGGGGGTTCAGCTGAGGCCAGTGCAACCACATTTCCCAGGGCCTCCTGGTCCTTCCTGCCCACGGGGAATTTTCACCCATGTTCCCTCTACTGGGAATGTTCTTTCAACTTCTGTTTACACTGAAAATTCCTCCTACCTTATTCCTCAAGGTATAACAGGTGAATTTCTTCCTCCCTTCCTTCCTTCCTGTGTTCCTTTCCTCCCTCCCTCCTTCCTTCCTTCCTTTCTCTTTTCCTCCCTCCCTCCCTCCCTTCCTTCCCATCATTCATTCATTTTATTTTTTTTAATAAATTTATTTTTATTTATTTATTTTTGGCTGCGATGGATCTTCGTTGCTGCACGCGGGCTTTCTCTAGTTGCGGCGAGTGGGGGCTACTCTTCATTGTGGTGCGCGGGCTTCTCACTGCGGCGGTTTCTCTTGTTGCGGAGCATGGGCTCTAGGTGCACGGGCTTCAGTAGTTGCAGCACACAGGCTCAGTAGTTGTGGCTCGTGGGCTTAGTTGCTCTGCGGCATGTGGGATCTTCCCGGACGAGGGATCGAACCCGTGTCCCCTGCATTAGCAGGCAGATTCTCAACCGCTGCACCACCAGGGAAGCCCTCATTCATTCATTTTATTCATACATTTTAGGCATTCATTTATTCAGCTTCCACCAGGCACTGGGGGCACAGAGGGGGTAGGACAGATTCTGAGGTCAAGGAGTGTATTAACCTGTGTGAGAGGCAGAAGGTAAACAAGCAGGACAGGTTACATACATAATGGACGGGTCCCAGTGCAGAATAAAAATGTGAGACCCGTTGTTAAAAAATCATTAAGAATTTCAAAACGGTGACAGCAGAGCATTAAACCAATCAAAGGGTGCTTCCTAACTAGGGAGCCCTTCTGCAGAGTTCGTGTCCCCAGGAAGCTGGTCCCGTGAACAAACGATTCCATCAGACATGTGGTGGCGAGCCTGGGAGTCATCCAGGGGGAGGGGATGTCCACAAATTGCCAAAAGCAGAAGGAGAGAGATGGAAGGACTCTTTTTGGAAACTGCATGTTGTCTGGACATGAAAAGGGGCCAGAGGAGCAGGCAGGGTCCAATGTAAGGGAGTGGGTCTTTATTCTGTGGGCAGTGCAGAGCCACCTGAAGTTCTAAACAAGGGTGTGATCAGATTCTTCTTCTGAAAAGATTATTCTGGGACCAAATAAGAAATACAAATAAAAATATATGAAAAATATAAATAATAATACATATAAATGATACAAAAAATAAATGTGAAAAAATTTCCACTTCACTAGTAATCAAACAAATTGAAAGTAATGTTTTTAACTTTTTTTTTTTTTTTTTTGCCA
Organism: Delphinus delphis; assembly: GCF_949987515.2. NCBI lineage: Eukaryota > Metazoa > Chordata > Mammalia > Artiodactyla > Delphinidae > Delphinus > Delphinus delphis. Next base: position 24,552,534 of record NC_082683.1, read on the forward strand.
CGCTGTGTATCTTGCGGGATCTTAGTTCCCCGACCGGGGATCAAACCCGTGCCCCCTGCAGTGGGAGTGCAGAGTCTTAACCACTGGACCACCAGGGAAGTCCCAAAAGTAATTTTTTTTTATTATCAAAAAGTGTTGTTTACAATACCAAAACTTTGGAAATGACTTTAACCCACATAGATCAGGCTGGTGCCCTTGTCCTCACAGCTCCCGAGAGGTCTTGGGGTTCTCCGGGGCACATGATTGACATGGGAGACATTCCAAGGGGGTCGGCTTTATTTGATGATAAGTAATTTCAAACCTAATTTTTGTGTTCAAACAAACATGACAATCACACCACATGGCCACAATAAAAAATATAGACAATGACAAGTGTTGACAAGGATGTGAAGCAGTTGGAACCCTCACCCATCGCTGATGGGAATGGAAAAGGGTGCAGCAACTTTGGAAGGCAGTTTGGCAGTTTTCAAAATGCTAAACAGAGTTACCATATGACCCAGCAATTCAACTCCCAGGTATGTACTCAAGAGAAATAAAAACATATGTCCACACAAAAACTTGTTTATCAATGTTCATAGCAGCATTATTCGTAATAGCCCCAAAGTGGAAGCAATATAAATGTCTGTCAGCTGATGAACAAATAGAATCTTTTAAAAATGCTTTATTCGTATAATGTAATGTTATTTGGCAATAAAAGAGAATGAAGTGCTGATACATGCTATGATACGGATGAACCTTAAAAACATTATGTTAAGTGAAAGAAGACTGTTACAAAGGCCACATAATTCCGTTATTTGAAATGTCCAGAACAGATAAATTTATAGAGACAGAAATTAGATCAGTAGTTGTCAGGGGCTGTGGGGAGAGAGGAATGGGAAGTGACTGCTTAACGGGTACAATATTTCTTTTTGGGGTGCTGAAAATGTTCTGGAATTAGATAGTGGTGGTGATCACACAACCTTGTGATTGTTCTAAAACCCGGTGAAATGTACACTTTAAAACAAATGGATTTTATGGGATGTGGAATATATTTCAATAAAGCTGTTTTTTTTTTTTTTTGAGAAGAAATCATGAAAACAGTCGAGCAAAGAATTAGGGTGACCAGCTGTCCCAGTTTGCCCAAGACTAAAATCAGAAAAGTCCCAGGCAAAACAGGGTAAGTTGGTCACTCTGCATAGAATGCAAACTTTACATTTATTTGAATGATCAAATGTGAGAATTTAAAGAAATTTCCTGGTTATATGAGAGGTAAAGCAGGGGGAAAGCTTAAGGAGCAATGACCTAAATGTCCAACAACAGGAGGTAGTTAAATTCATTCATTCATTCATTCATTCCCCACTAGAATGTAAGCTCCACAGGGGCGAGGGTTTTTGTCTGTTTTATTCACTGCTGTACTCTGAGGGCCTAGGACTCTGCCTGGCACACTGTCCATGAATGTTTGGTGAGGAGAGCTGTATGCTAGGTGCCAGTGGTGCACTAGTTCCTCCTGTCCTAGGGCTTAAACTGCCTCGTGGCTAGTTTAATAAGCAGACAAACAAGACACTAGTGAACAGATGAGGGAATAAGATAATTTCAGATAGTGATATATGTCATGAAGAAAATAAAGTGATCGAGTGGATCACTTTAGGCTGAGTGGTCCCAGGAGCCTTGCTAAGAAGGTGACTTCTGAGGAGGGGGACACCCACGGACAAGCCACTCTCAATGGTGTTAAGAAAACATCTTTTTTTCCAACAATGAATCAACTTCTTATTTCACTGACCGATACTTCTGATTCTCTATCTGATGCCGCATTTAAAATCTTCAGAGTCCCCCAAAACAGTATTCAGTCTTCTTATATCCAGAGACAGGGGCCCAGAGGCAAAAAAGCTCAGGCCCCAGGCTGTTTTCAGGTGGGACAATGGCAGACATTCCTATGCAAGCCTGTGTCAGTTTTTAACTGAAATGCCATTAAGCTCTCCATCCTGAAACTTTTTTCTATGACGTCTGTGGCAGAAATACACTCATCTCTCATATACATAACTCCATGGGGGTGTGGGGTGGGCATTACACAGGTGCCAGCCAGACTTCTTATTCAGCCAGAAACTGGACTTCTGGCTCAGTTGAATAGCAAGGAGATGAGCAAAACTGTGGTGAGTGTGCTGGCTCTTCCTCAAGGTGAGCTGGGCTGGATGTGAACAGAAGCACATGATAAAGGTGAATTAAGCTCTATAAAAAAATTAAGTTGCTCCTATCTCTATGAGCAGTCTATGAGCTGCTTCCAAGAAACCAGGATGCCCACATCCCATATACCTCATCCAGACGAGGCCAATTCCTCACGCACAGCTACATGGGAAGCATAAAAACCTTTTGTTGGACTTCCCTGGTGGTCCAGTGGTTGAGACGCCTCACTTCCAATGCAGGGGTCGTGGGTTTGACCCCTGGACGGGGAACTAAGATCCCACATGCTGCAGGGCATGGCCAAATAACCCCCCAAAACAAAACAAAACAAAATCTCTCAAATAACGTCTTGCTTTAAAAAAAATCTTCTGTACAGCTGAACCAGTTTGCAAGGCAGAAATAGAGACACAGATGTAGAGAACAAATGTATGGACACCAAGGGGGGAAAACGGGGGTGGGGTGGGGTGGAGTGGTGGTGGTAGTGGTGGTGGGATGAACTGGGAGACTGGGATTGACATATATGCACTAATATGCATAAAATAGAGAACTAATAAGAATCTGCTGCATTAAAAAAATAAAATTCAAAAAAAAAAGGAAAAAACCTTTTTCTTTAAAAGAAAAAAATCTTTTATTAACATTGTGGGGTGGGGATTGGGTCTAGGGAAAGATGTGGGCTGGCTTTTTTATTCCCCCTGCCAGCAACAGCTATGTATGTACACACACACTCAGACACACATACATGTCCACGTTCAAGGAAGTTTTTCTTCCCTGACTACAGGACCCCAGAATCCAGCCTGCCCCAGGCTGAGAGACAGTGCCTATTAACTGCACAGGTCTGACGTATCAACGTACTGTATAAGGCTCCTGTGTTGTCTCACAAACTGAGAGCGCAGGGGCAAAGGGAGTGGATACTCACGGGGGGTTTGCTTTTTGTCTGAGATCCAACCTACTTGGCAACACTCTTAGGACCAGGCTCTGGGAGAGGTTCTGTGGGCACGATATGGTGGGTGACCTGACGGTCCCAGCCCACTGGGGTAAGAAGGGAGTGGTTTCGCAGGGACAGAGTAGTATCTCTCACAGTCTCTGTGGGCTCAGCTTCCACACTCCTCGGCAATGCCTGAGTCCAGCACAGCAAGCGAGCCGTCTTCACTGACAGAGGCCAGGAAGGGAGCGCTGTGTGGGGAGAACACCAGTCCAGTGACACACTGGGAGTGCACAGCTGAGCTGAGGGCATAGCTTGCACTCTTTGTGCCCACAAGGGAGACAGTCCATTCTCATCACCGAAGACAGACTTTACTCCGCTGAGGATGCCAAGGCTGGGAGGTAGGAAGGTAGTCAGAGGCACTGCAGCCCATCTGTGATGCTGGCTTGGGGCAGTGGATATCCCACAGTGAAATTCTACTGTCCTCAGTGCATGAAAGAAACATGGAGTCCTTGTGTAGAGAGGCAGCAACACAGGTGACCTGCCCAGAGTGAGCTCGGTATGAATTCAGAATCATCTACTGAGCAAGGTCCCAAACCTTGATGCAGAAGTCTTTGCTACCACCAACCGCTTGTGCGCCAGAGCTTGGGACACTGCAGACACGATGTCATCGTGCTCATACTTGCAGAACTTGCTGTCAATGAGCGTCTCATTCTCATCCAGCTCCCACAATTCAACAGCACCTGAATTGGAAGCCATTAGGATACCTCTGTCCCCTACCCAAGTGAGGTCAGCCACTCCAGCCTCCGTCTGGACTCCAGCGGAGCAGAAATCTTCCTTGCGGACAGCACAATGGTCCCTAAAAAGCCAGAGGGAGCCAGCCCAGCAGAGGCCACTCAAGCTGGAAACCGTTAGCAGGAATGCCCCGATACCACACCGCCTCCAACTGATGCCCCATACAGGTGGGCGCATTTGGGGGATGGTTCCACTCCCCGCTGCCAGGGGCACAAGTTGGGGGTGGGGTTTCCTTCCAAATCTCCATGGTTCCAACTCCAACCTGGCCCCAAACTGGACGCCCGCCAGAGATTCAGCTCTGCCAACCCCCACGTGGTCCCTCCTCAGGAAAACATCTTAATGGCCAGGAAAATGTTCATGGTGAAGTGGTACCCTTATGTTCATAGCAGCACTATTCACAGTAGCCAAGACATGGAAACAACCTAAATGTCCATCAACAGATGAATGAATAAAGAAGATGTGGTACATGTATACAATGGAATACTACTCAGCCATAAAAAGTGTGAAATAATGCCATTTGCAGCAACATGGATTCAACTAGAGATTATCATACTAAGCAAAGGAGGTCAGAAAGAGAAAGACAAATACCATATGTTATCACTTATATGTGGAATCTAAAATATGGCACAAATGAACCTATCTATGAAACAGAAACAGACTCACAGACATAGAGGACAGACTTGTGGTTGCCAAGGGGGAGGGGGGTGGGGGAGGGATGGAGTGGGAGTTTGGGACTAGCAGATGCAAACTATTATATATAGAATAGATACACAACAAGGTCCTACTGTACAGCACAGGGAACTATATTCAATATCCTTTGATAAACTATAATGGAAAAGAATACGAAAAAGAATGTATATATATGTATAACTGAAGCACTGCTGTACAGCAGAAATTAACACAACATTGTAAATCCACTATAATTCAATAAAATAAATTTTTAAAAAAGAATAAGATATATAAAAGCACATTGAAGGTGGGAAGTCACGGGTGATTTCTTTTTACTTTTTTAAAGCATTCTTGTATTTCCCCAATGCCCTGCCTGACGCAAAAATCTGGGGGATTGGATCCTGCGGTGAACCAGACAAATGAAGTCCCTGCTCTCATGGAACAGGTATATTTTATAACTGGGAGAAACAAAACCCAGAATAAAGGAGTAACGTTATTTTTTTAAAAGATTGAAGAAATTGCACTGGTAGGTGTGCCAAAGAGCCAGCTGGAATCTGGAGTCCAGGTTAGGAGTTGGATGCAGCAGCTGTGCAGCCCGGGGTGAGAGCGGAGCTTGCTGGGGAAGGAACAGAAAGTCAGGGACCATCTCTCAACAGTCATCCATTGTGTGCATGGGTGTAAGTCCTTTCCCCTCTCTCAGCCTCAGTTTCCCCATCTGTTAAATAAGAGGAGACACTAGAGGTGTTTCTTGTTTTTAAAAGATTTATTTATTTATTTATTTATTTATGGCTCCGTTGGGTCTTCATTGCTGCACGCGGGCTTTCTTTTTAGTTGCGATGAGCAGGGGCTACACTTCGTTGGGGGTGCGCAGGCTTCTCATTGCTGTGGCTTCTCTTGTTGCGGAGCTCTAGGCGTGCGGGCTTCTGTAGTTTCGGCAAGCAGTCTCAGTAGTTGTGGCACGTGGGCTCAGTAGTTGTGGCTCGTGGGCTCTAGAGCACGGGCTCAGTAGTTGTGGCGCACGGGCTTAGTTGCTATGCGGCATGTGGGATCTTCCTGGACCAGGGCTCAAACCCCTGTCCCCTGCATTGAAAGGCAGACTCTTAACCACTGCACCACCAGGGAAGTCCCTCCTTCCCTTTTAAGACTGAATAATACTCCACTGTACATATATATATACGTTAGGTAGTTGTGAGTTTCCTTCAGCTCCAACATTGCAGGATTCTCAATTCCAAGTGGCTGTCCACCCTGGGGCTGATTGCTGCCTGGTGAGTTGGGGACCCTGGCTTCAAGCTGACTTTCCCTCCTGCTTGTGTCACCAGGCAGCCAGGGGAGGGCCCCGGGGGATGAAAGGCTTTGGCTAAATACCTGCCGCCTTCTCTCTGGAGCTTCAGGAGCCAGGTCAGGGCCTGGTGCAGGGCAGGGGAGGGGAGTTAATGATGGGCTGTCAGAGGCTTTGTCATCCAGATGAAACTGACCCTGCTCCCGGGCCCCTGCTCCCAGGCCGGCCTGATTACAGGGAGCCCTATTCTTCCCCTCCTCGGGGCCAGGCCTGGCCTCGAAGCAGCCTCTGCACGCCCAGCTGCTCTGGAGCAGCTGCAGAGATAGGCCCGCTGAGGAATCTGGGGTAGCAGCTGCCGAAACGCACTGGCTTTGGGGCCAGAACAACAGATACAACGCATGGTGAAGCCAGCAGGCTTATGCAGTGGTTCTCATCTGGGGGTGACTAGCAATAACAGCCACTGTTGCCTGAAGTTTTACTAGGTTCCTCATGTACCAAGCACTGGACATGAATTATTTCATTTAATCTCACACAGCCCTAGGAGGTTGGTACTGTTAACCCCATTTTACAGAGGAGCAAGCTGAGGCTTGGGGAGCCTTACACAGCTGGTAAGCAGCCCAGCCTGATCTCTTATCCCCTGCTTCTGCAATTGGGTGGAAATTTCTTTGGCGAGATCCTTGGTGGAGGGCAGATGAGGGGGCTGAGTGGATGGAGTCTATTTGCCTTCCCTGCACCAGTAAAGGGCAGCAGCTCTTGTAGCTGCTCGGGGTTCTGCTTCCAAACATGTGAAAGCCACTGCTGTAGTTCACCTCATTTGTTTTACAGATGGAGAAACTGAGGCCCTGGGAGGGACAGGGAACTGTCCAGGTTCACTCTAACAGGGTCTTTGGCAGAGCTGGGACTAGAACCTGAGTCCAGCCTCCCAGCCGTGCTCTGTTTTTGGTGCCCACGTGGCCTGCTAGATCTTGTATGTGACCCACACAGGCAGGAGGGCACTCTGGGGCCTCACCTGCAGGGTCTGCTGGGCCTGGACCCCCACCCTTCCTTACAGAGGTGGCCGGCAGTGGTGCAGAGAATAGCATGCAGGCTGGAGCTCAGTTCTGATCCTGCTGCTACCTTGCTGTGTGGCCTGGGTAGCTCTGCTCTCTCCAGGCCTCAGTTTCCCCTTCTGTACAATGGGGGTTGCTGACAGTTTGGACCAACAGGCACTGGGCAGGGGAGGAAGAGTGGTTAGTCAGGAGGAGAGGAAGGGAGGAGAGGAAGGGAGTGTATGGAGAGAAAGGGAGGAGCCACGGGGCTGCAGGACACCCTGCCTTGCCCTGCTGTCCTGGGGAAACACCCCAGGTTCCGCCGCCCACACTCCACTGCTGGCTAGGGGATGCCGCTTGGCCTGAGAGTGTCCAAGCCTTGGATGAGAGAATTCTTGGTCCCCAAGACTGCCATGGGGCTGGTGGCTTCCCTTCCTCAGCCTGAATCCTCGCCCTGAGGACGGTGCTGGCCTCATGAGGACTTAGAGGAGGCTGAGTTCCTGGGTGGGCACTCCCATGGGCGTCAGCCTCACCCAGCCACGTGTGCTTGCATCCCTACAGTGCGTGTATGTGCAAACCACACGCACGCCTCACACAGCAGGGACTCTCACAGGCCAAGAGAGGCCCAAACCAGTTCTTATTTTTGAGGCTTCCAGTAATTTAAAAATGAAGACATGCCGAAACAGTCTGGCCACAACTGTGGTGTGTTTAACATACTTTTATTTAATAAATGAACATCTTTAACATGCGCCCACACACACTCACAAATCCAATGCAATTGAGAGATTCCTAAGATCATTGCAGGAATTATAAATGATATGAGTTCACAGTGCTGTGTGGTCTGGTGACGGGATATAGTTTAAAATTGTATGATGAGCGTCCTGTTCTTTTCATCTTGCGCATGATTCCCTGGGACTAGACACGCAGCCTCCTTTGAGTGTACATTGTTTTCTAACATTTTATTATGAAAAATGTCAAGCATCCAGGAAGGTTGAAACAATTGTACGCTGAACACCCATATCCTTATCATCTGGAATCTACGAGGAACATCTTGCAATATTTGCTTTAAGTCATATCCATCGCTTTTTCCATTCTTCCATCCAAATCCATCCTTTCATCTCTCTATCCCTCCACCCGTTCTTCTGTTTTTTGATGCATTTCTGAGGCTCACGAATGTAAGGACTCAGTCAGATGACACTCTTTTCCCTCCTCCTTCTCCCTGACAGTAACAGGCCTTGCTGCACTCACACTCACACTCACACCCCCACCCCCACATGTAAAACCCTCATCGGCACACACCTCACATGATTCACCCATGTTCTCCAATTCATGCATGTCCTCTCCTTACACATATTGACATGAATTCACACATGCAAACATCACACATAATCCCCTGTGCACACACACACATAAAGACACACACACACACACACAGTGCCCACATGTGCATTTGTGGCAGACTTTTGATATCTGTAAAAGGAGCATCCAGAGACCTAGAATCCTCAGAACTGTGACCCTCGGGTAGCCCATGCCAGGTCCTGGTTTACTCCTCCAGCCTTCGCTTCCGGCAAGTGTCAGGGGCTCCCCTGCAGCTCCCCGCCCCACATGTCTCACCTTTTCCACTTTTCTCACAGTCTTCTCCCTCACCTCCCAGCCACATCCCACAGAGAAAACCTCCCACAAAAGTTCCTTCTGGAGTGTTAACCACCTCTGGGTACAAAGCCCACCAGACTGCCGCTCCAGGAGGGCAGGGACAGTGTTGGCTTGTTCACACCACATCCCCGGCACATGGCACCCAGCAGGCCCTGTGGTCGGTTGAAAAAGGAACAAAAGCGGCAGAGCTTTGCATCCCCTGGGCAGCCTCAGGGGCATACGCGTCACACATGCTCACCGCCATGCACACACAACACATTCTGCATGCATCCGTGCTCACATGTACATCGTGTGTGTGTCTGCGTTCATGCACACACCTGTCTGCCTGTCTCCATATTCTCCAGATGGAGTCAATTCCAGGACCTGAGTCCTTTCCTAAAGCCTTGGTCGCCTAAGACCACTGTGAGCACATCTGCTGGAGTGTGAGGTCCAGATGTGGCCCCATGACCATGCGCTCCTGAGCTTGGCCCTGTGCATCTGCATGTCAGAGGTTAAGAGTACCAGCTCTGGGCTTCCCTGGTGGTGCAGTGGTTGAGAGTCTGCCTGCCGATGCAGGGGACACAGGTTCGTGCCCCGGTCCGCGAGGATCCCACATGCCGCGGAGCGGCTGGGCCCGTGAGCCATGGCCACTGAGCCTGCGCGTCCAGAGCCTGTGCTCCGCAACGGGAGAGGCCAAAAAAAGAGTACCAGCTCTGAGAATTCCCTGGTGGTCCAGTGGTTAGGACTCCACGCTTCCACTGCCGGGGCCCTGGTTCAATCCCTGGTCGGGAAACTAAGATCCCACAAGCCGCATGGCGTGGCCAAAAAAAAAAAAAGAGTACCAGCTCTGGAGTCCGACAAAACCTGGGTTCCATCCTTGCTCTGCTTGTAATCACTTTATATGTTTCACGTATGACTTACGTGAGTGCTACTTCTTGGAGCATGGATTTCCTTATCTGTTAAATGGGAAAATAGGTCCCATCTTAAAAGCGTCTTACAGGAGATGCTCTTAGCAGGGTGCCTGGCATGTTGTAAGCACTTAAAAATGGTTGCTGTGGATATCATTATTGTTGTTACTTCAGGCCTTTGCCTCAAACTCCCATGCACCCTTTGGGAGGGAGGGCAGCCTTGGTGGGGGGCTGTGTATGGTGTCTCGTGAATGCCTCTCCCCAGAAGCTCCCCCAGTCCCAAGCCCTTATTATCCCACATGCATATTCATAAGGGATAGCTCCAGCCCTGCTCTGTAAATGGGTCAGAAGAAGGAAGTGGAGGTCAGGGCAGAGAGTGAGGCTCAGGGGACAGGAGGCTCAAAGCCAGAGTGCATGTGAGTCCTCACGGACAGGAGGATGGTAAGAGGGATGGGCAAGGATGGGTGGGGGATACTGGGGGCCATGGGGGAGTTTGAGCAGGGGATTGTCCCCATATTACAGATTTGAAAACTGAGGCCCAATGAGATCAGATTAGAGAACCCTTGGGCTGAGTGGCCCAAGAAGCCAGGTCCTGCTTCCTTTGGGATCTGGAGAGTTGAGCATCTGTCTGGGCTGGGTGATGGGCACAGAGGGTTGGACCAATTGACCCCTGTAGGTTTCTCTCAATGGGTGTAGTTTACATGGCATTACATGGTTGGCAGAGCTGTGGTGATCCTGAATCGCAACCCTCCACTGAGGCTCCAAGAGGATGGGTGACTTGCCAGGATCACACAGCTGCTGACAGTAATCTTGCCTTTGGAGGTGTGAGAGATAGAATGATTCTGGTCCCTTGCAAGAGATTCAAGACTGGGAGAAAAGTGGGTGGGCTTGTCAGGATACCAGGGAATGAAGCTTCTTTATCCACTTCCTCATTTCATCTCCTCACTACTCCCGTGAGACAAATGGAGCAAAAACGATTATCTCCATTTTACAGATGAGAAGCATGAGGCTGGAAGAGGAGGAAGCACCAGGAGAAGGCTACAGAGTGAGTTGTCTGCAGGGGGTCTGCCCCTCCGTGCAGGGCGATGTGGGGATGTGAGAGCCCAGCTCGCCTCCATCTTGGGCGGGGTGAGGCCAGGACAAGGCAGCACATCACCCTGCTCTGGGAAACTTCAATCTAAAAACTCAGAGGGGGCTGTTTCTCTACACTTGCAGGTATATTAATCCCTCCCTCCTTTCAGATAATTGCCTGTTTCTTAGAACGCTTTCTGGATGCTTGGAACTGCTCTGTGAGGTTAAGTAAGATAACCACTCCCATTTCAGGGTAAGAGAGAATTGATCTCCAGAGCGGCAGAGGGTGTGAGAGGCAGTGACAGAACAAGAGTCTCAGCGAAGTCGTGGGTGTTTTCTACTGGACCAGTTCATGGAAAGGGACGGGTTGAGGGATGGAAAATTCGGCTCTTGGGGCAGCAGTGTCAAAAGGAACTGACCCTGGGGTGGGTGGCCGTGAGAAGGGCTCACTTCAGACTGCTAGGTGGCAGATTGAGGACACTGGCCTTGTGGTAAATGTTCAGGCATTCATTCATTCAGGAAGCATCCACTGCCTTAGTGTGCCAGGCCCTGTGCTGTGCCCAGGGCAAGGGAGGGACCGGCCAGAGGTGAAGCAGACAGTCCTTGGGTGGCTCAAAGTCTCCTGAGGGTCTCTGACTAGGACTGAAGACATCATTGGACAGAAAAAGAGGCTGACTGGGTATTGTCACCTCTGCTTTCAAACAGAGGCAGTGAGATGTCGGGGACAGGCCTTGGGTTCTGAGATCAGGGCCAGATTGGGTGGTCTTCTAGCTCTGCCCTTCTGAGCTGTGTGGCTTTGAGCAGCAATAATAACTAAGCACAATAGTCATAGCTGATGTTTATTCAGTGCTCAGTTTACGTCTAGCACGTCACTTTACTTCTTTGAACCTGTTTCCTCATCTGTAAAACGGAATGGAGTAGGAGTTAGTTTACTTCTCAGGGTTACTATAGGGCTTGAATGGGACCATGTAGGTGAAAGAGTTTGGTATAAGCTTGAGCTGTGTGGTAACTTTAGTTATTTGTGGGGCTGTAAAGGGGCCCCGTGTTGTAGAAACACAGGGAAGCAGGAGGATATTTATTCCTAATGGAGCCAGGTAGTGGTTTTGGGGGAAGGGTGTTTCTCTTCACCAAAAAGATATGCGATTGTGAGCAAGGCTTTGAAGGGTAGAGAGGGGGATAAAGAGAAGGACTTTCCAGGGGTCGGGTATCCTGTGTGCAAAAGTGTGGAGGAGGGAAAGTGTAGGGTATGTTTGCGGAACAGTCCTGGTACAATGAATGGCTAAGCCTGGCGCCCCATGAATCACCAAGGATGCAGTCAGGTAGGATCTTTGGCCCCGGGGCCAGCTTTGAGGCAAGCAGATTTCCTTCCCTAACATTATCCCATCTACGGCTGAGTGAGGAGCGGGCTGGAGGGTGAACCGAGAGTGATTACAGAGCCCTGCTTCTGGGTCTCTCCCACCTACCTCTAGGGGACGGTCTGGCAGGAATGTGACCCACCCACCCCTTCTGACCTCCTTAGCTGGGGGTCAGGTTCGGGCATCCCTGGAGCGATGAGCCGGGTGGCTCTGGGGAGCATGTGGCCCAAGACAGGAGTCAGTAGAGCTTAAAGAACAGGTGGATGGAGGGGAGGACAGACGAAAGTGGGGGAGGACAGACGAAAGAGTGCGAGGCGGGGTCTTAGGAGTAACAGGCACAGGGAGCTCACACTTGGCAAGCAACTCCTATGTGTTGTACCAGCCCTTTGAGGTAGGTACCCTCACTTTTCAGATGGGGAAACTGAGGCTCAGAGAGGTGAAGTGACTTGCCCATTTCTTTGTCCAGTCATTCATCATTCAACGCTTATGTATTGGGCAGAGGCTCCGTGCCAAGCGCCGAGGAGTCAGGGGTGACCATCTCTTGGCTACTGTCCCCTGCGGTGGGGGTCCGGGGGAAGTGTTGTGAGGTCGCATTGCGACCTCGTCGGCACTCGAACCCAGGTCTCAC